>NC_089831.1:15390659-16808159 GCF_035046505.1 Tiliqua scincoides
CATTCAGGGCTGGGGATCAACTCTGAAAACAATAGGAAACAGAATGTGATGGAGTCTAGAGCCGAGGTCAACCCAGGTGCTATGCTAAATGCATGGCTGCTACAGAGAACCCAGGCCCTGGTCTTCCCCCTCCATAATGTTCAACAGAATTTGCCTGTGGTCTGGTATCCCATTGTATGCATTTTCTTATCCCCTGCTCCAAATCAGCCTTTTCAGCCACACTAGACGCTGTTCCAGAACCACCATTCAGAGCGTGATACCATAGTCTTTCGAGACTGAAGGTTGCCAACAACAACAACAGCAGCAGCTCCGAACAGGATAACAGCGAAAACAGATGACATCATGAAACAGGGAAGTTCTATTAGATGTTACAGATGAAAAAAGTGCTATTCTTGTTTGGGACAGAAGAGGAGCTTCTAATCAAAGAAAGACTTCCAGTGCCTCATTCCTCTTTTTAGGAACTACCCAAACTTAGACACCATTTTAAGATAAACCAGTTACAACCCAATGCTAATCACATTTATTCAGATGCAAGTCCCAGAGAATTCAACAAGGCTTAGTTCCAAGCCTGGACACTTGGGACAAAGCTTAGCTGAGCCAATATTTTTCCAAGTACAGAGAAGCTCCCACTCCGGGACACTTGGAGAAGGTCTCTTTTAAAACAAATATTTACTCACTTGCAAATTAGCTCTCAGGGTTCCCCCCCCCCCGCCCAGCAACATGCAAAAAAATCAACTTCGTAAGTCAGTCAATCAAGCCTGGATTAATTCAGGTTTGTGGGGTGTTTTTTTCTCCCCATTTAATATTTCAGTGGAAAATACTACATAAAACATTTATCTGTAGACTGATCTGTTTTGCCAAAAAAAGGGAGGGAGCTTTTTTTTTTTTAATTTCATAGTTTTAGGCCCTATAGAAGTTTGACATGGAAGAGGAATACTGTCCAAAATCAAGATCCATTGTGCTCTCTTTGTGCATACAGTTACATATGTACACCCAGACAAATACACACACAAAAATCACATATCCTGAGCTGACTAGCAGTTAGTTTCAGCTGCATCTACAACCACATAGGAGAACTTCAGCTGACATCATTCCACCTTGGCTGGGACAATAATCAAAGGAGAGGCCGCGTATCAGGATCCGACCTGGAGACTTTTCACCTAGAATTTGAATGAAGCAAAAAAGCTTCGAGGACATATCCGACATACTCAGATGCAGCAAGGCAATGTCTATTTCAAGGCCATAGATCAGTTCTCTCTTTTTAGCCCCCACCCTGGTTATAATTTGAGCATCCACTGTTTCCCCTCTTAAATACCACCAGGCTCTATAAAGACACCATGTTTTAGAGTCATCTATTTTACATTGTAAATTTTAACATCTCTACCACACATTTAACATGCTTCCATTTCAGTTCCTGACTTTACCCGTACACTTTTCAGACTTCCCTTTGTAAGTTCAGGGGGAACTTTGTGGAAGTTCCACAGATGTAGAATTTTTTCTTTTTGAAAAAAAAAAAAATCCATACATTCTGCTATTTAGGTTAGGAATTTGTTTTATCCATCAAAAGTGGATCCCTTCCAGGCTGCTAACAGATGTTAAGCTGATATCTGTCCAGGTCCTTCGGGGGAACACACCTAAAGTTGTCAGTTGACAGCAAGAACTGTTCTGATGCCATTAAGAGACGAGAGAGTCCTCCCACTCTAAATCTTGATCTTGCACCAAAGGCAACATGATCCACTTTCTTTATCATTTCTGCACAAGAGCAATTACAAAATCCTGACCTGAGTTATACAAGATACAAAGAACTATGATCACTGAGAAACCCAAACACTTGCAGTGCAGCCCACCTTAAAGACCCCATCAGCATCACAAAGCTACAACAAAATATGCATTACAAAAACCATTCATCCTGGGGAAGGGGGGAAATGGCACAAAATGGGGTGGGGGCCATATACAAAAAACAGGCACAGGTCTGTGACAGGCTATAAAACAAGCAGGGAACCAGCTTTTAAAAAACTCACAAAGGTGTTAAAAACCACAGACCCTTCTTCTGTTTCTTCCCCACCCACCCCCATTTTGTTTTTTTAACCACACACTTAGTGTGACACAAGAACCAGTGTCCAAATAGGGTTTACAATGATCAGAAGGGCAGGGGGAGGATGTGCAATGCCCTCAGCAGAACAGTTACTGCCCTTCCCTGGATTACAGGAACATGTATACAGCCAGGAATGGTGCTCTCTCTCCTCCCACTTCCCCACTTTGGTTACGGTTCAGTGAACCAAAGCAGCCCTTTGTCTGGCGGGTGATGGGTGTGGTGAGGGCAGTCGATCAGCTGAAGAAGAGCTGCTCAGAGAGGACTGCAAGTAAACCGTCTTGTGAAAGAGTCTGTTGCTAATGAAGACCACCAAGGAAAAGAGGCGCAACTGGAAGTGGCTGAAAACAGAAAACAGCTATTGGTTCCCATTCAACAGCTTTTGATACACAAGAATCCCGCCCTCCCCCCCCCCCCCACCGCCCATATCTGCGGTTTCACTAATCGATGGTTCCCTGGGGGCTTCCCATGTCCCCCGCACCCATTCTACTGTAGTTTTGCTTTACTTTCTTTTATTATTTTGCTTAATACAGGAAGAGTTTCTGGCTTAACACAGGATAGTAACATGCATAGGGACCCTGCACGCTAGAGGGAGACTAACCAAATATTAACAGGAAGCAGGACACATTGTGCAGTGTTTCATATAGGGTTCTCCCATATCCACTGTCTCCCTATCTGGGGGGGAGGGTAGACCAGAAGCACACAGATAGTACGGAACCTGTACAGTCGTATTGTGCATTCTGGTCTTTCCCTGCTCCTTACGCCAGTTAATGCAGAGGAAGAGCATTTCTTTTGTTTTGGGGGCATTACTACTGGAATTCTATCCTTCTGTGCAACCTCTGAATCAAACAAAACATGCAAATTTTTGCCTAACATCTCAACAAAGCCCTCCTCCTCCAGCAGCTAAGAGGTGCTTGCAGAGTGATGCCTTTTAAGAAGTGGGGCTGCTGAAAGGGCAGCGCTGGGAGAGCCCAATTATCACGCGGGTTGGATAAAGAACTTGCATGGGCTGTTATCTGGCCCACAGGTCTTATGCTTGCCACCCCAACCTAAGCAGAAGATAAATCTCTCAACAATCTACACTGGCTCAGTTTGTCTGAGTGAAACATCAAGCACATCCCGAGTCCTCAGATCCATCACAAATGCTCAGGATACGATAACTCAGTTGAGCCAGGGCTCACAGTGAGCTTTGCTCACCTCATTTTACTGTTCATGAACCATCAAGAAAGAGGTCAAGTGATTTGGCGATTCCATAACTCACTGGTGGGACCCCACCTTCTATTTAGGAATAAAATTACAAGGAGGACAAAGGGATACATACTACGCTCGCCCTGGTGTCTTTGCTTCATTGGCGCTGATGATAAACAGAGGGAAAAGAATGGAAAACAGGCAGCCACTGAAAAAGAAAGACACAATCACTCAAAGAGGCTTTATTACAGGATTATTTTGTCCAAGGCAACCTCTTTCTACAAGATGCAGCAACAAATATGCCCAATTACAGGAGAAAAGTCTGTCTTTGGGCGTAAGGAAGCGAGTCTATGAATTACTAGCTTTACAACCACTTGAACGTGAACACGTTTCCACACTATAGTGCTGGACAATGGAGTGAGCCAACTGTTAATGCAGATTTCAGGACAATGAACCACTACACAAGGGGGTGTACGTGCATCCCAAGAAATAGGGACATTTCTCAGTTTCTCACATGGGGCTCAGGCTGAAGTTGTTTTCAGAAGACCTCTTAAGTTACATACATATTTACCAGGGAACAAGTTCTATTAAACTCAATGGACTTATTCCTGAGCAGCTATACAAAGGACTGCACTATTATTCTTTCACAGCTTACAAACAGATAAGTAAAATCTATCTAGAAATAGTGTGTAATTTTCTGAAGCGAGTATCCTTCCTGCTGCTATGCCTTTTTCTCAGGAAAGTCTCCACCTCTTTCCATTCTGCTGTACCACACTGCCTAGTAAGACCATCCCTTTCCCATCCCCTTCTTCCTCCTGTTCCTTGCTAACGTTTCAATTAATCAGTTTTTTTTTTGTTGTGTTGACATAAAAATAGGATATCTCCTATTTTCAGGTCTCACCTGATAATGTAAGACGACTGCATTGCAGTGAGAAAGGCCAGTGGTAAACCGAATCCAAAATAATAGGGCCAGTTCCTTTCAATGTTGGATAATCGTTGATGCATTTCAATTCCTGACAACAGAAAAGATAACACAAAGTGTTAAAAATGAAGGAAGAAACAGGCATTTCATCTCACATTCTTAGAATCCTTTCCTACATCCAAAGTGCAGAGAGGTGGAAGCTCCCTAAAGGTTCTGGATGACCAATCCAATCCAGACTACAGTAATGCACCACAGAGCAGGCGTGCACTGCAGAAAGGTGCCTGTAAAGCATATTCCCAGAGATGATCATCATGAAGATTACCAGGACTTGGTTCACAGATTGTATTCCCCACCCCAAGCACCACATATAGTTAAACAGTTCTCCAGGGGCACTCACCTTTGTTAAACCAACGATATTCAAAACAGTACAGGGAGTAGAGCAGCGACATATGAAGTAGGCTGACCAACTGGCCGATGATATCGATGGGAAACAGGCTTACGATCATCCCCTATCAAGGACCAGAAAGAATCAACTTGAGGTTCCAGTTGCTTCTGTGCAAAAGCACCCCTTTGCATCATGACAGAAGCACAACCCCTTAGCTGGTATCGCAAACCAAAGAAGCCAAAGAGTTGCAAAGGCTTTTGCTTTCCATTTCCTTCACACATCTCTACTATCAATCCCACTGTCCTCTCCACCCACTGTTATTTTGGGGCTGCTGAAATTTGATAATGATTTCTGCAAGACAAGAGGTTCCTAGTCCTCATTCTTGCCCAAAGCTTTAAAGGACTCATATGAGGACAGGCATCTTGCATCTCAGCAATACAATTCTTGCCCTGAGTGGCACAGGCTCCCAATAACTCTTCCGGAGGATGGCCTAGTGCAGGGGTGCTCAATAGGTAGATCGCGATCTACCGGTAGATCACGAGGCAAAATGAGTAGATCACAGAGCCATGTCTCTCCAAACTGTTAATATGTCAGTTTCGTCTAGTGACTAGACGAAACTGACATATTTAGCTGACACTAAACTGACACTTTAGCTGCTCTTCAGGCATGCAGCAACAAAACTGACGAAACTGACTAGACTCTAGACAGTTTCATCAGTTTCGTGGCGCTGCATGCCGGTGGGCGGCGGCGGGAGGGGGAGCTGGGCTGCACTGGACTGAGGCGCTTCCTGGGGCTCCGTAGCGGAAGGGGGGGCGGGAGTTCGAGATGGAGTTGCTCTGATGGCGGTTGCCGCGGAAGGCCCCGAGTGACCCTCTCCTTCCCTTCCAGTCAGGTCCGGCCCAACCCAGCCCAGCCATGCCCGGCCCAGCCGCCCCTGTAGGAGCCCAGAGGTAAGTGCTGCGGCCGCTGCCGCTCTCGGTCGGGGCTGACAGGTGAGATGACCCCCCTGGCCCCCCGGCCTCTGCAGGAGGAGGGCCGGTGGGAGCAGTATCTCCCCGCCTGCACACGCAGCCCCTCGCCATGGAAACGGGGAAGCCCCCCGCCCCTTCCGAGGAGGACCTGCAACGCCTCCCTCTCCCTGCTGGTCTCGGGGCGCAGCCACAAAGAGTTTGGGGGGGGTGGGGAGTGGGGAGCTCCTCCCCCCCATAGTGCAGCAAGGCTGGGCATGTGCCTCTTGGGGGGACCTGTGGCTGCCCCCAGTATGTGGGGTGGGGAGAGAGGAGAGGCCTCCCGTGTGCTTCCTGAAGCATCTGGTGGGCCACTGTGGGGCACAGGAAGCTGGACTTGGTGGGCCTCCTCTGACCTGGTCCAGCAGGGGCTCCATACATCAAAGGGGGTGTCTGTCAGACGCTTCCTTCCCCCTGGTAGATCTCCGGGCCTTGCTGGGTTTCAAAGTAGCTCTCGAGCCAAAAAAAGTGTGAGCACCCTGGCCTAGTGGATGTATTCTTACACAAGTGTCTGGCTGATTGTCCCAATATTCTCTTGGCCCATCAAGCACCACGTGACACATGTGGAACCCATTTTCAGGTCTTGCCTGCTCTTACCTGGATAAGGAAGAGCGCCTGCAGTAAGAGGTTGAACAAAATATCAGCAATGATTTTACTGACACTGGGGAATGGCTGAGGCTTCCTTCCCGACACCTCAAATGCCAAATCTGCAATGTCCTAAAATAAAAGATAAACATCTCAGTAGAATCAATCCCCCAAGATAAAAAATGTAAGTCTTTATTATGTACGGCCACCATCACAGTACAGTTTCAATAACAATATAGTTCATCGTCTACTGCTTGCAGCAGACTCATCTCCACAGAGCAGATCTCACTTCCAAGATGTTATTTCCTGGTCTCTCTTTAAAACTGAAAACCGATTTAAAGTGTTAAACAACTAAGAATCAGGGCAATGAGAACTTGTATTAAGGTGGCCAGTAAACTTTATACAACTTTGGTCTCAGATACAACCAAGCCACTGAACATAGGAACAGCTGCTTCGTATTTACACAGTGAGCCATTTTCAAAGAATACAGCCTTATACTAATCTTCTGAAATGTATCACTGAAATGTTTTCTGAAATGTATCACTGCAAAAAGAAACCATCCTAGGGGTAAAAAAGGTAGAAAGCAGTGTAAAGCAAAAATGTATTTCCAGGTCATAATTCTCCAGGTGCTATTTTGCCTCCACATGCTCAAAATGCCCCTTAGGTAAATAACCCATGACCTACAGCATTCTGAAGATAGTATCACAATATATGCCTTCCTGAATCATACCAAAGATTCATTTAGTGCAGCATTCTGCTTCCCACATAAGAACATTTCTTATGTTCTTATTCAGTGTGTGGTTGGTCTGTGGAACCCCTTGCCACAGGATGTGGTGACGGCACCTGGCCTGGATGCCTTTAAAAGGGGATTGGACAAGTTTCTGGAGGAAAAATCCACTACAGGTTACAAACCATGATGTGTATGTGCAACCTCCTGATTTTAGAAATAGGCTATGTCAGAATGCCAGATGCAAGGGAGGACACCAGGATGCAGGTCTCTTGTTATCTGGTGTGCTCCCTGGAGCATTTGGTGGGCCGCTGTGAGATACAGGAAGCTGGACTAGATGGGCCTATGGCCTGATCCAGTGGGGCTGCTCTTATGTTCTTATACACAGTGACCAACCAGAAGCTCTGTTGAAACTTATTACCAGGACAGGAAGGCTAGCTTGCTGTTGCTTTCCAGCAAAATGAATTCAAAGGCATACTGTCTCTGAAGATGGAAGTTTCACATAGCCATTGTGACTAATGGCCATTGACAGACCCATCCTCCATGAATATAATCACCTTTTAAGGTCACCTAGAGTTTGTGGCCATCAGACTATCTTAAGGCACTGAATTTCCTACATCAGTTACAAGTGGTATAAAGAAGTACTTCCTTTTGCCTGTCCTGAATTTGCCTCCCCTCAGTTAATAAGATAGCCTCCCACTGAAAAAATTATGAAGAAAACATTATCAAACCACTTTAGTTTTATAAACCTGCAAGGTTTATTTCCCCCCATGCACAAATGCACTTTTTCCATAATTAAGAAGCCTCCAAATGCTTTAGGCTGTACTACTATAGGAAGGTACTACAGGGTCTGGGTAATTATTGAATAATGCAATCAGATGCAAAATCATGTGTTTCATGTAACCACCTTGGCCAGTGGAGCACTACATTAAGAAAGGGCAGCACTACATTAAGAAAGGGGAGCAACATGGTAGAAAAGCATCTGCCCTGCACGCAGAAGGACCTAGGCTCAGTTCTCAGCAAAGAAAACACCCTGCCTGGAACTAGAGAGCCACTACTAGTCAGTGTTGACGATAATGAGCTAGAGGACCAATGAACACAGCAGGGCAGCTTCCTGTGTAAGGAGCATCCCTTGGCAAGATTACCTACCTGAAACCAAATGGCGTTGACAACTTTACTGAGCACGAACAGTGGGAGGATCCAAAGGGCACTGAAAATGGAGGTGAGGATAAATTCCAACCATGACCAGACATCACCATGTAATGAGGGATCACCTTCCAAATAAAGACAAAGTTTCCATCAGCAATACATGCACAAATGGTTCCCTACAGTTTAGACAGCTCATTTCTCCTCCTATGATAAAAAAAGAGAAGTGGGAACACGACTCCTTCCTACACATCTCTTCTGCTGGCAGAGATCTCTGGAGATCAGTCAAGGCAGACTGGGGTATATTTATAGCTTCCCTTCATTGAGGAGCCATGGCTCACCCAGGTTATTTACTTACAAGAATATCCTAGCAGAGGTACCTTCTCTTTGGTTAATATTACAAGAATAGTCATTTTACCCATTTACCAGAATTCCTGGCATAGCTCAAAAGTACAGACAATATTTGTTTTGAAATATGGCCAGAGAAATTGTTTCCTGTTACTAAGAGCCCAATCCTATCTTTCCCATACTGGTGGAGCTGTGCCAAAAATTGGTGTGCTGTGTCCAGTGGGGGGGAGGCAGTGCTGATTCAGAGGCTTCAGCAATGAAAGGGGATTTAAATCCTCTTACTCTGCACGTAAGCTTCCTGACCTACAATGGATCTTCTCAGACCTGTACGCACAATTTCATTAGTGTAGGTTCAAGAAAAGAATGAGGGTGGGTTGGCAGTAAAAATGGAGGGCAGAATCCAGGGTAGAATTGCCAGCAGAACCACTCCCTCCCACAGCCTCCCCATCTTTCGCACTCCCTACCCGCCTCCTACAGTGGCTTACCTTCTCCTGCGGGTGGCTGGAGCTCCAGTAACGCAGGCAGGAAAGCTCTGGCCTTCCCGCCAGTGTCTGGGCAACACGCTACTGAGGACACTGCTGGAAAGTTCTTTCCAGCATTTTTTCAGCAGTGGCTGGTAGTGGAACACATGTTCTGCTGCCAGCCAGAACCCACAGGATTGGGCTGTGAGTTTCCTAGGCTTAAATTCTAAGCAGACTCACCAGGAAATGTGTCCCAATATACCCAGCAAGACTATCTTCCATGTGAACAGTCTAAGGACTGGGCTGCTAGTGTTTTGAGATACATTTTCCAAAAACTCCAAGGTAGGAAGAAAAAGTATTTTGACACCCAAATGCCACATGGTTGATGGAAGCTGAAGAGAACTATAACCAAGGACTAAAGTTATGTTCTGATCAAACACTGTCATGCATGTATTTTGATTCTCGCGAATTCGGAGAACCCCAGAAAAGTGATGGGACTGAAAGCATTTTTTGGTGGAGGGAGGAGATAGAGTTGAAAAAAAATGTAGAGGAAAGCAACAGTAAGGAAGAAAGGAATTTCAGTGGATTCCAGTACAGCCAGAAGCACTTGGCAGCTGTAGAGTGCAAAGATTAGACATCCATGCAAAGGTTCTCAAGTCCTTTCTCCCATAAAGAGAGATCCACTTAAGTTTTTCAACAACACGCAAGCCAAGACACATCGCTAGCAAAAACCATCCTTCAAAATAAAGAAGCAGCCACAGCACTCCTGAGATGGACACACCAAGAATTTAAAAGGCTGGTCTTCAAAGAGCTGCATGAAGGGCACTCAAGGAGCCTTAGAATGTTTGCCTGCTTAAGATACTGACATTTTTCCTTTGGATTGGTAGACTCCCATGCCATGTTCAAATTACCTCTAAATTCCCTTCAGGGTCAAAGGAGGTTTGTCAGGTGGCATGGGGGACTGTTGCTGAATAAGCAACAGTCCAAAGCGCCACTGGAAGTGCAGAACTGGTCATGCAACTAGTCACCAGTCCACATTTGCATGGGTTGATGACCAATTAATCAAGATGCAAAGAATTATCTACTTCACAAAGACAGTAACTTAGAAATCGAAAGTGAACCTACCAATTACATGAGCTGTTGCTGACTGAAGTACAGGTATAAACACCCGATAAAACAAAAGGAGGCTAAGCTGAAAGAAGAAAGAAATCATTACATGTTAATGCATTGGTAGCCACATTCCTTTTTATCATTATCTGTAATCATGAAGTCTAGGGCTGGATTGGGACATTACGCAGCATGCTCAAGTCCACTATTTCTCCTAGTGGCAAAGACCTGTTAAGTATTCATTTAAATACGAAACATATGAAGTGTGTGTAAAGTATCTAAATATTAAAACACAGAGCACCAGAAGTGGAGTTCTATCATTCTATAAATAGTCAGAATGTATAATTGAACATTCCCTTCTGGCACTTCCACGCAATTTACTCACCAGCCAGGACTGATTTTAAATTGAAAATGCAAATCCACAATGAATAATCAAGGCTGTGAAAATTCAATATACCAATCATGGTGCCCGAGAATACAGAGCAGAGGCCAATCCAGTTCAACTGTACTCTGCTCAAGATAACTTCTACACATGGATGTAGAGAAGTATTTAGTTTTTTAAGAAACAGGTTGAAAAGGCAAAAAGTGTTGACCTTTTAAAGTAACTACTCCCCAGGACAATACACCAGCTCATGCTAACTTTTTAGGTGGATCAGCAGGCTACTGTGGCAGGAAAGTAGCACAAAAGACTTAAGGAAGCTTTATTTCCAAATCAGAGACTAGGACCAAAACACAGGTCTTAAAATTTAAAAGAAAAACACAGGATGTCTGATTTGGAATAGTAATACATTTGCAGCCTACCATACGATGCTCTCCACTGAATTGTGTATTTAATACATTTTTTGTCTACTTAAAGAATCAAGACAGACATTTGATTTCGCTCTCTGTTTACAACATTAACAGCACAGGCAAGTTGGCATTCACCCACTGAAGGAATACAATTGTTTCAAATGATGCGCACTGATGTTTAATTAGCAAAAATCAACTTACCCAGAATACACCTCCATTCCAGGCACAACACTGAAATATTCGGCTGACTATCCGGGGTTCACTAGGGAGCAACAAAAGAAATGTGCAAGGTTCACTCAGAAGTTAGATTGTAAATTGTGAAAAATTTAGTCTTACTCTTTCAAGCAGGGCAAGAAACACAAGTTATCACTGCAAAGTTGTCATGCCAAATCTGCTCTTATATAAGGGCCCAATCCAGACCAGTGCATGCCAGCACCAAACAACAACAAACATGCCACTTCCACCACAGGCCCAGTGCTGGAGCTAACCCAGCACAAGCTCACACTGGGCCAGCTCCAATGCTGGGCCTGCAGTACATCACCCAGCATTCCATGTGAAGTGCCAGGCAGCGGAGAGATAAGATGGGGCGGGGCGGAGGAGGCATTCCAGGTGGATGGGGGGGAAGGCGTGGCAGTGGAACAGAGCAGGATGGGAGGAGGGTAGGACTGGCAGAGCTGAGCTCCATTGGATCTGAAGCCCCGTATTGGGTCATGCGGATTGACATGGGACTCTGCTGCAGCTAAAAAGCGGCCACAGAACTGAGTAGCCTCATTGCAGGGCTAACTTCCCTTATCTGGGGGAAGGGGACGCAAGTTCCCTTCCCCTGAGGAGACACCAGCGGCTGATTGGTATGCTCAGGATCCCACGGTAGCTATTTTGGTGTCATGGGAGCCCAGTGCACCAAGCAGCTCAGGATTGGGCTGCCTGTCCAGTGGATAGTCTGGGATCTCCTGATGCTGCAGCATTCTGATGCATTCTGCAGCATTCATGAGGCTACGAATGTGTGGGTGTTGCTGGTTCACAAGGGAGATCCCTATGAGCCCCACATATGAGTAGGATACTACGTATATTGCAGTTTGGATGGCCAAACTGGCTTAACATAAGAGCCACATATGATAAACTTCAGATGTTTGAGAGCTGCAATAATTTAAGAAACATTAACATTCTTAAATATATTTACTCACCATGAACATTAAACATGTTTTTATCCCCTGGACTCTCCGACTATACCCAGTAAATAATTATAACGCTTGAAAGTTTCTTAAATACCTTTTATATTAGTTGTGATGCAAAAAGGAGCTCAGTCACAAATTTCCAAGAGCCACACATTATATGTCATGGAGCCGCAGGTGGTTTGTGAGCTACAGTTTGGCCACCCCTGCTATATTGCAAACATGCTCAGTAAAGAAAGAAACTGGAAGGGTTAGGAAGACAAGCAAACTCCCAAGTCTCCCATCCTGAAGTTCCCTTACTCACTTCTCCTGTTTCCTCTCCTCACTCTGTGCTCTTCTCTGAGCAAGAACACTGCTTGCTCTCCTTTTCCGTTGCTCTTCCCTTTTCTGCTGGATCCGAGCATCCAGCTTGGAGATGGTGCAGATCCCCCATATGGAATCTTTAATTCCCTGTAGACATAAATAAGTATTAGGACTACATTCAACGTACTTGGTAGGGGAAGGACAGGGAAGGAAACTGTGCAAGGAAAAGGAATGACAGAAGTTTACAAACATATCTATGACATTCTAATAAGCCACCTTGATTTTTTTTTTTTAAAACCCAGGTTGTTCTTTAAAATGAATTTTATTGCATTTTATTGGGGTCTTCATCTCAAAGAGTGCCGCAAGAGTAAGGAACAGAACTGATTAAAAAGAAAGGGGGATTCCAAGACAACTAAAGGTAAAGAGCAGTGGGAGAAGGAAGAGCTTTCTATGAATGCTTCCTGGTTTTGCCATTACATCCAAACCGTTAAACTATGGTTTGCAGCTGCCCACCAAGCCAGAATTAAATTCTGGTTTGATTGTCCTGGACAAATGCAAAGCATAGTTTGCTGGCTTGGATACAATTACAAACCAGGAAGAAACAAATTAAACAGAGTACATGAATAGAGAGGGCATTTCTGTAGCGGCAAACTACAGTTTGATATGAAGGGAGAAATCACCTTTGTGATTTCTCCCTTCATCAGGTTGTATCAGGTTTTTCAGAATGTGAGCCCAGGGACATTTGTATTAAGAGGTCTTATTCTACCTAAGAAAAAACACTTTTCCTTGCCCGTGCAGTCACAGAGAGGCTCACATGTTACTTTATAGAAAGCTATGATTAGAGCTATCTTAATGGCCAACTGGTAACACTGAAAGACTTGGAAATCTAATTTTAGCCTGTCACTTTCACATATTTGTAAGAAAAAGGAAGGAAGACTTACCCTGACGAGATCATTAAGGAAGATCTTGACACTATCTGCCATCTCTACTCCAGCATCGCCTCAAAATCCAAAACTATCAACTACAGGGTGAAGGAAAGAAGTAAACCCAAACCTCTCTCATTGTGAAGAGATGGTAAATTGGTAGGGTCTGAAAGAAAGGATGAGAGAGAGAACTGTTACTGTTAAAGAAGCCACAAAAGATTTTCTAGTTTATGCCTGGGTGGACAAGGTGGCAAGATAAAATGGAGGACAGAATGCCAATACCTTTAACTACTGTATAGAAGAGGGAATTTAGGCAGGTGCTGCTCAACATAGAAGGGTTTAAAAAACTGCACCTGCCAAAATTCCCTCTTCTGTACAACAGTTAAAGGTATAGGCACTCTGTCCTGTACTGGATCTGGTCACCCTATGTGCAGAGAATCTGGGTTGGACATCTGAGTTATGAAGTTCTTTTTCCTTTCTGCACAACACCTGATCCAACAGGGTTCTTAGGACCTTATGGAAATCCATGTCAGCACTCTCACACAGGTGCAGTATTCATCCATTGCAGTGCTTTTGCATAGGCCAGCAAGTGCTGGCTGTTTCAATCTGCATACATTCCAAACAAACCGCCCATAGCAGAACCACCATATATCTAGGGCAGGGGTCGCCAAACATTTTGGCCAGAGGGCCACATCAAATATCTGGCGTGGTGTGGAGGACCAGAAAAAAAATTTAAATATAAAATTTAAATAAATAAATAAATAAATAAGGAACTTAGATAAGTGAATAAATGAATGAATGGGCTCATTCATTCAACCTCTCTGGCCCTCAAAACACCCTCCAGACACAATCAGAGCACAGTTCTGGTCATGTTCAGTTGAGTGGGCCAGAGGCTTTCAGGGGACAAGAGGTTGGTCGCAGGCAGGAAAGAGGTTTGCTGCAGGCCACAACTGGCCCCCAGGGCAGGGTTTGGAGACCCCTGATCTAGGGGACTTAGGATCCAATCCTATCCAACTTTCCAGCACTGAAGCAGCCATGGCAACGGAGAGTGCACTTCATCATGTGGTAAAGGGTAAGTCACGGAGGCCTTCTCAAGGTAAGGGAACATTTGTTCCCTTACCTTAGGGCTGCACTGCAGCTGCATCAGAGTTGAAAAGTTGGATAGGATTGGGCCCTTAGGGTATAAAAGGCTTGCACCAATCTGAATAATTTCTAGATGCAATGCATAGGTGATGCAAAGACCAAGATCAAAGCAGTAATACTCAAATCTCTGAGATGCATGGAGTTCCGAGATCACCTTGAGCCTTCTTTCTCACAACCCATACTTAAAAACTAATACTGCAGGCTCTGCAAGATTTGCCATTGCAACACAAACAGATGGGCACAGTCACCTTGTTCCAGCAACCAACAATACTGTGATTTTGCACTATGGTGATGAAAAAGATTTGCTAACATGCTGGCACAAGTTTGGGGAAGGCTAAAACTAAGGGGAGCATGACTTTGATTTGATTGCAGGTACAGCTTTAACACTTCCACGTAGAGAACATACCAACCATTTTGGCCTAGTAACCTCATCGCCACAACCAACAAACCCATCTTCCTTCATTTCTGTTCCAATCACCTCCTCACCAATTACATTTTCTAACGGGATGTTTTCCCAGGCCTAACTAGGAACCAGAAAAAGCAGCAAAAATGGTAATTAGAATAGATCGAAGTGCCACAGAAACAGTTTTCAACTAAAGTCAGGAATGTACATCTTCCATTCACATTTGCATACTGGAATATATTTTCTCTTTTTTCCATTAACTCCACACTGGTCCAGACCAGTTAGACTACTAATGGTACAGTAGCTGCAAAGGGAACAGTAAAAGAAACTACCCAGCATGTGCTGCTTAATGACCTTCCACTTAACGACAGACTGCATACACAACAGTGATCAAAGCACAACAAAGACGTTCTTAATGAGGCAGTCAGGAGTTCCATAGCTTGTAGCAGAGTGTCTGTTTATAGTACACAACAAAGAGGCTCTTAATGCAAAGAAGAGGCAATCTACCTTCAGAAGCCTGTGCAGCCAGCTAGTGTCTGGCAGCAAGGGTCTGTTTACACAACAAAGGTACTAGATTGGGCCAAATGTTCACTTAACAACATAATCGCATAACAAAGAAGATTGGAAAACATATCCCCATCATTAAGTGGCTCAGATCTGTATACCTGTGTCATTAGACAGATTCTCTTAGTGCGTATCTGAACTACTATACATTCAAATCCAATCAGCTGAAGGCTCCAGTTCAGTGGCTCATCGGAGTTACAGGTCTACAAAGGGACTCAGGATCTCTGAACTTTTTCATTTGAATAATACTAGAAGTCTCTTTGGGGAAGCTGGAACCTTTAAACTAGCTTCAACAGTATTCATTCTGGGATGGTATGAACAATCCCACACTACTAGTTTCACTGGGGATGGGTCACAACTCAGTGGTAGAGCAAAACCTCTGCATACAGAAGGTCCCAAGTTAAACCCAGGCATCTCCTGCTAAAGAATCAGATAGATGGAAAGACTTTTCCTTAAAAAGCTGTTACCACTCAACTTAGACAAAACTGAGCTCCATCAGTAGCAGTCAACATGAAGGTGATAAGCTGCATTTGGTCTCCAATGTGACATTACCCTCTGTTGCCTATCCTTAAGCTAGATGGGCCAAGGGTTTCATCCACTATTTGGCAGGATCCTCTGTGGTTTACAATTAACAGCATAGACATAAGCACTATCCCACAGATTTTCTAACTTACTCTGCAGTAACACAGATTTCTGCAAAAGCAACTATAAATGCACAGTTCTTAATTTCTGCCCAATGTTGCATATACACAAAAAGGATCAAATGTGTACACCTGTGAGCTGGGCAGAAATTAACTGCATCTGCTCAAATTCTGCCTCAGATTGTTCTCATTTCAAGTGAAGATAGAGTGCCTTGCTCACCTCTGCAAGGAACTTCAAAAAGAAGATGAGAAGCATGCTCTGTGAATTATGGGGTTCCCAAAGTACTCACTTGCAGGCATTAACTATTCCTAACAAAACCCCTTCACTCTAGTGCTTGTCCAGCATAAGAAATAGACCGGTCCAAAAGCACCCTAGAGACAATCTCGTACATGCAGAGCTCACTGAATCACTCTTTCTCCCACTTGAGCACAAATTACTAGACTGATCTCATGATTCATTCAACCTCTTACCAGAAAGAATTAACGTTGTGCCCAACAGGTTCCTAAGTGTTCTGATGCAAAAGAGGTGCTATGCCTACGGTATAACATATATCACCCAAACCATACATCAATTTAAGGATATTTAGCATTTATACAGAACTTTAGAGTGTCCACAGCATATACATCGGTTCAGTAGTCCCAACAACAGCTCTGCCAGCAGGCCAGTATCATTACTACCATACTGGAAATGATGGGCTGCAGCAGAGAGATTTACAGCTGGACGAAGCTCACCCAGTCAGCTCTGAGCCGATGATACGAGACTGAATGAACTTTGAACAGGGAACATTCACAGCTCAGTCTCTTAACCACTTAGCTCCAACTTGACAGAGGGGACAATTCATACCTACAATAGTGTTTGAATGCAATAAATGGGACTGCAGCTTCAGGTTAGAACACAGGTTTTTCATGCAGGAGATCCCAAGTTCAATCCTTGGCATCACCAAGTAGGGATTGGGAAAGATCCCCTGCCTGAAACCCTGGAGAGCTGCTGCCAGTCCTGGTTAACAATACTTAGCTAGATGGACAAAACGTCCGACTCTGTATAGGGACAGCTCCATGTGTGTTCGGATGCATAATTTTATCACAATCTTTCACAGCTGCTGGTTACTGTGTCAAATTAGAGCTAGCACTAAGAGACTCCAGACCAAATGAGTGGTCCAGGCCATTTCAAGTGGAAACAAGGTACAAACATCTTCATAAGAAAGATTCCTTGAGGAACACCTCAATGCAGCGATTTTCAACCACCGTGCATGAATGGTCTGCAGGCGTGCCATGGGAGTTTGGGGAGGGTCATATATTAGTAGGGCCATTTGGGGATGTGAGCCCCTGGCCACCAGTACGGTGGCAAAAAAAAAAACCAGTGCTGTGCCTTGACAATTATAGCACCTTGTCGGTGTGGCATGAGATGAAAATGATTGAAAATCACTGCCTTAATGGATGGGAATAAAAGAAAAGGTTGCAAAGGGAAAAAAAGAGGATCAATGCAACATTGAACATAAGAAGAGCTCCGCTGGATCAGGCCAAAGGCTGACCTAATCCAGCTTCCTGTATCTCACAATGGCCCACCAAATGCTTCAGGGAGCACACAAGCCAACAACACTCAACCTGCATCCTAATGCCCTCCCCTGCATCTGGCATTCTGAGTAGCCTACTTCTAAAATCAGGAGCTTGCACATACCTATCATGACTTGTAACCCATGACGGACTTTCTCCAATACCCTCTTAAAGGCATCTAGACCAGATGCCATCACCATTTCCTGTGGCAAGGAGTTCCACAGACTAATTATACGCAGGGTAAAGGTATCTTTTCTTTTGTCTGTCCTAACTCTCCCAATGCTCAATTTTAGTGGATGTCCCCTGGTTCTGGAGCTGTGTGAGAGGGAAAAGAGCATCTCTCTATTCATCCCCTGCATAATTTTGTATATCTCAATCATGTCCACCCTCAGGCACCTCTTTTTTTAGATTGAAGAGCCCCAAGGTGGGGGGGGGGGAGGTAAATGGCATTAGGGCAAAACATGGAGTGCAATTGTGCAAGATAAACACACCTGCCTGTAACAAACTGGATTCTAGCCCTCAGAAAGCAAGTGCTGAAATAAATGCAAGGTGCTACAATCCTCTTTTGTTGCTGACCCCTTTCTCCCCCCCCCCCTTTAAAGGCTTTGTGGTGTCTAGCAGAGCAAGGGAGGAACAGAGCAATTGAAACAAAGGGTAATGCTAGGAAGGCTGAAAAAGGAGGTCTCGCCAAAGCGGGGGGGGGGGATTAGGGGCTGGGAGGAGGGGGGAATGCAAATAACTGGAACTATACTGCAGGTATTGGAGCAATATCGATTAATTGCATGCAATGGAAGGAGGGAGGGGTAGGTGCTATACAGGGCAAAGATGCCCAGGCAGCAAACTGGGGAGAGAAGCAATGGGGGGCTTGCAAAGGAGGGGGGGCAGGAACAGGAGGGGTTACCCCACCCTACCCCCTGGTGGTCTGTACTTGCCAGCCCCAGGCCCTTGGATTCTTAGTGGTGCAGCAGTGACAGGCCGCCCCCCAGGATAGCTGACTGTGCGGAGCCACCAGCTTCCTTAAGTTGCACCAGCCAGGAAAGCCACCGCCGCGCATGCGCAGGCCGACTGCTTCTCCAAGGTTGCAATTTGCCAAGCGGCCGCCAGGGGAAGGTGTGTGTCCCAGCCAAACCCCTCTCCCCCCCCCGCCTCCGTGGATGCGCATGCGCCCTGCGCCGCGCGCCTCCCGAGACAAGGAGCAAACGCAGTGAGGTGCCACCCGCAGGGAAGACGGTTCAGCATCCCCATCAGAGGGAAGGAAGCGCGCAGAGCCGTTGCTATGGAAACGCCTGTATTCGCCCCGCCTACCCCCTAGCCCTGATCTTTTCCCGCCATTTCCAAAGACTGGTTCAAATAAGGCTCTGTAATTAAAAATAAATGAATAAAAATTAAAACCACATTTATTATACCCTAAAGCCACATTAGGGTATTAAATGATATAAAAAACACAAGTTTCTTAAATGATGTCAATAAAATGATATTAAAAACAAGCATTTCTTAAATGTTAAAAAACAAAAGTTTACTAAATCATTAATTAATTAATGTTAATTAACTGATATTTAATAATGATTTAATTAATGTCATTTAATAAACGTTTGTTTTAATATCAAATATCATTTAATATTTAATTAAATGATATTAACAAGTATTAATTAAATGGTATTAATTAAATATTAAAAACTATTAAATATTAAAAAACAAAACAGTTTATACTTTCCTTATCTCTTAAAACTACACACACCATCAAGTGACTAAGCCAGTGTGAGGGTCTTACAAATATGCACAACATACTTTTTCTTTTCCTTTTTTTTCAAGGTGAGGTCTTCAGACGCTTGAAAAGCTGAAGTAAATATTACACGTTTTCTAAGGAAAAAAATATATATATACATATTGTTTCTAAGGCTGAGGTATTCAGGCACTTAAAGCTGATGGAAACATCACAAGTTTTGTGAGGATACACACACACACACTCACATATTGTTTTTAAAGCTGAAGTATTTGGTCAGTTAAAGCTGAGAGAAACATCAGAAGTTTTGTGAGGAAAAAATGTATATACATATTAATTTTAAAGCTGAGGTATTCAGGCACTTAAAGCTGAGGGAAACATCACAAGTTTTGTGAGGACACACACACACACACACACACACACTTTTTAAAGCTGGGGTATTCAGGCATTTAAAGCTGAGGAAAACCCCACAAGTTTTGTGAAGAAAAAACGTATACATATATTGTTTTTAAAGCTGAAGTATTTAGGCACTTGAAGAGCCACGGTAAATATCACAAGGTTCTGTGAGAAAAAATATATATAAACTGTATAGAATTTTTTTTTAAGCTGAGGTACTCAGGCACTTGGAAAGCTAAGATCACAAGTTTTGTAAGGAAAAAGAGATAATTGTAGCACAAAGCCACCACAACTTCAAATATATAAAGCTTCCATAGTATTTTGAATTTATTTGAATATAAATTTTTAATCTAACATTTCTGTCCAATCAAAGTAGCTATCCAGGTAGCCACAACACTTATCAAACCAAATGAACCATTTCAATGAAAGAGGTAGCCAGCTACAAGCAATAAAAAAACACAAAAACCATAAACTAAGAGTTTATCCATTGCATTAAACAATAGCAAAGGTTGTTCTTAAATAAATCAAGTCTTAGGCATCTAAACTTGGCAGCACTTTGTAAAATAAGTAATGTATTTATCCACAATGCTTCCATGAGGCTGTGGTAAAAAAAAACAAAAAACACACAGATAAGTCATGTACACAAAAATCTTTTACTCCAAATTAGTCAGGAAAAGTCACTGTCACACTGAAACTATGCAGTGCAGGATTATCCTAGTTGCACAGCAATTTTTGACCACTGTGCCACGGCACACTGCTGTACCACGAACGGTCTGCTTATGCGCCGAGGGAGTTTGGAGGTCATATATTAGTAGGGCCATTGGGGGATGTGAGCCCCCAACCAGCAGTGCCATGTGCCTGGTCAGCTGACAATTTTAATGCCTTCGCAATGTGCCGTGAAATGAAAAAGGTTGAGGACCGCTGAAAAGTAGCTTCAAGGTCTCCGCGCTAAATTCTTGCAAACTGTCTCTGGTGAAATCGACATCTCATGATCTGGCAACCCTGTTGTTTACATGCTGGAGCTGCATGCTTCATGGTCTGTAGTCGTTACAGATGCCATTAATAATGGCGGGAATAAATAATTTCATTAAAATGTAACTTCACTGTGGACACAATCCTACTGTGCCTTAGCGCTGGCAGAGCATGCCTTTCTCTGGCACTGGCTGACAAAAAGCATGCTGCAGCCACAGAAGAGTTCATGGCACCAACAGGACGGCCAGAATGCATGTTGCGGCCACAGAAGAGTCCATGGTGCCAGCAGGAGGGCCAGAATGCACGTTGCAGCCACAGAAGAGTTCGAGGCACCGGCAGGAGGGATGGAACAAATGTTGAGGCCACGGAAGAGTCTGTGATGCCGGTGGGAGGGCGCGCCAGCAGGAGGGCCGAAACATACGTTGTGGCCATGGAAGTGTTCACGATGCCAGCAGGAGGGCTAGAACATACGTTGTGTTCGTGGCACCGGCGGGAGGGCTGGAACATGCATTGTGGTCACACAAGTATTTGTGGTGCTGGTGGGAGGGACCACAGAAGTGTTCGTGGTGTCAGCGGAAGGACCGGAACGCACATTGCGACCACAGAAGCGTTCGTGGCGCTGGTAGGAGCGTCGGAACGCACGTTGTGGCTGCGGAAGAGTTCAGGGTGCCAGCGAGAGGGCTGAAATGCATGTTATGGCCACGGAAGAGTTCGAGGCACTAATGGGAGGGCTGGAACACACGCTGAGGCCGCAGAAGAGTTTGAGACGCCTGCGGGAGGGCCAGAACGCATGTTGCAGCCGCTGAAGAGTTCAAGGCTCTAGCGGGAAGGCCTGCACTGACCTGCCAGCACCCACAGAAGACCAATGTACACTGGAGCAGGTAAGTTCTGTGCAGGCCAGTGGAGGGGTGGGGAGGGATGTAACAAGAAGGGGAGGGGGTGGTTCAGGCACTTTGTTGTATTATCTGGCTGTATAGCAAATGAAAAAATGAATTAATTTACTATGCATACTATGCATAAATAATTTATGGAACAAGCTGGAATCCCTAGCGTGTATGCATTGCTGAAACAGAGACGCCTGCGTTGGCTCGGTCATGTCGTGGGAATGGATGATGGCCGGATCCCAAAGGATCTCCTCTATGGAGAACTTGTGCAAGGAAAGCGCCCTACAGGTAGACCACAGCTGCAGTACAAGGACATCTGCAAGAGGGATCTGAAGGCCTTAGTAATGGACCTCAACAGGTGGGAAACCCTGGCCTCTGAGCGGCCCGCTTGGAGGCAGGCTGTGCAGCATGGCCTCTTCCGGTTTGAAGAGACACTTGGCCAACAGTCTTAGGCAAAGAGGCAAAGAAGGAAGGCCCATAGCCAGGAAGACAGACCAGGGACAGACCGCACTTGCTCCCAGTGTGGAAGGGATTGTCACTCCCGAATCGGCCTTTTCAGCCACACTAGACACTGTGCCAGAACCACCGTTCAGGGCGTGATGCCAAAGTCTTTCGAGACTGAAGGTTGCCAACTAACTTTTTTTAATTTAGGGTCCCTTTATAACATATGCTACAGACCCTATACTAGCTTAATCTGGCCCTGAAGCTGTGTGAAGGACAGTTGCTCTCCCCTTCCTAAATAAAAGAGGACACCACTTTAACATTTCTGCCCAACGTTGCATATACGCAACAGGGACTAAATGTGTACACCTGTGGGCTCGGCAAAAATGGGTTGAAAGGTGCCTCTTTGCCCAGTTAGCAAGGGGCTCTACACATGTCCAACACAATAGTTACATCTTTAAAGATTTAAAAAGAGCTCCACATTCCTTCCTACACATTCATAGGTTATGCAAAAGCAGAAAAAGTTCCCTGTTTTGCTTCTGTGTGCAAAAAAGTGGAACAACAAGATTCAGACAACAACAATAGAAATATTGCAGATTCTCAAATGTAGCATCCTTTTCTTGAAAATCACTTATTTAAATTAATGGGTATCCAACAAAGAACAGCAGCTCTTAAAAGTCTCAGTGGTTCTTGGGAATCGGATTTTAACTGGGACACAATGTTACAGCAGATCATAAACATCCCAGAATGTCAACACAAACTGGTTACACAACACAATCCCTTGAATTATTAGGGACATTCACCGAATGAGCCACCCTTTCATACTCTCAATGAAGATGGTGTAAATGGCTATCCTGTAAACAGGAAGATTCTTGAGACTGTAATCTAATTATATTACAAGAGGCAAGTCAGTGCACAGAAGAACTTGTGGGACAACACTGGATGAGGAGGAAGAAGATATTGCTTCACATTACCCTTTCCAGTACAAACAAGAAACCACTGATTATTTGAAGCAAATAGCTTAACACCCTACCCTGACTATGCTCATTTAGTAGAAAGGATGCCTCATTAAGCATAGTAGGGGAGAACTTACTTCGGAGTAAGCATATACTGTCCAGGATCAGGCTGTTATTGTATGCTGTCAGACTTGGGCTTCTCTCTTTAAACACTTCTGCCTTGCGAACAATCAACAGAAGAAAGCTACAGTAGCAATGAGCACAAATGAAAACCTTCAAACAGTAAAATATAAGCAGAGCTTGTATTGGATCAGACAAGGGGTGCATCATTAAGCCAAAAATCCTGTTTGCCACATCAGCCAACCAGATGCCCCAGAGATTCCATTAGAAAGAGATTAAGGGCACAATCCTAACCAGGTCTATTCAGAAGTAAGTCCTATTTGTTCAATGGGGCTTACTCTCAGGAAAGTGTGGTTAGGGTTGCAGCCCAAAACAACACCAAAACCATACCCCATTATGCCATTCTGCTGTGACCCCATGTTCCATCTTTAAACAACTAAAGGCCCAATCCTTTCCAACTTTCCAGCACCTATACAGCCTTTGAGGAGGCCTACATGATTGTCCCTCTACTGCGGAATGCAAAACATGCCCCATTCACACAGCTGCATCGGCACTGAAAAGTTGGATAGGATTGGGCCCTTAGAGATTGTGAGGATGGAGAGTTCTGCCTCAGTGGCATGAAATTTGCTTGTTTTCAGATCCCACTCTTGCCATTCTATGATTCTATCAAGGCTTGCAAAAGAATTCTTGCATTTTGCTACTAGCTGATAACAAGTTCAAAAGTACTAGCTGTGACTGGAAGTTTAATTTTTTTTATAACAATAATGCACATATGAACTTTTACCCTTGATTGCTTCATGCGTGTCTTGGTGTTTGACCTGCGCCATGCAACACTGTTGATGAAGAGTGCTTGTTTGTACTCTGCAGACTGGGATAAACAGCATTGTATTTTCGCCATGGTAGACTCCATCCTGCATCCATCGTTTCTCAGGAAAGAAGAGCTTTTCTCACTCACTCATGGTTCTCAGTCTCACAAGCCATTAATATCACAACAGTTCTATGGCTTCTTAGCAAGTATATTGCACCTTATATTCTCATCTTAACATCCCAAGTCCACATCCTGGACTTGGATATTTTCAACTACAGTGTACTTATTTTTGAGGGTGTGTGCTTGGAATTGTAGCCACAGAATGTAAAACACACAGAGTGTAAAACCTTGAGCGCTCCCCAAGGCATCCTGTGGGTTACTGTGAGATACAGGAAGCTGGACTACATGGGCCTCCGGCCTGATCCAACAGGGCTTTTCTTATGTTCTTAGTTGTCCACACGGTGGACAGTAATTTGGAACTGGAGATGGGGCAGAAAAATTTACTTTCACTGAGACTTGATGGCTGTATTGAACTTAATCCATAACTAAGAAGTGGGAGGTATAATCAATCTCTAATTATTATTATGTACCATTGGCTGTATTGAACTTGATCCATAACTAAGAAGGGAGGTACAATCAATCTCTAATTATTATGGTTATGTACCACTGTTCAACAAAAAAAGTTTTTAATAGCAAAAGTTCCCATAGCAAAAGGAATGAAAAGACCATTCCCTGTCCCAAACAGGACTTGCTATCCAAAACAGACACAAAAAAACCCCAGCAGTGTTTTACATTTATATCATCCTAACATATCAGAGCAATGCACAGATCCTCCAAACAAGAAACCAGTTTTCAGGGAATACAATCTGTAACTTTATTCTATCAGGAACACAACTGCATTTTACTGCCATCAAAGAGAGTATTGTTTGCCTCCACCCAGAACCAAACACTGCGCAAACCAACTCCTTATTTACAACCCCTCTTTCTCCAGGCTGACACTGACCTTCTAGGGCTCTCCAAACAGTCCTCATCCACGTTTCTAAACAGCTGTCAATCCCTGGTGTTCAACACCACCATTAAATTCCTTTGCTCCCCAATTCTATTCGGTGCAAACAGCTCCAGGATCCAAGGCCCTGGGCATCTTCATACCCGGCAAGAGTCCACTGGGAAGTGTAGTATTGAGCCTTCCTTTGCTTTGCATAACAGTAAAGCTAATCACTCCAATGCAATCTGGGAACTGTAGTTCTAAGGATTCTTTCTCAGGAACCAATGAGAAATGCAGTTTCGTGTATTACGCCACGTATGCAAGATGAGCTCACACAGATCCTCTTTCTCTCTGCATTGATTCACGTTTAGGTGCTGTGTCTTGGATTTGTGCTGGTAACAGCACTCCTAGATTTCCAGGGGAACACCTGTGTTGATTTGTAAAAGCAATAGAGCAGTGTTTCTCAAACTGTAGGTCGGGACACACTAGGTGGATTCCCATTCATTTCAACATTTTATTTTTAATATGTATATTAGACTTGATGCTACCGTGGTATGTGACTGCATTTGGGGAAATGTTACTCATCTGTACTTTTAACAGGCTACTATGGATATGCTTTTAACAATGATAGTAATGGGACTTACTCCTAGGTGTGAGTAGGATTGCAGTCTAGCATTATTAAAAATTTCCCTGCATAATGATGTCACTTCCGGTCATGACATCACTTCTGGTGGGTCTTGACAGATTCTCATTCTAAAAAGTGGGTCCTGGTGCTAAAACAGCCATTTTCAGCCACTGTGCCACGGCACACTGGTGTGCCGTGAGTGGTCCACAGGTGTGCCACAGGAATTTGGGGGAAGGTCATTTATTAATAGGGCCAATGGGAGATGTGAGCCCCCACTGGCAGTATGGTGTGCCTTGTCAATTGTCAAAAACCTGGTGGTGTGCCTTGACCATTTTAGTGCCTTGTCAATGTGCCATGAGATGAAAAAGATTGAAAATTACTGTGCTAAAAGTTTGAGAACCACTGGTATATAGGATTGCCAGTGCCACCCAAATGACATGCATAAACTTAGAAAGAAAGAAAGAAAGAAAGAAAGAAAGAAAGAAAGAAAGAAAGAAAGAAAGAAAGAAAGAAAGAAAGAAAGGGGAAAAGACTCATTTCTCTGTATTTGTAGTAACCTATGTATACTAATAGTGTTGCATTAACATCACCTGACAGCATTACATATGTCAGTAAGTTCCCTGGTTTGTTTAGCCTCTCCAGGCCATAAGCCTGAACATTCCTGAGATGAAGTACATCAACTCTTGGGAACTAGTGATCTCTATTGGCTGTACTAGGATTTGCAAATGAGACTTCTCATCCAAATGCTTAAGCATCAGGGCTTACAGTAATTTAAGGGCACTCCAAAGAGGGGAAAGGGCAACAGTTCCATTACTTAGTGCTTCCATTTCTGAAGGTGCAACATAATGCCTGGAAAACAGGAGTTTCAACCAGCCAGCAGAAAGCCAGACTCTGAGTTGATGAAATAACTTTGGGGAATTTGACAGAGATGGGGAGTTTAGAGAGCTGAAGAAGAACTGAGAAGGAAAGGCCATTGGAGAAGAGAAGAAGATGTAAACACTGGAAAAAGAAGGAAGAGCAGAGGAAAGTAAATAGCTTTGGAAGCAGGGACAATTTAGGATTAATAATAATAATAATAATAACAGGTATTTATATACCGCCTTTCTTGGTCTTTATTCAAGACTTTATTCAAGGCGGTTTACATAGGCAGGCTTCATTTAAATCCCTTATTAAATAGGGATTTTTACAATTTGAAAGAAGGTTCTTTCTTTCAAGAACGACTACATTCAAGGTGTTTCATTCCGATCTGGCTTCACATTCTGGCCTCCATCCTCCCACGCTCAGAGCAGATGGAATAGCTCGGCTTCAGCTTGTCAGCTGCTTCAAGGTCGCATGGTGCCGGTGGCCTTGAACTGGTGACCTTGTGGATGTTATCTTCAGGCAGATGGAGGCTCTACCCTCTAGACCAGACCTCCTGCCCATTAAAAAGCTCCCCTCCCTGCACTATACCAATTACTTATCAGTTAGTTATAGTGATTGTTTGTTATAGTGCAGAATTATTAGGAGATGCTATTGAGATACCTAGAAAGAAATAACTGTTGTGTACTGCCATCTGAGTGTACGTACTGCTGTTTGAACAAAAACCCATCGAAGAAAAAAATACATATGCGTTTGTGACTCTGTGATGTTATGCCAGTTCTGCGGTTTGGAACAAATGTGGGGGGTTGGGGCAGAGAAACAGGTGCAAGCTGAATACTGAAGTCACCCTGGGGCTTCAAGGCCTCTCTCAGAGAACCGAAGTGAGATTTTGGATCTGATGGCTTGTAGGAGTACCGGCTGTTTGCCAGCACTTCTGTTCTGCTTGTGTGCTAGTAAACAAAGCAAATGGTACAAAAATGACATGAGTCTTCAATGCTCTTTCTTAATCTAAGCAAACCAAGCCTGATAAAATGTCTATTACATGGGAAAGTGGGAGACCACAACAGTATGTAAAAACAAAGACCCCACACCACCCAGCACCAATAATGAAGAGAAACAGTAACAGGGACAATTCAAGATTTGATGCCACTAATTGTACTTGTACTCATCTAAAGAGTTGAAAGAATTTTGTGTGGAAAAAACAAAAAAGGATATGGAACACAAACCCTGGTGTAAACCACTCTTCTTCCTTGCACATGAATTGATAGCAAATTACACCTCAAAAATTCTACTGGTCTGGGTGTACTCAGAGATTCATTTTATGTCTGGAAATGTTTACCAGGTGCATTCCAGTGAATGTTACATATTGGAGACACTTATTGGAGAGGTTCTAGCTCCTCATTCTCTCCCCCCAGATGCAATGAGGCAAAAGCAATGGACATGACAAGAGAATAATATTCAGCATAGCTTCTGCAAGACAAATCTTGCCTCATAACCCTTTTAGAATTATTTTGAAAATGTCAACAGGCATATGGGTGGGTGAAACAGTTGATATTGTATATCTGGATTTCCAGAAGGCATTCAACACCATTCCTCACAAAAAGCTCCTAAGAAAACTCCACAAGTCAGGGAATAAGAGGGCAGGTCCTCTTATGGATTAGGAACTGGCGGAAGACCAGGAAACAGAGAGTGGGTTCAGTGGGCAATTTTCACAATGGAGAGAGGTGAAAAGTAATGTGCCCCAAGGATCTGTCTTGGGACCAGTGCTTTTCAACTTGTTAATAAATGATCTGGAGTTGGGAATAAGCAGCGAGGTAGCCAAATTTGCAGATGACAACTAAATTTTTATGGGTGGTGAAGACCAAAAAGGATTGTGAAGAGCTCCAGAAAGATCCTCTCCAAACTTGGGAGAATGGGCAGCAAAATGGGCATATGTGCCTCAGTGTAAATAAGTGTAAAGTAATGCACATTGGGGCAAAAAAATCAAAACTTTACATATATGTTAATGGGTTCTGAGCTGTCTGTTTCAGATCAGGAGCAAGATCTTGGAGTGCTAGTGGAGACTAATGAAAGTGTCTAACCCAGCGTGAGGCAGCTGTAACGAAGGCCATTTACATACTTGGGATAATTTTTTAAAAAGGGATTAAGAAAAGACTGGCCAATATTATAATGCCATTGTACAATTTGATTGTAAGGCCACATCTGGAGAATTGTGTGCAATTCTGGGCACCACATCTCAAAAAGAGTATAGTGTAACTGGAAAAAGTGCAGAAGAGAGTGACTAAAATGATTAGTGGCCTCAGGCACCTTCCTTATGTGGAAAGTGTTCAATATTTGGTGCTCTTCAGTCTAGGAAGAAGGTACCTGAGGGGAGACATGATTGAGATGTATCAAATTATGCAGGGGATGGATACAGTGTATATAAAGAGGTGTTCTTTTTCCTCTCATACTCCACCAGAACCAGGGGACATCCACTAAAATTGAGTGTCTGGAGAGACAGAACACACAAAAGAAAATATTTCTTTACCTAGCATGTAATTAATCTGTGGAACTCCTCGTCACAGGAGGTGGTGATGGCGTCTGGCCTAGGTGACTTTAAAAGAGGATTGCACAGATTTATTGATGCAAAGTCCATCACAGGAAAGCCCTGTGACAAGGAAAGCATCTCTGAAAGCCCGAGTGACAACAGGATACAGCTAGCTTGCTGTCTTGTGTGCTTCCTGAGGTAACTGGTGGGCCACTGTAAGATACAAGAAGTTGGATTAGGTGGGTCTTTGGCCGTATCCAGCAGGGCTCTTCTTATGTTCCTAAGACACAAAATCTATATGATGCCAAGGATTGGGTGGAGTTTACTGTAGTACATGGCAGAAGTTCTGGAAGAGTCTGTAGCCACAAAATCACATCTTATCTTGGAGCCTTTGTATCATAAAACCCAGTGACATATTCAAGCGTCTGAACATTTTCAGCCAGTGCCAATCAGAAAAATGTCGTCTGAGGGAAGAACAGAAAGTCAATAAGACAGGGACAAAGAAATTAGAAGTTACCTGTTAAAAAAATGTAAAGATTGAGAG
Source organism: Tiliqua scincoides (assembly GCF_035046505.1). NCBI lineage: Eukaryota > Metazoa > Chordata > Lepidosauria > Squamata > Scincidae > Tiliqua > Tiliqua scincoides. The sequence continues at coordinate 15,419,959 of NC_089831.1, forward strand.
AGGTTTACAAAAGCTTTTATTTTCATGCTCTAGCAATGATGGTTTTTGTAGACTTGCTTGGTTGTTCCTTCTAGCTGCAAATATAGATTTTTGGGAGTTATTGCAATATAAGAATTTGGATAATCCATTTGAAATCCATACCAAAAAAAAGTGCTGGAACAGACAATTTGGAGCCTAGAAGTAGCAGATGAGGAAAGACCTAAGCACCTCACTGCCTCCCACATCTCCAATCCTTGTCCAGGCCTGCTACCTGGGCTTTCCTCTTTCAAAAGGGCTGTCAAGCTGCATTCACACAAGTATATGTCAGCAACTTAATAAATAATGGTTCACTGAGATATCATTTGGCCTGCAACAGTAGCAGCCCTATGCTAAATGATTATGGGTGCAATTCAGAGGCGCCCATGGGCTGGCGCAAGTCCCTTGCACAGACCCAGGAGGGTCACAAATATGCTGTAAAGCACATTTGCACCTCCTCATGAACAAGCCACACCAGTGCTCAGAGGCAGAATGGTGGCTTGCGCTGCAAGCCTTGTGTCGGCCCAGCTAGGCCAACGCAAGACTTTGGGGTGGGCTGGGAGGGGGTGGCAGGAAGGCGTTCCGGTGCCGGGGAGGGTGGGCGGTGGGCAGCCCAGGGGCGGGCGGGCAGGTGGGGAGCGAGAGGCAGGGCTGGGACCTGGCAGTTATGCTGGATTCCAACCCCCATTCCCAGGGAGTTTGGAGCAGCTTCAAGCCGCTCTGCTCTCCTCGGACTTGTGCCACCTCAGGAAGTGGCACAAGTCCGAGGAGACCCATAGGGGCCAGCGTGTCTTACCCGGAGGTAAGGTAAAGTTTACCCTTACCTCCGGCTGAGCCGCTTTGGGCCCCTATCCTGCACTGGTTACAGCGCAAGCCACTTGGCTTGCCTGTTCCAGCCAAGGGTAGGATTGCACCATAAGTTGCATGATTGGGGAGGGGTAAAAGCTCAGTGGAAGACTAATTGGTCTGCAAACAAAACACCCCAGTTTTAATTCCCAACACTATCTTCAATTAGAGCTTAAAGAAACCAATTCCTCTTACCAGTCAATGTAATGTTCTCACTCAATATAGGTAACTACTTATTCTATGACCTTCCTATCCTTACATATTTTATAAGCCTTTCTGCCTATTCAGGACTGCATAAACAGAAACTTTATCAAGTACATTATCTGCCAGGTCAAAAACTTGTGGAATTGTATCTCTTACTAGGTCACAAGATGGGTAGTAGTCCCACATTGGCTAGGGGCTAAGAATTGCCACAGTTCAGGCATGGGTAGGCAAAAAACAGAGGACTAATACCACGAGGAATTGCTGAGGCCACATGGTGGTGGAGTGATGAGGAAGGAGAAATCAAATAATCACAAAATTAATCCAAGATGAAGGAGAGCTCACTCCTGTTCAATTGCTAAAGAAACTTCTATCCACTTACCCATTCACCTTCACATATCTCCTTACACACTTCAATGTTCCGAAAATGATTTGCATTGCCTCCACAACCACCAAATATGAACTCTTTGCATTCCCTGTTCTCACGGTCGTAGTAATAGCGAATATGTTTTTCTGAGCATGGCCCTGGATCTTTAGGGACCCTGCATATGTTAGGCACCTTATCTAATCAAGTGGGAGAGAAGAAAGACTGTTTTTTAGACTGTGAAACACCAGAGACAATCCAATAACCACTGCTGGAAAAGATGCAGACTTGGATACTCACCCCAACTCACAGACAGCACAACTCACAGACTCACCCCAACTCACAGACAGCACAGCCACTGTCGGCACAATTCTGTGCCAATCTGAGGGCTTCCCCCCCTTTCTTTTCACTCCTGCAGTCACTCTCAGTGCATTTTCTGACTGCATCTGAGGGGAGAGGAGGAGGCAGCCCTGAGAATGACAGGAAGCAGCATGCACCTCCTCCGATTTCGAAGGAGATGAGTACTGCTTCTCTGGCTCCGACTGAGCCTTTCGCACTGCTTCTAAGCAGCATGAAAGGTTCAATTGGAGCGCTTTGGGGCCACTGGAAGCAGTGCCCAGGAAGCAAGCACTGCCTGCTTCCTGGAAGCAGCACTTGCCTCTGTCCTGAGTGCCACTTCCAGTGACCCCAAAACACTCTGATGAAGCCTTTTGTACCACTTAAAAGTTACATAAAGGGCTCTGTCAGAGCCTGGGCTGCCTCCTTCCTTTCCCCTTTTTTCTAAGGGGGACAATGGAGGCAGCTGTGTGGAAGTAAATGCGGTGACAATGACATCACCACGATTACTTCTGGGTCGGGCAGGGGGCTCAGCAAAGGCAGAGGTGGTCCCGGGCAGGGGAAGCCCAGGACTGCCTCTGACTGGAATAGCCTCCACAACCACTATAAATGAATGCTTTGCATTCTCCATTCTCAAGGTCATAGTAAAAGTGAATATGGTTTTCTGAGAATGGCTCTTGATCTTTCGGGACCCTGCATATGTAAGGCACATTTTCTAGAGAAAGAGTGAGAGGGAAGAAAGACTCATTTTAGATTTTGAAAGGTCATGCCACCCTGCTAAATAAGTTAAGATAATAAGGTCTGTACCCACCCTGCTAAATAAGAGAATCCCCATTTAAAAGTCCAGTGAGCTAAATATTCAGAGTAACATATTCTTTCTTCTTGAACAGGAAATAGTGTTCTTACCTGTGGTCAGTTGTCTTGTGAATGTGACAGCTGATCTAGCTCTCATGCCTGTTTTGACCTCACATATCTCCATGCACTGGTCGAGGCTAAGAAAATTATTGGCGCTGCCTCCACAGCCGCTATAGAAGAATGCTTCACATTTACCTTTCTCAAGGTCATAGTAAAAGCGAAGATAGCTTTCTGAACATGTCCCTTCTTGTTTAGGGAGTACGCATATGTGAGGCACAGCTTCTACAGAAAACCAAGTGGGAAGGAAGAAAGACTCTTTACACTGTGAAACACCATAAACACTCAAACAACAGCTGCTGGAAAAGATGCCAGGGTGGCAGAAGAGATGCTACAAAATGTCTCAATAGAGTCAATTGCACTCCCCACTCATGCCACTATGTAAGAGAAGTACTGCTTAAGTACTGCTTAAAAACCCAGTGAGCTAGTTTGTTCTAGCAGTCCTAAATAGCAGTTTTGATAGTCTGAATCCCTAGAGAAGTGGTTTTTAGTAAAAAGATTTAAAGGGACGTGTTTTTTCCCCTTCTCCAGGAATCAGCAGGGTCTTTCTTATCTGTAGTGGCCAGCCGTATTGAGTCTAATCTGTGGATAAGACATTTGATCAGTGTATCAAAAGATTGAACCTGTACTTTTAACAGGCTACTATGCGTACCATGCTTTTAACAATGATAATGGGGCTTACTCCCAGAGAAGCGTGGATAGGATTGCAGCCTTTGGGATGTTTGGGGAATTTTTTAAAAACAGATCAGCAACTGGTTGGGAGGGTTAGGAGGGGGGTTCTTTATTTTAAATGAAGTTTTAAATTATACTTATAATTTAACTTTTAATTTACTTAATGGGTTTTATTTGATTTTGCTGTATGGGGGTATTAAAAATTTTACTGCTTGATGATGTCACCCAGCCATGACATCTCTTCCAGGTTAATGACATCACTTCCAGTGGGTCCTAACAGATTGTCATTCTAAAAAGGGACCCTGGGGCTAAAACGTTTGAGAATCACTGTTCTGGAAAAAACCAAGGGAGATGGAAGAGATTCTCCTTTTAGATTGTGAGACACCAGGTACACTCTAGAAACAGCTGCTGGGAAAGATGCTGCAGTGGTGGAAGAGATGGAGTGTACTTTCTCGACAGAATTACTTACTCTCCCCAACCACACTGCTAAATAAGAGAATCACTATGTAAAAGCCAGTTTTAGTATTCAGTTTTGAAAACACCACAAGTATTCAAAATAAGATGTTCTTTCCTGTTGGGCAAGAATTAGGTTTCTTACCTGTTGGCGGTTCTGTTGTGGCTTCCGTTCCTGTTCTGAACTTACATATCTTCGTACACTCCACAATGCTAAGGAAATTATTGGCACTGCCTCCACAGCCACTATAAAAGAATGGTTTGCATTCTCCATCCTCAAAGTCATAGTAGAAGCGAAGATGGTTTTCTGAACAAGACCCGCGACTTTTATGGACCTGGCATATGTAAGGTACATTTGCTAGAGAAAACCGAGGGGAAAGGATGAGAGACACATTTGAGATTGTGCAACACCGAACACACTCCAGCAACAGCTGCTAGGAAAGGTGCTATGAGGGTGGAACAGATGCTATGTACTGTCTCAATAATTGCCCTCTGTACCCACCTGCTAAACAAGAGAATCCCAATTGAAAAGTCCAGTGAGCTGGATATTCAGATTAAAACATTGTTTCCTCTTAGACAGGAAATGGGTTTCCTACCTGGTGATCCTTTTGTGAATGTGACAGCTGTAGCTTTCATACCTGTTCTGACCATACATATCTCCATACAGTCCTCGAGGCTATGGAAATTATTGGCACTGCCTTCACAACCACCATAAAGGAATGTTTTGCATTCTTTATCCTCAAAGTCATAGTAAAAACGAAGATGGTTTTCTGAACAAGACCCATAATCTTTAGGGAGCTTGCATATATAAGGCACCTTTTCTAGACAAAACCGAGGGAGAAGAAGAGAGATACATTTGAGATTGTGCAATACCAAACACACTCCAGCAACAGCAGCTGGGAAAGGTGCTATGATTGTAGAATAGTTAATATGTATTGTCTTGATAGGGTCAGTTGCCCTCTGTGCCCACCCTGCTGAATTACAGAACCCCTCTGAAATGTCCATTCTGAATTTCAGAATAAAACATGCTTTCCTGTAAGACAAAATATGGATTTCAGACCTGTTGGTGATCCTGCTGCGGTTGTAGCAGTGGTAGCTTTCACACCTGTTCTGACCTTACATACACTGTAAGTAGTCTTCATACACTGCTTGAAGTTATGGAAGTTATTGGCATTGCCTCCACAGCCACCATAAAGAAATGTTTTGCATTCTCTATCCTCAGGATCATAGTAATAACGTAGTTGGTTTTCTGAACAAGGCCCGTGATCTTTAGGGATCCTGCATGTGTAAGGCACTTTTTCTAGAGAAAACCGAGGGAGAAGAAAGAGAGACACTTTTTAGATTGTGAAACACCAAATGCACTCCAGCAATAGCTGCTAGGAAAGGTGCTATGGCGGTGGAACAGATGCTATGTACTATCTCAATAGAGACAGTTGCCCCCTGTACCCACCCTAATAAATAAAAAGAATCCCCACTGAAATATCTAGTGAGCTGGATATTCAGACTAAAACATTTTTTCTTCTTAGAAAGGAAATGGGTCCAGAAACACCTGCTTGGAAAGATGCTATGGTGGAGGAAGAGATGCCATGTTCATGTACATGGAAGAGATGCCGTGTACATGACAGAAATACTTACTCTTCCCAACCGCACTGCTAAGTAAGAGAACCACTATTTAAAAGCCAGCAAGCCAGAATTCACACTAAAATGTTGCTTCCTCTGGAATGTGAAATTTTTCTCTTATCTCTTGGTAGTCCTGTTGTGGATGTGGCAGTTGTTGTAGCTTTCATGCCTGTTCAGACCTTACATATCTCCATGCACTCCTCAGTACTATGAAAATTACTGACATTGCCTTCACAGCCACTATAACTGAATGCTTCACATTCACCTCATTGTCTTAATAAAAGCAAATATGATTTTCTGAGCATGTCCCTCAGTCTTTTGGGACCTTGCATATGTGAGGCAAATTTTCTAGAGAAAACCAAGTGAGAAGGAGGAGAGACTTTTTTAGGCTGTGAAACATTCCATTAACAGCTGCTGGAAAATTCACTATTCTGGGGTTGATTAGAGACATTCGCCCCACCTACCCCACTAAATTAGAGAACCACCACATAAAAGCCTAATGTATTTGGAATAAAAGGTTCTTTCCTGTTGGACAAGAAATAGGTTACTTATCTGTTGGTGGTCCTGTTACCGGTGTGGCAGTTGTAGCTTTCCTACCTTTTTTGACCTTACATGTCTTCATGCACTCCTTGAAGTTATGGAAGTTATTGGTGCTGCCTCCACAACCACCATAAAGAAATGTTTTGCATTCTCTATCCTCAAGATCATAATAAAAACGTAGTTGGTTTTCTGAACAAGGTCCGTGATCTTTAGGGATCTTGCATATGTAAGGCACCATTTCTAGAGAAAACCGAGGGAGAAGGAAAAGATTCTCCTTTTAGGTAATTAGACACATTCCAGAAACAACTGCTGGGAAAGATGCTGCAATGGTGGAAGAGATGCTGCGTACTATCTCGGCAGAATTACTTAATCTCCCCAACCACACTGCTAAGTAAGAGAATCCCTGTGTAAAAACCAGCAAGCAAAATTCACACTAAAATGTTGTTTCATTTTGGATGTGAAATGTGTTTCTTACCTGTTGCTGGTTCTTTTGTGGTGGTTGCTGGAGCTTTCATGCCTGTTCTGACCTTACACATCTTCATGCACTGCTCAATGCTATAGAAGTTATTTGCATTGCCTTCACAGCCACCATAAAGAAATGTTTTGCATTCTCTATCCTCAAGATCATAGTAATAGCGTAGTTGGTTTTCTGAACAAGGCCCGTGATCTTTAGGGATCCTGCATATGTAACGCACCTTTTCTAGAGAAAACAGAGGGAGAAGAAAGAGAGACACTTTTTAGATTGTGAAACACCAAATGCACTCCAGCAATAGCTGCTAGGAAAGGTGCTATGGTGGTGGAACAGATGCTATGTACTATCTCAATAGAGAGAGTTGCCCCCTGTACCCACCCTAATAAATAAAAAGAATCCCCACTGAGATATCTAGTGAGCTAGATATTCAGACTAAAACGTTTTTTCCTCTTAGAAAGGAAATAGGTCCAGAAACACCTGCTTGGAAAGATGCTATGGTGGAGGAAGAGATGCCATGTTCATGTACATGGAAGAGATGCCGTGTACATGACAGAAATACTTACTCTTCCCAACCGCACTGCTAAGTAAAAGAACCACTATTTAAAGGCCAGCAAGCCAGAATTCACACTAAAATGTTGTTTCCTCTGGAATGTGAAATTTTTCTCTTATCTCTTGGTAGTCCTGTTGTGGATGTGGCAGTTGTTGTAGCTTTCATGCCTGTTCAGACCTTACATATCTCCATGCACTCCTCAGTACTATGAAAATTACTGACATTGCCTTCACAGCCACTATAACTGAATGCTTCACATTCACCTCATTGTCTTAATAAAAGCAAATATGATTTTCTGAGCATGTCCCTCAATCTTTTGGGACCTTGCATATGTGAGGCAAATTTTCTAGAGAAAACCAAGTGAGAAGGAAGAGAGACTTTTTTAGACTGTGAAACACACTCCATTAACAGCGGCTGGAAAATTCACTATTCTGGGGTTGATTAGAGACATTCGCCCCACCTACCCCACTAAATTAGAGAACCACCACATAAAGGCCTAATGTATTTGGAATAAAAGGTTCTTTCCTGTTGTACAAGAAATAGGTTACTTATCTGTTGGCGGTCCTGTTGCCGGTATGGCAGTTGTAGCTTTCCTACCTGTTTTGACCTTACATGTCTTCATGCACTCCTTGAAGTCATGGAAGTTATTGATGCTGCCTCCACAACCACCATAAAGAAATGTTTTGCATTCTCTATCCTCAAGATCATAATAAAAGCGTAGTTGGTTTTCTGAACAAGGTCCGTGATCTTTAGGGATCTTGCATATGTAAGGCACCTTTTCTAGAGAAAACCAAGGGAGAAGGAAAAGATTCTCCTTTTAGGTAATTAGACACATTCCAGAAACAACTGCTGGGAAAGATGCTGCAATGGTGGAAGAGATGCTGTGTACTATCTCGGCAGAATTACTTAATCTCCCCAACCACACTGCTAAGTAAGAGAATCCCTGTGTAAAAACCAGCAAGCAGAATTCACACTAAAATGTTGTTTCATTTTGGATGTGAAATGTGTTTCTTACCTGTTGCTGGTTCTTTTGTGGTGGTTGCTGGAGCTTTCATGACCTTACACATCTCCATGCACTGCTCAATGCTATAGAAGTTATTTGCATTGCCTTCACAGCCACTATAACTGAATGCTTCACATTCACCTTTCTTATTGTCATAGTAAAAGCGAGTATGGTTTTCTGAGCATGTCCCTTGATCTTTTGGGATGTTGCATACGTGAAGCACATTTTCTAGAGAAAACCGAGTGAGAAGGAAAAGAGACTGTTTTTAGACTGTGAAACACACTCCAGCACTGGAAAATATGCTATGCTGAGGCTGATTAGGGATCCTCCCCACCTACCCGGCTAAATCAGAGAACCACCACGTAAAAGCCTAGTGAGTTGGGTATTCCGAGTAAAATGTTATTTCCTGTTGGACAAGAAATAGGTTTCCTTCCTGTTGGTGGTCCTGTTGTAGTTGTGGCAGTTGTTGTAGCTTTCACACCTATTCTGACCTTGCATATCTCCATGCACTCCTTGATACTACATAAATTATTGTGCTGCCTCCACAGTCACTATAAGGGAATGTTTTGCATTCTCAAGCAAAGATGGTTTCCCTGGTGGAAGCAAGGGCATTCCTCACCAATGGGATTGTCCCTCGCTGCTGCTGGAGGCAGGGCCAACGAAAACGCGGGTGGAGCTCCACAAACACAGGGATCCGGTCTCCAGACTATCCCTGCCTCGCTAGAGTTCGGTCATCTCCTTTGGAGCTCCTCCTCAGCTATTTCAAAGTGAAAGGAAAATGGTTCTCTTCAGCATGTCTCAACTCCCCTCCTCAGCGAGGTTGGGTCTGCTGAGTTTTGGAGAGAAAGAAGCATTTTTGCCTGACAGATGCGGCGGAGATCCCAGTTCTCTCCACCACAGAAACATTAACTGCCACTTTTTCACCCTTTGGGAAGGTGACGCTTGCGCTACCTTCTCCCACTGTGAGGGAAATTGCTGCTTGGGCTGGCAGCGCCTGGTCTGCACCTCTCTGAGGCGGCAGCAGGTTTGGGGGTCAGCAGCAGGTCCCTTGATTGACCCGGCACTATTACAGTGTTCGGGGGCAATCAGGCAGGACTCTCCATGAGCGCCCAGAGCCTGCCCAATGCTCACAAGCACCATGTCTGTTTTTTCCTGAGCAGGTGCCATTTTGTATCTCAGTGGGCAACTTTTTCCTCACATGCAATGAGTAACCCAGTAAGGGGTTTGTTTTCCTACTCTTTTTGCCCAGTCTATGTTTTTTCCTCACAAATGGTCCAGTGGACAGCCAGATGATTATTCTTCGGCTGTTCAGTGTAGTCATGTACATAAATAAATAAAAAAGGCCAACATGTCTTCTGAGGCCACCTCAGAGTCAAGCCTGTCCAGACCAAGGACCTCCAAATAGCCTAGAGGTGCTAATAAGTTTAAGGGGTCAAGCAGTGGTACTGCTGTAACCGCTATTCCTCCCCACGTTCTCCTGTGGCACAAGGGCTTGACTGAGAGCAAGTTAGCCTTGCAGGGTCTGCGTACCCTCCTTAAACAACTGAAAGACCAAGGTTGGAAAAGGGAAAGCAGCTTCAGGCGTTGAGGAACCCTGTCCCTTCCAGCTCTCCCTCACAATGTTCAGGCCAATCTGACTCCTCAGATTCAGAGTTGCCCATTCCTCAGTAAAGGACCGAAAAAGTCTAAGGCGGCTTGTTACATGGGGTTGAATGGTGAGGATGTGGAGAGTGCGGAAGCTCACATCAATGGAAAAAACCTCTTTCCAGAGGGAGTTTTTTCCAGGATATTGGATAAGGTTATTAAGCCATTGAGCCACTTTCCTCAGGGTCCACTGAGGCCAGCAGAGATGCCTTTTTCCAGAACCCATCCTAAAATTATGGAGATGGAGTGGTCCTCCTCACTGCACAGCTAGTGTGGCACCAAACTCATGAGTAAGTTTCACTCTCTTCCTAAGGGAATTTTAGATAAAGTACCATCAGTGAATGGATGCACGTTGCAGCAGGCTGTGATCCCTTCAGATGGGGAACTGAAGTAACTGAAGCCCTTGTGTCCCATGCGACAAGTAGCTGAAGAGAGCTTTCTAGACTATTTTGTTTGTTCTCAGAGCCTCAGCAGCCAATTTGTTTTTCTCCAGAGCCACCTATTTCTGGGAGGAGGGACAACACCTTATCCAAACCAAAGATGCTTTAGAAAAGGTATCCTTGCCAGCTGCTTTCTCAGCTGACTATTTGTTCTCAAGCTACATCTCCAGTGTGCTGGCCAGAAGAAATTTGTGGCTGTGCAATCTCCATTGTACCTCTTCCTGGGGACTCCATTCTCCAGATCTGGCAAGCATTAGACCTTGTTCTCACTGAAACAAGGACAAAAACAAAGTGCTTCCCACAGCTTCCAAGGCAGGGAAGACTAAAACCAACCAGATCTTTCACCCCTTTCATCTTGAAAGAAGGAACAGAGAGCCATCCAAATTCAAACCCAAGTGGCACAAATCTGGGAACTTCCACAGAAAGTTGCAGCATTCCCACTTTTCCAGTGCAAGGAATGAAGCCGGAGACAGGTTGGCATGATGCCACGCCCAGAGGTTCCTCACCCAAGGTGCAGGATAGGCTTCAAGATTATTTGCGAACCTGGTACAACACAATATTGGACACATGGTTCCTGAAGACATGTCTCCAAAGACTATTCCTTGGAATTTGTAAGGGAACCAAGGAACAGGTTCTGGCAGATCCCAAAATCAAGGGATGCAATCAAACATGCAGCTATCCTAGCAGCCATCTACCATCTACCTCATATTGGGGCAATAGAGACAGTTCCCTCTACTGAGAGAGGTACCAGTTTTACTCAGTGTTCTTTCTAGTACTGAAGCGGAATGGAGAGATGCATGAAATCCTATATCTAAAGTGGTTGAACTGTTTTTCTAAAATCACAGAAGGTATCTGAGGTTTCTTACAAATCCTCACACTTTCAGTACAATGCCTTTCCTTTTGGATTAATGACCTTGCCAAGGGGGTTCACAAAAGTTTTAGTGGTACTGTTGGTGCATCTCAGGAAGAGGGGACAGTTTCTTTTCCCTCACTTAGATGACTGTCAGGCCTGGTTAGTACTTGGATGGGAGACCGCCTGGGAATACTGGGTGCTGTAGGCTTATACCATAGTCTTTCGAGACTGAAGGTTGCCAACCAACCAAAAAGCCCTCCCATCCACCCTTAGCCTCTTAGGCCCAAATCCTAACCAACTTTCCAGCTCTATTGCACGTGCTGCATCCTGCAGTCACAGAGGCCTCGTCAAGGTAAGGGAATATTTGTTCCCTTACCTCGGAGCTGCATTGCCCTTATGTTGGTGCTGGAAGCATCACATTTGGCCTCCCAACCCCAAAGTAACTGGTGATGATGTCATCGCCAGTTACTTCCAGTGGTACTTCAAATAGATGTGCTGTGTGAACTGGTATGGTGGAGGTGAAACCTTGAGAAACATTGGCCTAGAGCCTGTGGTGCTTGTGGCAAAGCAGCAGCAGAACTGCCATGGTTGCATTTTTGTACAGCTTTTTTTCTTATAAAAAATTCTTGCTACAGATGTTTGTTTGTCCCCCACTCTCACTTTGTTGGTCCTAGCCAAGCCTTTAAGTACCATTTTCTTCTGTCTTATCAGCACACCACTCTGCATGATGCAACTATGCAGCCAGCACACTGAGACTGTTTTCCTCTTACTTGTTGGTGCTGTTGTTGGTGCTGTTGTGTCTGGGATTCTTGCTGTGTGTTTACATGTCGACATACATTCCTCCAAGGTGTAAAAATTATTTGCGTTGCCTCCACAGCCATTATAAACAAATGTTTCACATCTCCTCCTCTTACGGTTGTAGAAGTAGCGAACATGGTGTTCTGAGCAAAACCCAGGTATTTTAGGGATTAGGCATACAACAGGCAAAACATCTGAGAGGAAAAAAGAGTGAACAAGATATCATTATTATTTTTATTATTATTTTATTGATTTATATCCCGCCTTTTTGCCCCATGGGCACACAAGGCAGCCTACAACAATTAAAAATACACAATTAGCAATTAAAAACAATAATTAAAACAGTTTACAAATAATTAAAAATCTAAAACAAACCCCATGGATTCTAATATAAAAAGAAGGAAAGCCAGCCAGCCAACAGTTAAAAGCTTTTTGAAATAAAAAGGTCTTCAGTTCACGCTGAAATATTAGCAACGAGGGAGCAGTTCTCAATTCTAAGGGGAGGGTATTCCAAAGTTCGGGGGCCACCACCAAGAAGGCCCTCTTCCTGGCTGCCACCCCTCTCACATTTCTTGGTGGCAGCACAGTCAAAAGGGCCCTCCCAGATGATCTAAGAGTAGGGGCAGGATTGTAGGGAAGGAGGCGGTCCCTCAAATACCCCAGACCCAAGCCATAAAGGGCTTTAAAAGTCAAAACTAGCACCTTGAATTGGGCCCGGAACAGAACCGGCAGCCAGTGTAGCCGCCGAAGCAACGGCCCGACAGAGTCAAACCGACGTGCCCCAGCAACCACATGAGCAGCCACATTCTGTACTAGTTGTAATTTCTGGACCGTCTTCAAAGGCAGCCCCACGTAGAGCGCATTGCAGTAATCTCATCTAGATGTCACTAGGGCATGGGTTACTGTGGCCAGGTCCGCGCAGCTCAGGTACAATCGCAGCTGGCGAATCAGCTGAAGCTGAGCAAAGATAGCTATGTTTATCATACAAACAGTGCAAGCCAAGACATGTCTACTCAGAAGCAAGTCCCATTAGGTTCAATGGGCTTACTCTCAAAAAAGTGTTATAACAGTGTTTCTCAAACTGTGGGTCAGAACCCACTAGGTGGGTCGCAAACCAATTTCAGGTGGGTCTCCACTCACTTTAATATTTTATTTTTAATATATTATACTTGATGCCACCATGGTATGTAACTGCATTTGGGGAAGTGTTACGGAGCTATACTTTTAACAGGCTACTCTGTATATGCTTTTAACAATGACAGTCAATGGAGCTCACTCCTGGGTAGGTGTGGGCAGGATTGCAGCTTAGAATTGTTAAAAAGTTTCCTGCTTGATGATGTCACTTCTGGTCATGACATCACTTCCGGTAGGTCCTGACAGATTCTCATTCTAAAAAGTGGTTCCTGGTGCTAAATGTGTGAGAACCACTGTGTTATTGGATTGCAGCTGAAGTTATTAGCCACCCAGGGAAAGCTGGTGTTTCCCTGCTTTAAAGCTTAAAGCTGGTGTTTCCCTGGTGTTTAAAAAGTTAAAGGTATTTCAGATTAAAAATACAATGAAATATCTTCTCAAGTCATGAAACACAAGCTCTTTTTATGGTATTTGTTTGCATAAAAAGAGCACGTGTTTGTGAAGCTCCGCCCCTGACTGACATGCATTCAGATCATCTGTATGTAGTCCAGTGGCATAGCTAGCAGGGGCGGGGAGCGGTTTGCCCCAGATACCACCCTGGGGGGGTGTGACCACACTCTGGGGGGGTGACACCACAAGTGACCCAATCGCTAACATTGCGGTGATTAGGAGTAACCCCATCATGCTATATACCGTTGGATGCGGAATTTCCAGCAGAATGCAGTGAAAAAACCTGAGCGAAATATCTCCTTTCCATCAAATGTTATGGCCAAAACACCGGAAACAAAAAAATGCATGGAGCCCTATGGAAAGGAAAACCGAGCCATATCGCGCATTTACTCGCAAGTAGGTGAACATGCCTTAGTCTGCAGGAAAGGAAAGGGCAGGCTGAGAGGAATCCAAGGACACCACAATGGTCCCTATCCAATAAAAGCAGCCCCCCAAAAACACCCAAGAAGGAAGTCCCTCCCTCCAAGCAGACAAATGTATTGAGCCCTATGGAAAAGCAAGACACACGGTCGTGTTTACTCATGAGTAAGCAAAGGTGCCTTGGCTCCTGGTCAAGTCAGGCAAAGGGGAATGCAAGGCTAGCAGTATGGTCCCCATCTGATGAAAGTGGAGCTCCACAAATGCTCCAGAAGGCAGCACCCCCCCAAAGAATAAAACAGGTTTGAGCTGGTACGGTGGGCACTGGGGAGGGCTGAAAATCTCACTGATTTTTTTGTGGGGGGGGGTGTTATTGCAGGCAGCATCCCACCCCAAAGAATAAAACAGAGGCTTGAGTTGGTAAGGTCAATTTTAATTTGTATTTAGACTTGCAAAGCTGGGTGAGTCCTTATAGTGACATGCTTGAAATATAAGAACTTAAATTGAACTGGGCACTGGGGAAGGCTGAAAATCTCACTGATTCTTTTTGTGGGGGGAGGTGTTATTACAGGCAGGCTATAGATAAAATTCACTTGGTGAAACAGGGCCGGCTTCCATTTATTTATTTATTTGTTTTACTTTAATTTAATTATTTATAATTATTTATTTTATTTTGCTTGATGATGTCACTTCCAGCTGTGACATCACTTCTGGTGGGTCCCAGACAGATTGTCACTCTAAAAAGTGGGTCCCAGCTAAAGTCTGAGAACCACTGTCTTAACTCAAAACAGGCCAATGAGGCCTCATTGGGGGGGAGGGGGAGGGGATACCCTAGTGACCAAAATTCTGGAAATCGGGGCTTTTAGGAATAACACCATCAAGTTATATACCATTTGATACAGAATTTCATCCATTGCTTGTGGGGAAATATTTACTGCATTTATTTTCTGGCCATTATTCATTTCATGTCATGACTATTACCATCTCTCAGTCTCACCTAACTCACAGGATTGTTGTGAGGACAAAATAAGGGGAGGCACCATGTGGAAGAGTGGTATAAAAATGTGATTGATTAATTAATTATTAATTAATTATTAATTTATTTATCAATAATTAATTATGTCATATGGAGGGTGACAAAAATTTATGGGCCCCGGGTGTCAGGTGACCTAGCTATGCCACTGATGTAGTCTCCATCTGTGTACAGGGGCACCCAGCATGTCTTCTGTCAATGCATATTTGTCATAGATTGAGCCTGCTGCTCCAATGTGACCTCTCGTTAAGCTTATTCATTCTACCTGAATGAACACATGAAAAAACGTCAAATGCCATTGCCAGGGTTGTCCAACCCTCAGCAGCAGCTTTTGTTTTTGTGGGGAGGGAGCTCAGGGTGGTTCAATAGATAGGAAGGGGTTGATGGAGATGTCTTGCACTAGTGCTATTTGGAAGGCTACCAATTAAAGGTGCATCACCTCTAGTTTGGTTCTTAAGTTCTATGAATACTCATATTTTCCTGTGGGGGTTATTCCTGTGCTATAGCTTTTAGACCAGGGGTGTCAAATACAAGGCCCTCATGTCGAATGTGGCCCCTGGAAGCAATTATCCGGCCCTTGTTATAATTGGGCTCTCTCCTATAATTGAGCTTGATAATTGGGCTATCTTGAAAATATGAACCAGATTTGTGCATTTTCTCTTCTGTCATTTGCAGCTAATGAGTTTCTATGTGAGAAGAAAGTGCTTATTTCTAGCCATCATCTGCTTGATGATGTCACTTTCTGATTGTTTAATGATGTCACTTCGGCCCTCAGCAAGCAACCATGAATGCTAACTTCAGCCTTCTGTATGAAACGAGTTTGACATCCTTGTTTTAGACAAAGGGCACCAAGCTGATTGAGTTCCATCCAAAAAAGAGTCGGGGAGGAGCAGTATAATTCTGTTCCTTCTTTCCTCCCAAAGCATTGGCTTTGGGGAAGGTGCTGCAGATTTACCCAACATCAATGGAGAAGGGAGAGAAGGAAGGAAGGATGGAAGAAAAAATTTCATCCCTGCCATGCCGTGGCAATGGAACGAGGAAAAGAAAGAAAAAAAAACTCTGTTGAGGCTGTTTTCTCACTATCCTGATAGATAAATAGTAGGTGGAGGGTTGATAAAGAATTGCTCCAAGTTCTGGAAACTCACTTCTTTTAGCTTAGAATTCACTTTTAGTAGTAGTAGTAGTAGTAGTAGTATACTTTATTGTCATTGTACAAAGTACAACGAAATTTCAATGCACTCCAAGACATGGACATATAACATTTACACAACAATCATACAATCAAACTCCAAGCTCCAATAAGTTTTCTGCAGGTCCAAACCCAGCAGAATTCTGCAGGTCCAAACCCAGCAGAATGTTTCTAAAGAGGACTAAACAGTTGTTTCCCCATACCTGCTGAAAGTTTGCACCGTTGTTCACATTCTTCAATGGTGTCAAATCTATTCAGATTGCCTAAACAGCCACCATAAATGAATTTTTCACACTTCTCACTGTAGTGGTTGTAGTAATATCGGGAATGAAATGCTTGGCATATCCCCTTTTTCTTAGGGAGTTTGCATATTAACGGCAGGCTATCTGGAGGAAAAGTGGAACAGAGAAAAAAAACGCTTATAATGCATGTTTTCCCAATTTCTGAAAAGCAAGTCCTTTTCAGACATTCATATATAAGAAATAAATTCATGGATTGGTGGTGCAGTCTGTGCTCCTGACATAGATTCATTCATTAAAATCAGTTGGGAACTCCTGCATAGTGTGGGTTTGGATGGAGCCTGCTGTTGTGATGCTACTAGTCCTTAAGCACATTAAAGGAAGCTGCCTCAGACTGAATCAGACTACTGGTTTAGCTAGTTCAGTAATGCGTACCCTGACTGACAGGAGCTTTCTAGGTTTTTAGACAGGGAACAGATGCTCCCCTCAGAGCTGAGGCCAGGTGAAGTGACTGGGTGGATAATCGAGTGAGGGAAGTGGCAGGCAGGCTTGGGGTATGGGGCATCCATGCCAAATTCTTGATCCCATGATGCCACTCAAAGCAGTCACTTCACCTAGCCTCACGTCAGCCAGTTCTAGTGAGAGGGGCAGCCCAATCCTTTCCTGTGCTGGAACAGGCAGGCCAATTGGCCTGCACTGTATCCAGTGTCAGGTTGGGGTTGGCTGTGGCACAACCCAGGGCAAGGGGAATCATTCCTCTAATCCTGGCTAATGCAGCAGCAACCCGAATGGGGCTACTCAGATCTGTGCCACCTAAAGAGTCGCGCAGATCTGAGCAGCCTGGCACTAGGCTGGGCCACCTGGGAGGGGGGTTAGAATCTGATCTAAGTGCCGGATTCTGGCTCCATTCCTGTCCCAGGCCCGGTTTGCCCACAGGCTCACCCACTGCCCCCCTGCCCCCACCCCAGAACACCCTCCCCAGATCTCTGCACCGTTTGAGGAGGCTAGCGCAAACTTACCAGGCACTGGCGCACCGGAGGCCAAATTCGGCTTTCGGAGGATAGTGCACATTTGTGTGCTGGCCTACCTCTTCCCACAGAGGGAAGCTTGCACCGGCCCAGTCAGGCCTTAGGATTGCACTGATGCCTGCGAACCTGCCTCAGACCCCTCTCTCTCCTTCCAAAGAACAGAGAGGGAGAGGAAGCAGAAACAAAGACAGGAAAAGCATGAACTTAGGGGGAAAGTTAAGACTTACTGCTTTGCTAAGCTTATCAGAACCTTTTTGCTGACAAGTTAACAAAGTGCCTCACTAACCG
The DNA here is from genome assembly GCF_035046505.1 of Tiliqua scincoides. Taxonomy (NCBI): domain Eukaryota; kingdom Metazoa; phylum Chordata; class Lepidosauria; order Squamata; family Scincidae; genus Tiliqua; species Tiliqua scincoides. The sequence goes on from NC_089831.1 coordinate 15,437,453, forward strand.
CAAGCCAGACATATCCTTCAGACATAAAATTAGAAAAAGCAAACATAGGCAAAACGGTCAAAAACAAGACAGGTCTACTTCCCTTGAGAGTGAGGTGGGGGCAAGTGCAAGAGAGGGACAGTGGAGAGGGCGAGTGCATGAGAAAGACATTGGAAAGTTACCAAGGGAACTTCCCTTTTTGGGAAACGCTTTGTTTGAATTACAACTGAAATGTATAAAAAGTATCCCACCCAACTGAAGGGTGCCTTTTGGATTTGAGCTGCGGCTCCCAGAGGTTGCAGGCATGCCTTGCAGAAACAGTAAACAGCCTTCATAGCCTTCCACCTTTCAGTGTCTTGCTTATTCGGTCTCAGTGGCACTGGACAGAACCCATCCGTCTACCAACTGGCGCTGCCCTTCGGGGCAGGGGTACGACAGCACCCTAAGCTTCCTACTTATTCCAGAATAGTGTCTTTCCCTGCAGCCATTTGGGGCAGGGAATGTTTTCCTTTATCTTACTATATAAACTGCTTTGTGGACTTTTGTTGATAAGCATAATATTAAGAACAGAAATAAGAGATCGGGCTTCCTAAAGAGCTTTATGTTGTTTTTTCTTGTATATTTATTTTTCAGTTTTTGGATAACTTTTGTTACTTCTTAATTAGACTGCATGAGTGATTGATGACAGTGAAGTGGGAATTGGTAATTCACTTATGGCCAGTTCAGAGGAAAATATTCAAACTTCTCATATACAAGTCATATGTGTGTTTCTTCTGGCTGTGTTGGGATTTATTTTCTGTTCCTGTGTATAAGCTTTAATGAACTCCATGTGGCTTTTACAATCATTCAAGCAAGTTTTTAGGAGAAGGCAGTTTTTTGCAATATGGATGCTGAGTAGGCTTTAAAACGACTGGTGTAGCAGCAGTATATTGGGGGGAAAGCCTCTGTAAAATGATGTAGCACTGATATAGTAGAATGTAAATTTGAATAACATCAGTATTATTGCATGCTGATTCCTTCATATTGTAAATGCTTAAAATTGATATGATGTTTGCATAAATGATATGTGGGGTCTTTTAAGAAGATTGTTTTGCAATATGGCACACAGTACTAACTGCATAATTTATTTACTATCTGAATAGATATCCAGCACCATACAGAGTTTATTCAGCCAGCGCATTGCCCTGGCTGACTGAAGACTGAGACTGACTGAGACTGAAGAGTTAATTCTTATTACCTGTTGAGGATTTGTGTGTCTGTTTGCATTTATCCTTGGTGTAAAATCTATTCGCATTACGTAAACAGCCAGTACTATATAAGTGAATTCTTCACACTTTGTGCTCTCTTTGTAGTAGTAGTATCATTTATAGTCTGAGTGGCTCACCCCCTTTTCTTTAGGGCGTTGACACACTGTAGACTTATGCTTCTCGTTGAAAAAAGAGTGACACAAAAAGACATTTATCAGTCCTTCTATTTCTAAAGTCTCCAATCCTGTGATACTAGGATTGTAGCCTAAACACCACCACCTACAAGGATGATGAACAGAACTCTAAATGTTTGCAAAGGTTAAAATCTTTCAAAACGAAAAAAGTAGTTTGACCACAGACATGTTTATTTAAGTTAGGCCTCTGGAGACCATACAGCAAAATTCTGTTGTGGGACCTCACTTGTAATAAATATAAAGGCAATTTCTAAAATGCAAGTTCTTTTCAGGCACTCATTTGTGTACAATGAATGTTCCGTTCACTTTTTTTAGTTTAAAAACCATAGGTTGTCACAAAAGTACAATGAATCTGTCACTTGGGGGCAGTGGGGTCTCACCCCCATTTATGGACATTCATGGGCACATCTATAGGATGCCTTAAGTGTATGGGGGGAAGCTTACTAGCATAACACCCATACATCCATTCATGTTCCTTGTACACATCCTTCAGCAAAATTTAGGTGAGAAGTTATACAACAAGCAAACATATGAGCAGAAACAGTTAAACTGTCTGGTTAAACCAAAGACAGAACTTCTCTCTGCCAACTCACCTTTCTTCATATCTATATGATGATACATACCATGCCTCAAAGGTTAATAAAACAACACAGCAACCAACTGAACTTACAAATCATCTTGCCTGTAGGTCACAGGTGACCAGCTACATATAAACCTGGTGGCTACTATTTAAATAGGGATAGGAGATTGGCTGGAAATTAGCTGGAAATTAAATAGGAGATTGGCTGGAATAGAACTCTCACCTCTAGCCTTCCAAGGGGCATCAAGCAACTCCAACCAAGGAAAAAGGAGACTCATGAGAAAGATGATGACAACCTTATGCTGCATGGTGTTCTTTGAGGCAAGTGCCGCAAAGGAGAAATAAGCCAATTTGTATATACAGTGTACCAAAACGGAATGGAGTGGGTGCAGTGTCTATTTTGAGGAGGCACTCTGTTCTTAAAGGAAGAACATTCCATGTAAATTAGTAACCTGTTGGAGCCCTACTTTAAATCAACCCCATTTTGGCAAAGTCAAAAAGGCTTTGGGGTGGGCTGGAAGTCTCCAGACAAATGGATTTTATTGGAGAATTGCACACATTTGTGGGCTGAAGCACACAAGCAAATGAGGGTATCTGTTTTGAATGGGAGCGTATTATTACAGAAGCTGAGTTCCCAAGCTTGGGGGCAGGTGAAGGAAGATATTTTCCTTATGGCCCTGAGCTAGCTGATGGTGAAGCTTCTTGGGGTGTAGGAAAGCAGAGGCAAGATGAAAAGATTTGCTGCCTGTACTTGGAGTGTCTATTTGCTTCCAACATGCATTGCTTGTATATCTGTAAATAAATATTAGACAGGCACCAGGTTTCCAGTGCTTTCTGTCACTCAAAAGAAAAGAAATTAAACCTTGTAGCATTGTTCAGGAAAATTGTGGAGTTATAGTTCCCGGTTCATAACCAGTCACTCATCCAGAGAGACAAGTAGGTGTCCATAATGCTTGCAAGTTCACTGCAAATGATTCAAAATATGGCTTTGTGACCATGTGCAAAATATACTAGTTCTGCTTATCATTTGACATGAATACTTAACCTGGTCAGATCCAGTGCTAAGTCACTGGGGGCCCTGGAGCAAAGCCACGCACGGGACCACCCCTGTAGTAATTCCACCCATTCCTGAATGTTACATGGGGTGCTACTACTGCCGCTGATACTGAAGGGTCAGGGGTGGCCTGGCCAGGTAAGCCATTCAGTAGGTGTAGTCTCTCAGCTAGAGCCCCATTTGACCGAACTCTGATACTACCTTGGCAGCAAGCTGTGGCTCTGCTCAATTTTGGGTTATTAATTTTGCCCGGTGTACATATTTGGTCCCTGTTGCGTATATACAATGTTGGGCAGAAATGGCTTAACATAGGCTTTATACTATACTAAACATTGGCCATGTAAAAAAACTGTGAATGCTAGTGTACATTTCTTGATCTTTTTTGTCATCTTTACTTTTCAACTCATTTTCCATTTATCTAAGGCAGTAGTTCTCAAACTCTCTGGGAGTCTGAGAATCTGGTTAGTGCTTGCGGAGGTGGGGACTGGGATGGGGGAGATGTCCAGACGGTGCCACGGTGTTCATGGCGCCACGGGCACCCAGGTGCATTTACACATACCTGGGGGGACTGTGCAGCCCCCCAGCAGGTCCTGGAGGCTCGCAGCCCCCTCCACGAGCCTCCCCTCCGCTGCAGTGGCCTCTGATTTGCAGTCAGAGCCCACTTCTGGTTTGTGTTCAAAGCTCCAGAGCACAGAGTTTCCGAAACCAGAAGTGGGCTCCAACTGCAAATCGGAGCCCACTGCAGTGGAGGGGAGGCTCGTGGAAGGGGCTGCGAGCCTCCAGGACCTGCTGGGGGGCTGCACAGTCTCCCCAGGTAAGTATAAATGTGCCTGGGTGCCTGCAGTGCAACAATTGCTGCCGCACAGTCGGGACACCCATTAATGGGTCACTCCCCTTAAGGGGAAAGTGACTTGTTTTGGTTCCAATGGTGGGTTGCGACCCATCACTTTGAGAACCACTGATCTAAGGGACCAGCCTCACATCTGGCATTAAGGCAGGGCCTCAGAGAGGAATTTTATCAGGAGGTACAAAGTTTCTTTTGGGCCCCTTCCCAAAGGCAGAAGGGAGGGAAGAAACAGAGTGGGGGAGGGCAGCAACAGGGGCAGGGTGAACTGGGACAGGGGGAGGGTGGCAACAGCCAGAAAAATTTCCAGTGCTCAGGTTTATTTGCCTGGTAAACATGGCCTCTCACTCAGCCCAGCTTCCATCTTTTGCTCTCTATGAGGCCATCTGAGATTCCATGAAATTTCCAGGTATCAAAACTTACTTTTGGAGCTGCTGTAGTCCCACAGAAGGCCACCCCCCCTTTCACGGGTCCTGCATTAAGGAACCAACAATCAGGTCTTCTTCTGTAAGGGCTGCTATAGGAAATTCTGTTTCGGGTTGCTCTCTCAGTGCTGGGGAAGATATTTTTAAACTTTGCTGACACTGCTGTTTGCCCCACGCAGGAAAATTTAACATACACCAGATGTACTCACTACTGTGGGCTTGGAGGAAATTTTTCTTCTGGTTTTCAGCAGAAGCCGGATCTACACATCATTGATACCACTTGCTGAGAAGCAGGAGAGGGCTGTTTGCCTACACATCCGCCTTTGGGTTTCTTTCATCCAGGCTTCTTCCATCAATTTCTATCTCTTCCATCCATTACTGAGGCTACAGTTAGGAAGAAGCAAGGCCCAGGTCTGCATTTTCATACCTGACCCTGCCTCCTTCCCCAATGTTCTCTGCGGCTGGTGTAAGAAACAGTTTTCTTTCCTGTTAAACTAACTAAAACCTGGTTAGCGTTTCATGCAGAACTCAGTGGGAAGGTATCCACCCTTATCTGCATAGTCCTGCTCTGGGTCCCATTTCTTAGCCATTCCAGGCAGTACACTGACTGATGTTGTGATAAAGAGAGGGAATGTTGGGAAATAGATATTATACCTTGGCTATGTAGGAGAAGAAATACAGTTGTGTTTTGCTCATGGAGCAACACTGTCATACAGTGGTCAATATGGGCAATGCAATCCCCCCCCCCAAAAAAGCCATTGCCCTAATGCAGATTGTCTGGTTCTTGCATTTCTAGCAAGGAATGAGACCTAGTTGGGGCCATAGAGTGGGCCCATAACCCAGGTCTCTGTACAGAAGACATCTCCTTTCTACTGAGTGGTTCTGCAGATCAAGAACAGTGCTCTTGATAAAAGGACTGCAGGGTATACCTAATTTTCCTGAGCAAGGGATTCTCACCTCCAGAGTTACAACACCAGAACTGTGACTGGCAGAAAGCATGCAGGGATTTGTCTGCAGCAGTTCTTTCTCTGTTACTCATCCGAATATGCTCTTCTGTATCCGGTGGTATGATGTATAATTAAGAGTGTGCCATATCAGCTCTGCCCCTTTCTGATAGAGAGTAGCAGTCCTGCTTGAAAAGACTGTCACTTAGGACCAGCCCAAGAACTCTGAATGCCTGAGGTGGCACGCCAAATGCTGCCCTTCCTTACCCAACTGCATCTACAACTCCTTCTGTTCCTCCTGATCCCGAATGGGCATCTTTGGGATGCAAACAACAGGTGACAGGAGAATTCAGAGGACTTCTGACAAAAGTAAACGTTTACTCGTTTGCAAACGGGACCCCCACACACACACATGGAGGACCCTGAAGAATTACAATGTTGCAGGTTTTATAGGGTATTTTAGATAGGGGAGGGGGTGCCTGGGCAGGAACCAAGGCTTCAGTCCTAGCTCTACTTTCCTGAGAGTAGGTTCCCATTGAACACAGTGGGTGTTGATGGCCGCCGGTGCAGCTGCTCCTTCTAAGTGCTCAGGCTTTTAATTTACAAATATTGTTTTATCCTTATATTCCCGTTACTCCCCCATTCGTTTATTTAAAGTTTATCTTTCTTCATGAGCTGAGTGAGATATTGAGAAGTTTTACAGCACAGTAAAAGTTCCTGAAGGGCATTATGTCGTCAGCTTCTTCAAAGAAAAGGCCGACAGTGCCGACAAAGAAAAGACAGAGAACCAGCCCGGCGACGAGTGGGACTGATAAGAAAGGTGCCAAAAGGAAAAAGAAGAATCTAAATAATGCGGTAAAGGCCTCTCCTTCTATTGAGCCCTTTCTTTCACAGACTAAGTTACATTCCCCGCCCCCAAACCTTAAACAACAGTCTGAGGCTGCAAATGTTACCCCTCTCTGTTCTTCCTCTTTGGATTTATCAGCAGTATTTTTATCTGCCCCCGATAAGGAAGAAATTACCCAGAACACAGCTTCTGAGCTGCTAGGTGGAATTCAGACAAGCTTGGATGCCAGCATATCTTCTGTGGCGAAATTAAAAACATTGGGAGATGCCTGTTTAACTTCCGCTCAGACCCTTATAACAATCTACGAACGTTTTAACATATTAGAAGGACAACTGCAAATTGTTTTACAGGCATTGCAGCGGTTGGAAAACAAAATCCAAACTGGCAGCAATTTTCATCCATGCCAGACCAGCTCCCTCTCAGCGCCACCCTCTCCTTTAAGAGTGAAGCCCAATAACAACTCACAACAGGAGAGGGGAAGTTTAATTACTACTGCTTGCAATACACGTCTGAGATCAATTCCCTCTGCTGTAGTTCTTAATATTCCTTATGGAGATGCTTTTCTGTGGTCTTCTAAACCCAGGACGGTTAAGGCTCTATCTCAACTGTGGAAGGTACAAGTGGATTTGTCTGCACTGAAGGAATTCTTCTTTTTGCCCTCCAGGAACTATACTAAAAGGCTCTATTTGGCTTTTAATTCGGAAGCAGTACCTAACCTTATTTTTAACGCTAGAATACATTTTCGGAATTTTAACATAATTATTCAGATAACTTTTTTACAGGTTGGAAGCCAAACGCTTTTTAAATTTAATTCTCATAAGTCGCCTATTTTAACTAAGGGACTGTCTTCTAGTTTTAGAATTAATGCCTCTTATAGAACTCCCTCGAGTAGCACAGCGCATGGTGTCAATCGAATCCCTCTGGTGGTGGACCCTGTGGGTGCAGGTTCCATGCTCACGAAGTCTCAGCACATGGAGACTTCCTTCTGCCTCCAATCGGACTTCCCGAATCACCCCCCTTCTGATGTTTCAAGAATGTTCCCCTGGGATGATCCTCTTCTAGTTCCAAATTCATCACTTTTAATTAAACCTCTGATGCCTAGCATAGCTGAAAGGCCGCTTTTTATGCCTCCTTTGTCCAATCCAATCTCCGAACAATCGACCAACTCCTTGGGCCCAAATCTACAATCAGAGAAGATCAGTGCATATTCTACTAGAATCCCTGGGGGCTGGGGCTAAGAATAGGCCCTCAGTTTGGCTGTACTTGTCGTAAGAGGCGACTAAACAGCCACCGGGTAGATGGGACTCGTCAGCCTAGGAAGGCAGCTCATCTAAGAGAAGGAAACTCTGACCTCAAACCTCCACTTGTGGCTACATCCAGTTCTGGAAAAGGCTTCAGGAGTCAACCTCGAGGCAAAATCAGGAGCCGGAGTCCCTTAGGCAGTTCATGGCTGAACACAGTCACGTTCTGGCAACTCCTGCGACGCCGCTGGAACCAACCGTATTGGCTTCTGCCTTTCCATTGGACCATTCCAGCGACGTGGAGAGGGGGGATTTGCTGCATGGGTAACAGCCTATCCTCCATACCTTCTTTACCCAGGCTTCGCGCACTGAAGAGGACACTCCAACTTCGCCATACGGCGTCGGCACAACACGGGAAGCAGCAGTTTACCGGTTATAAGTCTTTGCTCGATTGGCGTAGAGCATGACGCCGGGGCTGCTTCCGACGGTGGGAGAGATCATTGCATCTCATTGGGCAGCTACCGCCCGCCTTAAGCTGGGCAGTCCCCAGCCAGTAAGGTGTTGCCTCGCCACGGTCCGTTAACCTCATGGGGTGCGTGGGGTTTAGGGTGAAAACCGACAAGCGGATCGACAACTCTGCACCATGCAACAGAAAACAGAAAACTACTGCCCTAAAGCTGGGCACCTGGAACGTTAGGACAATGACACCTGGCTTCTCTGATGACCTGCAAGAAATAGACGACGCACGCAAAACAGCTGTCATCGACATGGAGCTGAGCAGACTGCAGATGGACATCGTCGCCCTTCAAGAGACTAGGCTGCCAGATTCCGGATCTGTCAAGGAGAGAAATTTCTCATTTTTCTGGCAGGGAAAACCACCAAACGAAACCAGGGAACATGGCGTTGGCTTTGCGGTCAGAAATACCCTGCTGAAATCCATCATCCCACCTACTGTGGGAAGTGAAAGAATTTTGTCCCTGCAGCTCCAGTCATCAGCAGGACCTATCACTCTCATCAGTGCTTATGCACCGACTCTGTCGTCTCCAGCAGAAGCCAAAGACAAATTCTATGATGACCTGGCCACCACTGTCAAGAAAATCCCTGTAAAAGAGCCATTGTTCATCCTCGGCGATTTCAATGCTAGAGTTGGTGCTGATAACAGTTCATGGCCCACTTGCTTAGGTCAGTTTGGCACTGGGAGGATGAACGAAAATGGCCAACGCCTGCTAGAGTTTTGCTGTCATCACGGTCTCTGTGTCAGCAACACGTTCTTCAACACAAAGCCCCAACATAGAGTCTCTTGGAGACATCCAAGATCAAAGCACTGGCACCAGCTCGACCTGATCCTCACCAGATGCTCCAGCCTTCCCAGCATCAAGATCACACGCAGTTATCATGGTGCTGCCTGCGACACTGACCACTCCCTGGTGTGCAGCAGAGTGAAACTGCAAACAAAGCGACTGTATCACACGAAAAAGGAAGGAAGACCTCGCATTGATACCAGCAAGACCCGGGATCAGAGAAAAGTGGAGGAATTTGCACAAGCGCTTGAGGAATCTCTTCCAGGCCCGGCCGACGCAAACGCATCCAACAGATGGGAACATTTCAAGAATACCGTTTACAACACCGCCTTGTCCATATTCGGCAAGAAGACCAACAAGGCGGCAGACTGGTTTGAAGCCCACTCTGAGGAGTTGACACCAGTCATTGAGGAAAAGAGGAGAGCTCAAGCAGCATACAAGGCCTGTCCCAGTGAGCGCAACCTGCAGGTCCTCCGAACTGCTCGCAGCAAAGTCCAACAGACTGCCAGGAGATGTGCTAACGACTACTGGCTCCAGCTCTGTTCCGAGATACAGATAGCAGCTGACACGGGCAACATCAAGGGGATGTATGATGGTATCAAGCAGGCCCTAGGTCCAACACAGAAGAAAATTGCCCCTCTGAAGTCTGCCACAGGCGAGGTCATCCAGGATCGGGCGCAGCAGATGGAACGCTGGGTGCAGCACTACTCTGAGCTATATTCCAGAGAAAATGTAGTCACCGAAGAAGCACTGAACAACATTGAGTGCCTGCCTGTGCTGGAAGAGCTTGACAGTGAACCAACCCTAGAAGAACTTCACGTGGCCCTGGACTCCCTTGCCTTTGGCAAGGCACCTGGAAAAGACAGCATCCCTGCTGAAGTCCTAAAATGCTGCAAAGAGATCATCGTCACTGAGCTGCATGAAATCCTCTGTCTCTGCTGGAGAGAAGGTGGAGTACCTCAAGACATGAGGGATGCAAACATCATCACGCTGTACAAGAACAAAGGCGACAGGGGTGACTGCAACAACTACCGCGGCATCTCTCTCCTTAGCGTTGTAGGAAAGCTGTTTGCCCGAGTTGTACTAAAGAGGCTCCAGGTACTTGCAGAGAGCGTCTATCCAGAATCGCAGTGTGGATTCCGAGCCAACAGGTCCACCACTGATATGGTATTCTCCCTTAGACAACTGCAGGAGAAATGCAGGGAACAACGACAGCCACTCTTTATAGCCTTCATAGATCTCACAAAGGCTTTCGACCTGGTCAGCAGAGACGGCCTCTTCAAGATTCTCCCCAAGATTGGATGTCCACCCAGGCTCCTCAGCATCATCAGATCTTTCCACAAGGACATGAAGGGCACTGTTGTCTTCGATGGCTCCACATCAGACCCTTTTGACATCCGAAGCGGAGTGAAGCAGGGCTGTGTTCTTGCACCAACCTTGTTTGGGATTTTCTTCGCTGTCCTGCTGAAGCAGGCCTTTGGAACTGCAACAGAAGGCATCTATCTCCGGACCAGATCAGACGGAAAGCTCTTCAACCTCTCCAGACTGAGAGCAAAATCCAAAGTCCAGCTGAAATGTCTGCGTGACTTCCTCTTTGCCGACGATGCAGCTGTCACTACCCACTCTGCCAAAGATCTCCAGCAGCTCATGGATCGTTTTAGCAAGGCCTGCCAAGATTTTGGACTGACAATCAGCCTGAAGAAAACACAGGTCATGGTTCAGGATGTGGACTCACCTCCCTGCATTACAATCTCTGAGCATGAACTGGAGGTTGTCCATGACTTTGTGTACCTTGGCTCAACGATCTCCGACACTCATTCTCTCGATACCGAGCTAAACAAGCGCATCGGTAAAGCAGCTACCACGTTTTCCAGACTCACAAAGAGAGTCTGGTCCAACAAGAAGCTGACGGAACATACCAAGATCCAGGTCTACAGAGCTTGCGTCCTGAGTACACTTCTGTACTGCAGCGAGTCATGGACTCTTCACTCACAACAGGAGAGGAAACTGAGCGCTTTCCACATGCGCTGCCTCCGACGCATCCTCGGCATCACCTGGCAGGACAAAGTTCCAAACAACACAGTCCTGGAACGTGCTGGAATCCCTAGCATGTATTCACTGCTGAAACAGAGACGCCTGCGTTGGCTTGGTCATGTCGTGAGAATGGATGATGGCCGGATCCCAAAGGATCTCCTCTATGGAGAACTCGTGCAAGGAAAGCGCCCTACAGGCAGACCACAGCTGCGATACAAGGACATCTGCAAGAGGGATCTGAAGGCCTTAGGGATGGACCTCAACAAGTGGGAAACCCTGGCCTCTGAGCGGCCCGCTTGGAGGCAGGCTGTGCAGCATGGCCTTTCCCAGTTTGAAGAGACACTTTGCCAACAGTCTGAGGCTAAGAGGCAAAGAAGGAAGGCCCATAGTCAGGGAGACAGACCAGGGACAGACTGCACTTGCTCCCGGTGTGGAAGGGATTGTCACTCCCAGATTGGCCTTTTCAGCCACACTAGACGCTGTGCCAGAACCACCATTCAGAGCGCGATACCATAGTCTTTCGAGACTGAAGGTTGCCAATACAAATTCTACTAGAATTGGTTTGGAAAACTCGCATACTAATGCGCCCTGGGAGCTTGAGATACAGCAGAGTGAGCATCCCCTTTCCTCGGAGACTACTGTGTGTCAGTCTTTGCCAATTGTAACACCTTTGCCCATACTTGACTTGGACGCTTGTCCCAAGGCATCATTTCATCGATCTCCACCCAAACAACCTTCTTGCCCAACTCTTTTAGTGCAGAAGGAAGTACTTGGCGATTTTAACTCGTCTATTAAGAAGTTAGATTCAGCTGGAAGTTGTCCCGACTTAGCAACAACCAACTCCGACTGGCCTCTCAATTGTCCTGCTATGCCCCTGGCAAACTCTCACTCTTCTCAACTGTGACTAAGGCAACTTTCGACTGACAGCTATCCCTTTCATAGCCTTGCTGTTGCTACACATTTATCTAACCAGGTAAAGTTGGTCTCCTGGAACATTGCGGGTTGGAAACAAAAGAGTCTTGATAAGGAATTCCTAGCCTATTTAACATCTTTTGACATCATACTCCTGCAAGAAACGTGGGCAACGGAACCAATCTTTCTTGGCGATTACCAAACTTTCCATCTGCCGGCCTATAGACTTAATAAGATGGGCCGCGCTCAAGCGGGCTAGGCAACATTAATTAACCCGCTCTTGTCAGCGACCCTTGTGGAGGCATCAAAAAATCTATGCAACTTATTAATCATCAAATTGGATATTCAACAGCGGACATTTCTGGTTTTTAACGTCTATTTACCCCCCTGCCAAAACAGCTCACAGTGGGAGCAAGCTTGGAATTTTCTTTCCGAACAATGCAACGCGGCGTGCAGTATTTATCCCAACGCTACAGTAATCCTTGGTGCAGATTTCAACTCAAGAGTTGGGGACGGTATTGAGATCTTTCACAAGATGGCCTGTGAGGACTGCGAACCTTTTATCTCTACCCATGGACATTTAGTGAGATTTTCCAAAGATATCTGTTTCAATGATGCTGGGATTTCTCTGGCAAACTTTAGCCTTCAGTTTAATTTGATTTGGCTTAATGGATTGTGTAATTTTTCAGGGGCTTCGGAATTTACTCATGTTTCACCAGCAGGTACTAGTGTCATCGATTATGTTTTAATTTCGGCCTCTTTTTTGCCTTTTGTTTCCATCTTTAAAGTCGATGACTTTAAACTGAGTGATCATTTGCCCCTATGTACTTTTTTAACATAGACTTACCTCGCATAGCTCCTCCATTGCGTGCTAGGGATAGTCTCACCTGTTTAGCAAAAATTAGATGGAACAATTCCACCCTCTCTGAAATCCAGTCATTATTGAATAACTCATGTGGTAAGATCTTGAGGGAACATGTCCTGACCCTAACAGAGCCTGAATCTATAGTATCTGCCTTTGAATCTCTAAAGAACCATATTTTTGTAAATGTTGCTAATCCAACGGTCGAGGCCAAAGGCAGGACTAGTAATGACTATTCAGGATGGTATGATCAGGACTGCAAACGAGCTAAGGCTTATGCTAGGGAGTGTTTTGGAAACTTTAGAGCTAGCAATTCCAAGGAAGATTTGAAAATCTATTTTACAGCTATTGCTTCCCTGAAGGATTTGACCCAGTCCAAGCGGCATGAGTTCATTAAAAAGTCCTGGGATAGACTGATTCAGGTTACTGCTAGTAACAACCATAAGGCATTTTGGGACATTGTCTCTAGATCTTCCAATGAAGGTACGGGCAAATTTAATCTAATTTCTAGCCATTCTTGGCGCCACCATTTCTCAGACTTGTTTTTTGATCCGGCAGTTGTCGGTAGTGGGGACCCAGAGATTTCTTTCTCTAATTTTGAGGCTTGGCCTGACGTGTCTGAAGGGGAAATTCTTGATTTAATTGTAGCTCTAAAGCCGGGCAAGGCCCTGGGGCCTGATGCCATTCCTACCAACTGGCTCAAAGAAGATCCTTCATTCTGGACGTCCATTCTGGCCCCGCCCTTTTCAGCCATCAATGCTTCTGGTCGATTTCCCAAAGTCTGGCTTAAAGCCATAGTGATCCCCATTTTTAAAAAAGGTGATCCCTGCAAGCCGGACAATTTTAGACCTATCAGCTTAATTTCTGTAATTGGTAAGCTGTATGCAAAACTTCTCCTTCAGCGCCTTAATCAATGGATTACCCATTCTAACATCTTGGGAATAGAACAAATAGGCTTTAGACAGGGGAAATCCACCCTGGATCATGCCCTCATTCTCCAACATTTAGCGCACAAATATTCCACCCAAATGAAATCAAAACTCTTTTTTGCATTTTTAGACCTCAAAGGGGCTTTTGATAATGTGAGCAGAAATCTTTTATGGATAAAACTAGCTCGTATGGGGCTAGATCCTAAACTGCTTGCTCTTATCCGGGGTTTATATTCAAATACAACTGCCCAAGTTAGATACTCCCCGAGAGGTAATTGCACTGATGAATTTCTCACCAACAAGGGGGTGAAGCAGGGTTGTGTGTTGGCTCCTACACTGTTTAATCTCTTTTTAAACGACCTGGCTCCTGCTCTAGCCACTGTTGACGGTCACCCTCCTAGATTGAGGAACTTGCAGGTCCCAATTTTATTATATGCTGATGATGCGGTTATTTTATCTTGTTCTAGCTTGGGGTTGAAACGCTTGATTAGGAAGTGTGTTGAATTCTTTTGCTCTAATGAGTTACAAATTAATTATACCAAGTCAAAAATTGTAGTTTTTGAAAGGTCCTGGAGACCAAGAGAGTGAAGATTTAATGGACAAACTGTAGAACAGGTTAGGACATTCAAATACCAGGGCATTCTTTTTTCGCATAATTTAGCATGGACGTGCCATAGTTATATGGCTCGCTCCCTTGCTAAAGCTTCTTCGCAAGCCATTGTTAAATTTTTCCATAGCAAAGGTGGCTCGTATATTCCAGCGGCACTGAAGGTCTTTAATGCGAAATGCTCCCCCCAACTTCTATACGGGGTGCCACTCTGGATCCAATCGTTTAATACCTCACTGGAGCAGATTCAGTCAGTCTTTTTAAGAAGCATACTAGGTTTGCCCCGGTGTGTTTCTTATGAGGTGCTCTGTATAGAATCAGGTCAAATCCAACTTGAAACTCTGGCGTGAATTAGAGCGACTAAATATTGGCTTAAAATTCTCTACAACACTGATTCCAACACTCTTCTATTCCATCTTCTTGATGACCCTTACTTTACAGATAAATTTTGGAGTACAAAAATAAAACAACTGGGAGTCGAGCCTGATTTACTTGGCCAGTTGTCTCAAGACGAGGCATTTAGGCTCATCAAAGAGAGATTCCTGGATATTCATACTTCCAGTATTTTATCTGCTGCCAACAAAGTCTGCTCACCATTACACTTTCATTTACCGGTCAGAGTAGGGGAAATTCCCAACTATTTATACACTTTGGAATGTCCAAAAACTAGAAGGGCCTTTTCTATGGCCCATAGTAATTCCATTCCATCTGCTGTCCTTTGGGGCAGATTCAATGGTACTCCTCCACATGAGAGAATTTGTCCATGTTCTCAGTGTGCTGTAGAAACTTTAGTCCATCTTCTTTTCCATTGTCCGCTTCATTATGAGGCCAGGAGGAAATGTCCAGCTCTCCAACCCTATCTCAATTTTTTCTTGCAGGATTCTGCTATATTGCAAGCCTTATTAGCTTCCACTGACCCTAACACCATTTCCCAGATAGCCACATTTATCTCGCAAATTGTGGCGTCTAATTTGAAGCATGCCCCCATTTCTTTGAAGTCTCTGAATTTCGGGAGTTAATTGCAAGTTGGTGTGTTATGTTATAAGCAAACATTTTTTATTAGCTGTATGAAAGTGTTTAATGATCTTTTAACTGTATGCCAATAAAGGTACTGAAACTGAACTGATAGGGGAGGGGAACAAGAGCACACAAAGAGAGAAAAACATCCATGGGAAGATTAACATACAGGCAGGCATAAAAACAACATTTGGCATTTGTTATCAGCTCAGAATGTTAATTTGAGAAGGGCAATTCTATGCGCATTGACCATTTGTTCACAGACATATCCCTTACAGAGGATCTGGTACTCTAACTTATCACTTTTACCCTAACTCTTTCATCCTTATTTGTTTATTGCCGTTGTTTATGGCTTTCTGTTCACCCTTGGGGGCCCATACTACAGCCAGCTTGTTCTCTGAGAGGAATATTAGATGCTGGCTTTTGGACAAGGGTCAGAGAGGGGCTTTTGGTCAGAGAAGGGCCTTGTGGGTATTTCATATTGTGAACTGGGCATTTTGATATCACTCCCCTGAATTAGGAAAGAAAGAAGAGAACAGAGCAAGAGAGAAGAGTGGTGGGCTGGAGCTCCTCTGACCAGGAAGTGGAGAGGAAGAGGACCTGGGGAGACAGAGGAGAATACCCCCACCAATGTGCTGCCTGAGGCAACTGCTGGGCAGCCTAGTCCTGAGCTACCCAGAGCACGGGGCTACTTTGACGCCAAAATGTCTACCACAGCATCCTGAGCACAAATGGACAGCCTGCAGTGGCTCCTTGGGAGAAAGGAAGCAGCCCCACAATGGGGCTACTTGATTCTATGACAGCTCTGAAGCTGCCGCGGATTCAGAGAGCCCCATGTCAAACTGCACAGTCCCACACGGGGTTTGGGATTTGGTGGAGTCGAGCTCCACCAGTTTCACTCTCCTCTCACCCCACTCCCTCCTCACTCCACACCTTCCCCTGCCCTCCCCTGCTTCTCCCCACCCCAGAACACCTCCTCCCCGCCTCCCTCCACACTGCCACTCAATGCTCTGCCACGAGGTTGTCCGGGCAACTGCCGGGTGGCGGAATGCGGCCCCCAGCGCCAGAGCTGACCCAGCGCGGACTCGCACTGGGCTAGTTCTGGCACTAGGCCTGTGGTAAGGGCTTGCAAATATGCTTTATGGCACGTTTGCCACAGTGTATGCCACCAGTAAGCTGGCGCGCATGGGTCTGGATTAGTCCCTCAGTCAGCATCATGAATGGGCCAGTCCTGCTGTCACTCCCCATTCTCTTCAGATTGACGCAATGAATGTTAGGGAGTAAAGAGATCATGGAGTAGAATACTTGACAAGCACAATTCACAGAACGTAGAATAACAGGTGTGTTTATATGGAGAATGTAGGGTCATTTGCAAGGGAAAGAGGTCTTTGCCAGATTTGTATTTGAACTATTTAGTTAGGAAAATATCATTGACTACCTGAAAGTATAGGTGGCCCACCCAAATATCAGGCCATTAATTCATATTCTGTGAGGCTCCTTTCATAGCAGCTCTTCACCTATAAATCATCTGAATATTTTCTTCTCCATCTATAGATAGACATGTATGTTGTCCTGAAAACTCTAGAGTGTCTTTCATATGGGGAGATGCCCATCTAGGCCAGCTTCCTCTATCTCACAGTGGCCCACCAGATGCCTCCGGGAATACACAAGACAACAAGATACTTGGATCTCACTACCGCTTTCCTGTGTCTGGCATTCTGAGAAAGCATTCTGGCATTCTATTTACCCTCAAGCCCCCCAATGAAGAACCAGACTGAAACTTTGGTTTAACTTGGGACACTTTATTTAACACAAGTGACCAATTTTTATAACATGACGCCTACTGAACACACTGTCCCTTTCTCGCCAGTCTGGGGTAGGCAAAAAAACTACCATCCGTGACCAACTCTGATGACAACAAAAAATTCTTACCTGACCCTCATGATGCAAGTTTCCATCTTGTCCCCATGCTATTTAACTTCTATAACTGAGGTATTCAATCTGTGAGTCGGGGTTCCCTAGGGAGGCATAGCTAGCCCCCAGGAGCATCTTGAGGCATCTTAGGGGGAGAGGTGGCCATAGCTGCTCAGCTCAGCTCGGCTGCACTGCACATGCTGCCTCCTGACTTGCTGCTTTTCTGCAGCTGTGAATGAGGCTCCTCAGCATCATCAGATCCTTCCACAAGGACATGAAGGGCACTGTTGTCTTTGATGGCTCCACATCAGACCCCTTTGACATCCGAAGCGGCGTGAAGCAGGGCTGTGTTCTTGCACCAACCTTGTTTGGGATCTTCTTCGCTGTCCTGCTGAAGCAGGCCTTTGGAACTACAACAGAAGGCATCTATCTCCGGACCAGATCAGATGGAAAGCTCTTCAACCTCTCCAGACTGAGAGCAAAGTCCAAAGTCCAGCTGAAATGTCTGCGTGACTTCCTCTTTGCCGACGATGCAGCTATCACTACCCACTCTGCCAAAGATCTCCAGCAGCTCATGGATTGTTTTAGCAAGGCCTGCCAAGATTTTGGACTGACAATCAGCCTGAAGAAAACACAGGTCATGGCTCAGGATGTGGACTCACCTCCCTGCATTACAATCTCTGCGCATGAACTGGAGGTTGTCCATGACTTTGTGTACCTTGGCTCAACGATCTCCGACACTCTTTCTCTCGATACCGAGCTAAACAAACGCATCGGTAAAGCAGCTACCACGTTTTCCAGACTCACAAAGAGAGTCTGGTCCAACAAGAAGCTGACGGAACATACCAAGATCCAGGTCTACAGAGCTTGCGTCCTGAGTACACTTCTGTACTGCAGCGAGTCATGGACTCTTCACTCACAACAGGAGAGGAAACTGAATGCTTTCCACATGCGCTGCCTCCGATGTATTCTCGGCATCACCTGGCAGGACAAAGTTTCAAACAACACAGTCCTGGAACGTGCTGGAATCCCTAGCATGTATGCACTACTGAAAAAGAGACGCCTGCGTTGGCTCGGTCATGTCGTGAGAATGGATGATGGCCGGATCCCAAAGGATCTCCTCTATGGAGAACTCGTGCAAGGAAAGCGCCCTACAGGTAGACCACAGCTGCGATACAAGGACATCTGCAAGAGGGATCTGAAGGCCTTAGGAGTGGACCTCAACAAGTGGGAAACCCTGGCCTCTGAGCGGCCCGCTTGGAGGCAGGCTGTGCAACATGGCCTTTCCCAGTTTGAAGAGACACTTGGCCAACAGTCTGAGGCTAAGAGGCAAAGAAGGAAGGCCCATAGCCAGGGGGACAGGCCAGGGACAGACTGCACTTGCTCCCAGTGTGGAAGGGATTGTCACTCCCGAATCGGCCTTTTCAGCCACACTAGACGCTGTTCCAGAACCACCTTTCAGAGCGCGATACCATAGTCTTTCGAGACTGAAGGTTGCCAACTATAACTATAAGAATGAGGTGGATGGGGCAGTGTGAGGTGGGGAGGGTGTGTGAAACATGGTGGGGGGAGGTGGGAGAGATGGCTGGCTGGGCAGCAGCAGAGGTGCTGCATCTCATCAACACAGTGTGCTCTTCTGGCAGGCTTCAAACTGGGAGGAAAACCTGACCTAGAGAGAGCTCCACCAGTATGTACAGGCAACAAAGCGCTTTACTCCGCTTGGGAAGAAGGGAGCCCAGCCTGCTTTTAGTGGGGGGGGGGGGTTGTCCAAATGCCACAGCCTGCATTCCTCCGTCTTGCCTGGGGGGAATAGGGTGGCATCTGCCTGTTGGGGTGTATGTGTGTGAATATACCCCCATCGTCTTTGGGGGTGAGTTGTAATCTTGCTCTGTGTGGCTGCAATCCTATCCACACTTTCCTGGGAGTAAGCCCCATTAACTCAAATGGAACTTACTTCTGAGTAGACCTACATAGGCTTGGGGTCTGTGTCAGCTTCACCTAGAATCTTCACCTTTCTCTTTTTCCTCCCCCTTCAAAAAAGAAAAAAGCCGCTCTTGATCAGTCAAGCTTTGTCTCCAAAAATTGATTAAAAAATAAAAATACCCATTCTTCTTCAGCCATTCTCCTTTTTCCTCCTGTCTCCTTGGGGGGGGGGGGGTATTTCCTATGTTGGCTGCTATTATAAGACAAAAGGCACAATCCTAGCTAGGTCTACTCAGAAGTAAGGCCTATTGTGTTCATTGGGACTTACTCCCAGGAAAGTGGGGTCAAGATTGCAGCCAAATAGTCTCTGGGTATCAGTTTCACATCAGCTTGCAATTAGCAGCTACACACAAAACAAAGTCTTCCCCTCCCCCAGCAAATTTAATCACTTTCCAGGTGTGCTGCTAACAAACTCAGGGCACAATGCTAACCAGATCTACTCAGAAGTAAGTCCTATTTTGTTCAGTGGGGCTTACTCTCAGGTAAGTGTGGTTAGGATTGTAGCCTCAGAGTGCTGGCAGCTGTTTTTTTTGTTTTGTTTCTAGTATATAATTATAACACCTTCATCCCCATTTTGGGGGGAACTGAGGTGAGGTGATGTAATAGGGAGCCGTGGCCAATGACCACAAGGATCAGGGGAGTTGTGGGTCAGAAAAGTTCCAAAGCTTTTCAACCTCTTCATAAATGACCTGGAGACAGGGTTGAGCATGAGGTGGCTAAGTTTGCAGACGACACCAAACTTTTCCGAGAGGTGAAGACCAGAAGTGATTGTGAGGAGCTCCAGAAGGATCTCTCCAGACTGGCAGAATGGGCAGCAAAATGGCAGATGCACTTCAGTGTCAGTAAGTGTAAAGTCATGCACATTGGGGCAAAAAATCAAAACTTTACATACAGGCTGATGGGTTCTGAGTTGTCTGTGACAGATCAGGAGAGAGATCTTGGGGTGGTGGTGGACAGGTCGATGAAAGTGCCGACCCAATGTGCAGCGGCAGTGAAGAAGGCCAGTTCTATGCTTGGGATCATTAGAAAAGGTATTGAGAACAAAACGGCTAATATTATAATGCCGTTGTACAAATCGATAGTAAGGCCACACCTGGAGTATTGTGTCCAGTTCTGGTTGCTGCATCTCAAAAAAGACATAGTGGAAATGGAAAAGGTGCACAAGAGAGCGACTAAGATGATTACGGGGCTGGGGCACCTTCCTTATGAGGAAAGGCTACAGCGTTTAAGCCTCTTCAGCCTAGAAAAGAGGCGCCTGAGGGGGGGACATGATTGAGACATACAAAATTATGCAGGGGGTGGACAGAGTGGATAGAGAGATGCTCTTTACACTCTCACATAACACCAGAACCAGGGGACATCCACTCAAATTGAGTGTTGGGAGAGTTAGATCAGACAAAAGAAAATATTTCTTTATTCAGCGTGTGGTTGGTCTGTGGAACTCCTTCCCACATGATGTGGTGATGGCGTCTGGCCTGGACAACTTTAAAAGGGGATTGGACAAGTTTCTGGAGGAAAAATCCACTACAGGTTACAAACCATGATGTGTATGTGCAACCTCCTGATTTTAAAATGGGCTGTGTCAGAATGCCAGTGCAAGGGAGGGCACCAGGATGCAGGTCTCTTGTTATCTGGTGTGCTCCCTGAGACATTTGGTGGGCCGCTGTGGGATGCGGGAAGCTGGACTAGATGGGCCTATGGCCTAATCCAGTGGGGCTGTTCTTATGTTCTTAACCACTGTTCTATAAGAAACTCCTTGGCAAAGTTGACCAGGAATTTGGGATAAGGTGTTATCAACATGCTGATGATGTCCAGGACTGACTCTCCTTCCCACCTGTTACCAAGGAGGCTGTATGATGTCTAAATGCAATGAAGGGTTGGATGTTGTTTGATAAATTGAGAACTGAATCCAGGCAAGACAGAAGTACTGTTAGTCAATTGATTGAATTGATTTGGGAATGGGTGTACTGCTTCTTCTGGCTGAGGCTCCACTCCCCTTGAAAGACCATGTTCTCAGCTTGGGCATGTTACTGAACTCAGCCCTGATCTAGAGATCCATGTTGTGGACAGAACCAAGAGTACATTTTCCAAGCTTTGGCTGGTGTACCCACTGCATCTCTTTCAAACGAGCCAAATTCTATTGCAATACTCCATAGCCTATTAATATCACTTATGGCTGTCTGAAAAACAATCTATGTAGAGCTGCCCCTGAAGATAAACCAGAAACATAAGCTGGGGTCAGAGTGCTTTCTTAATCAATCATTAAAGCACATTACACTGGTGTTTTTCCATCTACACAGGTTATGAGTATGTTTCAGGTCCAGTTCAAGTTGCTAGTTATTATTTTAACCCCACATAGCTTAGCAGCTGGATATTTCAGGCATCACTTCTCCTCCATGCCCCTGTCCATTCACAGTACCCATTGATAGAAGTTCAACTTTGCATGCCATTATCTGCTGATATATGAGGGACATGGAACATGGCTTTTTTGGTAGCAGCACACAGATAGAGTTCCCTCCCTCAGGAAGGTCACCTAGCCAATGAACAGCTTTCACAAAGCACCAAAAATACATTTGCTTGGTCCAAGCTTCCCTTGAATCTGCTCTGCTGCCTTCAATTTTTTTTAATGCTTCCAATTCAGAATGTGAATTCAGTACTTAATTTTGATATGTGCTCATTTGCTGCACTTTTTTACTTTATTGTAATTAGTTGTGTTCTTAAATACAGTTTTTGTGATATTTTGCATATAGCCTCCCTGCTGGTGCCTGAAAATGGAATAAAAGTTTGCCTAATAGGTAATCGTTTGAATGAATGAATGAATAGAACTTGTGGCCAGAACATAATTGATAATGCTGACTGAAGCAAAAGCATATTGGTTCATTGCATCCTGGCCTTTGCATCCATGCCCATTGCAAATAATAAATTGAAATCCACAATCAACCTACACCAGTGCTCTTCAAAAAGTCAAATTAATTTTAATAAATTAAGGGTGCAGTCCTAACCAACTTTCCAGCACTAGCATAGCTGTGCCTGTGGGGCACGTGCTGCATCTAGCAGTTGGGGGGCAATCATGGAGGCCTCCTCAAGGTAAGGCAATGTTTGTTTCCTTACCGTGGGGCTGCATTGTCCTTATGTCAGAGCTGCAAAATGGGTTAGGATTGCACCCAAAATTAATTATGAGGTCTGGATGGCTTGTTGTCCTCTTGAACTAAAGCAAAATGCATTTTTGAGGATTTTGGTGCATCTTCAAAGCACAATGGCGAGAATTGTATATACTGAAGTTAGCTATCCCTGCATTAAGGCCCTATCCATAGTACATTGGTTATGAAGCAACAGAAATTAACATCAAGCTGACCCTAGAGTGCAGAAATATTTATTTAATTATATTTAGCCAGGTTTCCACCCCACCACGTGCCTTTGTTCCTTGAGTCTCAGCATCATGCAAATGCCCGTGAAGGTGGTACTGGTCCCAGCTACATAGCCATACTGAACATGCACCTAAGGAAAGAACAGAGTCTGTCACACAGAGACAATGAAGTTAGAAGGTGTGGCAGAGATCATTCTTAGTTTGAATTCCAGTATTCACTAGGTCAGTGCTTCCCAAACTCTGACAAGGGAGTTGGGAGCATTGTAAGTTGTAGCGGAAGAGGGGGGAAGGCAGCAACAGGCACATCTGGTTTTCACAATGAAACCAGAAGTGTCCTTTCCCCCCCTTTTTTAATACCTTGGCTCCCCGCAACCCCTGCCCCCCCCCCAAAGGCTGCAGTGCTGGCTGCAGATAGGTTTAAAAAAACCCTCTCCCGTACCCAGCAGTAATGCAATCCTGAGAATCACATTGCTGCCTCCCCCTCTCCCTATCCCTTAAGTGGGCAGTGATATATGCATCCCTGGCTGGTGGGTCATGACCCACCAGTTTGGGAACCACTGCACTAGGGGGTTTTAATGCGGGTTTGGAAGCAAGAACGTCTGCACTTTAATGTAAACGCATTCTTCAGGATCCACGGGAGTTCTATTGCCCAGTGGATACAGAAACTGAGGATACAGGGAGTCCTATTTACAAAGCAACCTCCTTGCCCCTTACCTTAGTTTTTGTGTAGTTGCACTGGAAGTGCTGGTGTTTATTCCTTTAAAAAAGTGACATTCTTCCTGAACGGAAGAATGGAATGTGCAGGCAGCCAGCCTACACACTAGAAAGAGAGTAACTGAATAGTAACAGGAAGTTTTCATAACAATATGCAACAGCTTGCAACATGTCGGATCCAGTCCAGCCAATTGTTTCTTTAATACAGGAAGTGTTACTTGTTAAGAGGGGGGAGCCTCAGGGCACCTTACAGCCAGAATGAATACAATGAGAACAGTAGAATCAAGTAAAAACAATGAGAAAAAAGGACATAAGTAGAATCAGCACCAAGACCACTTGAATAAAGCAATAACACAGTGGTAGCCCTAAGCAAATCAGCCAAGGGGAACAACATTTAGCTGGTGCTGAACCTGGGAAAGATGGCCCTGACCTTCCCTCCTGAGGGAAGGAGTCCCACAACTTGGACAACACCACAAAATGGCCCATTCCCACACTACTGCCAGATGCACTTCCATGAGCAGTGGAAAATGTAGGAAACCCTCTCAGATGGTCTCAGATGGTGGGCAGTTTCAAGTGGAAGGAGGCAATCCATGACATATGCTGCTCCCAAAGTTGATAGTCTAAGAATTGAGAGCACCTTGAATGCATATAGCCAGCAACTAGTGCAGATTGAAAACATGGGTGTGAAATTAATAATGAAGACAACAATATTCTCTGTTATTCTATACACCTCTTAATTGCCTGAGAGCACTGTCTTGAACTCACCAGGGTGCCATGGGACGTCCCTGTTGGCCTCTTCTTCCTAGCTCTCCTGGGTGCCACCATCTTGGATAATGCAAGTTTTCGTTCTGTTTAACATGGCAGTATCCAGGAGAGTTGGGAAGAAGAGGCCGCTGTGAAAGAAGGGTGCCGTGAACACCATAAGTTTGGGAACTTCTGCCGTAATCCAAAAACATTAACCCAAAGCTTACCCTAACTTGTGCATTCCTTTTGGCACTCCTCAAGTGTTTCAAAGTTATTTTCATTCCCTGCAGGGCCACCACCAAAATTAAACTGCTCACACTGACCAGAATCACCATTAAAGAAATAGCGCGGAAAAGCAGCTCGGCTTTTTCCAGAAGCTTTTGGGAGTTTGCATCTCTCAGACATAGCCTCTGCAGAGAGAAGGAAGAACAAATATTAGGCTGCTATTTACATAAGATCCCCTAGTCTGAAACTCAGAAGAGAGGAAAATTTTGAGGCATCAGGACACTAACGCTTTAGTACTCTTCAGTGGGCATTTGGGGAACCTTTGCAGTAGGATCCAGTGGTCATATTGACCAATGGCTAAAACTTTCAGTCAAAGTGCTGAAACAAGGCTCTCTGCCATAGCCTTTGCAATGGATAAAATGGAGTTTGAATTCTAGTTACAGGCAAACAATGTTGGAGAGAGGTCTGCAGAAAACAGTTGTCATGAGACGGACCAAATTCCTATGCTTCCCCTTTCATTCCATTCTGTAAATGATGCCTAACCTGACAAGACATAAGAAAACTTGCAATCATGCTGGCCATGAGGACTGCAGAGGACCAAAACGGGGTTCTTACCAACACCCAGACGATCTGGCCAGTTTGCCATGAGTCCCATCGCAATGACAAGGAGGAGAATGTGACTGCGCTGCATAGTGGCTTTTCCGTGTGAGCACTCAGGATATACGCATTATATAGTTTCCCATAAGGAAACAGAGAGGGCAATTAGGCAGCAAAACCATTTGTCAAAAGATACATAGACTGGGATACTTTGGAGCTATCCTGCTGAGTTCAAGGAAACTTCCTGTTCTTCATTAACTACTATTCCGTTTCAGCTAGGGACATGTTGGAGCTATAAAATAAATCATCATAAATCATAAGCTATAAAATAAATCATGATGAGAATGGTGTGGAATCCCTTGGCGACACACAACTGGACTAGAAGCTCTAGTCCACCACTCTACTCTTCTTCCACTCCATTTCAAATCAGCAGCTGGAAGGAAGAGTGTTGGTAGCAGAGATGACACCCTCCCCAATAATCTATCTTCTGAAGCTACCGCTTCAATCTGCTTCGTAAATGGGATGGCCCTACCTGTGTGAGGATATGTTGTGAGGATTACTATTCATGGAACACCTGGAGTATTGTGTCCAGTTCTGGTCGCCGCATCTCAAGAAAGACATAGTGGAAATGGAAAAGGTGCACAAGAGAGCGACTAAGATGATTACGGGGCTGGGGCACCTTCCTTACGAGGAAAGGCTATGGCATTTGGGCCTCTTCAGCCTAGAAAAGAGGCGCCTGAGGGGGGACATGATTGAGACATACAAAATTATGCAGGGGATGGACAGAGTGGATAGGGAGATGCTCGTTACACTCTCACGTAACACCAGAACCAGGGGACATCCACTAAAATTGAGTGTTGGGAGAGTTAGAACAGACAAGAGAAAGTATTTCTTTACACAGCATGTGGTTGGTCTGTGGAACTCCTTGTCACAGGATGTGGTGACGGCATCTGGCCTGGACGCCTTTAAAAGGGGGACAAGTTTCTGGAGGAAAAATCCATTACGGGTTACAAGCCATGATGTGTATGTGCAACCTCCTGATTTTAGAAATGGACTATGTCAGAAGGCCAGATGCAAGGGAGGGCACCAGGATGCAGGTCTCTTGTTATCTGGTGTGCTCCCTGGGGCATTTGGTGGGCCGCTGTGAGATCCAGGAAGCTGGACTAGATGGGCCTATGGCCTGATCCAGTGGGGCTGTTCTTATGTTCTTATGGAAGGATAGGCTGGCCTCTGAATTCTGGTTACAGGGGAGCAATGGGGGAGAGAGCTGAGTGAGGTCTGCAGCGTTCTCATGAGACGGACCAAATTCCCATGCTTCCCCACACATTCTGTAATGTGTAATGACGCCTAACCTGACAAGACACAAGGAGACTTGCAGTCATGATGGCCATGAGGACTGAAGAGGACCAGAAGGGGTTTTTTACCAACACCCAGACGATCTGACCAGTTTGCCATTATTCCCATCGCAATGACAAGGAAGAGAAAGTGACAGCGCTGCATAGTGGCTTTTCCATGTGAGCGCTCAGGATATACGCATTATATAGTTTCCCATGAGGAAACAGAGAGGGCAATTAGGCAGCAAAACCATTTGTCAAAAGATACACAGACTGGGATACTTTGGAGCTATCCTGCTGAGTTCAAGGAAACTTCCTGTTCTTCATTAACTACTATTCCATTTCAACTAGGGACATGTTGGAGCTATAAAATAAGTCATCATAAACTTGTATCCTGCTGCCTGATATGTTCTTGTTTGCTTTGATGCATGTCACTGGTGTAAGTGGCATTGGATGCATGCCAGGGAAGCATGACTCAGGCCAGTCTTGAAGCATTTGCATTGGGCTAACAGAAAGAGGCCTCAGGTCCCACAGGGTTCAAGGAAGGCCATAACTGGGTTCAACCAAGAAATGCCCTGAGTTGTGTGTCGTCTGGAAGGCTCTAGAAGGCTGGGATAGGAGAGTGGTGGGGGACACATAATTCTTTCATTTCTTTTGGAAACATTCCATGAGTGGCTGCACCTTACTCCTGTAGCAAATTTGAATCTGGAAACAAAATCCATATCCTAAGAGTTTCCTGAGTTGGAGCAAACAAAGTGATAGCAGGAAAGAAGGATTCCCAGCCACACTTTCCCTCACAAACCCCTCAGCAAAATGCAATTGAAATCCCAGACCGGTGAACGTCTGCTCAGAAGTAAGTCCCATTGTGTTCAATGGGACATACTCCCAGGAATGTTGGCATAGAATTGCAGCCTAAAAGTTGTGTATGAATTGAGGCCCTGGACCCCAGAACGAGTCATTGCCACATCTTCAGCAGGGCACAAAACAAGCATACATCTCGAGCCAGGGAAGAATGCTTAAGGATCATTAAGCCATTAAAGGAAGATCCTTGAAGATCTTCCCTATGATTCCATATGGGAATTTAGGGTCTAGAACACTGTGTTTGATCCTTGGTCCTGGTGGATCAGTCAATGCCCCATTGACAAGAAGCACTAGGGCATTTCCTCCCACAGATTACATTGTTACATCTGAATCTGTACAGGTCACACACGTAACTGTTAAGGTCATAGTTCACCAGTTAGGGTTGAACCCACTGAGACACAGTCCCTCGCTGCTTGGGTGATGCTGAGAGCTAGCTAGGTGGTGGTTGCTATCAGATCTGTGAGTTAGAGCGCAATCCAGAGGCAACCATGGGCCGGCGTAAGGGACTTGCACTGGCCCAGGAGGGTCGCAAACGTGTCGTAAGGCATGTTTGCGCCTCCTCGGGAGGAAGCTGGGCTGGCGCTCAGAGGTGCAACGACCTGCAGAGGCTGACACAAGTCTCCACACCGGCTTCCTCTGCGAGTCTTGCATCGGCCCAGCTGGGCCAACGCAAGGCTCTGGGATGGGCGGGAGGGAGGCATTCCTGGGCGGGGCGAAGATGGGCAGTGGGCGGCCCCGGAAGTGGGCAAGTGGGGAGCAGGAGGCAGGGCTGAGATCCGGCAGTTATGCTGGATCCCAATCCCTGGAGCAGCTTCAAGCAGCTCCACTCTCCTTGTACTTGTGCCACCACATAAGGTGGCGCAAGTCTGAGGAGACCTATTGGGGCAAGGGCATCTTACCCAGGGGTAAGGGGGAAAGTTTCCCCTTGCCTCTGGCTGAGCAACCTTGGGCCCCTATCCTGCGCTGTAACTCCTCTTGGCTTGCCTGTTCCAGCGCAGGTTAGGATTGCGCCCTTAGAAAGGCTCAGAAGGCATCTTGATCTGCACGTAGTGCTCCTGCTGTTGACAGTTCCACAGAATGACCCACAAGGGCTGTTGTCACCCTGACCTTCAACCAGTAATTTTTCAGTACTCCAAAATATAGCAAGTGCTTTCATAGCGAAAGGGACGCTTGCTCATATGGATAGTTCTGTGAAAACTCACACTGAGACAACGGTGTGTGAATTGTAGGGAATTAGAGAACCTTTGAGAGGAATATCAATGACTCAGAACTCACAGAATGCGAAGAACAGATCAGTTTATTGGAGAGCATGTAATGCTCTTCAGCACAGACTGGTACAGCAGAGTAAAAGTTGTCCTGGCTTCAGCTGGTGCCTTTATTCCACAGGTTCCAGTGACACGCAAATTGGCCTGAAGGCGTGATCATCCAGGGCTGCTCATTATCCTGCATGTTATCCTGAGGACAGAAAGGAGAATCAATGCCTGTGAGTGGATGACATTAGGAGACAGGGCAAAGAGCAGCTCCAGCAGATCAGTAATCATTGGAGTCTCTTGGGGAAGGGGATTTGGGGCTAACACTAAAAGGTTGTGTGATTTAACCCTCCTGCTTTCTCATTCTCACAGTACTTACTGTGCCCCCCCAGCTACGCTACTGGATAAGAACCTCTCTATCTTCGGTTAACCCATGCTAACTGGGTAAGAGGCACTCTTTCAAGTGGGTGCTCCTCTTTTAGCAGGGGAGAGTAACTGGCCCACCTCACTACAGCAGTGTCTTTTCTAGTGGCTGTCTGCTGGTGTTCTTTTGCATCTTTTTAGACTGTGAGCCCCTTTGGGACAGGGAGCCATTAGTTATTTGATTTTTCTCTGTAAACTGCTTTGTGAACCTTTAGTTGAAAAGCAGTATATAAATACTGTTGTGGTTAATAATAATAACAATAATCTTCATTCCTTTTTGCAGCTACAAGAGTGTACCTCCTGCAATCAGGCCACTCCTGTTAGGTAAGGAGAGTCTCTAGCATAGTACAGTTCAGGGTTTGCTTGTCCCTGAGACTGCTGGCAGCGAATTCAACTTCCACTGTTTCCCTCCTCATGCTCCCTGGATTTGGAGGAGAAGAGGGGAACAGAGTGGGAAAGGAAGTGCAGCGGACAGAAGCATGGTTGGCCAGAGCATCAGAGGGTGTTCGCTTCGCTTTCTCTTCAGTTCCCTCCCCCCTTCCTTTCGCTACTCAGGGAGAGGAGGATGCAATTTTGTAAATGGCTTCAGGTTCTGGGATGTTTGGGGCCCTGCTGGAGGTGAGAGACCACTAGAGCATGAATTATACTGGCAGAAAAGGGCAAATTCTTTTCATGGTTTGGAACTCACTTGGCTTACATGCCCATTTGCAATCTCTGAAACGCTTAAAATTATTTGGGTTGCCACCACAGCCGCCATAAGTGAACTTCTCACACCGACCCGTCTCGGCATTGTAGTAATACCTTACAAACATTGCCTTGCACATTCCAGTTTCAGGAGGGTATTTGCACCTTCTAGGCACAGAATCTAAAAAGGAGAGAGAGAGAGAGAGAGAGAGAGAGAGAGAGAGATGGAAAACATGATAATTGAAGGTATCATTTTTGTTACTGCAGTGTGTGAGAAGATCTTTTCCAAGTCGCAACGATGAATTGCCAGACTGGGATCCAAAGGCCATATGGGCTAAAGGACAAAATCCGACCCACCAAGAAGTTCTTTTGCGGCTACTATGATTTTTGCCATAGCCCTTAGAATAGATAGACCATACTACCCTGGTCAACTCAGGGAAGGCTTCTGAGGTTTTGATGAAGTACATGGCAAAAGGTGTGCTTGGGAAATCGTCCCCTTGAAACATCCCATGACACCCAGAGAACATGCAACCTGAACATTTCTTGCCTAGTTCCACAACAGTTTCCCTCACCCTCAACTCATAACTTTTGAGGTGTAAACAGGTAGACCTGTTAAAAGTAGAGGTGTAAACAGGAAGGAAGACAGGAAAGGAACAAGAGGCACAAGAATGGGGCAAAAGGTGGAGTATTTTGCTCCTAGGAATATGTGAAGGGGCTACCCTTGTATTTTTAGAAGAAAGAAGTGAGAATGGTCAGAATCCCAAGCTTAAAGAACTTTTGAGAAACATGAAACAGGCAAGTCGACCAAAATGCGAATAGCTGAGCTTTTATCTGAGTGTCCCCACGCCTTCTGTTAAAGCCAAAAGTTGCCTGCAGAGAATGGTAGTCATGAGCCTTCCGTCATCCCCGTGCTTCCCCACCTCTTCCATTATCCAGGTGATGCCTGGAGACGTAGGGAAAGTTGCAGATATGATAGAAAAAGTCTGCGGAGGACTGACATGGAACACCTACCTGCATTCTGAATAGAAACCCCCAGAAATTCAAACCAGTTTGCCAGCATGCCCAGCATGAGTACAAAGAGGACAGTGTGACTGAGCTGCATGATGGCTGTTCAATGTGACTACCCACTACTGAGCAAAGGTAGTTTATGTAGTGTGCCATCAGGAAGTGGAGAGGGGCAGTCAGGCAGCAAAAAGTACTTCTCAACAGGGAAGGGTGCTCTGGAACTGGCCAGTTGCATTCATGGAATGATCCTGTTCTTGAATAAGTAGTATTCCATGCCAACCCCTTCTGGGCAGTACCCAACTGAACCAAAATGGACAGACTATTTCCTTCCAGTCTAAGTTGTAACAAGGGCAGAGCCTGAGAAGCACCAGCCTCAGGCGCTACTCCAGGTTTGTAGGGGCGCTTTCACAGAAGAAGGAATGAGTGTCACAAAGCCACCATAGCAAGTGCCCCGTCCTCCGGGAGAAACTGGAAGTGACATCACATGGCACATTGTCACATAACAGCATGACATCACTGCTGGCTAGTGCTGGGCTAGGTCCAGGTGAGCGCCAGAGCTCCGCCACTCAGCGGTCACATAGACCGCCAAGCAGCGGGGAGGTAGGTGGAGGCATGGGGGAAGCATGGGGGAGGCGGGGAGGAGGCGTTCTGGGGAGGGGGTGTTGGAGGAAATTAAAAATAGTTTCCGCTTTGGGGCGAAGCAGAGTAGCTTAAGCAGTGGACCACCTCCCCTTTGGGTATCACCCCAGGGAACCTCTCTCACCCGGCTGACTGCTATTCAATAAAAAGACAAAGAGGCAATGGTTTGTTAAAGTTGCACAGAAAGAAGGTTGTTTTACTTAAAATTCCATAGAATGCATATTTACAGCATCTGATTAGGATCAGAGGTTCAGCTAACACTTAGAGATAGCAAGGCCCTAGAGCTGCCTCGCCCTGCATGCCTTGTGCTCAAGATCTTCAGCAGGGCACAAAACGAGCACACATCTCGAGCCAGGGAAGAATGCTCAAGGATCATTAAGCCACTAAAGGAAGATCCTTGAAGATCTTCCCTATGATTCCATATGGGAATTTAGGGACTAGAACACTGTGTTTGATCCTTGGTCCTGGTGGATCAGTCAATGCCCCATTGACAAGAAGCACTAGGGCATTTCTTCCCACAGATTACATTGTTGTTCCTGAATCTGTATGGGTCACACACAAAGCTGTTAAGGTCATAGTGCACCAGTTAGGCTTGAACCTACTGAGACACAGTCCCTCGCTGCTTGGGTGATGCTGAGAGTTAGCTAGGTGGTGGTTGCTATCAAATCTGTGAGTTAGAGCGCAATCCAGAGGCACCCATGGGCTGGCACAAGTCCCTTGTGCCAGCCCAGGAGGGTCACAAATGTGTCATAAGGCATGTTTGCGCCTCCTCGGGAGGAAGCTGGGCTGGCGCTCAGAGGTGCAACGACCTGCAGAGGCTGACACAAGTCTCCACACCGGCTTCCTCTGCGAGTCTTGCATCGGCCCAGCTGGGCCAACGCAAGGCTCTGGGATGGGCAGGAGGGAGGCATTCCTGGGCAAGGGGAGGACGGGCAGTGGGCAGCCCCGGGAGTGGGCAAGTGGGGAGGGGGGCTGGGATCCGGCAGTTATGCTGGATCCCAACCCCTGTTCCCAGAGGAATCAGAGCGGCTTCAAGTCGCTCCACTCTCCTTGTACTTGTGCCACCATATAAGGTGGCGCAAGTCTGAGGAGACCTATTGGGGCAAGGGCGTCTTACCCAGGGGTAAGGGGAAAAGTTTCCCTTGCCTCTGGCTGAGCAACCTTGGGCCCCTATCCTGCGCTGTAACTCCTCTTGGCTTGCCTGTTCCAGTGCAGGGTAGGATTGCGCCCTTAGAAAGGCTCTGAAGGCATCTTGATCTGCACATAGTCCTCCTGCTGTTGACAGTTCCACAGAATGACCCACAAGGGCTGTTGTCACCCTGACCTTCAACCAGTAATTTTTCAGTACTCCAAAATATGTATGCATGTCCTATGGATTAAATCCAGGTACTTTATCAAAAATGGTTCCTTTTCAGGTCTATGCCTAAATAGACTGAGTAGGCCAAGAGCCAGTTGCCTCCATTTCAATCTACCCGGGGTTTTGTATGTTTAGTTTGATCCTTCCCTGACCCTAGGCAGATTGCCCTTCTACGGCTTCAGTTCCAATTCATGAAGGAATAAGCCAAATACAACCATGAAATCATATTTTTCGCTAGTACGAAGCAAGTGCTTTCATAGAGAATGGGACGCTTGCTCATATGGATAGTTCTGTGAAAACTCACACTGAGCCAATGGTGTGTGAATTGTAGGGAATTAGAGAACCTTTGAGAGGAACATCAATGACTCAGAACTCACAGAATGCGAAGAACAGATCAGTTTATTGGAGAGCATGTAATACTCTTCAGCACAGACTGGTACAGCAGAGTAAAAGTTGTCCTGGCTTCAGCTGGTACCTTTATTCCACAGGTTCCAGTGAAATGCAAATTGGCCTGAAGGCGTGATCATCCAGGGCTGCTCATTATCCTGCATGTTATCCTGAGGATAGAAAGGAGAATCAGTGCCTGTGAGTGGATGACATTAGGAGACAGGGCAAAGAGCTGTTCCAGCACCTCAGATCAGTAATCATTGGAGTCTCTTGGGGAAGGGGATTTGGGACTAACACTAAAAAGTTGTGTGATTTAACTCTCCTGCTTTCTCATTCTCACAGTACTTACTGTGCTGCCCCCCAGGCTATGCTACTGGATAGGAACCTTCCTATCTTCACTCCCTTTTGCAGCTACAAGGGTGTACCTCCTGCAATCAGGCCACCCCTGTTAGGTAAGGAGAGTCTCTAGCATAGTACAGTTCAGGGTTTGCTTGTCCCTGAGACTGCTGGGCAGAGAATTCAGCCTCCACTGTTTCCCTCCTCATGCTCCCTGGATTTGGAGGAGAAGAGGGGAACAGAGTGGGAAAGGAAGTGCAGCCAACAGAAGCATGGTTGGCCAGAGCATCAGAGGGTGTTTGCTTCACTTTCTTCAGTTCCCTTCCCTGTCACAAACATCACCCTTGGGGTAGGGAAGGACCAGAGGAGATTCCCAAGTCAAGCAGGATTTAACCCTCCTCCACCTACACCATCCCCCATAAACCCCCAAGGGCAATGTTTTCTAGTTTTCTTACTTCAGGCCCCAGGTCCTTATTTCCTTGGTCAATTATTGCACTCAATTTTCATGTATAAGATTTTTATTATAACTTTAAGGGAGCTTCAATTGCTCCAAAAAAACCTATTTACCTGAATTACAGTAGCTAAAAACAAAAAAGATCATATAACTAAGATAGGCTAAAATTACCACCTTACAGATCTCTCAGCATTTCTTTCAGTGTAAAAGCTGTTAACCCCCCAGCTCCCTTCCTCCTGCTGTCTGCCCTTTTAAGGCACCCACGCCCAGGTTTTATTCTGTAAATTACTGATATGCTACACCTAGGTAACAAACAACCAACTTAATCCATCTTAAGGGGAGATGGAGGTGTAGTGTGCCTGGCATGTGCCTGGGAAAGGGGGGGTGCAAATTGGTAAATTGTTTCCAGCTCTGGGATGTTCAGGGCCCTGCTGGAGGTGAGAGACCACTAGAGCAGAAAAGGGCAGAAAAAGGGCAAGTTCTTTTCATGGTTTGGAACTCACTTGGCTTACATGCCTGATTGCAATCTCTGAGACGCTTAAAATTATTTGTGCTGCCACCACAGCCTCCATAAGTGAACTTTGCACACTGACCCTTCTTGGTATTGTAGTAAAACCTTGCATGCTTTGCCTTGCACCATCCAGTGTCAGAGAGAGAGAGAGTGAGTGAGAGATGGAAAATATGATAAAGGAAGGTATCATTTTTGTTTGCAGTGTGTGAGAAGATCTTTTCCAAGTGGGCAACAATGAATTGCCAGACTGGGATCCAAAGGACATATGGGCTGAAGGACAAAATCGGAGCCACCACAAAGTTCTTTTGCGACTACTATGATTTTTGCCATAGCCCTTAGAATAGATAGTCCATACTACCGTGGTCAACTCAGGGAAGGCTTCTGAGGTTTGAGTGTCTCCTCTCCTGTTAAAGCTGAATGTTGCCTGCAGAGAACACCAGCTGTGAGCACCAACTAACCCCCTTGCCTCCCCAGCCCATCCATTATCCAAGCGATGTCCAGAGAGTTGCTGATATGATACAGGAATTCTGCAGAGGACTGTCATGGAACACCTACCTGCATTCCAAAGAGAAACCCTAGAAATGGAGTGGGAAAGGAAGTGCAGCAGACAGAAGCATGGTTGGCCAGAGAATCAGAGTGTGTTCTCTTCGCTTTCTCTTCAGTTCCCTCCCCCCTTCCTTTCTCTACTCAGGGAGATGGAGAAGGAGGTGCATTGTGCCTGGCATGTGCCTGGAAAAGGGGGATGCAATTTGGTAAATGGCTTCAAGTTCTGGGATGTTTTGGAGGAGCCTGCTAGAGCTGAGAGACCACCAGAGCATGAATTATATTGGCAAAAAAGTGCAAGTTCTTTCCGTGGTTTGGAACTCATCTCACTTACTTGTCCGATTGCGATCTCTGCGACGCTTAAAATTATTTGAGTTGCCACTACAGCCTCCATAAGTGAACTTCTCACACTGACCAGTCTTGACAATGTAGTAATACCTTTTAAAGTAGCCACTGCATATTTCATTTTGAGGAGGGTGTCTGCATTTTTCAGGCAGTTTTAGATGTCAAGAACCTGAGAAAGAGAGAGAGAGAGAGATGGGGGGGAAAAAGGATATCTGAAGGCATCATTTTTGCGACTGCAGTGTGTGAGAAGATCTCTTCCAAGTGGCCAACAACTGAGGGCCCAATCCTATCCAACTTTCCAGCACTGGTGCTGCCATAATGCAGCCCCAAGGTAAGGAAACAAATGTTCCCTTACCTTGAGGAGGCCTCTGTGACTGCCCCTTCATCACAGGATGCAGTGCATGCCCCATTGGCACGGCTGCACTGGCACTGGAAAATTGGATAGGATTGGGCCCTGAATCTCCAGAGTGGGATCCAAAGGCCATATCAGGAAATGGGTAAAAAGAGAGACACCAAAGAGTTATTTTGTGGCTACAATGGTTTCTGCCATAGCCCTTAGAATAGATAGACGATACTACCCAGGCCAAATTAGGGAAGGCTTCTGATGTTTTGATGAAGCACATAGCAAAAGACATGCTTGGAAAATCCTGCCTCTTGAAACATCCCATGGCACCCAAAAAACATGCAACATGCACATTTCCTGTCTAGCTGCACAACAGGTTCCCTCATCCTCAACTCATAACTTTTGAGGTGGTATCCCTGCTTGATACAGGAGCGATAGAAGGAAGGTGGAAAAGGAACAGGAAGGGGACAACAGATGGAGTATTTTGCTCCTGGAAATGTGTCAAGGGGCTACCTTTGTATCTCACCCCCTTTTTCTTTGTAAAAGAAGCGAAAATGGTCAGAATTCCAAGCTTAAATGACTTTTGAGAAACAGCAAAACAAGCAAGGAGATCAAAATGTGAAGAGCAGAGCCTTTATCTGAGTGTCTCTCCTGTTAAAGCTGAATGTTGCCTGCAGAGAACACCAGTTGTGAGCATCAAGTAACTCCCATGCCTCCCCAGCCCATCCATTATCCAAGTGATGGAAGTGAGTTGCTGATATCCTACCAAGTGAGTTGCTGATATCATAGAGGAATCCTGCAGACATGGAACACCTACCTGCATTCCAAAAAGAAACCCCCAGAAATTCAAACCAGTTTGCCAGGATGCCCAGAATGAGTAGAAAGAGGACAATCTGTCTACGCTGCATGATGGCTGTTTGGTATGACTACTCACTGCTTATTGAAGCCAGCTTATGTTGTGTGTGCCATTGGGAAGTGGAGAGGGGCAGTCAGGCAGCAAAAAGTACTTCTTAACCTGGAAGGACACTCTGGAACTGCCCTGTTGGGTTCATGGAATGCTCCTGTTCTAGCATAAATACTATTCCATTTCAGCTACGGGCAGATTCCAAGCCAAAAATAAATCAGCATAAAATGAGCCAAAACGGTATAAAACATTTCAGGACATTGAATGTTGACAATTTGTAATGAAAAAGCACCCTTCGCCATCAGGGATCACTGGTGATAACTTATATATCATTGTGTCACCTTATCTACTCCATTAAGAGTTATAAGCCACGCACACCATGAACTCTCTGCTGGGGTTGTGTCAAACATTCTTGTTAGGGCCGAATAAAAACTCTTCCCTGAAGTTCCCCCAGATCCCTGCTGCTGGGTTTAGTTCACACCTAGTTCATACTCATCTGACTTGGAAGAGGTAAGTTTGGGCATTTGTTAAATTTAAACCAGATTTTCAAAGTTTTTAGGCCAGCCGTCTCTCAAAAAAGGGTTTAAAAGACAGGCTGGATTCAGGTTGTGGGATACCCTCCATGTGAGGGGTAATGCTAACAAGGAAAGGGTTAGCTCCCATCTTTTAAAGCTATCCTTTCCTCTCTGGTTCCAAGAAAGGGAGCCTCTCAACTCAACTCAATTCAATTCAATATAGAAAAAGTATAGAATTTGATAGTTGTCTAAGGACACAGTCCTGAGGAGGAGATGTTGCAAACATGCCATAAAGCACATTTGCACCTCCTCTGGTATCAGCCAAGCCAGTGCAAGGACGTGCACCGGCCCATGGAGGCAGCATCCAGCCTTCACGGCAATGGGATGGGGTACGTTTGCGACGTTTAGCACAGAGGTCAGTGCGGGACATGGGGAGGGCAGGGAGGAGGCATTCCTGAGCGAAGGAAGGGTGCACGGCAGGGGAGGGGGGGGAGTGAGGGGGGGGGTTGAACCAGAATCTGGCACTTGTGCCAGATCCTAACCCTGGGCAGGTTAGAGCAGCTCCATGCTGCTTGAATCTGCACCACTTCTTGAGGTGGAGCGGATCCACGTAGCCCCATTGTGGTTGCTGCAGCTTTCCCTGGGTAAGGGGAAGTGATTTCCCTGAAGCACTTGATAGGCTACTGTGAGATACAGGAAGTTGGACTAGATGGGCCTTTGGCCTAATCCAGTGAGGCTCTTCTTATGTTCTTAGGAGCTGAGTCGCTTTCGGCCCCAAACTTCTGCTGGATGTGGGGCAGGCCAGCCAGCCTTCCTGTTCCAGCACAAGTTAGGACTGTGGTGTTATATGTTTACTCCCCCTCCATTCATTCAAATACCTGTTTTCCTTTGTTTTCCTGCCTAAGGAGCAATTTGCCTCCATGTTTCCTTAAGCCTTCCCCAGCAAACACCAGGGCTCATTAGCGAGAGTGAATGCATGTGAAAGAGAAACAGAAAACATTTGACAAGGACTTCCTTCCTTTCTCACACACCTCACCAGCAAATTCTGCCTTAAAGTAGCGTAAGGAAGGAATAGCCTTAATTGTTCCCACTGGAAAGTCATTGAGCAAAGCACCTCATCACAACCAAGAATGTCAAAAGGCCCATCTTGAAGCATGTGCAACCAGTTCTGTGAGCTTTGTGCTGGCATCCTCAAAACAACAGCTTGACCTATGAGTGTCTTTCCTACATGTTTGTTGTCCCTTGTGATGTTATGCTGAGGATTGCTTGTCAAGGCAGTTGTGCTCAAAGGTAGACCCTCAACACAACATCTTGCTTCCCAGACAGAAGTGCAGAAGAAAACCGTGGGAAAATGACTTAGCTGTCATGCTCTGAGATCTTGGAGAAAAACATTCAAGAAGCAGAATCTATGTAGTGGAAAAGAAATGAGTTTCTTGGAGAAGATACAAGACATGTCAGCAGGCACATGTACAACTAGATTAAAGTAATCTAATCTTTCATTATCAGTATGCCCGCTAACTGGCCCAAAAGGCACTTTTTCCAGATGTGTTCCTCTTGTGTTTAGTAGTGGGGAGAAAAACTGTCCCTTTTCACCCCAGCACAGTGTCTTTTCTAGTGGCTGTTTGTAGGTGTTCCTTCTACATCTTTTTAGATCAACCATTTTCAACCACTGCGCTGTGGCACACTGGTGTGCCGCGAATGGTCCCCAGGTGTGCATGGGAATTTGGGAGAGGGTCATTTATCAATAGGACCATTGGGGGATGTGAGCCCCCATTGACAGCACAGTGTGCCTTGTCAATTATCAAAAAGCTGATGGTGTGCCTTGACCATTTTTGTGCCTTGCCAGTGTGCCACGAGATGAAAAAGGTTGAAAATCGCTGTTTTAGATAGTGAGCCCTTTAAGGACAGGGAGCTGTTTGATTATTTGATTTCCTCTGTAAACCACTTGGTGATGTAGAATAGTGTGGTGTGTGTGTGTGTGTGTGTGTGTGTGTGTGTGTGTGTGTGTGTGTTTGTGTGTGTGTGTGTGTGTGTGTAAACTCTTAATAAAAATAAGAATAACAATAAAAACAACAAGAACAACAATATTGTGATGATGATAATAATAATGATGTTTACAAGACACCAAGACTTGCAGATAGAACTTGGGCATCTCTGAGAGAAGAAGGTCACTATCTTGCCAATTGTCATTAGAGCCCTTGGAGCCATTGGAGCCCTAGAAGTCTGAAGCAACCTCAGTATTCTTGTCCTCGAGCAAGTTACACCAGGTCAGTTCCAGAAAATAACATTGCTTGCTTGGAACAGTGAGAATCCTACGAAGACAGCTCTTTGATTGAAGGATCTTGGCTGGATCCCTAACTGAAGACTATAACCAACCCAGAATAGACTATGATGAAATATAACAACAACAACAACAGAAGTAATCTCCTGGTGCCTTTTTCCATGTGACACAATAGCGTATTAATAAGTCCAGGAGTGATATTTGCCAAGTTTTGCACAAATGAACTTATTCATCTGAGGGAAGAAAAGAAAGACAAACATGAAAGAAAAATGAAGTTTGACAGTGGGGCAAAAAATATTCCTCCAAGTACTTGAACACCAGTGACGATGAGGTGTGTTTTGGGGTATGGGAGCTGGAACCAGTTCATTTCATGTGCATTATTCTAGCCATAAGGATCTAGAATGAAAGCTACACACCACCACCACACCCACCACCACTGCCTGGAAGCCAGGAAAAGCTACATCTCTACAGTACAAATGATAAGACAATTTGTGATACATTTTCCTCATTGACCAGACACAACAGGATGGACTGTGTAGTGTTGAATTTGGCCCAAATCTGAATTTCATTTGAAAACAAAAAGTGGCAACAGGGTGGGGCGGAGAGAGGGATTGCTAAGAAATGTCTGACTGATAGATGCTGCTTGTGAGGATCTTTGGATTCTGGCCTGATCTTGGTTTATCCGGCCATGACATCACTTCCGGTGGTCCTGACAGATTGTCATTCTAAAAAGTGGGTCTGGGTGCTAAAAAGTTTGCGAACCACTGGTTTGGGATTAAGAAAAACTTAGGTAAACACCAGCAAGTTAACAAACCAGAAGAAACCCCCACATTTTCTGGATTCTTTTCACACTGTTCTTTTCTTTGAAGGGTTTGCATTTTCCTCCCCAACCCCGGAGGTCACAGCTGCTTTGACTTTTCAGAAAAGCAGCAAACAGAAGTCTGGCTACTTCCACCTGTATCTGTGGCAGGAACACTGGTTGCCCTGCCCTGTTCCACCACCAAGGATATACCCTCTTCCCCATGGGCAAAAGAGGTTATCATGTTACTGCACTGGAAAAAGTCACTAGTGCATAAACAGGTCAGGAAAACAGTGCAGGTTCTTGGGGTTCCCTGGAAAGACCAGCCAACGTGCATGTTGCTTACCTTTCACTTTACACTCCCAATAGCATTCATGCAGAGTTGGAAAGTTATTGTCATTACCTCCACAGCCAGTATAAGGAAAAGGTCTGCAGCCCTTAAGATAGGAATCATAATAATAGTTGAGGTATAATTCGTTGCATGAACCTATGTCAGGACTATATGTACATTTTTGAGGTAATCCATCTGAAAACAAGAGAGAGAAGCAACAAGTTAATTATAAACCTCTAAGTGTCACATTCTGAGGGCCTAGTAGGATGTGCCCCTAAACATGCAGTGTGGCCCAGTGGGAGAATGCACTTGTTTTATAAATAGAGGACGGAGAGGGCCACAAAAGAGAACTGGCATGCTGCCCCACTTCTATGGTGCATGGTGCAGTTGGTGCGAAACCCGGAGTAGGTGGCATGATGGTTATGATGGTGATCTTCATCCTGGCAAGAGACACCCAGCAGGGCAAACCAGGGTACTTGGCTGCAAACGAAAGGTTCTTACCATATTGTCCACATTTGAGAATGCACTTCTCTCAATTATCAAATCTATTATCATTGCCTTCACTGCTTCCATAAAACAAATCCTCTGATCAAATCCCTCTCAGATGCCCTGCACCAGACATCAGGCCTTATTTAACCATTCAGGGTAGCAGTACAGATTTGAGCCAAACAAGGAGCAGAAAATGAGTGCAGAATTACCCCTGAGGTTATGAGGAGGGAGGCACTGACCCCAGAGGTGACATAATGTAAGACATTGGCCGTTGTGTGACGATCCGTAATCAGTCACACTGGTGGGGATCTACAGTACATGAAATGAAACTCAAAAGCTGTGTACTGTAACTTTCAGCAGCAATCAGTTAACACTGTTTGGTCAATAGCACCCTTCATTGTGTCATTCCGTACTGGGACATGGGGAGTAAGTACTGTTCATCATTACACTCGGTGCTAAAAGAGGAGGGACTCTGATCATACCCACTTAATTGTAGCCTGTAAATTTTGACCCTATTTAGCAGAGGAATAAGGTTATTTTGGGGTAACCGGAGCTCCCACTCTTGGAAGTCAGGTTTGATTTTCTGATCCAGTGGGCTAATTTAAAGTCAAGTCATTACCCCAGGAAAAAGATGAAGATAGTCAAAGGGCAGCATTCCTGGATAATGACTAAAACATTCAGATTATTCTTTGGCCTTTTTAGGATGTTGAGGTATCTCAGAAACGTCCATCCAAAGTGGAAAATGAGGGATTTTCAATACACCATCAGACAATAATGGAACCACCCTGAATACAATAAGGTAATAATCTCATCTGTGTGTGCCTAGATGTGTTTATAGAATGTGTTCCTCTTAACAGGCTATGTTGTGATGAAATGTCTGTCTCCTTGTCATAAGGTATCAGTTCTGAACAGTGGGTTGCAACCCACCAGTGGGTCATGACCCAATTTTTGGTGGATCGTGAAACTCAGGAAGACACTCAAGGAGACATCCGGCAGCTTACATTCCCATGCCAGATACAACAGATGCCTTTTTGGTGTTACTGGATTACAGTGCGAGAATCTTGATAGGACTGTGCTGAAAGAGGCCCGTTTTTGCATCACTAACAGATGCACTTCTGTGGGCAGTGGAATTTGAGAACCCCCTCAGATGGTCTCAGAGGGTGGGCAGTTTCATGTAGGGGAGGCAATCCATGACATACTGCACCCAGGCCCTTGAGAGTGGCAAAGATGGGTGTGAACACACTTCTGTAATCCAACAAAGGTGGAGCAAATGCTTACCAGAATTTTGACACTGCTCGATGCAATCAGATTCTTTGATGAAGTTATTTGCATTGCCTCGACAGCCGCCATACGTGAATGACTCACATTTCTTTGTGCTGTAATTATAGTAATAGCGTGGAAAGGAAGCTCTGCATCTTCCAACCTTTTTTGGCAGTTTACATATTTCAGGCAGAGCCTCTATGGGGGGGGGGGGAATAATATATTAGGTTACTGTGCACAAAAACCCTTGCCTGAAACTCAGAAAAGTAACATTTTGACTTCCGATTAAGATGGCGGATTGATCACATGCTCATGCCGATATCTGTTGCTTGAGTAATTAATTATGTTTTGAAAAGGACTATTCTCTGCTATGTTTATCTGGTAATGGGATGATATATTATCTTTGGACTTGTTCAAGATATATCATCTTTGGACACTTTGCTTGGTTTTTTTTCTAAATTTTGTTCTACTAAACTTAGGGCACAATCTTAATTTGCGCAAGAGCAGGCAGGCTAGTGGACCAGAATCTGTGCCACCTGAGGCATGGGGAAAACCCCGTGTCATGCTGCTCTGTCCCCAATGGGCCTACTTGGATCTGCTCCACCTCAGGAGGTGGCACAAACCCAAGTAGAACGGAGCAGCCAGAGGCTGTTCCACACCACTCAGGAACGGGGTCAGGATCCAGCATAACCGCTGGATCCTGGCCCTGCCTCCCGCTCCCCCACCTGCCTGCCCCCAGGAACACCTGACACCCACCCTCCCCCAACCCGAAACACCTCCTCCCTGCCTCCTCCCCACCCTTCCCATGCTCCCCTCCAGACCCAAACTTACCCCACTGGGCCTGGGTAAGCAACTCCTTGCGCTGGCCTCCCTGACTCCTGAGTCGACACAAACGTGCCTTTTGGCATGCTTGCAACACCCCCAGGTCAGTACAAGTAACTTGTGTTGACCTAGCCCCGGGTTAGGACTGCACTGTTAGTCAAGTTGCTTTCAGTATCTGCTGTGCCGTCTAAGAAGGAGAAGCCTCCCAATTTATCTCCTAGTGCGGCCAAACAGGCATTATTATTTGTTGAGGAGGTGGATAAGATAGATAAATTACAAGAGTTAATTAAGATGTTTCATGATCAAGTATCTAAGCAGCTATGACAACCAACTCAGCAGCTGAAGCAATTAATCAATACTGTACAGGAGATCTGAGATACACAGTTAATTTTACAAGCTAAAGTGGAAAAGACAGAAAATGAAATGAAATGACTGGCCTGCAAGACTAGCTTTCACATCAAGAGACTGCACTCATGCCTCTTATTCTGTGTTAATGACACAGATTACTGAACTATAACTTATAGCTCGGCAATCAAATCTTTGTATTCTTGGAGTCCGAATTCTGATGCAGATATTAAAAAGGGGGAGGAGAGAGATTCTTTTGAAAAAATTCTTCAGCAGCTGTTGCAAATATCTGCAGATTTTCAGCATGTTTATCCAATTCCAGTAGCTCATAAATAGCCTCTGAGGTTTCAATAAAGCTCTTTGCAAAAGGCATAGTTAGGAAATCCTGCCCCTTGAAACACCCATGGCACCCAGAGAACATGTAGCTGCTATATCTCCTGCTCAATTCCACAACAGGTTTCTTTACTCTCAACTCACACCTATTGAGGTGTAAATGTGTAGTCCAGGGGTGTCAAACATAAGGCCCGGGGGCTGGTTGTGGCCCACAGAAGCTTTTTATCTGGCCCTTGGGCTCTCAGCTGCTGAGCAATGCTGAGCTGGCACTGCTGAAAGGGCAGTCCACATGAAAATTGGGTTCTCCCATGTCTTGCAATATGATGATTTGTGTGTTTTCTCTTCTGTGATTTGCAGTTAATGAGTTCCTAAGTGAGAAAAGGTGCTTATTTTTGGCTGTGACCTGTATAACGACATCACTTCCTGCCTAATGATATCACTTTCGGCCCTCAGCAGGCATCAGGAATGCTATTCGGCCCTCGGTATGAAACAAGTTTGACACCCCTGGTGTAGTCCATGGTACAGGAGCTGTGGAAGGAAGATGGAAAAGGAACAGGCACCAGAGTGGGGCAATAGGTGGAGTGGGCTCCAGAGTCTTCTGCTGCCTGGCAATGTGTTATGGGACCTTCCTTGTAACTTTTGAGAATGGAAGCCAAAAGGGTCAGAGCACCAAGCTGATAGGATTTTTGAGAAACAAGAACATAGGCAAATAGACCAAAACATGAATAAGGGATCCTTAACTGAGTGTGCCCTTTCCCACCCGACAATCCTAGGGATCTCTACTCAGAAGCATGTTCCATTGCATTCAGTGGAGCTTACTCCCAGGAAGGTGCTCATAGAATTGCTGCCCTTATGTTAAAGCCAAATGATGGCTATACAGAATG
Organism: Tiliqua scincoides; assembly: GCF_035046505.1. NCBI lineage: Eukaryota > Metazoa > Chordata > Lepidosauria > Squamata > Scincidae > Tiliqua > Tiliqua scincoides. The sequence goes on from NC_089831.1 coordinate 15,481,449, forward strand.
TTAGTCATGAGCCTTGCCTATCCCCATGCCTCCCCACCCCTTCCATTATACAAGTGATGCCCAGAGAAATAGGGACAGTTGCAGATATGATAGAGGAGGCTTGCAGAGGACTGGCGTGGAACTCCTACCTGCATTCCTAAGAGAAATCCCCAGAAATTCCAACCAGTTTGCCAGGATGCCCAGCGTGAGGACAAAGAGGACAATCTGACCACGCTGCATGATGGCTGTTCAGTATGACTGCCCGCTGCTGAGCAGAGAGCTTTATGTTGTATACTATACGGAAGTGGAGAGGGTCATTCAGGTAACAAAAAGTACTGCTTAATAGGGAAGGACACATTGGAAAGGATATGTTGCATTTATGAAATCTTCCTGTTCTTGAATAGGTACTATTCCATGCCAACCCCTTCTGAGCAGTAACCAAACAAGCGAAAAGAGAGGAGGACAAAATGGGTGCAGAGCAACTCCTTCCAGTCTGAGCCATAACAAAGGCAGAGCCTGAGAGGCACCTGCCCCAGACGCTATGCCGAGTCTTGAAGGGGAGTCTTCACAGCAGAAGGAACAAGTGGCACAAAGCCACCACAGCAAATGCCCCCTCCTCTGAGGAGAAGCAGGAAGTGACATTATGTGACACATTGTCATGTAACATCATGACACTGGGAAGAAGCACATCATGAGTTGGAAGAAGAAGGGTCTAAGAGGGGTGTAGAAACGGTGCCGTGACCATGGTAAATTTGGGAACCGCTGCCGTAATCCAAAAAGATCCACCCAATGCTTACCCTAACTTTGGCACTTTCAGGCACCACCATCTTGGATCACATATGTGCGATATCCAAGTCGATGGCACCTGAGGGAGCCAGGAAGAAAACTGACCACAGTAGGTTTGGGAACACCTGTCATGATCCCCAAAAGATGAAACCAATGCTTATCCTAACTCTGGCACGCCTGATTGCACTCCTCAAGCATTAAGAAGTTGTTTTCATTTCCTCTGGAGCCACCACCAAAATTAAACTGCTCGCACTAACCAGAATCAACATTATAGAAAAAGTGTGGAGAGGCACCTTGGCCTCTTCCAGACACTTTTGGGAGTTGGCATTTCTCAGACAGAGCCTCTGCAGAGAGAAGGAAGAACAACTATTAGCCTCCTATACGCATAAGATCCCCTGGTCTGAAACTCAGAGAAGAGTAACATTTTGAGGCATTAAGACACTAATGCTTAAGTGCTCTTCAGCGGGCATTCATGGAACCTTTGCGGTAGGTTCCAGTAGTCATATTGGCTAAATGGCTAAAACTACCAATGGCTAAAACTACCAATGGCTAAAATGGCTTATGGCTAAAACTACCAGTCAAAGTGCACAGATTAGGTTTTCTGCCATAGCCCTTGCAATGGATGTAACATATCACCACAACAGTAAACTAGCACTACCTAAAAAGTACGTAGATTATTCGTGCACTGTGTCAAAAGCAAAGGCATCAGTAGGGTTTATGTCACCTGGAGCAAGAGCTCATTGCGTCGCCTCCATGATGGACCTGCTCCCGCACCAGACCATGCAGAATAAATTACAATATCATACGCACAACCTAAATGCCCGATCTCGTCTGATCTCGGAAGCTAAGCAGGGTCAGGCCTGGTTAGTACTTGGATGGAAGACCGCCTGGGAATACCAGGTGCTGTAGGCTTAGACCATAGTCTTTCGAGACTGAAGGTTGCCAACCTTTAACCTAAATGCAGTGGCATCACTAGGCTTGTTGTCACCCCCATTAACTTTATTTTATTTACAAATTTATATCCCCCTTTATTGCCCCAGTGTCCCTTTATTGCCCCTTTATACCGCTGCCATCCTTACCAGGCAGCATCACGGCAGGCACTGCTCATCCTCCCATGGTCAGTGGTGTAACTAGGTCATTTCACACCCGGGGCCCATCCATTTTTATCATCCCCCATATGACAAAATTAATTTGTCAGCGTGTAAGGGTGCCCACCAGAATGGGGAGCGAAATCTGGTATGAATTGGAATAGGAGCCTAGTACCCGGCAGGTAGATCTGGCTCCAAATCTAGAGAGGAGCCCAGGCCCAGGTCTACCTGCCTAGAAGAGGCACCTCCAGAGGGCAGTTGGAATGGGACCTCAGGTCTACCCAGCAGATAGATGTGGGCTCCAAGTCTTTGCAGGAGCTCAGATGTACCCATTTGGAAGAGGTGGCTCCAGAGAGCAGTCAGAATGGGAGACCAGATCTTCCTGGCAGGTAGACCAGGGCTCAGAGCTAAAGTAGTGCTCATACCCCTCCCCAAATACATTGGATCCACCCCTGGTGTCACCCCATCTCCAGGGTGTAACCTTGCTACCACCTTATTGGTTCCATGCTGTGTCGTGGAACCAACACATCTCATTGGCTCTTTGAACAATCAGTTTCATTGGTACATTTTCAGTTAAGGAAACTGTATTTTTGTTACATAAGATGTATTTTTGTTTTCTGGTTTTTGGGTCATAACCTTTGATGGAATTGAGATATATTACTCCAGTTTCTTTCTTTGCATTCTGGTATAAATGACGTACCAAATGGTATACAACATGACCATAATATTCCTAACAACCATGATTTTAGTGATTTTGATCACAAGCGATGTCACAATCCCAGGGTGGCACCCAGGGCAGATCGTCCCCTGCTCCCTGCTAGCTAGGCTACTGCCTATGATTGATTGATCTGAATAATAAGATGAGATGAGAATGGGGTGGAATCCCTTGGCAGAAGCTCTAGTCCACCACTCTACTCTTCTTCCACTCCATTTCAAATCAGCAACTGGAAGGAAGAGTGTTGGTAGCAGAGATGACACCCTCCCCAATAATCTACCTTCTGAAGCTACCGCTTCAATCTGCTTCGTAAATGGGATGGCCCTACCTGTGTGAGGATATGTTGTGAGGATTACTATCCATGGAAGGATAGGCTGGCCTCTGAATTCTGGTTACAGGGGGGCAATGGGGGAGAGAGCTGAGTGAGGTCTGCAGCGTTCTCATGAGATGGACCAAATTCCCATGCTTCCCCACACATTCTGTAATGTGTAATGAAGCCTAACCTGCTGTAAATGATGCCTAACCTGACAAGACACAAGGAGACTTGCAGTCATGATGGCCATGACGACTGAAGAGGACCAAAAGGGGTTTTTTACCAACACCCAGACGATCTGGCCAGTTTGCCATTATTCCCATCCCAATGACAAGGAGGAGAATGTGGCTGCGCTGCATAGTGGCTTTTCCATGTGAGCGCTCAGGATATACGCATTATATAGTTTCCCATAAGGAAATAGAGAGGGCAGTTAGGCAGCAAAACCATTTGTCAAAAGATACAGACTGGTATACTTTGGAGCTACTCTGCTGAGTTCAAGGAATCTTCCTGTTCTTCATTAACTACTATTCCATTTCAACTAGGGACATGTTGGAGCTATAAAATAAGTCATCATAAACTTGTATCCTGCTGCCTAATATGTTCTTGTTTGCTTTGATGCATGTCACTGGTGTACGTGGCATTGGATGCATGCCAGGGAAGCATGACTCAGGCCAGTCTTGAAGCATTTGCATTGGGCTAACAGAAAGAGGCCTCAGGTCCCACAGGGTTCAAGGAAGGCCATAACTGGGTTCAACCAAGAAATGCCCTGAGTTGTGTGTCGTCTGGAAGGCTCTAGAAGGCTGGCATAGGAGAGTGGTGGGGGACACATAATTCTTTCATTTCTATTGGAAACATTCCATGAGTGGCTGCACCTTACTCCTGTAGCAAATTTGAATCTGGAAACAAAATCCATATCCTAAGAGTTTCCTGAGTTGGAGCAAACAAAGTGATAGCAGGAAAGAAGGATTCCCAGCCACACTTTCCCTCACAAACCCACCGGCAAAATGCAGTTGAAATCCCAGACCCGTGAATTGTGTTCAATGGGACGTACTCCCAGGAATGTTGGCATAGAATTGCAGCCTAAAAGTTGTATATGAATTGAGGCCCTGGACCCCAGAACAAGTCATTGCCACATCTTCAGCAGGGCACAAAACAAGCATACATCTCGAGCCAGGGAAGAATGCTCAAGGATCATTAAACCACTAAAGGAAGATCCTTGAAGATCTTCCCTATGATTCCATATGGGAATTTAGGGTCTAGAACACTGTGTTTGATCCTTGGTCCTGGTGGATCAGTCAATGCCCCATTGACAAGAAGCACTAGGGCATTTCCTCCCACAGATTACATTGTTGCGTCTGAATCTGTACAGGTCACACACATAGCTGTTAAGGTCATAGTGCACCAGTTAGGCTTGAACCTACTGAGACACAGTCCCTCGCTGCTTGGGTGATGCTGAGAGCTAGCTAGGTGGTGGTTGCTATCAGATCTGTGAGTTAGAGCACAATCCAGAGGCACCCATGGGCTTGCGCTGGCCCAGGAGAGTCACAAACGTGTCGTAAGGCATGTTTGCGCCTCCTCGGGAGGAAGCCGGGCTGGCGCTCAGAGGTGCCGACCTGCAAAGGCTGACGCAAGTCTCCACAGCGGCTTCCTCTGCGAGTCTTGCATCGGCCCAGCTGGGCTAACGCAAGGCTCTGGGATGGGCAGGAAGGAGGTATTCCTGGGCAGGGGGAGGACGGGCAGTGGGCGGCCCCGGGAGTGGGCAAGTGGGGAGGGGGGCTGGGATCCGGCAGTTATGCTGGATCCCAACCCCTGTTCCCAGGGGAATCAGAGAGGCTTCAAGTCGCTCCACTCTCCTTGTACTTGTGCCACCATATAAGGTGGCGCAAGCCTGAGGAGACCTATTGGAGCAAGGGCGTCTTACCCAGGGGTAAGGGGAAAAGTTTCCCTTGGCTCTGGCGGAGCCGCCTTGGGCCACTATCCTGTGCTGTATCACCTCTTGGCTTGCCTGTTCCAGTGCAGGATAGGATTGTGCCCTTAGAAAGGCTCAGAAGGCATCTTGATCTGCACCTAGTCCTCCTGCTGTTGACAGTTCCACAGAATGACCCACAAGGGCTGTTGTCACCCTGACCTTCAACTAGTAATTTTTCAGTACTCCAAAATATGTATGCATGTCCTATGGATTAAATCCAGGTACTTTATCAAAAGTGGTTCCTTTTCAGGTCTATGCCTATATAGACTGAGTAGGCCAAGAGCCAGTTGCCTCCATTTCAATCTACCCGGGGTTTTGTATGTTTAGTTTGATCCTTCCCTGACCCTAGGCAGATTGCCCTTCTACGGCTTCAGTTCCAATTCATGAAGGAATAAGCCAAATACAACCGTGAATTCATATTCTTTCACGTGAAATCATATTCTTTCATATTCAAAGGGACGCTTGCTCATATGGGTAGTTCTGTGAAAACTGACACTGAGCCAATGGTGTGTGAATTGTAGGGAATTAGAGAACCTTTGAGAGGAACATCAATGACTCAGAACTCACAGAATGCGAAGAACAGATCAGTTTATTGGAGAGCATGTAATACTCTTCAGCACAGACTGGTACAGCAGAGTAAAAGTTGTCCTGGCTTCAGCTGGTACCTTTATTCCACAGTTTCCAGTGACACGCAAATTGGCCTGAAGGCATGATCATCCAGGGCTGCTCATTATCCTGCACGTTATCCTGAGGACAGAAAGGAGAATCATGCCTGTGAGTGGATGACATTAGGAGACAGGGCAAAGAGCAGCTCCAGCAGATCAGTAATCATTGGAGTCTCTTGGGGAAGGGGATTTGGGGCTAACACTAAAAAGTTGTGTGATTTAACCTCCTGCTTTCTCATTCTCACAGTACTTACTATGCTGCCCCCAGGCTATGCTACTGGATAGGAACCTTCCTATCTTCATTCCCTTCTGTAGCTACAAGGGTGTACCTCCTGCAATCAGGCCACCCCTGTTAGGTAAGGAGAGTCTCTAGCATAGTACAGTTCAGGGTTTGCTTGTCCCTGAGACTGCTGGGCAGAGAATTCAGCCTCCACTGTTTCCCTCCTCATGCTCCCTGGATTTGGAGGAGAAGAGGGGAACAGAGTGGGAAAGGAAGTGCAGCTGACAGAAGCATGGTTGGCCAGAGCATCAGAGGGTGTTCGCTTCGCTTTCTCTTCAGTTCCCTCCCCCCTTCCTTTCGCTACTCAGGGAGAGGAGGATGCAATTTTGTAAATGGCTTAAGGTTCTGGGATGTTTGGGGCCCTGCTGGAGGTGAGAGACCACTAGAGCATGAATTATACTGGCAGAAAAGGGCAAATTCTTTTCATGGTTTGGAACTCACATGGCTTACATGCCCGTTTGCAATCTCTGAAACGCTTAAAATTATTTGGGTTGCCACCACAGCCGCCATAAGTGAACTTCTCACACCGACCCGTCTCGGCATTGTAGTAATACCTTACAAACATTGCCCTGCACATTCCAGTTTCAGGAGGGTATTTGCACCTTCCAGGCACAGAATCTAAAAAGGAGAGAGAGAGAGAGAGAGAGATGGAAAATATGATAATTGAAGGCATCATTTTTGTTACTGCAGTGTGTGAGTAGATCTTTTCCAAGTCGCAACGATGAATTGCCAGACTGGGATCCAAAGGCCATATGGGCTAAAGGACAAAATCCGACCCACCAAGAAGTTCTTTTGCGGCTACTATGATTTTTGCCATAGCCCTTAGAATAGATAGACCATACTACCCTGGTCAACTCAGGGAAGGCTTCTGAGGTTTTGATGAAGTACATGGCAAAAGGTGTGCTTGGAAAATCTTCCCCTTCAAACATCCCATGACACCCAGAGAACATGCAACCTGAACATTTCTTGCCTAGTTCCACAACAGGTTCCCTCACCCTCAACTCATAACTTTTGAGGTGTAAACAGGTAGACCTGTTAAAAGTAGGTGTAAACAGGAAGGAAGACGGGAAAGGAACAAGAGGCACAAGAATGGGGCAAAAGGTGAAGTATTTTGCTCCTAGGAATGTGTGAAGGGGCTACCCTTGTATTTTTAGAAGAAAGAAGTGAGAATGGTCAGAATCCCAAGCTTAAAGAACTTTTGAGAAACATGAAACAGGCAAGTCGACCAAAATGCGAATAGCTGAGCTTTTATCTGAGTGTCCCACTCCTGTTAAAGCCAAAAGTTGCCTGTAGAGAATGGTAGTCATGAGCCTTCCGTCATCCCCGTGCTTCCCCACCTCTTCCATTATCCAGGTGATGCCTGGAGACGTAGGGAAAGTTGCAGATATGATAGAAAAAGTCTGCGGAGGACTGACATGGAACACCTACCTGCATTCTGAATAGAAACCCCCAGAAATTCAAACCAGTTTGCCAGCATGCCCAGCATGAGTACAAAGAGGACAGTGTGACTGAGCTGCATGATGGCTGTTCAATGTGACTACCCACTACTGAGCAAAGGTAGTTTATGTAGTGTGCCATCAGGAAGTGGAGAGGGGCAGTCAGGCAGCAAAAAGTACTTCTCAACAGGGAAGGGTGCTCTGGAACTGGCCAGTTGCATTCATGGAATGATCCTGTTCTTGAATAAGTAGTATTCCATGCCAACCCCTTCTGGGCAGTACCCAACTGAACCAAAATGGACAGACTATTTCCTTCCAGTCTAAGTTGTAACAAGGGCAGAGCCTGAGAAGCACCAGCCTCAGGCGCTACTCCAGGTTTGTAGGGGCGCTTTCACAGAAGAAGGAATGAGTGTCACAAAGCCACCATAGCAAGGTGGCTCCTCCGGGAGAAACTGGAAGTGATATCACATGGCACATTGTCACATAACAGCATGACATCACTGCTCTGGGTACTGGGCAGTGCATTACGCATCTGTATTTGGGGGAGAGAGGCACAGACACTAGAGGTGACAGTGTATGTCTTGTTAGCCATATCATGACTATGAGCCCAATCCTGATCTTGGCGCACTGGCTCACTGCTGACGTGCACTGTCACAAACATGCTCTAAGCACATTTGCAGGCTCTAGTGCTGGTGCTCTGCCGGTGCCAGCCAAGCACTGGCTGGTGCTGGGCTAGTTCCAGGCGAGCGCCAGAGCTCCGCCACTCGGTGGTCACATGGACTGCCAAGCAGCGGGGAGGTAGATGGAGGCCTGGGGGAGGCGGGGAGGAGGCGTTCTGGGGAGGGGGTGTTGGAGGAAATTAAAGATAGTTTCCTCTTTGGGGCGAAGCAGAGTAGCTTAAGCAGTGGACCACCCCCCCTTTGGGTATCACCCCAGGGAACCTCTCTCACCCGGCTGACTGCTATTCACTAAAAAGATAAAGAGGCAATGGTTTGTTACAGTTGCACAGAAAGAAGATTGTTTTACTTAAAATTCCATAGAATGCATATTTACAGCATCTGATTAGGATCAGAGGTTCAGCTAACACTTAGAGATAGCAAGGCCCTAGAGCTGCCTCGCCCTGCATGCCTTGTGCTCAAGATCTTCAGCAGGGCACAAAACGAGCACACATCTCGAGCCAGGGAAGAATGCTCAAGGATCATTAAGCCATTAAAGGAAGATCCTTGATCTTCCCTATGATTCCATATGGGAATTTAGGGTCTAGAACACTGCGTTTGATCCTTGGTCCTGGTGGATCAGTCAATGCCCCATTGACAAGAAGCACTAGGGCATTTCCTTCCTCAGATTACATCATTGTTCCTGAATCTGTATGGGTCACACACGTAGCTGTCAAGGTTATAGTGCACCAGTTAGGGTTGAACCCACTGAGACACAGTCCCTCGCTGCTTGGGTGATGCTGTGAAGCTGCTTGGCCTGGGCATCAGAGCCCTGGTGTGCGCATCTTAACAGGTTGGTGGTCAGAGGGTAAGAGGAAGTGTTCAGAGGAGAAGGGAAGGATAAAGGGTTAGGGCCACACCCCACATGGATCACAGAGAGAACAGGTAGAAAGGCCAGAAACACTGGATCATAGTTTGACATCATCCTGCCCCCTCTGGACAGCAGACGGAGTTGCACCAACTCCAACAGGGGGAAAGCAGAGGGAGGGTGGGAAGAGGGTGGGGAGGAGGCTTTCCAGGGGGATGGAGTGGGGCGTGTGGGCTGTGGGACAGGTGGAGAGAGCCTCCGTGTCGGGCTCACCGACTGACATGGAGGCTCTTGATTCTAAACTGACCTTTGAGTGACTGTAGAATCTAGTAGCCCTGTTCCGCAGCTACTCGTCTTATCCAGGGGAAGGGGACAAAAGTCCCCTTCTCCCGAGGAGCTTCCAGTGGCTGCTTGGAGCATGTTGGATGCACCGGCAGCCATTTTCAGCACTGCTGCAGCCCCACATGCCGGGCAGCTCAGGATAGGGCTGCCCATCCCTAACCATCCAAATTCATGATGAACTGCATGAAAAGAAACTCAACAACTATGTACTGTAACTCTCAGTAGATGAGCTGTTAACACCACCTGGTCAATAGCACATCAGACAGGAAGAGTTGGTGGCATGATGGTTATGATGGATAGCCAGCAGAGTAAACCAGGGTGCAGTGTGTCTGGCCTGCAGATGAAAAGTTCTCACATTCAAGAACGCAAATCTATTATCGTTGCCTTCGCAGCCACCAGAAAACAAATCCATCTTGCAACTCCAAATATCATCTTCTGTGCGTCAGCGCCTCTAAGCATGAAATATGGCCCATAAATTTTTGACCCACACCATATATGACAAAATTATTTTCAGTAATAGTCATGGAATGGAATGAATAATAACAATGACCAGAAAATAAATGCAATGAATATTTCCCCACAATTGTTATTTCTTATATATTCATAGTTTTGGTCTCTTCTGAACACATTTTTTTTTTCATACACACTATGTAACATTGAAAGATGCTACAAATCCACAGGTGAAACAGTTATACCTGGTCCATTTTTTTAAAAGACCTGTTTGACAGAAGACTGCTAGTCTCTTCCCATCCTCCTCTCGCGCATTCAACACAAGGAGAGGACGGGTGATCTGGATTCCATGGAGGCAGCAGACTGGGGGATGATGGCTGTGGGCTACCCCTGGAGAGCTGCTGCCAGAGTACTAGAGAACATGTAACCTACTACATCTCCTGCCTGGTTCCACAACAGGTTCCCTCACCCTCAACTCACACCTTTAGAGGTGTAAACAGGTAGTTCTGCTTGGTATAGGAGCTATGGAAGGAAGTTGGGAATGGAACAGGCACAGGAATGAGGCAACAGGTGAAGTGTTCCTATTTTGCACATAGGCATGTCTCTAGGGGCTACCCTTGCATCCTTAGAAGAAGGATGGTCTGAGTCCCAAGCTTTATCTGAGTGTCCCCAACTCTGCTGCCCTCCTGGCAAACTTCCCAATAGAAAAGGAATCTCAGCTCCCTTGCCTTGCTTCCCTCCCTGGGACTAGCCAAGGCTACTGCCTTGCTTCCTGGGTTTGTCTATCAAGCTCATTTCTGCCTTTTGACCCACCTTTGAAACAGGAGGTCATTCTGTCTTAGCAGCATAGCCCCAGGATCTCTGCAATGGGACAGCCTCATGTTAGCAGATACAAATAAGTGACCTTGGGAGACTCTTACATTTGGCTCCCAACCACCCTCCATCTTTTATGCTCATTTGCAGTGAAATTAACAATATGCTTGGTATTTCTATCCCTTCCTCCCTTGATTCCTTTGGAGGGATGTGAGTGCATTCTGTAGTCCAGGTCTCCTTGGTCTATCTTTTTCCACTTAGCAAGTCCTAGAGATTTGGTCAGCAATGAACGTTTCTCCTTAAACAATTCATCAAGAACCCCAAGATCAAGTGGTATCACCACTTAAAAGTGATTCCTCTCGCAGGCTTGGGGCATCAGTTAATAGAAAAAGTTTCTTCATCACATAAGAACATAAGAACAGCCCCACTGGATCAGGCTATAGGCCCAACTAGTCCAGCTTCCTGTATCTCACAGCAGCCCACCAAATGCCCCAGCAGCCCACCAAATGCCACAAGAGCAAATTTGCCACAAGAGCAAATGCCACAAAAGCAGCCTACCAAATGCCACAAGACAGTGGTATGTTTTATGGTCTGCCAAAAGATTCATTCATTGCTTGTGTCAGAGAATGCAGGCTGATGCTATGGCTGTGACTTTTGGTGCATTCCTTATTTTTTTTCCTCTCTTCCCCCTCTGGTATTCCACCCTTCCCTATACTCACCTGTTGCCCCCCTCTCCAAATAATTTTCTCTCACTCGTCACCCTGATTTCCTTATGTTTTTCCGCCTATGGATATCATTTCAGCTTAAATGCTAATACATTCAAACTGATATATGGCTGACAGGGACATAGGGCAGGGCTTTCTTGGTAGTAGCACAGGTGATGGAGCTCCTTCCCCAGTTGAGAGGAAGGTTCATGTGTTTTCTATGTGACCAGCTCATGCAGAGCGCATGATAGAAAAGTACTAAGTAAGGAGTGTTGCTTTCGGGTTAAAGGGCGTTACTTTGTGATTTTGAATGTTAAGTAGTGCTGTTTTGTACAAACAGTATAAAATGTCTGCTGCCCCAGATGTTTGGGCTCCTGTCTGATCTGAGACTTTTGTCTCCGGGGAGTTGTACTTGTGCCTTTGCTTTCCATATTGGTGATTGTCATTCACTCTGCACCACACCAGGTAACTGAACCACTGTGTGTGGCCTGATCTAAGCCTACTTTAAATGGTAGCAGGCAACAGAGGCAAGGGAATTTTTGAAACAAGTACAAGCCTAATCTGGACCAAGAAGCCCAAACAAGATGGTTCATGTGCTGAACCTTTTGTATTGGTATGCCGGCCTGGCAGAACAATCGGAAAGGACACACACAGACACAGTACTCTCAGACTAAACAAAGATATTATTGTGAGAAGGAGAACAAAAAGGTAGTACCAAAGCAAGGGGGCTTACAGCTTGGTTCAAAGCCAGAGATTGAAGTTCCCAGTGGTTTCTGAGTACCGGGAGAGGGAGGAAGGAAAGCAGTCCTGATGGTACTGACCCAGGAGACTAAGGACCCAATCCTATCCAATTTTCCAGTACCAGTGCAGCCATGCCAATGGGGCATGCACTGCGTCCTGTGGTGAGGAGGCAGTCACAGAGGGCTCCTCAAGGTAGGGGGACATTTGTTCCCTTACCTAGGGGCTGCATTGCAGCTGCATCGGTGCTGGAAAATTGGGCTCGCGCCAGCTGAGTACTGGCAAGCAGTGTCACAAATGTGCCATCAAGCACACCTGCAACAGTTTGCGTCACTTCAGCAAACACTCCTCTGTACTATTTGAAAAGCAGGCTGAGGGAAATGCAAGGCCACCAGAATGAACCTGATCCAATCAATGTGAATCTAGGTGCGCCACACCACCAGAGTGAAAAGGAACAAGAGGCTGGTAAAGTGAAACTTTTTAGTTGGTTTCCTAAAGATGGATGAGTCCTGATAGAGTGTTGTTTTAAAGAGGGACTCCCTGTGCTAAAACGTTTGGGAACCTCAGTCTTCAGGAGTTGCCATCCCACTTAAACAGCAATCCCTCCTGTTCTCCCCACTTGGACACACAACAATGCATGAACATTTGGGAATAGAGACCTTGGAGAAAAGCATTCAAGAAGCAGAAACCACGTAGTAGGAAACAGATGAGTTTATTAGACAGGATAAAAGACATCACAGCAGGCACAGGTACAACTAGGTTAAAGTACAAGTGGAGCCTCTTTATGCGAGTGAGTTTCGTTCCCTGACCTGCTGCAATTAGGAAAAAATGCATTGTGCTAAACCAGACCCAGAAATGATGTGTTTTACACAAATTGTATAGAGTTACACAAATACGCTACAGCCTGACACTTAGGGATGGAAGGAAACTAAGGCAGCGGTTCTCAATCACTTCCCCCTCTGCTCCTTCGCCTCCCCCTCCTCCATTCCGTACTCAGCCCGTACTCAACGGGGAGTTGCCAGCTGTCCCTGCTTCTTTCACATGCTGAGCTTTTAAGAGTCCAGTCCTATGCCTACCTACTCAAAAGTAAGTCTCATTCTAGTCAATGGGGATTGCTCCCAGGAAAGTGTGGATTGTAGCCTGAGAGCCCAGTCCTATGCCTGCCTACTCAGAAGTAAGTCTCATTCTAGTCAATGGGGATTACTCCCAGGAAAGTGTGGATCGGATTGTAGTCTAAATCTCATGCTTTGGCTTGTTGGGAGACTTACTTGCTGGGCTGTTTTGTTTGTGCAGGCTGGAGCACAGAGAGCCTGCACCATCTCAGACTGAAGGGGGGGATTTGGCAAACACTCCCTGGGTTTTTTTTAAGCAATCCCCTCTGTTACCACTGCTCCTGCCCCTCTGTGTGTGTGTGTGTGTGTGTGTGTGTGTGAGAGAGAGAGAGAGAGAGAGAGAGAGAGAGAGAGAGAGAGAGCGCACTACCCTGCTGCACGTGTTCTGGCTACAGAGCTTCCCCCCTTCCCCTCTTCAGCCTCTTTGCTGGCTCAGGGGCTCCAGGAGTCTTACTGTTCCTTCACAGGGGGAACCTCTTCCATAACTCCAGGGCTATTCCCTGCCTGTGCCAGGCGGAGCCTTTTTGTAGTGTTTTGGGCTGCCTTGAAAAGGAGGGAGACACCAACACAGGGCAAATAGACTAGACAGAAAAGACCGTGTAGTGTTGAATTTAGTCCAGATCTGAATTTCATTTGAAAATGAAAAATAGCAACCTGGGGAAGTTTGCTAAGAAATGTCTGACTGATCGATGATACATGTGTTTGCTTTATGAGGGTTGAAGAAGACCAAAAGGGGGCTTTTATCTTCATCCTGGCCAGAGGCAGCCAGCAGGGTGAACCAGGGTGCAATGTGACTTGGCTGCATGGTGGCTACAAAGGAAAAGTTCTTACCATATTGTTTACATTGGAGAAAGCAGTCCTTTCGACTATCAAATCTATTTGCATTGCCTTCACAGCCACCATAAAGAAACGATCTGCAGGACTCCATTAAGAAGTCATAGTGATAAAGCCAAAGAGTTTTTGTGCATGGTCCAGGGTCAACACAGAGTTTGCATATATAAGGTAGTTTTCCTGAACAAGAAAATCTGTCTTGCACCTCCAAATATCATCTTACCTGGGTCTACTCAGATGTGCCTCTAAGCATGAAACATGACCTGGTGGGAACCCTTAGGTGAATTCCTTATTTGTAACCCAGGAGGGCTTTGAAACAGAGCAGAGTTGCAGTGGGTGGAGGAAGGTTCATACTAAGGTTAGTACTAAGGGAAGATTTGTTGGAGTTTAGTGAGTATGCGGGAAGCAGGGCTGTAGCTAGGGGGACCAGGAGGGTTTTGCCCCCCCCCGAGCCAGCAGTTTGCCCCCCCCTAGAATTTTTTCCAACCCTGTCCTCTTTTTGTCTAGTCTGGCGTCAGCTGGGGGTGATTTGAAATGAAGTCTTTTGTGCTCCCTGAAGCATTTGATGGGCCACTGTGAGATACAGGAACTTGGACTGCACAGGCCTTTGGCCTGATCCAGCGGGGTTCTTTGTATGTTCTTATGTAGGCTCTAAACTTAATTGGGAGCCGAGGTCTACCCAAGCAGGTAGACCTGGACTCCAAGTCCAAGTGGGAGCCCAGCTCTACCTGCCCAGCAAATAACCACAGAGGCAATAAGCTCAATCGGGAACCCTGGGAGCCCAGGTCTACTTGCCCAGCAAATGTCCACAGAAGCAATAGCACAAGTGAGACCCCAAGTCTACATAGCAGGTAGACCTCAGTTTGAAGTCCAGGCAGGAGCCCAGGTTTACCCACCCAGCAAATAGCCCCAGAGGCTATAAGCTCAATCAGTAGTCCAGGTCTACCCAGTGGGTAAACCTGGACTCCAAGTCCAGGCAGGAGCCCAGATCTTCCTGCCTAGTTGACTTGGGCTCTGAAGGTAGTGCTCATGGCCCCCCCTAAACAGACACTGGATCCACCCCTGATTCTAAGGAGATTCAACTCTTAGAATGATAGGAGAATTCAGCTCTACTGGGTAGATTCAATAATTCAAATCTTCTGTACTTTGCTTTTTAAAAGTAGTGAATATTGTAAAAAAAAAAACTAGTGTTCCAATGGCGTTACCGTATTTGACTTGCATATCTTTCCTCTTGATTTTATGTAAAATAAATAAATTTTATTTTAGTATGTATCAATGCATCGGCAATGTGTCATCGGCTAATGAAAGGCTTTCAATACAAGCAAATACTACCTGCATCACAGTGATATGCTTTACTTTGGCAGGGATGCAAGCCTGTGTATTGTGTTGGTGTGTAAAATGAAAGGATATGTTGTACGTTATTTCTATGTAGACAAATACATTTTACATTGCATACAGAGATGCATTTATTCTATGTAAATTATTGTTACACTGCTTTACAGATAATGAATGCATGTTTCAGTAACCCCTCCCAAAAAAATATTTTCTCTTCATGAAATTTGGGGGAGTTACATGTTTTGATGTGTCTCCATACTTATCCTTTCATTTTGCACACCAGTATAGATACCCAACATAATTGCCCCCGCCCCGAAAAGACACACACCCCCACCTCTAGAATCTTGGCTACGGGCCTGGTGGGAAGGGACCAGCCGAGTTGTGAAATTCCAATCTTGAAATCTTCCTGGCCCCTGAAACATTCCATATCTCTATGTGTGCATGTAATGGGGTCATCTCCTGCCCTCTTTTACCACTTCACCCACTTTTACCACTTCACCCACTTACATTCTCCTTCACCAACTTTTCATTCTCATGTCCTGCCATTCTGCTCCCTAAATATTACATTTGCTTCACAATGGAATAACTTTGAATGTCCAAAGCTGTTAGGTCTCATCAAGAGAAAAGTCTTCAAGTACATATACAGGTCTGCCACTGAAGTCTTCTTTCTTGACAAGTCTGCACATGTGGCTGTCATACACTAGATATAGTTTCTTCCCTGCCCTGGTGTGGTTAGTTGAGCTACTTCTCTGAACACTCCATTTTGTGGTGACAACTCTTCCCCTGTCTGCTAGACAGTTCAATTCTAGAGTTTTTCAATTCTACTTGAAAAAGTTTGTCACTTGCTGTTCTCTCTCTCTCTCTCTCTCTCTTGACTCAACAGTGCATTAACTTAGGGGGGATAAAGACATTTTGGAGAATAATATTCAAAAAATGAATCTACATAATACAGAGTAGCAGAGTTTATTGGAGAGGATGCATGACATTTCAGCCAGAAAAAAAACAGGTGTTGCAGAATGGAGTTACCATGGATTTCTTATATGGCATTGTTCCACGAGTCCCAGTGATCCATGAGCTTGAAAGTGTTACTTGCCTGGGGCTGAAAGAAGAATCCAAAGTTAATCTAAGGAAAGGAAAGTTTGTCAGCCACACAGAGAAAATGTATTCATAACAGTAGTGAGCATTAAAGTTTTCTGAGGAAGTTAGAACGAGATCGTTTCACTGATTTAACTTTTATCGTTTAGCCATAACAACATACAGTAGAACATTGGAACATTGGCAGGAGGTCTGGTCTAGAGGGTAGAGCCTCCATTTGCCTGAAGATTAACATCCACAAGGTCGCCAGTTCGAGGCCACCGGCACCGTGCGACCTTGAAGCAGCTAGCAAGCTGCAGCTGAGCTATTCCATCTGCTCGGAGCATGGGAGGATGGAGGCCAGAATGTTAAACCAGATCGGAGTGTAACACCTTGAACGTGGTGGTTCTTGAAAGAGAGAACCTTCTTTCAATTTGTAAAAATCCCTGCATGGATTTAATAAGCCTGCCTGTGTAAACCGCCTTGAATAAAGTCTTGAATAAAGACCAAGAAAGGCGGTATATAAATACTTTATATTATTATTATTATTATTGTGCTCTGCAAACTGGGCAAAGAGGCAGTTTTTAAAGTGGTGCTCCTCTTACATTCAGCAGGGGAAGAGTAACTAACCCTCTTCATCCCAGCACAGTGTCTTTTCTAGTGTCTGTTTGCTAGCATTTCTTCTGCATCTTTTAAAAACTGTGAGCTCTTTTGGGACATGGAGCTATTTAGATATTTTATTTTCTCTGTAAACTGCTTTCTGAACCATTTTGTTGAAAAGCAGTATATTATTATTATTATTATTATTATTATTATTATTATTATTATTATTATTATTATTATTATACATTGGCTATGCACATTGGTTTGGAATCAGAAAATCTGATATCTCATCAGCACAACGGATTACATGATTCATCACACATCTAATGGTATAGAAAATGATCGTGCAACCCAGTGCCAAGTTCAAAACGATGCCCCAGAAGTGACATCACGCCCGGGCTTTTGAAAAAGTGTAAATGGGGAAAAATCTATCTCCTCCCCCCAGCAGCTCGCTACCCACTAGCTCTGCCTCCTCCCCTCAGGCTCCTCCCATATTAACACCTTATTGGTTCTCTGCTGTAACATAACACCTAAGTGGCTTTTGGAACAATCATTTTCATTGGTCAGCTTTTTTCCCATGTGTCTCAATGACATATTGATAAGCCTGGGATGGGAGTGATGGTTGCTGAGGGTTGCTTATTGATCTGAGGAAAGAAAAGAAAAACATAAAAGGAAAATGAAATTTGGAAGTGGGGCAAAAAATATTCCTCCAAGTACTTTTAACACCAGTGATGATGTGACATGTTTTTGGGTATGGGAGCTGGAACCAGTTCATTTCATGTTCATTGTTTGAGCCAAATGAAAGCTACAATGCTGGCTACACACCAGCCGATCACTTGCTGAAAGTCAGGAAAAGCTATACCTCTACAATACAATGCATAAGACAATTTGTGATACGTTTTCCTCATTGACCAAACCCAACAGAATAGACCGTATAGTGTTGAATTTAGTCCAGATCTGAATTTCATTTGAAAATGAAAAATAGCAACCTGGGGAAGTTTGCTAAGAAATGTCTGACTGATCGATGATACATGTGTTTGCTTTATGAGGGTTGAAGAAGACCAAAAGGGGGCTTTTATCTTCATCCTGGCCAGAGGCAGCCAGCAGGGTGAACCAGGGTGCAATGTGACTTGGCTGCATGGTGGCTACAAAGTTCTTACCATATTGTTTACATTGCAGAAAGCAGTCCTTTCGACTATCAAATCTATTTGCATTGCCTTCACAGCCACCATAAAAAAATGATCTGCAGGAATCCATTAAGAAGTCATAGTGATAGCGCCAAAGAGCTTTCGTGCATGTTCCAGGGTCAATAGGGAGTTTACATTTATAAGGTAGTTTTCCTGAACAAGAAAATGAGAGAGAAAAAAATCCGTCTTGCACCTCCAAATAACATCTTATCTGGGTCTACTCAGACATGCCTCTAAGCATGAAACATGACCTGGTGGGAACCCTTAGGTGAGTTCCTTATTTGTAACCCAGGAGAGCTTTGAAACAGAGCAGAGCTACAGTGGGTGGAGGGAAGTTCGTACTAAGGGAAGATTTGTTGGAGTTTAGTGAGTATAAGGGAAGGGGCCAGCCAAGTTGTGAAATTCCAATCTTGAAATCTTCCTGCCCCTTGAAACATTCCATATCTCTATGCGTGCATGTAATTGGGACATCACCTGCCCTCTTTTACCACTTCACCCACTTTACATTCTCCTTCATCCATCTTTCATTCTCATGTCCTGGAATCTAGAACTGTAGTCCTGTAAGAGGTATGGAAGAAAGGTGAGAAAAAGAACCAGTGGAGGAATGTGGAACTCAATGCTGGAAACTTCTTAGTCTGCCACTACCTGGGAGTGTGTCATGAGACTCTCTCTTGCAATGCTTGAGAAAGGAAATTAGTATGGACAGTCTCAAGCTAACCAATCTTTTGAGAGGGAGGAATGCAAATAAGCAAGCAGAATACTTGAGAAGCATGTGGATGAATGAGTCTCCAACAATTCCTGTACCTCCTTATCCCTTCCACTCTGCAAGGGATGACCTATCTGGAGGCATATGGGAAGAGCTATAGCCATGATGGGCACAATGGTTGAAATGGTCTGAGAGGTCTTACCTGCAACACCCTGAAGTTTAAACCAATTTGATAGGAATCCCATCACAAGGATGACAAAGTGTGTGTACCGCATGCTGTTGTTTGATGCAAATCCCTGTTACTGAGCAAATCCATTTTATATAGCGTCCCCATAAGAAAGTGGAGAGGGGTATTCAGGCAGCAAAAGCTACTTCTTGATAGATAAGGATCACTTCCTGTTCTTGAAGAAGGACTGTTCTGTTCCAACTAGGGACATACCACAACCATAAATTAAATAAGTGTAAACCTGACATCATCAGAAAGAAATTAGTCTCTGTAATGTGGTTTCACAACAAACCTTGTTCCTGTCTCTTAGTGCTCCTTAACATTCTCCAAAGTTCTCTACATCCTGATACTTGATGACCAAGAGTTTGCTTCCAATGGCTCTGAAAGTGAATGACTCTATGGAACACATCTCAACCCAGTGCTGGTGAAGCCCTCCACCAGGCCCTCTTGGGCACTTCCCCACGTATCTCTTCCTGGCACATTGGGGGCTACCACTGCCACTGGTACTGATGGTACAATTGGGCACGATGCCCGCTCCTATTCCTTGCTCTCCCTTACATCTCACCAGCAGAATCTGCCTTAAAGAAGGAGCAGCCTTGCTTCTAGTGGAAATTCATGGAGAAAAGCCCATCACAACCAGGGAAACTGCTTCCTAAAGGAACATCATTAAGCATGTGCAACTGGCTCTGTGAAACAATCATATCTGAAGGTATCATTCTTGTGATAACCGTGTGTCAGATCATCATGTCTAAGTGGGCAACAAGGTCAACGTCTCATCCAAGCGAACAACAATGGCATCTCCAGACTGGGATCCAAAGACCATGTAGACAGATGGGCAAAATCAGAGACACCAAAATGAGTATCAGAGAATGCCATGATTTATGCCATGGCCCTTAAAATGGACAGATCATACCAACCTGAGAAGTGTATAACTTTAGGGATAGCTTCTTAGGTTTTGATGGAGCACTTTGCAAAACGCATGATTGGGAAATCCTGCCCCTTGAAACATCCCATGGCACCCAGAGAACATGTAGCCTGCTATATCTCTGGCCATTTCCACAGCAGGTTTCTTTACTCTCAGCTCACACCTATTGAGGTATAAATGTTCAATCTTGCTTGTTACAGGAGCTATGGAAGGAAGATGGGGAAGGAACAGGCACAGGAGAGGGGCAATAGGAGGAGTGGGCTCCAGAGTCTTCCACTGCCTGGCATTGTGCCATTGACTATGGATCCTCTCTTGTAACTTTTCAGAAAGGCAACCAAGACAGCCAGAGACCCAAGCCGAGAGGACTTTTGAGAAACAAGAAAAATAGGCAAATAGACCAAATGTGAGTAATGGATCCTTAACTAAGTGTGCCGTCACCCTTATCACAATCCTAGGGATGTCTATTCAGAATCATGTTCCATTGGACTCAGTGGGGCTTATTCCCAGGAAAGTGCTCATAAGATTGCAGCGCTTGTGATAAAGCGAAATTGTTGTTGTTGTTGTTGTTGTTGTTAACAATAACAATAACAATAACAACAATAACAATAACAATAGTTATATAGTGGGTCTATGCGAATAAAGGAAGGCATAGAGATAACAGCTCAATATGTTTATTCCATCTTCAGAACAGGATCTGGCAATGAATCTGACACAAGGCAAACACCTCTGGCTTTTATACCCTTTAGCTCTGCCCAGACTCCCCATGATTGGTGCAATTGAAACATTAACTAGAGGGCCAATTGGATGGGGGATTTCAATCCATCACCCGATTGGCTAGCCATAAGTCATAAGTCTGGGCCAATCAGTTATGCAGAATTTCGAGCCTGCATAACTTGCATACATAACAGTCACAAATGGTCATTCCACATCTGATTATTTTCCTGAATTGTGAGGTAAACCTGTGACTTAACAACTAGTCACTAGTACTTGTCCCCTTCCCTCAGCAAAAGCTTCATTCTGTGAGCTTTGACTTGTGACACAGTCCTTTCTACACATACAAACACTTCTAATTCAAGGAAAAAGATAATTCTTTTAAATCAGAAAAACCACTTTTTAATCGTACAGTACTATGCACAAACATTATAACTTCCTTTCATGCAAAAACTCAAAAAATGACAGCTTAAGGCCCAATCCTAGGCAACTTTCAGTGCCGATGCAGCCCTGAAGTTAGGGAACAAACATTCCTTCACCTTGAAAGGACCTCTGTGACTGCATCCTCACTGCAGAATGCAGTACATGTCCTATTGGCATGGCTTTCTCAGTGCTGAAAGTTGGATGGGATTGGGCCCTCAGTCGACAGTTTCATGCAGGAAGCCTGGCTGACCACACAGTGCTTAGCAGAACAATGAATATTTTCTGCAGATATTGAGAATATTTTCTGCAGATATTGCAGCCTCAGATTGGGCTGAAGTAAAATGTAGCTGCTGCTTTACTCTGAAGTAAACAACAAAGCTATGACAGATTATCATAATGGTTCCCCAGTAGAGCATGGGATAGGGATGAGGGCCACCATCTTGTGATGTTAGGATACAGATTGCATGAGACATTTTGGTGCCTCAAGGCCTAACTCAATAATACATGCAAAAAGCATGTAACTCCACCTGGCCATTCCACTTTTTTTTTCCTCCTGAGGAGAAACTACTCCAGCAAGGAAAGTACAATTTGTGTTTCACAGATATCACAGGCAAGATTTTAAATTTCTTTGTTAAAGCCACTTTTGAAGATTAATGCTGAGTTGTTTATTGTAGTTTACTTTTGTCACTTCATATTGGGCTAAATTCTTGTGAGGTCTTGTGAGGTATAAATTCTTGTGAGGTATTCTTGTGAGGTATTTTTGCCTATTGTGACGATGGTCGAAAAAGAGGCTCCAAGATCCAGTATGTCAAAAGCATGTCATCTATAGACAAAGTTATTTTCTATCCTTCCTTTCCTCGTTTCACTCCTACTATATTACTTTTTCCCCTTCAAATTGACATAGCCAATGGCTCTGTAGTTAAAAAGGAAAAAAAATAAACTTATGCTAAAGAATGAGCTCGTTTCCATCTTAAATGCAGCAGAGATGGACTCCAAACCTGAGCACGATATGGTGTCAGAGCTCCTGGTAAGTACAAATTTATTTATTTATATTTGACTGAAAATTGCATTTCAGACATGTGAGAAACCCCATTTCAGTAGAAACACTAAGAAGATGCCTGCATGGCAGGCAACAAAATCACTGCGCAAGGATGTATTAAAGGGGTGGCCAAACCTGCTTAGCATAAGAGCCACATACAATAAACTTCAGATATTTCAGAGCCGCAACATTTAAGAAGCATTTAAATTCTTAAATATATGTACTCAACATGAACATTAAACTTATGTTTTAATCCAGCAGACTCTCCGTTTATACCAGGTGAATTATAAGGCCTGAAAGTTTCTTAAATGCCTTTTATGTTAACTGTGATGCAACAAGGAGCTCAGCCAACATAGTTTCAAGAACCGCACATTATATGTCAAAGAGCTGCATGTGGCTCGTGAACCGTGGTTTGGCCACCCATGGTGCAGTAAGTCAGTTCTTAACATGCATTTTGTTTCAGGTATAAACACACAGTGAAAGATGATTTCACTCTTCAACCTGATGTGATGAGGAAGAAATGACTTGAAGCACACACACATGTTTTCCATAAGACTTAACATTTACACTGTAATCCTATGCATATCTACTCTGAAGTACACCTCATGTTTAGTAGGCCTTACTCCCAGGATTGCAAAAGTTTGCAGCTTAAAATTACTAATTTACTCTTTCATTATTTAAATGACAAGGTGTAAGGCATTGTTACTTCCTCATCCTCATTTTGAATCCATAATATTTATGAATCTATTTGCTCTTCTACACTTACAGATTTGCTATTTTATTTATTCTTTCTCCCAAGGGCTCCTAATGCACAATTTCAGCTAATCCCCTGGTTCTGTTCCCCAGGCCTATAAATTTATACCCACTGTACCCAAGAGCAGGCAGCAAATAATTCTTATCTCTCTGGTGCTCGTTCTTTTGGCCATTATCATTATCGGAGCAATTCTCATTGGTGTTTACATGACTCAGCAACACACCAAAAGGGTGAGTAGAACACTGGATAGAAATCTAGGGCCATTCATAAGAAAAAAGAGTCCCATTGGACTGACACCTACTTACCTGTCTCAGACCCCCCTCCCTCCCTAGACCAAACCTGTAGCAATCATCAAAACAGTGTAACAGAGAAGGGGGGGGGGGTGGAAGACAGGGAAAGCATGAACTTAGGGGAAAGCTTAAAAAAAACTTAACTGCTCTGCTAAATTAACTGCTCTGCTAAAATGTCAAGGTAGTCCTATCAGTTGGCAATGTTTCTTGGCAAACTAACTTGTCTAACTAGCTAATCACAGACACCTGCAAGAGATGAACTTTAGAAGACAGCACACATTTTAATTAGAAAAGCAAGCATCCTTGAACAAGTCAAAGTGAGACAAGGCTACTCCCTCTTTGAAAGTAAGGAGGGGGCAAGGAGAGGGACGAAGTGGAAGATAACAGGGAAACTTCTGCCTTTGAAGGCTCTTTGTTTGAATTGCAACTGAAATAGAAAAAGGCACATATAGACAAAGCTAGGACAAGATAGTCTTGCCCCAAATTGTAATTCACATATGGGGACGTAGTAGCCATTAGAAGTAGTTCTTAAAGAACCAAAAGGTTGCTTGATTTTAGAAAAGTTTTAAGAGATACTTTACAAAAGAAGTTTAGAAGCCTTTGCTTTGCAGAAGTTGGCAGAAGGCCCCACAGTGCTTTACTAACACATAGAAAAGGAGAAGATAAGATAGGCCACTCATACCAGGCCATCCTAATGAGGGATGAGTAAGTTCTGCCAAGAAAATATCTTATGATATTCATACCTGTCTTTGTGTTATGCTGCTATCTTTTAATGAGGTTGGTAAGAGGACATGTCAAAAATACTCTTAATTAGAATGATGGATGTGAATAAGGTTCAACACTGGGTCAACACTGGGTAAATGGAATTGTAGCACCCCCTACTGGTTTTTGAAAACTTTGTAATTCAATATGTAATTCAAAACCTTGTAATTCAATATGTAATTCAATTCAATTTAAATGCCTAATTTTACCTTTTTTGGAAACCTGTAACCTGAAACACACCTATCAGGTGTCTCTAATGTTATCTATAGCCTATTGGGAATTTGCCCCATCTATGATGTGAAATTTCAGCCAATGGGAAGTCTAGATTTTAGGACAAAGAACCAGAAATGTATAAAAGTATCCCACCCTTCTGAAGAGTGCCTTCTGGATTTGAGCTGAGTCTCCAGGAGGCCACAGGCATGTCTTGCTGAAACAATAAACAGCCTTCATAGCCTTCCGCCTTTCAGTGTCTTGCTTATTTGGTCTCAGCTGCACTGGACAGACCCACCCCTGTCTACCAACTGGCGCTGCCCTTCTGGGAAGGGTACAACAGGACCAATCAAAGGCCCATATTGTCCAGCATTCTGCTTCCAGCAGTGGCCAACCAGATCCTTCAGGAAAAGTTGTGGGCATGAAGGCAACATTTCCCCCCCCCCTTCATTGTCCATTATATTGGTTACACTTCTGGAGGTTATACATGGGCTTTCCATTTAACTATCAACACAATCTTCTTCCATATTTATATACTGTGGTTGAGTGATCAGAATGTCCCACATATCTGATGTCAGCAATATTTAGGATAACCTTCTAAGAAGGGTTGTCCACCTGTTGCAGAGAAGAAGGCTGAGGCTGAGAGATAATACGTACCGAAAGTCACCTACTGAGTTCATTTCAGAGATGAGATTTTAATTCCTGGTTTATCACTCAGCTAATGTACTATAGTAGCTCTTGCTGGAGTAAAGAATCAGTGTCTCCTGATTTAGGGCCCAATCCTATCCAACTTGCCAGCACTGATGCAACTGTGCCAATGGGGCATACACTGCATCCTGCAGTGGGGAGGGGGAAAAGTCACAAAGGCATCCTCAAAATACCTCAGGACTGCATTGCCTCTGGCAAGTTGTATGGGATTAGGCCCTTAAACCCCCAGTGCCTCATGCTCACAAAATAAATGCACCCATGTAGGTCCTTTACATCTCTGTTTAGTCCAGGGGTGCTCAAACTTTCAACTTTAGGGATGCTGGACCTTTAACAAGTGTATAGAAGAGAGAATTTCAGCAGGTGTAGCTTGTCATCTGTGGGATGACAAGTTGCACCTGCTGCAATTCTCACTTCTATACACTTGTTAAAGGTCCAGCATCCCTAAAGTTGAAAGTTTGAGCACCCCTGGTTTAGTCTATTGAATGTGGACGTTATTAATGAAACATGCCTATTCAAAAGCTAACCTTACCTATGTAAATTGCTCTGCTGTCTGTCTACATCTTGCTAACAAATACACATGACAACACTTGAGACTTAACCTGAGACATGGGGTTTGGCTCATTTTTCCAGGCCTGCATTACCAGGTATAATGAGCTGTGGCTTACTTAGGCTGCAATGCTGTGCATGTGGGAGTAAGTAGTCCCACTGAATTCAACAGAACTAGAGATGTTTAGGATTGCACTACTGAAGACCACAGTGGACACTAGCAAAACTAAAAATTTAAATTTTCCAGTTTGGTAAATGTTTTTAACTACAGTGGTTTAGGAAAGGAATTTTTTACCTCCAACTTTTCACAGCTGAAAACAGAAATATGTTTGTAACACCCCTACTGTCTTATAAAAGAAAATCTCTGCCCCCCCCCAATATTACATATTGATGAAGATTCTTCTCTACCTGCTGTATTCATCACAAACATAATTGCTAGTACAATCCATAGTTAAGACTCCTTTATTGCAAGTTAGGAGAGAGAGGCTTACAACAGCCCTGCAAAGTAGATCAGTGTTCCGAAACTCACCATACAAGGATAGTGACTTACAACAAGCATGTACTCTATTGGAGTCCACTGTTCATATTGCGAGTTAGAAGTGTGACAACACTAATATTGGCTTATTACAACAACCCTGCAATGTAACCCACTAAAATTATCCTCCAATAATTTGGGGGGTGGATTAAAGTTGAGAAAGTACATTATAATAACCCTGTAGTGCTGCCCAGTATTATTATGTAATCTGGACCATTTATAATGTCATCACATTAGACTGCCAGGGTGGATGCATTAAAAAACCAGAAGGATGGTCTGCTGATATCACAAGATCACTGTCTCTTGGGAAGAAAAGGGAGGGGGAATCTGGAAGTGGGATAGAGCCAAGCAGTAGCCCCAAAGTGGCCTGAGATTAAATGTTTTTGCTACCCATTTGCTAGATGGGAGAAACAAAAGCCAAAAGCTGGAGAAACATGGACAATTTGGGGGGGGGGGGGAACAGGGGACTGGCAACCCTAATCTAATAGTATCTAATAGTGATCTAATAGTGATCTAATAGTAAAACTATCAGGCCTGGAAAATGCTGTAATCTGGAAGTGATAATTCCCACACCCAGTCACTTTATGTCAGTGCCTATTTTGGACTTCCAGTTCAATGAATGAATGAAAAGAAAGGAAATTAGGATTTTAAATAAATTAAAATTTTAAAAGACTTACAAAGTAAATCCCAAGTTGCAGCAAAAACAATTCCAATTAAATTGCCCCCCCCACCCCACAAACCACCTCCCAGTTCCACCATGATCCATCCACTTTCATTCATTAATCCGTATGGGGAGGAAAAAAGTTAGACCCCCTTGCTAAAAAATGTAACCAGACAGTGTAACCTCCATGCACGTGCTAGCAATCCTAGACTACAATCCTACCTACTCTTACTCTCTGAGTAAGTCCCATTTACTATCATTGTTAAAAGCATATACAGAGTAGCCTGTTAAAAGTACAGATCTGTAACATTTCCCCAAATGCAATCACATACTATGTTAGCATCAAGTCTAATATATTAAAAATAAAATACTGAAATGAATGAGGACCCATCTGAAATTGGCTCACAACCCACCTAGCGGGTCCAACCCACAGTTTAAGAAACACTGCTGTGCAATGGGGATTCTCAAGTCTAGGCCAACAGCAGGGGGCGCGTGTGACACTTGAGTCTTTGTAGTTTGGTGCATAGAGGGCATAGGCTTGCACAAAGCCTTCTGATCAACGAGAGAGGAGCAAGAAAGTAAGAAAAAAGTGCTGGCAGTGGGAGGAGGATAGGACACTCTAGCCCTGCCTTTCTGTGCCTAGGAGGAGAGAGAAGGAGACTGGGATGTAGCTGCTTCCTGTGTACAGCTGCTTTGCTACTGCTGCCTGCATTGCCTTACAAGGTAGGTTTCTTGGATGTAGCTAGCATTCAGTGCAAAGGGGAAGAAGGGAGCTCAGGGGCATGAAGGCAGCCCACAATTGCTGGGCTGATTGGAGCTGATCTGCAACATTTGGAGGGGTGGCCAAGGGGAAAACAAAATAACATTGCTAGTCTAGATCCTCATAGTTTCTTTCCCCAGGCGCATTGCAAAGATTTTCTGCGGCATGGATCCTTGACACCTGCCTGCCTTTGTTTCCCTGCTGCAACTGTTGCAATGCCCAGTTGCACTTATTTGTTTATGCTTAGAGGTAGGTCTTGTAATTGATTTCAGTGTGCTCAGAAATAATTGGAGGGTCCTAAGCATGTTTATTGGGAAGCATCCCATTGATTTTCAATGGAATTGGCTTGCCAAGTAAAAGCAGCAAACAAATAAGACTTGTTGGAAGCATCAGTGTATTTTTTATCCTTCAAGGTGTCACACAAGACTGTGTTCAGTTTTTGCTGCAATGGACTGATGTGGCTGCTCGTCTAGACGCTGCACCTTTTGAAGAAAAGTCCTCTATTGGTCGTCCTGCTTTGGGTTGTGACTTTTCCCTCCAGGAACGGTTATTTCCAGGTAAACATGTTTAAAGTTGCTTCCTGAAATATTTTTATTCCAAGTACCTGCATTGTGATTTCTACACGTTAACCCACCCACACCTAAAATACTGACGTGGAGGGACTCCAAGCTTTTTGACAAACTATATGTCTAGCAGGTTGTCATTCATTTGTGAGGCGAAAGTGCTCTGTGTATACTCAGAGACTCTCTTCATCACATTTGGTGTTCAGATGAAATCTTTGAGGATCCCAGTCCCTGATGAAATTGGTACTGTGGTTTTGGACAGAGGACAAACAACCTCCTCTACCCCTGACCAGAACCTCTAGCCTCTTCAGCCTAGAAAAGACTGGGTTGGAGGGGGGACATGATTGAGACATACAAAATTATGCAGGGGCTGGATAGAGTGACGCTCTTTTCCCTTTCACATAACACCAGAACCAGGGGACATCCACTAAAGTTGTGTGTTGGGAGAGTTGGGACAGAGAAAAGAAAATATTTCTTTACCCAGTGTGTAATTAGTCTGTGGAACTCCTTACCACAAGAAGTAGTGACGGCATCTTGCCTAGAGGGTGTTCTGAGGGCCAGAGAAACTGAGTAACTGAGCCCACTCATTCATTTATTCATACACCTAAGTTCCATCTCTAATTTATTTATTTAAATTTTATATTTAAATTTGTTTCTGGCCCTCAGCACTGCACCAGATATTTAATGTGGCCCTCTGGCCAAAAAGTTTGGAGACCCCTGGTCTAGTGTGTTCCCTGAAGCATTTGGTGGGCCACTATGAAATACAGGAAGCTGGACTAGATGGGCCTTTGGCCTGATCCATCGGGGCTCTTCTTATGGTAGAATAGAGAGAAGTACCTTTTAATTGATCCATGAACACAATCACAAATGAAAGATTAATTTCCTGATGTAAAGTGCTGGAAGGTCCTAACCTCGGATGCTGTGTAGCAAATTTGCGAAGGGTTCCTTTTGTATGTTGCATCCAACCCTTCCATCAAGGAACAGAAGTGGAGTGGTCCACTGGGCGGCATCTCCTTCTCAAAGTATCTCTTGCTCCCTCCCCAGCAGTGTTGGACTGCTTCTTCCTGGAAAATTTAAAATGAAGAGATAATGTCACCTCCCTAGGTACTTTGGTCTACAGCTTAGCTGCTGTTCCACATACTTTCCTGTGGTAAGTTAACATCACCTCCCAGTGATCAAGCAGCCAGTGCAATGTGACACTAATGAGTAATCATCAATTTGTATATGCTACTGGGCTCATAACTTTTGTGGGCTTATTTGCATGGCAGGCTGTGACAAAGTCCACTGTCTTTCTGGTATGACATGCCAAAATTAATGAAGTCTGTGGTATGAAAATTAATAGGGGACATGGGGGAGAAGCAAGAATCATTGGAGGAAAAGACCTCATTTGAATGTTGTTCTTCTAATGGAGAAAACTGCCATGATTTTCATTTTTTTTAAAATCCTGTGGGATGTGTGGGTGCTTTTGGGGATGGGATTCTTGCTCTTTTCAAAGAGGAGGATTTCTAAAGTGAAATAGTGTTTCCTGTTGATGAAGTACTATGAGGTCTGCTGCATAAATTCTTATACTGTCAGCATTGAAAAACAGTTTTGTTTTTCTCATTCTCTCTTCTGATGCAGGATGTAGATAAATTGGGTATTGTGAAAATGTTACATCAGCGTGGTCAAGAATGTAGCTTCTCCTTGATCATTCAGCAGTTCTGTTTAACTTTGTTCACAGTTGTTTGAAAGAGTTGGTGTCTGCACAACACCAACTAAGCCCGTCTCACTGACAGCCCATCCTGTGCTCATCCTGTGCTGGAGTAGGCAGGCCAGCTGGTTTGCACTATAGCCAGCACAGGGTAAGAGAAGGATTTATCTCCCCTTACCCCATGTAGTACAGCAGCCACCCCATGGGGCTACTTGGATCTGTGCCAGTGAACTTGCTGTTACAGATCCCAGCAGCCTGGTGTGACACTGGGCTGGCTGGGAGGGGGGTTAGGATGTGTCCTAAGTCGCCCAGGCTGGCCTCACTCCCCTCCCAGGCCCAATCCACCCACCCGACCTTATGGCACATTTGCTACACACCTGGGCTGGCCCATCTGCACATTAGGATTGTGGTTTGAGCTATGAATCTCATGTCTGCCATGAACTTAAAAGGATGACTTAAGCAAGCCACTTCCTCTCAGCCTCCACTTGGCCTTCCCTATCTGCAATATGGGGATAACAATACTTGCTTATCTTAAAGGCTTGTTGTGGGGCCAACATCAAGATAAGGCATGTGATGCACCTTGTGCACTCAGAAAGTGCTATGTAAATGTTAGGTATCTTCAATTTCCTTGAAGACGGTAGACTGTTTTACAGTTACGTTCAAAAGGTAGTCCTTCAAGCATGGCTGCTGATCTTCCCATATTTTAAAACTGACTTCCTGAGCACTTCTGCAAAAGTCTTGCTGAAATGAATGGAGACTGTCCTGCAGCTGCGCTGATGGGCTCTGTGTCCATTAAATGCACCTGCTGATTATAGCTCTCTTGGGATGTGTGCATTGTGAAATCAACCTTCGTAGTTACACCTTAGCTCTGTAGCAGTCATAGCTTTAATTGTTTACATGGCTGAAATTATTTTTGGGCGTACTCGCTCTCATGTGTGTCTTTTATAGGCATTTCCCCTTTTGTATCAGTTTCAAGGTCCATTTTAGCTTCTTGTAAATCAGCTTAGCTTACAGTAAGATTAGTTGTGTAGCTGGCAGTTAATGGCCATTCCTTCTGGTTTTGCAATTTTGTTTGAATCCAACTTCTTGTGGCCTTGCTAATTATTTCATTCTTCCTGTGAGCCTGTTGAATTCCTCAAAAGTTTACAGATCCCATTCAGATGTGCCTCTGAAAAGTGTAAACTTGCTTGTTCCCTTAGATACCAAACTGTTGCTTTTGCTGTTACCCTGTAAAATGAATGCAGTGAAAACTATTTCCTGGTGGGGGGAAGGAATGTGTGGGTGCGTGCGTGTGAAACTGCTCTTTAGCTGTTGAAAAACTATGCCTTCAGTGGGATAAAACTCAGAAAAATAAAGCACTAGTTGCAAAACTGAAATCCATTTGCCTGGTTATTAAATCACTTGCTTTGAACCAGTTGCCACTTTTCATGTTTAGGGATTTGGTTCCAGCAACCAGGAGATCTTAATTTTGTGTTCGGTTCTGTGCCCATTCAAAAGAAATCTCATTGAAAAAAAGAAACTTCTCTGAACCAATTTTTGGGGTCTGATTCATGTTTGGTTGAACTGCCTGATTCAGATGCAGTCTTTGAAAGATGAACAAATTTCAGTTCATCATGATGCCTCTGTCGCCTCAGGCTTGAGTGGCAGGAAACTGCATTTGACTGAGTCAGACTATTGTTCAATGTAGGTCAGTGTGGTCAGCACAGACTGGCAGCCGTTCTTTAGGGTTTCGAAAAGGACATTTTCTCTACTGTTCTTGGAGAGGCAGAAGACCAAACCTGGGCCTTCTGCACACAAACAAGTGTTCCACCACTGAGCTATATTCACCTGGGTATAAGCGCTTTGGTTAGACAGCAAAGGAAGCGTTCAAGATCGCTTTAACTAGTGGGAAATTTTGAGGAATGGAAATAGGATAGTTTCCCATGAATGTTTAATCCTGGTTTTATTTTTGATTTCTTTTTATCTTCTTTGTCAAGGGGCCATTAAGTATGGCAGCATAATGACCTTCTTTTATGCTCTTAGTCTTCTCGGTCAAGGAGATGCCCTGGTCCCAATGGAATTACGATGCCTGGTGACTTGGCCCGTGGGTTGCTCTTTCTCACGCGATCCCCATCACTGCTTCACCCTGGAGGACAACTTGTGAGATTTAAGTTTCTTGACCCTGGCATTAAGAGCTTCTTAACAGTGATAATCCCTGGCCAATAATAGCCGAGTGTCCAGATGCAAAGGACAACAGGGCTCTTGTGCTTTGAATGGGATGTGCCAAAGAATCTCATCCATTCACTAGATGTCTCAAGGAGCATACAAGACAATGAGAGACCTACATCGTGTTGCCACTCCCTTGCATCTGGCATTCTGAAGTAGCCTACTTCTAAAATCAGAAAGTTGCATGTACCCATCAAGGCTTGTAACCTCTGGACTCTTCCTCCAGAAATCTGTCCAAACCCATTTTAAAGGCATCTAAGCCAGACGGCAAGGAGTTCCACAGACCAGTTACATGCTGGGTCAAGATGTATTTCCTTTTGTCTGTCCTAGCTCTCCCGACACTCAATTTTAGTGGATGTCCCCTGGTTCTGGTGTTGTGTGAGAGGGAAAAGAACACTTGTCTATCGAGTCTATCCACCCCCTGCTGCTACAGGACTCTACTGCTTATTCACCTAGTGTCAAGCTTGTGGTTGAGGTGAGATTTGAACTGAGCACTTCCCAGCTCATTCTCTAGCATAAAGATAAGATGCACAGCTCTACACTTAGCTGATGTAACAAAGTGACTGATCTGTAAATCAGGAATTCCCCAGTTCAGATCTCACCTATGCTAGCAATACTTAGGCACGCTACTTCCTTCCAGTCTCAGTCTTCCCTGTTGCAAGATTGTGGTAATCACTTCCTTTATGGGGTTGTTGCAAAGACAACATGAAAATAATAAATGTGAAATGCTTTTCATGCTCAGAAAGCCCGATGCAAATGCTTATTGTCATTGTCACATCCGGGAGGGGCTGGTGTTTTCACTATCCAGGCTTCCTGCAGTGAAAACTCCAAACAGTGTGTTGCCATTTCTGTGGCTGCCTGAAATCATGAATTGCTTGCCTCCTGAGGGAGAGAAGGATGGTTGATCTTGGCCTGCTTTTTGGGAATACCTGTCTGTGCGTAGCTGTCAGCTTTCCAGGTGGACCACAGAGCCCTACTCGAGCTCCAAGGAGCAGTTCAGTCTTTCATAGCATTCTTTAAAAGTGTCCACAGATTTTCCACAAGATAACCCTGATATTAGGCCTAAAATACCTTCAGAGGCGATTCAGTACATCCCTTAGCTGATGAGTGAGGTAGTGACCATTGTGGTAGTCATCCTTAAAGCCATTCTGGTAATCTTGGTGAGTTTATTCTTGCTGAAAGTGCATCTCCAAGATTGCTCGTTGTAATGTTGGATTTCTTTTTTCTTTGCAAGTTGGGTTTTATTATTGTTTTAAATTTATTTAAAGGAACTGGATGGCTTCTAAAGTGAGCTTGAACCTGGATAGAGGAGAATCGTTGGAGGATAGCATGCCACCTGCAAAAAAACCCAGGTAAGCATGACACTTCATAAGGCTGCCAGACAGCTAAGTCTGTGTCTTTGTGGGACTTGCAAATTCACACCTGCTGAGCAAACCTGAACACAGGAAAATGTTGTTGATGACAAAACAAAGGGGAAAAGAAACATCAAAGAACACAAGCGATGGGAGAGGGGAAAGTGTGCAACCAGGAAGTCCAAGCAGGACAGGAAGGGTGACTTGTGGAGACGTTTCCTCTATCCAGCTGTTCAACAGGCTTCTTTGTGTGGCCATTGAATCAACAGCCTTATTATAGCACAAATATTTTTTTTGTTGTTACACCTGCACACGTCTGTGTTAGGGCGCAATCCTAACCCACTTTCCAGCACTGACATAAGGGTAATGCAGCTCCAAGGTAAGGGAACAAATATTCTTTGTTACTTTGAGGAGGCCTCGCTGATGGCCACCCAACTGCAGGATGCTGCACACACCCCATTGGCACTGCTATGCCAGCATTGGAAAGTTGGTTAGGATTTGGGCCTTAGTCATTTATAGTCCACTGATGAGCTGAAAGCTAAATGTCAATTACAATAGCGTGGCAAAGCAAAACGCCAATACACTCTGAACAATAACAGTGTCATAAAATTTGAACAATTTTGTGTTTATCTAAATAGTTTGATGTTTGTGTATTAACTTTGGTGTGAGGATTTCAAAAATGCCACTATTTTTGGCATGGCGTTGCATGACTCCAAAATCTATGCAGTTGTATAATATGATGGGTATTCCAATGCGTTGGCTAACAGGATTAATACAAACACAAAATTTGAGATAACTAAAAAAAGTTTTGATGATACGAGAAACCTAAGATTACCGTTGGAATCAGTGCCTCTGAATTGTATAAGAAATGTTAAAAATTCAACACAAACAATTGTTGAGTTATGCATTGTAATTTTTAAAAAAGAAGCAAACCTGCCCCCCCGCCTACTTTACAAAAGCTTGCCTGCATGGTCACCTGGACAAAATTCTTACATGGTCAGAGGTAACTAGATGAGTGGCTATGTACAAGCCCAGCTATAATATATAATAATATACAGTATTTATATACCGCCTTTCTTGGTCTTTATTCAAGACTTTATTCAAGGCGGTTTACACAGGCAGGCTGATTAAATCCACGCAGGGATTTTTACAAATTGAAAGAAGGTTCTCTCTTTCAAGAACCACCACATTCAAGGTGTTACACTCTGATCTGGTTTAACATTCTGGCCTCCATCCTCCCACGCTCCAAGCAGATGGAACAGCTCAGCTGCAGCTTGCCAGCTGCTTCAAGGTCGCACGGTGCCGGTGGCCTCTAACTGGCGACCTTGTGGATGTTAATCTTCAGGCAAATGGAGGCTCTACCCTCTAGACCAGACCTCCTGCCCATATGCCTCCAGCTATGTGCCATAAAGGCTTTGAAGGTACACTTGGGGCTGGCAGTGCAAGTTGGACTGGTTGGGTTCACACATGGTTGTGACTCACCTGCCTCCTGCAGCTGCTGTTCCCCCTTCCCCAATCATCTGGTAAGCATTTTGTGATCTATTGAGCAGTTGAGAGGGAAGCAGCAACTGCAGAGGTCCAGCTTCCTGGGCTTTGGCCCTCCCTTCACCCAGTAGACCTCAAGACACCTACTAGGTGATGGGGGAGAAATAATGGCTGCAGTGGGCAAGTCCTCCTTTGCACGAAAACTGCCACTGTAGCACAGAAGAGAACTTTCCTTTGTTCCCTGCTCTCTTATGGGTAGGAGGAGGGTGGGGAGCAGTTGGCATGCTTGCACATTTAAAAGTGAGATCTCCCCAGAGCTTGTGCCCAAGGGCCCCTTCCAAGCTGGCAGCAATGCTGGCCATTATTGTCTTTATCTTTTGTTTCCTATCAGTTCCCTCCATACTGATAAGATCCAGTGTGTCTTTCTTCTCACCTTGTCCCTGTTGCTTGCAGAAAATTATTGCCGAGTTTGAAAACCAAAAAGCCCCAAGAGCTCGTCCTGGTGATTGGGACGGGCATCAGTGCAGCAGTTGCTCCTCAAGTGCCAGCCCTGAAGTCGTGGAAGGGGTTAATCCAGGCCCTGCTGGATGCAGCGATCGACTTCGACCTCCTTGAAGAAGAGGAAAGGAAAAAGTTTCAGAAGTGTCTCCGCGAAGACAAGAACCTCATCCACGTCGCCCATGACCTTATCCAGAAACTGTCGCCGGTGAGTTAACGGCATAGGGAGTAAGTGATTTGCAAGCTTCAGAATTTTATTTTTTTAAAGCAATTTTCAGACAGGCTGCAGCCCTTTTAAAAAAAAAAAAGAAATCATTCTCTGTTTTCTCTTTCAAATGAAAGCGCACAAGCAATGTCCGGTCCACATTTTTCAAAGACTGCTTGTACGAGGTTTTTGATGACCTGGAGTCCAAAATGGAAGACACTGGGAAGCGGCTGCTAAGGTCTGTGCTCCATTTGATGGAGAACGGTGCTCTGGTGCTGACCACAAACTTTGACAACCTGCTGGAAATCTACGCAGCCCACCAAGGGAAAAGGCTGGAGTCTCTTGATCTTACTGATGAGAAAAAGGTTTGTTGGCTGGATTTCTGCTTGTTGATGGCCATAGACCCATCTTGGCCACTCTTCATGCAGCTGAAGTCAATCTATCTTAGAAACCAAAGGGACAGAATTTTTTCAGTGAGGCACTGAGTCTCTTCTCCCTCCCCTTTTTTTTTGTTTTTCAAATCCTGTACAGGTGCTAGAGTGGGCACAGGAGAAAAGGAAACTCAGTGTCCTTCATATTCATGGCGTGTACACCAACCCCAGTGGAATAGTGCTGCACCCAGCTGGCTACCAGAACGTACTACGCAACACAGAAGTAATGGTGAGATCTACAGCTGCTCTGTGGCATTTTATTGAAGCATGAAATCCTGCCAGTGGAGTGGAACCCCACGTGTCTGAAATGCTGAAAGCCTGGGACTATAGAATTTGCTTTCTAAAGGTCAGGGATTGCCAAACTAGAAACTGACACCTCAAAGTAACAAAGGAGATAGGCGTGCTGAGTGCACGTGCGTTGCTTGTGGGATTGGGAATAGCCCAAGCTGACAACTGGAGGTCTAGTCAACCCACGTTGTCCTTCCACTCTTAGCACAGTCATGGTTAGGAACTATTCAGAGGTGACATTACTAGAAGGGATCTCTACCCATTGGAGAATGCAGATGCCTGGTCAGACCCCTGAATTCTCATTTCCAGTGACTGTGAGATTGAAGCAATGTGCTATTGGGGAAGGGAGAGCGTCACGGCCCCCAGCAACTGGTACCAGGATTGCTGTGCTTTCTCAGTTATGGCATCAAAGCTGTAGAACCTTCTCTGGAAAGAACTTGCCCCCTTATGGTACTTCTTGAGAGGTAGTAAAAGTGCCCGCTTTCATCAAGGCTTTGACTGCTTCGTTGTTATTCTGTGGCTGTTTTTAATGTTATTACAGTGTTATTGTTCCTGATTTTGTTTCTGGTTGTGTGCGCATGTGTCTTTTTTTGACTCTTCTGAACTTCTTGGAATTGCTCGGAAAAACAGTATAAAGTTACTCTAAATCTTAAGCACTGGTGCGCATCCCCAAAAAATCATTGTCCTGTAAATATTTTTGGGATGTGATATGCTTATCAGATCAGATAAAATCTAACACACTTTTGCCCATCAGAACATGCTTCCCATTCATAGCTATACAATGTTGATAAGACTAGACAATAAAATCTGAATTGTATCAGCGCTGTATAGCTGTGAATAGGAAGCATGTTTTGATAGGCACACAAGTCTGTGAGATTTTATCTGATGCACATCTCAATAACACTTTAAAATCTGCAACCCAATAGTCACTTGAATGCAAATAAATCTACCAGCACTGTATAGCTGTGAATGGGATGCATGTTTTGTTGTGTGTCAGAATGCACATCCCAATCAACACTCTTAATGCAACTAGTCACACTTTTTTTTCGCCATGACTAGAACTAGATTGGGAAATACTGTTGGTACCTATTTAAATGTTTTATTTATTCGTTGTTCTAATATATACGTATCATACCAAGGATGACTGTCATAACAGCTAAAAAAATACTGAACCTCTAAAACAGCCTGCAGTTTTAACAGATGAATGACCAGTCATATAACACCTTTGAGAGTTGTTGATGCTCCGGATGAGCATTATTTTACTTTTGGGAATGCAGGGCAAGGCAAGAAAAATCCATAATGCAAGCCCCTCTGGGCCCCATCTGCGGTAGCAGAGGATCTGCTGTCTTCTCTGGCATTCCAAAACAGCTGGAGAAGAACTGAGAAATGGATATTTCCCTGTGAACTAATGGCCCCAGTCACCTATATGTTGCTCCTGCAGGCAAATTACTTTAGTACTCCAGCTTGTGTAGATTGATCTGTTGTAGGGTGCTAGATGGCTATATAGGCGGAGCCAACCTATAGCTTCCTTCCAACTGTAGAATCCCACAGTTTTTACACAGGTGTCTGTTGTGTCCTTTCCCCTCTTTCTTTTAAAGCGGGAGATCCAGAAGTTGTATGAGGCAAAATCCTTCCTATTCCTGGGTTGTGGTTGGACTGTGGATGACACCACCTTTCAAGCCCTCTTCCTGGAAGCTGTGAAGCACAAATCTGACCTGGAGCATTTCATGCTTGTGCGCCGGGGGGATGTGGACGAATTCAAGAAGCTCCGGGAAAACATGCTGGATAAAGGGATTAAAGTGATTTCCTATGGGAATGAATATGCAGACTTGCCGGAATACTTCGAAAGGCTGGCAAATGAGATCTCCAGCCGAGGTAGGTGAGAGAAATGGTAGCTTTGCTAGTGGACAGGTCCACTGATGGCCATCCAAGCACATGAAGCAGATATTTCATATCGAATCCTTTCTTCCTTGGAGTTGAAGGCACTGTACATAGGGTTCCCAGGTAGTGTACAAACAGTGATGTGCTTTATTTTGTTAAGAATTTTGGAAATGGGCTTCCCTGTTTCATTGTAGGGAAGACAGTTCCAAAACACAATATTAAGTCCCAGTGCTAGCTACAGTTCGTGGCTGTACACAGTCACGCTCTGGCAACTCCTGCGACGCCGCTGGAACCAACCGTATTGGCTTCTGCCTTTCCACTGGACCATTCCAGTGACGTGGAGAGGGGGGATTTGCTGCATGGGTAACAGCCTATCCTCCATACCTTCTTTACCCAGGCTTCGCGCACTGGAGAGGACACTCCAACTTTGCCATACGGCGTCGGCACAACACGGGAAGCAGCAGTTACCGGTTATAAGTCTTCGCTCGATTGGTGTAGAGCGTGACGCCAGGGGCTGCTTCCGACGGTGGGAGAGATCATTGCATCTCATTGGGCAGCTACCGCCCGCCTTAAGCTGGGCAGTCCCCAGCCAGTAAGGTGTTGCCTCGCCACGGTCCGTTAACCTCACGGGGTGCGTGGGGTTTAGGGTGAAAACCGACAAGCAGATCAACAACTCTGCACCAAGGCCCATAGCCAGGGAGGCAGACCAGGGACAGACTGCACTTGCTCCCAGTGTGGAAGGGATTGTCACTCCCGAATTGGCCTTTTCAGCCACACTAGACGCTGTTCCAGAACCACCTTTCAGAGCGCAATACCATAGTCTTTCAAGACTGAAGGTTGCCAACAACTGGCTAGCTGCCTATTCTGAGAGCATCAATGCAAGGTTCTCCCTTGTAGCTTTGTAGTCTGTTTCCTGATGGGGCCAATAGTTGATCTGCTACCCTTGAGTCACTGAATTCTTTCCCCCCCTCCCCTCTTGCCAGATCTACCTCAAGATGGACAGCTAAATGGCACAGCTGCAGCACACACTGCAATCCAAGGTATGGAGCTTACCTAATACACAACTCGCTTGCTTGGAGAAGAGCATTCTTGCTAACAGTCAGCCAATGCTTGCACTGGAACAGTACACTTATGTGATGTATGATAAGGGGGCTCAGGACTTAGTATTATACCATAAGGCAGAAGCTTCCTTTTAGTAAGAATGAATACCTTCCCACTTCAGAACTTCAACATGCAGCGTTTAAGGAAGCTATTCAATTGTGCTAAAGGCAGAGGCTTGGAGAATGACTTCAGGCATCTCTAGTTCAGGTGGGATAAGAGCTAATTTAAACACCAGCTTGCTTCTTAAGGTTGAAAGCTATATGAAGGAAGTGTCCACATATAAGTTCAATGCAGTAGGGTTGAGTAATGAATAAGTTGATCAGATTACATGGATGACAGAAATCCATCTGCAGGATGGCAAGCAATTGTAGCTAGAAACACAGGGTATTTCAGTTTAAGTACCACAGAATACCTGCCTATCCATTTTGAAATCCTAACCATTAGTAAACTAGTCAGGGACAGGAAGCATGAGGGACTCTTGTGTTTGCTTTTCTCTGTGGTTGTGTGTAATGTCCTCCGGTGGAGAGACATCTAAACCATTGTCTTTGAGAAAGAAATAAGCCAAGACTTCATGGTCTGTCTTTGGGCATTACAAGCAAGCACAGAGAACACAAAACACAGAAGTCGGCTTTGTTTCTTTTGCCTCTCTTCCTTGTAAGGCTAATATATGTCTCAGCTATGCTAACACACCTTTCCAGAAAATTAGCATAGAACAAGGGAGAAGGAAACCCAGTCTAACTTTGAATAGGTGTTTTTGCTAAGCCACTAATAAGGGGTGATTTGCTTATGGTGCAAGCTTGTATGTAAGTGCCTTTTAAGCCACTTGCCTCAAAGCTACAGCTTGTTGGGGTCCCCTCACCTTTTTAATTAGTTGTTTTTTGTCACCAACTATAGTTGTCAAAAGTGTTTGTTAGGATGTTTCCTATTGGCTTCAGTTTAAGTTCTGCGTCCAAAATACCTGCTTAGATGATGTCCGAAGATGCTAACCCCTCCATGGATGCTGCAGCCAAGGGCTCAGAGCGTCACAGCAAGGCCGTCTGGGTTCCACAGGTGAATCCTCATGCTGATAATTTTAAAAGCAGATCTCCTAGTCAAGCATATGGCAGGAGGAAAAGTGCAGCTGACACTGGGCTGCCCTGATACATGAGTTACCTCCTTGCCTTGACACAGTGTTCCTTGGATCCCTCTGACATGGGTACAAAGCTTTGTCTATGTTGATGCAATGTCTTCAAGGTTGTATCTGCAGGGAGACAGTCTCACACTCCCACTAGAGAGTTTGCTACTAGCTGTTTATATTCTGTAACCATTTTGACTGAAACAAGAGCATTTTTAAAAAAAATTACTTGAAGCTCTAGTTTTCTAGTCCTTTCTTTATACAGTGTTTTATATGTTTGAAGGTGTAATAAAAGGCTGTTCACTTGTCTCTGGACTGGGGGAGCTCATTAAGGGTACCAAGCCAGGATAGAGGGGAGCATCTTCCAGCTGACATTCAAAAGGCACAATGACTTAGTGCCCTTGGTTTTCAGGTTGCCATCAGAGAAAATTTCAACACATATCCTTTTGTGCAGGGCTGGGTGCGTGGCTTCCGTAGGGCATTGTACAGCATGAAGTGCACCCAAACTGTGCTGCAGCTCAGCACTGCAGGAAAAGAGCAAGACTGCTGGGCAAGCTGTCCAGATAAGATATTACTCAGGGAGCAGCACCAGGCGCATCATTTTAAATCCCCCCCCCCAATATGGAAGTTGAAGCCTTTCCCATCATTAGCGGTTGACCACCTGCGTCGCAGTTGCCTGTGACTCCTATGACAGCTGTGTCACAAAGCTGAAACAATTTTTTTTTTGAAAAATGAGATTTTATTATATAAATTACTTTTTAGCAGACAGCATTCAACTTATTGCACTATAGCACATCTGCAATACCTAGCTACAAGACATCTTCATAGAGAGTTTTGTATTATTCAACATCGCACTTTATACCAGGATCAAGAGGCACTCTGAAGGGGGGGAGAGAAAGGGAGCAGAAAAAGCAGCCCACTAGCTTTTTCCCACCAAGAAAGTCCTTCCACAAACCGGTTTGAAAATG
Organism: Tiliqua scincoides; assembly: GCF_035046505.1. Taxonomy (NCBI): domain Eukaryota; kingdom Metazoa; phylum Chordata; class Lepidosauria; order Squamata; family Scincidae; genus Tiliqua; species Tiliqua scincoides. The sequence continues at coordinate 15,522,430 of NC_089831.1, forward strand.
CAAAAGCCAGGGCAGGCAGGCAGGAGAGTATGCAAAGGCTCACGCTAACCGTTTTTATACTGACCCCCAGTGCTTAGGCAGGAAAGGATGGGGGGTGGATGAGTGAGTTATGGAACCAGATTCTGTGAGAGACAGGAGAGTCATTCTGTATGAAATATATCTACTCCTCCTCTAACAAATTCATCCTACCAGAACTGGAGACAGTTGACAAAACCAGCTCTTTATGTTACTAGATATGACCTGTCCCCCTGCTTGGATTAGGTCTTGCTTTGAAAGACAAAGGTATTGTCTGAATAGTTCATTGAAAGCACAGCTATCACTTTTGCACGCCGTCTTGTGAAGGCAGCTTGAGCAGGGGAGGCAAAACTGCAGCTTGCGCTCACCCTAAATGACTCAAAGTCAAGTGCAAGCACAGCCTGATCCAGGCGTGGCAATGCGTGAATCCTCTGGTCTCCAGCTCCACAAAAGGGGGAGGGGAAGGTGCAAGAAAAAGCAGCATCTCTGATGAAGTGCAGAGAGAGGTTATTAGCAGTGGGGGAGGCCCTTGGTTGCAACCGTGCGTGATCAGAAATAGCCTACAGTCTCTGCGCATTTGCAAACACTGCAGGATGGGGCAGAGTCTGGATGGACCTGTTGTGAAGGGTCCCACTGACAACAGAAAGGACCTTTTTTTAAGGCCTCAGCAGCCCCTCTGTAAGCAGCAGGACCCACACATGCAAGTGTTTTTTGGTTTGAAAGCTTTGGTGAGCTGCTGTGATCAAAGCAAGCAGCAAGGAGAATGCTTGATCCACCAGAGGTAGCAGCTACCTCTGCTCTAAAGGACCACCAATGGTGGCTAATTTAATGCTGAGAAACAACTCATGGCCAAGGCAACCCCCAAATGCTTTCTGCATCACTGAAGCATAATCTAGCCTGAGTCAGCAAGTTTTAAACTACACCAGAGTTTTACAGGTGCTTAGTGGCAAAGCAGCACCCAAAGTCTTTATGACGCCCACTAAGCAAGGATGAACAATACAAAGCTCTGGGTCTAGCTTCTGCCTCAAACAGGCAGAACGATAGGAGACAGAGGGGGCTCAATGGATGAGTGAAGAAGCTCCTGGAGCGGCTTCCAACTAATGAATGCCTGAACTAAAGCAAGACAAAAGATTGATTTCCCCAGAACCCTTCAGAGCGCATGAGCGTGACAAGCGTAGTTAACCTTCAAATTAGTGGAATATGAGTGGAAAACAAGCACCTCCTGAAAATAATTAGACCCGCACATCACATACAAAGGAAAGGTGCGCATCAGCAAAACCAAGGGAGGACCCAAGGTTGGAAAGCAGCAGTAAGGGGCCTCTACTCCAGCCTCCCTCCATTCTGTTTTGCACGGTGCCAAAGACAGACTCTAGACAGCCACGCTGGAAAGCACATTCCGAGACTTCTGCAAACAGGGATTTTGGTGCAACGATTGGTGGCTAGGCCTTCATGAGAGCAGCGACCACAGCCTTGGCATTAAGGCTACGCAGGTCACAGTAGGTTTGTCCAGTACCAACAAACACAATCGGTTTGCTAGTGATGTAGGTCATGGAGATGGCAGCACCAACCTAGGGAAGGAAGAGGATACCGACCAATGAGATTCAGGACAAGTTTGTGTCAGCATTTTGTGCTGCGAAATTGTACTAGGAAGTACAGCATTGGCTATCGATGCATGTGTGACAAAGCAGAGATACTAAGTTAACTGTAGTTTTTTTGAGATCTCTCTTACAATGCGAGGGTATTGTCTAGGACCGGAGGCACCCTGAAAATATTACAGACTGCTCACTTTGTGGCGACATCTCTCTCTAAGAAAAATGTCTTACGTCAACCTGCTCTAGCCATGTGCAACTTGGCTGTCCACCCCACTAGCCTGGCTAGACTGGCAAAGGGAGAGAGCAGGAACAGGAACATCAAGGCTCTGCCCAGATGGATAGACATGACTACCCAGTCTGGCATTGGCCATGTTCAGAAAAACATATAACCTGTTTATTCTTTATAATTATATTCCCAAGACTCCAGCTTTCCATTTTAAGCTGATTAAGAGAGAAATTAAAGGCCTTCATGTAATGAGCTCTTTTTTTTTTGTTCTTAAATATCAAATCAGCCATGAGAAGGGCAAGACAACAGGATCAGGACTGAGATTCTTGCAAGGGTGGAGGCTTTAATCCTTTCCCGCTGCTATGGTCTTGACTGGAATCTTCTCAAAGCCTTATTTCCCCCAGGCAATGATGCTCAAATTGGCCCTAATGAGATCCAAGAACCTGTGACTGTTCACTGAGGAGGTAAGAAAGACTACCTCAAGGAAGGGACTGTCTCCTGGTCCAGCCCACATCAAGATCATTCTTTGAAAGAAATCTGCCTCCTTGTGGGCAGACTAATTGACATCCCATGTAGTCTGGGCCTGAAAAGTTTCATCCTCAACTACTTAAAACCCCTTTCAAATATCTCCCATTCTGGAGCTTATAACAAGATGCTTCCTGCACAGCCCAAGCTTGTGCTGAAATCCCCAAAAGTTGTACAAAGTGGTGTCTTTTAAACTAGCAGACACTGGGACAAATAAAGCCACCCCCAATACAACCAACTGGTTCCACGTACCTTGTCATCTATGGTATCAAATTTGGTGAGCACAATTCCATCAATGAGGCGTGGGGTCTGAGCCATGGAATGGTCAGCAAGGGCCTTGTTGAACTTGACCTTGGGGTGGAAGGCAACAACAAGAAGGAAACCGGTTTAGTAGACTTCTCTTGCATTATGTACTAGGAAGTGACAAACTTTTAGTTACATGCAGCAGGGAGCCTTTGGCTACGTTCTGATAAGTGAACCTGTTTTGGCTTCCAGATACATGTACGTTGATACATATGCAGCCCTCAGATTGGTGGGTTAATCATCTCTTGCCTTATCTCCAACTAGTAAGTTGTCCAACTAACCAACTGATCCACAGCCTCGTTTCCCACCAAGGCTTCTCCCACAAACAGGACAAGGTCTGGGGTGTTGACAGCAATGAGTTTAGCCAGGGCAGTCATCAAGGGAGCATTGTCTTGCATACGACCTGCAGTGTCCACCAAGACCACATCAAAACCCTGGTTACGTGCTGGGAAGAGAAAAAGGATGCATGTGTTAGACAGAGAAAATTAGGTGACGGGAGCAATCCAAGTCTATTGCTTGAAATGAGAATAGCTCAAGACTGACAGCTTATTTTACTTTCAAATGTCTTGCCTTAGCATCTTTATTTCAAGAGAGTTGATAATATCAAGATACAAGATATCATATTTTTCAAATAAGGTGTTTTGAGCCCTTACAATCAAAAAATAAAGCCAAACAGGGAGCCTCATCCCATAAGAGCATCGGAAAACCCTGCTGGATGAGGTCAAAAGCACATTTAGTCCAGCTTCCTGTGTCCCACAGAGACCCACCAGCTGCTTCTGGGAAGACTACAGGCAAGAGAAAAGGCAGATTTCTCTCTCGCCATTCCTTTCCCTTCTTAACACTCTGGGTTGGAGGGCTCCCAGATCTTGGCTGAGTGATACAATTATAACCCAGCTTCCTTGCCTTGCAGAGGCAAACTGGAAGGGAAGCTGAAAACCCACTCAGATAAAGGAAGTTTTAGGGAGGTGAGCTGCAGGGATCAAAAGCCTTACCAAACGAAATGGCCTCCATGGCAATGCCAGCAGCATCTTTCCCATACCCCTTCTCATACAGCTGCACCATGGTGCGGCCACTGTGATTCTCTGGGGGGTGCAGGGCATTCAGGCGGCGACTGTGTGTGCGCAGCTGTTCCACGGCTCCAGCACGGAACGTATCACAGGCAGCAATAAGGACACTGAACCCGTTTTCCATAAGCCAGAAAGAAATCTAAGGGACAGGCAGAAGAAAGTTACATAAACTTACGGACATACATAAGCATACAAAGCTGCCTTCCACCAAGGCAGACCAGTGGTCCATCTAGCCCAATACTATCTACACCAGAGGTGGACAAAATAAGACCCAGGGTCCAGATCTGGTCAGTTACTCAGTCCCTCTTTCTATTTTATTTGCAGAGCCAGTATCATAGTTATGTTCGTCCTTATAAGAAGTTACATGCATTATGGCCATACTCCAATGCAGTCTCAGGCCACAGAGTCTGTCCACCCTGGTCTATACAGACTGGCAGTGGCTCTCAAGGATTTCAGACAAGGTCCTTCTACCTGGTGACGCATTCAGGAACTGAACTGGAGATCTTCTGCAATACAAGGCATATGTTCAACCACTGGTGCCTTTACCCCATTCCCCAGTTCACAGACCCTTCAAAATACCTTGGCCAAGTTAGTCGACTTCCCGACTCCATTCACACCACAGAAAGTGATGACATAAGGTCGACGGTGGCGCTGGGCATCCATCACGTCACGCAAGACATCCACGCGGCGCTGGGGCTGCAGAATCTGCACGAGAGACTCTTGGAGGGCCTGCTTCACTGTTGAGGTCACCGCTAGGAAACAGGAAAGACGCTCAGTTGGTCTCTGTCCCAGCTGGAGAGCATCTCCACTTACTCCTTCCCATACCAGCTGCACTATGAAATCAGAAGCCAATCAAACTAGGATGTAACATGAATAAGCTCACGACTACTTTCCTAAAGGGCTGCATCTGTCCAAAGACACTGTCAGACTGAAACGTGGAAAGAGACTTTTTGTTCTGGAATAGAAAATCTTCCCCCAATTCCCCTTCAGGACATGCCTCATCTCCGGTGTTGGGCTGACCATCCTTTTCTGAGAAAAAATAACTTTTGACCACTTCACCCCTACCCGCACCTGACTGTTCAGGATCCAATGTCCTACCTCTCCAAGAGACAAAACAACATGGCAATCACAATCTGCAAAATGTTCAGCTGCAAGCCATAAATTTTCCAACACAGCTGTCCTTGTTTAAGCCCTCTGAACTGAAATGCCTTTCACTTCTGCCACTTGCTAAATCGCTTCAAATCTTTCACCAGATAATCTCTCTGCCGCCTTTGCTTGAGGATCCACTGCCTGCAGAGACAAGGCCCACCTGCTAGTGCCAAGGTGATCACCTGCCCTTGACAAAATGCTACAGAATGTGCTTGCCTACAGATCTCACACTGGAGGCATTTAGAACTGAAGAGGATTAAGCATTCTTGAGGCACAGGGAAGTAACCCTTCAATCAAGTCTAGTATGGGCTGTTTCTCCCCAACCAGCCAGAATTAGTAGTTGCATATTCCAACTGGGGACCAGACTAAACACATAAAAGGAACTATTAGGTGTATAGCTGGGGGGGGGGACCACCACTACCGCCACCTACTTACATTTAGTGACCATTTGCTCCCCAATTCTAAACACATTTTCCTTGAAAGTAAATCCCACTAAATAAGGAAGTTGATTTTACAATAGCAGAACAGTTGGGATGCCAACAAATATTTTGTGAGTTATCTATATCAGGTTGAAACCAACAAAAAAGCAATGCTAATAGCACAAGAATAAATTGGTGAAAGTCCGAAATGTGACATGACCAGATCAAAGCCTGGCAAAAAGAAGACCAGCCACTACAGCCAGTGGCACAGAAAGAGCACAACAGACATCACAGAAGGCAGAGAGGTACGTGGAGCAGCACTGAAAGCATACTGCATACAGCAGACCTCCAAGCTGCCAGAGAAGATCATATTCATGTATAGCTATTCCAAAGGAAGGAGCACTCACTGGTGAAGGTGCCCATCACTTTGCCTTCCAGCTTCTTTGCAACTGATTCACACAGCTGGACAGCAATGTCAGCAGCAACATTCTTAGCTGTAGTGAGAAAAAAAAAAGAAACAAACAGCAAGCCAAACTTGAATGCTGCCGATTCAGACAATTGGGCCAGAGGAAGTCAGACGGTTGTTTACATGCTCCGATATGAAGGCAGTTAAGGCCCAGCCAAGCCTTCCCTCCAGAGAGCAGAAAGAAATGTAAGCCTGAGAATTGCTGGAGGGATGGGCCACATCCAAGCGTCCACCACAACAAAGGACCCAGGCTGGCCTACAGGCAGGTTGTTTCTGCAATTCCCCCAAAACATACCAATAAGGTGATCCTTCATCTTCTCCAGCACAGAGTCCATGTCCTCTCTGGTAAGGCTTTTAGATCCCACGAGACCTTTCAGCATCCCAAACATGCCTCCAAGGGCACCCTTCTTAGCACTGGGGACATTTAGGAGGAAAAGCAGCAATTAAATAAAAAGCTCCTGCTCAAAGCAACTGGTGCTCAAAGGCATGCTCATGCAGCTTCATCAATGAGACCAGAAGATCACAACTCAGTCAAATAGGCATGGGGCGCATAAGAGATCAGAATGCACCGTTAGCAGGGTCTGCAAAACTTTGGGAAATCATCTGCCTGCATGCAATGTCTATATGAACATCTGGCAGGGAGTACTGTAAAAAGATGGGCTTAAGTGGATCATATCAAAGAAGAACATTTAATTCCCATTTGTTGGAATCAGCAGTCAAATGTAAGGTAGGCTGGCATCCTTGGGTGAGAACAACATAAATGATCAGGGAATATATTGCCAAGTGACTGAAAACAACCAAGGTTTGTGATCACGCAAAGGATGCAAGCAAGTAGACCTGTGGAATCTGGTGCAGGACACATGAGAGTCACTATCTTTTTTTTTTCTTCAAAGAGAATAAGGGCACAATCCTAAGTAGATCTACTCAGAAGTAAGTGCTATTGTGTTCAATTGGACTTACTCCCAGGAAAGTGGAGATAGGATTGCAGCCTTACTCTTATGATAGCAGGAAAAGGTTTGGATATATGCCAGTGGTATGTGAGGGGCCAACAGGATCAAGGAAATGTCTGTCACTCCTTTGACAGTTTAGCCCATCTTTCTAGCCCATCTCTTCCCATTCCAACTTGGGCCACAGTTAAAAAAACCCAACAAATTCAGAGAAAAAGCACAAGGCAAGCAAGGGAGGAGGCAGGGATTTAGTATGCTCTGTAACTCTCTGTTCTCTCTCATGGTTTCTCCTTCTTGTTCAAATACAAGCATTTGCATTTTCCAGGGAGAACAGCTGCTATAAAACTAGTGGTTTCTTTTAGGGCAGCTGTTCTCCCCAGGAGAGCAGATCCCTAGAACTCCCTAGTGGTTTCTTTGGCTCAGACATACACCCAGAGATTGTAAGTGACTTTATAGCTTAAGAGATGGGCTACAGAATCCTCACCTCCCACTTGAAGAGTTCTGGACCACCTTCTCCTCTTCTTCAGGTTCTTCTTCACTGTCGTACTCAAGATCTCGGAGGCGCCCAGGCTCATGGTCACGAACTCCAACGACCTGAATTGGACAATGAAAAGCCAAAGAATCCACAGAGCCCTAAGTCACATCACACAAGCAGACTAGCCTGTTTTTGCAGTAATGCTCATTACAACAGCACTTTTGCAAGTGAGGCACTAAGCATGGCACTTCATTCATCTGTATTGCTTCTAAGAATCACAAAAGCGCTTGTGCAATCAGCCTCTTTCACAAGGCTCACACTGAGATGAGAGAAAAAAAGGCAGCATTACTGAAAGAATCCCTATACCTAATTGACAGCCCCTGCAGTGACTCTACCGCAATGTGGATCAGCGACTTGTTAGAAAGCCCGGCCTGCTCCAACAACTCTCCCCAAAATTTGAGTCACAAAGTTTGCTGCTGCTCTGGAGACCCACACCAAGGCCTCCAACAGAAGTGTCAAGTGTTTCGGATCTTACCAAATCTGCATCATATTCTTCCATGGGGGAAGTGTCGGTGTTTCCATTGGTAGTTGAGTTACTATAATCAAGTACTTTGGCATTAGAATTCCCCAGTTCCCAGACTCTGGGCTTCTTCCCCTTCTCTTTCTGTGTGTCCTGCTTTGGAGATTTGCTAGAGAGGCAGAACAGAAGCTCTATTAGGCTTTAACGGCAAGAAGAAAAAGAGGAACACACTGACTTGCAGAAGTGACCCCCAACTTTCCTGAACCACCGATAAACCATGCAAAGCCAGACAATCTCTGTGATATACATTATACTTACTTCTCCCTATCAACTCACAGAAACAGCCAAAATTCACAGATTAAAGGAAACCCAGTCTAGCAGCCCAACCCAACCTAAATCCCTGTGCAACAATGCAGCAGTACTGGGGTGGACTGCATCTTGTGGGGGACTTTCAGCTGCTGGAGGTCTCCTTGGGGTGACATCTGTTGCCTTGCCCCGGGGTAAGCCGCAATGGGGTATGTCTCAATGGGTCAAACTCAGATCTGTGTTGGTAATATTGTGCAGGCAGATCAAGTGTGGGAAGGCCTAGGGATTCGGCATGCACCAGTGCCACTGACCCCACTTCCCTCCCGGACCCGATTTAGAGCTGAAAGCTGTGTGAATTCACCTTGATGCATCTTTTATGCTGAGGTTTGTCTTGCGTTATCTGTACTGCATATTTTGCACAGTAGGTGCAGTGAAAAATTTTAAAGTTTCCTTTTCGTGGGACCCAAGGCCTCCCAAGCTAAGTATACATGCCTGCAGCTACTCAGAACGGAGAGGCAAAAGAGATCCAACACATACACAGTTGACTGTCAGCAATGTTCTTACTTACTTGAATTTGTCTCCTCCCTTCAGGCGTTTCCTGAAGAACTCTTCCCGGTTCTTTTGCAGGATCTCATCCTTGGTCAGTTCCTCCATGTCCCCAGCTGCGACAGGTGGGTCCTGTTTAACAGCTGGGACTGCTTTGGGGACTGTAGCTGCTTCTCCTCCTGTAGCTAAACAAAACAGCACGGTTCCAATAAAAATGCAAATGTTTAAGAGGAGAATGGAGGATAAACAGCTAGTTTCAAAGGTGTTTACACTAAAGTTATTCATTAGAAAAAGACCATTTTCCTCAGCTGGTATAGCTCTGCAGATTCTACTCTTCAGAAAAACTTAGGATAAAAAACTTCTAGAATGAAAAGCTCTGTATAAATGCCACTGCTTATTAACTGTGTGAGTTCAAACTACTGAATACATTTGGAGCAGTCAAAGCATTTCACATGGATTCTCTTGTCAAGTAAGGATTATTCCCATGTTGGACACTGAGAAGGCTAAGGCAGAGAGGTAGCCGCATGAGGTCACCAAGCGAGACTACAAAGGAGACAGGATTTGAACCAGGAAAGTTCTGATTCACAGCTCAGTCTCTAACAGTGCAATCCTACGCATTTCTGCTCAGAAGGAAGTATCACAGAGTTCAATGAGACTATGTGTCACAGAAGAATGTATTGGATTGCAGCCTCAGCTGCTAAGCTGTATCAACTCATAAAATAGTAAAAAATTAACACCAAAACCACCCCAAATCTACTGGGGGGGGGGGGAGTTCTCAGTAACACATTAGATTATACCTTTTTATTTATCATATTTATATACCGTTCTTCTCAATACAAGCCTGCATAAGGTGCAGAGAATGAAAGAAGTCCTCCAATTCTTCAGCACACAGGGCCTTGGGATCGATGCCAGGACAGACCCAGCCTGCCACTCACCTAATTGCTGACTTACCTTCTTTTTTGGAGCCTTTGTTTTTCTTGTTCTTTGTTTTTTCTTTTGGTTTCTCCCCTCGAGTTTCTATCATTGACTTCACAGTTTTTTGGGACTTTGCTGACTGCTCAAACGTCTTCATGGCAGTGGGAGCTCGGACTTTACTGCTCTCCTCTGCTTCCCTGGTTACCATGGGAAAAAAAGGGGACACAGGTCTTAGTTGTCACAGCACAGCACTACACCTGCTGCAACAAAGTCACTTCTCTTACGCAGTCTTCCAGGAGAAATAACTGTCCATGAAGAGATTACTTGAAATGCACTGACTTTGGTTTCCTGAACATTCTTCAGACTTCCTCTGAAGGGTAACACCCTCTTTTTACTAACTATAACACCACCACAAAGGGGGGGGGTGCATTTACAACATCTCACCAGAGAGAATGGCTGAAGAAGAGTGGCCTCTTAAACCCATTATTGTATAATAATGACAGTCAGGGCAATTTTCCCATGTTTCAGGGCACAATAAACTACTGCTCTAATACTACAGTACTGTATACGTAGCCACTGCAATGGTTAAGGTGAAGGCAAAGGCAAATTTTCCCATTTCCAATACAATTCAATTTCAAAGATGGGAGGCAGATATCAATCCATGCTGAAGATGGGAAAAGCCAATCACAGGAATTATCATGCATGCAGCTCCTTGCCAGGCAGACCTCTTTCCTGTCTTTGTTGATATTCTGTCATCTCTACCAAGCCAATTCCTCAACCTTAAAGCTCCAAAATACAAGCCATTTGGAACAAGAAAGCAAAGAGCACAAAAGTGGAACTTGACAACTGAAAGGTGTTATCCCATTACCGTAGGAGACGTAAAAAATCATCTTTAAAATCAAAGGTGCCGCTGAGTAGCCCAAGAGTTCCTTTGTGCTGGAACTCATTGCGATATTTATCTCGGAACTCCTTATGGACATCGTCTATCAACTTATCCACATAGGTTAATGTCAGAATTTTCTGAAATCCAACCTGCAAGGAGAACCATATTGTTAGTAGGAGAGCAAAAACTAATCATTAATCCACTTAAAAGAGATCATCTGTATACCAAAGCCCTGATAATATTTCTAAACAGATGAATGATTCAAATACAGAACGAGGTTTCTGTGATGTTGCTATCTTGATAAGGTGTGATGCAGGACTCTGCAATAGCTGTTTGGAGTATCCCAAATGAAATGAAATGCATGGATCAATTTCCAATAATAGAGCAATTAGGGGGGGGGGGAAATCTCTTATAACACTATTTCTGTGGAACACAGTTTTTCCTCCAGTTTGCCCCTGACAGAATAGCTCACTTACCACAAAGACAAGCTCAAACTGATTGTCCAGCTTGTATTTCAGAGTAAGAGATTCATGGTTGAAAGAGTTACTGCCACCTCGCTCCTGAAAAGATGGGGGAAATGACAAAAATTAGCAGGATCTGCTACAAGGTACAAAACATGCATTACGAGAACCACAGAGATTAAGGGCTCAATCCTATCCAACTTTCCAGTGCTGATGCAGTCATGCCAATGGGGTGTGCACTGCATCCTGTGCTACAGGGCAGTTATGGAGATCTCCACCAGGTAAGGGAATGTCTGTTCCCTTGTATCGGGTCTGTATTGTGGCTATATTGGTGCTGGAAATTTGGACAGGATTGGGGCCTAAGCTTCACCACATGCCTTCGGTTTTTCCCAGACTTGTTTATGAGTGGCTACTTTTTCAGGATACCCACTTCATCTCACAGCTAATGCTTCTGCTATGATTCGTTCAACAATATGGTTTCCAACACAACATAATTTTAGACCTGGATGTAAAGATTTATTAGCAAGTTGTTCCCAGCTAAATGGCCCCCATCATAGATCATCTATATTAAGCTCTTTTATCCTTACTTCTTCTATTAGAATAGGGATTTTCAATTTTTTTTTCTCATAAAAGTACCACCATTGCTACCAGAGCACAGGAATGGCTAGTTTGCCCCACAGTTGGGGGCTTCACCCTACACTCTTCTTCCCCAAACTATGCCTCTTCTGGAGAACCAAACATTTGCAAAGCCATATGTTGCCCACCAGTATATTACTGTCCCAGCAATCTCCACATTCACTGGATTGGGCCAAGCAAAGCAATGCCACATGGTCAAGTACCATCTTCTTGTAGAACTAATGCCACAAAACTTACGACAGCATCTATGATTAATCTTGATTTTGTGTACCAACAGAAATAAAGTAACACAACTAAAAAAGAAGAAGCAAGAATTAAAATTGAAATTTGAGAAATGTTTCATCCCAGGTGATTCCAGTCAAAGCTGTTCAAGTAAAAAGACTGGGCAAGATCCCTGTCTGAACCCCTGGAGAGTTATAATCAATCTGGACTGATTATGCTAGACCAATGGTTCACCTAGCTAATAACAGGATTAGAAAACTGGTCATCTAGCTTCTCTTTAAAATCATGTTGTGAGTAGACCTGGGGAAAACACCAGCAACAAAAAGGAAACATAAGGAGATGGCCAAGTACCCAGGTCATGAACTTGCCAACAAATTCACAGCAACCATATGACTACACCTACATGGCACAACACAATTTTGAGCACCACTTCATAGAAGACATAGGAAACTGTTGGGATGGAAGCAGATGCAAGATGACCAGGGAAGCTATCAGATACTGCTGTGTAATTAATGAAGCAACAATCTGAAATAAGGGCTGCAGTCTTCTGAAGTGGTACCATATGGTAATCCAAGACAGAGAGAAGGCAAAAAATAAAATAAAAAATCACCTTTCTGCTTGGAAAATGCTTCTAAATGCAAAAGTTATGGGCTGTAGGCAGAGTCCAATGTTAACCATGAACCTAAAAGTGCAGAGTTGTATTGGAATCACGGAAGATACCTCAAAGAGATAGGATGTGGTGTCAGCAGTGGCCCCTTTAAGGGTTAAGGCCAGGGCATTCAGCAGAGGATGTGCTGTACAGCTGCAGCCACTTGAAGGCAAGAGGGCCCTCAGGCATAAAAGCACCTAATGAAGGGAGAGTTTGGTGTGGGTAGCAGATGGAGGAAAGCTTGAAGACAGACTGGATTGATGGACTGAGGAGCTAATAGACTATTGGACCGCCTGATGGACTGATGTGTGAATTGACTTTGGAGACACTGGAGTTTGGTGTGCGGCTGCTGTGCCTAAGACCTGCTGAGGACCAAGGGACTGCTGTAGTGGCAGGAGTTTGCTGGCAGGAGAGAGGACCTCTGCAGATTGAACAGGCAAGCTACCCTGGTGGTGGGGTCCAGAAGGACTGCAAGGCAGAACTAGAGCCATTGTTGGGTAAAAAAGGGGAGCTAATTAGCTAAAATTGGGCATAGGTTCTCCAGGCAGAGCTTGGATTGGGAATCTGGCAGAACAAGAGTTCAAGTCTCACTTGCTTCACAAAAGGGGGTGGTCTTAGTTAAATAAACTTCTTTTTAGCCTCAACTCTCCTCTTACTTACACAATTTACAGCAAAATACATTTTGTACCAACCCTGGAACCAGCGACACCCACAAAATAAGGCAGGTGCCCAAACCACGCAACTGAGTGTTCAGTGCGTCATAAAGCTTTAAACTGCTTTATGCGGATGGTCTGCGATTAGAAAGGGAGCCACCTGCTTGGATCCTCACCTGGTTAATGCTTTCCCTTCAATATCTAACACACACACCACAGTCCTCGAAATGGATATTGTGCCATCTGACCTAATAACAGTTCTCAGTGGCTTGGCAGGTGGGTGACTGAGGGTCAAGATGCCCAGAACACAAAACTTGTCAGCACTGGGAGAGCAGCCCCAGGTCTTCCTTTCTGACCTCACTGTGTTTGTTCTTCTTCACAACAAGAGATGCACAAGACCCTCCGAAGAGCCCCACTGGATCAGGCCAAGGCCCACCTAGTCTAGCCTCCTGTATCTCACAGTGGCCCCCCAGATGCCTCAGGGAGCACACAGGGCATGAAGAGACCTGCATTCTGGCGCTGTGCCCTGCACCTGGCCCCGAGGCAGCCTGCCTCTAAGAGCAGGAGGCTGCACAGACCCATCACGGCTTGTGACCTGTGACAGATCTTTCCACGAGAAATCCGTGCGATCCCCTTTTAAAGGCGTCCAGGCCAAACACCGTCACCACGTCCTGTGGCGGGGAGTTCCACAGACCACTTGCATTTCCCCCCTTCCCAAGAGGAACCTCCAGCGAGCATCTAAACCAGACGCAGCCACCACGTCCTGTGGCAGGGAGTTCCACAGAGCAACCGCACCCCCCTTCCCAAGAGTAGCTCCAGCGAGCATCCCGTGGCAGGGAGCCGCAGACCAGCCACCGCCGGGGAAGGAGACACAGTACTCAGCGCGGCCCGCGGAAGCCCGTCACAGGCTCCAGGGCCGGGGGTCGCGGCTGACCTGCAGGAGGACGGAGCGGATGAGCGCGTTCACGGGGGCGGTGCAGGCCGCCGCGGGGCCGCGCACGCCCTGGAAGCACCAGAGCACGAGGCCGCCCTTGCTGAAGATGGTGAAGAAGTCCAGCATGGCGCCGGCGGGAGGGGGCGCGAGGCTCTGGGCGCCGGAACCGGCCCGCTTCCTGACCCACGTCAGACTAGGCTCTGGGGGGGCTCGTCACTTCCTCCGGAAATGACGCGCAGCCACGCGGCCACGGAAGGGACAGTTCCGATTGGGCTTCCTCGCCGGAAAGGGAGGGACGAGGTACGTAGCACGTGGATCGCAGAGATGGGAATTAGATTAGCCCGGTTTCCGGTTGGTCTCCTCCCACCGAGAGATGGGGCGCCGATTGGCTGTGCAAAAAGCCCCTCCCAGCTTGTTAAGGCGCCAATTGGTCCGTGTCAAAAGCACCGCCCATGTCGGAGAGATGCTGATTGGTCGGCGTCAAAACCCTGTAGGCGAATCATCGCTAGGGGGGTGGTGCTGGGGTGGGAACGCAAGAGAGGATTGGCTCCCAACAGTGTCCGTCAAGAGGCCCCGCAGAGGGGTGTGATGAGACGCGGGGGTGGGGCGGAGTGCGGGTGCGGGTTGGCCGGCCGGCCGTGCGGGCGGGGAGAAGCGCGGGCGGGGCGGGACGGTGTGAGGGATGAGGGCTGCTGGGCTGCGCGCTCAGACGGCGCTCGGGCGGGATGGCGGCGGCGACGGCGGCGTTGCGGGGTCGGGGGCTGCTGCGGCCCCTGCTGGCCGCGGGGCGTCTCTCTGCTGCCGGTCCCCCGGAGCCGCGCCGGCCCTTCCGCGCTGGAGGTGTCCCCGGGAAGGGCAGCGACCCCTTGCGAGGTGAGAAGGGCGGGCGCGCGTGCAGGTGACACACCGGCAGGGGCACCGCGTTATGGAGGCAGACCCCGTACAAAGTCGCGTCTGTGTGTACGCGTGTGTGTCTGTACACGTGTGCACACCTCTGCGTGTATAAACGTCTGTGTGCACGTGTGCATGCGTGTCTTTCTGCATGTGCACCTGTCTGTGTTTGCATGTCTGTGTGTACATGTGTGCACCTGTGTGTGTGCTACAGGTGTGCACAGGTGGGTGTGCATGTGTGTACCTGTGCATTCGTGTACACGGGTGTGTGTCCCTGTGTGTGTACATGTACATGTGTGTGCCTGTGCATGCGTGTGCACCAGTGTGTGTATACACGTCTCATGATAACGGAGTTCCTCATTGGAGGTTTTCAGGCAGGGGTTGGAAGACTGCCTGTGAGGGGAGCTGCAGCAGTCGCCTACATGGGCAGGAAGTTGATTCCGATGATCTTCAAGGCCCCTCCAACTGTGACACTGCCTGAGGATCAGTGGTGGTGGACAGTCATCATAAGAACATAAGAACAGCCCCACTGGATCAGGCCATAGACCCATCTAGTCCAGCTTCCTGTATCTCACAGCGGCCCACCAAATGCCCCAGGGAGCACACCAGATAACAAGAGACCTCGTGGGTCGCGATCCACCAGTTCGTGTAAAGGTTCCCTGGCAGTCTGGTGTTGCGTATGCAGCCCACCACTGGTCAGAGCATTGCAAAGCAGCACTTGCCTGCACACGTATATATACAGGTGTATATATATCCCTTTAAGGGATGGGGGGAGGCAAGAAAATGACCCCCAGGATCACGTCCCTGTGGAGGACAGAGGGGTTAGGTAGGGTTTCAGCATGTGTGGGGAGCCCTCCGCAGCACTCCACAAGGCTTGGAATCTCCAGTAACAGTGGGTGCAAAGCACTTCCATTTTGCGGGGGCTTTATGCCTGCTTTTACTGAACGTTCCAAGCCTCAGGAAGCGCCGTGGAGGGCAGCACAAGCCTCCATGCACCTGCTGCAGTCCTGCCCTCTTGAATGTAAGTGAAAGCACCCCCCCTTAGTGACACAATCCTGAGGATCATATCACTGCCCTAATCCCTCCCCCGCAAAGACTTACTGAGGGAGTAAAGCACCCTCAAAGTTTGAGAAACACTGCCTGGGATGTGCAAGGATTCCTCTGCAGATAAATGTGGAAAGCGTTCTCCCAGTGGTTGATTTCATAGGTAAGATGGTGGTTTTGTTTCCCTACTCAATGAGCACTGCCTGCCAGTTTTCGTAAGTGACTTGTGTGTGTGTGATTTTTCTTTCAGAGTTGGAGAAGGAAATGGTCAAGTTCCATAAGAAGCTGAAAGACTCCCTACCTGGCAGCGGCTGGAGCCCCCTGGTTGTTTCGAAAGACCTCCCTCCTGAGCAGGCTGATATAGTTATCATTGGGGGTGGAATAATAGGCTGGTCTATTGCCTACTGGCTGAAGATGAACGAACCACAGAAAAATGCTCTTCGAGTGGTGGTAGTTGAGCGGGACCTCAATGTGAGTCATCTGAGTTATAAACAGGGATTTTCCTTAGGGAGACGTTTGAGGGCCATATCCTATCCAACTTTCCAGCACTGATGTAGCTGTGCTAATGGGAGGGGTGCTGCATTCTGCTGTGGGGGGACAGTCATGGAGACCTCCTCAAGGTGTGGAAACATTTGTTTACTTATCTCGGGGCTGCATCGAGGCTGCATCGGCACTGGAATGTTGGATAGGATTGGGCCCTTAAAGGCTTATTTGTGTATCTCACAAAATGCAGTATTTTGTTCCCTTTCAAAAGGATGAATTGCAGTAAGGCATGTTACACGTGTAAAGAGAAGGATGTTTGTTTTACATGTGGGAATGGTAGCTAAGACTTAGTGTCTGTTGATCTGCAGGACGGCAATTCTAGGACAGCAAATCCCAGAAGAGGGAATAGTTTTTTTATTACAAGCTGCTTCAAGAATCCTGAACTTTAGTCAGAAATTTGTTTAATGTCAGAAATCAGTAATTACATGTAATGATAAACAAGGAGTAATCATGTGAGATAAGATTGAGACTTTGACATTCAGAGTTGCTGAGTCATTGGAATGGATTTTCCAGGCTGTTACTTCCACTAAACATTCTTCTGTGGCAACCTCAAGTGCTCTTACCTAACAGTTAGTGAGATTTATTCCTTAGAATATGATTTTTAGGCTTGGGAGTAAACAAGAGAAAAAGAATGATCAAGAATAGGCTGTATAACTTTTAGCCCAGTCCTTTGCTTTTCTGTGTGATGTGCGTTTGGGTGCTACACAACAGCCCAGTGGTTCTCAAACCTTTAGAACAGGGGTGCCCAAACCCCGGCCCTGGGGCCATTTGTGGCCCTCCAGGACTCCCAATCCGACCCTCAGGGAGCCCCCAGTCTCCAATGAGCCTCTGGCCCTCCAGAGACTTGCTGGAGCCCGCGCTGGCCTGATGCAACTGCTTTTAGTGTGACGGCCAACTGTTCGACCTCTGCATGAGCTGTGGAATGAGGGCTCCCTCCGTTGCCTGCTGTTTCACATCTGTGATGCAACAGTGGCAGCAAAGGAAAGGCTGGTCTTGCTTTGTGCAAGGCCTTTTATAGGCCATGAGCTATTGCAAGACCTTCATTCATTCATATAAATTCAATCTCTAATGTATTCATTTATGTACATTTATTCAAATTTTAAATGTAAATTAATTCTTTTTTCCCCGGCCCCTGACACAGTGTCAGAGAGAGGATGTGGCCCTCCTGCCAAAAAGTTTGGACACCCCTGCTTTAAAACCAGGACCCACTTTTTAGAATGAGAATATGTCAGTACCCCACCCAAAGGGATGTCATGACCTGAAGTAACGTCATCAGGCAGGAAAATTTTTAACAAACCTAGCCTGTAATCCTACCCACACTTACCCAGGAGTGCGTTCCGTTTATTACCATTGTTAAAAGCATATATAGAGTAGCCTGTAACAGGCTACTCTATATATGCTTTTAACAATGATCTGTAATCTGTAACATTTCCCCAATGCAGTCACAATGCCATGGTAGCATCAAGTCTAATATATTAAGTATAGAATATTGAAATGAATGGGGACCCACCTGAAATTGGCTCAGGACCCACCTACTTGGTCCCACAGTTTGAGAAACCCTGCAATAGCCACTTGTTGTTACCTTGGTCTCACCTTGGTCAGTGAGGCTGGAATTTAAGCCATTGCTCTTTATTGTTCCTCAAGAAACAAATTGGAAAGTCTCTTAGATTTACCTCACTCATGGGCCACTGAAACTGATGATACCAGTTGATGAACTGGGATCAGACTTAATGCTGAACCTTGATTTTCGCCCTCTGTGAATGAGCATAATAGAGTCATGGTCTTATAGGTCTCTCCCCGTTATGCACAAAAGAGGAGGATGAAAGGATCTGCTTTCGCTTTAAAGCAAAGTACTATTCCCCATTATGTACAGATTCAGGGAACAGTGGGTTTAACCAACTAGAGTTAGAGCAGACCTTGGTTTAATATTTGGTTAGTTCAAACTTGTCAGTTATCAAACTCCACTTTCTTTGGTTTTATTTAAAATGGAATTGTGGTTTATGTTAAAGTGAGGTGCTGTTACACTCATGGTTTAGTGTTGTAGCTAGACTGACTGACAGGATATTCCCTTCTCTGAACCTTGCTAGTGGATCTGAACAACTGTCTCTCTCCCTCCTCATTGTTTAAATATTTTGGGAGGAGACAACCTGAGCTGCACAATTAAATTACACCATCCTTTTCTCTCTTCTGCCTTCTCTGCAGTACTCCAAGGCGTCTACGGTACTCTCCGTGGGAGGGATACGGCAGCAGTATTCGCTTCCAGAAAATATCCAATTGAGCCGGTTCTCTGCAGACTTCTTGCGCTCAGTCAATGTATGTTGCGCTGACTAGGCTGTTGCAGGATGTTGGGGCTGTGGGACTTTGGGATTGCTTGTCAGTGGTCTTTCTTCCCTTGGGTTGTAAGTTTTCCCTATTGCTACCCATTCTCTTGTTCTAGAGGATATCACATCCCTGTGACCAGAGAGGACAAGATAGGACAGCAGCTGCTTGCTTGTCTGATGTACAGCAGTGCAGTTCTTGTACTGTAGCCAAGGGATCAGAACCTTTGCTTCCCCTGTACAATTGAGAGTACAGTCGTCCCATCCATGAGGCCAGCCTCAGGCAGCAGATTGGTGGGGAAACGCTAGTCTATAGCCATTTACTTGCTTCTGCTGCACCTCTTCCTCCTTCTGCTTCCTGGGTTGGAAAAGGAAAAGGGGACAAAGGAAAAGGAAATGTAGGGGAAGACAGTGCTGAGTTAGAATATTGGGAAGTGGGAAGAACAAAGGCTGGCACATCATCAGGTAAGGGGGGTAGCATTTAACATGCCACCTCAGGTTTCAGGAGGTGTTGGGTTGGCCCTGGTTGGGAGCAATTTTGCAACATACTTCACTACTCCTGTCCTGATCAGTTGGCCATCTTAGTATCCACATGGACATGCCAGCTCTGTAGATGGACCATTCCAGTAGCAAGCCCAAAAAGCACTACCAAGAAAATTCTCAGGTTACTTCCTATCTCATAACTCTGTTAAGAGTGTTGTAGGATTTATAACAATTCCATGGATTGCATCCCTGAACTATGCACTTTCACGGTCAGTTATCAGGACTGAACTTTGCCATTTTTTTATTTATTGTATGTTGTTGGAAGTGTGTTTGTGTTCTAAAATTCCTCCTCCCCAAGAAATATTAACCGTAGCTTCCCTCATGCATGCACGACTTATCTCTTTTATCTGCCCTTGAATACTTCTATCCTTCAGGATCTGTATGTGTTTATGAGATTGCTATTCTGAAGATTGCACCACTTGGAGTGTTAACAGACTGCCTTCTGTTTCCAGGATTACCTTGGTATTGTCAGCCAGCCACCTGTAGACATTCAGTTTAACCCCATGGGCTATCTCTTCCTGGCCTCAGAGGAAGGAGCTGCTATATTGGAGGAGAATGTGCAGATTCAAAGGTATAGATTTTTGGGTTGGCTGTGGGTGGGGAGAGGAGGAGCAGTGTCATGGACTTGTGTATGAATGAGGTCATTGGTAGTGTCATGCTGTCCTTTTATCAGTCTCGACTTTAAAGCCATGGTAGTTCTTTTCCTCCCATATCATGCTCTGGTTTTTTATGTCAAATTTTTCTGTTCTTATGGTATATGCCACTTGTTCCCAAACTTTGCCACAGTGCCTGAAGGTACTGCAGCAGTCTCACAGGGACGCTATGGGATGTCTCTGGCAGCCTGTTCTCAACTCTCCTGGGTGCTTCCATCTTGGATCATGTGAGATCTCGTAAGAATCGCATGAGATCTTGGTGCGATCCAAGATGGTGGTGCTTGGGAAAGGTAGGAAAGTTGCCACAAAAGAAGGGGACCCTGACCATGGTACGTTTGTTGCTGAAGGCTGTTGGGCCAGAAGGAAAATAAAGAATGTGGCTTTTTATCTGGTCCCATGAGGCTGAGCTAGATGTGATGCTGACCAGTGCAGTCTGTGCCCAAACTTTGTTTTGCAAAATTATAAAATGCAAATGTGGTCTTAACACGTGATCCTCCAGCAGTTTTTATAATAATTATCTGCCCCACTCCAAGTATGGAGGGGAAGCTCACCAATCACTTATTGTTTGGCCCATGTTCGCCATTGTCATAACATTGGACAAAATATTGGGTTGGCGTAATAGTGAACAGGATATTGAGAGAAGTGACATCCTTACTGAGCAGGATGAAGGATGCATCTCCAACCCTGCAGGGAAACCAGCCCCATTGAGGAAAATCTCCATCTCCATTCAGGATCACACCTTCCCTATCAACCCACTGTTATCACGAAGTTTAGTTAACCAGTGAATGGGGAAAAAACAAACAAGAACAACAAGAGGTGTTCGTTCTGTAACCATTGTTAAAATTTCATTTCTGGAAGATAAATGGAGCTGGATACAGTCAGCCACTGTTGCTTCCCTGCTACCTCCTTCTTAAGTGTGGTTACCGTATATTGCCTGCGAGTGCCCAGAAAAAAGAACAAGTGAGGCAGCTCCCATCTTCTTGGTTGTGGGTTCTTGTACCCATTTTACTCACTGTATTGAAAATTCTGATGTGAAAAGTATCGATTCACACTTCAATTGCACCCTTTTTGTGATCTCTCTCTCTGTCTCTCTCTGTGTGTGCCTGTGTGTTTGCGTCTCTCCCCTGCCATATGCGTGCTTTCAAATTGTTTCCAGCAAAGCTGTTGCCCAGATAAATGAAAAGGAAAACATCTGTTAATGTAACCGGTCAAACATTGCAGCCCTGTTTCCTACAGCTCTCCTTTCAAGACCCCAGCCCTAATGCATTCTGATAAGAGTTCTTCAATGCCTTTTCAGGACAGAAGGTGCAAAGATCTCCTTGCTCTCACCAGCGCAACTGAAAAGGAAGTATCCCTGGTTGAATACAGATGACGTAGCTTTGGCTTCGTGCGGTACTGAACCGTTTACTCTCCATCTGTCCTAAAGTGGATCTGCTGTGTTGAATAAACAGAAGTGCAAGGTGGTGTTGCGCTTAACGATGGTGCCTTGTACTGAGTCACTGTCCACCCCTCCTGTTCAGAATTGTCTACAGTGGCTGGCTTAGACTCTCAAGGGGCTGTAAATGGGAGATGCGGCCATGAATTGCACCTGGGTCCTTCCTGCAAAGCATGTGCTCTGCCACTAACTTAAGGCATGATATTAGTATATACACGAGAAAAGATTCCCAAAATGGGGGGAAGGTTCCTACTTACAGCATGCTCTTTGGGTAACTTGTGCAGCCAGAGTCATTCAGCCCACACCCCATCTGGAAGCCCCAAGCCAGATGGTGTGTGTGTGTGAGTGTGTGAGTGTTCGTGTGGAGGGGGAGTTAAACCTAATAAAGGCAAAAATGCAGAAGCCTAAATAAAAGTAAACTGATGAACATTGAGGTATTTATCAAATAATTTAAATACAATTAATTCTTATTTCTTTATTAAGTGTTCAGGTATTCTTGTTGTCATCTATCCCAGCAATTTTCAATCATTTCATGGCACACTGAGAAGGCACTAAAATTGTCAAGGTGTGCCATTAGTTTTTTTTATATTTGATGAGGCACACTGCACTGCTGGTAGGGGGCTTACATTGCCCCAGTGGCCCTAATAAATAACCCCCCCCCCCAAAAAAAAAGAATCCCACAGCATGCCTGCCGAACATTTGCAACACACTGATGTGCCATGGCAAACTGGTTGAAAATAGCTGATCTGTCCAGTGAGAACGCTGCAAGCTATGAGCAAGTTTCTGTCTTACTGAGCAGTTGGGTAGATGGCTGGCTGGACAGACTCTTGCATCTTAGTATACAAAAGAGATAATTGTTAAAGTTTTTTTAAAACAAAAAATATTCAGGAAAGAGACCTGGAAAATTCCTCAGGTAGCTAAGTCTTGGCCCCCCTTCCCTTCCACCTTCCCTGGTTGTTGTCTGGTTGTACTAGTCTGCCATAAGGGCTGTGTGATCCTTTTTCTCCTACAGATGTGATGTAATAATCTGTTTATCTAGCAAAGGAGGAGCTCCCAGAGTAACTGGCAAATATGGAGACTACTTGGTACGAGGACGTAAACTTGCCTGGTGGTTCTTAGCCAGGCAAGAGAGCTACTCAGAAATCCATTTACTCCTCAGAGATGTACTTAAGCTACAGTGTAATTTGCAGACCACTTTAATGTCGAAACCTTGTAAGGCTAACCTGGAGTTTGCTTCTGGCTTCCAACATGGTCTTGTCATTTAGGCCTTGAAAACGAGGGGTGGTTTGACCCTTGGCTTCTTCTCAACGCCTTTCGGAAGAAAGCCGTATCAATGGGCGTCTACCAGAGCCATGGAGAAGTTGTATGTGAGTGTTCCCACCTTTGTATCCTTTGTTCAGGCATGCATTACACCAGCTCACTGCTTCCCAAAATGCGGGTCATGGACTCAATCACAGTGGGTCGAAGTCTGGGTTCACCACCCGCCCTTGTGCTGGGTTGGCTCCAAATAGGAGCCATTCCAGAAGGCCCATTACTTACTGGAGTCTCCAGAGGCCTCTCCCAGCCTGGTGACCCCATTCTACAGGCCTCTGCAGTTCTCAGAAGCCTCTGCAAGCCACTTCCAGTTTTTGGAAGCAACTTCGCTTCTGAAAACTGGAAGTGGCTTATGAAGGATTCTGAGACCTATAGAGGCTTGTTGAATGAGTTGTTAGGCCGTGAGAAACCTCCAACACCCCAGGAGTATCACATCCCACTGCAGAAGACGAGTTGGATCATGGCACTGTAAAGATTAGGAGCCCCTGCACGAGGTGATCCACTCCTTACTCCTGTGTAAGGCTATTTGTGTCAGATTTCCTACTGGGAATCAGAGAAATAGCAAGGAATTGCTTGAGGAAAAAGTGTTTTATACAATGCAATGAACGGTTTTCTAGGTTTCATTGCGCTAGGTCGGGGGTGTCCAGACTTTTTGGCAGGAGGGCCACATCATCTCTCTGACACTGTGTCGAGGGCAGGGAATAAAAAAGAATTAATTTACATTTCAAATTTGAATAAATTTATGTATGTTTACATAAATGACTGTATTAGAGATGGAACTTATATAAATGAATGACAGTCTTGCAATAACTCAAGGCCTATGAAAGACCTTACACAAAGCAAGACCAGCCTTTCCTTTGCTGCTGCATGTAAGACATATGACATGAGACAAGAAACAGCAAGCAGTGGAAGGAGCCCTTGTCCCACAGTCGCCCTCATACTGAGAGCAGTTGCATCAGGCCAGCATGGGCTCCAGCAAGTCTCCTGAGGGCCAGAGGCTCATTGGAGATTGGGGGCTCCTCACGGGCCATATTGGGGGTCCTCAAGGGCTGCAAGTGGCCCCCGAGTCGGGGTTTGGGCACCCCTGCACTAGGAGAACAAGAGACAGAATTTGGGACAGGGGCATGTGGACTGAAGTCCTGCAAAGTCATTGGAGACAAAATAGATATGAATTGGCAAGAGTGGCGGGGGAAGCAACACCAGCTTTCTTTACTCAGGAGTCTGTGTGTATCTGCTTGCATCAATACAGTGGAGTTCTGGGTATTTTGCATCTCTTTAACACTTATGCAAAAAAAAGTAAATTCTGCACTTGCGGCCAGTGCTGTAATAGGAGGCATGTCCTGAACAGAGCAGATAGCTGCTTTGTGCCTCTTGGCAGCCCACCTGGTTCTTTTCAATACATGGATCTTCCCTCTATTCCCTGCTCTCTCCCATCTCAAAGTGCACGTTGCTAGTTGAAAAACAGAGGGAGGAATGCGAACTGGTTCCATGAGTTCAGGGTGGGGAGTCTATCCTTTTATATCATGTTGGCACATCACATTTCACCCCAAGCAGTTTTGAATGCTCCTTTTTCATGGTGTTTCTGTTTCATATGTTCTCTGTACGTTTCTGTCTTCCCCAACCCCACCAGCTTTCGAATCGGATTTCAGGGAAATGATGGGCTCTGATGGGGAGGTTCTTAATTTCTCCCGTATCAAATATGTTATGGTAAGTTGATCTCTCAGGATGCTTTAATGGAAACCAGGAGAGTTATTGAATTAAAAGCTTCGAGGTGGAAACTGGCTGGCAGCCCTTGGTGGGACACCTCTCAAACCTGACACTGCATGAGACACACCAGTCTCTGTGCAAAGTCTGGGTGGAGGTTTGCAAAACCAGTGACAGAACTTAGGAAGAATCCGTGTGAGGTGCCTTTCATACTTGAGAGAGAACAGGTGGAGGCAGCCTGGAAAAAAGTCTTCAGTTCTTAGGTAGCATCTTTGAGAGTAAACAGAACACTTATAAAAGCAGCAGGAGGGCTCATAAACCTGACTGTTATCGGATCAGACCTTGGTTCCCACCTGTATTTGCATGCTATCTGCTTTCTGGCTTGATGAGGATGGATACCCATTCTCCTGATGGGCTGGCTTGGCAAAGGACTACTTATGGACAAATTCTTAAGAACGCTCTCAGAAATCTGGCTTTGTCACCCAGAGTTTGCAGCAAGACACTAAATCTTGGCAGTCAGGTCAGGTTGCAACTTAGAAGTAGGAGAGTGAAGGTGATCAAGAGAAGTCAGACAGGAAGCAGCGACCCCACTTCATTGCAACAAGATAAATGAGAAGGTTATATGTATGTGGTGCAGCAATATTGAATGATTAGTGGAGCCCACGTGTGGTCTCCCTTGCTATGCACTTCTTGTTTTTGCTTTGCCTGCTTCCATCTAAAAAACCTACATCAGCACATGAATGGTCTGTTTGGGTACCCCAAAGGAAAAACCGACCTCCTCCTTGTGTTATTATCTAGGTTCAGATGCCTGACAGTATCGAATACAGCACGATACAGTGTTCCATTGTGGTGAACGCAGCAGGAGCCTGGTCAGGGAAAGTGGCAGAGATGGCTGGCATTGGAACTGGGCTACCAGACACCATATCGGGGATCAGACTTCCAGTGGAACCCAAGAAAAGGTGATGATCAGTACAGCATTGACCCATTTATTATGGTTGATGTGGTATGTGTCTGTTGGGTCTTGGGCAAGGCAGGCTTTGAGGAACCTGCTTTGTGGTGATTGGCATACGTGTGCACTCATGGGACTGCTTCTCACGTTAAGGCTGGAGTCTTTGCCATGCTCCTTTGTTACCAGTTACAATGAACCTGAACACCTTATTTTTCTCAGGCCCTTCTGCTAGCAAAACCAGGATGCTTAGAATGGATACCTTTCCTGGAATTCCTTCCAAGAACTCCTGCCTGGTTCCAACTCTCTGCCTTTCTTCATCTCTTGCCTCCTCAAAACCCACCTTTTCCATGAAACCCTTTCAGGGGAAGAGGCTGTTGCTCAGCAGTAGAGCATGAGCATGGCATGCCAAGAGTTTTCCAGGTTCAGCTGCTGTTTAGAATATTTTGCATGCTGCTTTCCAGCAAATGTTCCCAGAGCGCTATATGTAGCCAAAAGGAATAGGATGATGGTTCTGTGTCCCAGAGGAACTCACAATCTGCAAAGAAAAACCCCAGCATCAGCAGTTAGGAGGGATGTGGTGGTGGATGAAAACTGGAAAGGGTATCTGCCTGTAAGACTGGGCAAGATACCTCTGCTGAAGACCCTGAGTGCTGCTAGCTGTTCAGTTCCAGGCTTAGGTAGACCAATGAGCAGAACCCGTGTATGACTGCTTTGCATTCTTAAGAACTGAAATGAAAGGCCTCAAAGGGTCAAGAAGCAAGTTCTGTGTTCATCTGCATAGAGGCCAGTCTCTCTGGCTCTTTCTCCCTTTTCTGTGGGCTGCTGTTGCTCTGCGTTTTATGAGCTCAATATCATTTTGTCCTTCTCTTGTCCTAGGTACGTCTACGTGTTTAACTGCCCGAATGGGCCCGGCTTGGAGTGCCCCATTCTGATTGACACCACAGGAGCCTACTGCCGAAGAGAAGGCTTGGGCGGGAACTACATTGGTGGCATGAGCCCTGAAGAGGTGAGTTGACCATGGATCGTGGAGAGCTAACCAAGGGGAGGCTTGGCAGACTAAACATCCCTCCCAGGCAGTGGGAATTGGTGATGATTCTGATGTGGTACTCTTTTACTGCCTTGTGAAGTGGCCTTGTGAAAATGCAACAAGGGGCAAGACACTTTATTTGTTGTATATTAGTCATGCCCTTCCTCAGAAGGGCTTGAGGTACACATGGTTTTTCACCACCCAAATATCCTCATGTCAACCTGGTGCGATCAGTGTGATTGTCAACATTTTTCTTTTCATGGCACACTGAGTGATGTCACTTCGGCAGACTCTTCCAGGTTCTGTTTCTAGGGCAACTACAGACAGTTGCCCTAGAAATGGAGCAGCAGAACCTGGAAAAGTCTGCTGGAAGTGACATTACTTCACTCCACCGGTGGAGGAAGAGAAACAATTTGTTACTACAGACAGTTGCCCTAGAAAAAAGCCATTAAACCTGGAAGAGTGTTTAGCTGCTGTCCTCCCAACCCCCACAGCACACCTGCAGACCTTTCACGGCACACTAACGTGCCATTGAATATTAGTTGAAAATCTCTGGGCTAGTGTGAGATTGGCCCAAGGGCACCCAGCGGATTTTGTGGCTGAGTGGGAATTTCTACCTGGGTCCGTCCCCTTGCCACAAGTTCCACACTGCGTCACCCTGTGACATCCTCTTGACAAATCTCTTCACAGGAGGAAGAACCGGATACCACGGATCTAGAAGTTGATCATGAGTTCTTCCAGGAGAAAGTGTGGCCCAAGCTGTCCCACCGGGTGCCAGCCTTTGAATCACTGAAGGTAATTGTCTGAGAAGAGGTTGAGATTCAACTTCCCTCTAAGGTCCAGTACGGACATAACACTCCTCAGTCACCTAATCACAGCTTGATGATCAGAAGCACCTTGCAGGTGTCTCCTGAGGGGGTTCTTCTGATGCTTCTTTTCCATTTTGAAACCAGCTGTGATAATTCTTACATCTTCACCATGAATCTTCAGGCTATCTGTTAGCCAGCCTTTCCAGTGGCTCTGCTAAGTTGTGTGGTTCAGGATAGGTTGGTGGCCCTCTGTTGGGTCATCTCATCACCGCAAGCTGTATAATGCCAGCATTTCAGCCTTTTCCTGTTCTTACTTGAGATGGGGGTGAGCTCTTGACTTCCGACGGGCGAACCCTTGACTTCCGACGGGCGGACTTCCCTCAAATGAGGAGGCTGGTTAGAAGGAGGTTGAAAGGGAGGGTAAAAAGAGTCCAGTCTCTCCAGAGTGCATGGAGGCTGCTTAAAACAACAGTAATAGAGGCCCAGCAGAGGTGTATACCGCAAAGAAAGAAGGGTTCCACTAAATCCAGGAGGGTGCCCGCATGGCTAACCAGCCAAGTTAGAGAGGCTGTGAAGGGCAAGGAAGCTTCCTTCCGTAAATGGAAGTCTTGCCCTAATGAGGAGAATAAAAAGGAACATAAACTGTGGCAAAAGAAATGTAAGAAGGTGATATGGGAGGCCAAGAGAGACTATGAGGAACGCATGGCCAGCAACATTAAGGGGAATAATAAAAGCTTCTTCAAATATGTTAGAAGCAGGAAACCCGCCAGAGAAGCGGTTGGCCCTCTGGATGGTGAGGGAGGGAAAGGGGAGATAAAAGGAGACTTAGAGATGGCAGAGAAATTAAATGAGTTCTTTGCATCTGTCTTCACGGCAGAAGACCTTGGGCAGATACCGCTGCCCGAACGGCCCCTCCTAACCGAGGAGTTAAGTCAGATAGAGGTTAAAAGAGAAGATGTTTCAGACCTCATTGATAAATTAAAGATCAATAAGTCACCGGGCCCTGATGGCATACACCCAAGGGTTATTAAGGAATTGAAGAATGAAGTTGCAGATCTCTTGACTAAGGTATGCAACTTGTCCCTCAAAACGGCCACGGTACCAGAAGATTGGAGGATAGCAAATGTCACGCCTATTTTTAAAAAGGGAAAGAGGGGGGACCCGGGAAACTATAGGCCGGTAAGCCTAACATCCATACCGGGTAAGATGGTGGAATGCCTCATCAAAGATAGGATCTCAAAACACATAGACGAACAGGCCTTGCTGAGGGAGAGTCAGCATGGCTTCTGTAAGGGTAAGTCTTGCCTCACAAACCTTATAGAATTCTTTGAAAAGGTCAACAGGCATGTGGATGCGGGAGAACCCGTGGACATTATATATCTGGACTTTCAGAAGGCGTTTGACACGGTCCCTCACCAAAGGCTACTGAAAAAACTCCACAGTCAGGGAATTAGAGGACAGGTCCTCTCGTGGATTGAGAACTGGTTGGAGGCCAGGAAGCAGAGAGTGGGTGTCAATGGGCAATTTTCACAAATTCTATGCTTGGGATCATTAGGAAGGGTATTGAGAACAAAACGGTTAGTATTATAATGCCGTTGTACAAATCGATGGTAAGGCCACACCTGGAGTATTGTGTCCAGTTCTGGTCGCCGCATCTCAAAAAAGACATAGTGGAAATGGAAAAGGTGCAAAAGAGAGCGACTAAGATGATTACGGGGCTGGGGCACCTTCCTTATGAGGAAAGGCTACGGCGTTTGGGCCTCTTCAGCCTAGAAAAGAGACGCTTGAGGGGGGACATGATTGAGACATACAAAATTATGCAGGGGATGGACAGAGTGGATAGGGAGATGCTCTTTACACTCTCACATAATACCAGAACCAGGGGACATCCACTAAAATTGAGTGTTGGGCGGGTTAGGACAGACAAAAGAAAATATTTCTTTACTCAGCGCGTGGTCGGTCTGTGGAACTCCTTGCCACAGGATGTGGTGCTGGCTTCTAGCCTAGACGCCTTTAAAAGGGGATTGGACGAGTTTCTGGAGGAAAAATCCATTATGGGGTACAAGCCATGATGTGTATGCGCAACCTCCTGATTTTAGGAATGGGTTAAGTCAGAATGCCAGATGTAGGGGAGGGCACCAGGATGAGGTCTCTTGTTATCTGGTGTGCTCCCTGGGGCATTTGGTGGGCCGCTGTGAGATACAGGAAGCTGGACTAGATGGGCCTATGGCCTGATCCAGTGGGGCTGTTCTTATGTTCTCTTTGCAGAGGCATTATGGGGTAGGGCAGCATAACAAGAGCTCATCAGCAAAACTGTGATTGTTGACTTCTAAAAATTTTGTTGAATTTTTGATTGAATGTTCTGTAAATGTGTATACAATTCTTGCATTCAGAGAACACAATAAGTATAATCATTTGTGTCTTGCAATCTCTGTATTATATCCAGCATGTTTGTAGACCATCCACCAGTGACAGAAATTGAAACTGAAATTCTTAGGATGTTCAGTTCTGCACTCCTTGAGGGTTGACATCAAAACAGCCTGGCTGTGGGCCAAAGGTTTCCCCTTAAAGGTCTACTTTGGTTTCCTCTTCCAAGCAGCTAACACAGGCATTCATCCCTTCTGTTTTAATGTAATGTTCTCCGCTAGGAGGAACTGGGTAGGATTCACTTCCTAAATAGAATCCAGCAATACCTTGACTTTCATCTTTTTGCTCTTTCAACCATTTTCAAATATAACCACATTTCAGATTTCATCCATGTGCTTTCCTCTTTCATCGGATTCCATCCAACTTTCCATGACGTTCCTCAGTGTTCTTGTGTTTATTTTTCTTTTATTTCTGTTTAGGTTTTGCATGCATTAAGAACATAAGAACAACCCCGCTGGATCAGGCCATAGGCCCATCTAGTTCAGCTTCCTGTATCTCTCAGTGGCCCAACAAATGCCCCATGCATTCACATGTGTTTACATTTTTCGCTGGCTAAAATAAATTAGCAAGCTCTGCTTTGACTTTCATCCATACTCTGGTCCCTAACCAGATGGAAGTGCAAAGTATTGCTGTATTGTGTTCTCAGTCTTTGGAAAGTCCTGGCTTGTGTGGGACAAGTCCATTGGTGTGTTTAGGTGACAGGCTGCTTTCCTTTTCCTTTCTTGGATCTCTTTATGTATAAGCCACCTGTGACAGTTCACAGTTTTACATGTGACAGTTCACTGCCTGTGTTCACCAGAGAGCTCAATTTTTCCTTCTGGTAGGTGAAGAGTTCCTGGGCTGGCTACTATGACTACAACACCTTTGACCAGAGCCCTGTGATCGGCACGCACCCACTAGTTCAGAACCTCTACTTTGCCTCGGGCTTCAGCGGGCACGGGCTGCAGCAGTCGCCGGCCGTGGGCCAAGCTGTGGCTGAGCTCATCCTGAACAACAAGTACAAGACCATCAACCTTGAGAGATTCTCCTTCGACAGGCTTATCAAAGGGGAGAAGGCTCTGGAGAGGAATATCATCTGATTTCATCTAAGAGCCCGGAATCCATTCTGATGGTGAGGCCCAACAATTTACCCTTCCTTTTCCGCTGTTAGGTGCCTACTTCAAAAATGTCACTTTGCCTCACACCTGACCTCCTGTGTTTTACTCCTACATCATCGTAGTGCACTTCTACAGTTCCAGCCCATTTGAAAGGGCCTTGTGCAAGAGAAACTTCCCCATGCTGCTTTTTCACTCACCTGTTTTTCACTCATACAACAGTTGGAGGTTCAAGTCCAAGGGACAGCTTCCCATGTAGTTTGTCCTTCAGCATTTGGTTTTCAGAGGTATTCATGGAGGTTTTATCTTGCTGTTCTGGTTAATTGCCTTTGATACAACCTCTATACATTTGTCTAGTCCTGTTTCAAAACATCAGACCTAAGTTTTTATGGACCCTTGGTCCAAGATGCTATCCTCTGTTAGGAAAAAAAGAACAACACCAGTGCCTTATCTCCATTTTAGAATTAGACACTGAAACTTACTGCTGCAGCAGCTCTTAGCAGTGATGAAAGCAGGACAAGCATCTTCCATAAAAAGGCCCTGTTATATTCAGAATTTGCATCTGCAAAAAACCCATTATGTCCATGATACTTCCAAAAATTCAAAGGGGGACGCTCTGAATTTTGAAGGGAGGGTGCTCCTCCCTGGGAGAAAATGTGGCAGTGTTCCCATCCCAGACCTTCACATGGTAGTGTGGGACATCATGTCAGTGTTTGTCAGCAATATGGCATGGATTGTGTGCTGTCCAGGCTGGGCAGCTTTTGGACAAAGAAACCAAATCATCTTCACACTGGCATTGTAAGTAGTCAGGAACAGCATTATTTAGGACGGCTTAATAAAAGGTATGTGGAGTTTAAGGTATGTTTAAATGCAGATGTTATGGAATACAGTGTGCAAAATTATTGTCCAGCTTGGCACTTGTGTGTGTGTGAATCATACTCTCCTTTGTTTAAGCATTCTGCATAGTCAGTTCAAGGTGTGATGTATTTTCTCACTGCCTGATAGCATTTCAAGTTCCTTTTTCTGCTCAAGGATATAGAATAAGATTAAGTTCTGCTCTCAGTGGTAATACTCAGTTGCAGGGACCCTTATCTGCTAAATATATTACTTTGGCTATTGGTATAAGATAACCTTGAGCCCTCAGTAGACGGGATACAATCAATAGATTCCTCTCGCTGCCCACTTCCTTCCTGAGAGTCTGACTGTTGCTTAGCAATTAAAGATGGCATTAAATTTTTGAATGTCTTTTCAGTTCCTTGGAGAATGGGTACCAGAGGGCCAAGGTCTGGTTGGTTTTTAAGTGTTGTATAATTTATTTTTTTTACTCCTTGCAGGGGGAAGGTTGTGTCCAGCTGGCCCCAGTTGTCATCACTGATTAACACCAGCCAGCTGGAGCCCTGAATTGATCTGACATGGGGCCAAGATGTGGAATTTGGATTCTGTTAATGCACACATGCTGCATCCTGGATGCAGAAAGATCTTCCAGCAGTTAGTGAAGCCTCATCATTGTGAAGCACAGACTCTGTGCAAATGGACTACACTGCAAAAGCTGATCTGCTTTGCTATTCAGGGCCACAAGACATGGGGTGCTGGGCTAAGTCCAGCGTGGTCTGTTTTTCTAATTCAGGAAGAGACTAGATTTGATATGATGGACACTCTGACTTTGTACTGCACACAATCATGAGATTGTCAAGAATTAACAGGTTTCTGAGGCAAGATATCTTGTTGAACTGGCAACTGCTAATCTTGGGGGCTAGTGGAGGATTCCTACCCTGCTCTCCCACCCTGTCTGACAAAGTTGTAGCCAGAAGAACTCCTCCCAGAAAAAAGTTCAGGCCTTATGGTTTCCATTTTTACATAACATCTATTTGCACAAAATTACCTTTGCTGCACTATTGTGGGGGAAGAAGGAAGAGTGCGGATTTTAACAGTGGAGGTAGGAAGAAGACCCCTTGGTGTTAGCTAGTTCCTTGACAGACCTAGATAACTATGTGAATACATCTGCCGAAAGCACTCTC
This sequence comes from Tiliqua scincoides, assembly GCF_035046505.1. NCBI lineage: Eukaryota > Metazoa > Chordata > Lepidosauria > Squamata > Scincidae > Tiliqua > Tiliqua scincoides. Next base: position 15,555,108 of record NC_089831.1, read on the forward strand.
TCTTGAAGAGAGAACAAGTCATGTTGAGTTAAGAATCCCTAGCCAAGAGTCCCTTCCTTGCTTTTAGTGTGGACAGTCACATTTTAAAACTCTTCTTTGATCCCCTAAGAAGACAGAAACTTCTTTTTAAAAAAAACCAAAGAATTAAAATAGAAGGTACCTAAACTCAATAGCCAGTACCTTGCATATTGCAAAAAACTGAATACTGTATGCATAAATCATACCATTGATTTTGGTGCTGTGCAACTTTCACATTCTGGCTGTTGCAGTTTCCTGGCAGCCCAGGGCATCCAAGGACAACTTGTCATCTGACATATCTGCCAGATATTAAAGCAAGCCTCCACAGATCGTATCTAAGCACAGAAAGTTTCAGTTATCACAATGGATTTCCAAATGCGTCATAGAAGCTGTAAAGATGATCATTGTAAGAGCTGAAGTCAGTTTGAAAGCAGGAGTTTGGTGTGTGTGGCTATCCCACTTTTTGCTTTGGTGAATGGGTGAGGCTTTTGTTCATTTTAAAGAGCTGTAGGGGACAGTGGGGCAAAAGTGGGTGAACACACAATGTAACAGCTTTCTGCTCTCTTAAAAGTTATCCTTGAAATACTTTATTTCTATGGTTTAGGAGAGAAGATTGAATTAAAATGCAGAAGAGTTAGGTTTTGAGAAGGAGAAACATAAAAAGTTAAGAGAAGCTTAATTGTGGGAAAGGAAAGGGGGAACCTAGATAGCAACCTGTGTAGCAAACAGGAAGTGGGCATGGACAAATAATTTAGTCTGGTGCATTGGGTGTGTCTACTCATGACCAACTTGTGGAGGGCAAGCAACAGATGCTGGCCAGGATCTCATGTGTTTTTCTAATGGCTACAGCATCCCTGGTGATGGTGAAAACCAGCCCTATCACCCCTTCCCCTATGAAATCTTTTCACACAACCCTTTCACAGCAGGAGCACTAAGAAATATTTGCATTTGTTAGGTAAATGTGCATCTCTTCAGGCTGCAGGTGCAGGAAATATCTTTCATTGAACTCTTGCATTTTGTGTAAAAAAAAAACAAAACCTGCTAATTGGAGCTGTTCCTATAGAAAGTGGGAGTATGAAAAAAATGAAGTTGAAAATTGGCACAGCAAGGAGAGGACTGTTAGGCCTTACTCACTAATGTGCTAGTTTTCTGCTTGCAGAGAGGTTTAACTTTTCAATGGGGGGAACTTGCAAAAACAACACAATCTCATCTAAAACCTGAAGTGGTACAGTAGTCCACTCTTCGCTCATCATTCTGCTCCTACGGACAAAGGGTCAACACATCCCTGCTGCAAGTGTGTAACTGCCGATGCTGCAAAGCACTCAAGCAGGTTCTGCTTTTGCAGAATAGTGTCTGACCCTCTTTGCTTGAGATGTGGCGCAACTCACAGCTGGCATGTCATGTCTCTGCCTCTCCCCTGACCATGCTCCAAGCTGGGAGCCTCATTTATTCCAAGACAGTGAAAGGAAAAACTCCACCCAAAGGTGGTGTAACTCTTGTTCAATTTGGAGAGGCCACATTACAGTATTTATTTGTGACAGAAACAGTGCAGGAGCAAGACTCCAGTGTGGGTCATCTAGTGACCTGATCTTAGGTATGTTTATGTATAAATAAGCTCCCTTAAGTTTAAATAGAGTTTGCTCCAGAGTTGAAAATCAGTGTGGGCAGCATTGCAACTTCAGTGGTGCTCCCTGGGGCATCTGGTGGGCCACTGTGAGATACAGGAAGCTGGATTAGATGGGCCTTTGGTCTGATCCAGCAGCGCTTTTATGTTCTAATGTCACATGGGAAAGTGATATCACTTGTTTAAGCTAACATCTGGTGTCTGCATGCTCAGTGCAAAGAATTGACTTATTAACGCAGGTAGTGGATTTTTGTGGTGGATGGGGGGGCCTGCCATGCTGTGGTCCATGGGGTCACAAAGAGTCAGACACGACTTAACAACCGAACAACAGTGGATTTTCAATGATTTGTGCATGCTTCTGGGCAAGGCAGGGATTCCACTGCAAACCCGGGCATTTAACTTAAGCATCAGTGGAATGGACTTGGGTAGAGCTTTCTACTGTAGTTGCATCCTATACAGTAGACCAAGTGGGAAAAGGGAAGGGTGAGTTTGTGCATTGGGGACATGAGACCCCCGGTGGATGGATGGATGAGAGAGAGAAGACCCTGCAAAGAACTGGGGAGGGAGGGAGTGCAGATGCAAGGTCCCAAGGCAGGTGTGCTCTGCACTTTTTAACCAACAGACTTTGGGGGGGGGGGAAGTGACTTTTCCTCCCCACCCCTTCCTACCCAATCCATATTTCAGTCCTGCTTTAGGCTGCAATCCTATGCACACTTATGGGGAGTAAGCCCCACTGGACTTACTTCTGAGTAGTCATGCCTAGGCTTGGGCTCTTTCAGAGCCCAATCCTAGGCATGTCTACTCAGAAGTCCCATTCTAGTCAATGATGCTTACCCCCAGGGAAGTGTGGCTAGGACTGCAGCCTTGGATGGCACTGTGGCTCTTTGCAAAACCTGGGAATGCAGGGCTGCAAGCCTATGCACACTTACCTGGGAGTAAGGCCCACTGACTATAATGGGACTTGCTTCTGAGTAGACATGCCTGGGCTTGGGCTCTTAGGAAGCCTACTCAGAAGAAAGTCCCATTATAGTGAGTGGGGCTTACTCCCAGGTAAGTGGGAGTGACGCTGCTGCCCTCCACCCTCCCCTTTGCAAAAGCGGATCTTGCTTGCAAGGAGCGGCTGCGATGCACCCGGAAGAGCGCGGCGCCTCGTGCAGAAGAAGCCTGCGGGCAGCTGCCCTTCTGTCTCCCGCGCCCTGCCCGCTGCGGAGGCACCCAGCTGGGCGACTGCTTCCTGGTTGTGCCCCCGGAAGAAACGCTGGCAAGTCCCGCACTTGCTCTCCAGAAACCGCTCCCAGACTGGGGATACTTTAAGAGCCCCATCCTCTGCATGTCTACTCAGAAGTAAGTCCTATTATAGTCAATGGAGCTTACTCCCAGGTAAGTGTGGATAGGATTGTAGCCTTAGAGCCTCATCCTAGACATGTCTACTCAGAAGTAAGTCCTGTTATGTCAGTGGCGCTTACTCCCGGTTAAGTGGATCGGATTGCAGATTTGGTCTTTTTTTGCAACAAGCTTTAAACTTGATTCCTGCAGAAATCAGTGCTGCTCATTATTATTAGCAATTATTATTAATATCTCATGAGGCACTCTGGCTGACCCCATTTGCAGACTGCGCAGTTCCAAAAGGGTTGCTGGTTTCCTTCTGCAAAGGAAGATTTAGAACAAAAAGTGCTGTGGGAGCCCAGGAAGGGGAAGGTTGGCCAGGAATAGGAAGGAGGACAACTTGGCTTTGCCTGCAGAATCCATCCCTTGAGCATTGATGGACTTCTTTTGGAAGGATTTCCACACCTTTGTGGTATGAGAAGGATAAATGCAACAGGTGATGCTTTGCCCCTCATTGCATCTGCAGTCAGGGCAGAGGGGCTTAACCTGCCTGATTTCTGCTTGTCACGCAGCCTATGCGATGGCCAGGAAACGCATTTGCCAGGAAACAGTTTACCCAAAGTTGTGGTCAGGAGTGTTTCATCAACTCCAGGAAGAGGCTTGTCTCACTAGATGTGCCCTTGAGTTATAACTGCGTGCATAGACTTTAAGTGTCTCTATGCATTGCACTCTAGCTGAGGCAGCCCTTGAAAATGGTTGCAAGCTTAACCTTATGCAGGGGCTATAGTAGCTCTCCTCCTGATGCATGAACTTCTAAGTGTGTTATATCACAACCCCAGCATCTGCACTGGCTAGTGTTCGAGGCACGATTCACAGGCTTCATCCAACCCGACACCAGTCAATGTGAGCACCATCCTGATTGTGCTGTTGGTTTGTCCTCCTCCCAAATTTATCCTCACAACAATCCTGCAAGGTAGGTTAGTCTGAGAGATGGTGACTCACCTAAAGTCATGCCCTGATCGTGATGACCTGGAAATTTGAACCCACAGCTCCCTAGCCCTAGTTCAAACCTCTTTTAACCACTACACCACTCTCTTCAGAGTGTGTGTGAGTTAAATGACAATACCTTAGTAAGGTATTAATAAGGTATTAATAAGGGGAGATATGGGGCTTTTAACTTGCTTTGGTTTTCTAAATCTATCTTTTATTGTAGCAGTATTTGCAAATGCATCTCCGTAACTGGAAACGTAAAACATAAAACCAAGTCTGTATACTATACACAGCCTTGTACTCAAATGACCTGAGAACAACACATGACTCAGCCTGTTGCAGGGTTTGGTTTTAGGTAGAGGTTCAATAATGGAGTCAGTTGTTTAGGTTTCCCATGGGCCATATTTGGACCACCATTTTGAGTGGCCTGATCAACCCAGTGGCTTTATCACTGCATGCAACCCCCTCCTTCCTTTGCTTTCCTTAGCCCCCCGCCTGTCACCACAAAACACCTGTTAAATGACTTGACTTCTGGGCTGGGTTGTTGTCACAGAAGGCCCAGCTGAGAGAAAAAAAAGTGGCTAACAGCTCCACCACTGCAAATATTTTCCTCCTCTTCTATTATTATTATTATTATTTATTAACGATTTGTATACCGCTTTTCAACAAAAGGTTCACAAAGAGGTTTATGGAGAAAATCAAATAACTAATATCTAATCAAATAACTAGCTATTCTAAACATTCTTCATTATGCACAAGATGTGTGCAGTATATTACCTGCAGTGGACTCACTGTGGCCCACCCTAAGACCAGCGGAATGTTTGTGGACCCCTGGTTTGGATTCTTAGATCCGTCACAGTGCTTTCTGTCAAGTACAGCAACTCTTAAAATATCCCCCTCTTCCCAGTGTGTTTTTTGCTTTCATTTTCGAGCTTGCTTTGTTGGCTCTTGTAGATGTGATGGTTTCATTTTGCTTTTTTTTGTTGCTGAGGTTACAGGGAGTTGAGGTTGTGCAGCAAGAGTTGCTCTGAATTTAGTTCTGCTGTTTGGGGGAACAGAACAACCTCTACAAAGCCTCTGCAAAGAAAGAAAGACAGATGTGGATGATTCTCAGCTGAAACTTCCTGCTGATATGGCAGGTCAGTAAACTCACTCTCTCTGGGGGGTGGGGGGGTCAGACCAGTGCTTTTCTTTTACTTTTGTCTTAGTTCTAACAGATGAATTTGTACAAAAACAAAATCAATATATCGGATTTGATCCAGTTTGCAGCCATCCGTGGGAGGGAAGGAGGCAGGATGACCAGACACAATGGAGGACAGAGTGCTTATACCTTTAACCACAGTATAGAAGAGAGAATGTTGGCAGGTGCAGCTTTTTAAACCCTTCCATGTTGAGCTGCACCTGCCAAAATTCCCTCTTCCATACAATGGTTAAAGGTATAGACACTCTGTCCGCCATTGTATCTGATCACCCTGGAAGACTTTTCAAGATAAGATTCTGAAGTAGCAAGGTTTCAGGCTTATGGAAGTTGTGTTGGAAGAAATTAGCAAACACAGTGAAACAGTTCAATACATGAATGGGTAGACGGAGGGAGGGGGAACCAATTATGGAAGGTGGGGGAGAGGGATAACCTGGAAAGAATGAAGTTTGTCCAGACCAGCCATGCAAAAACTGGTCCCTCTTCAGAGAGGGCTTTTGCATGAGAGATAATGAAGTAGAAATAATTGAAAATCTGTGAAAAATATTTGTAACACTCCTTGAACACACTGTAGAGGTTGATATGGGAATACAAGTGTACGATACAATATTGATCAGACCCCAACAGTTGTCTTTTCTGGGCTGCACTGCAGAACAGAACTCATCCTACTTGTGTAATGTGGACAGGGAAGATGTCCCGATGAAACTTGCCAGGAGGTGTCCCAATGAAATCTCCCTCTTGGTCACAGAAAGGATAGTGCCTTCTTAAGGAGGCCCTTGTTCAGCTCAGTATGAAGTCCTCGGAGGGAGCGTTTAGGTTTCTGCACTAGTTCCTCAGACCTCTCAGTGGTGATAGCCCAGATGGCATTTCAAAACTTCCATATCCAAAGAATACTTTGGTAGAGACAGAAAAAGGAGATCTTACTGCTTTCCTGCTCCACAGGTGAGCTTGAGGAGGCATTTAACTAGGCATGTCAGAAACAGGACACTGGGTGAGATGGACCTCTGTCTGATTTAGCATGTTTCTTGTTCTAGTGAGGAAATCTCAGCTAGGGCACAATCCTAACCAGGTCTACACAGAAGTAAGTTCTATTGTGTTCAGTGAGACTTACTCCCAGGAAAGTGAGGTTAGGATTGCTGCCTTTATAACTTTATGCAATTTTTTGTTGCTAACTTTGCAGACTGGTTCAGGCAACTCCTGATGAAGACCAGGAACAGCTCAAATGCTTCAAGAAGCAATTTTAACAGTTCAACAAAATACTCGCCCACCCCTCCATCAGTGAGAAACTCTAGCTCTGTAACCTGCAGCTCAGGGAATGGGCCCAACCAGGTCTCCGCCGCCTCCCAGGTCTGTAGCTCGGACAGCGCCCGCTGGAGAAAACCATACGATGTTTGCATCTGCCACAATGAGGAAGACTTTGGCTTTGTCGAGGGGTTGGTCTCCTACTTGGAGAGCCAGCCTGAACAGTTCCGCTGCTTTCTTCAGCCACGAGACTCTGCCCCGGGGGCTGCCATTGTGACGGAGCTGTGCGATGCCGTCCAGAACAGTCACTGTTGGGTGCTGCTGATCACACCCAACTTCCTGAAAGATCCCTGGTGCAGGTACCAAATGCATCATGCACTGACAGAGGCACCCATGGCCAATGGACGCACCATCCCTCTGTTGAAGGACATTGACCGCAAGGACTATCCCAGGGAACTCAGGTGCATCTATTACATCAGTGTGACGCTCCAGGAGAACAGCTTCAGGCAGGTCAAAGAGGCGGTGATGCGCTGTAAGTAAACAGTAGCAGATGCACAACACCCAAAATTTGCCTTTTGGAGAACCTTCTATTTATGGTCTTGAGACTAAAGGGATTTCCTAGGGCTGCAGTCCTGTCCATCCTTCCATGCGAGTAAGTCCCATTGGACTCAGTAGGGCTTACTTCTGAGCAGACATACATAGGCTTGCACTATAGGAGTGCTGTCCACCAATACAGATTGCTAGTATTCCGTATTCCAGTCCCTGATGTCATCGCGCAGATCTGCCTTTATAAACAGCAGAGGTTTACTCCCACATGCAGTTCTTCTCTTTCCATCCATAAGATCCAGTGTGATGTACTATAGGTAATTCTGAATTGCAGAGACCTGAGTTGTTGCTTGAATATATTTATATACTGCTTTTAAGCACAAAAAAAAGTCTCAGAGTGGTTTACAGAGCAAATAAAATAAATGGTTCCCAGTCCCCAAAGTCTTCACCATCTGAAAATATATAGAAGAAACTCCAGCAAATAGTCAGTAAATAGAAAAGACAGTATGCTAAGGTGAAGAGGGATAGTTCCCCCCCTCCCAAATAGAAGAGAAGCTTTACATTACAAAATGCTTCTTTCTCTGGATAACAAATGACTGGTGTGGGGGTTATTTTGAGCCCTACATCTTGACCCAAGAAACCTTGCAGGGCTGTGCTGAGGATAAAATGGAAAAATCACAAGTAGGCCATCCTAAGCTCTTTGGATGAAAGCGGTGATACAGCTGTCATAATTACTCAGTGCTAAGCATCCACAAAATCCCCTTGTCAAACATTGATCTGTTCCCCAACACCACACACCCTGCTAACAGCTTCCAGTACCCCACCCCTACACACTCCAAACACACACCAGATTGTCTTTGAAAAAGCTAGCTGGGACTCTTTGGTGATGATTGTGAAACTTGGTTGCACAAAGACCCTAATCATGGACAGGAGTGGCTTAGCTTGCAAAACGTGGCTGCCACGGCTGCAACACTTCTGATTTTTTGAACTGTCAAGACAAAATGTAAGGCTATGGCGGAGTCTTCTGTAACTCAGTTTTTAATTCTCCGTTTTTCATATCTTTCAGATCTACAGGAACTCTGTCAAAATACAAGCAGCAACAGCTAACTGGAGCCTGGCATGGTTAAAAATGTGTCTGGCAAAAACTAGGACCTGGTCTTTGTTCACAAGGATTTGCTGAAGGAGAGTTTCAATATGGTGTCTTGTTTTATCTCCCCACTGAAGGGCTGCTTTTGTGCTATCTCGCATTTAAAATTCTCCACTCTGGGAGAAAAGCACCTGTTTGCTATACTGGGGTGTTTTGGTGATTCAGCAATTACAGTTGGTGTGGGGGAGGGCAGCACTGTCGGAGAACACTAATATTGGTTTTCTCAAAGTGGCTATGAAAGCACAACACAACTTAGGATTCCAACAGCCTCCCAGATCTACTTGCTTGATAAAAGGTGGAGCCTACTCCAGATTCTGCTGCATGAACAACTTCGGTATAGGCATGTTGGATTCAAGTACTGAGGTTACAGGATAAAAGATGGCACAGTTACCAGGAGGCCAAAGCAGCCAAGTACTGTCTTGACTTGAGTCTGCATCATAAGAACGAAAGAGCCTGGCTGGATCAGGCCAAAGGCCCATCTGTGACAGAAAAGTTAACATTGGGTTGAAAAAACCAGAGCAAGGAAAGTCTCTGCCTTTGGCCATGTTGCTAGTCCCGAGTTGCAAGGACCAGCTGTGAACATTAGCACATACCAGGTCTGGGAGAACTGGAGGCGGCCTCTTCACAGGGCCCTCAGATAAGGTACCAGGCTGCTAAATTGGCTCCGAGGCTGCTTTATTAACAAGAAGGTGCAGCTGTGAACTTCTCAGGTTGGGGGGGAGCCCACCAGGAGGGAGAGGACCTGTGGCACATCCACACCTAGAGTGTTCAATTGGATCTGAGTTCTAATTGGCGGATGGACCAGAAGACCTATAAAGGTAGAAGGAAGTTGTCTTAGTTCATCTCTGGTCAAGGGGGCGGGGCTGAGCTTTGACTATTCTGACAAGATGGACCTGCCTTGACTGCAGCAAGGATGGGTTGAACTAGAACTCTGAAAGTGTCAGACTTTGGTGAGCGATAGTTAGAATTAGGAGTTAGCTCTTTATTGTTTTATTATTGCCGAGTGTTGTACTGTAATGAGATGCTCTAATCTAAATTCTGAAATCTATGACTGATGCAGTGCCTGTCTGTATAACTGTTTCTTTAACTCTCTTCAATAAATCCTATCTGTTACAGCTGACTGGATTATTGGGACTGATAGAACAAAGGGACTTGGTTGTGGGAGCTAATCCATGGTGGACTGGTATGTGAACTTTATACCCCAGTAAAGGAGACCTGCTCCTGGGTTCAGGCTGAGTCAGGGAGGCTCAGGCTGGAGCATGGCTCAAAGAGGTTTGACAGATTGACCTGAATATTGGATCTGGGAGCTCTTATGTTTGAAGAGCAATTGGCAACTGGAAACCGGGAAGCCTAAGGTGTTAAGCAGCTAAAAGAGGTTTATGGCTGGTTAATTATTGACTGGAGGCATCACTCGGACGGCACAACACTCAGGAACAACAACAACAACAGTATTTATATACCGCTTTTCAACAAAAAGTTCACAAAGCAGTTTACAAAGTTCACAAAGCGGTGTCAGGGAAGGTCCATATCTCAGGGAGCATCTCCATATTCAGATTGTGATTTTTTTTTCCCCCCAAGATAAAATATGTCAACAGTATTGTTCCTCTGTGTATAGCCCTGTGGGCTCCCTCCCACCTATCAGCCCTGCCCAGGTTGCTTTTGTGATACCTGCAAAAACAGACTTCCATTTGTGCAAATTTAGGCTTTTAGGCAGGAAGCTGAAAGCCAGGACCTCAAAGGTAGCGTTCTCTGAAGTGCTACCTGTTCCACGCGCAGGGCCAGCTAGGCAGGCGGAGATCAGGGGTCTCAATGCGTGGATGAGACGGTGGTGTAGGGAGGAGGGGTTTAGATTCGTTAGGCACTGGGGAACGTTTTGGGACAAGCGGGGCCTGTACAAGAGGGACGGGCTCCATTTGAACCAGAATGGAACCAGACTGCTGGCGCATAACATTAAAAAGGTGGCAGAGCAGCTTTTAAACTGATCCCTGGGGGAAGGCCGACAGGAGCCGAGGGGCATCCGGTTCGGGACTCCTCATCCCTATGGGATGAGGATGGGGAGGTTAGAGAACAACAAGACAAAGGCAGGGTAGGAGAAGAAATTGGGAAAGGTAGGGTGATGGGATGTGATAGACGGTTTGGCACAATGAGAGGATGCGGGGACAAAGGAGCGAATAAGCAGCCCATCCTGGGGCATTCCGTGTATAAATGCTTTTATGCGAATGCCCGAAGTCTACGAGCAAAGGTGGGAGAACTGGAATGTCTGGTGACAAGGGAAAATATTGACATAGTGGGCATAACGGAAACCTGGTGGAATGCGGAGAATCAGTGGGATACCGCAATCCCGGGCTATAAACTCTACAGGAGGGACAGGCAGGGGCGTGTTGGAGGTGGGGTGGCCCTTTATGTTAAGGAAGGGATAGAATCCAGCAAAGTAGAGATTGAAGGTGGGTCCGACTCCACCGTAGAATCTCTGTGGGTTAAATTACCAGGCTTGTGCAGCAATGTAATACTGGGGGCGTGCTATCGTCCTCCAGACCAGAAATCTGATGGGGACCTTGAAATGAGGAAACAGATCAGGGAGGTGACAAGGAAGGACAGGGTTGTAATCATGGGGGACTTCAATTATCCTCATATTGACTGGGTCAATTTGTGTTCTGGTCACGATAAGGAAACTGGGTTTCTTGACGTGCTAAATGACTGTGGCTTAGATCAGCTAGTCAAGGAGCCCACCAGAGGACAGGTGACTCTGGATTTAATTTTGTGCGGTACGCAGGACCTGGTTAGAGATGTAAACGTTACTGAGCCATTGGGGAACAGTGATCATGCTGCGATCCGTTTTGACGTGCACGTTGGGGGAAGAATACCAGGCAAATCTCTAACAAAAACCCTTGACTTCCGACGGGCGGACTTCCCTCAAATGAGGAGGCTGGTTAGGAGGAGGTTGAAAGGGAGGGTAAAAAGAGTCCAGTCTCTCCAGAGTGCATGGAGGCTGCTTAAAACAACAGTAATAGAGGCCCAGCAGAGGTGTATACCGCAAAGAAAGAAGGGTTCCACTAAATCCAGGAGAGTGCCCGCATGGCTAACCAGCCAAGTTAGAGAGGCTGTGAAGGGCAAGGAAGCTTCCTTCCGTAAATGGAAGTCTTGCCCTAATGAAGAGAATAAAAAGGAACATAAACTGTGGCAAAAGAAATGTAAGAAGGTGATAGGGGAGGCCAAGCGAGACTATGAGGAACGCATGGCCAGCAACATTAAGGGGAATAATAAAAGCTTCTTCAAATATGTTAGAAGCAGGAAACCCGCCAGAGAAGCGGTTGGCCCTCTGGATGGTGAGGGAGGGAAAGGGGAGATAAAAGGAGACTTAGAGATGGCAGAGAAATTAAATGAGTTCTTTGCATCTGTCTTCACGGCAGAAGACCTCGGGCAGATACCGCTGCCCGAACGGCCCCTCCTAACCGAGGAGTTAAGTCAGATAGAGGTTAAAAGAGAAGATGTTTCAGACCTCATTGATAAATTAAAGATCAATAAGTCACCGGGCCCTGATGGCATCCACCCAAGGGTTATTAAGGAATTGAAGAATGAAGTTGCAGATCTCTTGACTAAGGTATGCAACTTGTCCCTCAAAACAGCCACGGTACCAGAAGATTGGAGGATAGCAAATGTCACGCCTATTTTTAAAAAGGGAAAGAGGGGGGACCCGGGAAACTATAGGCCGGTCAGCCTAACATCCATACCGGGTAAGATGGTGGAATGCCTCATCAAAGATAGGATCTCAAAACACATAGACGAACAGGCCTTGCTGAGGGAGAGTCAGCATGGCTTCTGTAAGGGTAAGTCTTGCCTCACGAACCTTATAGAATTCTTTGAAAAGGTCAACAGGCATGTGGATGCGGGAGAACCCGTGGACATTATATATCTGGACTTTCAGAAGGCGTTTGACACGGTCCCTCACCAAAGGCTACTGAAAAAACTCCACAGTCAGGGAATTAGAGGACAGGTCCTCTCGTGGATTGAGAACTGGTTGGAGGCCAGGAAGCAGAGAGTGGGTGTCAATGGGCAATTTTCACAATGGAGAGAGGTGAAAAGCGGTGTGCCCCAAGGATCTGTCCTGGGACCGGTGCTTTTCAACCTCTTCATAAATGACCTGGAGACAGGGTTGAGCAGTGAAGTGGCTAAGTTTGCAGACGACAACAAACTTTTCCGAGTGGTAAAGACCAGAAGTGATTGTGAGGAGCTCCAGAAGGATCTCTCCAGACTGGCAGAATGGGCAGCAAAATGGCAGATGCGCTTCAATGTCAGTAAGTGTAAAGTCATGCACATTGGGGCAAAAAATCAAAACTTTAGATATAGGCTGATGGGTTCTGAGCTGTCTGTGACAGATCAGGAGAGAGATCTTGGGGTGGTGGTGGACAGGTCGATGAAAGTCTCGACCCAATGTGCGGCGGCAGTGAAGAAGGCCAATTCTATGCTTGGGATCATTAGGAAGGGTATTGAGAACAAAACGGCTAATATTATAATGCCGTTGTACAAATTGATGGTAAGGCCACACCTGGAGTATTGTGTCCAGTTTCTGGTCGCCGCATCTCAAAAAAGACATAGTGGAAATGGAAAAGGTGCAAAAGAGAGCGACTAAGCTGATTACGGGGCTGGGGCACCTTCCTTATGAGGAAAGGCTACGGCGTTTGGGCCTCTTCAGCCTAGAAAAGAGACGCTTGAGGGGGGACATGATTGAGACATACAAAATTATGCAGGGGATGGACAGAGTGGATAGGGAGATGCTCTTTACACTCTCACATAATACCAGAACCAGGGGACATCCACTAAAATTGAGTGTTGGGCGGGTTAGGACAGACAAAAGAAAATATTTCTTTACTCAGCGCGTGGTCGGTCTGTGGAACTCCTTGCCACAGGATGTGGTGCTGGCGTCTAGCCTAGACGCCTTTAAAAGGGGATTGGACGAGTTTCTGGAGGAAAAATCTATTATGGGGTACAAGCCATGATGTGTATGCGCAACCTCCTGATTTTAGGAATGGGTTAAGTCAGAATGCCAGATGTAGGGGAGAGCACCAGGACGAGGTCTCTTGTTATCTGGTGTGCTCCCTGGGGCATTTGGTGGGCCGCTGTGAGATACAGGAAGCTGGACTAGATGGGCCTATGGCCTGATCCAGTGGGGCTGTTCTTATGTTCTTATGTTCTTATGCTCTTGTTTGTATGGCTACCAGTCACTTTTCTCCAGATTCTCCAGAGTCTGAAGGATCTCTCCAGACTGGCAGAATGGGCAGCAAAATGGCAGATGCGCTTCAATGTCAGTAAGTGTAAAGTCATGCACATTGGGGCAAAAAATCAAAACTTTAGATATAGGCTGATGGGTTCTGAGCTGTCTGTGACAGATCAGGAGAGAGATCTTGGGGTGGTGGTGGACAGGTCGATGAAAGTCTCGACCCAATGTGCGGCGGCAGTGAAGAAGGCCAATTCTATGCTTGGGATCATTAGGAAGGGTATTGAGAACAAAACGGCTAATATTATAATGCTGTTGTACAAATCTATGGTAAGGCCACACCTGGAGTATTGTGTCCAGTTCTGGTCGCCACATCTCAAAGAAGACATAGTGGAAATGGAAAAGGTGCAAAAGAGAGCGACTAAGATGATTACGGGGCTGGGGCACCTTCCTTATGAGGAAAGGCTACGGCGTTTGGGCCTCTTCAGCCTAGAAAAGAGACGCCTGAGGGGGGACATGATCCACTAAAATTGAGTGTTGGGCGGGTTAGGACAGACAAAAGAAAATATTTCTTTACTCAGCGCGTGGTCGGTCTGTGGAACTCCTTGCCACAGGATGTGGTGCTGGCGTCTAGCCTAGACGCCTTTAAAAGGGGATTGGACAAGTTTCTGGAGGAAAAATCCATTACGGGGTACAAGCCATGATGTGTATGTGCAACCTCCTGATTTTAGAAATGGGTTATGTCAGAATGCCAGATGCAAGGGAGGGCACCAGGATGCAGGTCTCTTGTTATCTGGTGTGCTCCTTGGGGCATTTGGTGGGCCGCTGTTAGATACAGGAAGCTGGACTAGATGGGCCTATGGCCTGATCCAGTGGGGCTGTTCTTATGTTCTTATGCTCTGTAGTCACCATACTTAATACTTCATGTACACCATACATACTTCATGTATCTGTCTTTCTGGCTTTATCCTAGGAAGCTAAGTACAATTTTAAGCAAAAATTATACCCATTCACTCACTCAAACAGTACAGAGAGTTTGGTGGGTTTGGCCGTTGCATTCAAAGATAATAATTTGAACGACTTGTTACAGGTGAGCACACCTTCCAGTTTCTCCTCTTGGGAGGGGGCATAGTAGTCATTAGAAGCAGGCCATAGGGGACTAAAAGTTACTTGATTTTAGAAAAGTTTAAGAGATACTTAATAAAAGAGAAGAAACCCTAGTTTGGCAGAGGCCCCACAGGTGTTCAATGTTTGTATTAACAAAGGGGAAAGGTATGCAGATAAGATAATGGTACCAGGCAAAAGCACATTGTGTCATCCCTTTTAATGAGGTTAGTAAGAAGACCTGTCAATTTAATTTTAATTGGATTGATGGATGTGAGTAAGGTTTAACACTGGGTAAATGGTATTATAACACACTCTACTGGTTTTTGAAAACTTTGTAATTCAATATGTTTAAATGCCTAATTTTAACTTTTTTGGAAACCTGTAACCTGAAACACACCTATCAGGTGTCTCTAATGTTATCTATAGCCTATTGGGAATTTAGGACAAAGAACCAGAAATGTATAAAAGTATCCCACCCCTCTGCAGAGGGCCTTCTGGATTTGAGCTGAGCCTCCCAGAAGCCACAGGCACGCCTTGCTGAAACAATAAACAGCCTTCATAGCCTTCTACCTTTCAGTGTCTTGCTTATTTGGCCTCAGCGGCACTGGACAGACCCACCCCTCTCTACTAACTGGCGCTGCCCTTCGGGGCAGGGTACGACAATAAGAAAACAGGAACAGGAATATTGAGAAGGTAGATGAACCAATTCCTGGGAAAGTTGAGCTGAAGGATCTGAAAGCTGAATTGGGGAAACTTTTTGAGCAAAACGGTTGTAGTCTGGAAAATGCTATACTGGAGCCTGAAATGACAAGTGATATGACAGACGTGGACATTTCTATAGGATGGTGCTCACCCTTAAAAGAGCAACTAAATTCCAATTTGGAAAACATGGTTACAATCTCAAAATCACAGAAAATGCAAACAAGGAGGAAATGTTGGGAAAGGCCATTTTGTCCTCCCCATTTAAAAGTAGGGCTATAGATCCACAGTTAAATCGGCCAGGGATGCTGCTGGCCATGGACCCACATTTTGAGAGTATATCAGCTATTCTTGTTCCAGATGTGCTGTCTTCAATATGCAGTTCACAGATCAGCACTGTGGATGGGGGTGGTGCAGAAGGTCTGAGATGGTGAAAAATTCTGAGCAGAGTGAGGATCCTCTAGTACAGTGGTTTTCACACATTTAGCATCAGGACCCACTTTTTAGAATGAGAATCTGTCAGGACCCACTGGAAGTGATGTCATGACCAGAAGTAACATCATCAAGCAGGAAAAGTTTTAACAATCCTAGGCTGCAATCCTACCCGCACTTACACAGGAGTAAGTTCCATTTACTGTCATTGTTAAAAGAATATACATAGTAGGTTGTTAATGCAGGATGCAGCATATGCTCCACTGGCACAGCTATGCCAGTGCTGGAAAGTTGGTTAGGATTGTGCCGTAACATAGTGTTAAATAGCAATGCCTTTTCCTCTGACCCTTGCCCAGCAGAAGTTCATAGAGCAGGGCTTTTTCCATCTCTTGACTTGGATACAAATCAGCATCTACAAGAATCAAGATCAGTTATTCCTACTTCTGTTCCTAAGGAAACTACTGTAAATGCTTCCAACCAGTTAACTAAGGCTGATTTTTTTAGTTTAAAGAAGTCTAGGAAGTGCAGTACCGCTTCCTAATTATACCTGATTATACCTTCATCTCAACACGAGGAGCTAATGTCACTAATTATATGTTGATCGATGATGTAAATTTTCCTAAAGTACTGAACTTTACAGTGAATGATCATGCAATAAGTGATCATCTTTCTAGTTCCATTAAAGTGCAAGTTGAAGATGTGTAATACTCCAATACTGGTCAAACGAAAACTTAGATGCTACCTTTAAGGCAGAAATGGACAACCAAAACCGCTGAAGCTGCCAAAGAAATTATTTGTGCAGCAAAGGTACAAGAACTTAAAAAAGAAATTTTATTTGGATCAGACATAACTATAATATCCAAAAATATGTTATCACTCTTTAGAATGTTTAATCCTATTTTACTATCTTAAGAGAGAAATAGAAGAATCTCAAAAACTTGTTGGCAGACAAAGAGATGGTTTGATAACGATTGTAGGACAGCAAAAAATCAATGGATAAGACTATAAATTTTTTAAGGAAAATGTTATACCACATGCATGTAACTCCTTGCTACGAGCTAGAAGGAAATATAAAGCATTATGTTTTTAGGTTTTATTTTATGCCAATAAAAGGTCCCTGAATCTATAAAGCATTATTGAAAACTGTTGAGTATGCAGAAGTACTGCTGCTCCAGAGACCCAAGGTCAGGCAGTAGCTCCCGGGAAATAATGAGGCAGACACAGCAGTGCTCCACCACCTGATGTCCTTTACTTGAAGTATGTACAATATGTACAGTGCTAAGGCAGCAAAGCAAGACAGCAATTTCCACAATCTCCAGTCACCAGCTCCACCGATGTAGCTTCCCGCAGACACTCCACATAACATCTCCCATACAGCAGCATGTACAGGCTCAACTATATACTGGCACCGGCCAATGGGAAGCAGCGTATGATCTGGTGACAGTGGGACTCACAGTCTTGTGACATGGTATTGCAGGCTATTGCATCATCCCTGCCATTGCATCAGCCAATCCCATGATGCAACAGGGCTACATGGTATGTATCCAGGACGATCCAGCCTGTAAATTCCTATAGGCCTGGGGCATATATCACAACAAAGAAGCATCAATTTACGAGATCCACATGGGATAGGATAATCGCGGCAGCCAACAAGAAGTCTGGTGTATCTCTTTGGCAACTAATTACTCCAGCGTTGAAGCCGAAATGTGTCATTGGATCATCTGTATGTGTGGCAAATTGAGAAGAACCTTTTAAAAAACCTTTCGAGAAGCAGGAACGTGAACCAGCTCTGAACTCTGAGATCTGCCTTGCGCCGTTGGCTGAGTGGGGACCTGTTACTTGCAGTCCTAACGCTGAGTAAGGCTTAGATTGAGGAACTCTCCTGGGATAGATGCAGTTCCTGCAGAGCACTTGAAGACAGGCGCCATCCAGTGGGCACCTTCTTTACGCTCATTAATACAGACGGAACTATCCCAAGTGCTTAAAGGCTGTGAAATGGTTGGCAACCTTCAGTCTCGAAAGACTAAGGTATAAGCCTACAGCACCCGGTATTCCCAGGCAGTCTCCCATCCAAGTACTAACCAGGCCTGACCCTGCTTAGCTTCCGAGATCAGCTGAGATTGAGCATGTGCAGGGCAACAGTTGCTGCAAGGAGAACGGAATTCACTTGGGGTAATTGCGCTTGCTCTCATTAACGCTGTGAACGCTGTACAGGCTGTGAAAACTAGTAATGAATTTATATACTGGAAACTCCTTACATGTTAAAAAAAATGGAGCTATTTCTCACCCCACATCTGTTGAAAGAGGGTCAGGCAGGGCTGTGTCCTTGCGCCACATTTATGTATACATATACCTAGTCTACTTAAATTTTTATTAAAATTAATACATAATATATAATATGCATATATCATATATAACCATATAATATATATTAATATAATCATATATAATATCATATTATCTTATATATAATAAATTATATCATATATATATATATGATGTATCATAATTGCAAAATGATTTCTATATATATATTAATGTATTAATTTAAATAAAAATGTAAGCAGACGACAGCAGGCTGCTGAGCCAGAAGTGGCTGTGGCGCTCTCTGCGACGCACTTCCGCCCTACCTCCCTAGCTAACAAGGCCGGAAGTGACGCCTTGGCGCCGCTGTGCGCATGCACGGTTTCCTTCCCCCGCCACTGACTCGCCTGCTGCGACCTCCAGCCAGCAGAGGGCGCGGATCTCAGTTGGTGCGGACGGGAACAGTGGGAGGCCGACGGCGCAGGCGCGCCGTCAGCCTCTCACAAAGCGACGCAATTGCTCGCGCGCGCGCGCCGTTTCTCGCTCTTCCCCTCCCGCAGCATCACGAAGCAACTGCGCGTACGCAGTGCTTCCCGCCCTCCCGTCAGCCACAGAGCAAAGCAATTGCGCACGCGCAGCATTTCCCGCCCTTTCCCTCTCCACAGCCTCACGAAGCAACTGCGCATGCGCACTGCTTCCCGCCATCCGTCAGCCGCTCACAAAGCGACACGACTGCGCATGCGCGCCGTTTCCTGCCCTGCTCCCCAGCCAGCTTCACCCCAAAGCGATGACGGACTCCGTCAAGAGGAGACGCGAGGAGGAGGCGGCGGACGGAGAGAACGGGGTTGCTGTGTCCGAGCAGGGAAGCGACACCGCCCCCGGCTTCCCTCTGTCGGAGATGTCGGTGCGGAGGGTGCTCAGGGAGTCTGCGCGGGACAAAACCGTTTTCTTACATGGACAGGTACCGGGACCAATCATGGTGGGTTATTGGTGCCGGCTCTAGCCAATCAAAAGCTAGGAGGCGGAGCTAGAACGAAAAGTTTCCAGCCAATCAACGTCGAGGGGGTGGACTAGATCTGAAATTCTTCAGCCAATCAAAGTGAAGGGGGCGTGGCTAAAACTAAAGTGCCTGGCCATTGAGACGTGAGGGGGTGGGGCTGGCTGGATGTCACCAGCCAATCAAAACCAAGGTGCGCCCGGCACCAATTCATTATTGGAAGTCTGCAGCCAATCAAAATCGAGAGGGCGTGGCTAGAACTGAAGGTTTCCCTTGGCCCCGCCCCTCTGGGTAGAAACCCTCTTGTAGCTGCAGGAAAAGGGAGTTTGGTGCTGGAGAGAAGCTGAGCAGGGAGGGGAGGCGGCTGTGCTGCTGCTGTCCTGGCAATCTAAGCCCTGCACTGAGGATGCAGTCCTGTGCACCCTTTCCTGGGAGTAAACCCATTGACTGTAATGGGACTTACTTCTGAGTAAACTTGCAAAGGATTGGACTCCTAGTTGTTTTAAAAAAGAATGTAAAGGGGTTAGTATAAAGGGTAATGTTTTTGTTTTTTGTAAGCTTGTTGGCCCACACAGGGTTCCTCATTATCTATATATCTACCTTAGAGCAAGCCCCATTGAACAAAATAGGACTTCCTTCTGAGTAGACCTGGTTAGGATTGTGCCATCTGAAATGTATACTATGCACAAAGTATCATAACATAAGAAGAAGGGGGGAAAACATCAAACAAAGCATTGAAAACATTCATTTTAACATGACACAGTGAAACATAAAAAACAAAGCAGGACTTAACCCATACTGCTGAGCCACTGGGGGAAGAAATAAGTCCAGGTAAGCAGCCAGGCCACAGTAATATCTCAGGGGTGCAGAGGACCAGTATCCACTCAGCAGTCAACAACAGACGAAGCAGGGATGTTTTGAGCCCTTGCTGAAATGCCATGGGGGAGGGAGTAGTTCTCAATTTCCCTGGAAGGGGGAATGCAGACAGTAATGCCAAAGCAGCCTCAGTGTTAGCCTGTCCCAGTAAAAACAAGGAAGAATCTTATAGCACCTTCAAGACCAGCTTATTTCATCTGATGATTTACATTTGTCATCAGTGGCGTAGCTAAGGAGGTGCAGGGGTAGCAGCTGCACCAGGCATCAAGCGTTAGGGGGGCAACAAGCTGAGCTTGACACTAGTGACCAAAATTGTGAAAATCTTGGTATGTATAAATAATACCACCATGTTATATATCATTGGAAAGGTAATTTAATGCAGAATACTGTTAAACTGTATTCTATCAAAAGTTATGGCTAATTAACCAGAAAATGAAAACACAACTGTCTTGTGTGGAACAAAAATGGAATTTGCTTAACTCCAAACTGACCTATGAGTCTGATTGTTCTGAGTACCAATGAGATGTTATTATGATACAGCATGGAACCAAAATCTTTTTATTTATTTACTTAATTAAATTTGATTTTATCATTTGGGGGTGCTACAAAATCTTTTTTGACCCCAGGTAGCAGATAGATGCCTTAGCTTATGCCGCTGACTGGGGGGAGGCAGCAGAACAAGTGGGGGGGTGAATGCTGTGGGAAGGAGGTGCAGTCCTCCCAATTTTCACTTTTTAAAAAGCCTGGGTGTGATGTCACTTCCAGTAGTGACATCACTTCCGGGGCAACATTTTGAGCTTGGCACTGGGCTATGCAATCATTAGCTACGCCACTGGTTGTCAGAGTGGACTGCCTCTCCAGAAAGATCCAGCTGAAAGAAATTGCTTGGTCTTTCAGGTGCTATATGACTGTTTTCTTTATCCAAAGCAGCATGTGCCATAATTTTCTATCTCAATTTGGGTTCCAAATCCTATCTCAGCATAATTTCAAAATGAATTTAAGTGGGCTAAAGCTAATTTAAATGTGGGTGTTTTTTGTTGGTGAGGTTTTTTTGCAAACTTCCTGGCCATGCAGATATCTTCCGCTTGCATCCAGAATAGCACCAGTGATGTCATGAGTATCATAAGTGTTTAAGATGTATATCCCCTTAATAAATATTCCTAAATGTATTTGGGCTGTAAGTACATGCAACGGATTTGTTGTCCTTTCCTTTCTAACCTTCTCTTTCCACTTTGTTGGCTCATTGTAAATTCTTGGGAAGAAGGATCTTTTCTGTTTTTGAAAGGTGCCATATAATCTCAGCACTTGACAAATAAATAAGAGTGCATCTGATGTTTTGTCAGAGTCAGCCTAAGAAAAAAATCCAGCAAAATTATTAGCATACTTTGAAATTACCCTTATTTAAAATAGTGGTTATTATTTTTATTTAAGTCATGCCTTTATTCCATGATGGAACTCTAGTGTTTACCTATTCGTTTGCTGGCAGCCTTCCATCCAGGTACTGATCAGCCCCAGTCCAGCTTAATTTCAACATGGGGGCTGCATCCTGTGTCCTGGGACCAGTTGTATTGTGTGTGAACATTACACCAGATAGTGGGGTGTTTGTCTTGCGTTGAAATCTGATTGCAGAATGTTACCAGTGAATACTGAAAATGTTATGCTAGGTTTGTTAATGTTTGGAATAAAATACATGTTTTTGTTGTTGTATCATTAAAGTAAAACAGCGATCAGGTAGGGACCACCTGATTTTATAAAAGTAGATGGTTTGTGCTGTTTGCTTGCTACTCCACAAAGATTAGCAATTTGCTAACCAACGCCATGATTCTACTCTTATTTCTTTGGAGAACTCTTCATCGAAATAACTGGAATTTGCTTCCACACAAATGCATTTAGGATTCAGGTTTAAATGTAGACCAAACCTAATATAGGCTGGGTCCGCTCTTCCCATAGATCAGCAATTTCCAAATTTATTTTTATTTACCGTATATGGCAATATTTGTTTTGTGTACGGGTTACCAATAATAACCCTGGACGTATTGTCCTCCCAGTGATGCGTCAGGAATACCAGCTGGTATCAAACAATATGGTGACAGCAGCAGAGTTTCCCTGAACGGTGGTGGGTACTGGAGGACAGATGTTCTTCAGAATCCTCTCCCAGTCCAGCAGGCCTCTCTGCTGCCATCACGGCTGCCTAGATTAGATGGAATCAGTGGCATCTATCCTTTGGAACTTTTAGAAGTACTGGGAGGGGGGGCATATGTTTAGCATCTTCCCTGCAGGTCACCCAGCTGCCATGAGCACATGGTGCTTTGCTAGCATCTAAAATGTATGATTTTCCATCTTTGTTGCTTCACAAGTAGATATTATTTATTTCTGAATATAACTTTGGTTGGAGAGACTCTGAGGCACCATCTACAAAGCTAAGTAGCACTGGTCTAATTAAGCACCATCAGTTTTATGTAGTTGCCTTTCAGAACTGATTATAGTTGTTGTGGGAAATAAGTTATAACTGCAATTGGTACAATTATTGCTGCTATTAGAATAATGTTACTCCTCTTTGATTGCGGGCACTTATCTGTCTGCTGGTGGGAAAGAAAGGAATCCTTGTCTGCTTCAGTCAGTGCTGAGTTGCAGTGTGGCACCTCCCTTCTGCAGATCTTCACTCTGTTCCAGCTTTTTGCAAGGCTGGAAGTTGCAGGGGGAGCAGCAGATCTGATCTTTTTCCTTTCGTTTTCTCAGGTGTTTGAAGGAGGAAACCCTGTTTTGCAGCTCTCTGTCCACATTCTTCTCTCAAGCCTTCCATTTGGAGTGGTTTTTGGAAAGATGGGACTTTAGCTCACACCGAAACCCTTCCTGTTATTAGCAAAACCAGAATTTATTACACAATAATAATAATTAAGAATATTATGGCAGACTAAATGATGCAAAGTAAGAAACTTTGCAAATTTGCAAACTATTCATTCCAGAATTTGGATTGCTTGGATAAAGAATTTCAAACTTTAGAAAAATCCCTAAGAAGTAGTGCAAGTACTTCCGCTGGTTAGGGAGAGCAATAGATAAGAAGAGCCCTGCTAGATCAAGCAAAAGGTCCATCTAGTCCAGCATTCTCCTTCCCACAATGGCCCACCAGCTGTCTCTAGGAAACCTGCAAACAGCAGAAAAAGGCATACTGTGCACCCACTATTGCTTCTTGACATGGGATACAGAGGAACACTGCAGTTGAACCTTGCAGTAGCTCATAGCTATCATGACTAACAGCTGTTGATAGACCTGCTCTTTGGACTTTATCCCATTCCCTTTTAAAACCTATTTAAGCTAATGGCCATCACTACACCTAGTGGCAGTACTTTGCACAGCCTGATTACCTGTTGTTCCGAGAAGTGCCTCCTTTTGTCCATCCTGAATCTCCCACTGATCATTTTCCTTGGGTGATCCCTGGTTCTACTCTTGGAAGAAAAAACATGATGGAAGGATGAAGACTGATGCTGCTGGAGGTCAGGTTTGGCTAGGCATTAGGCAAGACATACTGGGGGTTTCAGGAAGAAGTGAGAGAGGAGTTGGAAGAATAACGAAGGTAGGGAAGATGAATGACTTGTCCAACCTTGTAATGTGAGGCACAACTATCTACCCATCAATTGTTTCCTGTTCTCCCCCCCCAAAACACCCACCAATGCAGGCTTACCCCAAGCAGCAGGTAGGTGTTCATCAGGCATGTACTGGCAAAGACCTGCATAAGCCATCTCACGCTATTTAAATGAGCCTGCATGCTGATGAAGACCACCTGTCAGTGCACTGAGCCATCTGACCTGGAGGGAAATTTTTTGTTCACCCCAGTGGTACTTGTGTTCTCTCCTAATGTAAGAGAAAGGAAACCCTGCCTGTTATGGACCAACCTGTACATTAAGCACAGCAGAGGAGCTGATACACTTAACTTTCCTTTGCTAAATGGAGGCAGGGAGATTCAGACTGGTCCTGTGAGGTGGGGCTGGGAAGCTTTGACCATTTCCTCCCCATGGTCCAATCATCCCCCTGCAGCCACCAGTGGTTGCTTTCCTCCTGGTGGAAATAACTGGGAGTGGGGCCACCAATCTGAATTGAGACACAATAGGTGCAAGAAATTTAAAGTCGTCATGCAATCTTCTGCATTGGAATACTCCTGTGATTCTTGATTAGTATAGAAAAGTTACGCAATGACTCTGGTTCTGTGTTGAATGCATTGTGTAGCTTGGCCCCAGTCCCCTTTCCAAGGGCAATCTAATGAGGAGTATCTGTCCCCTCATCGAACATCTTTCAGCTGGTTGCGGCAGTTGTTGGGATTTAGGATTGAAGGTGTGGGTCGATGAGCTGCAGCAACCCTTTAGGATAAATGAGTGGTATGGAGGACAAACCTATTGCACTGTGTCGTGGGGGGAATTTCTGATGGGGAGGGGGCACAGGTTGCAATTGTTCCATCTGACAAAAGTGCTGGATATGCATCTTGAGGCTGAGATTATTTTTCTTATTAGCATATCTATTGCTTTTAGCCTGGAGATCAGTTTTTCATGTTTAGTGTTTAAAGTGGAATTGAATTGCAAACTAGCTGTTAACTCTGAGGCTGTAAATAAGATAGATGGACTTGTCACTCAACAGCCATAAAAATGGGAAATTTGCAAGCACTCCTTTTTAATTCAACATTTACAGCTGTACAGTGTTGAGAAGGCAGGTCTTCCTGAGTGCAGGGATACAGTTGGGCTAGTGCTTTTATAGTCCTCTGTAAATCCGCTCTGAGATAACTGAGGCACATGATGAAGTATCCAGAAATTGCAAGGCATCTCTATAATTTCCAAGTAGCATGTAAACTCTAGATGGATGGCTTTTCCGAAGGGCTTAGATGAGACTTTCTAGGTCAAACTTGGAGTGTTGAGGGAGGTGAATCGACTAAAGGGGTGGTGGAACCATAAACTGGAGTACGCACTAGCTGGTAATACAGTATGTTCCTGTTGGAATAGCCAAGGTTGAACTTAATAGATATAGATGGTCATGCAGTGGATTATAGCAAGGGTGACTCTTATGTAGGAGCTGATGTGGCACAGCAGTTAAAAGATTGAACTACAGATTGGGAAGAACCTGGTTCAGATCTTGCCTCTGCTGTGAATTAACTAAGGCTGTAATCCTGTCCACACTTACCTGGGAGCAAGCCCTATATAGGCTATATTGGGAGTTGCTTCTGAGTAGGCATGCATACAATCAGACTGTAAGTCACCTTAACAAACCACTTGCTTTCATCTCCCCTACAGTATGGGGATGATAATACTGTCCTTCTGTATGCTATTGCTGTTGTACGGATTACAATAAAACAATCTATGTGAAGCACTTTGCGTGCTGAAAATGCTATATGACTGTTAAGTGGTGTTCAGAATCTGATTATGGACAGGTGGGCATGTGAACTTAAATATATACTTCTGCACCCAGAAAAGTGGAATTAAGTACAAATCTACTTAACCAGTGAAACCAGTTTGGGCTTTCAAAGGAGCAACATGCTTGGCCTGCTGTGAGGAATACACATAATATCCAGGTGATCAGGCAAGGAAGCTTCTGTGAAATAGCCAGAGAGTTGGTTGGATCCCTCCACATCTCTGCTCATAAAGCATGTTTACTTCTGAGTTTTGTACATGTAGATGGATCCATGGAAAGGACAGTTCCATCCATTCATACAGTGCTGTTCTTCTATACCCAGAAATCTTCTAACATGTACTAGTACAACAACTTATGAGCTAGTACTTGTTATCTCCTTCATGCGCAGGCTGGGTATGTCCAGCAGCTACACTGATGCTCTGGGCCCTGTGATAGCTTTCAGGATAGGCACACTTTATTGCTGGAAATGGTTGGCACTGCATATGGCCCTGGCAATTCCATCCACTTAGAGGTGCAATTTTTCCCAACGTGCTTTAGGGAACAGTTTCTTTTCAATGTCTTGAGCTTTCTGCTAATAAGCATGTTGACATTACCTTGCAGTAGCAGCAGAACATGCTTCAGAGGTCAATCCTGTTGCCATTTTGGTTCCTCCTAATAATATTGGACATAGAATGCTTGAACCAACATGAGTGTGGTGTTCACCACTAATGAGGATAGTTTTAATAGAGGTTTTGACAGATTGGGTCTGTCAGCAGCTATTAGCCATGTTATCTAAGTGAACCCTACATGGTCAGAGAGAGCATGCCAGTGGATACCAGCTGCTGGGGATGAACAGGGACTGTCTTTCATGCTTGTCCCCTGCTTGTGAATTAGAGTTAGCTAGTTGGAAACAGAACAGCAGCATAGGCTAGCCTTGATTGAACCATCAAGACAACTCTTGCCTCTTGTATCTCCAGGTGAATAGTGCTTCTGGGGATGGGACGGATGCTGTTGTGATTTTGGAGAAGACTCCTTTCCAGGAGGAGAACATCTCTGAACTCCTGAAGAAACATACAAAGCTGCAGCTCCAGATGACCAATGATATCTACAGCACCTACCGCCTTTATCTTCCTCCAGAGCTGAATGGTAAGTGGTCGTCAGCAGATGTATTGCCTTTCTCTGTCAGTCTGTTTATGCAGACTGGACCAGATCTCCTGGATAGTACTGAGGTTTCACTAAATGCTATGCATCATTTGGATACCTCCCTTACTGCTAATGGCTTTCCTGGGTAGGGAACCAAGAGTAAGCCAGGTTCCTCATACCTTTCCCTGTGTTTACCTGGTAGATGTATAAGTTGAGTCTTTCTGCTGAAATGTAAGAAGGGCACAGCTGTAGTTCATGTTTCTAATGTCTTAGTTGCCTGATAGAAGCCAAAATAGTGCAACACAGTACCTGCAGGTGTGTGCAATGATCTGATTATTTCCTAGTTTGAATTTTGCCATGTCTGCAGACTTTCAGGAGGACTCCCAAGGTATCCTTGGCAAGCCATTATCTCTCTGTCTTAGCCCCTCACCCCCCCATGAAGCTTTACATGGTTCTATTGTTTCTTACGGACGTCTTATAGTTTTAAGCCCCCCCCCCATGGCTCTCTGATGTGTGAAGGTGTGTCACTGTGCCGATGGCAGCTCTTGTACTGACCCTGCACCCAGGGGAGCCCATGTATATTTAGGTGGACAGCCAACAATCTTTTCCCTTTCACCTTTTCTGTGTAGGCTAACAGGAGCTGAGATTTCCACAAGGTGGCACTCTTGGTCTAGAATCTATTCTCAATTGTAACAATGGCAGGAAAGACTCTTTCCTGGCCTTGGCCCCTTTCCCACACACTATGTTATGGTACCATTAAACCTTGGCTTCAGCTTGCCCTCAAGATACCACCTAGCCACCCAAAAACTGGATGAAACGAATCCCCCGCCAGCTGGAACCAAACTTAAATCTTTGTTTGAAAGCCTGTGTTAAATGGAAAAAGTGACATTTGCCTAACTTGGGTGACCAGTTTAGAATTAATGGCTGATTGACAGAACAGATATGGTGGTAGACTTACCAGCTCCAAACAGAGTGAATAATTTGCACATAAAACCAAAATCAGATAAGGTTTTCATACATTAAATTCAGGGTCTGCGCCTTTATTTTCTGGTTGCTGAGTAGCAGCATCCGTTGAAACAGAATTAAGAGGGAGTCTCTATCCACTGCAGGAGACTATTCAGACAAGTAGTCCCACTGGAGAACTGTAGTGGGAGAGAGAGCAGCATTTATTTATTGTGCATTTATATACATGTGCATCCCCCATGCTGTTGTGTTCAGTCAAGTGTGTACAAAGAAACTGGACCAAGTTAGATGCGCCATGCTGACTATGGACCCTTTCCCAGGATTGAAGGAAGATGGGAAGGAATAAAAAGGGGATCTCTAGGTGCAGAGAAGCTGCCCTCCTTTCTCAGTATGATGTCAGGTGGCTCTTAATTCAGTTCTTTTGAGGAAAAACCAGAACCTTCTCCTTGGAAGTTCCTTGGAGCAAACCAGACCATTGATCCCTCTAGCTCAGTATGGTCGACACTGACTGGCAGCAGCTCTCCAGAATTTCCAAGAAGGGTCCTGTGAAGCCCTGCCTGGAGGTGCTGGCAATAATTCAACTTGGGACCTTTTGTGTCCAGAGCAGATGCTCTCCTTCCCCCCAGACTCCCCTGCATCTTCTCAAAATATCCTGAGAGGCTGTGCAAGAGTTCTGGTCCCTCCTTGTAAAGAACTGCAGTTACTCCAGAAAAAAGAGTGACAATGTCTGAAAAGCACTAAGTAGTTGGGGTCTTTTCTGCCCCTTGAAATAATCTTCCCCCCTTTTTTGTTCTTTATTCAGAAGTGAACCAAGCTTAAACAACTCCATTCACAGCTACACCAGAGTTTAGAGAGAATGAAAAAATGCAATGGTTTGGCTTCTTGTTTTAAGGAGGCCGAAAGGAAAAGTGTGTCAGTCCAAGTTGCCAATCCCCCCCGCCCAATATGTGAAGCATAAGATGTGTCTTTTCCTTTTGACAGCATTTAAGAGCTGCATGTTTTTCCCTTCCACCTTCCCTCCTCTTTGCCAGCATTCCTCAGAGGCATGTCTGAAACACTTACTTACTTTATTGTCTAGTTAATGTTCCTTTCAGGGTTTGTCTCCTCAGAGCTTACACAAGCTAATGTGTATAACTAAGCCATTAGAAGACTATAAAGTGTTGCTTTAATTTTTAATTTAATAGTTTTAGCGTGCATCCGTGCTCATTGTGTTTGGGTTGCCTGTGACACACACCACCGCTGTTGCGAGACCAAGCTTGTTCCGCAGTGTAGGGAAAGTGATGGAGCACTGTCTGTGTTAAAGTGAGCTCAGGTGTTCTGTTGCCTTTGCCTCTTGTAAACTAAGTGACACAGTTTACACACACACAGAGTACACAAGTTGGAGCGCTGGGTTGGACCTCTACTAAGGACTCCATTGCATTATGGGGACAGCAGCTGGTACTTCCCCAAAATGGTGGTGATCGAGCTGCACCCCCTGTTCTGCCCCAGACATTGCCTGTCAGTCAAACCTCTTCCAGTTACCCACCCCACTGCTTCTCAATTACCGTTCTCCTACTGCTTACAGAAAGCATAAGAAACAATGTTGATAGAGTTATACATTTCTGTGCTATGAAGCTGTCTTTTCCCATGCCAGGATTGTCTTCACAGCTGGATTTCCAACAAGGTCTTTCCTTGCCCTACCTGACAATGCCAAGGATTAAACCTGATATCTTTTGCATGGCAAAGCAAGCTACTTCTGAGCTGCAGCCCCTCCCCTACTGGATTTAGGTACATCTACACAAAAGAGCAGCTGTCCCAAACCCTAGATGATCAAGCTTCAGTCAAAGATCAGACCAGTTACCTCTCCAAAAATGATAACTGCATGTAATTAGACCCAATCTATGCTTCCTCCTCCCTCCCTTTTTCTCACATGCACACTTATCCACACGTGCCCCTGTGGCGCAAGTGTTGCTTCCCCATGATTCTAGTGCTGTGCTAAGGGAATGTGTGGGTATCACAACCCCATGGGTGGGACCTATTGTGATTCTTCTCTACCTGATCAGCAGTGATTCTTCTCTACCTTCCATCTGGGCAGGGTGCCAGCCAGGTGGGAAGGACCACTATGATGGCCCCACCCTCCCAGTGGTGATATGCAGGAACTTCCCAGTAGTGCAGAGTAAATGCAGGCCAGCTGGTTGCTAGCATTTTGTGTGTGTACTTATGTGGGCTGGTAACTTATTTTAGTATTTATCCATGAGTCTGGTCTAATAGCCTACTCCATTTATCCAAATATTTGATTATCACATGTTTTTGCTTTCTCTCAGGCCGTTTGAACAGATGAAGTTGTTCCATGTATAGAGCAGTGTGTGCATATAGTATTGCCCGCACAACAGCTAAGTGGGGACCAGACAGCCACCCACCTTGTTGCCAGCACCTGATCAGCAAGCTCTAGTGTGTGAGAGAGTTGTGGGTGATCTCTCTGCCATTCCCCTGCAGCCATCCCTAGCATCTAATTCCATCTAATTCCAATGCTCTTTCTCTGACGCAGCTTCAGGGTTTGGGAAGCCTTTTATTTTCCCCTTCCCTTTAAATAAATAGAATATGGATGACTTATGGGACAGCCTGTAATCTCTTTGGTTTTTGTCGCTAAAAACCTCTCATTAAAATTTCAGGAAGGAAAGCATGCAGGCAGAGTAAATAATGACCTCAGCCAGGGTAAGGCTCCTCTAAGCCTCCAGCCATTTTTAAACAGTTTTGGGCTCATGCCAGAGATTGTTCTCCCCTCCCCTCCCCATTTCTTTCTTTTTTTTTAAAGGAACTGTACTTCTCAGGGGAGAAAAGGATTCTGGAGGTACCCTTGGCTTAGCTTCCTGTAGTGCTGCCACAAAGCTTCAACCTGGATCTCTTTTTGGCTGGACTTTTCCTAAAAAATTTCTCTGTTGATTTTTTCCCCAAGATTTATGGCAGATTTATTTCCAGCTTCAGAAATCAATGGGGTGTAATCACAAGACTCTTTCCTGCCTGCACAGAATGAGAGAGAAGGTGACAGGAGGGAAAGACTTCTTGGAACAAATACATAGGATTGCGTGCTGCTCTGTACTTGCGACAAATCCTGATCCTTTTGGAAAAAGTGTGTCTTTTCAGATCAGAATCCTGTATTGGCATATCGTGTTTTTTTTAAGATGATGATGATGATGATGATAAAATTACATGGTTTAATTAAGTAGAAGTCTGTTGTTGTTGATGAAGTCAGGCTCACAAATATAGCCCATATGCTTGCTCATTTTGACTCATAAGAATTTCCTGCAAATGACTAGGCAGGAACAGAAGAGGCTGTTTCTCTCTAGGAGTCAAAGACTTGTCTAGTCTGCCTCTTGTCCTGCCTCCCCATCTTGCCGCTTATCGGTCCAACTGGGGGGATGAGACACAGGAAGGCAGCTCTCTGCTGCTGCTCTTCCCCATCACCTAGTGTTCGCTGGCATCCTGCTCCTGAACATGGAGCGTCCATCTAGGCATTACAGCTAATGGCTGCCGATAGATTTCTTTCCCCTTCGTGACTGTGCCTAATTCCCTTTTAGAAACCATCTAGATCAATGCCCACCTCTGTGGCAGCCAATTCTGTGAGTTAATGATGCGTTGTGTAAGGGCAGGCTTTCTTTCGCCTGCCCTCCAATCTGCGCCAGTTGCTTTTAGTGGGTGACCCAAGTTCTGGCCTTATGAGAAAGGGTGAAGCCCTCTTTCTCCACATTATTTAAAACGCCCCCATAATTGTCTTGTTCTGAACTAAGAAGCCCCAAGCAAGCAGCCAGTCAGATCTGGTTTGGGGGGCATCAAGTGATGCCTCTGCTTTTGTTTACTAGCCTAGTTGAGTTGCAAGATTATTTGGGATTGATTTGTCAGCCATTTCCAAGGCACCAGTTGGGTCCTGTAACCCAATTCTTGCTGAAGGGCCAGGGTGCGTCTTACTCAGGAAATAAGCTGCTGAAAATTGGCTAAGGGTTACCTAGGAGGTTCTCAAACTAGGGTGTTGTGACGCCCCAGCCTCAAGACTTCTGCCTTTGCCCCTTTAAGGGGCGGGGGGGATGCAGTGACATGATCCCCAGGATTGCGCCACTGCCAGGGGCTTTCTTTTATTTATGAGATGCTGCAGCAGCCGCCTCCCAGGTGTGCAGGGAGCTCCATGGAAGCCTCTGTAGGGCTCCCCAAGCCTTGGAGAATGTCAAAATAACGATTGTGACCTACTTCCAGTTTGCAGTTGCAATTTTGACATTCACCGAGGCCTGGGGATTCCTGCGGAAGCTTCCATGGAGCTCCCCACAGTCCTGGGAGGCTGCTGCTGCATCTTGTAAATAAAAGAAAGCCCCTTGCGATTGCAAAACTGGAAGTGGGTCGCAATTGTTGTTTTGACATTCTCCAAGGCTTGGGGAGTCCAGCTGAAGTTTCTGTGGGGCTCCCTGAACTCCCCAGGAAGCTGCTGCTTCCTGTAAGTAAATTAAAGTCCCTGGCAGCAGCATGATCATGGGGATCACATCACTGCATTCCTGGCTCCCCTGCAAGGACTTACTGTGGTTCCTGAACTCTGGGAGAGTTTGGGAACTGCAGGGTTACCTGGTTTAAGGGTCTCACCTTACCCAAGCTGATCTTAAAAGGTTGTCACATTCATGGTGGAGGGAGGTGGTCGTTTAGGAATCCTGAGCAAAGCCATTTAAGGTTGTGAAGGTGATCGTGAACCATCACCACCACCACCCCCACACACCAAAACAACAGAGCGATAAATGTTTGCTGAGTGTTTTGTGATTTCCTTCTTACTACAAGCATTCTCTGCCAGACTAGTGAGTCTACGGGAGCCAGTTACTCTGTACAGTGCTGTATTGAGAAATTGCTCTCCTCCTGAAGTGCTTGTGCCTTTGTTTGTGGAAATGTCTTACCAACCCTAGTAGAGGCTCTTCACTTTTGAAATCAAAACAAAAGAAGCCTTTGCAAATATTTCTGCAAGGAATTCACCTACTGTCAGATCAGTTTCCTGGAGGAGATAAGCGTTTGACAACAGAGATGTGAAAGACGGCCAGGGGGGTGTGTTCACTCATTTGGTTTCCTGCCTTCAGAAGCAAACTTCAGACATTAGCTGAATAGCAAACATGCCTCTCTCTTTAAAAGTCTATTGTTATTAGTTCAGATTGTGGTTACATCTTGTCATTCATGCTGTTCATTGCAAAGGAAAAGCAGCTGCGGATTACTCTTGAAAGTGTCCGGAAGGCTTCATTGCATAAGGGATACTTTCCATAAGGGAATCCCCAATTAACATTTGCATCAGCCATATGCCTAGATATCTGACAGTCTCGTTCAGTGAGACAAATGGGGGGATTAAACTGCTGCATCTGGACTAGTGTGTGCCAAAGGAGTGGTAACTGGAGCATCTGGCTGCGTGGGGCTTGAACTGGGATTCTCGCATGATGGGCACATATTTTCTTCTCCCTGAATCACCTGGTCCAGGAGGAACTACAGATGGCTCAAGCGAAAAGTCTGGCATCACTGATGACAATGCCTTGTGTCTCAGGGTCATAGATTTCTCCTGTCTGCCATGGCCGCCTGTAAAAAGTGTCAAAATCTGCTGTCTTAGTCTAGGCAACTCATCAGAAGGAGAAACTATGCTATCTTTTTCTCTGTGTGCTTCTCACAAACCATAAGAGGCCAAACTAGGTGTGGCATGACCATATGTCATGATTGGTGTGGCAGGAGTTGTGGTCAGGAGGTTGAGCTGTCCCCTTGCCTGGAAAAAGCTACAGGATTAGCAACCTTGGATAGGAGACCAAAGGGAGAGTAAACCGCTGACAGACCTCTGCATAGGAGTGTGAAGGAATGCAGGGGTGTCCACTGGCAAGAAGGATAACATCTGAGGCTTGACTTGCAGCTGCCTGAAAGAACTTGAAAGTGCAAGGGTTGAGAAGCCAGGATGGTGATTGCACTGTGAAGGGAAACATCTGGAGAAGTGGAGGATTCTGCGAGTCTCTGTCATGGAACAATACTTGTAAAAACCCCATCGAAAAATAGGGGTTTAGGATCAGTCTGCCTTGAATCTATAAGTAAGGTGCTTGGAATCTACAAGAAAAGTAGTATATATATATATATATATACTGTAATAAATAAATGCACCTGCTGGGTTTTAGAGGTAGGAGTTTTAATATGAATTAGTGCCACGAATTAACATGTGCAGCATGTCTTGGACCTGAGACTTAAACGATAGCCAGTGGGGATTCACCTTGCTTTGCCCCAAAAGAGGGAATGAAAGACAGGCCATCAAGGAAGCTTCTAAAACTTGATACATCAGAGCAGGTCCATGATGCTCCTTTTTTGCCTTCCTAGGGTGGATCTGCTCATTTGGGGGTTTGGCTCCTCATGCTGGTTTTAGGTTGCTTTTGTGTAGCTTATCTTTGTTTCTTTTCACCCTGCCTCCAACCTGACATGATTCAGATCTGTCTACTACATTCCATAAAAAGTGGCTAAGCAATGCAGCAAAAAATGCCACTGTTTTAACGTTTAAACGCCTGTGCTGTCTTAATTATTACTCTAAATTAGACATTGATTTTGAACTGGATCAGTGGAGCTCGCCCGCTGCAATCCATTCATATGGATTTGTGGACGCTGATGTCAAATATTCTCTTAACCCATTTAGAAAATTACTGTGAATGTATTTCCCTGAAGCTGATGGCCAGGAGCAGTCGCTTTCTGAGCCAGGCTTTTTGCCACACTTGAATACCCCTTGACCGATATCCTAGGTGATGCAGGGCAAATTGGGAAGCTGGAAATGCTGACTGAGCCTAAGCTGGTGACCTGTAGTCTGCTTGGTAAGCAAAGTCTGCTGCCAGCAGTGGAAATAATCTGTCTCTACCAAAACAGAAATTGATGCACGATCCATCAGTGAAAGTCAGATCCATTAAGCTGCCCGGTTCTTAATAATATTTAACTTGTGTTAGTCCATTTGTTTAGCTGAACATCTGGTTTCTTTTAGGCTGATTTCCAGGGTCTGTCATACTGCCTTGTTTTGACAGCATGTGTTATGTGAACAGTAGATGCAATTTCCAGCAAGAGGCAATCTAATCCAGTTTAGCTGTGGAATGGTACTGTGTCTCCAGGAGAGCACTGGGTAACTAATGCCCTGCAAAGGAAAAAAAAAAATAAAGCACTGATGTATGTTAGAATCCCATTATAGGAGGCTTATGTAAGCAGATGTACACAGCTGCATGCCGCTGAAGTGTACCATTGTGCATTTAAAGGCTCTTGGCTTGGTGGGAGGGTATCTAAATACTCCTAGGCAGATCCTAAGTGGGGAATGCTTTCTGCTCTGCATCCTGCTCTACATCCAGTGCAGATCAGAGATGAAGCACATTGTAGGCAGAAGATCTGAGGGTCAATCACTAGTGTCTGTAGGTAGGCCAGAGGAAAAAGCCCCTCTCTGAAACATTGGAGAGCCACCACCAGTCAGTGTAGACCAGCATTTCCCAACCTGTGGGTCGCAGCCTGATATGTGGTTGTGGGTCACAACACAATGTTCAAATCTGCCCCCAGAAACCTTACTTGGAGTCCCCAAAGGCTGTTTCTGGGTTGTGCTGGCCCGCTACCCGTTCCCTTGGTGCCCTACCCGTTCCCTTGACCTCTGCTGATCTTGGAATGCCTCCCAGACATGACAGGATGTTGCAGAAGCAAGCTGGAAGTTGCTTCCATGGATTGAGAGTAGCTTCCAGTCGCATCTGGGAAGCATTCTGAGGCCTTCTGCAGGCCAACAGAGACCACGGGAATGTGTCACAGGCTGGTGTGACTTGGAAGCAGCCTCCAAGGACTCCAAGTAAGGCTTTGGGGGGCAGATTTGGGCAGTGTTTCATGACCCATCGCAGAGCATGAAGTGGGTCGCGGCTCTCAAAGTTTGAGAACAACTGTTGTAGACAGTACTGAAGTTGATGGACCAATAGCCTGACTTGATGCAGAGGCAGTTTCGTATGTTCCAGGCCACCCCATCCCGTGCTATGTGATGCAGTGCTGTGGTGCCTCTGTCTCCATGGGGGACAAAATAACTTCTGCTATGTTTCTGTTGTTGGATTCACCTAGTCGGTGCAGAGAAGTAGTGTAATTCCTGCCCTCGGAGGATAAGCACTGTCTATGTGTGTCTCCACACTAGTCACTTCTCTGGGTTTGTCCTCTTCCAACCAGGGAACACACCTAGAACCTCTGACAAACACAGAAGCCCAGAGCAGGACGCTCCTCTGAATGCAGGCAATCCTGTTCCTTTCTTACAGGGAAAGATTAGGGGAAAGTACCTCCAGTTTTAATTCAGGAACTAGGCACATCTCGGTTGCGGAAGCCTATGGAACGCTGCCTTGGAGAAATTTGCAACCTTGGAAATTTCAGCAAATTTGAGAATTTTCTGCTGCTTGCCAGCACAGTGCTTGTGGCTTTAGATTATTAATTACTTAGCCTCAACAGCCATTACCACCTGGAAACATCAGGCATGTGGTAAGACCAGCCCTTTGGAAAGTCAGACATCGTCTTTGGCTGGAAGTGGAGTCAAATTAAATCAGCTTATGAGTCAT
The DNA here is from genome assembly GCF_035046505.1 of Tiliqua scincoides. Classification (NCBI taxonomy): domain Eukaryota; kingdom Metazoa; phylum Chordata; class Lepidosauria; order Squamata; family Scincidae; genus Tiliqua; species Tiliqua scincoides. The sequence goes on from NC_089831.1 coordinate 15,590,872, forward strand.
TCTGCAGCAAATTCCCCATCCCTTCCCAACACTCTCCTACTCCAGGGCCTTTCTCCTTTTAGCTTGCCAACTGTTCCTGTGTCTCCTCCATTGCCATCTACCACCACCCCTGTAATCTCTTCCCAAAATACCATATTACACTGCATAATTCAGTTCCCTGCAGCTAGAATTAAGTTAAAAAAAATAATCATTTGCTCTAATGTTGTGCCAAGAGGACATGTGGTGATGGAGGTGAAACTAGGACAAGATGAGGCCGAGCCGTGCATGCCCACCCTTGCCCCTCCATTGTAGTTCTTTTTGCCCTCCACTCATGCCATTGCCACATCCATCCCTGCATGTGACAAACACCAACCATTCCTTTATCTCTGCTGTGGCAATTGTCTGGCCACAGTTGCTCAAATTTCAGTGGGATGCTGTCACTGGCAGAAGTACGGTTGCCAGCTTTCCAGGGTTGAGCTGGATTCTCCAGATGTCAGAATTACTCTCCAGGAGACTCCTGACAGCTATCCTGTCCTTTGCTAAATGACATGACATCACTTGTGGGGGGGGGGGGAATTCTCCAAGAATCGCTTTGGTCAGAGTTGGGAACAGTAGGTGGCGGGAAACCCCTGTGGTTTGGGAGGGGCATATGGTGTATGGACTGTCCCTACTGTCCCACTGCCCCCAAAGTGCAAACAATGCAGCAATGACTGCACACTTCTTGTGCAATAAACCCATTGTCCTAGACAGGGTTGCATGTGCTTTTGTGGGGGAGCGAGGGTTAGGTCCTGAATGACTCCAAATTTTGGCAAGGGCACAAGCTGAATTCTTTGTTTATAAAGCGATGCAAAATATGGAAATTAGTCTAGTTCCTCCTGTTTTGGATAATGAGCTTGGCCATTCCATAAGGAGAGGCCAGGGACTGTGGAGGACACTGGAATCTGTCTCGTAGATCTGCTGTCACGCCCACACTGAATTGGAAGCCAGAATGCAAACCCTGGTTTCCAGTTTTGATTTACAGGCAAACTGTGGTTTGTGTTAATCATCATTGGCCCTGTTTGGATGCAAGGTTTCTTCAAAAGTGAGGAAGGGAATTGAAGCGTGCAAGGGAAGAGAGTGGGGAGCATGTGAACCCGAGGCTTGAGCTTAAACCATAGTCTGATGTTACATATAAACTGAGCTATCATGGCAGTAACATTTAAGTCTTATGTGATGTAGTTGTTCCTTCATCCATCAACTTCATTGGGTTAAGGTTCATCTGGTTGTACTAGACCCCATGTTCCAGTTTTATAATGTAACAGAAAGTGAGGAATTTGCCTCCATCCTTTCACTACACCCTATTCCAGTGGTTCTCAAACTCTCTGGGAGAGTTTGAGAGCCAGTAAGTTTTTGCAGGGGCGGGAGGAGGAGGCAGCAGGGGTGGGGGAAAGGCTCTGCATCCACTTTCCCTGCTGCGGGGAGTAAGTGCACCCAAGCCCCTGCAGCCCCCTGAGCGGCACGATTCTGGGGATCGGCCACTGCCTTCCCCCCGCCTCTAGGCTGCCCCTGCCCCTTAAGGGGGCAGAGACCAGGGCCCTCAGGCTGGGGTGTTGCGACACCCCAGTTTGAATAGCACTGCCCTATTCATAATATTATTAATCTCTCTCATGTTTATTCCCCAGTCTGTGTTCTTTCTTCTCCTGACTTAGAAAGCCCCAAATGCTTTAGCTTTTCCTTATAGGAAAGGTGCTCTTGTGTCCTGATGAGAGCCCATAAATCAAGCATTAAGCCAAGGTTCCACTAAAATGGCCAGCCATGAAAAAGCCCTTCAGGTCTAATGGCTGTACTACTGAAACATCCAGGTTTTGGGGAATGATTTAAATAGCAAATATTTTTTTAAGCCAGATGCTGTTGCATTGGGACGTCCATGTATGGAAAGCCTTAATGGTGGTTAGCAAAGCCTCTCTGATTTCTGTAATTGGATGATGTCCGTGGTTAGGTTTGGCTGGCGGTTCAGTTCCAAAGTGTAGTTCCTGTCTGAATCTAGGCTCTGCTGAAATGATGTGTACCTCCTCCTTCTTTTCCTTGAGTCATGCATGTTAACTAGTGGTCTTGGGGCATTTTGCAGGCACTGATGATAACACTTGGAAAAACCATCATCAAGCAAACCAGTCAGCCCGCGTTTCCCTGCATATGATATTCTTGTACAATTGTGCACTATACTTGTTCCAGTTGACTCCCTGTTGTTCTGTGATCTAACTATGCATCAAATTACATGAATATAGGAACCTCCACTGACAGACCTAAATGGAGCCAATTTTCCTTTTGCTATGTGGTCAATTAAACATCTGACAGAGTGACTCACAGATGCAAATTATGCCATTGCTGCTACTTTGGGTGGCCAACTGTCTCGCTTCCCTCCTTAAGTGCTTTTTTGTCTTATCCTCTACCCGGAGGCTAGAGACAAACAATAATTTTTCAGAGAGTTAAGAGATAAAATATATCTCTTTCAGTGGCTTATATACTTTTCTTTTGTCCCACTCTCTTCTCTGGTCAATCAAGACATAGATCTGAAGCTGCCACTAGACAAAGCCGGACCAGACCATTGGCCTGGTTAGATCTGTATTCTGTACACTGATTGGCAGCTGCTGTTCAGTGTGCCCTGTGTGGTGCCAGAGATTTAACTTGGGAACTTCTGCATGCAAGACATGTTCTGTGTTACTGAGCACAGATCACAGAGAAGATCTTTTCCACCAGTCCCAATAAACATTACAGTAATTCCTTTTCTACACCTTGCCAAATTATTGGTAGAAGTCCATACCAGGAGTCCAGAAAGCTATCACCTTGAGCAGAGCCACCTCACAGTTACTCTAGTTTTCTACTTGCAAGGATCTTTGCTCATAGGGAATATTCAAAAATATTGCAAATCTGCCACATTGGGACCCTACCACCTTCTTTTTCTGTATCTTATAGTCTAGACCTGCGTGGTCTCCAAGAGCTTCTCCCTATGCCCCCTCTTGAAAGACAGAACTATTTTTCTGCCTGTTTGGAGGTTTGCGTCCATCCCTCTAGTTTGCAACAGCTTCTCACCCTCTTGGTCTCAGTGTTTTAAACTGCAACGCTCCCAGCTTGCAAAGTAACTTATCAAATGGCGCATGGAACACTTGCTTGGGGTAAAACAAACAAACGACTCTGGAGTACACGGGAGCACCCACTGCCAGTCTCCCAAGGGCTGCTATTTGCTTTATGGATGCATGCTTATCAGCCACATAACTTAAGTCAGGGTTGCCATCATGCAACTTAGACATGTGATGTAGGCTTTTAAAGTACCTATGGAAAAGGGAGAGACAATTGAGAAAGCACTCTTGGCTCTTTCTGCTTGTTCCCTCCCTCTCCCACTTTGCCCACCTGGAGAGGAGGAATCTTGGTCCCCTTGTCAGTTGCCACTTTGGATTACAAAGTCTGTGCCCGGTGTCCAGCTGGTAACTTCAATTTTAATGTGACTTTGAATTTACATGCAAAACGTTCTCACCATAGTAAATTCTTGAAAAGAGACATCTGAACATTTTTTATGAGGTGTGCAAATGAGTTTCGTTTTAAATCCCTTTTATTATTTTTCCATCCTTAATGTAATTGTCCCATACTTTTCTTTAAAAGTGACTCAGATGTCTTATTAATGGTTTCTTTCCATATTCTGCAATTAAATTTTATGGCCTCCTTTCCTCCCCCCCCCCCCCCCCGGCAAGTGATTCACATTTCATACACTGGAATTGTTGGTTGTTGTCTCCTTTTGGGAGCCATAGGCATCTGAGGATTGCAATGGATCTCCAGCCTGAAAGTGATCCTCCTTGTCGGTTTTGTGTTTTATTTGGCTTACTGTTCCTGAGGTCAGAGCAATTGAATGTTGGGGGTGAAAACGTACATTGCCTTAACTTAGAAAGGTCCTGCCAAGAATCTTAATCTAAAGTCAAACACACTGATTTTATATTGCCTACTGTAAACTCTCTGCAAACACTGTCCACGTGTTCTGGGAACATCCATCAGCTTGTTATAGGTTCCTCAGGCTTCTCTTTCACTACATTAATCTTGGAGAGCTTTTATCAATGGCCTTATGCCCTTGGTAACAACTCATCGCTTTTGTTGTTGCATTTGCCAGGAGTATTTAACTAACAGAACTCCACATATTCTGCAATTGCACCATGCAAGTGTATTGTTCAGCCACTGAGAACTAGAGCTTTCAATTATTGTTATTATTATTGGTTCTCACCCTTAAGGCTGATGATCCATCAAGATCTACAGCTCTTTACAGAGTAAACCAAAAAGATAGGTCCCTGCATGCAAGGGGATTGCAGTGTAAAATTTGACTTGCTTGGTTCCATTACTGAGGCTTAGCTTTAGTGGAAGGTGAAGGCACAGTGTCATCAGATCACATAATAAGGTGGGGAAGATGAGAGGAGATGAGAAGATGAGAGGAAATGCTAGAAAACCAGGAAGAAAACTAAGGTAAGGTGGGGGGGTTTGATATCAGCTGCAATCATAAATCTTCTAGTTATATTTTCTCTCCCTCCCCAAAGTGTGTCTGAGTCTTGATCTGAAGGACTTTTAAGGACCGAGTGTAAACAGGGCTGCCGGAGCACAGAACTTGATTCTTAAAGATTAATGGTTTGTAAGTTGGTACAGTTGAACAGAGTCCTAATACTCTGCCGATTATTATCTTTTTGGATGATGAATTGTGCTTGAACTACACACCATGCTTAGATACAAGTTCGATAAGCTATATAAACACAGGTAATCTGCTTAATCTGTCCTCAATGACAAAGAGACAGGTTCCCCATCTGTGTGCCTTGTCAGTGCATAGGGCTGCACCCTGTCATCTAGAGCTTTTTTCAAGACAGGCTCCTGCATGAAAAATGCTTTCTCCCAAATGAGTGGACCTGGGAGTAGATTTCTCTTTAAAATTACTCTTCAAACCTTGGGATACTGTGTGCATTGACCTAGTGAGACTTAATAAAGGTGTTTGCATAGGAAAACACTGCCAAAGAGATAGCCTAATATGATGGATGGTGGCACTAGCTCACAACACAGAGAGTCAGGTTCAGATTGCTTCTCAGCCGTTGATACTGTCACTGGCTCAGCCGAACCTAGCTAAGAGACTGAGCTACAAATTCAGAAACCCTCAGTTAGAGTCCCGTTTCTGCCATTAAAGGCAGGTTGTTAAAGGCAGGTTGGCAAAACCACCTCTTTGCCTCATCTCTCCCATCTGCAGTATGGGGACAGTCCCTGATCTCTTGCATCCAACTTGGGTTATGATTTGTCCAGGGCCGACTTGAGTAAGTGGTTTATATTAGCTGTTTCATAAAGCACAAAGCAACCTTCTGAGGCCCATTAAAATGCACAGCATGCTTCTTAATGGTGCGGAAGCTGGAGCAAAATGGAGTGCGAAGCAAAGGGTGCCAAATTCCGTATTATTAACAAGTAATTGTGTTGATGTCATTGTGTGTCATGAGTGTAAGCAGAATCCTGAATGCCTCCGCCTTTCTTTGTATAGACTCAAGATGCTAGCCCTCATTGTTGAAGGGAAAACGCTGAACCACATGTAAGCAATAACTATTAAAAGTGTAATGTTGGAGGAGACTTTGTCAAATGAACTGTGAGCAGGATGGCTCTCCTTCCACCACCACCCCATATCCTCTTCTTCCATATTACTTTTCCTGGCCTCATCTTATACCATGTTCCCCACCCCGGTGCTTCCCTTTCTTTCCCCCACTGCCATAACACTCAGCATTCTTTTTGGCCAGCCATGTCGGAAGCTAATGAGCTTAAGAAACTCAGCTGCACTTCCCTGATCCCCGTGACCTGAAGTTACCACATTCTTTTACTGCCTGCAGCAAACTCCTTCAGACCCTCATTGGTAATGCTTTGTAGTTTGGGAAGCTGAGGGTCATCCATACAGCTGGCTGTAACAAGTTAATTAGAGGCAGATATCAAGTGGGATCCTGGTGTTCTCTGTCCCAGGCTCTTCCTGTTACCAGCGCAGCTTGCCAGTTTCCTAGTGGGAATGTAACCTCAATTAAACCATTGCATCCAAAAATTCTTTTGGCTTGTTTACAGTGTTCTTTTATTCCAGTTTTGCTCATAAGTCCACCAAAATCAGTTGCCCATATGAAATATTCGCTTTCAGTATCTCCCTGTGTCAGCCATTAGTTAGCCATCAACAGCCTGGTGAGGGGAGAAAAGAACAGACTCTCTTTCAGCTTACAGAAATCTTCCCTCCCTCATTGCCCGGAGGCAATTCTTAAAGCGCATTTTTGTCTATTAATAATTTTTGTTCTATTTTCCGACAATCCCTGCTTAGCAACTTCCAGTCTGCTGTGCAACAATATCCATGGCCCATACATACACCTACCAAAAGAAATTCTTAAGGGTTTTTCTTTCCCACGGCAAAAACTTATATCCAAATTGGTGGTTTTGGTTTTTCCCCCCTCTTTTTTTGGCATTTATTTGTTCCTTTTTAACAACACCAAAAATGTTCCCTAGGCAGTTCACTGCCCAGATAGCAGTCCGAAATGTTTCTGAGTAAAACCGTTTAATAATGCGTCAGTAGCCATGCTTTTAGTTGCTTTCAGTTCATTTCCAAAGGGGTTGGTGCTATAAAAAATGTTCTGCAGTACATGTTTCTAAAAAGTGGCCAAAGAAGGAATGTCCAAGAATATCATCTGTAAGTTTGGTTCCTAATCCTTATGAGGCGTGGGGTGGGGTTGAAGGAACTTATTGGTGGAAGTTTGCCTAGCTGCCCAAAGGGTGGTGGACCCCACTTCTTTCTTTGTCAGGATGTCGTGTTAGCTGGTGTGACTGAGCCTCTGCTTGTACATGTTTTTGGACATGTTTTTGGATTGTATTGAGGACTGTGGTGATGAGAAGTGAATGGGGATATGGGTGGGCCGCACTGTACATCTACAGAGAGAGTGAGATCTCCCTAATTTGGGTATGTGTGTTAATCCTATACAGTAGTGGTCCCCTAACTGTGTGCCATGGTGCACTCACAGGGGTGCCATGTGGCCTTCCCAGCTTGCTGGGCTGAGATTATGCAAGATCTTTTGCGATCTGGTGGGCCACTGGGAGATAAAGGAAGCTGGACTAGATGAGCCCTGGGCCTGATCCAGCAGGGCTCTTCTTATGTTCTTATGATCTTGGCCCATCTAACTGGGAAAAATAGACTGTGTGGCTCCCCTGTGAGTTCAAAGGGCTCCACAGCCAACTTCCCAACCAAGTTTGGAAACCACTGCTATACAGAATTACACATGCTTAAACACATTAATTTCAATACAGTGAGTCTGCACCTAACTCTCCATAGGATCATGCTGCAAGGCTGGTTCCCCAAATTGCTCTGCCTTTGGGTGAAAGGGTCATGATTCTGGTATCTGGGCAAGTTCAGCCTCCCAGCTGTACTAGTTCCACTTTCAGCCTAAGCTACCCTCTGAGGACTCAGAGCAAGTGTGTTAACCAGTAAGCACAGCTGGCATGTTAAGGAGAGACAAAATAAACCAGTCCTGCCTTGAAATGGAAGTGGTGGAGGAGTTTCTCCACCCCCAGTGCAGCTGTAACCCAAGAAGAGCATCTGAATGAGTTTTCCAGCCCGTGAAAAGTGACACTGCAATACCATGGCTTATTAATTAATTTGGCTTATTAAGCCCAAGCAAATGTGCCAGGAGCTGATGAGTCAACTAGCTGTGATGTGGAGGTTGGCTGTACAGGCAATCAAAGCAGCAGCAACAGAGCACGGGATAAATAAAGCAGGAGGGATTGGAAGGTCTTCAGAGAGAGAGAGGGCAAGGGAAGAAACAGCAAAGTATTTTTTTTAAAGCTTGTTTTATTTTTGTGTTTCAAAGTTGTTGTTGACATAGTCCTGGACTTCTTGTGATAATCGTGAGGTCTGGCTTTAGGTAAGGAAAACATACTTAGAATTTATGTAGTGCTTGCTGAGGGTGCACATCCATTATCTTGATGTAGTCTTTACCATACAGAATGATTGCAAGTATTATCTCCATATTGCAGATGGGAAGGTGGAGGCTGAGAGAGAGCTGCTTGCTTAAGACTGCCCATCGAGTTCCAGGCTGAGGCCAGGTTCAAACAGGGGAAGTCCTAGTTTGCCACCCAGTCTCGTATCCGCTGCACTGCATCAGCTCATGTTGGAAATGGCTATCCAAGGTTTCCAGGCTCAGTCACGTTTGTTAATGTATAGTGGAGTTAAAATCAGCCAGCGCTGCTGCTCTGCATGAAAGATGCTGCAAGCAAAATCTGTCCAAGTGCCTTGTGGGCCGTGTGGAAGAGGCCAGACTTTGCTTACTCCAAAACCCTTGACCAAGAAATGCCTTTCCCATGTCTTTCAAACCAGAAATTATTTCATGAATTCCTTCAGATCTCCTGCATCATTTGTTTTCTTTAATTGTCCAAATGTAAACACTGAAGTTAAGCATATCAACATCTATCTTGCTTATTTGGCCAGATGCTATTAAATAATGATCATTAATAAGCGGGGCCTAATCTTGTTTCATGCTTGATCCCGAACTGAAGGTCATGAAACAATCTATCAGTAAAGAAACACAGAGCAAGACAAAAATGCTTTTTACATACCAAGTGATGAGAGCAAAGAATTCTGGGAGTAATGTCAAGCATGTGGATTAGAAGGCATAGGGAAGCAATGGGAGTTATCATATAGTATTTCCCAAGTTGTATCTCCTTTCCGGAGGGCCAAACCAATTTAGCATGTCTGGGGCCTTGCAGCAGTCCAGCTGTGTGAGCCCATGATGAATTATCTTATTGTATGTTGGCCCTGCAACATGGCAGCAGTTTCTTCTTTCTCTCCTGGGTAAAGGTTGGATTTCCCCACCAAGGAAACTTGACAATGCAAATTGGGTCCAGAACATCAAATGAAGTCTTTGTAGGTCCAGGATGGCCACCTGCTAGGTGCGTCCATTTCCATACATTCCTTCTTGAATCTCTTGGGATTTCAGTCGGGTTTTTTTGGCCCTATTATTTTCTCTGTGGTCAGTGTTGTTTGTATGGATTTTATCCATCTCATGTTTGAGAACCTCTCCCTTGGAAATGGTCCTGAACATCCAGATTGTGTGGCTGTTCTGCTTTCATTGACTGACACTGAAGAAGCAGTCACACGCTTTTCGCTAGGTTATCCCTTCCCACCCATCCTTGGGAACAAACTGAACAAATCAGCACAGACTGTTCTTTACTAGCATCCATCAGACTCTAGGGGAATTGGACTCTTCAAATGTCATGTTCTCTAAGTCATCCTTGTGACAAAATAGGTCAATTCTGTCTGCTTCCCATATGTGTCTCAATTTCATTTCCCTGAACAATCAGTTCTTGTGAAGCTCATGCAGCCTTCCCCATCTGATTTTGACTGTAAGTTACCAGTGCCCACTGGTATACCTGGTGCTATGGATTTCGCTTCCCAGTATGGACATCCTCAAACTTGGATATTTAGGTAGACACTTTCATGGAGAGTTGGCTATTCTGAGCATCTGTCATGCAGCTCTCACCCATCTGTCAAGGTGGGGCTCAAATCAGATTTGCATTGAATCTGTAGAAGCTGTTTTAAGTAGGTTGGCAGAAGCTGTTTTGGGGGATTTAATGGTGCTGATAAATGCTTTCAGGATACCCAGTTGCTATGTTGGCTGCTAAACCTGTGCATTTGAAAAAGAACACATTTATAACAAAGACTTTACTCTCTCTTCCAGAAGAAATTGACACCATAGAGGCTGTCTCAAGTTATTTCCATACTAACTCTTTTTTTCTGAAGTTCACTTAGTTGTTACAAAAAGATCCAGACAGCACCATTGCTAAATTGGTGCACTCCCTTCTCTTCTGAGTTGTCCTTCCATCTTTTTTCCAGATCTGATATGCAGCAGCTTTTTTTTTTTCTGTATATTGAACTGAAGCACCCTCGTGAACTGGCAAAGCAGTACTGACACCCACCCCGTCAGTACTTTGAAGAGCAGAAAGGGGCAGGGGGGCAGAGCTGCACGAAGGTTGCCCAGTAACTGGGACCCTTGAGGTTCCAGAAGGGAATCCATTTCTCAAGAATCCCCCTGCAGGGAGGAATCTTTTTCATATAGTTTCCTATTTTGCTTCTGCAGAAGGTTTCCTTTGAATGAGGAGAAAGAGAAGAAGGAACTCCTAGAGGGCCTTCCCCAGTGGCAGCAACAAGCCCTGTGGTTCCTGGGCTGCTACACGTTGCTGCTGAGGGAAGGCACAGCTGGGACACTGACCTCCAGTTCTGGCTCAGCATGTGCTCCACTTCGGTCCTTGGAGATTGCTTTGAGAAGGCACTGCTTGCAAGTTCCTGGGAAACTCTTTGGATGGCAAATCTGAGAGTAAGGTAGCCAAGAGGGAACCCATTTAGGAAACAGTTAAAAAGGCCAGTTTCAGCTATGCTTCAGAACAATCGGTTCTGCTTCAGGGACTGCTTTAAATCGCAACAAATGGGGAGACTTGTGCTAACTGAAGGCAGCAAATGTGCTAAACATACTTTCCAGAGCGCAAGTCCCATTCAGCCAAACGAGACGTGTGTCTGAGTGAATATGTTCATGATCCAGCCCATGGAAAGAGATTGTAGTGGGGAGCCGGAATGTCAAAAGCTGCCTTATGTTGTGTCATACCATCGGTGCCACTGTCCGACTGGTCCACGCTCACTGGCCGTATCTCTCTAGGGTTTCAGAGAGGCGACATACCTAGCCATACCTGGGATAACAGGGAAAGAACTGGAGACCTCCTGAGTGCAAAGTAGCTGTTCCACTGTGTTACAGACCTGTATTATAGCACTATAAGTGCCACGTGAGAGCAAGACTCAAAATTGTATTTCCAACTGACTGCAGAATAGTGTTGCTGAAAGACATTCAAGTGGAAAGGATATGGGACATCCCGTTACTTTAGTGGGTCTCCCTGCAGTTCTCTCCTCTGGCCAGGATAAGATGGTGGTTTGTAGGCTGAATTTTCATCTCACATCCATCCAGCCTCCAGTTCTGGACCTGTTGTGGTCTCTAGACCTGAAATGGGAGTACATGGCTACCATACCATCCTCTTTGCATCCAAGGTTACTCTTGGCAAACAACGTAGCGGCAGTTCTTGAAAGCAGTCACAGAGACAGACAGAATTGCTTAGACTCAGGGTTTTTTTTTTCTGATGATAATCATACTGTGCAAATATGTTTACAATTCCAGAGATAAAGACTACTGTGGTGTACCCAGCAACGGAGAAACATCTTCAGAAGTACTTGCGTCAAGAAGTATATCTCATCCAGGAGACGGCAGAAGATTACAAGAACATTACTCTGCCTTTTATCCAATCGCAAAGCTTCAGCATCCAGGTGTGGAATGTAATTGCTTGTTATGAATATGTCCTGGTACGGTCTGTGGCTGGAATCCAAAGAGCTTCTTCAGGCGCACCCAGGGCCCAGTGGAATGCCCAGTGGAATTTTTGGCTTTCCCCCCTGTTTGAATGGCAGACCTGAGGTGCTGCAACACAAGGTGTTTATGAAGCTCCCCTTAGTTTCTGAAGGAATTTGCCATATGCCATGGGAGAGGGGGGAGGGGGGTGCTGCTTGAGTAGCACATATCCAAACCACATGTAGGTATGCAGAACTAATCATGCCACTCCTTGGAGCCAGATCAAGGCCTTTTCAAAAGGCATTCAGCCCATTTCAGGAGATGGGCTTTGTGACTCAGTCTTTCAGAGGAATAATTACGAGCACTTACAAGATTTAGCAATTAGTTGGACTTCTTGTTGGATGCAATTTCATCAGGGTTTTGAAGGCATTCAACACGCAGTAGGATTTTTCTGATAAATTATCCTTCTTGGATGTAAGGCTGCTGGACAGAGAACATATTGCCTCTTTGCAGTGACAAGAACAGCATTAAACATGAAATCTTTAAACATGATTTAAAAATCTTATATTGATTATTATTGATGAGAGGTGTAACCTTTTGTCTGATCAAATCAATTATCAAATCTTTTTTAACAATTCCAAAAAAAATAATTCCTTTGTGGGTCCTTCCTCCTGTCCCTTCTTCCTTTCTTGCACAAGAGGAGAAGAGTGAGCTTCTACCTTCTCTTAAAGAACAAACCACACTTCCTTGTTACATAGAAACCTGGGGAACTGTGGCTTGCTAACTAATTATGGGTTGTGTCCTAAGTTTAGCTAGTCATGACTAAGAGAGTCAGTCATGATGAACTGAAGTTAAGATAAAACTTCATATTTGGACTGATAACAATATCACCACCATTAAGTGTCCTGATCTCTTTTAATGATAGTAAGTTAGCAAATCACAGTTTCTCCAGGTTCTTATGTAATAGGGAACTGTTTGTTTCAAAGTGAGAACAAAGGCTCTTGCTCTTTTTTCACATCCAAGGTCAGGGTGGGTGAGAAGCACAAACCTGAGACTCCCTTAGACTGCCTTAGACTTGTTGACCTAGCACTAAACCAAGAGTTAAGAGTTCTGGCTGAAACACGCCCATTTGTTCCAGAGAAACGGAGCAATTGGAGGGAAAGCATGGAAATACAGCATCATAGTATGTTAGAGCTGTGGTTGGGGAGGGGGGAGGCAGGACCAGGTTCATTCCTTGCCCTGATAGGGTGCCCTGTATGCCCTAAAAGTGCACACACATTTTGAGTTTTTTTCCCCCAGGGATGATGAAGGTGACTCTCTTGGGCACAGCACTTACTGATTGCACAAAGTGGAATGTAATTACTGAAGAAATGCCACACCACTTTGGCTTTATAATTAATTAGATAATATTGGTGCAAGAGGTTGATGAAGGCAGGTGTGTTCCAGATAACGTCAATGATTTGATCTGCACGGCAAGGACTGCACCACAGAAATTAGCCCATACTCCTAGTTGCTGTTGTGTGTTGCTGATTGCAGCCGCCTCCATGATCCTCCCCCTCTTTTGTAACCCTAGCCCTGGAAATCTCTTCTAAGGCTTTTCCACAAGGATCATTTAGTTAGTATGGTACACGTGCAGTTGTTCAGATGATCCAGACATTTTAGACCACATAGAGGTTTTCTTGTAGAGTTACTGCATTTTTTGAGCACACAAACTATTTTCTCTCTCCTCAATATGCATATTGTGCACCCATAGACTCTCCGTTTTGTTAGTGTCATATAGAATATGTTTGCATGTGTATCATCAGGAAAACAGACTGCATAATGCTGATGAAGTCATTAGTCATGGTCCACATAGTGGAGCCTCTCCCTCCTACTCCAATCCATGCTCTTGGAGAGCTGTAAATTTTCGGGGGGGGGAGCGGTTGTCCTAAGAGGCTAGGCATTGCCGAGCAAGGGAATGTGTCCTCTCACGACAGTACCTGCCATTCATAAACTATATGATTTTTATTTTTTTAATTCTGTCAAGGCTGTGTACGTTCCTGAGCTGGTGCAGGAGCACCCATCCCCTACTAGTATCTCATGAGAATGGGCAAAAAGTTACAGCGGTTAAATATTCATGGTAACATGCCAGACATATATTGAGCCAAAGTGCCAGGTGTACCCATGGAGTGCATTTTCAAGGCCAAGATGTGTTTCTGCTACTTGTGAAAGAAAATGGAGAAGAGGCTGCCTTTGAGCATGAGCAAAATATGTTTTCATTCACTGCAGACTTGATCTTTAGCAGCTCTACATAGGGAACTGTGTTTTGCTGAGTCAGATTTTCATCTGAGCTTCCTGTTGTCAATACTGACTGGCAGGTTTCTTACACAAGGTTCTTTCCCAGCCTTTGCCGAAAATGAACCTGGGACCATCTTATATGCAAAGTAAGTGTGCCCCTATCCCCTCTCAGATTAGAAATCGAGAACAAAGTGTCTCTTTGGGAGCAGCATTGCCCTCTTACAGGGGAGAGAGAGAAGAAAAAGGCCAACATCTGCTGAGACTTCCAAGCAACACTGTATTCCCTTTGTGGCCAAAATGCACATTTTCTCTGAAATGCAACAGAGCAGCAGCATTTCAGAGGAGGCCTGCACGATGCGGCCATGAACTTCGCCTTTGCTCTGCCATCGCACACCACAGCAAAATGTGGCGTTCATTGTTACGATGTTTATCTAATTATTTGCAGCTGCAGAAGGCTGGCCTTTTTGCAGCTGGTGACAAAAGGTTGCTTCACAGGCTCCAAATGTGCTCTCCAAATTTCTTTCTTTCTTTCTTTCTTTCTTTCTTTCTTTCTTTCTTTCTTTCTTTCTTTCTTTCTTTCTTTCTTTCTTTCTTTCTTTCTTTCTTTCTTTCTTTCTTTCTTTCTTTCTTTCTTTCTTTCAAAAGTCCCTTTAAAAAAAATAAATCTCCCCTGCCAACATAAATAGTTCCTAGCTGGGCTAATGTGCAGCAAGCATCTGTTTCCTTTCAGGAAGGAGCAGGGTGACTTGAGTACTGTTCCAGTACTGGCCTTGATGCCATGGCTGAGTCCTGTTCCTTAGATTGCAGTTTTGAAATATTTATTTACTTATTTATTACAGTATTTACATACCGCCTTTCACATAGGTTCAAGGCAGTGTACATTGGGAGGCTGGCCCAAAACCCCATTTTTTCAAATGGGATTTTAAACTTATTTTTCATAGAACCCTTCATTTCTCCAGAGGCTTCCCTTTTCACAGTGCGATCATCTTTCCTGGCTGCAAAGCTCTCATGCCATCTGTGCTTCTGCAGGCAACAGCTAAAACAAAGCCCAGCCAGGTTCTCAAGCAGTTATCCATTCTTGCCAGGTGATACCTCCATATTCCTCCTCCACCCCCTCACAGCACCTTGTACCCAGTTTCCGATCTCCCATCCAAAGGCACAACCTGAGCTGATCTCACTTAGCTTCTTCAGGCAAGGTGGCAGTTCAGCCTCCACTTTCTGCCACACACACCAGTTGAGCAGCACCCGTCTGCCCATGTTTATCATTAGTGAGCAAGTGTAAATGTGGTTCACACGCTGTAGCCTTGGCCTCAGAAGAGATCCATGTGACTGGATTATGTCTGACAACCATAATGTGGCAAAGAACTTTGAATGACCAAGATTAGCTGCTTTTGGCACCTGCATGTAGCTTTTGGTTTTGGGTATGTCCCATCGCAAGGGTTCAAGCACAACATAACAGAATCCTAGTGCCTAGTGATCTTCAAGAAAAATAAATCTTCCTTTGCCTTTATTCCGCATATTCTTATTTTTGAAAAGTGTGATCCCTGTGTGTGGTGAACCACAAACCTGGGCTTTTGAAAAAAAAAATTGTTTTTAAAATGGCTTTCCTGTTGGCATGTTTTCATGAGATTCGGAGCCAAAGAAGCTCCTCATTGGCAAATGCAGTTCTAGAGCACTACTCTCTGCTAGAAAGCAGATGGGTGGGGGGAGAGTTCAGGGGAAAAGGTGAACATAACAGCCCCACTGGATCAGGCCATAGGCCCATCTAGTCCAGCTTCCTGTCTCTCACAGTGGCCCACCAAATGCCCCAGGGAGCACACCAGATAACAAGAGACCTGCATCCTGGTGCCCTCCCTTGCATCTGGCATTCTGACACAGCCCATTTCTGAAATCAGGAGGTTACACATACCTCCTGGGATATGGGTGAGATATAAATACAGTGAATTTCATGAGAACATTGAATGCACATCTTAAATCATCTTTCTGAGCATGGTTTCAAGCCCATGTTTGCCACTGAATGTGGAGCCAGACCCATAATCAGTCACAAAAGTTCATAAAGAAGAAAGCAAAGTCAACCAGAGCTTCTTTTGAAAGCAGGTAATTTTGTCATGTATTTGTGCCGGGAGAATAGCAAATGATCCTATTGCAGAGATGTGGCAAAATTACCCCCCCCCCCCCCCGAAGAGAAGCTGATTAGAAATTAACTCAGGCCAGCACCATGAATCATGCAGGGTAGCGCTGGTCAGCCTCTCCTGTCAGTGGGTTCTTGTTACCCTGCACATCCTTGATCTTGTCTGATCTTGGAAGCTAAGCAGGGTCAGGCCTGGTTAGTACTTGGATGGGAGACTGCCTGGGAATACCGGGTGCTGTAGGCTTATACCATAGTCTTTCGAGACTGAAGGTTGCCAACCATTTAGTACAGCCCTCAAGTATTTGATAAACTTACTTCTGGCATCACACTAGAAGTCTTGATATGCTATTTGGAAGTTACTGGCTTAATTATTATTGCTTTGCTGCATTTGTTTCTGTGCCAGCAAAGTATGCAGGGAGTTTTTGTATCTAAAGGTCTTGTCTCTCTTTCTCTTCCCTCCTCAACTACATTAAAAAATAATAAACTGGTCTCCTTTGGCAAAGTCAATTTCAGGGATAATTCTTTCCAAGTTCTCTTAGGCAGGAGTGTTGCAATTGTTCTCTTGGAATAAACTATCTCTAAATCCCTATTGAAATGAGTGTTCTGCTTTCAGAAATTGCAGGAATGTTTTGTAGAAAAGACAAATGCAACCTTAACTTAATCCTTAACTTAACCATTAACTTAAATGTTGAAAGGGCAACAGTACCCTTGTATATCTAGAGAATGATCTCCTCTTTGCAATGTAGTACTTGGTCGTGGTTCGGATGCATGACATTTTATTGTTTGATGGATAATTAACTGTAAATCTTATTAGGTATGAAATCATTTGACCTGTTTGTGAATCCAAATGCAATTTTTTTTTTTAAAAGCTGAGACCTACAATGAGGTTTCCACTTGCAGAGAACAAAACGATGAAAAGAGCTTGAGCTGCTCGGAGGAGAATGATGCACTTTGACATGTTGAAGATATATGTAGTTTATTTTTAGAAATAATTCATTTGTCTCTTTAGTGGGTCTACAATATCCTGGAGAAGAAGGCTGAGGCCGACCGGGTAGTCTACGAAAATCCAGATCCTGCCAATGGTTTTATTCTTATTCCTGATCTTAAATGGGATCAAAAGCAGGTTAGTAAGATGTTCTGTCGATAGACGTCGATGTTCCATCTCGTCTGATCTTGGAAGCTAAGCAGGGTCAGGCCTGGTTAGTACTTGGATGGGAGACCGCCTGGGAATACCGGGTGCTGTAGGCTTATACCATAGTCTTTCGAGACTGAAGGTTGTCAACCATTTTTTTTTTCCATCCTTCACAGGGATGTCTGCACAGTTTTTAAAATGGTGAGGATGACAACATACCAGGCGAGGGTCCACAGTGGCATTTGGCAGCTTGCTTCTAGTGACTGTGGTGGGTGTATATACATGCAAAAGAGCACTTTAACAGTGCAGTCTTATTCTTGTTTACTCATAAACAAGTCCTGTTCTGCTCGATGAGACTTACTCCCAGGAAAGCGAGCGTAGGATTGTAAGGTTGGGCACCATCTTGCAGACTTGCCTGCTGTTTCACATTTCATTGCTGGTATGGTTAATTTTGAATTACTGACAGTGTATTATAGAGCACATGAGTTCCATAAGCAATAGAATAGGCTCTTGCAGAGTTAAATAAGTACCAGGGATAATAAGTGGAACCGTGGATATTGTGAAGTGTGTATGAACGTCAAGCATTAGTTATTGCTATGAGGCTAAGAGTTGTAGAAGTACAAAAGTATCCATCTTTTCACCTGTGAAATGTTGGCAGGTATGGAGTTTACATTAATCCTGCTCTCTCTGCCCCCTCTTGGGTCTCTGCATGAGCCCTGGCTTGAAACGACTCTCTTCCCTTCCACAGCTGTTTCACAATAATACTATGATGTTTATAAAATGAGACCTTGATATCTTACTCCTTACTGTGGGTGTCTTATTCCTTACTAGTGCTGCTATTTCACATGTTTTTCATTGATGTTGAATTATTTGTACCTTAAATTATTCAACCTTCAGTGGAAAGGCAGCATAACAGTGTTTAAAGCAAAGAAATCCATCAGTATCTCAATAAAGGCACTGCTGGTGAAGTGTTTGACAGGATATATTTTCTTCAAAAATTTAATTAGTAGGTTTAAAGGCAAGTTGTTCATTGACTCCTATCATTCAGGCTTTGGACCATTTCCTTTCTTCTTACTCCCTATACTTTCTTCACTCTTGCTCCCAAGAGATCTTGCAGGCTGGCACTCCTACAGCAATTCCCACCGAAGCAAGGCTTTTTGCAGAAAACATAGCCCCAAGTTTTGCAAGGGATGTAACTTTAAAAGCTTTCCAGCTGCTATATAAGGACACTTTCAGCAGGGCCTTTTTAAATTGCACAGCTGTCTTGGGTCCAGCCCTTTTGTGGGGCAGAGTAGGGCAGCTGATTCAAATTCTATCCTAAGTCCCCAAGTTGTTAGTTATTTAATTTAAAGTATAATTTAGTGTGGTGTAGTGAAGGTGTGGTGGGACAAGAGTCTTACCAGTTTAAATGTTCTGCCATTTATGCTTGTTCAGAGTTCCTTTGCATGGTTTCCAGTCCCTTTATCACCTTATCACCAGTCCCTTATCGCTGTCAGCACCTTGCCATGGACTTCAAGTCCAATAGGATTTCCAAAGCGACTCTTGGAGGGGGGACATCCTTCTCTCTCTTTCCAGGGTGGCAATTTAATTGAGAAAGACAGGGACTTTAATTATGATGGAACTTGAATCCTGACAGGCTGATGGAGGGCAGCAAGGACTCTGAATGCATGTGTATGTCATCAACCTGGGATTCTCCAAAGGGCCAGTGCAAGGCAGGGCTGCTGCTGTTCACAGTATCAAACCATTGGCACAAGGCTGCTTGTGTAGAACAAGAAGTTAGTTTGTCCAGGCCTTGAGCTGAGGTGGGGTCCTTCACATGCAGACCCCGCTATGGGACTCATCAGCATCATCCAGTTTATTGTTGTGTTGCAAGAAGAGTAAGGGGTGTAAGCAAGCTTCCTAAATGGCAAACCGGTTTCTGCCTCTGCCAGGGCTGGCCCAAGACAACTGTGGCATCGGAGGCTCCAAATATGACCACCACCACCCTTTGTGTGGCATGTTGTCAAGCCAGATGCTGCCCCCCTTTTCTCTGCATCACTCCAAATGCTGCCTCCACCACCACTCTGCCTCTCCTCCATGCTTCCTTTTCATCTCTGTTCCCCTGTTGCATTTCAAAGGGTGCAGAAACTGAGGTGTCACCCTACAGACAATTCATACCCTCTACTAATCTGCTGAGTCAACTGCCTTAGTTGGCCTTCATGGCCTAGCTGGCCCTGACCACCACTAGGTCTAGAGATCCATTGGCCAGTGTCCAGGCTCAGGCACAAATGTCCAAACTTGAGCCTTGTTTGCTTTCTGAACCAATAAGCCAAGGGATGTGAGGGGTTCCACCTGGACACTGTCGTACTCTGATCAAAGGAAGGAACAGCTTTTGCATACACTTTGCACTGTGGTCCATTAGGTTAGGTAGGCCTTTCTCTGTGGTGGCCCTTTGGATATGGAATGTCTTGCCCCATTCCTCTGTCCTCTGCTCTCCCTGCACATAAGGGGGACGACTGAAGCCCCACTTCTTTCATCAGACGTTTGGGCTCTGCAAATTGATGGCCGTTGAATGCTGCAACTGAAAGATGAATTGGTGTGAGGAGGGGGGCCTGTCTTGTTTTATATTTGATGTTTGTATTGGGTTTGTTGCTTCATGTTTATAGTTATATGCTGTTAGCTGCCTTGGGACCTTCATGTGAAGTGAAAGGCTGGGGCTTAAATGGAAATGATTAAATAAACATTTTGTGTTTGCAGCTTGACGATTTATACTTAATTGCTATCTGCCACTGCCGGGGAATCAAATCACTGAGGGACCTTACGGCTGAGCATCTACCTTTGCTGAGGAACATGGCGCAAGAAGGGAAGGTAGGCATTTTTTTCCATGTTTACATTTGATATGGTGGGTAGAAACTCAGAACGAGTACAGACATTAGCACTGCCTGTCTCTCCCAGAAATAAGTGCAGTACTTGGAGTCTACTCATGTGAGCAGTATAATGCCAGAAGAGCAAACCTGCATGAAATTTCCCCTTGTCTCCTGTGACACAAGGAAATTGGAAGTTGCCGTTTTCCTGTTCGTAGAGGAAGAGCTGCAGAATCTTCTTTTGGGAACAGAATTTATTAACTTATTTATATAAGGTCGTTGTAGGTATCATCCCGGGCCAGGGACAGTATGAACATTCAGATGTCATTTTCCTTTCTCACCAGAGGTCATGCCTAGCCTTTTTATGTAGGAAGAGCATTCAAGACTTTTTCTTCCCCATCAACGTTTAGCTCTAAGAAAGTTCTTGATGCCAGCATTTCAGAGTTTCTTTAAATTGAAATTCTCTTGAAAATGTTCCTGAAATTGCTTCTGTTTTGGGTTGTTTATGCAGTTTTGACAGCCATTGCAAAGGATGTAGGCAGTGGAAAGTGTTTCTCAGCTGATCTCAATCAAACCCTTTTGATTCGCTGCACTTTTAAACTCAAGATAAGGGGCAGCTCAGAACCAGATGCATGTAGTTCGCACAGTAGCAATGGCCTTCAAATTAACTGAGGCTGTTGGGAAGACTGTGTGTGTTTCATTGTGTGTGCCGATCATCCTGAGATAACAATCCCAGAAGGACCGCATTTGGATCAATGAGCCTTGGCTCCTGCAGGCCTGAAAGAGAGCTGCCATTAAAGATACACTATCAAATGAGGTTTATGTGTGTCAGAGGGCCAAAAACAAAATTTCTCACAGGAAGGCTGGCCAGTTGCGCTTTGTCGTCATTCACTGGGCACTATGTCTAAGGTCAGCAAAGGATTTTTTGCTTGCAACTCAAACTGAACGGTGAAGATGTTGAGAGGAGAGGTGGCCTTGGGTTAGTAGCCTGCCTAGATGTAAGCCTAGGGCTAGAATCTGCCCCAGTCAGTAGTCCCATCTGGGGATCGCTTCTGGAGTGAGGCAGTTCCCATGGTATAGGGGTCAGAATTAGTGTCTGGAAGAATGGTCAATAGCAGAGGGCAAAGAGCAGTGAGGCCAAGGGGGTGATACAAGGAACAAGGATGATGGAACAAGGAAGTCCAAGAATGCTGCCAGCAAGTCACGTGGGAAGCTGTGCAGAGTTGAGCCAAAGGACTTGTGACCGTTCATCCCGACACCAACTATCTTACTTGTTTCCTGACACTGTTTTGTTTACGGCTCAGGTTATGAGATACTTGCTGGAAGCCAGTCAGTTCACCCAAGTTCACTTTTCAGGCTTTTAATTAATGCGCATAGTGTGTCTGAACAGTAATGCTTTTTACAGGATTGCTTGAATGATTTTGCTGCCTTGTACTTAAATGACAAGCCAGCTTGGCTGGCAGGCAAAGGGTGAAATGCTGGGCTTGCCAGTTTCTCCCCAACTCCTTGCCCCCCTTTTCTATTAAACCTTGGGGATGTGAGCAGTCTTGACTCTCTTGCCCCAATCACCCTTTCTTTCTTTCAGTTCCCACTGGCTGTGTGACTATGCTGAGCATAAGGCTTTTACTGCTAAGAGCAAGCAGTGCAGAAGAAAGACACCTGCCTGCCTATCTGTGCTGTGACACATCTAGGCCACAAGTCTAAACTAGTTCTAAACCATTTTAGCTATTATGGCTTCCCCCAAGGAACCACAGAAACTGTAGTGAACACTGGCTCTAGTCCTCCTGCAGAATGACAGTCCTAATGTAGATGTAGACACCTGCAGCACAGGTGTGTCCAATACAGGTGCCACAGACTGCACATCAGGGATTTCTGGCACTCCTGGACAGGTACAGTGCCCCAAGGGAGGTCTGGGTGCCTGCTTCTCTTGTGCCATGCTGCTGTCTGGTCCCCATGTAGGAAACCAGGGTTCATATGTAATATAGTATGTTTGATTTTGGACAATCTTTTGGACAAATGTGCTACAACTTGTTCGATGCATTGATGTACTATGCCTTTTTTCCCTTTTAGGAAGCCATAGTAAAGCGCTATGGAATTCCTGGGTCCCAATTGCGGGTCTACCTGCATTACCAGCCATCCTACTACCACCTCCATGTACATTTCACTGCTCTGAGCTACGATGCACCAGGATGCTCTGTGGAGAGAGCCCATCTCCTCTCAGATGTGATAGATAACCTGGAGCTTGACTCCCAGTACTATCAGAAGCGCACCTTGACTTTTGCCCTCCGGGCTGACGAACCTTTGCTGAAGAAATGCCAAGAAGCTGGTCGAGTCTGAACTGTTAAAGATGGTTAAACTAAGTGTATATACCTTTTATAGGGATAATTTTGTATTGTTTTTAAGACATTTCGGCTCATTTTCAAAGTAACACAAAACCATGTTTCAGAACAATGTGAATAAACCTAAAAGAGCTGCTGGCCCCTTCCTCATGCTGTTTCACTTCAGAACAAACCACAGTTCCTAACTGCATACAAACTCAGGAAACTGTGGTTTGTTGACTTTATGTTGGTACAAACCATGTTATCCAATTCTGGCTGATGTCCTGATTTGTTCCTATCACTCGTTAGTTAACCAACTGCAGTTCTCTTGCCTGGGGAAGGGAAGATGAGTGCAAGCCTGCTGCTCTCTCATATTGTTTGCATAGCGCTAAACCCTGGTTTGGCCTTGCATCTGAGTCTGGCCATTGTTTTTGGTTTTGTAATGTTGAGTTTGTATTTTCCATTCCTGTAGCAGTTAGATAATTTTTCCTGTTAATAAATGGTTATGCTCTGGCTCCATCAATTTTTCTTTCTCTTTAGGAAGTTTTGGTATCTCTGGCAACCCCAGTTGCAGGATCTGGAAAAGACTTCTGCAGGGAGCTGCAGCTGGTACATACATAACCTTGGTCCAAGTAGACCTTTGGTCTAGTGCAGTGCTTCCCAAAGTGTGGGTCGTGAGGCCAAGCATAGTGGGTCGCAACCTGTGCCCTCCTGCCTGTCTGCTCATGCAATAGTTTGGCTCCAAGTAGGAGCCATTCCAGAAGCCCCATTACTTACTGAAGCCGCCAGAGGCCTCTCCTGGTTCAGTGACCCACTTTGTAGGCCTCTATGCGTCTCAGAATGGCCCTCAGAAGCCGCTGTAAGCCACTTCCAGTTTTCAGAAGCCACTTCAGGTTTGAATGACATTTCTTTCCACCAATAGTTCAAAGATTTTAGATCATTTATAAATACTGTAAGCTAAATTTATTATTTGTGGGGGGGGGGGGTTCAAATTAATTATATTTGCTCATTTAATGGTTATTAGTTTAGGGAAAGCTATTTGTTACTGGATGATTCCAGAGTAACCCCAACAAAACAGCAACCCAAAACTTGAAAGGCCCCAATCCTATCCAACTTTCCTGCACTGATGCAGCCCCTAGGTAAGGAAACAAATGTTCCCTTACCTTGAGGAGGACTTGGTGACTGGTTCCCCCACTGCAGGATGCAGTGCACACCCTGTTAGCACAGCTGCATCAGCATCAGTGCTGAAAAGCTGGATAGGATCGGGCCCTGTTTATGCCTATACGGAAGCCCACCCAATTGTTTTTCACATTATTATTATTATTAATTATTAACAGTATTTATATACCGCTTTTCAACTCAAAGTTCACAAAGCGGTTTACAGAGAAAAATCAAATAACTAAATGGCTCCCTGTCCCAAAAGGGCTCACAATCTAAAAAGATGCAAATGAATACCAGCAGACAGCCACTAGAACAGACAGTGCTGGGGTGAGGTGGGCCAGTTACTCTCCCCCTGCTAAAAAAAAGGAGCACCCACTTGAAAAAGTGCCTCTTACTCAGCAGGGGTTGCTATTATGCATGCAAAGGAATCGCATATAGGCAGTGGGCAATGCGTGGGTTAAACCAAGCTGCTGATGACGTGAACGATACTTGATATCTGCTGTTTCAGTACAGATGTTTAGTAATGCAATAGAAAGATGTGCTTGAAACCAGATGTGGAAAGCAGCGCACAGTGGCTTTACTGCTAATTGATCTCATCCCTTAAAGGAAACTTGAGATGAAGGCTCTAACCATTCAGCCCTCAGCCTCTGCTGCTGATTCTCTGTTCCGAAAAATTCACCTATTGCCTCTTTATAAAACAGAGACCTCTGCTCTTCTGAGTGGCCACTTGCAGTTCTAAATATTTTACCTTCGAAATGCCTGTTAACGGTCACCAAAAGAGTTATTTTATTTACTAAAATCTTAGGGTACCTGAACTTGACAAATGATATTCTGCAAATATATCTCATTTATAGGTTTATAAAAAAGCGTTTACAAAGGAGTTCCTGTATTGGCTTGGTTCCTGTTAACCCTTTACTTTAAGGCACTTCAGATTACAGTAAAAACTTTATAAAATGTCAACTCGATTTCTGCGTCATGGGGAAGGCAAGTTCTTCAGGACCCATACTCTAGTCTCTTCTCACTAATAAGTACCTCTTTCTTGGGATACCGCCTGTTGCCAGGGGGAAAAGGACGGGTGTGTTGTGGCAAGAGGGAGGGAGGGGAGGAAAAAGACCAACACTCAGCATCCGGCACCGGGGATTTGGAAAGAACATCGCTGAGTCTGCGTAATCTAGACTAGTCATTCTCAAAACTGCCACATGTCTGTGTGATTCACTGCTGTTCCTTAGAATCAATCTCTGCTGGGGAAGGGTCATTCTTTAGCTCTGCTTTGTGTCTCCTTGGATCATTTCATCACCCCTGGTGCAAAAATGGAGCAGGATTGCCCATTCTCATAGGAAGTTGCCTGTTATAACTCTGCATGAGTTACTGTGACTCATCCAAAGCAGCATAAGGCAACCTCTTCAAGATGGAACCATCTAGCTGAGTTGACTATCTGCTTGGATCCTAAATGGGGCCACAAAATAAAGTAGTGGTTCCTACAGTCTTGTGAGACTCCTGAAGTATACAAAAAATGTATGCATTTGTAAATTAAAATTAAATAGTACATGCAGAAATTGTAAATGGGAAAGGAGAATTCAGTTTGATGAGGACTGAATTTGCTCAGAGTCCTGGCCTGCTGAAGAAGTCAGCTGGGGAAAAAAACGAAACAACAGAACATGGGGTGGGAAAGGAAGTTGGTCTTTCTGGGTCTTTAACAGCTTGTGTCTGGCATTAGGGTTGGGGAGATATAATATTTTGATATACATCCCATTTGTCCTTTATTTTTCTTTTTTGCATTGGGGTGATCCTTTGATCCAGTTATAGCTGATGCATCAGAGCTAATTCACTTCAACAGTGACTTGTGGAAACATAGGGGCTCTGCTGCTCCAAGGATCAGTCTGTCTCTTTCATGCTCTAAAAGAAACTTTTGTCTTTAAGGACAGTGCATGCTTTTAATTTTAATTCGAGGAAGAACTTCAGCTGACAGACGTTAGGGGAAGCACTAACCTGGGCTGCATATGTCAAGGCACTTTGGAAGTTCCTGTCCTAATTGAGAGTACAAAATGGAACTGGAATGAACAGGAGCATTTGAAGAAATGTAGCCCCTAAGAATGTTCTCTGTTGTGGGCTTAATGCATTGAACAGATGTGTGGAATGCAGGATTCCAGGTGTTCCTAGATAGACCTTTTGAAATCCTGGAATTGCTTAAAAAAAATCACAAGGGAAGAGACAAATCAAGTCAAATGGTTCTTCTCAGAAATTAGGCAATTCTTGTTGGATGGAGAATAAAGCCAGCTTTCTGATTTTTTTCCCTAAAATTCCCAACTTGTGACTAGAGTTGGCAGCCCTGCAGGAATCCATTTGGACATACACAGTATGTCCAATTTGTAGCCGAAGCTCAAGCAGATCAGAAATGCAGAAAGACTCATGCATCCTATTTGTGTTTACTTGCAAGGAAAATTTATATATTTCAGTGGTATTTATTCCCAGGAAAAAGTACATAGGGGTTTGCAGCTGTAAAAAGAACAAAACAAACCACATTATGACAACTTTAGGCCTTGACATAAGCCTGTTAATGTACAATAAGGACAAATATTCCTGGGAATGTATACTGTACAAACAGAGGTGGGACAGTTTTTGCACTGAACATAGCCCCAGCTCCATTCAATGAAAGCTGAGAACTTTTCAGCCATTCCTTGTAAATAAACAATGACTAGTTTGCTTAAATTTACTTTATATTACTTTCCTTTGTTTGGTCCAATATTTGAGTTCATGAAGAATTTAGAATGTTTTATATTTTGACAGAAAAAATTATGGTGACCAGACAGTAGAGGGCAGTGTTTAGATAGGGGAACATCAATGGGGGGACATAAAGCAATATATGGATAACATGAAAGCCATATAAACTCTGTCTCCCAAAAATACATGCATACCTATTTTTTAATCTGTATAATTTCATTTTGTGAGAGAATATCCTACATCTTCAGTATACTGTAACACCCTCTTTTGTTAATCCCCTTTTGGATATTCCACCACAGATACAAGCATGTACCTTTCATTTCACTTTGTGCCATTCCACATTAAAGACTAGAAACTTGGTTTCAAAATTTGCTTGTAAATTTGGATCCAGAGATGGATGCTGCTACACAAAAAATGACACACATGTTCTGTTCCAGGATATGGACAGGGAGCTCCCCCCCCCCCAAACCTTCAGAAACAGGTTGGTTCATCTGTGCTCCAGCAGCCCCAGAATTTTGTTATTCTGGTTTGTAAATGTTGAGAGCCCCTAAGGCAAAGTTATTGCATATGGTGGCTCAGAAAAAGTAGAATTGCTATTTCTGTTTGTGAGCACAAGTTTTGAAGAAAGTACGTAAGTACAGTGTACAGGGGAACTCCTGTCTGCCTCCTTTTGCTGATTGCTTCAAGAGTCACAAATAGGGCCTGCTGTTTTCTTTCAGTCCACCTGCTTCCACTTTGCTCCTGATGCCCTGTTCTCCTCTAGGCAATTGTCTGCCGTGAACACCTGCTCCAGTCTAGAATACATATGAAACTTCCTTACACTGAGTCACATTATTAATTCAGCTAAGTACTGTCAACTCCCCAACTAGAAGTGGCCCTGCAAGGTCTTGGAGAGAGGTCTCTCCAGCCTTGCTACCTTTGATCCCCTTTTAACTGGAGATAACAGGGATCAACTGCAGGGCTTCATGTGCACCTTTGCATCCAGAGTCCTGCCCCCCACCTCCATTTTAAAGCAAGTATGCTATGCAAGTCAAGTGCTCAACTCCTGAGCAGAAGTCTCGAGGCATGCCTAGACAGCTGGCTGCAATCCTGAACTGGGGCTGCTACAGGTAGGGGCATCATCCAGCACTGTTTTCTTGGCAGGTGCTTCCATTGCTTCCAGGCGTTTTGACAGGCAGGTTATGTCTCTTGTTCTTGGCTTTATGGGGATAGGTACAGAAGACCTGGGCAGCCCAAGGCACTCTGGCAGATATTCCATTGCCAACTAAATGCTTGTGGTCTTGGATTAAGCTTTATATACCCTTTGCACCAAGACCAATTTAGTTTGGCTTTCACACCAGCAAGGCTCTTGCACACCTGTCAGGTTAATCCTGACCCCACCCATTCTTCAAAGACATGCACATGGCAATTTTCCTGTCACTGCCCAATTTTGTCTTCACAGTAACCCTGCAAGGTAGGGCAGCCTGAGAATGGGCAGAAAGGAGAGTGACCCAAAGGCATCCAGTGAGCTCCATGGCTGGGTTAGGATCACAACCTGGTTGTCTCTAGTCCTAATCTGATGACATACTGGCTTGTGCCATCACCCCCCTTTTCACCTTGTCGTGGCCGAGTTGTCTCCTTCAATTTACCTGGCAAAGCAATCTATGACCCCCACCAATCTCTGCTGTGATAAGAATCTCTCTGTTAGCCTGTTTACCCTGGCTTACTGGATAAGAGGCACTTTTTCAAGTGGGTGCGTCTCTTTTTAGCAGGGGGAGAGTAACTGGCCCGCCTCACCCCAGCAGTGTCTTTCCAGTGGCTGTCTGCTGGTGTTCTTTTGCATATTTTAGAATATGAGCTAGCATGTATGCACTGCTGAAACAGAGACGCCTGCGTTGGCTCGGTCATGTCGTGAGAATGGATGATGGCCAGATCCCAAAGGATCTCCTCTATGGAGAACTCGTGCAAGGAAAGTGCCCTACAGGTAGACCACAGCTGCGATACAAGGACATCTGCAAGAGGGATCTGAAGGCCTTAGGAGTGGACCTCAACAAGTGGGAAACCCTGGTCTCTGAGCGGCCCGCTTGGAGGCAGGCTGTGCAGCATGGCCTTTCCCAGTTCGAAGAGACACTTGGCCAACAGACTGAGGCAAAGAGGCAAAGAAGGAAGGCCCATAGCCAGGGAGACAGACCAGGGACAGACTGCACTTGCTTCCAGTGTGGAAGGGATTGTCACTCCCGAATCGGCCTTTTCAGCCACACTAGACGCTGTTCCAGAACCACCTTTCAGAGTGCAATACCATAGTCTTTTGAGACTGAAGGTTGCCAACAACAGAATATGAGCCCTTTTGGAACAGGGAGCCATTAGTTATCTGATTTTTCTCTGAAAACCACTTTGTGAACTTTCTGTTGAAAAGTGGTGTATAAATACTGTTAATAATAAGCCAGGCCAGCTATGAATACAGCCTCCCAGCTCCAATCACTGACTTCTAGAATTGTAAGTTGGAGAGCACACCTTCTAGGTCCAGATCGGTTATGACCACCCACAATTCCAGCCAGAACTGGACAATAGCTAAAGAATACAAGAATGTTATTCCTGGCAAGGTACATCTGGAGCCCTTCTGGTATAATCTGGATTGCAAGATGGAATGTTAGGAGTGTAAATAACAGAAAATTCTGATATGATGGAAGTTGGCTCCTTTTTCTCATCCAGTTCTTTAAAGCTATAATTTCATTTTCCAAGCCAGCAGTCATGCGCCAAATGCCCTCTACTTTGCTTTTAAATCAGATTATTGCCAGGCTTGGCGGTGGGCAAATCAATTGAATGGCAGACAGACGGAGTGAAAGCAGACAGGCTGATTGTTCAGAGCAGGCTGTTGGCTTCTCTTGACAACAAATTGTCCTTTTAGGTATGGGGGAAGGCAGCAGATCTGAGACTTTTATAGGAGACAGTGGTGCCAGATTGACCCTGACTTTCCAGCCCAGGACAGTGGTGTGAATAACCCAGCTAGAACTGTCTATACTTGTCTCCTCTTCTGGTAGTGCAGAGAGCCTGGGCCTAATTCACCGGCCTGCTGGTTTGGGAAGAGCCATGTGGATTCAACACCCTCCAGTGTTAAGTGTCTTTCTCCTACTTGGTAGGTGGGACTGAATTTGTTCATTAGTGAGGAAAAGCACTCTGCACATGGTTATGATCTCTTCACCTGTTCCAAGACAGAGCCCCAGCTTTGCACAAAGGGTTGGGGGTTCAAGTAAATTCTGCATCAAAGCATGTGCATTAGAATATGGGATGATTGTCATCTCTTAATGTCTCTCTCCTTGTTCATTGCCTGTTTTCCAAAGTTTAATCATGGTTTGAAGGGTCCTTGAACTCTCAGTGCTGGTAACACCCAAGATGTCATTTGGTGTGAGTGGAGGGGCCAGGAGAAGCCTTTGATCTATGCAACATGGTGCCAGCAATGGGGCTGAGTTTTTAGGACAGCTGTGCTGGGGGAATGATCTGTCCAGTGACTGAAACAACAAGGTGCCTATCTTTTTTCTCCATATACCATCTGGAACGCAAAGTCCACACCAGCATATTCATCACCTGCTCAATGCATTGTTGAATAGTTTTTGTTGCATGCATGAGTTGGCCATCGTGGCTCTTACATATCGTAGAACCACCTGCTGAACTGAAACAAGTTTATCAGTCCTGGAAAGCGATCTGTCGATTCATAGCTTTTAAAACGGTTTCGTTTGTTGCTGTTTGGGTTTTGTTTTGCTCTTTAATCGCTAGCTTCTCAATGACGTATTTGACTGTGGTTTTACTGTTGCTTAAATGCTGCTCTGTAAACTGCTCAGAGGCCCCGGTGGTGGAGAATAAACTTCCAACGAATTAGGAAAGAGCTGACGTAGCACGACGGCTAAGCCTCAGGGATTGACCTGTGAATCTGGGCTTCCCCAGTTTGAAACTTGCTGCAGCTGTGAACCCACTATGTGGCCTTAGGAAAGTCACTCAGCCTCAGTCTCCCCATTTGCATTATGGGGTTAATGCAACTGAGTTGCTGCATGGATTGCATCAATACACACGACTCACTTTGCACACTCAGAAACACCATAGAAATATTACATCTTATTATTAAGTGCTATCACTGGCTATGTCTGCAAATGTGTGAACGATTCTGTTGTCTTTTGCTAGTCTCAGGTACCTCTTCAGTGAGGTAGGGAACTGTATACAGCAAGTCCTTACATAATGTTGTCAGTAGGTTCTTGGAACGATCTCCGACACTCTTTCTCTCGATACCGAGCTAAACAAACGCATCGGTAAAGCAGCTACCACGTTTTCCAGACTCGCAAAGAGAGTCTGGTCCAACAAGAAGCTGACGGAACATACCAAGATCCAGGTCTACAGAGCTTGCGTCCTGAGTACACTTCTGTACTGCAGCGAGTCGTGGACTCTTCACTCACAACAGGAGAGGAAACTGAATGCTTTCCACATGCGCTGCCTCCGACGCATTCTCGGCATCACCTGGCAGGACAAAGTTCCAAACAACACAGTCCTGGAACGTGCTGGAATCCCTAGCATGTATGCACTACTGAAACAGAGACGCCTGCGTTGGCTCGGTCATGTCGTGAGAATGGATGATGGCCGGATCCCAAAGGATCTCCTCTATGGAGAACTTGTGCAAGGAAAGCGCCCTACAGGTAGACCACAGCTGCGATACAAGGACATCTGCAAGAGGGATCTGAAGGCCTTAGGAGTGGACCTCAACAGGTGGGAAACCCTGGCCTCTGAGCGGCCTGCTTGGAGGCAGGCTGTGCAGCATGGCCTTTCCCACTTTGAAGAGACACTTGGCCAACGGTCTGAGGCTAAGAGGCAAAGAAGGAAGGCCCATAGCCAGGGAGACAGACCAGGGACAGACTGCACTTGTTCCCAGTGTGGAAGGGATTGTCACTCCCGAATCGGCCTTTTCAGCCACACTAGACGCTGTTCCAGAACCACCTTTCAGAGCGCGATACCAGAGTCTTTCGAGACTGAAGGTTGCCAACTACTGGGTTCTTGGAAACTAAACAAGATGACTTATAAGTTATAAGTCATTTTGTGTCGTTTCCAAGAACCTATCGACAACGTTTTGAAGAAACCAATTTTATTGTTGGCTAATTGATATCCATAGAGTTATGTTCCTACAGCATATTCCTGGTCACAAAAACTTCACCAAACTTCTAAAGACCCAAAACACTTCAAATATTGAAATAAATGTGAGCTTTCTGGACCAGAGAAAACCCATGCAGACATGGGGAGAACATGCAAACTCCACCTCGGCAATAGTGACCTGGCCCAGGAATCAATTTTTTTTTTTCCTAATCAATTTTGTAACGAAACAACATAAAACGAAACCGGTTTAAGTGAGGACCTGCTGTATTTATTGCACACAAACCCTGCAATGTTCACAGGAGTTGATGTGTATTTAGCCATTTTGTTTTTAAACCTGGATGCTTAAAAATGGAAAATGTGAACTGGTCCTCGCTGCTAAAAGGTCTTGCAAGTTTAACAAGCACACTGTCATTTTCCAGTTTTGCAATAAATATATGCTGTGACAGTTGAGTTTAATTCTGCAAGCACTCGTTAACCTTCTTGAATAGTGTTGCTGTTCTTTTTGGATGTCATAAACTGAAGAAATAAAAACAGGCATCTTGGGCTAGAAGACTGCTCCAAGAGTTCCCTGCTCGGCTGCTACCTTGACAGCCCGATAATGACCACCAGATAGCTTCCTTCCTTCTTGCTAGGCTGTAATTAAATCACCACTGCAGATACGGATTCCCGGTTGCTATTCAGCATCTCGACAGATTAATCCAGCTTGTTGTTTCCCTTTGCCAAAGAAAAGTGAACTGCGCAAGGGATATATGCTAAAATGCTAGACATCTGGGCAATAAGTGGTTTATAGGAGATAAAGCTACGCAAATGCTACGCAGCTCTAGTTGAGCCTTTCTGCATGTGCCTGTTCAGATAATACCTGTCTCTGCCACTTTACCTTGCCTCTTGCCACGTTTCTTAGGCTCTGGCATTGTGTTAGGTGCTGAACATTTCTTGGCTTCTCCCTTTCCAAGTTGCTGATTCCTAATAATTTTTGCTTTTATAATATTCGCATGTGTTCTTTATGGGGTGATTTATCCTGGCCTTAAACATCGCTTTGATGTTTTTCAACTCAGTGTGCGAACCAGCATGTAGTACAGTGTATCTCAAAATGTGGGTCAGGACCCAATAAGTGGGTTGTGAGCCAATTTCAGATGGGTCCCCATTCATTTCAATATGTTATTTTTAATATATCAGACCTGATACTACCATGATATGCGACTGCATTTGGGGAAATGTTACAGAGCTGTACTTTGAACAGGCTACTATGTATATGCTTTGAACAATGCAGTAAATGGGACTTACGCCTGGGTAAATGTGGGTAGGATTACAGCCTAGGATTCTTAAAATGCTTCCTGCTTGATGATATCATGACATCACTTCTGGTGGGTCCTGACAGATTCTCATTCTAAAAAGAGGATCTCACAAATTTGAGAACCACTTATGTAATGTAGTGGTTTGGAAGTTGGACTTAGACCTGGAAGATCCAAGTTCAAATCCCTACTCAGCCATAAAGCTTCCTAGGTTATCTTGGCCCAGTCACTATCAGAAAAGGAGGGGAGGAACTATGTACACCAACTTGAGCTCCCTGGAGAAAGGGCAGTATAAAAATGTGAAAAATAAAAATAAGTCTCCACTAAGAAGTACTGAGAACAGAGATGATAGCAGGTGCTAGGAGTCCGAGAAGCGATTAATCTGTGATGGCTCATTCACACATGCAAGTCATTGCTCGATGCTATAGTCAACAAAGGATGCACATCTGAAACTGCCTTTGTGAATAGGTAGAGTGCTAGATTACTTGTTTTAGATGCACTGATGTTCGATGTTTTTATTTCCTTAATATTAAGAAATTGTGCGTCTGTTACCTAGTGTGTCGTGTGGGGTTGCTGCAATTGTCTTTTCAGATAGACTCTTAAATTACTTTTACATCAGATGTGTATCTTAGGCCTGGTCTGTACATGGAGCAGCATGAGATAGGAAAATCCTGGATGATTCCACTAAAGGTGGATGCGTTTCCCATTTTTTAATGTTTCTCCTCGTTTAGAAAAAATCCTGCAAGTAAAACAAACAAAAACAAGAAACATGAAGGTGAAAGTTTCCACCCCAGCTCACTTCTTGCTGCACTAATTTTCTGCAGGAGATTTTTTTTTTCTACCCAGGAGGATTATTTAAAACACAAACATACATACACAGAGAGCGTTTATCCAGAATCACAGTGCGGATTCCGAGCCAACAGATCCACCACTGATATGGTATTCTCCCTTAGACAACTGCAGGAGAAATGCAGGGAACAGTGACAGCCACACTTTATAGCCTTCATAGATCTCACGAAGGCCTTCGACCTGGTCAGCAGGGACGGCCTCTTCAAGATTCTCCCCAAGATCGGATGTCCACCCAGGCTCCTCAGCATCATCAGATCCTTCCACAAGGACATGAAGGGCACTGTTGTCTTCGATGGCTCCACATCAGACCCCTTTGACATCCGAAGCGGCGTGAAGCAGGGCTGTGTTCTTGCACCAACCTTGTTTGGGATTTTCTTTGCTGTCCTGCTGAAGCAGGCCTTTGGAACCGCAACAGAAGGCATCTATCTCCGGACCAGATCAGACGGAAAGCTCTTCAACCTCTCCAGACTGAGAGCAAAGTCCAAAGTCCAGCTGAAATGTCTGCGTGACTTCCTCTTTGCTGACGATGCAGCTGTCACTACCCACTCTGCCAAAGATCTCCAGCAGCTCATGGATCGTTTTACCAAGGCCTGCCAAGATTTTGGACTGACAATCAGCCTGAAGAAAACACAGGTCATGGTTCAGGATGTGGACTCACCTCCCTGCATTACAATCTCTGCGCATGAACTGGAGGTTGTCCATGACTTTGTGTACCTTGGCTCAACGATCTCTGACACTATTTCTCTCGATACCGAACTAAACAAACACATCGGTAAAGCAGCTACCACGTTTTCCAGACTCGCAAAGAGAGTCTGGTCCAACAAGAAGCTGACGGAACATACCAAGATCCAGGTCTACAGAGCTTGCGTCCTGAGTACACTTCTGTACTGCAGCGAGTCATGGACTCTTCGCTCACAACAGGAGAGGAAACTGAACGCTTTCCACATGCGCTGCCTCCGACGCATTCTCGGCATCACCTGGCAGGACAAAGTTCCAAACAACACAGTCCTGGAACGTGCTGGAATCCCTAGCATGTATGCACTGCTGAAGAGACGCCTGCGTTGGCTCGGTCATGTCGTGAGAATGGATGATGGCCGGATCCCAAAGGATCTCCTCTATGGAGAACTCGTGCAAGGAAAGCGCCCTACAGGTAGACCACAGCTGCAATACAAGGACATCTGCAAGAGGGATCTGAAGGCCTTAGGGATGGACCTCAACAAGTGGGAAACCCTGGCCTCTGAGCCGCCCGCTTGGAGGCAGGCTGTGCAGCATGGCCTTTCCCAGTTTGAAGAGACACTTGGCCAACAGTCTGAGGCTAAGAGGCAAAGAAGGAAGGCCCATAGCCAGGGAGACAGACCAGGGACAGACTGCACTTGCTCCCGTTGTGGAAGGGATTGTCACTCCCGAGGCCTTTTCAGCCACACTAGACGATGTTCCAAAACCACCTTTCAGAGCGCGATACCATAGTCTCTCGAGACTGAAGGTTGCCAACACGTAACACGTACATACACATACACAAAAATAAAAAAAATATTTTCTCTTACAGTTACATGGTATAGTCCTTGATGCTGCCTTAGCACTTTCTCCCAGCTCACAGTCCAAGCCTATCTGCTTCGACTCAAAAGTAAGTCCCATACTATACAGGAAGAAGTATGTATAGTATGTATAGGAAACTCCTAGGAAAGTATGTATAGGATTGCAGGCTTATTCTGTGGAATGTGGAGGCTGTGCTCTTGTCTGGCTGCACCCACATACACATTTGTGAATGTCTGTACTTAGGCTCCTTTTTACAGATTTCCCAATGTCTTTCACAGATTGTACCTATGCTAACATGTGTAACATGTGAATACCAGGTACAGACTAACAATTGTTATTCCTGGGTGCAGTTAACGTGTGAAGAGCCGTCGGATCTTACAGTGGGCGGAATGACCTGTACCTTTGGTTTCCAAAGGGTGCTCTCCCATTTTCCAAGTCACACTCTCAACATTTGCAAGCAAAGCAGGGAGATTACAAACTGCAAACGTCCAGTGACTTGCCATGGAGTTAAGTCTGAGTAATGTGGTGTAGGCTGGTTGCCTGGTCCTGCCAGCTGGCAAGGAGACATTCGCCACTTTCCTATTTCCAGAGATCTTACATGAGGAGCAGATGTGTGGTAAGGTTTGCCTCACCACTTGGCAGGGCAATACAAGGACCTGGTCTGCACATGTAGTAACAGAATGGGGCCTGTAGGTTTGCCAACTCCATTGAAGTTGTTCCCGGAGGTTCTCCCTCCCCAGATTCCCCCCCCCCCGTATTATGCAATACTGGAAATTCCTGGAGGCCTGTGACTATCTCCAGGACTGCTTTCAATAGTCCCCTGGAGGTTCATGAGGTGATTCCTAGAGGGTCGTGATGCCTAGTGGGGGGAGAGTTCTAAATGTGGCAGAATCGACTGCACCACTTTTCAGGGTGTAGGTGATGTGGTGCCATTTTTGAACTCTTCCCCTTGAAAACAAAAACAAGCGTTTTTGCAAGTAGAAAGTTAGCACTTCAAGGTATCTGTTGAACTAGAAGCATTATCTTTTGATGCACAAGGTTTCTCCATGCAATGAATATTTCACAGAGGGTAGCATTCCCAAATAGCACCCCCCCATTCCCCACTGTGCACTCTAAAGTGCTACAGTCTACTGTACCGCATGCATGGTCAAGGCCACAAACAAGAGAATGTGTGTGTGTGTGTGTGGGGGGGGGGAAGCATTCAAAACCGATATTCCTTTGCCTGTAGTACAGTGTGGTTTGATCTATATACAGTTTCAGGATTTGAGGTGGTACTAGAACCTTGAGTGAGTACAAGGCAGACTTTTCCCCAGTGAACATCACTCCATTTCCATTTCCTTCCATCAAACTTTTTAATAAACCATCACCTTCTCCTCTCAACTCTCCTACCTCTATGAGGACTAGCTGCTTATTTTAAAACAATACCAGAGGAAAATTCCTCAGAATTTGGGTGCAGGGAGAGATTTACAGCAATTATTAAAAAACAACAACACAAACCTGATAAAAGCTTTTATCCTGCCCTTTTTCCTCCAGAGAGCTCAAGGCAACATATGTCAGGGGTGTCAAACTTGTTTCATACAGAGGACTGAAGTTAGCATTCATGGTGCCTGTTGAAGGCCAGAAGTGACATCATTAAGCAGAAAGTGACATCATAAAGCAGATGATGGCCAGAAATAAGCACTTTGTTCTCACATCGAAACTCGGTTAGCTGCAAATGACAGAAGAGAAAATGTGCAGTACTTGTTCATATCTTCAAGATAGGAGAGAGCCCTTATTACAGAGGACGGATAAACTGCTTCCAGGGGCAGCATTCGACCTGTACAGGGTGACCAGACATCCTATTTTTCCAGGACATGTCCTCGTTTTTTTAGCCTCACGTCTTGGGAAAGAACTTAAATGCACATAGCCTTCTTGTAATTAATAAATTATACATAATATGGTCTTAAATTTAATAAGTAATATAGTGTTTAAAGATTAACCACAGAAAATCAATATAGAAGTGTTTTTAGCCTTTCTTTCGTCATGTCCTGCGTTTTTCTTCAATGGCCTACATTTTGGAGTGCCTTGTCCTCTTTTGCGGTTATGATGTCTGGTCACCCTGGACCCAAGAGCCTTAAGTTTGACACCCCTAGCATAGATGGTGCACATGTCATGACCATTCCCTGCTATTGTCCTCACAAGGACCCTGCGAGGTAGGCTTAGGCATTTGTGTGACGGGAACTTAAGAACATCCCTGCTGGATCAGGTGTAATCAGGGCAATTTATGGTGATAGAACTCTAACCCTAGTAAACCAGTGCCCTACCCAAAAAATCTACAGTGCATTGCAAAAATCTTTGGTGCAAAAAATTTTTTGTGACACTGAGATCTTTCAGGCTTGGAGTGGTGGGCAAAATTGCATTTAAACGAAAAAAGGGCCACTGCTGCCTACAAGGGGAGATCTTGGACGGATGGGCAAGATCTTGAGAGGGGAGATCTTGGAGGGGGAAAGAGCTTGAGAGTGAAGATCTTGGAGGAGGGTAAGGAAGAGGGGCAAGAGCTTGAGAGGGAAGATCTTGGAGGGGAAAAAAGGGGGCAAGATCTTGAGAGGGGAGATCTTGGACAGGGAAAAGAAAGGGGGCAAACTCTTGGAGGGGGCATGGAAGAAGGGCAAGAGCTTGAGAGGGAAGATCTTGGGGGGAAAGGGGGCAAGATCTTGGAGGGGGCAGGGGAGAAGGGCAAGAGCTTGAGAGGGAAGATCTTGGAGCGGAAAAAAGGGGGCAAGATCTTGAGAGGGGAGATCTTGGACGGGAAAAGAAAGGGGGCAAACTCTTGGAGGGGGCAGGGAAGAAGGGCAAGAGCTTGAGAGGGAAGATCTTGGAGGGGGAAAAAGGGGGCAAGATCTTGGAGGGGGCAGGGGAGAAGGGCAAGAGCTTGAGAGGAAAGATCTTGGAGGGGGGGAAGGGGGCAAGAGCTTGCGAGGGGGCAAGAGCTTAAGAGGGGAGGTCTGGGAGGGGGCAAGAGAGGGGGCAAGAGCTTGGGAGGGGAGGCCTCGGAGGGCACCGCTGCCTGCGGCTCTTCTGGGGCGCCCCTCATCCATCCCGGCGCTCGGGACGTGGAGGCGGACGCAGGACCGCCCGGCCCGCCCCCTCCCCAGCCCAGGCGAGCAGCCAGCTGACCCAGGCTCCGGCTGTGCGCAAGCGTGCGGGGGCGGACCCGGCTCTGCGCTGGCCCCAGCCCCAGCCCCAGCGGCCCCAGCCCCGCGCTCCTTCCTCCGGCAGCCCGGAGAACTTCGGCGTCACCCGCTCGCAGCCGCGCCTCGCCTCGCCTCGCCGCCTGCGCACGCGAACAAAAGGCAGCGGAGCGCAGCGCCTCCTGCAGCCGGGTGGT
The DNA here is from genome assembly GCF_035046505.1 of Tiliqua scincoides. Lineage (NCBI taxonomy): Eukaryota > Metazoa > Chordata > Lepidosauria > Squamata > Scincidae > Tiliqua > Tiliqua scincoides. Next base: position 15,628,971 of record NC_089831.1, read on the forward strand.
GGGTCCGATCCCCCCGCCTTGCCTCCCGCGGAGGCGGCGGCCAGACCTCCCGACGGCCGGCTGAGGATGCTGGTGAGTCCCTTTGCTCCCCGCAGGGATGCTGCGCCTGGGAGAGGGGGCGGGTGGCCTCTGGCGGGGGGGGCATCCTGTGCATGCCTACTCGGAAGGAAGTCCCACGAGAGGCAATGGCGCTTACTCCTGGGAAAGCATTGACAGACTTGCAGCCACACAGCCCAATCCGATGCATTCCTACTCAGAAGGAACTCCCACGAGAGTCAATGGAGCTTACTCCTGGGAAAGTGGATAGGTTTGCAGCCAGACAGCTCCATTCTGTGCATGTCTACTCGGAAGGAAGTCCCGTGAGAGTCAGTGAAGCTTACTCCTGGGAAAGAGTGGAAAAGGCGTGCAGCCTAACAGCCCAAGCCTATGCTTGTCTACTCAGTAGTAAGTTCCATGAGAATCAGTGGAGCCTCACTCCTAAGTAAGAGTGGGTAGGATTGCAGCCTCACAGCCGCATCCTGTGCATGTCTCCTCCCATGAGAGTCAATGGAGCTTACTCCCAGGAAAGTGTGGGATTGCACACTTAGGATTGCAGGCTTAGGGAGCCTCCCCCCCCTCCTTGCACGCAGGCAGCTATTGCAACTCCTGCAAGGGTGACCCAGTGGTTCTGGGACAGGCTCCCCAGGAGGTCCTCCTTGTGTCTGATGGTCTCCCTGCTCTTCTTCTTTGCTCACCAAGAGGGGCTAAAAATATAAAATCAGGCAAGTGGATTGAGAGACTGCAAAAGACACCCCGAGAGCTGAGCCTGTTGGGCTTCTCTCCTCCTGCTCCCAATTCTCTCCCAAGAGCACATCTCCAACCAGCTGTGTTGCAACTTGCAGCCCTGGCTTGCCCCTTGGCTCCCCAGCATGTGTGTGTGCAAAAAAAAAAATCTTAATTAGAAGTAGATTTCTGGAGATGGCACTGTCGGTTCTTTTGATGCCCTCTTTATGGGGCACAGCCAGGTGGTGGTGGAGGTTGCATGCTCCCAAGGCAAACTGGCTCAGCAGAAAGGAGCAACTTCCAACTTGGCACAGGGCTTCAGATCCAAGAGAGCACTGTGGTGGCATCTCCTTTATCCGCATGTGCAGCCAAACTGGTTTTTTTTTTTTTCTCCAGTTGAGATAAAGAGCTTTGGAGCATGTGTGGAGTGTGAGCCAGAGTGCTGGCCGCATGGACCGCTTTGAAGGCAAGGCCACCTTTTGGGGCAGTGTGGAGAACGGCCAACTTCTTATCTTGACAGGTCACAAGTGTGCACTGTGTTGTGGACACGGAATTTAGGCACCTATGACAGATGGCAAAGCTACTGACGGGGCCAGGGGGCATTGCCAGTCAGTTAGCTTGTTGAAATTGCTGGAATTTGTCTTGCCTCTTCTAATGAGAGCCAGGATTGGTGTAGTGGTTTTGGGAGATGGAAGATCCAGGTTTCATATCCCGCTCAGCCATGAAACTTCCTGTGTGACTTTGGGCCAGTCACTCTCTCTCAGCCTTGCCTACCTCACAGGGTTGCTGTGAGGATAAAAGCAAGGAAGGAACCCTGTACAGTATTCCACCCTGAGTTCCCTGGAGGAAAGACAGCATAAAAATGTGAAAAATAAATAGGGGATGTGTTCAGTGGTGACACAACATTTTTGTACACAAGAGGACACAGGTTCAAGCATCTGCTTCTTCAAGCAGGGCTGGAAAGCACTCCCTTTCTGATACTCCTAAGAGGTGTTGACAGTACTGTACCGAGCTAAGGTCTGGCCTGGGATAAAGCAGCTTCCTAGGACTTAAGAGGTTATAGGACCTATTGTGGAGTCCTTAAGCTACCTGAAAAAATGTCTAGACCAGAGGTGCTCACACTTTTTTGGCTTGAGAGCTACTTTGAAACCTAGCAAGGCCCGGAGATCTACCAGAGTTTTTTTTACAATGTTCGTGCCATCATAACATATAACATTTATGTGTACAATGTATGTTAGTGTACCTTGAGCCCCACTGAGTATAACAGGACCTACTCCTGAGTAGACATGCCTAGGATTAGGCTGTGAGGCTGCAATCCTAGCCACACTTACCTGGGAGTAAGCCCCATTGAGTACAATGGGCCTAACTCCCGGCGTTTCCTCCCAGAGGCACCTGAAGGGGGGGTTGGCACTCCGCGATCTACTCATTTTGCCTCGTGATCTACCGGTAGATCGCGATCCACCTATTGAGCACCCCTGGTCTAGACCTCTCAATGTCTTGTCAGAGGCTGCAAAGTGAGTTGATTTTAAAGGAACCAGTAGTGAAACTGGTCCTCATAAGTCGGGTGACAAGATGCATTATTCATTCCTTAAGCCTTAAGGCACTGGAGTCCGTCACTCTTCTTCCCCCCCATGCAGTCCCCCTCAGTATGCTCATGTTTCTTTTAGATTTCTCTAGTCATAACAGTGTGGCTGGGACCCATCTTCAGTCTCTTTGAGCACCTCTCTTCCTTTCTTATCCGGGTGACTTTCTCAACCATCCCCAGCCTCTGGAAATCGACAGCTTGGCTTGCTGGAGTATTTTGCATAATAATATTTTTAATGCATGTTTTGCAGAGTGTTTCATGTTTGTTATCTCAGTGCAATCCTTACCAGTGTGTCAGGTATGTGAGAATTAATCATCCTCGTACTGCAGCTGGGAAAGACTGCGGCGGAGGCGGAGTGTCTTGCCTAAGGTTACCTAGTGAATTCATGGTAGACTCTAACCACTGTCACACAGGATCTCACTGTATCCTGTGAAAGGGCATTGGAACAGTGAATGGGCATTGGGACAATGTAGGAGGCTTAACCTGAGCAAAAGTATTTTTAGTTTATTTTTTCACATTTTTATACCACCCGTACATGGTTCCTTCCCTCCTGTTCTCACAACAACCCTGTGAGGTATGTTCGGCGGAAAGATAGTGACTGGCCCAAGGTCACCCAGAAGCTTCATGGGAATTTGAGCCTGGTTCTTCCAGGTGTAAGACCAACTCCTGAATCCATACACAAAGGTATTGCAAGAAATACCTTTCACCAGCTGCTTTGGCAAATGGAAATTCAGTTGTCTGCATGGCCCCCTCACTGTATTGGAACTGTAGCTCAGTCTCTGAACCTGTTTTAAATGCCACTGTTGACCTGTGAGATTTATGCCTCTACGCATGCAGTAAGTCCCTCTCCTGTGAATAGCCACATCATTCACTTGATCTAGCATTCTAAACTATTGCAGAGGATGGCTCCTAGGAAGGCTTAGAATCCCTTCCCTGGTCCCCAGGTGTGAAGAATATGATCTCATAAACTAGATTGATCATAAAGGTGATTTGGGGAAATCAGAGAGGAACAGGTGGGCTGTTTTTTGTTTTTCCTACAACTTCTTACTTGGGTGGGACAACTCAAAATTCTTAGACCAGATGACACCAGATAAATTAAAACATTATAAAATGATTTAACTTGTCTTGTTAACAGCTGTTAAGTTAAATGAGCGCAGGGGTTAAGGGAGGAAGAGTTGGTTTATTGTTAATCCTTTGGAGGCCCTGGGGGGTGCTGTAAAGTGGAACATAAATTTTGGAGGTGGGAAAGAAGGAAAAAAAAAGATGTGCACATGTTCTGCTTCTTAAAGGTCAATTGGTGCAAAGATGGCAGGAGAAGGCATTGAGAAATGTGCATGAATGTGAACGAGTGCCTTTGAGCTGAACTTTTAGGCTGCAACTTTTGATCGCTTAACTTTTCCCTGTCTGCTGAGCATTGATTCAGAGATTGCACTGCTGATGACTGAGTTCAAACTGTCTGAAGTGTGGGTGTGAATGAGGGTAGTGGGGAGGAATTGCAGTTCAGCGGTAAAGTACATGCTTTGAATGTCAGATAATTCTAGATTTAAAAAAATAAATACAACAAGTAGTTCCATGCAGTGTTGTTTTGTCATAATGTTGATGAAGAAAAAAATAAATTGATACCTGGCTGGGGCCATTACCTATGGCAAGTGTGCATGCTTTCCTGATGTCTTTGTGGTTTTTTTTTTTTTTACCAGATACTCCAGTATCCTCCCACATCCCAAAGATGTGCACATTAGGTTAATTGGTGTGTCTAAATGGGGTGAATACTGTAATTATCTTACTTGGTTTTTATTAATTTTTCCTAAATATATATACTGTATAGCTTGTATTTATTTCAGCATTTAATATCAAAGATCTTTGGGGTCTTTATTTAGAAGTTTGGTGATGTTTGTGACCAGAAATATGCCATCGGAACTGAACTCTTACTTGTGCATAATAATTAGCTCATGGCAGAATCGCCCACGGGTTTTATGTGTCGTTTTGTTTAAAGTTGCTGTTTCCAAGAACCTGTTGAGGATTTGCTATATATCATTCTCAAGTGGCAGGACTGAGAGAGACGATCGAATGTAGCTGACAGCAGAAGGCTAAGTGGTCAGGCATGTCAAGTGTGAAAATGAGTCGGTCTCACGTTTGGCAAGGCTTACAGTTTGTGTGCTGTACCACAAGAAGGCAGGAATGTGTAGTGGGTGGGGAGGCAGAGCCTACCCACTGGAGTCCTTCCAAAAGTACCACCACCCTGTGAGGCACACAAGCGCTCACAATCCATGCACTTTTGCGCATGGGTTGTAAGTGCTTGCACACCTTGAACAGCAGCAGTGCTTTTTGAAGCACTCCAGTGGGGAGGCTCTGCCTCCCCACCCACCACACATCCCTGCCTTCTTGGGGTACAGCTCACATGCATCAGTGCCCCCCCTTCTTGCCCACCCACTGCACATCTCTGCAAGAGGGCAGCTCAAAATCAAGAAACTGTTATTCTTCCGTTGCTATTGGTTCACTTCCTCTTCAACATCCGGTAGTAGGTTACTGTGGGCCACAGAGCACAGGTCTAGATAGAAGGTTAGTGAGGCAACCGCCCTTGTGGTTTTAATAGCCACAGGAAATTCAGAAACCTTCAGCCTTCCTATCACTTTGAGGTCACTTACAGAAACATTTCTGAGGCCAGGGCGTTTGTGACTGCTGTGGTGGCGCTTGTACAGAGATCCCACTATCCTGGGATAACACCGACTCCTGACCTTGTTTCACCTTTTTGCTTGTTGACATGTTAAGGGGATTAATTGCAAGCAGAGCTAAATTGAATGCCATTAATTTATGAAGGGTTGAGGATTGCCAGAGGTGGTGTGTGGGGGGAGGGGGGGAGTGAGAAAATAAGAACTGATTAGTTTTTTTTGGACCTCTCAATAGCAAATCAGTAGACCATCAAATCCTTGGAAGAATGGGCATCAGATAAACAGTTGGGAAATGGTTGTGCTATTTTCTCACTTCAACATTCCAAAAAAAGGTACTGAGTATGCTTCCCCCCCCCTTGGAGAATTTTTCCTACAGTTTTTCCTCCTTTTCCTAAAAAGGTTTCATCTCCTTCCCAATTCTTTTTACCATATGTATGTGTGTGCGCATCCAACTTCTGGGAATGATAGTCCAGCAATTAGGAATATACTGATTTTAATTGCATAGCTTTAAACTTTTCAATTGGTTCTTATTATCAAGAGTTAATGTATATATGGTTGCTTTATTACTGTGTCTGGGCAGATTAGGTGACTGACAGCCCAATCCTATGCAAGTCTACTCAGAAGCAAGACCCATTAGAGTCAATGGGGCTTACTCCCAGGAAAGTGTGGATAGGATTGGGCTGTAATGCATCTTGAAAATCCATGTTGGCATCCTTCAGTCGCGGAAGACTATGGTATTGCACTCTGAATGGTGGTTCTGGAACAGTGTCCTCTCCAGTGCGCGAAGCCTGGGTAAAGTAGGTATGGAGGATAGACTGTTACCCATGCTGCAAATCCCCCCTCTCCACGTCGCTGAAATGGTCCAATTAAAAGGCAGAAGCCAGTACGGTTGTTTCCAGCGGTGTCGCTGGAGTTGCCAGAGCGTGACTGTGTACAGCCGCGAACTGCCTCAGGGACTCCGGCTCTGGATTTTGCCTCGAGGTTGGCTCCTGAAGCCTTTTCCATAACTGGATGTAGCCACAAGGCGGTGGAGGTTTGGGATCAGAGTTTTCCTTCTCTCACATGAGCTGCCTTCCCAGGCTAACGAGTCCCATCTACCCGGTGGCTGTTTAGTCGCCTCTTACGACAAGTACAGCCAAACTGAGGGTCTATTCTTATCCCCCAGCCCCCAGGGATCATCTTGAAAATAATATAGTGGATAGCAAGCATTATGCCCAGAGTTCTGTTGCTTTCAAGGTAGAATGCCAGTTTTGTGCAGGGCGTTCATGCGACTCTGTGGGCTAGTTCACAAGTGCATATTTATCAGCTGTAACACCACATATAAAACATGTATTTTATTGTCTCACCACCGTAAATGCAGTCTTTCTCAGTGACGTGGGATCACTCATTCAGTTGTCAATCAAGTGTAGAACATTCCATTGATATACCTTCCTGTGTGAACAAGGCCTATACTCTCCTAAGATATTCGGCAAGGACCAGTGGCCAGTACTGGTACCAAAAAATGTCAGGGGGCGGGTAGACATTGAGGAGTGGGAGACAGTAGATGCATATAGGAGACAGAAGGTGCATATCTGAAGTGAGGAAGGAGCTAGGCTTTGCCTGACATGTAAGATTCTAAAAGAGAAGCAACATTATATTTTAGATTAAAATTCCCATTCTAAACGCATTCTCTCTGAAATGAGTCCTGCTGATTTTGACCAAGTTAAAATTTCTCCCTCTACCCCAGCCTTCTCATCAACAGATGGAAATGAGTTCACAGGAAACGGCTTTTTATGCATCTCGATTAAGAAACAACTTTAACCCATTTTTGCCAGACCCACAGGTGTACACATTTGGTCCATGTTGTATATATGCAACATTGGGCAGAAATGGCTTAAGCATGAAAAAACATAAGGTTCTTTCAACTAATCACAGGGGTCCAGCAATAGCAGGAGCTGGAGGGCATGTGGGCGAACACATGCTTCTGGGGTGATACATGAGCATAAAACTGTGCCACGCGGGGAAGGTAAAAAGAGAGGTAGTCAGGCCAGAAGGAGGTTATGACATAATGTCCTGCAGCAACCAGCACCAGCCTGTAAGAGGACCACTTGATGGAGTCATGCCACAAACTCCTCTGATATCACCATAAGGTTCTTTGCAGTGTGAGAAGGGAACTCTGTACCACAAAGGTAACAACAGAAAGGGCCCATTGAACTTTGCACACATAGCAGAGTGTGCAGAATTCCAACAGGTGGAGCACTTGCTTGGCTGAATTAGAACCAATCTGCACATGACACTTCCACCCCCTGCCATCTGAAGTGTTACTGCCCAGAATTCTATTGTGCCGTTCTGTGTAATGGGTAGATACTCAGCATCTGACTTGCTGGAGAACTGAGCTGACTCTCAGGCTTCCAAAGTGTTCCAAGATCATCCTTTTGGCCCTGGAGGAAGAAAAGATCAGTGCCTTTCCCAGAAAGCAAATGACATCGGATTGTTCTGTGTTGGGTTGACAAGGGCAACCCTCTGGAATTTAGGATTTATGTTCATGGAAAGGAAGTACATGCAATACAAAAAGTGGAAATAGTTGCTTTCCGGAGATGTTACTTAACCAGTGTGAAGGGTGGAGATTATTGCAGTACTCTGAGACATGGGCGGCTTGTTGCATGAAGTGATTTGTGCTGGTCTCTCTTTGCAAAAGGTGTGTCCCTAATCAGGACACCCTAATTTGGGTGCAGCTTGTTGCACGAAGTTATTTGTGCTGGTCCCTCTTTGCAAAAGGTGTGTCCCTAATCAGGACACCCTAATTTGGGTGCAGCTTTCTATATCTCTGAGCCAGGGCTTGACCCTAGAACTGGCTTTTGGTGCCCGGGTCAGTCGTAGGCCATGTGAATTAATTGCAAAGTGCAATGCTTTAGAGTGCCTGCCCAGTTTCTTTCCTCCATTGTCTCACCCAGGCCAAAGGCAGGTTGGAGCCTGGCTATCTCCTGCAGGATGTACTGACCTGTCCCGATCGAGAGGAGACAGTCCTTCCTGTACTCTGAAGAACTTTCCTCAAACAAACAGTTGTACCTTTCCTTTATTGTGGACAGAGTTCTGCAGTTTGTATTCAAAGCAGGGTTAGATCCCAAAATCTGTGAGGAAATTCACCATTAGTGGTGTTGTCCAAAGGCTGATGGCTTTTTTATTTTTAACATTTTTATACCACCCTCCTCTAAGGAGCTCAGAGTGGTGTACATAGTTTCTCCCCTCCTTTTGTCCTCACAACAACCCGGTGAGGTAGGTGAGGCTGAGAGCTCGCAACTGACCCAGGGTCACCCAGGAAGCTTTGTGGCTGAGCAAGGATTTGAACCTGGATCTTCAAGGTCTAAGCCCAAATCACTACACCATCCTGGCTCTATTTGGTTATGATTGTGTGGGAAAACAGTATATTTTGGAGTCATTTCACATTTTGCATAACACAATCTGGTGCCAGTATTGTGCAAGATGTAAAACATCCCTCTCATGAATGGAGGGGCACTCCTGGATCTGACCCTGTGTGTGTGTGTATTTAAGCCCCTTCTGCCCAACGTTGCATATACACAACAGGAAACAAATGTGTGCACTGATGGGCTGGACAAAAATGGATTCTGAATTAAAACAGAATAGCAAACATTGTTTTATCTAAATTTTGCAAAAGAAAAGTGGGCTTCTCCTATGTAAATGGTGCAAGTTAAGCAAGAGTGTGTGCTGCTTCCTATTTTGCAAACCTTTTTCTGCTTCCACGAGCAATAGGGAGGGGCAAGAGAGAAAAAGAGGAACGAGTCTAGATTTAATGAGGACCCCATCGTTGAGGCTGAACATTGTGTGATGAACTTGCTCTGTGACCCACTCATCCCGCATACACTGCAAGTGGGAAGGACCCTGGCTGATCAAGATTAGAACCAAGGGAGAAACTCATTCATTGCTTGTTTGTGCAGATATGTAATGAATGTGGGGGGTATGGCTAGTGGGTCCACCATTGCAGGGAGAATGCCTAACTAACTCTTCCCCCCCTATGCATTCAGGCTTGAATGGCTGAACAAGGGTTCTTGTAATCCCGGTTCCCCTATCCCCCTTCCTCCATCTGGTTGCCACTTTTTCCCCCAGTTCTTCACCTGTGCTTTTATCAGCAGGCTGACATACAGACATTAAACAGCTTATTAATATTGTTAACAAATGTATTGATGTATATGGTGCTACCGGTATGTGTGGCACATCGTATAAAGAGACAGACCTGGGATGGAGGCAGGGGAAACAGGTGATGCTTTTTCTAGCATGAAGGTGGCGCAATGGAAGGTAGGAATGTTGGCTTCAGTTCTAGCTGCTGTTAAAGAACAGAAACGGGACCCTCTGCCCTTATTGCTGAGATCATCTGTTTGTGGGCCTCCTTGTCCATAAACTGATTTAGCTGGGGCTGTTCATTGGTCTAAAGTTGGACTTTGATATCTTTGGGAGGAATGTTAAGAGTCCCAGTATCTGAAAAGTTTGCAGATTTCATTGTTTAGTCTGCATTCTGGAGCAGAAGAATTTTGTGTGCTGTCCAGCTTGACCCTTCACCCTCATAGCTTCATAGCATCTAGCAGTGGGGTAGCATTTATTGAATTAATAAGAGGGTTTATTTTTGTTTTTTGTTCGTCACCCAGCCATTTAGCCCCAAAGGAGTCTTGGAGATGACACCGTGCGATCGTTAATCGGCATAAAAATAGTATCGGTAATATTAAGTGGTTGAAACCAGACAAGGAAATAAACGAAAAGATCAGTGAGATTAACGTATTGTTCAGATAAAAGACTTTCAAGTGTCTTCTGAAATCAACAAATGTTAGTAAACTGGCAAAAAAAAAAGAGGTCATAGGACAAATCTCTTGGGCAAGGAATAGCACAGACGTCGGGGTGCTGCTACCCCAAAGACTCTGCTGTGGATATCCTGGACTAACTTGGCTTGCATACCCAGGCAATCGCCCAACATGCTTTAGTTAAGATTGTACACAAACAGCCCTTCAGAATGTTTAAAGAAAAGGGGGAAATAAAGCAGATGTAATCATGTTTCCACTTCACAGGAAACCATCCACCATAACATTTAGAGAGGCTTACCCACAACTTTTTTAGATATGCATTTTCTTATGACGCAAAAGACCCATTTTCGCATTTAGATTTCTTTCCGGTTTGTGTTAATTCATTTAGTGCCTGCGTTTCAGCTTGGAGAAACCCCCAAAGCTGGGGGGGGAGGCGAACAATACAGAGTCATTTGGAAACCTACACAAACATTAAAACTGTAAAATGCTATTAACATGCATTGCAGCCTTTCAAAATTTCATCTCCTTCCCCAAATATTAAAATGAGTAGAATTTGCAGTCTGGAGGCTTCCCATTCTCTAGCTTCTGTTTTCTTCATTAGGGTGGCAGAGATGTTCCTGCTCTGCCCTGCTTGAGACACTTGTACACGTAGCCTAAAAATGTTTGGTAATCTAGATGCTTGTCACTGAATGTAGTGAAATGCTTCTGGTGCCTGCTTTCATGTTATGAACTGAGAGCAACTGGAAGTCCTGCAGCCCCTTTTTTGAGTAGGCTGGGGGAGAATGTGCAGATGAAGTCAGCCAGGCTTGGGTGAGAATGTGCAGAAGAGGTCACCCTCTTCTGGAAAAGAAAAAAACGCCTGGGCAGGTAAGGAGGAGGCAGCTGTGCAGGAGGGGATTGGCACGTGCATATTAAAAAAGGGGAAGATGGACAATTAGGGTGCCTCCTTGGGGACCACTTCAACTTGTGTCCAAAACTGTATCGACTTAGTGACACCTCTGGGTCTGCGATGGAACCCCACTACAGTGCAGAAGATTCTGGGATATATGATGTTATATGTTTGCATCATCTGGGGCGCCTACCAGGTTTTTGGGACTTCCTTGATGGCTTGCTTGAATCAAACGTGTGACCTAGAACACAGCCAGCATTCCGCGGCACGTAACAGGGAGGAAGCCAGGTTGGGATATGGCCAGGCTCCTTTTCAGGAAAACTTGTTCACTGTTACTGATGGTTTCACTGAAGAACCTCTGATAAGCTTCTGAGAAGACCTAGAATTTCCTGGAACCCAGTTTGGAAACCACTGTTTTGCTGCAACATTCCTTAGCATGTCAATGAGCCATGAAATTAATGGTGTGTGGCCAGATTGTGAAATTTCCCACAGCCTAGGGGGAATTTTCTGCAACACGCCAACTTCACAGAGGAGTTTGCCTCTGTTTCCTGCAAGATGAAAGGCTCTGCATCTTCTTAAACCATTTATGCCTAATAAAGGTTTTGTTGACTTCTTAAACCAAGAGGACCCGCAGAGTACACCATCATTACTACAGTGGGACTAGATTTCCACAACAGTACTATGGTCATCATTAAGGGCTTCTTTCTGGTTTTATGTATAATCTTGCAAGGTTGTAAGGAGCCAGCCTCTGGGCTGTGAAAGAGACGTAGCAAAGCTGCTTCTGACTGGAGCATTTGACATCATACTTCCTGTATATCCCATTTCTTTTTTGGTCAGTTTCTGTTCTGTGCATCCTGGCTATTGATCACATCCTCTAGAGCAGGGGTCTCCAAAGCCCAGCTCGGGGGTCAGATGCGGCCCGCGGCAAGCTTCTATCCAGCCTGCGGCCAGCCTCTGATCCCCTGAGAGCATCTGGCCCAGTTGACCAAACACAACCAGAGTTGTGCTTGTGGGGTGGTGGAATGAGGGTCCATTTAAGTGTGTGCTTTATTTCTTGGGCAGTGTTCGCGCTTGGATGTTGCAGTTACCCTTTGGGGAGCAACCAAAGGCCAGGGGTCAGGTTGCTGGATATAGGTGCGAGAGGCGAAGCAATGAATGGTCAGACAGAAAATCAAGAGACAGCAGACATATTGAGGGTTGAGAGTGCAGAGAGAGAGAGGCTGCTTGTACAAGCCTTCTTACTGCTCTTTTATTGAACATTGCAACATTAATTCAGTTACATTCTGTTCCCAGATAGTGTGCCACATTAGAATCTCATACAGGGGTGAGAACAATGGGTGCTTCTTTCTCAGAGTGCCTTATCAGCTATTTTCACACTTCGGCCTGGGAACTTAGCACCCCCTTTCTGTGTGCCGTAAAAGGGGGGGGAAAGGTTTGCCTTCGCCTCTTGCCATATTACCAAGGCTTCAGTGTGCCTCTGCATAAGCACTTAAAACACCACACTTGGAGAAGTCCTGGACATTTGAGCCCATTCATTCATTCATTCATTCATTCATTCATTCATTCATTCATTCAAGTTCCATCTCTAATGTATTTAAATTTTATATTTAATTTTTTTTTCTGGCCCTCGACCCTGTGCCAGATATTTGATGCAGCCCTCTAAAAGTTTAGAGATCCCTGCTCTAGAGGGCTGCATCAAATATCTGGGCCGCATCAAATATCTGGAACTGTGTTTAGGGCCGGGAAAAAAATTAAGTATAAAATTTAAATAAACACATTAGAGATGGAACTTAGATGAATGAATAAATGAATGGGCTCAAATGTCCAGGACTTCTCCAAGAACGAACACAGCCCAAGAAATAAAGCACGCACGTAAATTAACCCTCATTCCACTACCCCACAAGCACAACTCTGGTTGTGTTTGGTCAACTGGGCCAGATTCTCTCGGGATCAGAGGTTCACCACATCTGGCCCCCGGGGCCGGGGTTTGGAGATCCCAGCTCTAGAGAAGCAGACACTTCTACTCCTGGGTTGGTGCTGCAGTCTCTGTTGTATGAAAAGAAAAATTGCTTGCTGTCTGTCTGTCTGTCTGCCTGGTTGGAGGAATGGTTCTGGAGCTGTTGCTGCGGACACAGTACTTTTGGTCAGGTTCATCCCCATTCTATGATATTTCTTAAAGTACTGAAAAGCTCCAGAATTTGGCAGTAGCAACAGAAGTTAGTGTCATGAAAACCTCAGAAGTTTGTTTTTTAAAAAGTAAATTCCTAGTCCTCATGGATTGAGGAGTCCTTTCGGTCAGTGGAATTCTGTAGGATCTTCAAGCAATGGCTTCAGCGCCTGACATAATGCCATACAATTAATAGAAAAGAATAAATGATGTAGACAATGGAAATGTGTGCAAAGCAGCGTAAATTTATACAGGTAGAAAAGTTGGAATTGCCATGGCTCAGAATGTTGACTTAAAAATGTGGGTTGCACATAGCCCTGATCTGAAACCCTAAACTGATACGTTTGCAGATAAAGCAAGCACTATCCTTAAAGCCGGTGCAAATTAATTAAGCTGCTGTTTTAGCAGAAAGTCGTATAGCTGAAAATGCCATGGAGGGGCATTTGTGCATATGTATTCTGTGTATGTGTGGGGCATACACAGAATTATGAGGCCAGATATTCAGAGACGTGCAGTTTTTTCTTCTGGTGGACCATGTCAGGCATCTCTCTTGCTTTCCTGCTATATATGCTGTGTTTTTTTTTCAAAAGCAATGACTCATTTTGAAGGTAAGCAACTGATCTGGTGAGGAAACTGCCTGTGCTTATTTGAAAAAAGAAAACCCCCTCAGCAGGTGGGGAGGAGGAGAGACTGTGCTTTACACTCAGAGCTATTCCCCCCCCCCCTTATAATTTTAGCCCAGAGAAAATACCTTCCCCAATCATTGATCAGAAATCCCCAGAACCCCTTATAGGGCATGGCTACAAAATTGGGGAGCTTTTGCTTAGAAAAAAAAGATGATTAATGGGAGGGCATGATTAAGGCTAGTCTAAAACATTTTTATTTTTTTTCATGGATTGCAGTGTTATCCTTAAAAAAAGGGCTGAAAACAGTGTAATGTGTTTTTATTCCAAATTAATATTTTAATCCATTTCAAAGCATTTTTATCAAGTGTGATCACTGTCATATATATATGACGTGTGTGTGTGTATACACTATATAATATACATATACATATATATATAGAGAGAGAGAGAGACAGAGACAGAGTGTTTTATGCTCGTGGCTGTCGGCAGACGTGGCCACAGATATAAAACAGACACGCAGACACCACCGGAAGAGCACAACTACATAGTCAGCTACTTGAATTAAACTTACAGGAGTCATTTAAGATTTGCAGGCTACTTGTATGAACAACTATAATGAAGCTAATGCTGCCAAACACAAATAAATGAAAAAAATGGCCAAATAAAAAAGATAATAGCTTGAATCAACTGAATTGAACATAGCATTTGAATTGCTATGGAAATGAACTGCAATACTTTTCGAGAACTTATCTGTTACTGTCACAGGGTTGGTGTTATTTTGTTATCTGAACAGGATATCGTGTTTTATAATCCCAATTTCTTGTTATAGCAGTGTTACTCTGTGCCCTCCTGCCCAGGAACATCAGGCAACTGTACTATCTTGACTTTATTACATCCTTGCTTATGTATTTGTAACAGCTTTATGGCTAGGCAATGTCCTGGTCTCTGATGTGTAAATATTAGAGGAGGGTTAAAGTTTGAATTGTAGAAAGGAAGAGATACCCTGGCCTTGGGAAGGAGATAACATTGCATTCCCAGGTGCATCCAAGTTGGTGGAGAGCCAGCTTTGTGTGGGACGAGTCATGGAGGTGATTGGGTGCTGAGGAAGTGGGGTGACATGAGTCGCCACATTTGGTAAGACCGTGGATTAGTCCAGATCCCTTGTGCGGTACGAGAGGTGGGGAATCGGCTATAAAAATTAGATTGGCAATAAAGCAGATCAGCTGTGAAAATCAGCTAGCCCTTACTGAGGCATGCTTCTGTGTCGGGTTGTGAGTGGACATATAAGGAGCATCCCTTCTGGAGCAAGCGGAGCTGGGCAGGACTGCTGCTTGGTGGCCAGGGTGGACCCCATCTCACCTCCATCACAATCTCATCCCTCCTTTTTGGTCAGTCTTTTAAACACATATTGGAAAACCCCTCCCTACCCTGGTTTGGCCACTGAAGCTTTTATCGGTTGTGTATATTTATTTGCTGCTTTTAATGATTCCAATTCGTAGTTTGTATTCTATTGTTAACGCCTTATGTTTTTATCTTGTGTGGTGGTGATTGTGCCAGGAAAGGTGGGCTGTAAATGCATTCAATAAATAATAAATCTGCTTCATTCTTTTAAGAAATGCAGCATTCTGGTTATGTAAAGTTTTCTGTCCTGCTAGTGAATGATTGGGGCCGCTCCGTGGATAACTGTCATCAAAATGTCTGACTTGGCTTGAGGAATTCAATCAAAACAGTAAGTGGGCCCTCAGTGTCCGTGGGGGAGCCATTCCAGGACCACTCAAGGATACTGATTTCTGCGGGTAATTGTTGTTGTTGGCAACCTTCAGTCTCGAGAGACTATGGTATCGCGCTCTGAAAGTTGGTTTTGGAACATCGTCTAGTGTGGCTGAAAAGGCCAATTCGGGAGTGAC
Source organism: Tiliqua scincoides (assembly GCF_035046505.1). Lineage (NCBI taxonomy): Eukaryota > Metazoa > Chordata > Lepidosauria > Squamata > Scincidae > Tiliqua > Tiliqua scincoides. The sequence continues at coordinate 15,644,366 of NC_089831.1, forward strand.
AATCCCTTCCACACTGGGAGCAAGTGCAGTCTGTCCCTGTTCTGTCTCCCTGGCTATGGGCCTTCCTTCTTTGCCTCTTTGCCTCCGTTTGTTGGCCAAGTGTCTCTTCAAACTGGGAAAGGCCATGCTGCACAGCCTGCCTCCAAGCGGGCCGCTCAGAGGCGAGGGTTTCCCACTTGTTGAGGTCCACTCCCAAGGCCTTCAGATCCCTCTTGCAGATGTCCTTGTATCGCAGCTGTGGACTACCTGTAGGGCGCTTTCCCTGCACGAGTTCTCCATAGAGGAGATCCTTTGGGATCCGGCCATCATCCATTCTCACGACATGACCGAGCCAACGCAGGCGTCTCTGTTTCAGCAGTGCATACATGCTAGGGATTCCAGCACGTTCCAGGACTGTGTTGTTAGGAACTTTGTCCTGCCAGGTGATGCCGAGAATGTGTCGGAGGCAGCGCATGTGGAAAGCGTTCAGTTTCCTCTCCTGTTGTGAGCGAAGAGTCCATGACTCTCTGCAGTACAGAAGTGTATTCAGGACGCAAGCTCTGTAGACCTGGATCTTGGTATGTTCCGTCAGCTTCTCATTCGCAGAAAGCCCTCAAAAGACCTGGACTCGTCTGGGAAGTGTCTTCGTCGCATCCGGGAAGGCATGTGAAGTCCTCGAGCGTAGGTCGGCATCCGTGTTGAGTTGAATCTGCGGTGCCAAACGCACGGATAAGGAGAGCCAGGTGTAATTCCTTTCCTTTTAAGTAGAACCAATATTAGTAGAGAAGCCCACTGATCTATCAGTAGAGAAGCCCACTTCTCATCTTTTATTCTGGTGGGAGATTATATATAATGCTGTTTGAGAGAGGCACCTAACTTGTGGTGGTTCTGGAAATGTATTTGTTTTGTTGTTACTGTGAGTTTTATTTTTAGAATTAAAAGAAAAATTCCAAGCATTCGCTCCCATCCTGTCTTGGAGGAAAATATTACTTTTTTAAATGTTTACTTGGAGAAATAATCCACATTTTGAGTTGTGGTAAAAACGTACTGATTATGAATACAATTGAATACTCCCCCCCCACTTCCCTTCCCTTTTGTCATCCCTTCCCTTTCGCAGTGGAGAACTTCCCCAGAAAGATATTTGCTTTAGCAACTGCATGAAAATGAGGTCTTTAATAGTCCTTGAGGTTTATTTTCCTATGAAAAGGTAATACTGGACCGATAGTATTTGCAAAGAAAAAAGTTTTTCTTCTATGAAATTCATGTGGGAAATAGGGGATGAAAGAAGACAAAGCAACATAGAAAAAAATAATTAGATGATTTTTCTTCCATATTGCACACTACTTGGGTACTAGGTGACCTCAAGTTTACAGAGCACATATGAACGCTGAAGGCCTTAAAAGTGGCTTGTGGGCTAGACTCTTGAACATTTCTTCTCTTAAGTGGAAGAACAGGGAGGGTAGTAAACTGCCGTTGGTGGTGGTCTGCCTGAATTGCTTCCAGAAACAGAAAGCAAACAAATGAAAAACCTTCAAATATATTGTATGTTTTTTGACTATCATAATTTCCCAGCTTGTCTGTGATTCTAAAGAGCTTATCCCATGAGTTGGCAACGCTGCCAGTGTTCTTAGGTGTGGTCTGTGGCTGGAACACTCATAGCTGATGAAATGGAGATTTTTGTACTTATCCAAGATGGTGGGGATTTCTTTGTGGATGTGAAGTGCCACGTTTAGGTGCACGGACATGGTTGCTTTGGTTCACGTATGAGAGCAAAAAGGGTTCCCTGGTGTCGAACTATTTTGTTTCATTGATGGTTTTGCAGCATTTTCCACAAACAAAGCAGCTAACATTTAACAGCATGTCAAAATTTGTTCTCCAAGGAAACATAATGCGTTTCAAGATGTCTTTCCATCTTTTGCACCATGGTAGACCACAGGTAATGCAAAACAGTCAGGTTGTTAAATGGGCAAAGCTGGACATGAGGACAACTGGTTTGCTTTAAGTGGAACACCTAGGGTTTGATGCTGCACCCTCTCCAGGTCAAACTGGAGGTGATGTTAGCAAGTCGTTGAGCCAGTACAAGTTTAATGGAGAAGTTTTAGCCCTTCTGAGCCTGGCACAATTCACCATAGAGGAATGTAGCTCAGTGATAGAGCACACGCCTTGCATTCAGAGGTTCAGTTCCCAGGGAAGACAGTGAAAGATAGCTGTCTGAAACCATGGAGAAGAGCTGCTGGTCAGTATCCACAATACTGAGCTAAATGGATCAGTGGTTTAACTTGATATAATGCTGTGCCCTCTGTTATGTCCTCCCCTTCCTCATTTCTCTTGCGGAACCACAGAGTGGACATTTTTCAGCATACAGCTCCGCAACTCGTGCGATTCTGGGAACTGTGGTATAACTCAGCTTCGCGTCCTGCTTTAACCAGCGTTAAACCGGTTTTCATCTTTGCACAAAGGTGCAGAGCTGTCTTTTAAAGTAACCAGGATATTGGTGAGTGCACCTTGTGATGGGGGGGGGGGGGGCATGAACTCAAGAGGATTAGAGGCTGCATTTGCAGTGCAGGAAACAATAGATTTCCTGTTGTGTCTGAACCCAGTCACTGACTACTGTTCTTAAGTTTTCCAGTGAGTTTCATTAAACAAAAAACACCCAAACTGGATATGGACCATGGTGTAGGTAGGGAGCTACAGCTTCCCCTTGCATCACTTGTATAATGAAACTGCCTCTGCTTACCTCTACTTTCCTACAGCGGTTCGCAAGTGGCCTTCCACTTTTTGTAGACCGTATCACCTGGACGGGGAAAAAAATGTGTCATCCTATGGTGTTCAGAACAAAGAGAAATGAAGCAAGTTCTGAATTCTTTATTTGTTGCCCTCTAGAAGGACAAGGAAAAGTTATTGCAAAAGGAATACATGGCAATTAGTACTCCTTGTATTAACAGTGTTGTCTGCAGCTAATTTCCCCTGAGACTCTTTTAATTTGTGAATCTTGATTGGTTTTAAAAAACCACCTCTGAAGCCTGGAAGCCTGTTGGGCTCCTTTAAAAGCAACTTCTGAAGTAGGGGAAGAACGTTCCCAGATCATAAGATGTTTGTAGAAATGCTTCCCTTTCATGTGTACCTATTGCTGATCTTCCCTGCAGAGCACAGTTAAGGGGAGTATTGAGTGTTCTTTATGTTTCCAGTGCACTTCTAGAAGGCTTGGTGGCTATAAATGAGCACGAACCCTGAAACATAAGCCATAATCTTCTGCAGTGCACAGATGGTCACAGGTTCTTTGGGGAAGTCCGTGGCTGGTTTAGATGTAAACATGAAGCCATAGCTTGTGCATAGGCAAGAACACAAACCATGCATACCACAAACAAACCATGGTTTAAAGCTGCTTGTTTCCTATCTGCTCAGGACTCGGCTTCATAAGATTCATTTCTATAGGTCAGCAGCCTCTTGAAGCAATGGCCCTAACTGTGGTTTGTCAAGGGCCTCTGAATCCAGACACGTTGCGAAGCTACGGTCAGAACAAACTGTGGTTTGCAAACCAGCTTCAAACTGAGGATGCAGATCCTGATATGTCCCAAATAAAACACAGGGTTTTTTTTTTGGGGGGGGGGTGTCATATTTGAGTTCAGATGTAAGACAAAGCTGTGGTTTAACGGTGTTTTTGCTAGGCAAAATTTATGTCTTGTATTACCTCTTTAGCCAATTTAGAAATGGTTCACTTGATCATGAGGGGTCCTGGTCCATATGTTATTGGGTCATCTCATGCCTTTCCAAAATGTCTTTAGCCTTGTAAATATCAGAATTCCATTGTTTATATTATCTCGCCCTATATGATGTATCGGCCAACAGGGGCTTGTGAAGTTTAATACTTTATTGCTTGTAATACATCTGAGATGCTTTGATAGGAAGTGCTGTTGAAGAGCAAATTGAGTTGCCCACGTTCCCAGGAGGCCAAACTTTGGAACAGAAGCAACATTCCTTCCTCATAGCCTTCCTCCTAAGTACTTTTCAATTATAGCAACCTCCCTACCAAGATACCATTTAAATACGTTGGCCATAAATAACTATCTTTTTTGCCCCTTGCCAGTTTAACTTTCTTCCAACCTGGCGATAGTTTTGAAAGGGAAAGTGCATTGATTTCCAACTTCTGCCATCTCTTTTGAGTCCTGCAGACTGGAAAACTTTCCTTGTTCTGGTGTCTGCCTCAGTACAACACAGAAAGTTGCCCTGGTCAATGTATGGTTCAGGCATTCCTATTAGGAATGCACAAGCATCCCAGTATTTGACCTGAAATCTAATGGTGCCTTTGCATGTATTCTGAATGGGCATCCACAGACGCAGGAAGGCGCCTGCAAAGGGCTTAACCTCCCCAAGCATCAGCATCTTGTGAAGGTTCAAATGGAAACAGAATTGCATGGGTGGTGATTTGCTTCAGAAGGTTTGCAGCCTTTTTGGGCACACCTGTCTTGACATTCAAGCAGGAGTGTTCACTATTTTGAGTGCCCACTTCTTCTCCCTTGGTTGGATGTGAGCAACATCTTGAGTTTAAAAGCCCTTGCAAATGTCCTGGCATAGTCAAATAGTTCTGGTGTTTGTATTGCAAATGAACCCTTTCCTTAGGCTGGCTGAAGTCCTTGTATGATTTTCAGCTAGAGTAACTAAGCAAAGCTAGCAATCGTTTTCTGTTGAAATTCAAAGACATTTGTTGAGAGCTAATATTTTTGTAGTGACTAATCTGTGAACCAGCACAAATATAGCTTCTGCTGTGTGCTTGCTTGGGTGGCTGTAGGCAAAAATCTCTGTCTGCTAAATGGTGATGTTAGCAGTTGGAGATGGCTCATTCATGAGGCCAACTGAGACCATTGCCTCAGTGGCAGGTTGGTGGTGGCAGGAACCTTCCTCTTCTAGAGGTAGAGGGGAACCAAACAAAAGAGTAAATGTGGAAGAGAGGAGTGTGGTGGGCTAGAATATTAGAGCTTGAGGTCTGGTTCTCCCTTTGTCTCTTTCTAACATTGTGGTGGTATTAATAATTATGTGCAAGCATTATGAAACTTACACAGAATTGGACGTTGTTCCATCATTTAACACAGTGAATTCTAGTCTAACTAGCACATTTTCTCCAGGGCAGCCATTTTCAACCACTGTGCCGTGGCACACTGGTGTGCCACGAGTGGTCTGCAGGTGTGCCGTGGGAGTTTGGGGGAGGGTCATTTATTAGTGGGGCCATTGGGGGATTTGAGCCCCCCACCAACAGCATGGTGTGCCTTGTCAATGGTCAGACAACCTATGGTGTGCCTTGACAATTTAAGCGCCTTGTCAGTGTGCCATGAGATGAAAAAGATTGAAAATCACTGCTCCAGGGTCTCAGGTAGAGGTGTTCTTTGCCGTGCTATCCAAAGGTAGAACTAGATCTGATGAGAAATGTTTTGTCGGTCTGTTTTTTATTTTTAAGGTTTATTCATTCAAAACACTACTTTCTTGCCCTGAAGGTGAAGCTAACATGTGGCTTACATCTCAATTAAATTCCATAGCAACAAATTAATATCTAATACAGCAAATTAAAATAGCAAATGAAATTAATCCAATAATATAAAACAAATGAGCAATTAGCATTGCTATAAAGCCAGAAGAAACAAACAAGAACCCATCGAGACCACTGTCTGAAACCCCAAGCCGAATAAAAATGTCTTGAACAGATCTAACCTCCCACTGGAAGGGGATTCCAAAGACTGAGAGCCATAGCAGAAAAGGCCCCATCGCAAGTTACTGTCTGCTTAGTCAGTCGGGTGAGGCCAGGAGGATCTTCACGGGGCTTTCTTTCTGAGGGTGCCTAGTTGTCCTGGGCAAAAGCTCCTGGGCAAAAGAGGCAGCTTTCTGTTGATTAGAGAGTGGACTCCTCCTTCTAAATGCTTCCCATTCTTATTCCAGGATATGATTTCTCCTGTCCCTAGTGCCGAACTCGACAACACAATACTGAAAGGAATTTTTTTTATCTTGCCATGGGAGTATTTGTGTTTTGCTATCTTCCACATGACACCTCTGAAGTCCTTGATTTGCATCCAAGTGCAGACATTCTTGCTTTTGGAAGGAAATGGGAGAGGGAGTAACTTCTAGTACTGACAACCTGCCTCTCCTGAACAGAAAGATAGTGTTAGATCTCCAGTTAGGAATGAATAACCGTTTCCTATCGGGCAGTGGTTTCCAACCTGGGGTACGTGTACCCCCAGGGGTTCTTGCCAGGACCTTTAGGGGTACTTGAAAAAGAATTGAATAATGGTGGAAGAGGTAGGTCTGTATGCAGGGCTGGCATTAGAATGCCTTGTGGGGCTAATAGGAGGGGTACAGTTTATGGAAATGGGCAGCCAAGGGGTACACAAGTGAAAAAAATGTTGGGAACCACTGCTATAGGGTCATGTGTGTGAAGGGTTTGCCATGCTTAACTGCCCAGAAAGCTGGCTCTGGAGGAGGAATCTGAGCAAAATGAGGGAGCATGTTGGTCCTTGGCTGTTAAGTGGAGGAGACGTTGGAAAATGGACAGTTGCAGAGACCTCCAACTGCAAGCCCAGGTTCTGAGTAGCTGAATCGCTTGGGCTTGGTCAGGCTTCTGCTCCTTGACGGAGCCCTGCTAGGACCAGAGAACCCACAAAGTTTCAGAAATAGGCTCTGCTGGCAGTTTTTTTTTCCTTGACTCATTCTTTTCTTTGACAGAAACTCAGACTCTAATGGGTTGTGAATTGACAACCTGCTGTTCCAGGAAAAAAAAACAACCACAGTCTTAACTGTTTTTCACACCATGAAAATGTATGCTTTGGAGACTGTGAACACATTTTTTTTATTTTGTCGTTGCTGGCCAGTCTCCGGTCCCATCTGCAGTTACATTTGTATAGACATCTCTGCTGAAATCAGCTATTTGCAATTGAAAATCTATTTTAATTTCTGGAAAATATCTTAAAACACCAAAATGTGGTGTTTCTCTTCAGATATTATAAATACAAAATGTGGTGTTTTGTGTTTTTTTTAGTCCAGTTCTGTGCCTGTCTACTCAGAAGCAAGTCCCACTATAATCAATGGAGCTTACTCTCAGGAAAGCATGGTTAGGATTATATATACAGGTCATGTCTCGTTATCTGCTAGAACCGCTAGTGGATGAAAAAAAATCCATGGATAAAAAAACATAAAAATAGATTTAAAGACCCATTTCCAGGTTTCTTGCCCTTCCGTTGCTCCTAATAAGGTCACGTCTCAACATTCACAGGGGTTTGATTCTGGGACTCCTTGCTGATACCATAAAATGTGTTAAATAAAAGCAATTTTAAAAAAATTAAAAAGTGTCTCCCTTTACAATTGTGGTTTAAAAATAGCTTTTCTTACTGTTGTAGAGAGAGGCAGTCAGCAATTAGAAATGCAAAGGACTCCTTGTCTTTGCCTGGTTCAGCTGAAGAATGGAATGTTCACTTGCATGACTGTCTCTCTACCACAATAAGAAAAGCAGTTTTTTTTAAACTGTGATTTTAAAGAGATGCATTTTCCCCTTCTCCAGGGATTAGCACATTCCTTCTCATTTGCAGTGGCCATTTGTGTTGAGTCAAATCTGTGTATAAAAAAATCCATGTACAACAAGGTTGGACCTATAGTGCTTTGTATAGCTTGTGCAAGATGCACTTGGTTTGAATTCAGTGCACAATTGTGATAAACTGGCCCTGGAAAATCCCTGGGTGTGCCACTGAAACTCTAAAGGTAAACTCCTTTTCTGAGTAGAAAGCTGGAGACCTCCTCTGGCTGAATGGTTTAGGATTTTTCCAGCCACAAAAACCGTAAAGTTTGCACAAATAAAGGCTGCCTTTGTTGACTGAAGGGAAAACCATAGATAATGGTTTCTTCTAAAAACAATAGGCTTTCTAAGAAAGTGACCTTGGGTTATCTTCAGACCAGCAATGGAAAAGTTTTTGCACTTGCAGGAAACTGAGCGGGCTTGATAGTTTTAAAATGAAAGTGTAAGCAAGAGGATTTTGTTGATGATGGTTCTGTTCAAATATGGGCCGTGTGCTGTAGACTCTGGAGATGGAGAGAAGCAGACCTGGACCTCAAATTTTGACACTTGCTTTCTTCCCCCTGCATCTAATTTGGGCAGATCTAATTTGTGATGGGTGCTCTCATTTTTTGTTTTGATTATGACTTGAAGCCTCAAAAGCTAGAAGTGACCTCAAGGCTTTTCAGGATCTCTGAGGAAGTCCTAGGAAGAAATGTTTCATTACATAGAATGGGGTGCACGAGATGTTTTAGTACAGTGGTTCCCAAACTGTGGGTTGGTATCCACTGGTGGGTCGACAAGGGGTGAGGGAAAGATCAGACAACTAATTGCCTCAAGCCCTGAGGCTATTCAGAAAATCAGATACTATAGTACTAATTGTCCTGTGAAGAGCTCAGTTCCTGCAGTTTGCAAGCATGTGTAAATACAGGGAGATAAATGTTTGAGCGTCTTTATTTCTGGTTATTACTACTTAAATATTTTTTCTAGATCTCCTTTTTAAAAAGTTTTGCTAAATCTAGATGGGTCCCAATAGAATGTTGTTCAAAAAAGTGGGTCCTGGTGCTAAAATGTGTGGGAACCACTGTTTTAGTGGAAGTGTTAAGTGTGTGTGTGCAGATGTATTCCCCCCCCCCCCAGCTTTTTAGTTTTAAGCCTGGTTCTTTACTGCTCTCTGAGTTCAGGGATATCCATCCCCCCCCCCCCTTTGATAAATATCTGATGGATTTATTCATAGATTTTTGGGGGAGGGAGGGAATCTTTTCCGTTTTGCTTTAACTGTTTTCTTTTTTCATTCAAGAACCACTCTTCTCACCCATTTTTCCCATCCATGGAATAATTATTTATTAGGGTATTGTATTTGTGAATTGTTTATCTGTCTTCAGGAAGATCTTCCTCCCTCTTGATCAGTCAGCCCTAAGAGGTTCAAGTCAGTGGCTGTAAATCTCTTTTCTCCATTTAGCGAGAGTGTGTTGCTTAGTGCGGTAGATTAGGGAGCTTGTAGTTCAATCCAGAAGCTGTTTGGTGAGGAACCGGTGTATTCAGTGGGGCTGGTTTTCTGGGAAATGATCTGAGATGGCAGCCTGCAATTAATCCAACAGTTTATGGCTGTAAAGAAAGGGTCAGTGATCTTTGCAAAATATGTATTTAGCTATGTTATACGCTTTCCACATGCGCTGCCTCTGACGCATCCTAGGCATCACCTGGCAGGACAAAGTTCCAAACAACACAGTCCTGGAACGAGCTGCATTCCCTAGCATGTATGCACTGCTGAAACAGAGACGCCTGCGTTGGCTCGGCCATGTCGTGAGAATGGATGATGGCCGGATCCCAAAGGATCTCCTCTATGGAGAACTCGTGCAAGGAAAGCGCCCTACAGGTGGACCACAGCTGCGATACAAGGACATCTGCAAGAGGGATCTGAAGGCCTTAGGAGTGGACCTCAACAAGTGGGAAACCCTGGCCTCTGAGCGGTCTGCTTGGAGGCAGGCTGTGCAGCATGGCCTTTCCCAGTTTGAAGAGACACTTGGCCAACAGTCTGAGGCTAAGAGGCAAAGAAGGAAGGCCCATAGCCAGGGAGACAGACCAGGGACAGACTGCACTTGCTCCCGTTGTGGAAGGGATTGTCACTCCTGAATTAGCCTTTTCAGCCACACTAGATGCTGTTCCAGAACCACCATTCAGAGCACAATACCAAAGTCTTTCGAGACTGAAGGTTGCCAACTAAAGATTAATGTTATGCCCATTGTGCCATTTTTGCACTTGCACTTACTGCTTTGGTGGTGGCTTTGCATTTGGTCTGTACCCTTCTTTGCATTTTTAAGCTCCTGTGTTGGTGGTTTTATCAGTCTCACTTCTGTTCAGTCTCTTTGCTGGCTCCATGATCATGTTTACTTTTTAAATAAATTAATGCGCTGCAACATTCATTCCAGCAACTGTTTTGGTTCTATGTAAAAGGGCTGGACTTTTTGGGCAGCAAGCCCCCCCCCCCCCGGCATAGATTCCTGGCTCAACGTTTGCAGCCCAATGAGAATCATGACGTGGTCACTGTTCATAGCTAATTTTGATCCTGATGCAATGCAGTTGAATGAGGCTATCCAGCACAAACCCTCTCTCAAGAGATCCAAGGAGATGCTCATGTCTAGACTTCCAGTTGAAAGAATGTTTTCACTTTATTTCTTGGGCAGGTGGCTGCGGGAGAGATGAAAAACTGGAGCTCAGTGTTTGGCTTTGGGGCTTTTCACAGCCTGTAGAAAACTGTCTGAGTTGAGCAAGGGGAGGCCAGGCAGTGTCTAGGAGCTTTACAGTCCCCCCCCCTTTTTTTTTTGGTAATTCTGGTTCTCTTGAACACTCACAATTTCCCACGGTAAAGGCAGCCTCCAAATTCTAACTGATAGCAAACTCTGCCGTTTCTCCGTGCTTGGAGTGAGGTTCAAACAACAATAGGCTTAACCCTAGAAGTAAATCAGAAGTGCCCATTTGATGTACTAATAATAATAATTTTAAAAAGTGATGGGGTGAGTGCAGTCTGTAGCAGGCAGGTAAGGGGGTGTTCATAGTTTCCTGCCAAATGTGATCACTCAGAGAGCATTTACCTGTTGCCAACAGTCACTTTCAAGGGAGGGGAGGATTTGGGTAAGAAAATGGTACAGTAGTAAGGCATTAACCACTTTCCCTGTAGCCCTGAGCCAAATGACCTTTGTTTGCTGTCCCAGCCCTGGATTTCTGGCTTAGTTCCACTGTTAATCCCAACAATTAGTGTCTGGCTTAATGTAACATGTACCTGGGAGTCTGAATAGGTGCCACTGAGGGATCTCAAGTTGGGGTTTCTGCCATAGTAAGCCTTCCTGCCCCTCCTCGCCGCCCTCCAGCTATGAACATATGTGGCACCCAATTTAGTTATTTAATTTTTTTCTGTAAACCGCTTTGTGAACTTTTTGTTGAGAAGCAGTATATAAATACTGTTAATAATAATAATAATAATAATTTATTTATTCTTCACATTTATACCACCCTTCCTCCAGGATGGAGTATGTAGTTCCTCCCCTCCTTCTGTTCTCACAACAACCCTGTGAGGTAGGTGAGGCTGAGAGATGGTGACTTTGGCCGGTCACTTGGGAAGCTTCCTGGCTGAGTGGGGTTTTGAACCTGGCTCTTCCAGATCTAAGTCCAGTTCCCAAACCACTACATCATCCTGGCTTCCGTGTGCATAATTCCCTGTGCGTGGTCATGGATGCTAAGGAAATCCTTTTGCTCTACCTGTCCACATGCATTGTGAAAGGGGTGGGCAGGAGGGAATGGTTTTTTTTTCTCACTCAGGCTTGTGTAATTGTCTGATAGTCTGAAACAAGGAGTCATCACGCCCAGCCTTAACACAGGTTGCTGTACATATTATTATTGTTGACCTTGAAGCGACCATGAGAACGTGCTCCTGGTTTGCAGTCGGCGGGCTTCCTGGGAAAGGTTTACAGTGCCCTTAATTGCTTTGGTCTGATCCAGCCTGCTTATTTTCCCCATGTTTAATAAACAGAGCTAAAGGTTGTGTGCCATGTTAATGTGCGATACAGGATAACGATCTCAAAAGTGTTTTCCTTTAGCCCAATGAACTGAAATACCTGTTTAGGAACCAAAAAAATCAATACACTTGACGTGGTTTCATTGTGCTTGTATATTTGAAGCTTTACTTGGAATATTCCCCCCCGCCCCTGAAATCTTGTATTTCAGTGTTTTTCAAGGTATGGTCCTAGGAGCCCTTGGGGCTCTTTAGGATTCCTTCAGGGACTCCATGGGCCACTGCACCACACTACACAGGTACTCTGGGCCCCCCTCCCCCCCAAGATTCCATACATATGCTGTCAGGGCTCTCCAGGATTCTGCTTAGGAGTGCAAAGGACTCAGACACAAAACAGACATGTTTGAGACCACTGTGGTACATATGTGGTTCAAGACACCACTGCACTTTCGCATGCACTTCTCTTGCGATACTTACATTTTAGGATGGAATAAAAGCACTGAACCATGCTTCCTGACTGATTTTTGCTATGCACAAAGACCTGCGCATAGATATTTCCTGGGTAAGAAGCTTTCTTCAATGCATTTAATCGGCATGTGGCCACTGATCTGGTCCCATCTTCACACATTCCGCAAAAGAGGAGAAGGAGCATGGAACTCAGTCTTTGGAATATGTAGAGGTTGGGGCGGGACCAGCAACCAGAGTTCCATTCTACCTGCCCACGTTGATTGACCATCTTGCCTGTGTGCACAGAGCATGACAAGGTTTCAGTCGTCTAAGGCAGTGTTTCTCAAACTGTGGGTCAGGACCCACTAGGTGGGTCACAAGCCCATTTCAGGTGGGTCCCCATATCATTATTTTATTTTTAATATATTAGACTTGATGCTACTATGATATGTGACTGCATTTGGGGAAATGTTACAGATCTGTACTTTTAACAGGCTACTATGTATGTGTGCTTTTAACAATGATAGTAAGTAGGGCATTATCCTGGGTAAGTGTGGATAAGAATACAGCCTAGGATCATAAAATTTTTTTCCTACTTGATGATGTCACTTCCAGTCATGACATCACTTCTGGTGGGTCCTGACAGATTCACATTCTAAAAAGTGGGTCCTGGTGCTAAAAGTTTGAGAACCACTGGTCTAGGGAAAAGTTAATTGCAACTCTGAAATTGACCTGTTGAAATGGAATTATCGTGTTTCTGATTAATTTGTTTCTGATTAATTTTTTGGAACAATATGTTGTTAGACATGGAAAATTTTCAATGAGAAAACTTCAGCAATGGAAAAATGCTCCACCCTCCATCACTGATTGGAATCTGTCCAAAAATGGTTTCTGTTTCACATTGTCAGTTAGTGCTTTTGTCTCTAACCGCTCCTCCGAGCAGAGTTGATTCCAGGTCAGCCAGAAACCAACTTGAATGCCTCATCTTGTGCCTGTTGTTCTGATGTTTTTGGTTTTGGGGAACAGTGGGGAAGTCGAGGAGTGGACCATGCCAGAGTCAATGGATGCAATTGTCTCGAAGAATCCTCTTCATGACTCACCTGCTGCTGATATAGGATGTGGTAAATGTCAGATGTAGCCCGAGCCAAGCCTGCACGCAACAAATCTTCAGCTTTTGTAAATGAAGCCTCTGTGAAACACGAGACGTTGAGCTTTCCAGCCAAGTCCTGCATGTAGGGGTCCAAATTGATTTTTATATGAAAAGAGAGATGCATTCAGGGTGGTTCTCATCAATATGGGAAGGACAAGAGCCCTGGAATTTCCTGGGCAGATGGGCACAATTCTCCCTTTCTTTTTGCACAACAGTCTATTTTCATTCTTTATCTTTCTATTTTGTATCCCAGGACTGGGGCCAGGACCTAGGGTGGGAGTGGTGCAAGTAAAACCAGGGTGCGAGTGCAAAAATTGCCTGCTTTGTGGAAGTGTTGACTGTCGATTGGAGAGTTAGCAGCCGGTTTTGGATGAGGGTTTCGGAGACCAAGAGGCATTGCTTGACTTTCCAAACACCCTCCACGCCAACCCGCCCTAACTTGCTTGTGGTGAAGAATATGCAAATCCAGTTAGGCGATCAAGAGCTGGTGTTTCCCTTTATTGGTGGGCCCTACCCTGCTAACTCACTTTAGTTAGAGGCAAATGCCAGCTTGGTTTTAATTTTTTCCTCTCACCTTGGCCAAATGATGGTTGAAAGACTTCAGAGTCACCCTCTTATACCCATGGGTAGTTCTTGAGAGAGGTTGACTCCCTCTCCTTGCTTCTTCTCAGCTGAAGCTTTTCTGAGAATGCCCCTAAGCTGTTTTCCAAAATTATTTCTTGGAAAACACATCAGGGGTCCACACAGCAACATCCCAGATCTTTTTGAGCTAATCTGGTGATAGAACAGGATTCTACCAATTCAAAATTTTGTAGACCTTTGCCAATAAAAGATGCACTATTGAATCCAAATCAATTGCTCGAACCACATCCCTAAAACAGCAGGAAGTGTGGATGATCAGAGGAATAGTACTGTATATCTTGTCATTTTGCCACTGATTTTAATTATCTCTGCAGTCTGCATCCAGCCCTCTTAAAGAGGCACCTCTTATGTAGTGGTTCTGAGTTTGCCTCAGTCGTGAACTTGTTCTCTTTTGCTCAGCATAACCTACCTTGAAGGGTTGTTAGGAGGATAAAAGGGCAGAGTCACCTTTTACACCACCCTGAACTTGTTGGAGGGAAGATGGGATGAGAGTACTGATAAGAGAATTTAAACTTGAATGGAAATCTCACAACTTGACCTGGAAACTATGTCTCTTAGCCAGCTGTGAGTTTTTGCTGGAGAAGGGAAAATGCTCTATGTGATGCATAGAAATGATTTATTTCACGTATTCCAGAATATGTATCGACACCATATTCCAGTGCTTAAGTCAAGGCAAACACTCCCGTCGCTGACCCACATTCAAGCCATGTGTAGTGCTGAATTCTTTAAACATCAGAAATGGGATTTTGACAAGAGAAACTGGGAAAAAGAACATCCTGAATTATTACAGTTTAGCTATAAAATAAAAGGAAATTGCCGTCATCTGGCCCTGCTTGTATTGTGAAAGGTTCTTATTTTTGTTTTTTGCTTTTTTCTTCTCCTAGAGTCTTATTAAGCATGCAGCATGATAATGTATTTTGGTATCTTGAGTTTTTCTCTGAAATTTTCATTTTATCCAGGGGGATACATTGCTTGGAAACCTTGTAAAAATAGTATTGCTTAGCTTTAAAACTCTAAAACTGTCATTTCTAACCTGAGCTCAGCTTGTTGGAATTCCCTTCTCTGGGTGGGTGAAATCTTTCTTGCCATAATTATTAACATCTGTGGCTTTCTTTTGGACACTCGTCTTATAAAACCTCACTTTCCCATCTCCTCCCATCTGCCCCTCCCTTTGCAGGCGCAACCAAAGCCATAATACCCGAAACACTTTGGCTGTTCCAGATCCAGGGGCCATGCTATGAGAACTGATCCAGATCTTTAGGGCAAGGATATATTTATGTGCTGACCTTGGAGAAGACCGCTCTGGGACTTTTGATCAGCTGTTACAGGAAAGGGTGGTGGGCTGGTTCTTGTCTGCCCCAAATGGGTCTACCCTAAAGAACTGTAGCTTACTGGCAAAGCATGTGTTCGGCATGTAGCTTCTCTGTGTAGGGATGGGAAAGACCCTTGTCTGAAACCCTGTAGGGCTGCTGCCAGTCAATACTTGGATGGTGCTGAACTTGGTGGACCAATGGCTTGACCATTTGTGGATACACTTGTTCACCCAGGCTTGCAAACTGGACTATCCAGTTGCCACATCCACTAGTCTTTCCGCCCCTGTCCCTCAACTGTAGGTTAGTGGGCCTTTCAGTTTCTTATTCCTGGAGTACTGGCCCAGGGGAGGGGGGGTTTCACATGCAAGCAGAATGGATAATGTGGATGTATCTAGATGTAATGTGGATGTATGCATCAGGTGTTAGTGGCAGGAAATGGTCTGGAGAAAGAAAGGACAATGATTTTAAGCAATTCCTTTCATTTCAGTGAGCCTGTATGCTATTGGAGTTGGGACCCCCCCCCCCGGGGGTTGAAAACGCTTCTCAAACATCAAACACTCTGGGTGACTCAGCCTCACCTCCCTTACAAGAATAAAATGGGGTTGTGGACAACTGTGAGCACCTACTTAAGCTTTTTGGGGGAAGTGTGGGAGAAAAAATTTAATGTATTAAATTGCATGTGTGTGTTAATCATTGTGCACCTTTAAGATAGCCAATCAGTTGCATTTTAACCAAGCTTTAACTGAGCTTTCAAATGCAAAGCTTTAAACTTTGCATTTTAACCAACCAAGTGCAAATTAAGTCTCATGCCTTCAAAATATGTGAGCTAGTTTGCTTGTAATCCTGTATCTTTCCCGGCTTATTTGTGAACCTGAAAGGGTTGGGTTAGCCTTTCCTAAGTAAGACTTTCCTTAGTAAGAATTTTCCTTTCCTGCAGTCCTACCTGATTGCAGAGGCGGTTCATGGTCCTATTACAGGTGGCTATTTCCAATCCGGTTTGAATTGGCCTTGGCAGAGATATTGGTGGAAATACATGGAGAAGGAATTATTTGGTGCATGTAATTGATGGCTTTCACAAGGGTTAGGAAATGCCTTTTAATCTGGAAGCTCATGAACTAGGGAATGCAGAATGTCTAAATCAAACATTTAATGCAGTCTATAGTTAATGTCAGTTTCTTATTGTGTCAGTCCAACTATGCACACAGGTTCTTCAGACCAGCTATAGAATCCAACTGCATGGATCAGCAACCCCAGATCTATTGTGCACAGAATATACAGGTGTGTGTCACTTAATGATGGGGATGTGTTCTCTGAACCCTGTTGTTATGCGATCAGGTTGTTAAGTGAACATTCTGCCCAATCTAGTGCCTTTGTGGTTTAATTAGACACTCCCTGCCAGACACTCACTGGTTGCGCAAGGTACTGGAGACTGATTGCTTCTTCTTTGCATTAAGAAAGCCTCTTTGTTGTTCTTTGACCACTGTCATATATGCGGTTTGTCATTAAGCAGAAGGTTGTTAAGTGACACACGCCTGTATTTGTATACCTGCAGGTGGATGCACAGGTTCAGGGCACCAGATGATTAATTAATGAATTAGTGTTGACTAACAGGCATGCCCCTGTATCCGACACAGAGACCTTGGATAAAGGCAACCCTCCCCCCCCGCATGCCTATTTAACTAGTTTTAAAGCCTTACCATGGTAAAAATCTTCTTGCTTATATACATTGCAATAAGCCTGGAGGCTTACAGCATCTCGCAGGCTGCTTCGCAGCAACCAAAATGCTTGAAAAATCTCAACGAGGTCAAGGGGAAGTAGTATAGTCTGTGGATAATTGAAACCGCAGATACCAGATCCACAGATACGGGGGGCCCACCTGTGTAAGGCAGCTTGCCACATTTTACAGGCTGGGAATGAATATATTTACCACGGGTGGCCAACACACAGCTCTTTGATACATAACATGTGATTCATGGAAATGTGTTGGCTGAGCTCCTTCTTGCATCACAATTAATATCAAAGGTAAATAAACTTTTTTGAAGCTTTATAATTATTAACTGAGTATAAACTGATTGGGTTAAAACATAAGTTTTAATGTTCATGGTCAGTACATATATTTAAGAATTTAAATGCTTCTTAAATATTGTGGCTCTCAAACGTCTGTAGTTTATTGTATGCGGTTCTTACATTAAGCAAGTTTGGCCACCCCTGATATATATGTTGTGAGTTTGTGTGTATGTGTTTGTCAGGGCATTACTCACATCTAGTTCTTAAATAATGTTCATTGTTTCAGTATGTGCTGGCCAAACGATTTGTCTTGTTCTAAGCAAGGAAAAGAAAATGCTATTTTAGCTGAGCAGTTTGTAGGATGGGATATTGCGGTGGGTAAATATTAGCAGACGCATTCGCTTTACGTACCAGCTGGGATAACTTTGTAAAGTACGTTGTCTTAATGTTTGTTCTCCCAGCTGCCCAGTGAGGCAGATCGCGAACATTTCCATGTTTTAGATGGAGTTCAGAGGCTGATCTTTCTTAGCCTGCTCAAGGCTGTACCGAACAGTGAACAAGGTTAGAGGTTGCATGTCAGTTTCTGGTTAGGCTCCTTGCTGTGGGACCTCCCAGCAATATCTGACAAGGTTTGGGGAAGAGGACTATTTGTTATGCAATATGAATATTGCAATATTAACGAGTTTTAAGATTCTTGAGAAGATTGTCCTGGATTCTTCTTTAAACAGCTGAATTGCATTGTCCTTTGACAAATAATTTCAATACTTAAGAAAGCATCAGCTGGTCTTCTCTGCACCATAAGGTTTTCATTACTTATGTTCTCAGCAATAACTATATACGGGGGGGGGGGGGTGTTATTGTTCTCAGCAATAACTATATACACACACGACCCATATCCATGGATTCAGTTATCCGTGGATTGGGTCTGGGGCCTTCCCAAGAACATGCAGCCCTGCATGCACCCCCTGTGAAGTTGAGGAGAGCTTTGCTCCCCTTGCCTCTGGAGGGGCTTCTGAGCCCAGCAGAGGCCAAGGATGTCCATCCCCGGCCTCTGCCGGACTCAGACTGAGCTGTATAGCTCAAAACATGTGACTTCTGTTTTCTCCGTGAAACTAGAAGTGACTTTATAATGCCTTATAAGGCATTGGGAAGCCCAGGGAAGCCCTGGAGGGTTTGCCCATATCCACGGGCATTTGCCCCTATGAGCAGTTTCAGGTATCCTCGGGGTGTACCAGGACAGAATTCCAGCGGATATGGTGGCACGCCTGTACAAATAACAGGCGTCTCCCCCATATCCCCAGAGGTTCTGTTTCAAGCCCCCTCTGTAGATATGAAAACTATGGATATGGGGAACCCTATGTCAGTAGCCCCCCCTGCACCCATTACCTTTGTTTTTCATGAGTAGAGGTTGAAGCACAGATGTTTCTTGCTTAACTAAGGAACAGTCTTGCTTAACTGAAGAACTTGACATGCAGGCAACCAATCTTCCCGCAACAATGAGGAGACTGACCAAATGTTAACAGGAGATAGGACATTAACCAACTGTTAAAGGTCGGTTAGTCTCCCTCTTCCTTGTGTCCTTCAGTTAAGCAAGAATGTTCCTTGGTTAAGCAGGTGACACCCATGCTTCAGTCGCTACTCAGTGAAAACAATGGTACTGTAGGAGGCCTGGATCTGCGGGTAGGTGAAACCGCAGGTGCTGGATCCTCAGATATGGGGGATGCCTGTTTGTGTGTGGTAAGTCTATAATAGGGTTAGTTGGGGGCCTGAAGTTGAATCCTCCCAGCTTGTTGTGTTGCTCGTCTTCTCCCCACAGCACCTCCATTTTTCTTTCAGTAGTTCTGTTTAAGTTCGCCCAGCCTGCAGAAAACCGGGAAGTGGGACTGCAGGGATGCTAAAGAGGCCATAGGAAACATCCCCTCCCTAGCTGAATGCCGCTGAAGATAAGTGCGAATGAGTGGAGCCAAGAGATCTTGGGCACATGCTCAGGATCACTTGACGGAGATTACTTATCCGTTAATGTCTCTTAGCACCCTTGTTGAACAACCCCTTTGATCAAGCTGCCAACAAGAGCGCATGGGTCAATGCTGTACACCAGAGGGGGAGGGCCAGAGAGTGCACCCCCCTGCTGGCTTTTCTCCTAGTCAGATGCAAGATGGGATTTTGAGAACAAACCTGGGGCTTCACCTTTTGTGATTTTGCTTGGATCAAAGGAGGGCACATGTGGGTGGGAGATGTAGTTCTGTTTCCTCCAAGGCAAGCTGGGGATGAAGAAACTGCTATTCCCTGGGATGCAAGGACAGTGGCTGCTGGGTTGTAACCTTTTGGTCCTCTCTCATGAATATGCACGCATCTGTCCAGAAGGAGAGAGGGCCTGCAAACACTGGAGCACACTTGGCCCAGGAAATTTTGTGAGCACTGGGACTGTTGAGCAGCAGAGATTCTGGTTCTTATGTTCTTATGAACAGCCCCACTGGATCAGGCCATAGGCCCATCTAGTCCAGCTTCCTGTATCTCACAGCAGCCCACCAAATGCCCCAGGGAGCACACCAGACAACAAGAGACCTGCATCCTGGTGCCCTCCCCTGCATCTGGCATTCTGACTTAGCCCATTTCTAAAATCAGGAGGTTGCACATGCACATCATGGCTTGTAACCCGTAATGGAGATGCTTGAATCTGGTGCTTTCTGTGCAGGCTGATGAGTGACAGCCCAATCCTATCCACACTTTCCTGGAGTAAGCCCCGTTGAATCTAATGGGAGTAGATTAGATTCAATGGGAGTAGATTAGATACTTACTTCTGAGTAGATATGCATAGGATTGGGCTGTCAGTCCCCCCCCCCACGCTCATCATTAGATGGTGTAGCAGTTAATTTTAGAGATGTTCCACAGTAGAATCATGCGGTGCTTTTTTCCTCCTTCCAGGAATGTAGAAATCAGAATACATGTTTGAACTTTCAACAATCTCCTCAGTGAAAAGCCAAGCTGCAAAGGCGTTAGTCAAAGTCTTCTCTCTGATGTAGTTTGTGGGGGGGGGGGAGGATTGTATGGGGGCAGCACTTAAATACAATCTTGCTAGCTGCAGTTTCTCTGTTTGGGTGCTTCTCAGCTGTGTAGCTTTGTCTATAAACAAGACATACCTAAGGTGGTGGTTGTCATATTTTCTTTGGCAGTTCCAAGGAAAGGAAGTGCAGTTTCTACTGGGGAACCAAAACGCTGTGCATTGTCATTGTCGTCCGTCATGTTGTCCCAAAGTATAATTCATCTCAAAAAGGGCTGGATTGTCCATTATGTTAAGTATTCGGCAATTTAGGGGCTTTGCTTTAGTGAGACTACCTGACAGCATTTGTGTGAGGATATATCTTATGTATCCTGCTCCAGGGGTGTGTGTGAGTAATGGCTAAAGATGCCTTTACTACTTTGCACACAGTGGCTATTGTTGGCCTGATGAAAAAAGAAGCCAGTTTTTTTTCTCCTCCCAGAAAACGTCACTTTTGCAAGTTCTGTGCCTTGTGGTCGATCTGTGGTGATGGATCATTGACACATGCAAGCCCTCTCTAGATGAGTCACTTTGCCCCTCTCTGAAATTAGCAGGAACAAAATGCATCTGTCCAAAAGCTGAATTTTGTTTCCTTTAGTTAATGAAATCCACCTCCTTGCAAAAGAATCTGATGTGGCCCCTCACAGTGTCTCCTGTTATCTGACTTCCATCAGTGTCCCAGGATAACCTCGGATGCAAAGGGATCAACTAGGAGGAGAATAAGCTTGTGTGTGTGTAAGGCACAACAATGACATCAGGGCTGCAGCTTTCCATGGCATCTCAACCCCTAGGCTTATGCCATCTTGATGATAGTGCTTATTGCCCACTATGTTAATCCCACTGCAGCAGTTAGCATTAAGTACAGGCCATGGGATCACTGAAGACTTGGCCGTGAGTGTGTCTGCGTCTATATTTTTGCAGTCTGCAGGTCTCATTTTATAGGACTGGAAGAATGAGCAGGGTAGAGTAAAAATACCAGCCTTGATGTGAAGCTGCTTTGCCAAACAGACTTGGGAAAGAGTTATAAGGGTGTGTGTACATTTATGTGGACAGCTCCAGCATCTGTTATCACAGCCCGCACAGCGATCTCTCTAGCCGCAGCAAGAGGACGGCTGGCAGTATTAGGATGTTGGGGTGACGGATGCCTAGAAAAAGGCCCGTGGCAATTTCCTTTTATGAGCTGAGAGATCAGGGTGGCCCCATAAATACACTTTTTTTTCTCCAGCGCAGTGATAAAAAACAGCCTTTTCTGCCAACACCAAAGCCACAGACGAGCGTGAGTGACCGTTGGTTAGAAGCATTGTGGGAGTCAGCAGAGTTGCTGGTTGTGTTGTAGTTATTTCCTGAGATGTGCCTCGATTTAGCAGGCTGTGTGTGGAGTGGCTGAACTTAGCCTGCAGGCCTGGCAGATTCACGGGACGGTCAAGTAGCTTGCAGTTTTGCAACGGCAACTTTTGAAGCCGTATGTTTTAAAAAAGCAATTATTTTATTTTTAGGGCTTCACGGTTGCTTCGTGGGAACATGCTGCTGTGCTTTCTGACATGAGGGCCTAATGGCTTTCTGGAGCGGCTCCTGCCATGAGAAAAGGTGAGACACTGGGGAGTCGAGAAGCAAGGTGTTGTTCCTACCTGTCTCTACCCGTCGGTTATTGTTCTATCAATAGAACAGCTTACAAAGAATGTGGACTTAGGCCCCTGTCCCGGGGGCCTTGCAGTGGAGAAAATATGTAAAAGAGACAACAGAGGAAGTGGGGGAAAGCGGAAAAATGTACGATCGATTGCTTCAGTGACACACACTTATGCTTGATTGCAATGGGGAAAGAGCCAAGGCAACCTGATAAAGTTTTCCTGGAGAAGGTGGGTTTCAAGAAAAGATTTGGTGGCAGTGAGCGAGGCAGCCTCCTGCAAATGTTCCAGGTAGCAGATCGAAGCATAAGGGGCAGGAAAGTTCTTTTTGAGTTACTTTGCCATTCTAGGGAGGCTTACTTGGAGGTAAGTCCCACTGTGTTTAATGGGGCTTACTCCCAGGTATGGGTGTATAAGATTGCACAGCAGAAGCCATATGTCTAAAATGTAAAATATACCGTTTCCACGGTATCTGTGGGGGATCCGTTCCAGGACACACACACACACATACACCCACAGATACTGAAATTCTCAGGGCCTCAGGCACCTCCGGAATCAATTGGAAGTCGTCTGCATGAACCAGAAGCAACTTCCAGTTGCGTCCAGGAGGTCACCTGAGGCCCTCAAGCCTCAGACTTGGCACCCTTGGATGCTGGAATCCAAGGATGCTGAACCTGCGGATGGCTGTTGTATAGCACAAACATAGTATTTTAAAAAACCAAAACAAATCAATCACTTTCTCAAGGCATCCAAGGAAGAGCCTTTTAACTTGACTGCCTTAACATGTTTTGCCTCTTCCCCTTTGTCACAATCCCTTCTCCATCCTGCCCCTGGAATATCACCCTGGGTCATCTCTGGTTGCCCCAAAGGTTTTTTTTCTTTTCTTGCCCATCTCAGTTATATTTAAAGCTGCTGCAGCAGCCTTCCCACCCACCCTGCTAAGAGACTCCTCTTTCTGTATGGTTGCCTGTATTCAGCTTTTCAACTAAATGTGGTCGGCACACCTGCTGTTTAAACCCCAAACAGCTTGCTGGGGTTTTAGTGCTATTTTGAGAATGAAGGGGGGGGGGGGAAGCCCCTTCTCTGAATGTTCTTCTTTCTTTGCTTTGATCCTAGCCAGCCTCGTTTTAAAAGGCATCCATAATATTTATTTTTTTTGCCGTTTGGGGAATGAGCCGCTTAAGAATTTCTAAAAGTATTGTGTGGCTAATGACACGAGCAGATGCTCCGCGGGCTCATCAGATTCTCTCTTTTCAAAGGGTAGGAGACGAGTAGGCGGAGCACGGAACAAGGGAAAGTGCAGTCGTGGAAGAAGAATAAGTGATTCAAACTGGGTCAAGAGGGAGCCGGTTTGAGCAGACATCGTTGCGCTCGGCTTCCTGCATTGCTCTGGTCCAAAATGCAGTTGGTAGCAATGAGCCCCAAATTGCTGCTGTCCCGCCCCGCCCCCCAGTGCTAGACTTGTTCCCCTGTTTCCCTCCCCATCCCTACTGTTGCTGTTCCTCCTCTTCCTCTTTGTATAAAAAAAAAAGGCAGAACTTGAGGAATGGAAAAGGAAGTAGGGTATCCACTAAAATCGAGTGATGGGAGAGTTAGAACAAACAAAAGAAATATTTTGGTACCCAACGTGTAATTAATCTGTGAAACTCCTTGCCACAGGATGTAATGATGATGTCTGACCTAGATGCCTTTTAAGAGGGGATTGGACAGATTTATGGATGAAAAGACCATCACAGGTTAAAAGTCATGAGAAACAGCCTACCTCAGAATGTCAGGGGAAAGAGAGTGGCAGGAAACAAAATGCAGGTATCTTATGTGCTTCCCAAGGTATCTGGTGGGCCACTGTGAGCCTTAGCCTCTGGTGGGCCTCAGGTGTCTCCTGCTAGACCCTCCTCCCAGCTCTCCAGGTTGCCGCCTTTGTCAAATGTCAAGTAGTTGGCAAGCCTCTGGTGCGGTGGTCTTTAGGAAACATGATTACAGTGAATTTTACTTCCTAACCCAAGTTTACCGACTCTTATTTCAACATGCATCAGGGTGGGTGGGTAAAAAAGGTTGACATCTCTAGTTAAAGAAGAGGAAATTGTTGTTGCTTCATTTTGGGACTGTGGGATGCGGACAGGGATATCCGCTCCAAAGACTCTGTTCTTCTGCCTGCAGAGCATGTTGTATGTGGAGGAAGAGAATGATTTTTAAATGAAATGGCCCTGGATGTGACTAAGACCAAAAAGCCTTGCAGAGTGACTCAGACCTTGATGTCGGCATCGTCCGTGGTCAGAGACTTGGGCACCGACTCAAGAATGCTGATTACAAAGGGTGCTCGTGGCCTATTGGAAACACCTGGTTTTATGCAAGCTGCATGTCTACAGCAATAACTTGGATTAAAAGCAAGCGGGCCGGGGGAGCAGGAAGTGGGAAAATTCTCCATGACTGTGAAAATGGGGTATGCAAAGCCTGTTGTGTGCGTCCCAGTTTCTGAATCTTGCCTTTTTATGGCTATGGTGGGCATGTGCTTTCAAACCACTAACACCACTGGTGTCCTCTGAAGTGCAGCCAGGGAATGTTTGGGCCCCACAGAGTTGCAGTTGCAGATTTAAACTGGAATTGAGCAAGATCGCTGCTTTAAAAGGAAAAAAAACAAAAAAACAATTTGTGCCTTTTAGGCAGTTGCAAGTCAGGCAAAAATGAACAAGTGGACCAGTCCTCATTTTTTGCATGGCCCATCTCCATTGCTGCTTCATCATCCCTGGTCTCTGTTTGTCAAGCAGCTGTTAAAAGTGCAGAGCCTCTGTCCACAAGGTATAATATCATTTCTCTTGCCAGGGGTTCCCAAACCGTGCATCATGATGCCCTGGGCACTCCCCACGGTCGCAGCAGGCGGCTTGGCAGCGAGAGCAGCCACAGAGCTTTGAAACAGCAGTACGGGGACTTAGCCCAGTTTCTGTACACTTTGAAAAGCCCTCCTGCCTGTCTCAAGCTGTTTTGGCACTCCATTGTGAGTCACTGAACCTGGAAGTAACTGCAGTGAAGTCATTGCTAGTCACTTCCAGGAGCTGGGGACAGGACAAAGCAAAGAAGGTTGGCAAGCGCTGCCTTCTGCTTTTGAAGTAATAACCACAGCAATATCGAAACTTGAGCTGAACCAATAAAAATATCTAACAACAGATAACAAATTTGGGTTCATGTTAACTTAGCAGAAATATTCCAAAAGTAAACTGTCTCCTGAATAGTAACGTATTTAACTCCATAAACTGTGTGTAAATAAAAATTTATGTGTCGCCATTCAGCCAAAAACTATTTTCAAGTGGCTTTCATAAGCAAGGGACCAAGGGATGGTTCTTGGTCCTGAAGGAGCTCCCAGTCTGCAAACAAAACCAGAAAAGGGAGATTAAACAAAAAGCCACTGGGAGAGACACTAAGCTGGGTGAACAGCGACAGTTGCTCTCCCTCTGCTAAACACAAGAAAGCCACCACTTTCAAAGGTGTCTTTGTCCACAGTTAGCAGGGACTTTGGTGACAACAGTGGCTGCACACTTTTGCCGCACAGAACCACTTTGTCTACTCGTCATTTTTGACGGAAAGCAATATGTCAGTTTGTTAAGATGTAGACAGGATGTCACAGAGCTGTGGCAATGTAGTAAGGGGTGAGCAGTGCACCTGACCCTGGATATGCTGCTCTTAAATCCTCCTGGTTCTTGTCAGACTTGTGATCATTTCTGTGTTGTATGTTTTTTTTAAAGGAAGTTTCTAGTCCTCCTCATAAGTGATTATTCATTTAAGCAACCTGCAATGTAAGATGAATAGTGCAAGGACAGAGCCTGATAAAGAAAGTGGTAGCATCTCCCATTGTGTTGCTTTTTTACTCTGAAATTTACTTATAAAAAAAGCTAGTGATGTCACTTGTTAAGTGGCTCAGTGTTCAAACAGCCCGGACGATTGTCACGTTGTCCTTTCAAAAATTCTGGCAGGGCTCCAGTGCCCTTCCACTGCTAAGCAACCTTGGTGGGAAAAGGTAGTATTCAAAGTAAAGGTGTCCTACAGACATACAAGTAATTTTCTCAGTGACTAAGTACTGGAACCAGCCCGTTCTGTCTCACATTTATAGGCAGAGGAAACGCCCAGCTCTTGAGTCTGGCCATTCTTTTCCAGGCCAATTGCCCGTTCTGCTGCTCCCATCTTGCACAATGGCCACTTAGCCATTACACGTGCAAAGCTCCCAAGTGGCCTGCGTGTGGGCCACAATGGGATTAATGTGGCGGTGCGCAGGAAGCACACCATGAAATTGATTTCGTTGCAAGCTCACTGAGGCATGTAATCAGCTAGAGGTGTTTGTTCTTTTGGTGCCTTCGTTTTGTATCCTTGAGATTAAGCAATGTAGTGGAGCCTGCTACAGAGACTGGAGGCGGGGGGGGGGGAGAAATAGGAAGGCAGAGAATCAAGCGCTTAAAAAAAAATGATGCAAATGTGTCTCTCTCGTATGGCTCCGAAGGGAGGGGCTGCTTGCCCGCCCTGCTGAGGCTTGCTGCCAAACCGAGTGCCCCGCCCCCTCCAGCCATGCCACCGGATAGCTGCTAACCGGCAGGAGGTCTGGTCTAGAGGGTAGAGCCTCCGTTTGCTTGAAGATAACATCCGCAGGTCGTCGGTTCGAGGCCACCGGCACCATGCGACCTTGAAGCAGCTGACCAGCTGAGCCGAGTTATTCCATCTGCTCTGAGTGTGGGAGGATGGAGGCCAGAATGTGCGACCAGATCAAGAAAGAAACACCTGAATGTTGTGGTTTCTTGAAAAGATAGAAACCTTCTTTCAAATTGTAAAAATCCCTACGGGGATTTAAATAGCCTGCCTATGTAAACCGCCTTGAATAAAGTCTGAGGAGAAATCTGAGGACCAAGAAAGGCGGTATATACCGTATTTTTCGCTCTATAAGACGCACCTGACCATAAGATGCACATAGTTTTTAGAGGAGGAAAACAGGGGAAAAAAATTTTCTGAACCAAATAGCGTAATAAAATATGTCTCTCCGCTGCTCTGTTTCCATGCTCCTTAGCATATTTTACTACCTCTAGTTTAAAAGGAATTTTATATGCTAGCCTTTTCTGCTTTATCATCTTTGCACTGGTAGAATGAGGTACTGTAGTATTTTTCTGCAAGTGCATTGTCACTAAGGGCTGAACATTTGCATTACCACTGAGCGCCTACATTTGCATTTCAATTTGCATTTGCATTTGCATTACCATTGAGCACAGGCAGGACCCTGGTCAGGGGCAGAAGCATCTGCCAAGGAGGCTCTGCTGCCCTGAGAATGCCTGCAGCTTTGCAGTATTCGCTCCATAAGACGCACACACTCCCCCCCCACTTTTTGGGGGGGGAAAAGTGCGTCTTATGGAGCGAAAAATACGGTAAATACCTGTATTTATTATTATTATTATTATTATTATTAACCGCCCTTCAAAGAGCTCAGCTCTTGCAGTTTGCAAAATTAGGGAGATCAGTGTCTGAGCATTTTTTTTCTGGTTTTTTCTATGTCTGTCAGTGTCAGGTTGTGGTGGGGGCAGGTGAAGGCTGGGCCACATAACTAAGCCTCTCAAGCCTTGAGGCTATTTATTAGGGCTGCCTCATTACGAGAAATGAATTGAGTTTTTTTTGCAAGCAAATAATTACTTGTAAATAAATAAAAATATTATTTCTTTCTAGATCACCTTTTTTATGTTTCCTGAAGCTAGGTGGGTCCCAACAGAGTGTCACTTTAAAAAGTGGCTCCTAACATATATGCAAAAAAGAGTTAAGTTCCTTTGCCATATTGCTGGTCACAAAAACTTCACCAAAAAAAAAAGAGACTCCAAACACTTCTACTAAACACAAAAAAGACCCCAAACACTTCTATTGAAATAAAAGTGAACTTTCTGTGCTGGAGAAAATCCACGCAGACCTGGGGAGAACATGCAGAATCCACCCAGACCAAGGCCCTGACTGGGAATCAATTCTTTTTTTCTCATCAACTTTATAATGTAACAACTTAAAATAAAATGACTTTGAGGACAGGTTTTACAAGGGAGGTCTTGGCTGGGCATCTTTTGGAGAAGAGATGCTGTAATTGGGGCATCCTTTTGAGATGGCCCTTCTCTGTGTCCCTATAGATCCTGTTGCATGGGACCAATGCAGAGTTCACCATGTTAGCTTTGTCTCTGTCATGTAAAGAGTTCTTTTGCAGCGAGAAAGAGAGGGGTGTCCAAAATGTAGCTCTTGCTTGGATTGGCTTGCTTCAGCAAAGCTTTTGGAGGCTGGAAAGCAGTGTTGCTCTTGGAAGGGAGAATGATGAGAAGTAAATCCAGGTGTGCTCCTTGAGCCAGGCCAGCTTTTCCATTTGACTTGTTTTTTTTTCAGTAAAGATGATTTTTCAAGTGCACGAATTCAGAATAAAAGCTCAGAGTTCTTGAGAGATTATTTTATCTCGACAAACACATATTTAACTTGTCAAACATAAGCACACTAGAGGTATGTTCCCTCTTTTTCCCCCTGAAAGGTCACAGTGCTAATCTCTTATCTCATAAGCAACATCATAGATACTTGTCATCCACCAGAAGGTGGATCCAGCAATTTGGGGAGTTGTATGCCTTCCAGAATCAGTTCCATCTCTCCCCAAAGAACGCTAGTTTTAAAATAACGGTTGCGGTTGCATATTGGTGGAAGCTGTTAGATCAGCTGTACCGTTTTCTTTGTGTTTCATCATCAGATGTGGGTGTGATTTATTGCCAAATCCTGAAAATAAAAACCAGAAATACTCTCACTGCTGAAAGAGAAACTTCAGAGCAAGGAACAACCCTTTCAAGTACAAATAAAAGTTGCATTAAGTGCCATTGCCACTTGCCAGCACCCAGACCCAGTGGTCCAAATGGTTTTCGAGGAAACCCTGACATTTTTCAAAAGGTTCACCAGCGAAAAAATAATTAATGGCATGCAGTGTACCGAGCCCAAGTACATGACTCTAATTCATCCACAGACAGTCTCCTCTGGAAAGGGTTCAGTGATGGGAGAAGGTTAGAAAATTATTGTCGCGGAAGTTGCCTTCTGGTTGAAGACTCCTAAATTGGGTGGA
This sequence comes from Tiliqua scincoides, assembly GCF_035046505.1. Taxonomy (NCBI): domain Eukaryota; kingdom Metazoa; phylum Chordata; class Lepidosauria; order Squamata; family Scincidae; genus Tiliqua; species Tiliqua scincoides. The sequence continues at coordinate 15,673,202 of NC_089831.1, forward strand.
CCGATTAGCACTGGTAGGGAGGGTGTGTGAAGTTGGAAATTGGGGTTGCATAAGGAAGTGTGAGGAAATGGAGAAGAACTTATAGCATATATGCATCTTTAAAAGTAAAGCTGCGTTTATTGAAGAAAAGGTCTATGGATCTTCAGAGTATCAGCTGGGGTGTTAAGAATTATTTCAAGGCTTCCAGCAGCTTAAATATCTGGGAATTGAGTATGGGTGGGCGTCCTATCTGAGTTTTCAAGTATTCATGGATGTGGGAGCCTCTCCCCGTACCTCCCCATGCACTCTCCAGAGGTGAGGGGAACTGTGCTCTCCTCACCTCTGGAAGGTCTTCTGAGCCCCACAGAGGCTATGCGCGTCAGCCGTGACCTCCCTGGGCCTCAGAATGACTGTTTAAATGGAAAAACGGTGACTGGTTTTTTCACTCAGGAAACCTTTTTGGCTTTAGAAGGCATTATGAAGGCCAAGGAAGCCCCAGTATCTGTAACCGTTATCCTGACCCTGGTATCTGTGGTTTTACGTAACTGCGGAGGTTTCCGGACCAGAACCCCCGGACCAGAACCACACCTATTTTGAGGTGATGTTATGAACTGCTTTTAAGTAGATGTGGTAATCGGAGACAGGAAACTGGGCTATATAGATTATTTGCTTTTGAAGAAGTTGGGCGCTGTTCATTTGTGTTTAAATAACGGCTGTTTAAGCAATTACACCTTGTCCTTATCTTATTATTAAGAATTTTATACAGCATACCGCTTTTCAGCAGGAGTAGTTCACTAAGTGGTTTGAATGGTTTGCTGTCCCCAAAGTGCTCACCATCTAAAAAAATAAAATAAAAAATTACAGAAGGGACACTGGCAACAACATGCTGGGGGCAAAAGAGGGGCAGTTGTTGTCCCACTGCAAAATATAAGAGGAACACCACTATAAATCTTTTAAAAAATGTCCCCCTTATAAATGAAAATTCAATACCAAAAAAACTCCCCAGATCTTTTTTTTAATCATGGCATTGCCCACTTGAACAAATGACTGATGAAACTGTGGTGGTGAAGGGGAAAGTTCTATATAATCACCTTCCCCTTTCACAAAATGTAAATAGCTTTGATTTTTGTTTTGTTTTTAATAATGTGGAAAAGCCATCTAGAAGGGTATTCCCCCCTCCCAAAAAAATAGTGCCCAAAAAATATGTTGATGAGGATGCTTGAGGTTGTATGCTCATAGCTTCCATTCCTGTGGCGTACAGCAATTCTTATTTTCCCGCACCAAGAGACAGTTTGACCTTGAATAGCAGGAATGATGGGTGTGGTGAACCATTTTTTGGTAGCTCCTCTCTAGGTTAAGGCAGTTTTTCTGTTTTCCTCCTCATTTGGCTGGGCGGCCAAACCGAGGCATGTGGGAGAAGAGTGTCTTTTGTAACTGGGTTTGTATCCAAAACAGAAGCCTTTGTCTCCTGTTCCGGCTAAGCCCCTTCCTGCTCTGAGACCTGGTGAAGTGTGCAGCCAGAGCAAAGCTGGTTCTTTCTCTCTTTGCCTTCTGGCATCAGGTTCCCTCCTTTTGGGGTCTTGGCATCCTCCCCAGGACCTGCCGGCACTTGCCAGCAAAAGGTGAGAAGGAGAGAGGTCATGCACAGGGCATATCTTTGGATGCCTCCAACATGCAACTGGTAGCAAATCCTTCCTAGTTTACCATCTCTGGGCTTAAAGAACTTTTTTTGTTTTGTTTTGGTGGCTTCTTCTGGACCTCTTGCCCCATTTTCATGACATGGAAATGCCCTGTGTGAAGTGGGCCATAGGAGTAAATTACCGTAGATACTCACTTATAAGGCGAAAAATTTCTTCCCAGAAAAGCAGCCTGAATCATTGCCCCGCCTTATCTCTGGGGCAGGCAAGCAGTGAGGGTGGGGGGGGGAGGAGGCGAGTGAGCCAGCCAATCACTATTGTGGGTGGGAGGGAGCAAGTGATCTTCTGCTGAGAGGAAGCTGTGCAGGCTGGGGTGCTGCTGAGCATTTGCAGCTGCCTACGGGTGCGATGCGGGTGTGCTCCACCCTGTTGTTGCCCAGCTGCAGAAGCTCCAAGCGCAGGGCAATTGCCACCACAGCCATCAGCAGCCGCCCTCGCTCAGCGCCAGTGCCCACGGAGGCATCTCTGGAGCGGCACCCAAGACAGAGCAGGAGACAATGAGCTGTGTGTGGGAGGGGGCATCTGAGCGAGGGAGAAGCAGTCATTTGAAACAGCTGAGTCCATCTCCTCTTTCCTTCTTGTTCCCCCTTCCCACTGTATTTAAACTTCAAGCACTCCATTGGAGAGCCCAACTTGCTAACCCCCTTCCCATCTCCCCACAGATGAAGTTGGATAGGGTGGGGAAGTCGGGAGAGTGATCTTTTTAAAGAGAGAGAGAGGCAGCCTGCAGAAGGCTGTACCTTTGTTTCTCAAGCCATTGAAAGGGTTAAGTCCATCTCCTCTTTCCTTCTTGTTTTTGCCCCCTCCCCCTTATTGAATCTGAACTTTCAACTCTCTGTTGGGAAGCTGAGGCTTGCTTGTCCCTCTCCCCATAATCATTCACCACTGATGAAGTTGTACTGGGGGGGAGAGGAAGAGTTAACTTTTATAAAAGGAAAAGTTTGTGTGTGTGTGTGTGTGTGTGTGTGTGTGTGTGTGTGTGTGAGTGAGAGAGAGAGAGAGAGAGAGTGCGTGCGCGCGCGCTTAAAACAGTTAAGGCTACAATCCTAGCCTCACTTTCATGGGAGTAAGCTCCACTGACTATTAAGGGACTTGCTTCTGAGTTGGGCTCCCAGTCTATTCCCTCCTCTTGCTTTCCTCTCCACCTCTCCCCTTACTGTATACAGTCACACTTCAGTCTCTCCTTTGCAAAACTTTTTGCAAACCTCCTTGCTAACCTCATTTCCCCCTATCCTCACCAATGAAGTTGGACTGGAGGGGAAAAGTCCCTGCATTTGTGTTTGGGGGTGGGGGGGGAGCATCTGTGTGTGAGAGAGAAGCAATCTCTCTCTGTGTGTGTCCTTTTCACTGGAAGAGTCCTGGAGACCTTGCACAGATGCAAAACACAGGAAAAGCAGAGAGTAGAATTTAAAGTAGAATTATTCTGCAGCAACAGGTATTTTAGCCAGAGATCTTAGCTGCATGCTGGCAGGAGCTAGGAAGCACTTGCAACAGCTGCTTATGTAGTAAGCTTTTAGGAGAGCATGCTTGCTTCTGCAGTATCCCCCTTCCAGGACCTCCACACGAGCACCACTATCCTTCCTCCACAGCGGGTCTACTTCCAAGTAAATCAGGTGCAACTATGTGCAGCTGCACTTGCTCAGTCACTCCTTGTTGCTTGTCTCTCTACTGTGAACTGAATTGCACACTCCCAGTTGTGTGATGTGTGTTCTACGCAGAGCCTTTAGCTTAAGGCACCAGGCACTTTAAAGGAGGATTTCATTAATGGTTCTACTGGTATGCTGTTTCCAGTGTACTTAGAGCCCAATCCTAGGCTTGTCTACTCAGAAGTAAGTCACATTAAAGTCAATGAGGCTTACTCCTAGGAAAGTGTGGATGGGATTGTGGCGATACTATGATAGTGTTTACAAATGGTTGTTGAGAGAACAATTTAAAAAATTAGTGAATAAAAATGTATCTTATGATCTATGAGATAGATCATAGTTTTTAATAAATTAGAGACTATTTTTAATACTGTTTTTGCTATACTATTTATACATATGTATACATAGTATAGCAAAAACAGTATTAAAAATAGTGTATGTATGTATACATACTAAGTATATATACTGTGTTTTTAATAAATTAGTGACTGTACAGTTCTTAGGTAACAATTACTGGGAGGTTATTTTTCAGGATCTGGCCTTGGGTAAAATCAGACAAAATTATAGTCAGACACCTCCCTAAGTTAAACCCTAAGACTTATCCGAGGATCATAGCAAATTCCATGATTTTGGGCTCAAAACCTGCCCTCGTCTTATCTGTGAGATCGACTTATAGGCGAGTATCTGCGGTAGGCACTTCAGCCAGTGTGCCGAGATCTGTGGCAGACGTACTCTGGAAACTGTGGAACTGAATGAATTGGCGCACCTAGAAGTGAACAACTGTAGGAAGATTCTGTAATTAATAAGCAGAGTGTCTGACTTGTATCTTGCTTTATCCAGATAACGACAAAAAAATACGGGCAGGCACAATAGTTAATTGGTGGAGTATCTCAACTCATTTTGCTTTCAGTTCTCAGCTGCAAAAACCCTGGATGTCTGATTCGGTCCTGTGCAGGCTCCCCCTCCATTGGTCTTTGAAGGCAATCTATCATCTTAATTAAAAGTGGCTTGTGTGAATCCAGTGGGGCCTGTCAGTGATCTTTGGAAGGGGTTGCTCTCCCTCTTGGCTCTTGCAGACGGACAAAGCAGATTCAAGGCAGCCGGAAGGGGGCTGCCAGGTTGTAGTTCTCTTTAATGCAAATGTTGGAACACTTTCTAACTGTTCAAGAGCAAACCGTTATCGGCTCCGAGCCAGGAGTGGCCGGTAATGAGAGAGACATTAGCCTGCTGCCAGGTACATTTTGTCTCCTTTTGTAAGGCTGTGATGCTTTCTCTGGGTCCGAATCAATGTGGGCATGAAGGAAATAATGCTTCGTGACAACAGAGTGCTGTCATGGTCTGGCGTTTTTCGGAATAGCTCTGTAAAAAATTGTTCACTCCCTGTTGTATTTGGGAGCAGAGCATGAGCAAAATACTTCGAGGGAGCAGAAGCAAAGCAAAGGCCTCAGTGTTTCTCAAACTGTGGGTTGCGACACTCTGTGAACCACGGCCCGAGACCTGGTGGGTTGCTAGTTGGGCCCACCTGCCTGCCCCCACCTCTGTTTGGCTCCAAATTGGATGCCACTGGATGCAACTGGAGACCATTTCTGGGTTGCAACTCACCTCCATGCCATACTGCACTTGGGATAACTTCCAGAGGCCTCCATGGGCTGCAGAAAACCTCTGGAGGTACTTTCTGGGTCACTTCTGGTTTCCTGCAAAATTCCAGTTACGTTTATAGGCGTTTCCGAGGCCTCCGGAGGCTATCCTGGGCCCGGCACTCCCTTGGAAGTATGTTGCAATGCCAGCACCTGAGTGGGTCATGGCTCCGTTACTTTAGAGAACCATTACTCTAGCCTGCTCCAAGTAAAACAATGCCCCCCCGTCAAGTTTCTTGGGGTGGCACCTCTGGTTTCCACAAGATCCAAACAATCATCCTATTTCTTTGTGATGAATGCTGTTCTGTTTGTTTAAATTTGTTTAACTTTGTTTGTTTATTGCTCTAAGGAGGCTCTTGCAAAATTTACGAGTGTTGATGTAATCACTTAAATGGTTCTTCCAGTTGTGCTTCGATTTTTTTTTTTTTTTTTTTTGCAGTGCAACTTGGCCATTTTCCTAGAAGTGCATTCTACTGCAATACTATAGCTAGTGTGGTTATCTCATGCTTGTGTTATGTTCGTGAGAGTTGCAGGAGTCCAGAGGACAGAAGTGGAGCATATCTCCTGTAATAGCCTTTTATGATGGTTGCATAGAGCTCCAAACTTTTCAGTATGAGGACCACATTGTATATATTGCACATTTTTGCAAGCTGAGAAATATCGATTTTACAAATGAATGAATGAAATCTAAATGAATGAATAAGTTTTACTTGGATTTTTTTTTTTTGCAATCGGCATGATATGGTTCAGAACAACAGAGAAATGTGACAATTACAAAGAAATAATGCCCTGCTTAAACTGAGGAATACAAGTGTGCACCGCTTAACAACCTAATAAATAAATAATATGTTTGTGCTTCTAGAAATCTGGCCCAGGAGTCTGGCTGTGGTTCCTCAGAGGAGAGGTGAGAAACACTTGTATATGTGCAGAGGCTGTGTGTTCTTATTTCATGTATTCTAGGGCTCAATTCAGTGCCACTCCCATATGAGCAAGGAATTGTGTTAGTACAACATTAAGAATGACCTTTAGGTTGTCTAAAGCACTTTTATGTATATCTCAGTGACTGTAGAGATCCAGTGATCCTGTTAAGTAGGATTGGTCAGTAGGATTATTCTCAGGAAAGGGCTGAGAATGTGAGATGACTACAAGTGGTTGCTTTAAGCCCGCCTGGTGTATCTGTACAAAGGCAAGATTTGGACTGTTGACTTTTTGGTTCCCAGCTCTGCTTTTTTTTTTTGGCCTCTGGCTACACTAGCGTAGTGCTCTACTCTTCCAATCTGTCATCCTGAACCTATTTAGCTCTGCCACTTTATTTGAAGTGAATCCAGACAGTTTTCACCAAGAAGATCTGAGGCAGAAATACTGTACCGTCAAGTCTTTGATTCAGGATAGTGTTTTCTCATTTTCTTGTTGCAGAGCCAAAGCTGAGAGCTTGCAGCCTGGCCAAAGACTCCTCCAGTGCTAATGAACTCATCATTGAGACTGCGCTGGAAGGAAGCTTATTTAGCTTGCTCAGTATTGCATTCAGGCAGGCAGATTAGCTTGGTCCCACATCTTTCATGTGCCGCTGGGCCGCGCCGCTTTCCTGGAACTCTGACCCGAAATATATTTCACAGAGGACCGGGTATGGTGCCCAGTTGCTAAAACTATGCTCTGCATTTAAGCAGCATGTGACTTAGAACTACAATTCCCAGGATCCCCTATTGGGAAGGACAGCTATGGTAATTATACTGATTTGGAACTGATTTAGATTCCTGGTGCAGCTGTGCTGCAAGAGAAGGGTAAGAAAATGCAGACGCTGTCACATTTTCTTGCTGAAAATTCCACCTTCTCATGTGGAGACAATCTCCGCGCTTCACTGTAATGCTTGAATTTGAACTGAGAAAGCTGTTTCATACTGAGTCAGACCGTTGATCTACCTAGGTAAGCATTGCTGGACACTGACTGGCAGCAGCTCCAGGGTTTCAGATGGGGGGGGGGGAGCTCGAATCTGGAACCATTTGCATGCAAGCTTGTGTGACCCAACCCCACCCCCAAAACTGGTTTAAGCCATTTCTGTCCAACATGTATGCAACAGGGATCAAATGTATACACCTGTGGACTGGGCAGAAATGGGTTGAATTTACTAGGGCTGCAAAGCAAGTACTGCTTATATTCTGTATGCAAAAATACATATCTCTGGTTTTTTAAAAAAGAGCGTTAATTACTGCTCAGTTGTGGTACATGGCTTGCCTGTGAAAGAGGCTCTGAGTCTAGTCCCTAGTGCCTCTGGTTAAAGAATGTCTGCTATAAAGGTTAAAAGCAGAGAGCAGCCCTTGGTAGAGCAGCCCAAGGTTCTTCTAGTCTAGCATCCTGTTTCTTGCAGTTTCTAGTCAGATGCCTCCCAAAAGCCCACCACTTCCGTGGTGTGAGAGCAACAGCCTCCCTGCACCGTTGCAAACTGATTTTCAGAGGCAACATAGACATCTCATATATGGCTCATATCGATTGGTAAGATTTCCGTGAACTTGGGTATGTGAGAACAAAGCTGGAAGGAGATGCTCAAAGCTTCTTGAGGTGATTGGAACCCGCTGCTGCCAGCCAGGATGGAAAATTCAGGGAGACTGAGGTCAGGAGGCAGGTGTTTCTTGTTTTGGTTTGTGTAAACTGCACTGTAAATCACTCTAATTAAAACTGCCCCCAGTGGTCAAGGAAACAATTCCTAAAGACAGGAATGATGGTTTTGTCTTGTCTTAGTAATTGCCAGAACCCAGTAAAAGAGCTGGCGGATACACACAATGGGGGAAAAAGCTTGTGAACGTTCCAGAGAGGTGTCTGGACCCATTCAGTGTGCAGGTTGTCCATAATCTCCAATTACGTGTGTGCAGGCTGTCCCGTTTGGAAGGCCTGTGGAAGTGTGTCAAGGTCTTTTCGTGGTCTATCCAAACCCAGTTGAGGAATGTTTGCATGCATCAAGATTTGCATTTGTTGCCAGTTTTTAAATATTGCATCTTGTTAAACAATTCATATTTTCAGGAGCGGCTAGAGAGAATTTCTTCGTCTGCTGTCATAAGACTAGAACTTGGGGCCTCACCATGAATTTGATGATTGCTGTATTCAGGGCAGTTAAAAGCAAGTACTGCGTAAACAGTACTTTTTATAAGAGAGATAAGCATTGTGCTGAAGCGTGTACGCAGCACTGGTTGTAACTGGACTACATTTAAAGTGTGCTTGTGTAGCTTAGTACTTGCTGGAGCCACAGCTGTGAAAGGCTAATGCCCTTGTGTGGGCTTCAGTTTGGTTATTACGTGAAAGGGTGTCATCGGCTTGTTCCATGGTCCTGAGAAGCAAGTCTCATTGAACTTATTCCCAGGAAAATTTGTATCGGTTTGTGCAACTTTAGCGAACCTGTAGTCTGATCCAGCAGGATAATTTTTATGTTCTTAGATATTGTAATTTTTTTTGACTCAGAATCCGAACTCTGATGAACGAGAGATGACCTAAACCTTACCTTTAGGAGCAACTTTCACACGGTTACATAAAAATGATGCCTTGTTTCACAGGCATTTTTATTGTTCCAGTTTTTTTGGGCTTGGCCTCCAGCAAGTTTTTCTGCTTTAAGCCAACTGAGGTAGCATTCTGAGATCCTAGACATGTGATTTCTCGATTGATAACTCTAAAAAGCTTATCTTCTTCATGTTAACAATAACAATAACAATAACAATAATTTTTTTTAAAAATCATTCTGACTACTGTTGTAAAAGGGAGATTTGCTTCAATTTGATTGTCAGTCCTTTCTGAGAGTTCCAGCTTTTTAAAAAACCTGGCATTTCCCATCTGCTTTTCCCCAGGCAACTGTTAACCCAGTGGTTCTCAAAACCATGTAGCGACAGGTCCCACTTTTTAGAATGACAATCTGTCAGGACCCATCATAACTGATATCATTAACCGGGAAGTGATGTCAAGGCTGAAAGTGACATCATCCAGCAGGAAAATTTCTAATACCTCATATGACAAAATCAAATCAATTAGTTAAAGAAATTAAAACATAAGAACATAAGAACAGCCCCACTGGATCAGGCCATAGGCCCATCTAGTCCAGCTTCCTGTATCTCACAGCCGCCCACCAAATGCCCCAGGGAGCACACCAGATAACAAGAGACCTCATCCTGGTGCCCTCCCTTGCATCTGGCATTCTGACATGACCCATTTCTAAAATCAGGAGGTTGCGCATACACATCATGGCTTGTACCCCATAATGGATTTTTCCTCCAGAAACTTGTCCAATCCCCTTTTAAAGGCATCTAGGATAGACGCCAGCACCACATCCTGTGGCAAGGAGTTCCACAGACCGACCACACGCTGAGTAAAGAAATATTTTCTTTTGTCTGTCCTAACCCGCCCAACATTCAATTTTAGTGGATGTCCCCTGGTTCTGGTATTATGTGAGAGTGTAAAGAGCATCTCCCTATCCACTCTGTCCATCCCCTGCATAATTTTGTATGTCTCAATCATGTCCCCCCTCAGGCGTCTCTTTTCTAGGCTGAAGAGGCCCAAACGCCGTAACCTTTCCTCATAAGGAAGGTACTCCAGCCCCGAAATCATCTTAGTCGCTCTCTTTTGCACCTTTTCTTGTAATAAGCTTGTAATAAGTATAAATTTAAAGATTAAAATAAAGACAAACCCTCCTAAGCCTCCCAAGCAGTTGCAGTTTTGTTTAAAAAAAAAAAAAATCCCCAAACTTCTCAAAGGCTGCAATCCTATCCACACTTACCTGGGACGAAGCCCCATTGACTATCATTGTTAAAAGCATATACTGTACATAGTAGCCTGTTAAAAGTACAGATCTGTAACTTTTCCCCAAATGCAGTCACATACCATGGTAGTATCAAGTCTAATATATTAAAAATAAAATGCACATTGAAATGAATGGGGGCCCACCTGAAATCGACTTGCAACCAGCAGTCAGTTATTAACCTATTCCCCTTAAGGAAACAAATTCTTTGTTTTCAAAGCCTGTGATGATTGCTAAAGCTGTACTCCAAAACTGATTGAAGGATGTCTTCACGTGTCAAAATATGGGTTGATTGCACCTTTTTGAATACTGCACCTTGATAAAGAATAATAGCCAGCCATAGCCAAGGTTACCTGCCAGATCTTGGGGTAGCTCCAATGTTCACCTGCTTAAGATTCCAGCAATCTCCTGTTTGGAATGGACTTTTGCATGCAGTAAAAGATATTTGCAAATGTGGTGCAGAAGTTGTATTTTCTGTTATCTATTCCAGGGGTCTCCAAACGCCCGTCTGGGGGCCAGATGCGGCCCGTAGTGAGTCTCTACCCGGCCCGTGGCCAGCCTCTTGTCCCCTGAAAGTCTCTGGCCCACTCGACTGAACATGACCAGAGCTGTGCTCTGATTGCATCTGGACTGTGTTCTGAGGGCTGGAGAGGTTGAGTGAATGAGCCCATTCATTCATTTATTCATTCATCTAAGTTCCATCTCTTATTTATTTAAATTTTATATTTAAAATTTTTTCCCGGCCCTCAGCACTGTGCCAGATATTTCATGCAGCCCTCTGGCCAAAAAGTTTGGAGACCCCTGATTTATTCTATTGCTTTATCTGCAAGAACCAAATTGCTGCCTCTGCTCTGTCCTCATTTTCATGTTCGGTTTTACAGACTATTCCTAGCTGCAAGCAGGGAGCAGGTCAGTTACTGAGACAGTGGGAGCTGTTGTAGCATAGCAGCTAACATTGCAATCATAGGCACTTTTGCTCAGAGATCAGTTCCATGGAGTTCAATGGAACTTACCAGTAAGTATTTACAAGCCTCCAGCTTAAGAGATTCAGCTGCAAATCGGGACGTCCCCAGTTCACATCTCACCTCTTGCCATTAATTCATTAGGTGGCCTTAGACAAACCAGTTTGTCACTGCCTCAGTCTTTCTGTCTGCACTATGGGTATAAAAAAATCCTTACTTGCTTTGCAGGGTTGTAGCAAAGGTTGCAAGATGACACCATGTGTGGAGTGCTTTGAACAGTCTAAATATCTTATGAATGCCCCTTCTGATTTTTCAGCAGAAAGACTGCCAAGCCCCCAAGGCTGGGCATGCAGTAAGCTGTCTTTTAGTTGCTTTCAGATTATTTTAGTTACTTATGTTTTGGTCCTATGTTTGTTTTTTGTTGCGCTTCATGGTGAAAATGTTTCTAATTTCCATGGCATTTACAAATGCAAGATGTGGCGGTCTGGTTGGCAACCTTCAGTCTCGAAAGACTATGATATAAGCCTACAGCACCTGGTATTCCCAAGTGGTCTCCCATCCAAGTACTAACCAGGCCTGACCCTGCTTAGCTTCTAAGATTGGACAAGATCAGGCATGTGCAGGGTAACAGTTGGGTGGCCACCCATTTTAGGAGGTTTTAAAAATATAAGATTTGGCAGATGGTGGAGGAAGATAGCCATTGGCAAGGTTAGCTAAAACGAAGGCAGATGTGAGCACAGGCTGTTGCTTTCATGTCATCTTGTGAGCATCCTGCAAGCATGTGGCTGGTTGCTTTTGGCAGAAGAATGCTAGATATGATCAACCTGGCACACGGCACAGATTACAAACCCCTTGCTCGCACATTCTAATGCTTGGTCATTGCAATGGTGGCAACTGACTTTGGTCATCCTGACTTCACAATAACAACAATTTGTGTATTACTTCTTGAGCATGGGCATCACTCTGTATGTATTATCTAGATGTTACCATTGCAACCATCTTGTAAAATGTTTTATTACACACCCCATGTTGCAGATGGAGAAGACTTGAGGCTGAGTGGGGAGTGGCTTACCTAAGGCCATAAGAACATCCCACTGGTTCAAGTCAAAGGCCCATCTAGTCCAGCTTCCTGTATCTCACAGTGGCCCACCAAATGCCCCAGGGAGCACACTAGGTAACAAGAGACCTGCAAGGCCTCCTGGGAATTGTAGTTAAGAACAGCCCTACTGGATCAGGCCTTAGGCCTACCTAGTCCAGCTTCCTGTATCTCACAGTGGCCCACCAAATGCCCCAGGGAGCACACCAGATAACAAGAGACCTGCAAGGCTTCCTGGGAATTGTAGTTAAGAACATAAGAACAGCCCCACTGGATCAGGCCATAGGCCCATCTAGTCCAGCTTCCTGTATCTCACAGTGGCCCACCAAATGCTTCAGGGAGCACACAAGACAACAACTCACAACCTGCGTCCTAGTGCCCACCCCTGCATCTGGCATGAGGTAGCCTATTTCAGGAGGCTGCACATACCCATCATGGCTTGTAAACTGTGGTGGACTTTTCCTCCAGAAATTTGTCCAAACCCCCTTTAAAGGCACCTAGGCCAAATGCCATCACCACATCTTGTGGCAAGGAGTTCCACAGACTAATTACACGCTGGGTAAAGAATTATTTTCTTTTGTCTGTTCTAAGTCTCCCGACACTAAATTTTAGTGGATATCCCCTGGTGTGAGAAAAGAACATCCCTCTATCCATCTAGTGAGAATTGCAGAGGCAAGAGTCAAGCCAAAAGAGGCACACATTTCAGCACAGTCGTTCAGCTACTGTACTGCACCAATGTATATAAATAAGCTTACAAGAATTTTATTACGCCATCCTCATGTGTCTAAACGCAGGCATTGGAAAGCAGGTTAAAATGCAGCTGGTTTGGGAAGATAATTTAAAAGGGAAAGGGGAAAAAGCCACAAGGGGGACTGTGTGTGTGAGTGTCTGTATGTGCAAACCTTGCCATAACTTAAATGACTTGCAAAGCAAAATGGAACTAATTATCTAGAGCAGCAATTTTCAACCAGTGTGCCGTGGCACATTGGTATGTTGCAAATGGTTCGCAGGTATACTGAGGGGTTTTGGGGAAGGGTCATTTATTAGTAGGGCTATTGGTCGATATGAGCCCCCACCAGCAGTGTGGCATGCCACTGATGGTATCCCTTGACGGTTGTAGTCCCTTGTCAGTGTGTGCTGTGAGTTAGAATGGTTGACAATGGCTGATGGAGAGGCCAGTAAGATCTCAATGGAGGTCTTCAGGCAGATGTTCTAGCTGTGGATTATCTGAAACCAGAAGGGGCTGAACTCTGACCCGCAAGGCCTCCCTCCTGCTCTGATTTTGTGAATGCAGAGGAACATGGGGGAAAAGCACTTACACCAGGGGTGCTCAATAGGTGGATTGCGATCTACCGGTAGATCGCAAGGCAAAATGAGAAGATTGCAGAGTGCCAACCCCCCCCCCTTCAGGTGCCTCTGGGAGGAAACGCCGGGAGTAAGGCCCATTGTACTCAATGAGGCTTACTCCCAGGTAAGTGTGGCTAGGATTGCACCCTCACAGCCTAATCCTAGGCATGTCTACTCAGGAGTAAGTCCTGTTATACTCAGTGGGGCTCAAGGTACACCAACATACATTGTACACATAAATGTTATATGTTATGATGGCGCGAACTTTGTAAAAAAAACTCTGGTAGATCTCCGGGCCTTGCTGGGTTTCAAAGTAGCTCTCGAGCCAAAAAAGTGTGAGCACCCCTGACTTACACTCTCACTCGCCTCCCTGTTAACTTTAATCAAGTTCCAAATAAATGGTCTCTGAGCATTAATAAAGTGCCTCTTTTTTTCTTCTCATGAGGTCACTACTTATCAGTGCTGCATATAGCCCTCCAGTAAACTCTGTGCAAAAGCAGTTTCCTGTTAAAGCGGCTACGGCTTTTGTAGGTAAGGTAAAGTGGCTCTTGTTGCAGCTTCTGCAAAATGCGCAACACCACCTGCCCTTCATTTCACACCTCCTCCACCCCAAGCCACAGAAAAGGTTGACTAGAGCCCACCCACACTCTCAGAAAACAGACAAAACTCTGAGTTGTTCCTTTACTTATTCCTTTACTGTGTCTTGATTAGGTGAGAAAAAGGTAGGAGGAGAAGAGAGATTTCGCAAAAGATTTGCTTAGTAATTGAGGGTCCAGTTCCATCCAATTTTCCAGTGCTGGTGCAGCCGTGCCAATGGGGCGTGCACTACATTCTGTGATGGGGAGGCAGGCACAGAGGCCTCCTCAAGGTATGGGAACATTTGTTCCCTTGCCTTGGGGCTGCATTGTGGGCTGCACCAGTTACTGGAAAGTTGGATAGGATTGGGCCCAATTCTGTTTTTAAAGGGTTAGCTCCTGGGGAGTGTGGTGCTCAGTGCGGAGTGAGCGGCTCTAAATAATCATGTGGTTACCTGGAGGCTCCAGATTCTAATCACCAAAGATGATTGGGCTCTCTGCAGGTAACAAGCATCCCTGGATAGACCTTGACTAGTTCCATCAAGGCTACTTTTATGTTACGCTTCAAGAAATCAACTATCGAGAGCTGAATTTGTGTGTCTCAAAAGGTATTTTAAAAGCACCTCCACTGAAAGTTTCTAGTCTTCAAAACTGAGAATTGATCACGCAGGCTTCAATGTAAGTAAGTGTAAAGTCATGCACATTGGGGCAAAAAAATCACATCTTCACTAATAGGCTAATGGGTTCTGAGCTGTCTGTGACAGATCAGGAGAGAGATCTTGGGGTGGTGGTGGACAGGTTGATGAAAGTGTCGACCCAGTGTGCGGCGGCAGTGAAGAAGCCAATTCTATGCTTGGGATCATTAGAAAAGGTATTGAGAACAAAACAGGTAATATTATAATGCCATTGTACAAATTGATGGTAAGGCCACACCTGGAGTATTGTGTCCAGTTCTGGTCAAAGCATCTCAAAAAAGACATAGTGGAAATGGAAAAGGTGCAAAAGAGAGCGACTAAGATGATTACTGGGCTGGGGCACCTTCCTTATGAGGAAAGGCTACCGCGTTTGGGCCTCTTCAGCCTAGAAAAGAGGTGACTCAGGGGGGACATGATTGAGACATACAAAATTATGCAGGGGAAGGATAAAGTGGATAGAGAGATGCTCTTTACACTCTCACATAACACCAGAACCAGGGGACATGCACAAAAATTGAGTGTTGGGAGAGTTAGGACAGACAAATATTTCTTTATTCAGCGTGTGGTTGGTCTGTGAATCTCCCTACCACAGGCTGTGGTGCTGGCATCTGGCCTGGATGCCTTTAAAATGGCGTCCTTTAAAAGGACAAGTTTCTGGAGGAAAAATCCATTATGGGTTACAAGCCATGACGTGTATGTGCAACCTCCTGATTTCAGAAAAGTGGTATGTCAAATGCAAGGGAGGGCACCAGGATGAGGTCTCTTGTTATCTGGTGTGCTCCCTGGGGCATTTGGTGGGCCGCTGTGAGATACAGGAAGCTGGACTAGATGGGCCTATGGCCTGATCCAGTGGGACCGTTCTTATGTTCTTATGTTAGGCTAAATTGTCTTCTGAATTAATACATTTTAGTGGCGGGCTGAGTGTTGGGTGACTCTGGCTCTTAGCCGCAGGCTTATCGAAACACTTATCTGAAAAGACTGGTTTTCCCTCAGGGATTGTCAACAAATGTTTCTTGATACCCAAAGTGTCTGTGGATTGGAACTTGCCTTTACAGTTTTGTGAATCACGTTCTCTGAACCTGTGAGCTTAGGGGAAAGTACGTATAACTATGTGGTAAGGTGGTCCAGCCAACATTGCATCACACCAGCAGCCTTTTGAAATGCAATTAGACAAAGGAACTCTTGTGTGTGTTATCAGTTGTGCAAGCCTCTTCTCTGTGGTTGCCCCACCTTACCTTATTTTCCCAGTGTGTCTTCTACTGCAGGTGTAATAGGTGGGGTTGCTCTTCTGCTATAAATTTTCAGCCTGCAATGGGAGGGAGAGGTTATTCATGTCTATCCTTTGTTCTCCTGGACCTGCTCCTGACCCCAGAATTGGAAGCAGAAACTAGCTGCATTTAGAAGCCACGTGGCATTTGTCCAGCACGAGTTTGGGACAGAAACCTCGTTATAGATCCTAAGTCACAGAGCTACAGTCCCTTGGTGAAAATGCCCATGCATTTAGGAAGGCTCCCAGAGCTTCGCTGAAGCTGTGTTGCTGAAGGGGCAACACTGGGAGAGCCCAGTTATCGTGGGGGTCTTCCCTCTCCCATGAATTCATTCATTCATTCATTCATTCATTCATTCATTCATTCCACTTTTATTGGCATAAATATGAATTCATTAGATTGCATTAGGTGTAGCCATTTCCTCTCAACCTCAGTCTCTCTGGCTGCATAATGGGGATAAAAATGCTTCCTCATCCTTTGACAGAGTCATTATAAGGATTGCCTCAAGATTAGTGCATGTGACACTCTCGTGTGCTTAATAAGTGCTGTATAAATTGTAGATGGTGTCGAAGGTGGTGTTTTATGGATAAAGATCTTCTGAGGGCCACATCCTGCTCACTGGCCTTATGTTCGCCCCCCAACAAGGGAGAGGAACGGAGTAGGGCAGAGTGTTGAAGCATGAAAGGCACTCCTTTTAAATCCGAGGTACGGAAGGAGGAGGATGAGCAATAGCAGAGGCAAGTGGCATTTAAAACATTCATTCAGGGGCTCAGAGATCTTGACCCAGCCCTGTAAAGCCCTGTACCAAGTCGACAAATATTTATACCTGTTGTGAGATGGAGCCTGACCGAAAACAGCAGGAGAAGCCAAATAGTTTTTGTAGGTGTGCTCGAGGGCAGGGTGGGGGAGCCGAAACATTTGTCCTCCAAAGCAGAAAATGTACCTTTGTAGATTAGTATCTGTGTTATGTGCATTTTAGCATAGTATATATAGCTATATAACAAATGCGTCTTACTGGAAAGTGTACCAACTTTTGACTTTTTTTCTGGCGGCTTTTGTTTTGCATTGTTGAGAAAGCTCCACTGTAAAGGCGGCACGGAACAATTAAGCACAATTAGATTTATTTATTGTTATTCCATCTGCTTACTGTTTGGTAGACAGTAAAATCTGTGCATGGGGCTGTGGTTTAAAAAACAAGAAATACTGTTGTACCATCTCCAGTTTTGAAAGGCACTTATAATAATGCGATGCTTGTTATTAAATGCGGGAGGATGTGCTTCTGTGTGAAGGCAACGTGAGAAGTGGTGAAGATTTTAAAAAAAATGCAGTGGTGTCGCTAGTCCCTTTTGAAATACTTATTTTCCAGGAGAATAAAAGCTTTTCAACTGTATGGGTCTGTTTTTGTGGAATCTAGCAGAATAGAGGGTGCTTTTAAAGGGGTGGAGTTGAGAGCTGGTGTAGCTTCTCAACTCCACCTCTTCTCAAAGATGTAGCTGGTTGCAAATCAGGATGTCCCCAGTTCAAGTCTTCCCTCTCCCACGAATTCATTAGATTGCGTTAGGTGTAGCCATTTCCTCTCAACCTCAGTCTCTCTGGCTGCATAATGGGGATAAAAATGCTTCCTCATCCTTTGACAGGGTCATTATAAGGATTACCTCAAGATTAGTGCGTGTGACTCTCTTGTGTGCTTAATAAGTGCTGTATAAATCGTAGATGGTGGTGTTTTATGGGTTAGAAATCTTCATCTTTAAATCACAAGATATCCTGAATTCAGATCACCCCGATGATTATTTTTTCACTGTCCGAAGATTGGATATGGTGATTCCTGGAATAATTTGTGTAGTGCTTCTGGTATTGATGGAGCATCACATGAATTACTCCAGTCATCTTTTACAGAAACAGTAATAAATTCCATTATTTCTGTGTTCTGGAAAGGATGACTGGCACTGAAGTTGCAAGAGCAGTAGCTAGCTGTAGGCTCCCTCTGATATCTTTGCCGTGATCCCACTGCTTTTGCTGATTGCCTAACATATGAGTTTAGTGTTTACAGCCTTAGTGAGTTGGTGGCTGGAACGAAGGTGGTGAAACACCTGTGATGCAGGCAGAAGGTTCAAGTTTCAAACCCTACCCAGATCTACTGGGAAAGGACGCTGGGAGCACAAGACAATGCTGAGTGAGAAGGTATTTGATTCAGGGACCTTGATCCTTGTACTCAAGTGTACTTGTGTATATATAGACTGTAGGAAGGACTGCATACCAGTGGCATGATTCCTGACCCAGATACCTGCCCCAAGGAAAGCCCAACTGGCTGAGGCACTTGAAACTTAGGGTGGATAAAAACTTCTGAAAGCTCCCAGTCTGGAATGGAAAAATTTGGCAGTGCCCCACCTCTTCCTTGAGCTGGCATCCTCTCCCCAGGATGGGTGGGGGAGTGGCTTAGGGAGAACACTTATGGTACTGGGTCATCTGCAGCCAGAGGGGAATTCACCTCTTTCTGCCAAAGCAAAAAGGAAACCAGCACCTGTCATAGGCTGTGAGGTGAGCTTGGTTATTTGGCTTGATTGTCTGTGAGGGTTGACACAAACATGTGTAATTTTTTGGGGGGGGTGTCACATTTCTCACAGTTCTTTCTGTGTCTTCAGTTTGCGGGAGGGAGCCCCCTGGTTTTGCAACTGTACAGCACGTCTTATTTGTGTGGTGTGCGTCACATCTTTTGACATGTGCTACCCAGTCCCCGGTTTCTGTGTTTATCTGAGGAGGACAGCCTGGAAACCAGGGATGCTTTCCTTTGGGTGATTTAGAACCTTGGGCATTTCCAGAGCAGGGAAAATGACAATGGGGTGTGTCGGTGCTAGGGCGCAGTGGCAGACAAATGCAGTGGCAGGCAGTGAAAGGGACAAATGCCCCAGGTGCAGAGCTTTGTGCACCTCTAAGATCACGTGGAAGCCTCACTGAGGTTAATAATAATAATAATAATAATAATAATAATAATAATAACAGTATTTATATATCGCTTTTCAACAAAAGTTCCCAAAGCGGTTTACAGAAAAAAAATCAAATGACTAAATGGCTCCCTGTCCCAAAAGGGCTCACAATCTAAAAAGATGCAAAGGAATACCAGCAGACAGCCACTAGAAAAGACACTGCTGGGGGGAGGTGGGCCAGTTACTCTCCCCCTGCTGAATAAAAGAGGAGCACTCACTTGAAAAAGTGCCTCTTACCAGTTAGCAGGGGTAATGCGGTTAGAGGTTCCCGATGTGGTTGGAGACAGAAGCACAGTTCTGGTTTGCCACAGTTCTGGTTTGCCAGAAGCACAGTTTAAGAGTGTGGGGAGGCCTCAGGAGGCTTCCCCAGTGTGTCCTGGAGTCGCACAAGGCTCCAGAATGTTGCAGTGAGTGGGGGTGGTGGTATCCTGTGCAGGGGGATGTACAATCCTGCGGGGCGAACCTTTGCCGTGGGACTGAGGAGGTCCGTCACTGCCAAGAGGCTTAGCTAGTTCATGTGCTCCTCTTTTCTCCCCCCTGCCCCCCCCAACTTTGCAGTTACTACTTTATTTGCAGGGTCTGCTGGGAAAGCTCATCAGAGAGCCATCTTGCTGAAGAAAAACAGGTCTGGGTCTAGCCAGTGCCTGGAGGGGGAACTGCCTGGGAATTCGATGCACGTTGTCTTGAGTTTCAGCTTCTCAGAAGGGGGGGCTAGAAATCCAAGACATTAAATACATACCTGTGATGTGATGGTAATGACTAAAGAGGGTTTGCTGAGATATTTTCACACGGGCAAAATATCCTCCTGCAGCACCCACAATTTGCATCTTCTACAAGTTTAGCAACTGATGCAGTTTCCTTTTTAGAAAGCAGAATGCCATCTAGATTTTTTGTCCTCAAAGCCTTTTTATAGGATCCTAGGTGTGCATGTCTACCTAGTGGCATTTCAGATTGCAAGCCTTTTTGCTTTTTCCGTATTCAAAAGCTTGCTACCCTTTACAGTGCAGCTACTACAGGATCCCATCAGAGACATCTGGGTCTACCTGAGCCCCATTGCTACCCATTCCCCTCCCATATTATCTGCAGGGTGGGATAGGGAGACAACTAGCTTGGGTGGCTTTAAAAAGGAATTGGACAAAGTCATGGAGGCCAGGGCTATTATTATTAAGCTTATTATTTTAAATACCGCATTTCAACAGGAGTAGTCCGCAAAGCGGTTTAAATAGTCAAATAATCAACAGCCCCCTGTCCCAGTCCTCACAAATGGGGGGAAAAACACCAGCAAGAGCCATTGGAAAAAATGCCATGCTGGGGCAAAGGAGATCAGTTGCTCTCCCCCTATTAAATAGAAGAGGACCCCACTTTAAAAGGTGTCTCTTTGCCCAGTTCGCAAGGGTATCAATGACTGCTAGCCTTGATGGCTCTTTTCTACCTCCAGGTTCAGCAGGTGGGTGTCTGAATACCAGGAGAGAGGAGGAAGTCTTTTTCACCTCTTTATGGACTCCCCAGAGATAGCTGATTGCCACGATGGGTAACAGGGTACTGACTAGATGGGCCTTGAACCCAGTCCAGCAGGGCCTTGTTTTATGTATATACCTGACATGGATTATCTCTGGATTATCTTTGTATGTGAACTGATGTCACTAAAATAATTGTTCAGCTGTCACTGATGTTTACAAACTTAAAACAAATAAATGACATGGAGTAACAGTTATTTCTTAGTGTTTTCACAGGCTTTTTTATGAATGTAGGTGTAATCTCCGTGAACTCCAGTAAGATTATTTTTCATAAGAACATAAGAACAGCCCCACTGGATCAGGCCATTGGCCCATCTAGTCCAGCTTCCTGTATCTCACAGCGGCCCACCAAATGCCCCAGGGAGCACACCAGATAACAAGAGACCTCATCCTGGTGCCCTCCCTTGCATCTGGCATTCTGACATAGCCCATTTCTAAAATCAGGAGGTTGCACATACACATCATGGCTTGTAACCCGTAATGGATTTTTCCTCCAGAAACTTGTCCAATTCCCCTTTTAAAGGCGTCCAGGCCAGATGCCATCACCACATCCTGTGGCAAGGAGTTCCACAGACCAACCACACGCTGAGTAAAGAAATATTTTCTTTTGTCTGTCCTAACTCTCCCAACACTCAATTTGAGTGAATGTCCCCTGGTTCTGGTGTTATGTGAGAGTGTAAAGAGCATCTCTCAATCCACTCTGTCCATCCTCTGCATAATTTTGTTTGTCTCAATCATGTCCCCCCTCAGGCGTCTCTTTTCTAGGCTGAAGAGGCCCAAACGCCGTAGCCTTTCCTCATAAGGAAGGTGCCCCAGCCCAGTAATCATCTTAGTTGCTCTCTTTTGCACCTTTTCCACTTCCACTATGTCTTTTTTGAGATGCTTTGACCAGAACTAGACACAATACTCCAGGTGTGGCTTTTCCATCAATTTGTACAATGGCATTATATTATTAGCTGTTTTGTACTCAATACCTTTTCTAATAATCCCAAGCATAGAACTGGCCTTCTTCACTGCCGCTGCACATTGAGTTGACACTTTAATTGACCTGTCCACCACCACCCCAAGATCTCTCTCCTGATCTGTCACGGACAGCTCAGAACCCATCAGCCTATATGTGAATGTGCATGACTTTACACTTACTGACATTGAAGCGCATCTACCATTTTGCTGCCCTTTCTACCAGTCTGGAGAGATCCTTCTGGAGCTCCTCATAATCACTTCTGGTCTTCACCACTCTGAAAAGTTTGGTGTCGTCTGCAAACTTAGCCACCTCACTGCTCACCCCTGTCTCTAGGTCATTTATGAAGAGGTTGAAAAGCACCGGTCCCAGGACAGATCCTTGGGGCACACCGCTTTTCCAACTATAATAACTGTATGCGCAACCTTGGCGGAGAGCCAGTGTGGGTAATTGCTGTCAGTGTGATATAGAGGAACTCGTGACATTTTAATGGGCGTTAGCTGGGTGGGGAAGCGGTATCTTGAGTTTCTCTCCGGATTTTGCTGGAAAACAGGCTGTGACTTTCTTTAGAGGTGGCTACGTTCCAAAAGCTAGTTAAAGTGCATGCTGTCGACTTCTTAAACTGTTTTACAATGGCATTGTGTCTCTGTTCAGGACTTATTTGTAGATCTGGGCCAAAAATTGTGTGTGTGTGTGGGGGGAAGGGAGGGTGGCTTTCATGAACATTTTTATCAGATACAAAAATTGCTTCTCTTGGGGGAAACACTGAAAAGGGTGGGGACAGAAGTGTTCCCTTGGAGGCAGTAGAATCTTAGGAAAATAGGTCATGGTGATGAGTGGCTACAGCACAAAGCAAAGAGCATTGGTGAGTGGGAAAGTGCTGTTTTTTGGAATACCATCTCTAATGCCTCTCTTGTCAATTTCAAGTGTGCTTACCTGGCTACCTGTCGTTGCGCACGTGCCCAGTCTAAGAGGCATGGCCTTAATTTTTTTTAACATGGCAATGTGTTAGGGATGTCATGGCATCTCTCTGTGATCCCTGATTGGCTAGAACCATTCTAGGAAGGAGTGTTTGAAGGGAATAATGGTTTAGAAGCAGTGACAACCCAGGTCACTAACGAGCTTCTCAACCCACCCTTTCTCCCCAGCTACTTTTTTGCCTTGGGGAGCAAACAGAGGGGGAATGATGTTCATCAGGCTTGCAACACAGAAAAAAAAAGCTGAACCCCTTGCCCTTTCCTCACCCGACTGTCTCGATCAGGCCCTGCACAGTCGCTACTTAAGGGAAAACAACCCAGATTAAACTATGGCAGTGCATTTAAAATTGGGTGACGATATCTTAGCAGTCCTGCTCCTACTTATCAGTCTTTGATGCCATTTCTCCATCCTCAGGGCCTCCGTTCATCAAACACCAATCTTTTTATTAAACCTCTGCTCCCTTGTGCTATTCCTTGTCTCTGTGCTTTCTCTCCTGTGGCTCCCTTTCAGTATTCAGTTGGCCTCTTCTCTGTCATCAGTAAGAAATGTATTAAAAACCTGCCTTTTATCTCCCAAGATTTCCTTCCTGATGTACTGTTTGGTGTTTTCACTTCTTTCCTATTCCTAGGTGAAGCCTTTTATTCTCTTAAGGTTGCAATTCCTATACGCATTAACTTGGAAGTAAGTCCCATTTAACTTTGGGTAAAGTTAACTTTGGTAAGTCCCATTTAATTATTGCGACGAAGAACATTTACATAGCATTTATATATTGAATAGAATCCTTTATTGGCATGTATAACAAACCAATCTACAACATATATACATTAGGTCAGCCAGGAAACAATTAAACTTCTCAGTTGCGCAGCTCCGTAAGCTGATACAGGAAGGTTGCCATCATATCAGTTATTTCAGCAGAAGAGTCATTTAAAAGATAACACATTTTTGCTACTTCAGTCAATCCTCCTCTTGTTCTCAAGATGGGGTCCAGATGTCTGTGACGGATCTCAGTGTAGAACGGGCAGTGAAGAAGAGAGTGGACAATGGTCTCAATACATCCCTGCCTGAAAGGGCAGCACCTATCAGCATGGGCTATCTTATGAAATTTTCCAAATGAGGCAGCAACTGTTACCCTGCAGATGCCTGATCTTGTCTGATCTTGGAAGCTAAGCAGGGTCAGGCCTGGTTAGTACTTGGATGGGAGACTGCCTTGGAATACCAGGTGCTGTAGGCTTATATCATAGTCTTTCGAGACTGAAGGTTGCCAACCAACCAAGACAGCGGACGGGGGATGGACGGACATAAAATCTAGCGAGAGAGAAAGCTCTCCTTTTTTGATAGCCGTGCAACCAATACAGATATGAGACTACTTGACCATAAACTATAGGGATCTCCAAGCCCAATGGGAAGCATGCATGACTGGAACTAGGTTCCAGTTCCGGTTTCATCCTTCTGAAACCATCCTCCATGCCTGTAGAGGCTTCTGTGGGTTTCAGTATGCCAACCAGATGGTTTTTAAATGAACTTCTGGTTCGGGGCATGCAGCCTCTGCAGGCCTCAGAAAGCCTCCTGGATGTGACTGGATCCCCGAAGCAAAATGAACAAACACAACCCACTTATTTCCTAGGAGCAGATAAGCGCACAAGTGTCTTTCAAGGGGTAGTGAAAAAGTGTTTGAAATGTGTCCTTATAGGCCCACTGTTTGCAGGTGTAGTTTAGTGCAGTGTTGCTCAAATTGTGGATCAGGACTCACTAGGTGGGTCTCCATTCATTTCTATATTTTATTTTTAATATATTAAAACTTGGTGCTACCATGGTATGTGACTGCATTTGGGGAAATGTGACACATCTGTAATTTTAACAGGCTGCTATGTATATGCTTTCAACAATGATAGTAAATGGACTTACTCCTGGGTAAGTGTGGGTAGGATTGCAGCCTAGGATTTTTAAAAATGCTCTTGCTTGATGATATTACTTCCGGTCATGACATCATTTCCAGTGGGCCCTGACAGATTCTCATTCTAAAAAGTGGGTCCCAGTGCTGAAAGTTTGAGAACCACTGACTTAGTGTATTTTGAAAAAGATGCTCTATCATCCATTCCCCCCTCCCAAACCATAAGCGACAAAAACTCTCTTTTGCAGGACACTGGTCCTGCATCGCAGGAAAGGTGCCAGCAGTCCTCTGTTCTCCATCCCGAGACTTGTGTGCATTTTCCAGACTGCCTGACGTCTCCAGAGTTGTTATTTTCCAGCCTGTCCTGTATGAGTTTGGATAATTGCGTGTACTAAATTGTGTGTACTTCCTTCCTAATGAGGAAGCAAGTGATGGTTTGCTTTCTTTGTGGGCGACCAGCACAGACTGAACCACAATGGAGGTTTCTGTGAGCTTTTCTCCCATTCTGCTCCTTTACTAGGCCAACAAGTGCACTAATGGCCAGGAATTGGCTGGGATGATGAATTGGTCCTCTTTGCAATCCTGTGTGGCTCCTTTTGTAAGGGGAGGATGATCTGCAGTGATTTAAGTATTGAGTTTCAGCTGCTCTCTTGAATGGTGGAGTAAGATAGTTAAGTCTCTGTGGCATTTAGGGGCTCTTTCTTTCTTTGTCTTGTCTTGATTAAACTGAGGTCAGAAGAGAGGTTGCCGTAAGCTTTTTTTGTGCTGTAAAACTTGTGCCTTAAGTTTGTGCTATAAACTAAAATGTGTGTGTGTCTGTGTATGTGTGTGCGTGTGTCTGTGTGTGTGAGAGAGAGAGAGAGCACACTCCAATTCCTACCAATCAAAGCACTAAAATATATTACCCCCACGCCTCCTCCTTGCTGTATGTTTCAGGGTTGTTTTGCAACCAGCAGGAGGACAAAAATGTCTGCAGGCCAATAAGTTCGAGATGTCAGCACTACAGCTACTACTTACTCCTTCTTGCATACTCTCCCTTCAGTGGAAAGGAGGAAACAGAGGTAATTCTCATCAGCAAACCTGAACTGGTGGCTAAGAGATTAAGGCTGAAATCCCTTTGCACACTTTCCTGGGAGTAAGCTCCATTGAACACAATGGGGCTTACATCTGAGAAGACATGCATAGGATTGTGCCCTGAGATAGTAATCAGGACTTCCCTGGTTTGACTGTGTGACCCTGGGCAAGCCACTCTCGGCCTCAAGTCTTCCCTAGCAGCAGCGTGGGGACAATAATAGCTTACAGAGTTTGTTGTCTGCTCTACATCAGGAGCACAAGTATGAAGCACGGCGCACCTCAGAAAATGCTATATCACTTTTTAGTGTTCAGTGGTATTGCCACCAGCCCCACTGGTCCCTTGTAAACTTTCCACTTCCTTGCAGACTTCATCTCTCCCACGCTGTGGCCATGGACGGTCTGATAAATGCAGCATTCTTTCTGAAATAGACTTGAACTGTTACCAAAGACATCCACACCTGACTCTGGAATCCAGGCTGTTAGTAGGAAGGTGTGTGTGTGGCTCTTTGGCTAAAAATGGCAAATAACAGGTTTAGTGGAAACCCAGCAGTCTTGAGCGGTCCCGCTTTGGGAATAAATGTCAGTAAGCACACATGCCCGCTGAGTAAGACTATTTTGGTCCAATGTAAATCCTGATTTATTCTGCTAAATTTTGTGGATTTCTCTCTCTCTCTCTCTCTCGTTCACTCGGTCACTGTGCTTGCAATGTATCAAGCAACTGTTTAGGAACCCTGGTGGTAAAAAGACCTCATCCCTTGCTTTGTGGTTTGTATTATATTCCAGAAATTGCTGCATTAATAAAGCGTCCACTGTTGGGTATGAAATGTTATCTTTGACAGCATTCATTCATTCATTTTCTCCCCCTAACTCTCTCTCTTAAAGCTGGTTTCTGGCTTATAGAAGAAAGCTTGGCGAATCTAACTGCATTTCCTTTCCCTTCACCCATGTCTGCTGACTTCCTTTCTTGCAGCTTTCCACCACCACCTTGTTTTTTGCATGCTTATAAAATACTGGCATGATGGCCACCATTGTAATAGGTGGAGTCAGCGCCAAGCAGGTGTTCTGGGCTGTGCAGTTTTATCTGCATTTGGTCCAAGCTGAGCACCCAGACTGACAGCTGACTGTAGGTCAGGCATTTTGAAAGCTGAATTAATAATCATGCAAGTAGGTGCGGTGTTGAGAGCTTGGATACAATCCACTTCCTTGCCATGGCTTTCCCATGCTGCTGCATCCCTGGTCTTGTAGTTACGAAGGTTTGGAAACACATGGATGATGTGTTTGGAAAAGATCTGAAAGACAAAGAAAGCTGGGCAACAACCAGGAGATGAAACTTCAGAACTCTGGGCAAGTTCTCTTCACCGAACTGCTTTTACTACTTCTGTGGCCATGTTTGCCACCCAACTGATCAATGCAGAGCTTGTAAAACAAAAACAAAAAACAAACAAACAAAAAAAGAAACTGCAAAAATTGTCAATATTTCATCAATATTATTTCATAATAACTTCCACAATAAATTTCATCAATATTGGTGAGATTACGGCCGGTGTCAATGACCAGAAAACAGGTCAAAGGCCCATCAGTTAGTATTCAGATTCCCCCAGAGTCCCACCAGATGTCAACAAGCAGGTAACAGGGCCTGCCTCTCACCCTCCCTTGCCCTTCTACAACTGGATGAGGCATATTGACTCTGAACCAGGAGGTACTCCGTGGCCATCGCAACTAGTAGCCATTGATAGACTTGTCCTCCATGAATTTATCGAATCCCTGTTTAAAAGCCTGCGAGGCTAATGGACATCATCGCCTCTTCTGGCAGCGCATTCCATAAACTAAATATGTGAAGAAGTTGCTGCTGTCTAATCATGAATTTCCTGGCAGTCCGTTTCATTGGATGACCCCCGAGTTCCTGTATTACGGGGAAAACAGCTTGTCTTCTCCCCCCCCCCGCCCATCACCACTTTGTCCCCATCTCATCTAACTATATAAGCCAGGCGTGGCCAGCCTTTCAACTGTTGGTCTCCTGGACCTTGAACAATTGCGTAGAAGGGGGAATTTCAGCAGGTGTAGCTTGACAAGCTACACCTGCTGAAATTCCCCCTTCTACGCAATTGTTCAAGGTCCAGGAGACCAAAAGTTGAAAGGTTGGCCACCCCAATAGAAACCTCTGTCTATAATCATTTTGAGTTGCTTTCCACTCTGGCTTTTAATCCTTTGTTTTCTTTTTGCAACTTAGCTAATCATAACAAGAGTCTTGCCTCACCTTAAAGTCAAACAGATTTATTGCGGCATACTTTTTGTGTGTGTGCGTGCATTTTTCTTGTAACAAGAGCCAGATTCCTAGGATGTGTGAAATGTTGTCCTCTGTTAAATCTGTGTTCATAGAAAGCTAAAGAAAACAGCAGATTTTAAATCTGGGTAATGAGACCCTTTTTGTTCTCTTACATTAAGCGGGGGAGAGCAGCTGTCCGTTTTCACCCGTTTGATGTTATTATCAGGGGACGTTGCTCCTCTTCTTAGATAGGAAGCCCTTTGGGGCAGGGAACTGTTTATTGATTTATTTTGCTTTGTAAACCGCTTTGTGAACTACTTTTTGCTGAAAAAGCAGGATATGAATATTATTATTATTATTATTATTATTATTATTATTATTATTTAGCAATAAGAGTATATAATGTCCCATAACCACTATACTACTTGCATTTTGTTGCAAAGTTCCAGTAAATTCAAGGCACATACAGTGACTGTTTGTGACAGTATCAGTTGGGGATAATGCAATCAGTATGTATAATTTGTATATTAACTTTTATTGCAGTGTAGAACTTGAGAAAGTATTTCTGCATAGTATGACAATACATGCCTCCTTGGTAGTTTCTGAGCATTGTGTGCATGGTTTTGCCTTGAATCTAATCAGGGTAGCCAAACCTCCAGGATTAGCCTGTGGTCTCAAGGAATCGGCATCAGTCTCCAGGTAACTGCTGAAAATGATCCAATCGATTTCAACAGAAGCCTCCAGGAATCTGCAGCATTATGTCATGTTGGAAGAAAGAGCATCTTTTGCAATATCATTACTCAGAGTTGGAAAGCCTAGATGTAACTGACAATAGCCCTGAAGGGCCTTTGCTTTGATTCTTCTGTGCAGTGTGTGACCTGGCGCATTTAACATATGTCCTCATTGCCTGAGACTTTTGGGGAGTGAATGTGCTTGTAGAGTCCACACTTGTCTTGGATAGTCTCGGATTTCGAATAAAATAATCACATAGTGTTCAAAGTTCTCTCCCTCCTTGGTTCTCTTATCTGTCTGTGACACTTTCTCTATTTATTCCTGTTTCTGAAGGATTAGCTATTAACTTCCAAATCCTCTTCGGGCAACACTTGAGTCTGATAAGACTCCAGGGTTGTTTATAAGCAAATGACTTATTGAGAGAACTGACTGAGTGTTGGTGGAACCTTTTGATGGTGGAGGTGATTGTAACTTTGCACCCCTGACAGGTGACATGGAAACCATTGCAAGACCACAGATGTAAAAAGTATTTTTGTACAGGTGTGTGCAAAATTGTGCACACCTCTTTGTGTACAGGTGTGTTCTCACTGTGCTCCTACACCCATAGAGTTGGGGGCAAAAGGGTGGCATTTGTTTCATTCATTTCATTCCCTGGAGTAGTTCCTCAGTGATAATGAGTATAGAACCAAGAAGATAACCAAGATCCTTATCTTGCCAGGTCTTGAGAGGCTGTTAACATTTTCTGCCTCGTTTGTTTGATGTCTTGTAAAAATCCATGACAGCTTAAGGGTGGCTATAAATACATTGTCTTTTTAACAAGTTGTTCATCTTAACATTCTGGCATTCTTTTGTTTTTTTTAAATGTCTGCTCTGCAGGATTAAGTAACCAGATTCTCCATTGTTATTGAAATGCAAAATAACCTGCAATGTGTATGGGGTAGATAAGTTGGGAGGGGTAGAGGAAAGCAGAAAGTGGCTGGCTTGTGTTAAGTTTCTTCTTAAAAAATGTTATGAAGGCAAAAAAAACAAAACAACAACCACCTTTTCTCCAAACATCAAATTAAAACAAGCAAAACACCAAATGAAAGCAAAGGCTTTTAAACAGTGTTCCTTTTCAGAGTTATTCTAGTGAAATGGAGCTGCAATGAGAGAAGGACCCCCCCCCCTCGCAAGGAAACAATTGCTTCTGTCTTGGCTCAGTGATCAGGCAGCCACTGGGCATGTGGGAGATCCAGAGTCAGCGCTTGGCATCTAATCTACCCCTGACAGGTGCCTGCCCTGCCTGAATTCCTCGAGAGGCGCTGTCAGTCAGTGTCACAGTAGACAATGCTGATGTAGATGGACCAATCCTCTGATTTGGGTCTAAAGCAGCCTCCTCTGTTTCTGTGTCACTCTTATGGGAGTGATGTAAGCAATCACGGCTTATTGGCAGAGAAGACAGTTGTTTGCCTGCGACTGGGGGGCATAGATAGAGGCTCCTATCTTAAGCCTTGAGCACTGTGGACTGAACGCATTGGAAAATGTATATCGCCCCATCAATTTTAAAATGGTACAACGTCAAAGGAAAATAGCAAATGGCACATTTTTGGGGGATATAAAATAAAAGAGCTGTCTTACAGAAGGCACAGCTTTAACCCTTGGAACTTTGCCACAGATTGGGGTTGCAATCGCTATATAAGGCTGGTGGGTTGGTAGGTGTTATCCAAAGTGCAGTTCTTGCATTTAGAAGCTGCGGACCTCTTAATGCCACAGTTGGACATTGGCATGGGTGGAGAGTTCAGTGTTTCAGCAGCCTGGGGCTGTCGATGGAAAATTTTGCTCAGAGGGCTGATGGTCTTATCCAGGTTGGCTTTTCTCGCACATGTATTCTGAGACAGCCGCTTTTCAGCTAATGCTGAAGCTAGATGTGATAGAGGACAGCCAAGTTTGTTGACATCTCTGCCCTGTTTGCATCCAAATTGGAGGACTGGAATGGGTCTGACAAGTGCAAGGAATGATGAATTGTCCCCTACTGCAGTCTTGCTTTGTCACCCTCCAGCTCCCTTCTCAGTCCAGCTTGCTCTGGGTATTGGAGCTGGGAGAAAACTGCTTGGGGTTCTGGGATCAAGACACAGAAGGGGAGGAGACAGGGTTCCTTTCCCCTCACCTGTGTAACCATTTTTTGGGGGGGGGCGGGAAGGGAAATTAAGACCCTCACCCACTTCCACTTTGTATGAAAATGGAGGCAATATTGGGGGGGTGGTTGTAGCTGAGAGTTAGAGCTCATGCTCTACATTGTGATCTACGTTGGTTGGCTGTTTTGTCTCCCTATTCCCTTGGAATTTGTCGCTGATCTCAGACAACACTCATTCTTGGAGCGTTGCTAGAGAAGTGGC
Organism: Tiliqua scincoides; assembly: GCF_035046505.1. Lineage (NCBI taxonomy): Eukaryota > Metazoa > Chordata > Lepidosauria > Squamata > Scincidae > Tiliqua > Tiliqua scincoides. Next base: position 15,703,653 of record NC_089831.1, read on the forward strand.
TGTAAGCCATGGAATTTCAAGCTTTGGGCTGCATTTTCTCTCCCCCTTCCCTTCCCCCACCTGGTGCCATCCAGTATTGTTGGATTCACTCTCTTTGCTTCTCATTTGAGGAAGGGGCCTGGGCCCATTTTATGTTGTCAGATGTGTGTTATAATCTTTCTAGTACGAAGTAGTGTTTATTGCAGCAACAACACGGTTAGAGAGCTCTAAGCGCAAGTAGAAGGGCGGCTCTCCTCCTTGGCTCTGTTCTCCTATCTTACTTTTTGCATCGAAAAAAGCCAGGTGTACCAGCTCAGTTTCAGAGGTTGTTCTTTCTTTATGTCCTTGGACAGGCCTGGGGGATTCACATGGGATCCAAATGCTTCCAAGTCTTGCAGGCACATGTTTCCAGCTGTTCCAGCTGCTTTTGATTCTCTGGCCATGTTGAGTTGAATTCTTTCCCACTAACAGGTGGGATCTTTTAGGATCTCCCCTTCTCCAACATATTTTGTGTGATGATATTTAGCAGAGTCTGTGGATTAGCAGCATCAGGGAGAGAAATGCAGGCTGTCAGCAAGATTCCACCAATGCACCGCAATGCGGTGGGCCAAAATTGGCAGTAAATTCTTTAAGTGTCAAGGTTGGACAGAGCTAAGGCTTCATCACTCAGTTTTACAATGGAATCCGTGGGTCACACTGTGTTAGGGTTTTGTCTTAGCAACATCTGACGGATCTCAGCCTTATTATATTTTGCTCGTTCAGACACTCCCACAATAACTAGCCACCAGTGGAAATGGGAAGTAGCCATCCTGGAATTACAGGACCCCATGCAAGGTCTAGGAGCCCATTACTTGCATGGGGAGTCCAGCCACTTCAGGGGCACTGCAATCTCCGGTCTTGATAGTTGTAGGTCCACCTGTGTGCTCATGTGGACTCCCTTTTCGGTCAGTTGTGTGATGCTGTCTTATCCCAAGTAGTGCCATTGGTCTCTCTATCTCAGTATTGGACTGACATTGGCTCAGGGGGTCTTTGCCAGCCCTAACTGAAGGTCCCAGGATTGAACCTGGCGTGTATCCAGCAATCAGATTTCTGAGGCCGTGACTGTAGTGGATCTGGAAAAGGTGGAGAAGAAAGCAACCAAAGTGGATTAGTGGACTGGGCACCTCCCTAAAGCTGAGGAAAGTCTATAGCTTTAGGGGCTCTTCAGTCTAGAAAATGGCGCCTGATGGGGGGACATGACCGAGGCATATAAAATTATGCATGGGATGGATAGAGTGATGGATAGAGGGAAGTTATTTTCCTTCTTATACAATGCCAGAACCAGGGGTCAGCCTCTAAAACTGATTGGTGGGATAGTTAGAACAGAGAAAAGGAAATATTCTTTACCCAGCGGGTAATTAATCTGTGGACCTCCTTGCCACAGGATGTGATGATGGTGTCTGGCCTAGATGCCTTTAGAAGGGGACTGGGTGGATTTTATGGAGGAGAAGTCCATCACAGGTTACAATCCATGATGCAACCTCCCAGTTCTAGAAGTAGGGAAAATTTAAATGCCAGATGCAAGGGAATTCAGGATACAAGTATCTTGTTTCCTTATATGTTCCCTGAGGCATCTGATGGGCCATTGAGTTGCAGGAATCAGGACTAGATGGGCCTTTGTCCTGATCCAGTAGGGCTCTTCTTATGTTTTTATGTCACAGTGATGTCAACAAAGGGCCAACCTTGAAAAAGATGGGTGAATAAAATTTGGTGCTGGGGTGAGTCCAATGATAGCCAAGAAATGGCCTAAGCTTAGTCTTTTATCCCTTACACCTTTTTTAAAGAAGAGGAAACCCACCCACCCCCCAAAGAAAAAACCCTGAGTTGTTTTGACACTCTAGTAACACTATCCCCAAGTTTGTACAGCCGCCCCCTTTTCACACCCAAGAAGAGAAAGAGGAAACCTTTAACTACGGGGTTTAACTCAGCTACAGCTCTGCTTTATGTACAGACTTGCAGAACAGTGCTTTTAGTTGAAGCTGAAAGTGACAGCCTTTCTCATTGTCTTGTGCATGAAAGTGGAGGATGTGGGGGGGGCACAAGAACCTGTTTTTGCAGAGACTGAAGTAAATGAGTATATTTTTTTGGTTGCATCTGAATTGGTCCATCTGGCTAGCGTATGTCCTAGTTGTTCTTTGGTTCCCGAGTGCTTTTCTCTCCTGAGTCCTTCTGCATCTGTGTATTTCATAGAGTTCCTTTTCCTTAATAAGTGTGGAGGATGTATGGAAGTGTGCCTCGCCCCAGCTGTTTTCTGTTCACTCTGCTTCATTGTCTTTTCACTTTCCCTGCGTCATTCTGAGATGGTTGTCCTCAATCCAATTCTTTTTTTTTTCTTGAACCACAACCCCATCTACACATGCCACTTTGTTCATGCATAGGAGAGCCATAATCAGGTGCTCTCATGTGCTCCATCGTGTACGCATGCTATGAAGTGTCTCCTGTTTGGCTGACTGCATCCGCATCCAATTATATGCTCTTGCTCTGGGGAGAGTTTTAGGCTCATTAGAAAATCCTAGAATTCATGTTTTTTAAAACCATCATAATAAAAAGGCTGCTTTGTTGCTGTTGCCAGTGTCTTTGATCCCACTGATCCTTGCATTTCCAGGGGATTAACTTGGCTGCATCCGGGTTCATTCCTGCTTTGGGGAATGACCTTATGTTCTTGGCTATCCATCGCTGGACCAGCTGATGTGTTAAGTACCAGCTGGTTCTGTCTCTCTCTCTGCCTGCCCCCTTGTCCTTGCATCTGATTTTATGCTAATGTCTTGTCTCTAACTTGCAAGTTAGAAAAGAGGTCTGCAGCCATTGAAGGGAGTTATTTTTATTCTTAATTTCTATAGGGAACGTGACACACCTGTGGCTGTAGATTTTGTGCGTGCAATATTGCTGAGATACACATAATATTTTATTATAACCCATCCCTTTCCCTACAATATAGAACAAGAAACAGTACAAGTGACTTATGATGAAGTATTTCTGTGGATGAAACATACCTGTAAAGGACCTATCAGTATGATGGGGTGGTATTTACACTTACCTGCATGTCTACTGGCTTCATTCTTGCTTTCTTGTCATTGTCCTGACCTAGTGCAAGCTCCACATCCTTTAATGCCTTTCTTAAAGCTTTTATTTTTATTTTTTTTTATTTTTATTTTTTTTGAGATTTATAGCAATCCAGTTTCTGTGCCTCACAGGATGCAACAGGGCAGCTCTAACCATTGACTTAGGAACTTTTAAATATTTATGTATCTCTTAATTTCTTTACTAGGATTTCTGTACCCAATATGTGCCACTTAATAGGGCATCTTCTATTGTGCAACTACCCACAATATTAGACGCTATTATGCTCAATCAATCAAGGTGTGATCCTGCAGAAATAGTTTTGATATAAGGGAATTCTGCACTGGTTTAAAGTCATATTTGATAGCATCTGCACATGATTTGGAGACTGAAAGTTACTGCTTGGGCCGATAATGTTGTTTCCTGAGAGAGAGAACTGTGGTGGATGTGTGACTGGGTCCCTCTTTTTGTGGCAAGCCGTGGTTTTGAACAACTGGAATATCGCAGAAAATGAAACTCCCACAAGGGTCTGTAGTCGTCAATGGATCAAAAACATGCTACCCGTTTCCTGTTCTTCGGGGAGGGCTGAGTGGGGCAGAGCTCTCCACCTTCTCGTGGCACCTCCCTCAATACACCTTCTGTAACCAGGAGCAAATGAACCTGTGAGGAGCTGGAAAAGCACTGTGAGAGGTGGCATCTGGGGAAAAGGATGTCGCATGAATGGACCTCCCAGAAAACCACCTAATGTTCCAGTAAGGAAGTTGCAGTGCATCATTTGTCCTTTTGGAAGTCTGAAAGGGCTCTCTCTTCCTTTGCCCCATCAGAAGCAGAAGAAAACTGTATTTGGGAACTGACTGGCACATTGGCGTGAGTGTGTAATTGGAACATGTTCAGGGCGTTGCTAAATTCAAAGCCTATGGGCTACTTAAAGGACCATTACCTGTGTCTCTGAACCAGCTGATCATTCCCCCTTCTTTTTCTCTCCCCAGTAACTCTGTATTGTCTTCTCTATGTGCTTCTGTGTCTTCTCTCCCCCCCCTTCCTCAGTCATCTTTCCACAAATGGCTCCATCACCACTACCTTCTCCCACCAGCCATCTGCTCAACTCCTTATCATCCCATTCTGTTCCTCCACTTGCTTCTTCTGACTTCCTCAAAGCCCCAGCCTCACACCACCTGCCCAGCCTCTCTGTCTTCTTCTTTCCCTCGATGCACCGCCTACATTTAATGGATACTATTTTTTTCTTCGTTTGCTGTGTCTGTGTTGGGACTGACTAGACATTTGGTCTGAATCCCAAGGCTGAGAAGTTGTGTAAACCGAGACCCTGATGCCTTGCCGTTGGCTTTGACTCATCCTTGCAGCTGTCTGGGATCCTTTACAAAGCCGGGAGATAAAAAGCGTTCAAGGTTCCAGGGCTCTCATCCCTGGGTTTTCTTTTGACATTAATGCGATTTGGGCTCAGGCACCCACACCCACGTTTGATGTCAGTGTTGGGTTCATTGCTAATCCCGGTGCAGTTTTTCAACCAACACAGCTGGGGTGGGACAAAGCTGGTCACAATGGGAGACTTAATTTTATTGCAGAGTATTCAGTAGGAGTCTTTATAATTGGTTTCACATTAGATCTGTTTTCTGTAACAAAGAAATGGTGCTTCCCAGTTTTTATCTCATAGGATATGTGGTGTTTTTGCTTTATAGCACGTTGATGAAATGTCCTTTTGATTATACCTTTTGTAGAAGAGAGAAATAAGCAAAACACCAGGCACACAGGTTTAAGTGCTGGCAAGGTCCAACCTCCCATAGTTTCCCATGGTCCTAGGTTCAATCTCCAGTTAAAAGCACACGGTAGCAGGTGGTAAGAACAATCTCTCCCTGGACCCTGCAAGAGCCATTGTCCGTCAGTGTAGATCATTCCACATTAGATGCTCCAATGTTTGGGATCATTAGAAAATAAAACAGCCAATACTGTATTATAATGCACAGATCGATGGTAAGGCCACACATAGAGTATTGCGTCTAGTTTTGGTTGCCACATCTCAAAAAAATCATAGTGGAGATGGAAAAGGTACAGAAGAGTGACAAAAATGATTACTGGGCTGGGACATCTCCCTTATCAGGAAAGGCTACGGCCTTTGGGGCTTTTCAGTTTAGAAAAAAGATGCCTTAGGGAGGACATGATTGAGACATAGAAAATTATGTAGACGGTGGATAGTGAAATATTCTTTTCCCTCTCACGCAACACCAGAACCAGGGAACATCTACTAAAATTGAGTGGCAGGAGAGTTAGAACAGACAAATAAAATATTTCTTTATCCAGCGTGTAATTAGTTTGTGGAACTGCTTGCCACAGGATGTGGTTATGGCATCTAGCCCAGATGCCGTTAAAAGAGGGTTGGGCACATTTCTAGAAGAAAAATCCATTACAAGCCTTGATGGGCATGTGCAGCCTCCTGGTTTTAGAAGTAAGCTACCTCTGGATGCCAGATGCAAGGGAGTGGCAACAGGATGCAGGTCTCTTGTTACCTTGTGTGCTCCCTGAAGCATCTGGTGAGCCAGTGTGAGATACAGGAAGCTGGACTAGATGGACCTTTAGTCTGATCCGGGGGGGGGGGGGTTCTGTGCTTCGGTGATACAGGGCAGTTTCATATATCTGTATGCTGATCTGTGATATCACAGCAGCCCTGGTGGCACAGGAAGTAGTGGATTGAGTGCCAGAACACAAGGGTTAGTTTCATGTCACCTGCAATTGTTAACTGCTTAAATTCATTTTTAAATTTTTTTAAAAATTGAAATGTTTTATCGTGTATTTTATCTTGCCGTACACAACTTTGAATGTTAGAAGAGCAGTATAGGAATCTTTTAAATAAATAAATGGAGTTGTTTTTTGAAAAGGAATAAAAACATCTTCCGTTCTTGCACGTTCCTTTCCACAATTCCAAGTGCTTTGGAAGTTTTGTTTTGCTTTTATACAAACATACGTGTTGCTGCTGTGTGCATTTTCACGGACAGCGGTCTCAAGTGCTTCAGGAGAGGGAAGCTCCAGGTCTGAAGGACATCCTGATCTGTCTTGCGGCCTTCAAATGCTGGGTGTGACTTTACTGAAGCCAGACAGGGCCACTCAGATTTCAAGAGGTCTTAAACTTGAGAGAGAGTGAGCGCATTGTGTGTGGGGAAAGGTCATGGGAAAAGAGCCTGGAAGACCAGCAAACAGGCTTCTTGTGCCCGTATTCTCCCGAGCCGCGTTAAGATGTCCATTTTAAGCAAAGTCTTGTGGCAGCAGAAAGTATTTGCTGCAGAATGAAGCTGGGAGATCTGTGCTAAGGGTGACGTTTGAAGGAGGTGTGACATTCTGTAATATAGGAAAAAAATGGTACTGGGAGAAGAAAAAATTGCCTCTGTTTCTGACACCTGGCCTAAACTTCCTTGCCATATTGGCTCACTCCTGTACTTGCATCTTCATAGGTGGCTGTGTTATTCTGTTAGGAAAAAAATAGTCAATTTGTGAAGTCGGGCAATGTCTTTATTAGGATCGTCAAAAAGCTGACAAAGTATCAAACAGCAAGCTTTGGGATCCCTTAGGATCCTTCATCAAATTAGATCAGTGATTCCGGCACCACAGCAAACTCTCTAGGGCGCTGTGGGATGTCTTTGGTGTCCTCTTCTTCCGAGCTCTCCCAAGCACTGCTGTCTTGGATTGTGTGGTGGTGGCACTCAGGAAAGGTCGCCGCAAAAGAAGGTCGGCATGACCGCTGTACGTTTGGGAACTGCTGGGCTAGGGAGTAAGCCAGAGGGGACATTTGGAAGAGTCCCTAACAGTTTTGTGAAAGCCACAGGCTTGCTTGAGGAGCTTTTGTGCAGACGTGAAAGCGGTACAATACGCCTACACTGAGCCCCGCAAAAAGCTGTACATACGTTTTCACGTTGCAAATTCCAGCATTTCCAGTGTTGGTGAAGCGATGGGCTTGATATAGTTCACTGGTATTGCTGCTACTTTTCTTAAACTGGGTTTTGTTTTAAATTTTTTAAAAATATTGGTTAATGCAATTGTTGAGTGTTGGGCGAGTTAGACAAAAGAAAATATTTCTTTACCTAGCGTGTAATTAACCTGTGGAACTCCTTGCCACAGGATGTGGTGATGGCATCTTGCCTGGATGCCTTTAAAAGGTGATTGGACAGATTTCTGGAAGGAAAGTCCATCACAGGTTTTAAGCCATAAGGAGTATGTGCAACCTCCTAGTTTTTAGAGGTAGGCTATCTTGGAACGGCAGAGTGGCACCAGGATGCAGGTCTCTTGTGTCTTGTGTGCTCCCCAAGGCATCTGATGGGCTACTATGAGATACAGGAAGCTGGGATAGATGGACATTTGGCCTGATCCAGCAGGGCTCTTCTTATGTTCTTAGGCTTTGTTTTTAAAAACAGCACTGAAATCAGTTTTCCCTTTGGGCTGCACTTCACCCAAACAGCCTCCCTCTTGGAGATCTTGTTAAGACGTGCATATGGTTCAGTGTCATTTCTCCTAAATACCCACAGTGCGGGCACTCTGAGCATTTTTTCACTGTTGTGATTTGTATTTAGGACTTTTTTTTTTTTACTTTGGATGGTCACAGTTGCTGAGTGCTCTTCCCACATTGCAGCTCTTTGGCTGAAATCGACAAAACACCTTATTATCTGCACAGGCTAACCCTTCACGTATCAGTTCAGAAAAAAACATTGCACAGAGGTCTAGCAAGGCTTATTGCCGGGTTCTATTCTGGGCCAAGAAAACCTTTTCTCAGATACGTTAGGTGCATCAGTGACCTCTGCTGGAGAAGGACAGAGCCGTGCCTGCCTTAATAATTTGTGGGTGGAGGTTAATTGTAACTTTCCTTTCATTAGCAGAATTGATGCTAACACATTTTTGCAGCGCTAGCTTTAGTGGGAGTTTCCAGGAATCTTTGGCGTGCAAAGTAGCTGCTGTACCCTATGCTCAAGCACTGCCCTCTCTCCTAAAGTGGGACTGTCTGAGTGCTTTAGGCTAACAGAAGCACTGCTATCTGATCTGGTGCAGCAAATTCATGTAGCAAGGGCATAGAAGCAGAGTTTGTAGGCAGGTGGACAGAGCTGGGCAGCTCTGACTGACCTGCTTTCCAGAGGAAGAATGTCCCTGCTGTTTTTGTAGAACAGGCTTCTCTTGCACATCGACCACCCTAGCAGGGAATGGGATTGGACTGGATAATAACTTAAGTGAGCTGATTGTGAGGCTGTAAACAGCTTTAAATAGAACACATCTAATCTGCGGGTGGTGTCAGGCTGTTCTGATGACCTTATTTGCATAAAAGACTCTGATAAAAACTCTTTACAATATTAATCCCACTACCAAGCAGGTTCCCCCCACCCCATTTAGCAGAGAAGCATTTGGAACATATATTACATGCTCCTTGTAACATCTTAGCTGTGATGAGTGGGGACCAGGACCTTGTCCATGGTTGTAGACAGGCTGTGGACATTTCTGCCCAGGGAGATCCAGTTGGCTCCCTCCTCCTTTGTGCTTTTAGACATCAGCTGAAAACAACTTCACTAAAACAGACGTTGCCTGAGACACTCTTGCTGCCCAAACGGCCCCTCCTGACCAAGGAATTAAGTCACATAGAGGTTGAAAGAGAAGATGTTTCAGACCTCATTGATAAATTAAAGATCAATAAGCCACTGGCCCGGATGGCATCCACCCAAGAGTTATTAAGGAATTAAAGAATGAAGTTGCTGATCTCTTGACTAAAATTTGCAACTTGTCCCTCAAAACGGCCGCAGTGCCAGAGGATTGGAGGATAGCAAATGTCATACCAATCTTTAAAAAGGGAAAGAGGGGGGACCTGGGAAACTATAGGCTGGTCAACCTAACATCTATACTGGGTAAGATGGTGGAATGCCTCATCAAAGATAGAATCTCAGAACACATAGACGAACAGGCCTTGCTGAGGGAGAATCAGCATGGCTTCTGTAAGGGTAAGTCTTGCCTCACGAAACTTATAGAATTCTTTGAAAAGGTCAACAGGCAGGCGGATGCGGGAGAACTCGTAGACATTATATATCTGGACTTTCAGAAGGCGTTCGACACGGTTCCTCACCAAAGGCTGCTGAAAAAACTCCACAGTCAGGGAATTAGAGGACAGATCCTCTCTTGGATTGAGACCTGGTTGAAGACCAGGAAACAGAGAGTGGGAAACAGGAAACAAACAATGGGCAATTTTCACAGTGGAGAGAGGTGAAAAGCGGTGTGCCCCAAGGATCTGTCCTGGGACCGGTGCTTTTCAACCTCTTCATAAATGACCTGGAGACGGGTGAGCAGTGAGGTGGCTAAGTTTGCAGTCGACACCAAACTTTTCCGAGTGGTGAAGACCAGAAGTGATTGTGAGGAGCTCCAGAAAGATCTCTCCAGACTGGCAGAATGGGCAGCAAAATGGCAGATGCACTTCAATGTCAGTAAGTGTAAAGTCATGCACATTCACATATAGGCTGATGGGTTCTGAGCTGTCTGTGACAGATCAGGAGAGAGATCTTGGGGTGGCGGTGGACAGGTCGATGAAAGTGTCGACCCAATGTGTGGCGGCAGTGAAGAAGGCCAATTCTGTGCTTGGAATCATTAGAAAAGGTATTGAGAACAAAACAGGTAATATTATAATGCTGTTGTACAAATTGATGGTAAGGCCACACCTGGAGTATTGTGTCCAGTTCTGATCGCTGCATCTCAAAAAGGACATAGTGGAAATGGAAAAGGTGCAAAAGAGAGCGACTAAGATGATTAAGGGGCTGGGGCACCTTCCTTATGAGGAAAGGCTATGGTGTTTGGGCCTCTTCAGCCTAGAAAAGAGGTGCCTGAGGGGGGACATGATTGAGGCATACAAAATTATGCATGGGAAGGATAAAGTGGATAGAGAGATGCTCTTTACACTCTCACATAACACCAGAACGAGGGGACATCCACTAAAACTGAGTGTTGGGAGGGTTAGGACAGACAAAAGAAAATATTTCTTTACTCAGCATGTGATCTGGAGGAAAAATCCATTATGGGTTACAAGCCATGATGTGTATGTGCAACCTCCTGATTTTAGAAATGGGCTATGTCAGAATGCCAGATGCAAGGGAGGGCACCAGGATGCAGTTTTGTTGTTATCTGTTGTGCTCCCTGGGGCGTTCGGTGGGCCGCTGTGAGATACAGGAAGCTGGACTAGATGGGCCTATGGCCTGATCCAGTGGGGCTGTTCTTATGTTCTTAATTGAACTTCACTTGCTATCAGTGTTCTGTTTGTTTTTGCTTTATCTGGTTTCTGTGTTTTTTTTTAGTGTCTTTTTCCTGGTGGATGTTAGCTGAGGGCCCTGTTTTCAGACAAAAGAGCAGGAAATAAATGTTTAAATAAATGCAGTGTCCCCTCCTTCCAGGCTATATCTATCATGGCATCATGGGTTCCTGGCATTTGTAAACCTGAACAGGTTCAGTAAACTCTCATGAGTAAATACAACAATTATGCTTCCATCTGAAGCTTTGGCCATTCTGCTAACCACAGATATTTGCAGTGACTTCTAGTCCCTCCACCTACTGCTAAATACCAACAAAGGAGCAGTTCTTATCCAGAAAAGACACCAATACAAAGCACCGCCTGCTTTTATCCCTGGTTCTGCCCATCCTTTGCCAATACCGAGTGACTTTGGTTAAAGGTGCATCATTTGAATCATATGTCCGTTGTGCCATACAGTGGTTTGGCTTGGTGGGTCAGTTTCTTGGGGGAAGTGTGGGTCAGTAGAGCTTGTGTAGGTTTACTTGCACATAGAAGGAGCTAGTGCTTTGGGGTGTTGTGGAAATGCTGCAAAAGAGCTGTAGGGATAACAGTTGCAATGGGCATGGACCAATTTTTGCAAGAGTTTTTTTGTTTATTATTATTATTATTATTATTATTATTATTATTATTATTATTATTATTATTATTATTATTAACATTATTAACATTATTAACAGTATTTATATACCGCTTTACAACTAAAAGTTCACAAAGCGGTTTACAGAGAAAAATCAAATAACTAAATGGCTCCCTGTCCCAAAAGGGCTCACAATCTAAAAAGATGCAAATGAATACCAGCAGACAGCCACTAGAACAGACAGTGCTGGGGTGAGGTGGGCCAGTTACTCTCCCCCTGCTAAAAAAGGGAGCACCCACTTGAAAAAGTGCCTCTTACCCAATTAGCAGGGGTAATGTTGTCTTTACGGCAAGGGTGGCCCGCCTTTCAACTTGAGGGCTCCTGGACCTTTAACAATTGTGTAGAAGAGGCAATTTCAGCAGGCACAGCTTGTCATCTCACAAATGGCAAGCTGCACCTGCTGAAATTCCCTCCTCTACCCAATTGTTAAAGGTCAGGAGCCCTGAAGTTGAAAGGCGGGTCCCCCCTGCCTTATGGGATCCCGGGCTGCTTTTTCCCTTCTGGCCTGCAGGTCACTACCCCGCTGCCCCGAGCTGTGGCCTGTGATCCAGCTTTCTAATGGGCTGTCTTACCGAAGTCGTTGAAAGATGACCTACTGAGCTTGTTTTAAGGGCAGCATTTCACAAAGTGAGAGCAATGTTGAGGCAGTGAAACTCTGAGAGTGAACCGATCATCTGTAGCACAGCTGGAGGGTGGTGCATTCTCCTTTGTACAGAGCGGTCACTTCCAACTCACATTAAGTCTCAAGTGTGTTAGCAAATCCCGCCCAAGGCGTTTCTGAAGGAAGTGCTGTCATTTTGTTCCCTTAGGCTTCCAAGAGTCTAATAATAATATTATTAGAATACTCATCATTGATGGAAGGAATAGTTAACAGAGACGTAAGTTTGTTGAAAATGAGTGCTGGGCTCTGAGTATTGAAATGCTTTTTTAAAGCTAGCATGTAGACCTTTGCTCATTTTTTTCTTTCTTAGATTCAAAATTAATTGCATTTAAAAGGAACGATCTTTTGTAAACTTCTGTAAACATACTTTCTCTCTCCTACACCCTTGTAGTGATGATGGCGATCACATTGAACAAAACAGTTTGTATAGTCAAGGACTCGGAATACAGTAATTTCCTGTCTCAAAGAAACGCATTGTCTTCAAGACAAAATAGGGATGTGGGAAGCACCATCAAGTGGCCAACTGGGAGGGACATGGTACTAGGACAGATGGGTTCAGTCACCTTTCCATTGCCCACTACTCAGTACAGGTTCCCCCCCTTATCCGCGAATCCAGTTATCCACAGTTCTCTGTGCCCCAAATACCCATTACCTTAATTTAACTTCCTTCCTTAGTCTGATGACTCTGAATCTGGGACCCTGCAAAAATATGTTTCCAGCTGAGCTGCACAGCTCCCAAGGGCGGCCCTGCTTATTTTTTTTTTTTTTCACATTTTGGCCAATCAGTGTATGGATACAGGGGTGACTGACGAACACCACCTGGTGCTTGTACTGAATTTTAATTTAGTGTTATTAAATGAAGAAATGGGGAAGGGGGTCTGAATAGTGCTTTTCTTGCATCAAGGCCGTGGCTGCAGCTCAATGGAACAGCACCATCTCTGCTTGCTGACTTGACCCCCGGTATCTACTTGCCTTTCACAGCAGTCTGACCAGGGAGATTAGACAGGTATCCTAGAAAGAGACATTATTTTATTTTTAGGGGGAAAAACACTGCTTAATTTCTATGTGTAAGGCTGCTGTTGAAAGGGGAGTAAGTGGCAGCACCAGAATGGGTCTCTATAATTAAAATAGACTTTTCTCTTTCCCCCCCCCCGCCCCATGAGAGGTGGTGATCCAAGCCCCTGCTATAAACTTTGACTATCTCGTTGGCCTTCTGCTCAGGAGTGTATATACCAAAAAGCTTAGTAGCCACCAAGTATGTGACAGTGTGGCCTCTTCTTCAAGAACCTGTACCTTTTAAAATTTGTGAACCTTTGCAACCTCGTAACGATGTGATTTGTCTCTGTTTTACAGATGGGGAAACTGAGGCACAAGTAATCTAACAACCTTGTTCAAAGCTTGGAAGAAGTCAGGAGCACTACAAGTGCTGGAAATTGCTGCGTCGCCTCGCCTGCCAGGAGCGATAAGCAGAAGGCAAGTCGTGTTTGGAATGAAATCTGCTTCCTTGCTAGGTGTAGAAGTTCTGGTATTGGACTTAGACCTGGAAGTAACCTTTAGGTTGCATGATGAAATACCACTATAATGCATGCAGTGTTGTGAAATGGACAATGAAGTGGAAAAAGGGTGTGTTTTTCTGTCCCTCTGCTCTGGGCCGCTATGTTCAATCCATGTGCAAGTCTCAACTCTTTTGGTTGGCCGCCTCTGTGATACATAAGCATGGTGTTTAAGGTGGGGAGGAATGTGATTGAGACTTTAAAATGATGCGTGGTGGGGGAGGTTTTCTCCCTCCTTATTAGAGGGAGACCTAGTTACAATATTAAAACCAGGGCTCATCCAATGAAGTTTACTGGTGGGAACTTTCGGACTGAGAAACGGAGATGGTACTTCACATGATGCATAATTAGTCTATGGAGTGCATTGCAATAAGATGTGATGGTCATTAGCTTGAATGGCTTGGAAAAAGGATTGGATACATTCTTGAAGTACTCCTCATGATGAGGAGCAAAGATAGGAGAGTGGTGTGTCTTTCTCTCCTGCCCGTGCTTGCCTCTGAGGTGGTTCTTGGGCCACTGTGGGAACCAGCATCCTGAACTAGATGAGCTTGTTGGCCCAACCCAGCAGAACTTCTCTTATGACCTTACCTGTGCCTCTTTCTACTGCCTGATTGAACAAAAATTCTCTCTGGTGAATTGCCAGAATTCTGTAGTGAATTCTTGATTGCAAGAATCAGTCAACAATTACAGCACGTCTTCAGAGTTGTCATTAGGTCCTTGGAAACGGCAACTTTAAGCAAAACGACTTGTAATGCAACCAATTTTACCGTATGTAGTCTAATTGATATACTTAAACAAGAGAAATTGCTTCAGCATATTTCTGGTCACGAAAACATCACCCAACTTCAAAATAAAGACCCAAAACACTTCTAATATTTAAACATTGAAATAAATGTGAGCTTTCTGAGCCAGAGAAAACACGTGCAGACTTGGTTGGTCTGTGGACCTCCTTGCCACAGGATGTGGTGACGGCATCTGGCCTGGACGCCTTTAAAAAGGGATTGGACAAGTTTCTGGAGGAAAAATCCATTACGGGGTACAAGCCATGATGTGTATGTGCAACCTCCTTATTTTAGAAATGGGCTATGTCAGAATGCCAGATGCAAGGGAGGGCACCAGGATGAGGTCTCTTGTTATCTGGTGTGCTCCCTGGGGCATTTGGTGGGCCGCTGTGAGATACAGGAAGCTGGACTAGATGGGCCTATGGCCTGATCCAATGGGGCTGTTCTTATGTTCTTATGTACTTGGGGAGAACATGCAAACTCCGCACCTAATTCACTAGCCTTCTAACTGGAGGTGTTGGGGATTGACTTGGTGGCCGTCTGCATGCAAAGCACAGGTTTGACCACTTTATTTGGGACCAGTTCCAAAAATGCAACAAGGGGTACCCCCTACAAAGAGGACAGTGGTCCCCTCACATTTCCATGCAGGAACTCTGTCATTGGTGATGGACCAGGGCACGCCTCTCTGTCCTATGAATGTTTCCTATTAGTTTATATTGGAAGTTCCCAACCTGTGGTCCGCGAACCACAGGTGGGATCATGGAAGGTATTCTGATTTTCTGTAAGCCATATTTTCTGCGCTCAGCTAATGAAAAGCCTAGAGCGGTTTAAACTCTGTCATCCATACCAAGATAGGAAACCAGACTTTGGCTTCTCATCCCAGTTTGGAATCCAGAACGAAACCATGGTTTGTGACTTAGCACAAGCCGCAGAGGCCTGGTTAAAGGATCGGTTACGTTACGACTCCGTGATGAAGCTGAGGGATTGGTAAGGGAGGACGGAGGAAGCGAGCCAACAGAGCTCATCTGCATAGTGGATTGTTGTGGTTTCCTATTACACTTGAACTAAGCTAGTGAAAGTTTTCTCTCTTAAAAGGTGAAAAAAATTACCTTGGCAAAAAGGACTTGCTTGCTCTCATCAG
Organism: Tiliqua scincoides; assembly: GCF_035046505.1. Lineage (NCBI taxonomy): Eukaryota > Metazoa > Chordata > Lepidosauria > Squamata > Scincidae > Tiliqua > Tiliqua scincoides. The sequence goes on from NC_089831.1 coordinate 15,718,817, forward strand.
TTCTGACATGCTACGAGGCTCTGTTAATTCTTTCATGGAAAAGGGAGATTTCTACTGAATCTAGGAAAAGGCACCTCCTATACTGACTCATAGGCATAGTTATCAGAAATCACTGCAGAAAAAAAATGCCCTTTACCCTGTATGTGAACTTTGTGTGGGCCATTTGGCTGGTTCGTATTGAAGCATCATGCTTTTGGGTGAGATAGACTTTGAATCTAATCCAGCAAAGTAATTTGTGAAGGGATGCTTGCTTTTCTGGAGGAAGCAAAAGCGGGAGGAAGTTGGCAGAAGATTTAGGACAGAGAAGAAGAGATGCCTCTTGACATTTAATTAGTCTGTGGAATTCATGGCTACGTGATGCGTCTGTGGGCAGTAGCTTGGATGATTTGGAAAGGGGGTTGGCCGAATCTGTGGGGAAATGAGTATCAGCGGCTGCTAGTCATGATGGCTGTGCCTTATTTCCATTGCAGAGGGGCAACAGTAGGAGAGAATAACTTTCTTGCTTATGGTCTTCCCAAAGGCAGCTGGTGGCCGCTATTGGGTTAGAAATGGGGGTGTTGGGTTAGATGGGCATTTGGCCTAGTGCAGCATTTCTCAACCAGTGGTACTTGAGGTGGTGTCACAGTGGTACACCCGCCTCTGGGCAGTGAGACCAGCAACGCAATGTGACAAGCAGTGGCACAAGGCTCACTGAGTAGAGCTCCAGAATGCGCTTTTTGCATGCTCGGAAAGCCCTCCTATCTGCCCGGAACCTTTTACGGGTGTTTATTGCGTCATGTCTGGTCTCCCAGTCCAGAAGGAAGTAGCAATGACATGAGTGCCTGTTACTCCTGATGGTTCCAACAGGTGGACCATTCAAAGTAGTACAGTGGAGGACAAACATTGAGAGACCCTGACCTACTGCAGCAGGGCTTTTCTTATGGGTGTGACTTTCTAAGGACAAGTGGAGATAGCCAAGATGTCTCTTTCAGTATATTTGTCAGTAAAATTGTTTAAGGCTAAACCTGAGTAGACTTTATCAGAAAATTTAAGTGTGGTGAATTGGTCTGTTCCTATTGACTTATCTCTTGAGTACATTCCATTTCTTTGAATGGATGCCTTTCATGGTTCTTTGTCAAGAGCTATGTTTCTGGTTCACTTAGCATATGCTGGAATATTACCTCTTCTAGTCATTCAATGACTTCTTGCCAGTATCTGCGCAACCATCTTTAATGCTTTTGACTTTGCATGGGAAATGTCTCTGCCAATTAAAATAACACTCCTCCAGGGTGAAGGGCAAGGGTTCATGCAGGTGATGGGGATGGGGTGTGGTGGGGAGGAGAGAACCATCACTGCCTGCCTTTTGCCTTGCTGCTGGAGGACAAGTAGATGTGGCAACTGCTTGTATCTTGGAATCAAGGCATTTAGGGAAGGTTAGCAGGGTTGCTCTTCTTTGATTTTAAGACTTCTCTGATTGGGGCAGGCAGTTATATCTTTAGCCCAACTATGAAATTTCCTTTCCTTTCTATGGTTCTTGCAGGGTGGTACATTGTGAAGAGCTTGGCTGCAGGTAGAGAAGAGGCACATTTTCAGGGCTTCAGGGGGAAATTTCCAGACCAGTTCACCTCCTCACTTAAATGCAGTTGCAAAACTTTGAAAGCACATTCATCTAATTTCCACATTTGTAGATGCTTGACTTTGAATGTGTTTGGATTTTGCATGCTGAAGAAAAAAGCAACAACTGCTTTGATTTTTAATTATTTTTTAACGAGTGTGAGTGTTTCAGTTTGTGAATTTTGATATTGTGAACATTGTAGGAAGCTGCTTTCTGCTGAGTCTGACTGCTGATTCATCTATCTCAGTACTGTCAACTCAGTACTGTCCAGTTTCAAATAGATTTTTTTCTCTCTGCCCTATCTGGTGATACTGGAGTTTGAACCTGGGACCTTCTGCATGCAAAGCTTAGACTCCTCCACTGAGCTATGGCCCCTCATCTTGGCCTAGAACAGTTGTTATCATTTTGGAAGGATGGAGCACTCCTCAGTTACCCCTGTCTTCCAGAACATATGTCAGTATTCCTCTGGAGCATTTAGGTCTTTTGTTGGTGATGGTTATAGATAATTAAATGGATCTATATGTTGGGTCTACATTGGTAAAAGTCACAAGTTCTTTTGCTTGCAAGATGATACCAATGTTTGTCTTTATGTGGATAAAATGACTGAAATTACGAGATTTAAGAAAGAAAATAATTGCTGCTAGAGCTCTTAGCACAATGAATTTTTTGCAGCCTTAAATGTACACAAGCCTGGACCTTTTCAACTAGCCAGATCTTGTCATTCCCTCTCCAAGTCTTGAAATCACTTGGGTAGCATTGCAGAGTTGAGTGGGGCAGGAGGGAAGGGATAATAGCATATAGTGTCAGCTGGTGCCCCAGGATAGTAACCACTTGACAGCAAAATAAGATCTCTTGTCAGTTAGCAAATGTGCCATTCGAACAGGGTGTGTTTTGCTGGGGGCATGGGAGAGGAGGAACTAGTGGAAAAAAACAAAATTGAGAATTGTATCTCTACTCTGCAAAAAGGTTTTGGTGGAGTATTCCTGAGCCACAGCATCCTTTTCCCATTACATAATCCCCAACTTGTACTCCACTTTCTGAAGCAGGAATGATGAGAGATGCCAGCATGGCCCAACAGTCTTGGGCACAAAACCAGTCAAATCAAAATTGGTGAATTGAAGCCTACCTAGTCCCATTGCTCCCCAATCACTCCCCAAGTGATTACAATGCAATCTGCATACCAGTTATACATAATACTTCCATGAAAAATGCTTGCAGTCTGCAAGTCACATGTTGGCAGGGTGACCAGATCCAATGGAGGACAGAGTGCCTATACCTTTAACCATTGTATAGAAGAGGAAATCTTGGTAGGTGCAGTTTTTTAAACTCTTCCATGTTGAGCTGCACCTGACAAAATTCCCTCTGCTATACAATGATTAAAGGTATAGGCACTCTTTCCTCCAATGTATCTGGTCACCCTGTATGTTGGCCTTCCACAGCTTAATTCTGTAGTTTGATCAGTCGTCAATTTTACTACTTTTGTGACTTCTCCATCCCATCTGTGCCATTTTTTTTTAGATTTATCAATGACCAGATCAAAATCAGGTCTGATTTTGAATTGATGAAAGAGGCTGATTGCATATTTAAGTGTATTGATTGGAAGATGAAGTCGAAGATCTTGACAGAAGAGAGCACTCTGAAGCATCTTTTGAATATCTTTCCTCACCCCTTCAAATTGGAGAACATCAAACGCAAAATGGTCCTTTTTATACACTCAAGCAAAAAAATTTAAACGGCTTTCAAATCTAAACAAGTTCAAAGCCAGCTGTGGAAGATCCTGTTAGCATCTAGTGAACGCAGACAGCTTACTCCCACTGCCCAAGGTCTCACAGCTTGGCGCAATTCCCGGGGAGTGTGTGTAGCAGCCGTGCTGGAAGGCTTGCTTCGAGGACAGAAACACAGCACAGACAGCAGGGTCCCTCACCAAACATGTAGTTACATCAGATACAGTGCAGTTCAATACAGGCATTTAGTGTTGGTCCCATGCAGGGAACCCAGAGCTACTCACTGCCGCAGTGTTGAGAGCACAGCGACCAAGTGCTCCGCAGCCATCCATCCAACAACCCCATTGGTCCAGCAGTGGCTGCTTTGGCTTTATAAAAAAGCTGACCAATGGGTGCCAGGCTTGGGGTAATTTCCACCTGTGTCTGTAGTCACTCAGCAGGCAATCAACTAGCACCTGCTGAGTGACTCAGCACTTCTTGCCTGTCGAAAGCTTTTGCTGCCTGTGCTGGGGCCAGACTTTACCCAGGCCTCCTGTGTCAAACCCAGGGGCAACCTCCAGCAACTCCCGGCCAAAGGGTTGGGCACAAACCGTGACAGATCCCACTCACCTCCCAGACAGTGTGTTTGTAAGAATTTCGTCTCAATAATATGTGTGAAGCGCTTCTCATGCTCAGAAGGCTAATTCAAAAGCCAGCTAATTAATTAATGTTTGAGAACTGCTGAATACTTAGTGCGGGCTGAATACTCTTGGCATGTGTTTTAATTCATTTTTGTCACTATGATTCATTTTGTTTGTAACTCTGGTTGTGAGCTGCATTGAGTGAAGTGGGTTATAAATATTTTCAGTCTATGAAGAAACCCCCCAAAGATCAGCCCTTTGCCAGATTTTTGCATATGAGCTCAAAAGAAAAGGCCCTTTTGATCTGATTTGGTTGACAGGGGGAGAGAGCCAAGGAGGGGTCCCGCTTTGCATCTGAACTTCCTTAAAATTTTCCTGCAGTTCTTGGTTAGGGTCAGTTCCATTGATTCATCAGTGGGCACCTTTAAATTGCCATCTTATACGAATACCAGTAAATCAGTCAAATGTTTGCAGCCCAAGGTGTTCTATATCTAAGGATCATTGATAAGGACAAGTGTTGTGTAATGTATCTGTGGCCCTGACAAATGCTTTGACATCAAGTACATCCAAAAAAAAAAAAAGGCTTTGCAGTCCTGCTGTTAATCTATGTATACTGGAGTCCCTCAGCTGTGCAGGTTTTCCCAGCGGAGTCGTCGGCTCCCAGTGCAAAAACTGCAGCCGTCAACAAGGCAACGCAGGTAAACACAGGGAAAGGTATCCAGCCAGTGTAACCAGAGTACATGAGAAAACACCTGCCTACAGATTAAAGCGGGCACAGTCTCAGGATTAGTACATCTTTGAAGCTTTTCAGGTAGGGGAGTTCCCAACAAATGTCAGTGATTAGCCCACTGGGGGTGTAGGAGGTATCCGGTTAGGGAGAGGATGGTGATTTTGTGCAAGGCTATGTCTAGACTGGAAAAGTGTGGCAAATATGAACCTCTTTTATTTGATAGGAGGAAGGGAACCCTGTTTGGTTTCCACAGTTCTTAGAAGCAAGTATTCTGGAAAGGTGGCCATATTGGAGGCTGCTGTGTTCCCCAGGTAGTGGTTTGGGGTCCAGAAGTGCATTTTGAACATGAGCAGTGGCCCTTTTTGTGAGGGGTTGGGCTGCATGATAGACCTGCAGTTATCAAGAGCCTTGGTAATGACTTGCAGTAGTGGGATTCATGGTTAAGGTGCATGCTTGCCTAGGCATCACTGAGACACTTTATTTAAACTCTCAGGACCTCAGAAGATGGAATCACTCAGTTTTGTACTCTGTGGAAATCCTTCTCCTTACAGGTGGTCAGTTTTTGTTTTTTTCCCCCCACCATGCCTTGAATCAAGTCTGGTCAAATTTGGTTTGAGGACCGATTTAGCCCTGCGTGTCTCTGGTTTGCTGTCCCCGCTGTAGAGGACAGCAGCAGGTTCCACACCACTCTCCTGCAGGCTTGTTTAAACTGTGGTGGCATTGAGGCACTGCGAAGGGCATCCCAATTAGATTAAAAGGGAATCCCAGGTTAGCCCAGGTAAAGTTCTGGAATTACACAGCCATTGGGAGCAGTAAGTTGGATGCATTAAGTGAGTGGGAAGACAAAAAGGAAAGAGAGAGAGAAATTGACATTTTGAGATGCTTGCCGTCCCTAAAAATGCAAAAAGGAAAAAAAAAAAAAGCTAAATTCCATTCCTTCCCCATTTGACAAGGAAAGGACTATCAGCCAAATAATATTCCCCTAATGAGGTGTGATTCTTGTTTTTGCAATACCTATGATGGTGATGGGTGCATCCTTTTAAAAAAACAAGATTATAATAATTAAAAAGCCTCGTTAATCAAACAGGAGCTGCCACCTTGAAATACTGCTGATATAATTTAGAATCCGAGGGAAACATTTGAAAGCATGGAGGAAACAGAAGAAAATCAAAGTATTGTTGAGGTAAGAAGCTATGTTATTTCTTTTCTTCAGGAGATAATTCTTTTGCAAGAGGAGAAATGGTCCGGCACAGTCTTGGATATGGGTGTAGATGCCCAGGTTTGTGCCTGGCCTCTCTCGTCCTCTCTTCTGTGCTACGTGAGCTGTTTTTTTGCCTCTGAGATCTTGTGGCATTGGGTGCTTTGCCTGACATTGGCCACCTGCCCTGACCAACTGGCCAACCACCCAATTATGCATTACCAGATTTTGCATCTCTGATGGAAGGGGAACATGGATCAGAGCCACATACGAGGCACACACGAACAGCTCTGAGAATTAAGGGGGTCAGGTGCAGTGTTTCTCTTAGTGTGCTAACAGCCTCCACGAGCTGTGGAAAACTGGCAATCCCAAGTGTTTAACAAGCACATGTGACGCAGTGGAATTGTGCAATTTGATGTCGAAAGACTGGCATGGGAATTTGCTAACTCACCCACTGTCATTGTACAGTTTTCTTGCGTGATGTCCGCCTAAAGTTAAACAAACTTTAATGCTTTCTTTGTTCCATTAAATCTATGCCAATTTCCTGCTAAGGTACACATCTCCTCTGAAAACCCATTTTTCAAAACTCTTTCATCAAGTGATGAGTTAGTACCACCTTGCAAAAGGCGAATTCTGTTTATCTTCAGAAGTGTGCTTCTTTTGGCATGTAACACTTTTTCCAAGAACATTATTTAATGCATGCAGTAAATCAGACCTGTTGAATGATCTAAAAAAAAAAAAAGTGTTCCAGTTGTGAATTAATTAATATTATACTGGGCCATTTTGGGGGGATTTTTTTTTGCTTTCTTAGTGAACATGTTCTGAAAGGTTCTCCACATATATTGTCTACCATTCTAGCTATGACTCGGTTTTCTGGCAGACATTACTTTTAAAGCCAATTGACTTGCATAGTCTTTCAGAAGCTGGAGTTTGCATGGGATTACTGGAACCATGGATTGGGGATAGTTGCTTGGGTCTGTCTTGATTTACAGCCCAATCCTATGTATATCTACTCAGAAGAAAGTCCCATTATAATCAATGAATCTTACCTCCAGGTAAGTGTGGCTAGGATTGCAGCCTTAGTCCAGCAGGTTTGATTTCTTAGAGGCAAATTGTGATGAGAAGCTGTGGAACTGATGGTAGTTTGCTGTCAGTGCTTAATAGGGTATCATATGCTAATTGACTGTCCTACAAGATGATTGGTCCTGTTTTTAGGCAGTTACCTGGAAGGGTGTGGGGGTTCCTGATTTTGCTAAAACTAATTGGATTGAGGCTTTCTGGAGTTTATTAACTCCAGCCCACAGGTGCACATGTTTGACCCTTGTTTTGTATATGCAACATTGGGCAGCAATGGCTTAAGGCAGTCATTCTCACACATTTAGCACCAGAACCCACTTTTTAGAATGAGAATCTGCCAGGACCACCGGAAGTGATGTCATGACTGGAAGTGACATCACCAAACAGGAAAATTTTTAACCATCCTAGTCTGCACTCCTACCCACACTTACCCAGGAGTAAGTCCCACTGATTGTCATTGTTAAAAGAAGATACATAGTAACTTGTTTAAAAGTACAGGTCTGTAACATTTCCCCAAATGCAGTCACATGCCATGGCAGCGTCAAGTCTAATATATGGGTCCCTTTCAGGGAGAAGGGCGGGATACAAATAAAGTTTATTATTATTATTATTATTATTATTATTATTATTATTAAAAATAAAATATTGGAATGATTGGGGACCCACCTGAAATTGGGTCCCGACCCACAGTTTGAGAAACACTGGCTTAAGGACCTCTGCACCTTTTTCCCATAGTTTGAGCGCAGATTGAGACTGAAGTCCATGTAGAGGTTGGGATTCTGGTAAATGAGGACTCTTCCATGTGTTGCACAGTGCTCCCCTCGTTAAGTTTATCTTTGCCATTATGAGGGAATATCACATCTTTCTCAATTTTTTTTTATTTTCTTAAAATAAAATAGAAAGCCAGAATGTGTTTGTGGAGGAAATTTAGCTCAGTGGTTAAGGTGCTCTGCATGTAACAGGTCCCAGGTTCAACCTCTCTCATCTCTAGTTGAGACTGGGAAGGAGCCTGGCCTGAAACTCTGGAGAAGCTTCTGCCAACCTGTGTAGCTAATCCCGAGTTTGATGGACTGGCGATCTGACTTGGGGTGGCAGTTTCCTGTGGTTCTTGGCTGATTGCCTTAGACTGCGCTTGGAAGCCAGCACCTGTGAATATCAGAGAAATCATAGCTTGTACAGTGAGTAAATGACTCCAGCTCACTGCGTAGCTAGGTGTGTGTGTACGCACCGAGGGCTAGATCGCTGTTGCTGTCACTCAGCTAAAGGTTAGCTTTGCTATTTGTTGGGCAGCACAGCTCCGCAAAGCGGCAGTGCGGTGAAATGTCAGGTTTACAAGAAAAGAAGACAAGCTGGGCTGTAAAATTGCTTTCGACTCATACACCTCACAGTCCTGATTGCGTTTGGACTAGTGTGACACCACCAGTGTCCTCATGACACTTTTAATTGAGACATAAAGTGTTTCAGGGCTAGAAGCCTGCCCAAGTGTCAGTGAGATGCTGATGGAGGAATCAGGTGTTTTTCTTTGGAAATCCCTTTGTTTACACCAGGGGTGTCCAAAGTTTTTGGTAGGAGGGCCACATCATCTCTCTGACACTGTGTCGGGGGCCGGAGAAAAAAAAGAATTAATTTACATTTCAAATTTGAATAAATTTACATAAATGAATATATTAAAGATGAACTTATATGAATGAATGAAGGTCTTGCAATAGCTTGAGGCCTATAAAAGGCCTTGCACAAAGCAAGGCTGGCCTTTCCTTCACTGCCACTGCTGCATCACAGATGTGAAACAGCAAGTACTGGAGGGAGCCCTCACCCCACAGCTCACGCAAGAGCTGTGAAATATTTCTTTACTCAGCGTGTGGTCGGTTTGTGGAACTCCTTGCCACAGGATGTGGTGCTGGCGTCTACCCTAGACGCCTTTAAAAGGGGATTGGACAAGTTTCTGGAGGAAAAATCCATTACGGGGTACAAGTCATGATGTGTATGCGCAACCTCCTGATTTTAGAAATGGGTTATGTCAGAATGCCAGATGCAAGGGAGGGCACCAGGATGAGGTCTCTTGTTATCTGTTGTGCTCCCTGGGGCATTTGGTGGGCTGCTGTGAGATACAGGAAGCTGGACTAGATGGGCCTATGGCCTGATCCAGTGGAGCTGTTCTTATGTTCTTATGTTCTTATAGGTCCAACAGTCGCCCTCACACTGAGAGCAGTTGCATCGGGCAAGTGTGGGCTCCAACAAATTAAAGTCTAGATTAATGTCTGAGGAGAAATCTGACGACCAAGAAAGGCGGTATATAAATACCTGTATAAATAAATACATAAATAACAAATCACCGGAGGGCCAGAGGTTCATTGGAGACTGGGAGCTCCCTGAGGGCCACATTGAGAGACCTCGAGGGCTGCAAGTGGCCCCAGGGCCGGGGTTTGGGCATCCTGGTTTACACGAATGGGTATGGAGATGGAGGGAAGCAAACTGCTTTGAGCAGCACTTTCTATTTGCATGGGTTGTAGTCCTTCACGCAGTTTTTGGTTTGTTTTTCCTTGAAAATTTCTGTTTCCTGCAAGGTGCAGTCCTCTTTTGTGTCAGTCAAGCATTTATTTTAATGCTCCGGTGTCTCTCCCCTGCAGACATCCCTGCAAACACCTGTTTTTGATAACTGTTGCTTTCGGTAGGCCAGGTACCTCTTTTTAGGAGCTTCATTAGAAGATGCTCACAGGGCTTGCAGTAGCCCAAGTTGAAACCGTTGCTTCCAAGGCGGCAAAAACTAACACAGAGGTGTAGTTGCACCTGGCCCTTGCTCTCCTTCCCAGCCAGTAGCTTCTCTGAAACTATCCTGCTCCTCTGCCCACTGTGCTTGTAACTCTGCACATATCTAGACAGGTCAGCAGGGCAGTGCTGGGACAAATGGAAGTAGCAACAGTGCGGGACTGAAGCCGCTAAAGCAGTATCTTCTTGCCCTTAAGTCATTTGCATCTCCTTCCCCAGTCAATGGTCACCAGAGTTATCTGCTTCTCCCACAGTGTGGTAGACACAAGTTGTGTCTTATCTCACACTTTCAGGCAGATCCTTCCTCTTTCCTCCACTCCTTGGCTTGACTCAGTTCATCAGCTTTTCCTCTTCTTGCTAGCTTTCATGCCTGATGCACGAGTCTCAAATTCTTGGGGCAGGTAAGCTAGCTCCTTCCCCGGAGGTGCCGGTTGTGAGGACAAAACTCCAGTCGGGCTGCATTTGTTTTCTTGCCTTCCTTCCCATGCGTCTTCCTTTGCCTCTGTAGGTGACACCTTTCCTAGAGAAGAAGAATCCAATTTTGTATGGGTGCTCATATGCAGTGAAAACTGGCCTGTTTCTCTCCATTTCTCTCTCCTTTATTTTTTTTTTCCCATAAATGTTGGGGGAATTAGTCAACTTTCTTTCACAAAAGAGCTTAATAATTCCTTCCCCCTTTTAAAACAGAATACAGCAGGTCCTCACTTAAAATTGTTTCACTATAAAGTTTGATGGGGAAAAGAATGAATTCATTCCTGGCTGGGGCCACTGTTTTTGGTGTAAGCAAGTTCTCCCCATGGAGACTGCATGGGTTTTCTCTGGCCTCGAAAGCTCACATTTATTTCAGCATTTAATATTAGAAGTGCTTTGGGTCTTTATTGAGAAGGGACCAGAAATGGTGACCAGAAATATACTGTAGAAATTTATGTTTTTATGTCTGATCAGAAGTATGTCTCTCTGAATTTAATGGAATCAACACTGCCAGAAAAGTAGGTTTAAGCCTTTTCTGCCCAACATTGCATATACACAACAGGGATCAAATGTGTACACCTGTGGGTGGGCAGAAATGGGTTAAGATTGCAGGCTTATTATAGAATTTTGCTTTTTTCCTCCCAGTTCAGAAGCATACATTTTTAAAAGATTGTTGGTTATAGCAGAACAGAAGCTTAGGATCTAAACTAGAAGTTATGCTGAGCATAAAATTGAATGACTTGTGCAATTATAGGTGAGAAGCTTTTTTTGGTTTTGTTTTAGTGGGCCTATTTCAGGAAGAAGACTGGATCAATTTATTTTCCAGGCTCTCAGAAACTGTGTGTCCTTCACCTACAATTGGCAGTTTAAAAATATCCAATACAGTCCAGTGCATTTATTAATGTAGTGTATATGGATGTTTTTTGTTTTGTTTTCGGCACATACAATTTTATGTGACAGTTCTGTATGCTGAAAGTCGGATGGCCAAAATTCAAAGAAGCACAGAGGAAAACTGCTAGACATTTTCTTTGGTTGGTTGATAAAGTAGAACTTCTGAATGTAGGAAGCAAATATTCTTGTTAAGCAACAGAACAGTTATTGGGGGGGGGGGGTGGCGGGAAGTCTGCTGGTTATTTCTGCTATATATTTTGTCTACCCTGCTAAAAGTCCTGCTTTTAAAAACTCTGCACATTGAGAATAAGGCTAGTTATATAATATACCACTTCCATGCCATACTTTGCATGAGAAGCATGGCAAATTCTTAGTATGTTTGCCAAATATTTATGATGTATGGCTGCTGCAGTTGAAATGTGAGTTCTCACAGTACCACTTACATAAGTTCTCCTCAGTGTTTATGCTATGTAAATCTAGAGCCAAGCCCTTGGCATTTGACGGAGTGGCAGCGTAATGAGTTTCCAAGAATTACTCGGTTCTGCCTCTGACCCTGTAAGCTTGCCATTTTTACTGTCATAATCCTTCAGTGCTCAGAGGGCTTGAATTAATGAGCCCATTCATTCATTTATTCACTCATCTAAGTTCCATCTCTAATTTATTTATTTAAATTTCATATTTAAATTTTTTTTCAAGACCTCTACACCACGCCAGATATTTGATGCGGCCCTCTGGCCAAAAAGTTTGGAGTCCCCTGCCTTAGAACAGCAGTTTTCAACCAGTGTGCCATGGCATGCCGGTGTGCTGTGGGAATTTGGAGGAGGGTCATTTATTATTAGGGCCATTGGGGCTTGTTAACCCCCCACCAGCAGCACGATGTGCCTTGTCAATTATCAAAAAGCCAATGGTGTGCCCTGACAATTTTAGCACCTTGACAGTGTGCCCTGAGATGAAAAAGGTTGAAAATCGCTGCCTTAGAGCTATCATTACACTCTCTCTCTCTCTCTCTCTCTCTCTTGTGCTTTTGAACTGGGATGCAATGCAAGATCAGGAATTATTAGTTCTTGCACATTATTAGTTCCTGCACTAGAGAAAAAAACTGGCTGTTATTTATCTTTCACATTTTTATACCGCCCTTTTATACCAGGGTGGTGGACAGAGTTCCTCCCCTCCCTTTGTCCTTGCAGCAACCTTGAGAGGTAGGTGAGGCTGAGAGTGAGCAAAAAGCCCATGGTCACCCAGGCAGCTTCATGGCTGAGTGAGGATTTGAACCTGGATTTTTCAGGTCTAAGCCCAACTCCCAAACCATGTTGGTGTTGTGAAATTTGGGGAGGGGCACCATCTCATCCTTTTGCTTCAGTCGGCAGAATGTCCTGGAAGCAATCATGGATGCTACTGTAGGTTCATACAGATTTGCAGTGATCCTTCTAGAACAGGGGTGCCCAAACCCCGGCCCTGGGGCCACTTGCGGCCCTCAGTCCTCTCAATGCGGCCCTCAGGGAGCCCCCAGTCTCCAATGAGCCTCTGGCCCTCCGGAGATTTGTTGGAGCCTGCACTGGCCCGTCGCAACTGCTCTCAGCATGAGGGCAACTGCTTGACCTCTCGCGTGAGCTGCGGGATGAGGGCTCCCTCCACTGCTTGCTGTTTCACGTCTGTGATGCAGTAGCGGCAGCAAAGGAAAGGCCAGCTTTGCTTTGTGTAAGGCCTTTTATAGGCCTTGAGCTATTGCAAGACTTTAATTCATTCAAGTTCATCTTTAATATATTCACTTATGTAAACCTATGTAAATTTATTCAAATGTTAAGTGTAAATTAATTCTTTTTCCCCCCGGCCCCCGACATAGTGTCAGAGAGCTGATATGGCCCTCCTGCCAAAAACTTTGGACACCCCTGTTCTAGAATATGGAAAAGGATTGTTTTATTTTTAGGTGAAAGCTTTGGCACTCTGAACCTTCAGCTACAGTTTCTTAAGTTACTATTTCCTCAATCACTACACACCAGCTAAATAAATGTACATAGCAGTATAATATTTTAAAGGAAAAATCTGTTTATCTGAAAAGGCGAGGCATATAACTGTTTAAAAAAAATGACTATGGTGTTTTGTCAGGAAAGATCTAACAACGGTATTTCCTTGTTCGAGTTATTAGTAAGTCCTATAAACCTAGGTAAACACAAAGTAATATAAAACCGTTTTGAAGATACTGTAAAAAAATACTGGTTCAAGGGACAAAGCTAAGCAATTTTTATCTATCCCTTGTTAAGTATATAACCCCGTATAGAGCAATAAAAATTGTTTGCTTAAATCAGGTTATCGGAACGATCTCGCAGTTGTGCAGGTTCTTTTAAATGGCTGCTGATTAATAATCTGGGTTCTAATCTACAACACCACCAAATGTGCATAAAATATTGAATAATCTTAGCAGCAACTGTTACCCTGCACATCTCTGATCTTGTCTGATCTTGGAAACTAAGCAGGGTCAGGCCTGGTTAGTACTTGGATGGGAGACCGCCTAGGAATACCAGGTGCTGTAGGCTTAGACCATAGTCTTTCGAGACTGAAAGTTGCCAACCACCAATTGAATAATCTGGTGCTAATTTAACTGCAATAGAGCCAAAGGATTACATTGGAAACCGAAGGCAAGTCAGTCAAGCTGTTAGAAATGGCAAAAAGTTGCAGGCATTGGCAAGAAAAAAATCAAATTGTAAAAGAGGGAGGGGTTTGGACTGAATAGTGAGGCATGTGGAAATAGAGCAAACTTTGAATGTTGTAACAGGCTTCTAAATATGTCTGCACAAGTTGCTAGTCCATAGTTAAATTTTACTGGCTCACCTATGCTCACTAATATTTGTCACTAGTGCGCATAAGTCATTTGGGACTAAAAGGGACATGGCTGGTAACTTGCTTACTTAGATGCCCTTGGGAGCCAGTGTAATGTGGTATTTACAGCCCAATCCTATGCATGGCTACTCAGCCCTGTTCTGTGAAGCTTACTTGCAGGAAAGTGTGCATAGCATTGCAGCCCTATAGTGTTGGATTAGGAGCAGGGAGACTTGGTTTATATGGGGGAGAAAGCCTTGCATGCAACCCTAAGCTGCTAGAAGGAAGCTGAGGATATGGTAAGAGAGAGAGAGAGAGAACCTGGATGGACCAGTGGCTATATCAGGCTGTGTTAATGCACTGCAGGAGCTGGGGGATTGCCTGTGCGTGGCTGAGCTTGGCTGAGCTCATTCTCTCCCCACCATTCCCCCTTTCTCAGGATTGCGGTTTCAGAGTTTGTTTCTCTGCAGTATTTAGACTGCTGTTCAACAGAAGAACCATTCACAAGGTGGATTACAGCAATTTTAAGAATACACGTGAAAACAGTCCATGCAGAAGGGGAAAGCAATAACACCAGTTTAAAAAAATTGCACTAGTTAAAGCTTATCTGTGCCCACGGGTGTTTGCGCATGCAACTTGTAGGTGCTGCCTGTAGGGCGTGTGGGCAGATATGGGTTAAACTGAGATTAAAACTGCATTCAAACTTTCCCTACTGTATTGCGCGGGCGTGTACGCACGCACGCACACGCGGAAATCCCTAGCAGAAGGGCAAAAAAAAAAAAAATATTTTCAGCATTCTGTGAAAGGAAGTTCCTGAGTATTCTGCAATTCTGAAACTACTGCAGAAAAAAATCTTATTTCGCACAGATGCTGACCATCTTTCTTTAAAGGAATGAGCCCAGAGCAGTGTCTTGCTCATCTACTTAGACATTGGGGGGGGGGGGTTGTTTGTTTATGAGAGAAATATTCCTGGGAATGTCTGGGACTTTGAGCTTAAAAGTTCCTTGTGAGGTGCTATCACGAGCACTCTGCTGAAAGTCAGTGAGGCTTCCCTCTCACTAATGTATCTGAGATGAGGGTATAAGTAGCTTGATTTGGGTACTACATGGGGAATATGTCTGTGTGACAGAACTGTCTCCGTGACCGTAACTGGAAACTACTCAGCTGTTCTGTCTGATGTTGCGACAATGATTTCACCACACCTTTGGAATACTATGTTTTCCAGCTGTATGTATCCTGTATGCATTCTGTTCTGCTAAATAACTTATCACCTGCTAAAACCGCCCTAGCAGAACTGTCTTTTTCCACCTGGAATTCTGAAGTTCTCTTGAGGCTGGTGCTTTTGAAAATGGACTTCTCTGCCATTTCAACATGCAATTAGAAATACACAAATTGCCTGGTCTTTTAAATCCCCGGGTCAGAGAAAATTGAGTGACAGACAGACAGACCAATCCTAACTTTCCCTGGAGCAAACAGGCCGGCCGGCCTGCCCCACATCCAGTGCAGGGTTGGGGCCAGTTGCAGCTCAGCCAGGGGCAAGGGGAGTCGCTTCCCCTTGCCCTGGATAAAGCTGCGGCAGCCCTAGAGGAGCTACTTGGATCTGCACCTCCTCAGAAGGTGGCACAGATCTGAGCAACCCAGGGCTACCCAGGACTGGGGATAGGATCTGGCATAAGTGCTGGATCTTGGCCCTGCCTCCGGTTGCCCACCACCTACCCACGGGGCTGCCCTCCCTGCCCCAAAACACCTCCCTCTCCAGATCCCTGCACAAGCCTAGTTCAGCCAGCAAGGGCTTATCTATGAGTCCCAGCCGAGCAAGACTCATACTGGCCTCCTTCCTCTCTCAGTGGCGTGAAAGTGCTTTATGGCACTTCTGTGACACTGGTGGGCAAGGGACTTACTTGGCACTGGCCTAACCAGAGGTTGGGATTGCGCTCTGAGTGAGTTAGAGACAAAAAGAAACTGGCCTTGTAAAACATGGCTCCGATAAACAACAGAATAAAATAGGCCATGCCAAAGCATGATGGGAGGGGGGACAGCAATAAGTGCATCCAAAAAACTAGCACCAAAATGATGATCAGCATTTTTTGGGGGGGGGGGGGGGGAGACCAACTGAATCGAGAAGTCTTTCAGCTGGTGCCAAAATGAAGTGGAACTGTTCTGCTCAAAATGATTGCAGGAGCATTGCCTTCTCTCTTATTTGGCTTTATTATGCTGTCATAGAGTGAGATCAGGTTGGCTTTTTGGTGCTAAGACGTCTGCATGATCCTGGTTGGTTGGCTGGATCAAATGGCTGTTGTCCTGTTGAGAGGACATCAGAGGGGGGTCCAGCACATCCTCTTCCACTTGGCTCCGCACCGGCCTTCCATAGGTGCCGTGAATGCTATTCAGCCTGCTATATGAAATGGGTTTGACACCCCTGGGTTAGAGAATTAGTTTTGCCTCTGAATGGATCACAAAGGAAACTGATGCCTGGTCCTAAAATGTATCTAGGCTGGTTTGTTGGAGGCTGGAAAAGAAAAAAAACTTGGATACTAAAAAATATCATTCATTGAGAATCAGTTGTTGTTTGCCTTTGCTTTCCCTTTTCTCCATTTCTGGTCCCTGCAAAGTCTCCCTGAGTTTCCTCACTTCCTAACACATGCATTGCACCATTTCAGTTTCAGCTGTTGGAATATTACGGGTGTGACAGCATCTCTCTGTCGTGGTGGGGGTCTCTTCCATGTCCTAGATGCACCTTGCTGTCAGAATTCCTGCTGTTTTCATCCATTTCTGCCTAGCTTTTCACCAGCTTCGTTTCCCTGCCTCATTCTTGGCTTTCGCTCTCCCAGACTGTGCAGTGTTTGTTCTTGTATCACAACACCAAACTTTTCCGAGTGGTGAAGACCAGAAGTTATTGTGAGGAGCTCCAGAAGGATCTCTCCAGACTGGCAGAATGGGCAGCAAAATGGCAGATGCGCTTCAATGTCAGTAAGTGTAAGGTCATAAACATTGGGGCAAAAAATCAAAACTTCACATATAGGCTGATGGGTTCTGAGCTATCTGTGACAGATCAGGAGAGAGATCTTGGGGTGGTTGTGGACAGGTCGATGAAAGTGTCGACCCAGTGTGCGGCAGCAGTGAAGAAGGCCAATTCTATGCTTGGGATCATTAGAAAAGGTATTGAGAACAAAACAGGTAATATTATAATGCCATTGTAGAAGTCGATGGTAAGGCCACACCTGGAGTATTGTGTCCAGTTCTGATCGCCGCATCTCAAAAAAGACATAGTGGAAATGGAAAAGGTGCAAAAGAGAGCGACTAAGATGATTACTGGGCTGGGGGTCTCTTCAACCTAGAAAAGAGGCGCCTGAGGGGGGACATGATTGAGACATACAAAATTATGCATGGGAAGGATAAAGTGGATAGAGAGATGCTCTTTACACTCTCACATTACACCAGAACCAAGGGACATCCACTCAAATTGAGTGTTGGGAGAGTTAGAACAGACAAAAGAAAATATTTCTTTACTCAGCGTGTGATCTGGAGGAAAAATCCATTATGGGTTACAAGCCATGATGTCTATGTGCAACCTCCTGATTTTAGAAATGGGCTACGTCAGAATGCCAGTGCAAGGGAGGGCACCAGGATGAGGTCTCTTGTTGTCCTGTGTGCTCCCTGGAGCATTTGGTGGGCCGCTGTGAGATACAGGAAGCTGGACTAGATGGGCCTCTGGCCTGATCCAGTGGGGCTGTTCTTACGTTCTTAACTACAATTCCCAGGAAGCCTTGCAGGTCTCTTGTTATCTGGTGTGCTCCCTGGGGCATTTGGTGGGCTGCTGTGAGATACAGGAAGCTGGACTAGATGGGCCTCTGGCCTGATCCAGTGGGGCTGTTCTTATGTTCTTAACTACAATTCCGAGGAAGCCTTGCAGGTCTCTTGTTATCTGGTGTGCTCCCTGGGGCATTTGGTGGGCCGCTGTGAGATACAGGAAGCTGAACTAGATGGGCCTATGGCCTAATCAAGTGGGGCTGTTCTTATGTTCTTATGACTTAGAGGACATAAAAGATTTAAAATAAATCTTATAATAATCTTAAATAATATGAAAAACCATGCCCAATCAACTTCATCAAAATGGTTGAGGAATAATTGAGTTTTGGCTTTTAAATGGCTGATCTCTGACATTACAAGGGGCTGTTTGGGATGCATGTCCCCAGCAAATGTCTAGTGGAAAAAAAACAACCAAAAAACATATGATACCTTCCCTTGCGTATGCTCCAGTTCACTGACTGTTGCTCACGATTGATGGGGAAATATTGAATGTCATGAAGTCACATAATGCATTTTTAAAACTAGCTGTTAGAGATGCATGACTCAGAAAGAGAGAGGCAAACATTCATTTAATACCACACCTGCTCTGACCCTGACCATTTATCCTACCAAGATCCCAGGGCTCTGCTGGTTGTCTAAAGTTAACATGTTAGTCATGTTAGAGATTATCTTGTCAGTCTTTCTTATTCACATGCTCCAGAAGTTACTTAAGGAGGCTGGTATTATCCTAGCCGTCAGAGTGGAAAAGATTGTTGTTTTTATGCACAAAACCGTACATATGAATGCAAGAAATCTGGCTTGACTTGATTTGATCTTTTTTGCGTGTGCATCTGTTTTTCGTGAAGCCAGTTTTCAACAAATAAGCGTTGAACTGGTAACTAAAAATAGGCACACTGTTCCTACCCGGGTCTGACCCCTGGACCTACCTGTTTCTTATCAAGCACCTCTCCAGAATGTATAAATGGATCTCCTGCATGGCAGACCGCCCTGCCTCTAAAAGCACTCCCCAATGAATTCCCAAGATGGGGATGACACTTTTTCGGCAGTTCTTCAGGGTGAAAGCTGCCAGGCAGGTATGAAAGGGGCTTGTTTTGCAGGCTTGTGGAGAGGCCAGGCCAGGACAAGATGAGTGGTGAGATTGGAGAACCCTCACTTATATCTTATTTATTTGCTTATTTCCTTACTTACTGCATTTATACCCTGCCTTTCTCTCTGAAGGAACCCAAGGCAGCTATGCCCCTTAAAAATAGGGGCTGTTTTTGCAGGCTGGTTACTCCTGAAGACCCTAACTTCATTTTGGAAATGTCTATGATGCTGGGGTGTGTGTTTGTTTTTTGTTTAACCATTTTGTGCCTACTAAAGACAGTAGTGGGCCTTTCAGGCTTGTTTTATCTCTTATTTGTGTTAAACTTACTTACATTGTTGCTTTTTTTTAAATCTTCTGATCTGACTTTATTTTTTGGTTTGTAACTGGCTAGACATGTAAACAAATTAGATGTAGTGTTGTATGTCAATGATTTCTTGCCTTTTCCACCTTGAAGGGTAAAGGCAGCCTGCACATCTAGAGTGAGCTCCTGTGTCCTTAAAATCCTGCTCAATCCTTTGATCTTAGTAGGTGGGACCTTTTATTTTCTATTGATATTCTTTGGTGTGCAGGAGAAGAAAAAAAAACCCAGTGAGCTTTTTTCCATAGTGGAACTGCAGTCATTCAACATTCTTTCTAAAGACCTCCTCTAGGCCCCATCGCTATGCACTTGTGCGCACCACTAATTATAATGTGTTTGGGTCTCTTAAAAAAAATCTTCAACCAGTGTTTCCATCCCTTATCTTCTTTGGATAAGAATGGACCTGGTTCTTTCTAGTAGTTTATTGTTTTGTTGCTTAGTTTTGAATTGTTGTCCATGTTTGCATGGATTGTGTAGTTTTAAATGTATACATTTGCATACTACTTTCAGTCTCTTTTTATTAACAGAAAAGTAGGCTGAAACTTACATGTTATGTACTTCTGTAATTTACAAACCTCCCATTTTTCACAGGCTAGTATGGACTCAATGAGATTTGAGGGATTTCATCTTAAGGAGCTAAACCAGCAGGCACCAAACCCCAGCACACAGTCTGGATCCACTGCCTGAAAAAAACCTTCCCCAATCTGCATGGCGCTTCCAGTTCTGGGCTGCTGACTCTTACCTTCCCAGCTGATCTTGTCAGAAA
The DNA here is from genome assembly GCF_035046505.1 of Tiliqua scincoides. Classification (NCBI taxonomy): domain Eukaryota; kingdom Metazoa; phylum Chordata; class Lepidosauria; order Squamata; family Scincidae; genus Tiliqua; species Tiliqua scincoides. The sequence goes on from NC_089831.1 coordinate 15,738,726, forward strand.
ATCGTGCCAGGTAGTTGCTTCCCAGAAGAATCATTATCATCATCAAATCTGTGCTCTAATTTTGGGGTGAAAGTGGTTGCCTGGAGTGACTTTTTCTGACAAGATCAGCTGGAAAAATGAGAGGCAGCAGCACCGTGCCGGATGGGGAAGACTTTTTCGCGATGCAGTGGTCCAAGGTTTGGAGACAGCTGAGCCAAACAATAAAATGCATAAGCAATTTCCCACTTGTTTCTGGAAGTGGTTCAACCCAGAATATATATCTCCTCCCTCCACTACCTCCTCGTTCTGGGCAATGTCCTAGATCAGCTGTTAGTTCTCAACTTTGCTTTCTCCCAAGTTGGGAGCAGTAGCCCTCAAGCACTCACAACATTGCTTTGCTTTTCAGCCTTGAATCAAATTGTCTGGACGTGTGGGAGACTGAGCTTTATCAGTGGAGGAGGAGGGATGTGCTGCAAAGCAAAGTGGTTGACTCTGAGACAATTTAATCAGATAGATACGGCAGCGTAATTGTTTCCTTAATGGTGGCTTTGTGCTGACATGCCCTGTGAATTCTGCCTGATCTGTTTTGATTTTATCCAAAGCAGGTGACAAGAGCTGCTTTTTTTCCCTTTTTTTTTTTTTGCCCTGTCTCCCCAACCTCCCCCTTCCATGCTTAGAACATAAGAACATAAGAACAGCCCCACTGGATCAGGCCATAGGCCCATCTAGTCCAGCTTCCTGTATCTCACAGCGGCCCACCAAATGCCCCAGGGAGCACACCAGATAACAAGAGACCTCATCCTGGTGCCCTCCCCTACATCTGGCATTCTGACTTAACCCATTTCTAAAATCAGGAGGTTGCGCATACACATCATGGCTTGTACCCCATAATGGATTTTTCCTCCAGAAACTCGTCCAATCCCCTTTTAAAGGCATCTAGGCTAGACGCCAGCACCACATCCTGTGGCAAGGAGTTCCACAGACCGACCACGCGCTGAGTAAAGAAATATTTTCTTTTGTCTGTCCTAACCCGCCCAACACTCAATTTTAGTGGATGTCCCCTGGTTCTGGTATTATGTGAGAGTGTAAAGAGCATCTCCCTATCCACTCTGTCCATCCCCTGCATAATTTTGTATGTCTCAATCATGTCCCCCCTCAAGCGTCTCTTTTCTAGGCTGAAGAGGCCCAAACGCCGTAGCCTTTCCTCATAAGGAAGGTGCCCCAGCCCCGTAATCATCTTAGTCGCTCTCTTTTGCACCTTTTCCATTTCCACTATGTCTTTCTTGAGATGCGGCGACCAGAACTGGACACAATACTCCAGGTGTGGCCTTACCATCGATTTGTACAATGGCATTATAATACTAACCGTTTTGTTCTCAATACCCTTCCTAATGATCCCAAGCATAGAATTGGCCTTCTTCACTGCCGCCGCACATTGGGTCGACACTTTCATCGACCTGTCCACCACCACCCCAAGATCTCTCTCCTGATCTGTCACAGACAGCTCAGAACCCATCAGCCTATATCTAAAGTTTTGATTTTTTGCCCCAATGTGCATGACTTTACACTTACTGACATTGAAGCGCATCTGCCATTTTGCTGCCCATTCTGCCAGTCTGGAGAGATCCTTCTGGAGCTCCTCACAATCACTTCTGTTCTTTACCACTCTGAAAAGTTTGGTGTCGTCTGCAAACTTAGCCACTTCACTGCTCAACCCTGTCTCCAGGTCATTTATGAAGAGGTTGAAAAGCACCGGTCCCAGGACAGATCCTTGGGGCACACCACTTTTCACCTCTCTCCATTGTGAAAATTGCCCATTGACATCCACTCTCTGCTTCCTGGCCTCCAACCAGTTCTCAATCCACGAGAGGACCTGTCCTCTAATTCCCTGACTGTGGAGTTTTTTCAGTAGCCTTTGGTGAGGGACCGTGTCAAACGCCTTCTGAAAGTCCAGATATATAATGTCCACGGGTTCTCCCGCATCCACATGCCTGTTGACCTTTTCAAAGAATTCTATAAGGTTCGTGAGGCAAGACTTACCCTTACAGAAGCCATGCTGACTCTCCCTCAGCAAGGCCTGTTCGTCTATGTGTTTTGAGATCCTATCTTTGATGAGGCATTCCACCATCTTACCCGGTATTGATGTTAGGCTGACCGGCCTATAGTTTCCCGGGTCCCCCCTCTTTCCCTTTTTAAAAATAGGCGTGACATTTGCTATCTTCCAATCTTCTGGCACCGTGGCCGTTTTGAGGGACAAGTTGCATACCTTAGTCAAGAGATCTGCAACTTCATTCTTCAATTCCTTAATAACCCTTGGGTGGATGCCATCAGGGCCCGGTGACTTATTGATCTTTAATTTATCAATGAGGTCTGAAACATCTTCTCTTTTAACCTCTATCTGACTTAACTCCTCGGTCAGGAGGGGCCGTTCGGGCAGCGGTATCTGCCCGAGGTCTTCTGCCGTGAAGACAGATGCAAAGAACTCATTTAATTTCTCTGCCATCTCTAAGTCTCCTTTTATCTCCCCTTTCCCTCCCTCACCATCCAGAGGGCCAACCGCTTCTCTGGCGGGTTTCCTGCTTCTAACATATTTGAAGAAGCTTTTATTATTCCCCTTAATGTTGCTGGCCATGCGTTCCTCATAGTCTCGCTTGGCCTCCCCTATCACCTTCTTACATTTCTTTTGCCACAGTTTATGTTCCTTTTTATTCTCCTCATTAGGGCAAGACTTCCATTTACGGAAGGAAGCTTCCTTGCCCTTCACAGCCTCTCTAACTTGGCTGGTTAGCCATGCGGGCACCCTCCTGGATTTAGTGGAACCCTTCTTTCTTTGCGGTATACACCTCTGCTGGGCCTCTATTACTGTTGTTTTAAGCAGCCTCCATGCACTCTGGAGAGACTGGACTCTTTTTACCCTCCCTTTCAACCTCCTTCTAACCAGCCTCCTCATTTGAGGGAAGTCCGCCCGTCGGAAGTCAAGGGTTTTTGTTAGAGATTTGCCTGGTATTTTTCCCCCAACATGCACGTCAAAACGGATTGCAGCATGATCACTGTTCCCCAATGGCTCAGTAACGTTTACATCTCTAACCAGGTCCTGCGTACCGCACAAAATAAAATCCAGAGTCACCTGTCCTCTGGTGGGCTCCGTGACTAGCTGATCTAAGCCACAGTCATTTAGCACGTCAAGAAATCCGGTTTCCTTATCGTGACCAGAACACAAATTGACCCAGTCAATATGAGGATAATTGAAGTCCCCCATGATTACAACCCTGTCCTTCCTTGTCACCTCCCTGATCTGTTTCCTCATTTCAAGGTCCCCATCAGATTTCTGGTCTGGAGGACGATAGCACGCCCCCAGTATTACATTGCTGCACAAGCTTGGTAATTTAACCCACAGAGATTCTACGGTGGAGTCGGACCCACCTTCAATCTCTACTTTGCTGGATTCTATCCCTTCCTTAACATAGAGGGCCACCCCACCTCCAACACGCCCCTGCCTGTCCCTCCTGTAGAGTTTATAGCCCGGGATTGCGGTATCCCACTGATTCTCCGCATTCCACCAGGTTTCCGTTACGCCCACTATGTCAATATTTTCCCTTGTCACCAGACATTCCAGTTCTCCCACCTTTGCTCGTAGACTTCGGGCATTCGCATAAAAGCATTTATACACGGAATGCCCCAGGATGGGCTGCTTATTCGCTCCTTTGTCCACGCATCCTCTCATTGTGCCAAACCGTCTATCACATCCCATCACCCTACCTTTCCCAATTTCTTCTCCTACCCTGCCTTTGTCTTGTTGTTCTCTAACCTCCCCATCCTCATCCCATAGGGATGAGGAGTCCCGAACCGGATGCCCCTCGGCTCCTGTCGGCCTTCCCCCAGGGATCAGTTTAAAAGCTGCTCTGCCACCTTTTTAATGTTATGCGCCAGCAGTCTGGTTCCATTCTGGTTCAAATGGAGCCCGTCCCTCTTGTACAGGCCCCGCTTGTCCCAAAACGTTCCCCAGTGCCTAACGAATCTAAACCCCTCCTCCCTACACCACCGTCTCATCCACGCATTGAGACCCCTGATCTCCGCCTGCCTAGCTGGCCCTGCGCGTGGAACAGGTAGCACTTCAGAGAATGCTACCTTTGAGGTCCTGGCTTTCAGCTTCCTGCCTAAAAGCCTAAATTTGGCCTCCAGGACCTCCCAGCTACACTTGCCCACATCGTTGGTGCCGACATGCACCACAGCCACTACCTCTCCCCCAGCACTGTCTACCAGCCTGTCTAGACGAGAAGTGATGTCCGCAACCTTCGCACCAGGCAGGCAAGTCACCATGCGGTCCTCACATCCGTCGCAAACCCCCCTCTCTATCTTTCTAATAATCGAATCCCCCACTACAAGAAGCCCCCGACCCCCCTCCCGCCGAGGAGTATCCCGAGCGCGCTCGGATACGGGCCCATCCCCTGGAGAAAGGGTCCCCCCTAGGGGATTGTTTCCCTCCTCTCCAGGATGACGTCCTCCAGTCCCGAGACTTCCCACCCGGGCAGCCGAGGAGCTGCACGCCTGAGGTTGGGACGAAGCCTGATCGTCCCCAGAAGTCTCCCCACGGTCCTCCTCTGGCTGCCTGCGCTTCTCCAGGTCGGCCACCAAGGCTTCAAGGGAGCGGACGCGTTCCCTGAGAGCCTGGAGCTCCTTGCATCGAGGACACACCCATGACTTATGCCCCAGAGGCATATAATCATACATGTGGCACTCGATGCAGAACACTGGATAGCCCCCACCCTGCTGCTGGCTGTCTGACTGCATAGCTTTTTTGTTGTTGTTGTTTTATTTAGGGGTCCTTTTAAAAACCGTACACTGGATAGCAGCCCTTTTCTCTAGGGAAGAGGAAGGGCAGCGTATGGGGCCCTGGCCTCCTCGCCCTGCTGCTGAACTCGCCCAGATGCTAAACTCTTGTGCCTTACCTGGCACTTAATTCCCGAGGCACTGGGTTCCCAGAGGCCACACGCGTCTGCAGAGAGCCTCACGCGATGGCCCGCCTAGCTTTATACTCCTGGCTGGCTCCTCCCCCCTCCTTCCTTCCTGATTGAAAGGGGGCTGGCCTTCCCAGGTGAGTTTACAAAAGCTCAGGAAGGCAAATGGCTGCTGATGGGCGTGACCTACTCTGCAGGCTCCTGAATGGACTGCTTGGATTAGCCTAATGGGGCTCTTAATGGGTTGGGAACTGGCCCTTCCTAGGTCCTTTCCCTCCTAGTTCTGTTCTCTTAGGCTGGACTGTTTTTGTAACCTCAAGCTAGTTTTTATTTGGGTTTGTTTAATTATTTATTGTTTAATTATTTATTTGTTAAATTATTTATTTATGCTTCTTTGATCTGGGTACTGTAATTTTCTTCAATAACCAGTAGATCTTCTCTCCTTCCTCTTTTTCCCTCTCTACTTACAACTGGTTGAACATCTCTGAATTTCTAATGCATTGTTAGCAAGCTTAAAAAAAAAAATCTTGCAAAGCATTTTATAGCTGGTGCTGTACTCAGTCTTGAAGCAAGCTGGCAACATTAGCCACTGTTCTAAACAATGGGGATGGCAGCTAAATAGTGGTGGCTTGATTAAGGCCGTGTGGTAAGGGTGGCTTTGCACATGATATAGTTCTTGTATGGAAAGTGCATTCAGATGGGGGGAAAACATGGAACCTGTGCATGAATCACATTGGTTGGCAACCTTAAGTCTCGAAAGACTATGGTATAAGCCTACAGCACCCAGTATTCCCAGGCGGTCTCCCATCCAAGTACTGACCAGGCCTGACCCTGCTTAGCTTCCGAGATCAGACGAGATCAGGCATGTGCAGGGTAACAGTTGCTGTTACAGCATGCAATGATTGAATACACTAACTTTTTACTGAATACAGATGCATGGGGATGCATGCTTTTTCTTTGTGAGTCCCCATCTCGTTTCAGACGTAATATTGAATCCTGCCACATTTTCCTTAAACCTAGTGGAAGCTGCATTCAAATAACAGCGTTCAGATTAGGCTTCCAGCAATGGGCTTACTTTGGGAACCTAAGCTGCAAGTCGATCATTTTCTACTAAAAGGGTTTAACTTGTAACTGAGTTACACCTGAATTGTTAACATGTCTTTAATATGCTGACACTCATATCAGGGCCAGCTGTAGGCCAATTTGATAAATTAGGTCCCACAGGGGCCCCTGCACTAGCCTGGCAGATGATGGCACTTGCCTGAGTCGGAGAGGTGACTTCCAGGCAGCATTGCGCCTAGCCAGCAAACGAGACACTGCCTGGACCAGGTGAGTGCTTGCACAGGTCCTGCCTGGCCCCAGAGCCAAATCGACCTTAGGGCAATTTGGCCAAAGCTTACCTTTCACCTTGCGGGACTCCAAGCTTGGGTGGTGAGCGGAGCGCCCACAGCTTGCACTTCACTTTGTAGCTGATACCCTGGCATGAATCTTCCATGTCGAGGCATCTCAAGGAGAGTGCAGCAAGTGAAACGTTGCTTCTGGATGGCCCTCCTGCCCACCCTTTCGCCCGATTGGCTCGAAACTTGCCCCGCTTTGAAGCAGTTGGTGGTGACCTTCTGGGTGCTGCACTTTGCATGGGACTCCATTGGAATCCCCAAGCTTGCTGCTGCCCCTCGTTCTGGTATGTAGGGCCTCCCCATGGGAAGGGGGTTAGGGCCCTGCAAAAATGTTTCACATTGGGCCCCACAGCGCCTAAAGCCAGCCCTGTGTAATATAGACCGGGGTGCTTGCTTAATGTAAGAGCCACAAACAATAAAAAATTCAGATGTTTGAGAGGAGAAGGAGAGGTGTCTGAGAGCCATAATATTAAAGAAGCATTTAAATTCTTAAATATATTTACTCACTGTGAACATTGCAGGCCACGGTGTTTTTAATCCAGTGGACTCTTGGTTTATTCCCAATAAATAATGCTAAAGCTTTAAAAATTTTACATTTACCTTTTATATTAACAGTGATGCAGAAAGGAGCTCAGCCAACTTATTTTCATGAGCTGCGCATTATATGTCAAAGAGCTGAGTGTGGCTCCCAAGCCATGGTTTGATCACCCCTGGTATAGACAGTTAAAAGTCAACCCAAGGAAATCATACATCGCTCTGGTTGGAGCTTTGATAATCCAGCTGAAGAGGCTTTAGAGAAATCCACCAACAACACTGCTCTAGCTGTGTTTGCTGTAGTGTGCAGATTTTGTTACCTTAAAATGCTGTTCGCAGTTGCTGGTGGCTCTTGTGAGCCCATCAGTGATGTATAATGGAGGCTAATAGCGCGAGCAGGAAGGTCCAAGTTCAAACGTTGCCTCTGCTCACTAAATTGGAACTCACCGAATAGCCCTAGACAAGCCACTATCCCTCAGCCACAGCCCTCCAGTCTGCAAAACAAGGCACAACAGTGCTGGCTTGCCTTGTATTGCTCTTGATATAATTACTGAGATACTATACACTAAATGCTCTGAGCACTCTAAAGTGCTATCGAGCTACGTATTATTCATTATTATTACTCCAGAATTGACAAACTGCTGCGTGGTTTTACGTGGCGGCGTTATACGTTCCCACATATTGTGGAATTAGCAAAAAAGCAGCTCTTAGCGAGCGTCTAACTAATTAGCACTAATTCAGAGATGGCTGAAAGTACAATATTGAGTGCTTCTGGCAGCTGGGTCTTGTGATGTTGCTGCCTTTCCAGAAAAGCCAGCTGCTGCGTGCCTGGCTCGCTCCCCCTTGCAAGGTCCACCCTTTAGTGATGAGTCTCAGCAGATAAAAGCGACAGCTCACCTGCTCACTGCTTGAATCGGAGTGTCAGGTATGTACTTTGAGTCCGGGGCAGAGGGTGGAGTCCTGGTTGGCTTGGACAGTACAGGAAGAGATCGGAAATACAAAAAAAAATTACCTTCCTCCAAACACCATATATCCGTCACAGGCGAGATCAGAAAGGTTTCACTTTTTCAGATCTTCCTCATTTAGGGGGTGCATACTAGGAGCTGGTGGGAAGGGGCATGAAGCCCATTGTTTTGCTCTCCATTTAGAGGCAAGCTTGGCAACTGCAGGTTTCATGGACGAACCTGTGGCCCTTAGCACACTTAGCATTTGTACAAACGCTGTTTCCTAACTTGCAAAGAGTGACATTAGGTTCTGTTTCAGTGGTATTCCCTATTCAGAGAGGAAATGCAAGTGTGGTAGGGATTGCATTGAGACTCTAATGCATACCTTTTTCTACTGCCCGCTACATGATGCGTCACGCAAGAAATATCTAGGCCCATTGTCAGCTAGGATGCAGGGCTGGGAGGATTCAATTATGCTTCAGTCTCTCCTCTCCACACCTGATTCTGAGACCCTGGATAATGTCGCTTCCTTTTTATCTGGGGTAGTAGCCAGGCAGAGCCCTGGGACTCTGGGCAGTGTGTGAGGAGAAGACTGATGTTTATGTTGTGTTGTCTTTGTATATTTTTGTTTTGTTCTTTATCTGTATTTTATGCCAATAAAGGTCTTACTGAACTGAACTGAGTGACATTATGTTCTGATACTGGCAGAGCATTGTCACATGTCACAGGGTATTATGGGAACTCTGGCATCTCCTACAATAAATGCCTATAGTGTGGACAATGTGCCAGAATCTTTAAACCCTCATGCCTGCGACTGAACAGTCAGGATGTTTTTTTTTGTGGTTTAGAGGTAAGGATGTGTCATCCTCGAGTCAGATGTTTGCTGAAAGAACCTATACAGTGTGTGCAGTGGAAGATCTGAATTACTTTTAGTTGGTTATTTGGGACTGGTTGGTGGAGGGCGGTCTGGACAAGATGTGGAAATACAGCTGTTCTGGAGTTCTGCTGATGCAGGAGATGTTCAACCAGCTCTGTATAGGCTTGCATGCCCCACAAAGATCAGGTTCTCGGCCTCCTCACCCCGACATTCTCCAAATATCAGTACAAAAACGAAGTCCATGCTCAAGAGAAATTCAGTGTCCTTCACTTATATATGTTAATGCTGAACACATTTCCGGGGTTTCTGTTTGAAATCTCAACTGTGTTTGGTTATTTAATGTGTCAGGGTTTTAGTTTGGAGAAAGGGAGTGATAAAGAGCAGCACATAAAGCACTGCTGTGTACCTTGGGTGTGATGTTGTTGGTCCTCTGCAAACGGCCATCATCTAAGGCCGACTCAAATGTTTGTGGTGGTCATATTTCTCAGCAAAGTGTGAGATTTAGGGGGAAGCGCAAAGGTGGTTGCAAGTGTTCAGCGCCTCTCTTTCCCCCAAATCACCATTCACTACACACAGTGGAGGTCCCTCACCCCCTCTTGCAGAGGGAAGAAGTAGCCCACTTTTGCATACTGCTGCAGCCGCTCTAAGCAGGGTGACTCCCAGGACAATGTGCGGAGCATGGCTCATCCATCTCTTGTTTAGCTTACTTTGCTGTAGTGAGGCACTCATTTTTGTTGTCCTGTTCACTCCTCCTGGTTGACAACCTTCAGTCTCTCAAAAGGCTATGGTATAAGCCTACAGCACCCGGTATTCCCAGGCGGTCTCCCATCCAAGTACTGACCAGGCCTGACCCTGCTTAGCTTCCGAGATCAGGCATCTGCAGGGTAAGATTGCTGAAACTGGAGGTGCTCTTTGCAGGGAATATAGTGTAAAAACACACCCCCATTTGGCTTCAGCCCTCATATATTTGCCTAATATTTTAATTAATTATATAATCAGCCTTGCATATATGTGAACTCATAACTTGCCTTCTACAGAGTGAGCGCCTTGATTCATCGAGCTTAGTACTCTCTATTGCAGGGATTCTTAACCAAGGGTGTCCATATCCCTTGGGGGTACGGAAACCTATACTCTGAACAGTAAAAACGAAATTGTGGTTAGGTTAATTACCTGTCACCATTGTCAATACAGTTTGAGGCGTTCTGTTCTTAGCTATCCATATGAAAAGCAGTGGTGTCACTAGAGATGTGCGGGGCAGTGTGGGCCGCATGGGTGACGCACATGTTGGGGGTGGCACCACTACTTGCCAATGAAAACCAACCGCGTTTAAATATCTCAATTCTATCAAAAGTTATAACCAAAAAACCAATGTGGTAGGTCCACTGCCCAGGGCGTTGCCCCACCCACTGCACTGGAGGAGGTCCATCATAGGGTTGACACACTGGCCACCTGCATCAGGGGATGCAAACCCTAGTGAAGCCACTGATGAAAAGCAATGTTGACATCTTTTGAAGTCATACTGGTACTCAGTAGATAGAGGTGTTTGTTTCCGGTAAGTAAGATAACATTACAGCCTAAGAGCCCAACCCTTTCCAACTTTCCTGCACTGGGGCAGCTGAAATGCAACCTCAAGGTACGGGAACAAATGTTCCCTTACCTTGAGGAGGCCTCTGACTGCTTCCCCAATACAGGAAACAATGCATACCCCATAGGCACAGCAGCACCAGCACTGGAAAATTGGATAGGATTGGGCCCTAAGTCTTACTGGACACAGTAAAATAAATAATACCATTTTCAAACCCCTCTACTAATAGATGATGGTTGATGGTGTTGATGATGATTGTCTTGACAGTCTGGTGAACTGGGGACATTGGGCAACCCATTGGGGGGTGTGTGTGTGTCTGTAATTCAGTTCAGTTCAGTAAGACCTTTATTGGCATAAAATACAGAGAAAGAACAAAACAAAAATATACAAAGACAACACAACATAGACATCAGTCTTTTCCTCACATACAGCCCAGAGTTCCAGAGCACTGCCTGGCAATTACCCCAGATAAAAAGGCAGCGACCCTCTCAGGGGTCTCAGAGTCAGGTGTGGAAAGGAGAGACTGAAGCATGATTGAGTCCTCCCAGCCCTGCATCCTAGTTAGCAAAGGGCCTAGATATTTCTTGCGTGAAACGTCTTGAAGTGGGCAGTAGAAAAGGGTATGTGTTACGGTCTCAATACAGTCCCTACCACACTTGCATTTCCTCTCCGAGTAGGGAATACCACTGAACCTGCCCGATAACACGGCTGGCGGAAGAGCATTACATCTTGCAAGTGTGAATGCTCTCCGAGCCTGTGGGCACTCCAGGTGATAAAAGAAGGGTCTGTAATTGTAAAAAAGTATAAGAATCCCTCCTCCGTAGTGATGATTGGTAGTAGCTTGCCTGAGTTTCACAAAAGTGTTTTTGACCTACTTGGAGGTGTCAGTGGTTGAATGCAGGACATGCAAAGCATGTGCCCTACCACTGACCTATGGCCCATCCTTGTGCCTTTGTTCTCTTTCATCCCTCCTTGTTTATCCAAGGCTCTCAGTGCTTAGCCTCACAGCGCAGGGAAGGTCAGCTTTTGAGAGGCAGCGACCTGCCAAAGTCTGCCCAGCAAACAGAGGGTGGATAATTTTAAAGGCTTGCCTGCCATGTGGGTTTGCCAAGGGGAAGGTCTGAACTGAAGGTTGCTGGCATTTTTGCTTGGGTGGATATCCGATTGGTGCTCCCATGTCAGAAGAATAATTGAGTGCTCTGTCACAAGTGGAAGCTGGACTTCTGCGTGCCACGGCAAGCCATGAAACTGTTTGTCAGATCTCAGTTTCGGCTTGTGTGGCACAGTGCTCGGGCGGGCCACTTGTCCAGGCGCACACCCCTTGCTTATGTGTAAAAGAACCACCACTTAAAAGGAGCATCTCTGCCCAATTTGCAGATGTTCCTTGGAGAGGGGCAAGTGTTCCCATGAATGCATAAGTAGAGCTATATTTAGATGCCCTGTTTGCAAATGCTGGGAAAGTGTACTGGAGGACAGTGGGAGCATACCAGGTAGCTATGTTTTCCCTGCCAACATGCCCCCAGCGGTCCCTGCTTTCAGCACTTGTTAGCTGAAGCAATGGCTGAACGTGAAGGAGGGCAGCCAGGAATGTGGTTAGGAGCACACTGGTGTAGTGGGTGTGGCTAGCTGGTGTGCGCACCACTGCCAGAACCTGGGATCATAATACTTGAATAAGGTTTACATCCCCAGTTGATGTCACACATGGTCTTCATGGTGGTTTTGACAGCAGTGCGTGAAAAGTAAATTTCTAAGTGAGATTTTTAAAAAACAAACCAAAAGGATGGCCGATCGGTCCCCCGCCATCCCAAGCTGAGTGAGCAAACTACCATTGATTAGTTCTCAAGACAGTCATTTTAGAAGAGACTGAAATGTACAGAAATGCATGCTTCATGTTTGCATGGGAAGCAGTTAAAGGGAATGTGGTGGTTGAAGACTTAAGTGGTACACACTATCAACCCAGCATTGTGTGAACACGAAGATATGGTCTCAGCAAGCCCAATTGTTGGGTCAGGGGTGTTTGTTTCATGTAGTGGGCCAAATAGAATTGATGGCACCTGCTGAGGACCAGAAGTGACATCATTAAGCAGAAAGTGACTTTGTTAAGCAGACAGTGGTCAGAAATAAGAAGTCATTAACTGCAACTGACAGAAGATAAGCTGTGCAAATCTTGTTCATAATTTCATGCTATAAGAGAGCTCAATTATCATGCTGGTAGAGCCCAATTAGTGGCTGGAGAAATTGCTTCAGGGGCCCCTATCTGGCGTGCAGGTCTTTTGTTTGACACCCCTGAGTTAGGTCTGAAAAATCATTGCAATGGAAGTGCTTGCTCCAAAAAAATCAGAGAGGTTCTGAGTGAAGGTTCATCCCATGACCAACAATCGGTGTTTCTAAAAGCATCCTTAGGAACACCTGCCCTACAGGTTGAAATGGTTCTGGTCGTTGAACCTTATGGGAGTCCGAGCCTTCATAGCTTTGCCCTCTGTTACTTGTGCCAAGCATGGAGATAGGAGGGGTGGTTCTTGTTTATCACGGTGTGTTTTTAAAATGTAACAATCGAGTCTGACGCAGTGGAAAAGAACAAAACACCAGATTGCGGTCGCTGGCATTTACCTTTTCCACAGCTGCTGCTCATTAAGCTCATCTTGCTGTTTATTAACATCCAGCTAGAGAACACAGACCAGGACCGTATGTAAAACCTGTGTGTTCTCTTGTTACTTCTCGTGTATTTTTTTTCTGTGCTTGTGTGATCGACACCTGAGCGGCCTGCGTGAATATGCAAAAGAGTGCTATGTTTTGGGCTGCGCTGTGCAGTGTTAGAAATATCCCCTCTACCATTGTCTGGTGTTGGAGAGGTCAAGCCTGAGCGGATGCCCAGACTGTACTCCTCCAGGCAGGGCAGCAATGAGCAATGGCTGTGATTTGATTCTGTAATCCCATGATTTTCAACCTTTTTCTTCCCATGGCCCACTGACAAGGTACTAAAATTGTCAAGGTGCACTATCAGTGTTTGTACAATTGACAAGGCACACCATGCTGTTGGTGGAGGGCTCATATCCTTCAATGGTCCTGTTAATAAATGACCCTCCACCAAACTCCTGTGGCACACCAGGGGCCCATTTGCGGCACACCAGTGTGCCACGGCACAGTGAAAATGGCTGCTGTAATCTGTTCATCAGGACGCTCATTCTTCGTACCCATTCAAATTAAAATGATAGGTTTGGAGGTCACAGCCCAATCAACTTCATATGCATGAGCCTCCTGTGACTGACTCGCCGGGCCATTTTGCCTTTGAGCTCTGGGATGTGAACAAGGGTGTAAAACTGGACCAAAGAGAGGAAAAGAAGGATTTCCGTTTCAGTGTCAAGGCTGTGGAAAGAGTCCAGCCTGGGCTGCTGGACCTGAGTCTTCCAACAACCGAAGGAGGAGATTCCAGTGGCTTTCATTCTGTGACTGTTTGCTCTTCTCTGTTTCATAGACAAGATTTTGAACAAGATTTCCTGGGGTGCGTTTCAGATATGCAGGGACTAGAATTCTAATTCAAACGTTCCTCACTTTATATGCCAAAATTGGCCATATCAGTTGGGGTGTGGGGAAGCATCACAACACCCTCCAAGAGAGAAGCATACAGGCATCCCCTGGTATCTGCGGGGGATATGTTCCTCCCCCTCCCATGGATACCAGAAACCACAGATAAGGGGGAACTCTGTCTCTGTGGTTCCCCCCCATTTCCACTTCCTGTTGCTTTTAGCCTCTGTTCTAGGCTGAAGCCTGCTTGCGTATTTGCCTGGCTATAAGCTTTTTGCTTTTAGTGTTTGTTCAAGCAAGGCACCTTATCACTTTGGGGGAATGTAATCAACATAAACAATTGGGACACGGGGACCAGCAGATAAATAGATCCATGGATACCGGGGTATGCATAGATTTCTTTGCATTGCACCTAAAAGTGCAGCTCGTGTGTTCAGTTTGATCATTTTCCAGCAAGTTAGCAAGCTACACAGAAGACCAGAGAAGCTTCCCATTCCCATGGCACCTGCTCTGTCTTCCTGTATTATCTTAGGTGGTTGGGTGCTCCTCTTGCAGCACATTGTCACATGTGGCAAACCAGCAGGACTTGGCCTATACCATCCTATGTGTCAGGGCCATCGGATGTGGTGGGGAGGAGGTTGCAGCCGCCTGGGTCGTTCTCTTTCCTGAAGGCTTTCCTGCTTCTTTCTAGCCTCGCCACGGGGACCTCCTTGCTGACACAGAATGTGTCTGGCTTTTCATTCCCCCTCTGTTGGGCTTGGCAATAGTCCTTCCTGTACCTTTCATGACATTTCCTGGTTCAGCTGTAAAAGGGGAGCTGTTTGTCCACTCTGCCTCGATCTGGCACCTGCCTTCCCCCTGATTGATGGGACGATGCTAGTGCAGTGCCCTGGGTTAGCTTTGTTGGACAGCAGTGCCAGTTGTGGGGCCAGATCCCAGCTGCATGAAATGGTTTCGCCACTGTATAGGCGGATTTAATCTTATTTTTTTAAAAATCATGTTGAGCACCTGCCTTGTCCAAAGATAGCAATGTGGCAGGTGACTTGCTGTGCAAATACCTGTCCATGATTAAATTAAATTATCCATGATGAATGACCTTTGAATGAATGTTTTTATTGACATGATACCACTTCCTCTTTGGGATGCAAGGAAAGCAATACAGTTACTTTGGCACAACCAGGAGCAGAATTGAAATGGATGGTTTTTTTGGCTCACAGGGGCAGTGCAAGCAACTTGAAATGAAAAAGTAAGCAGGAAAGCCCCCCCCCCCCAATCCACCAATTGAATGAACCCAGGCCTGTTCTTTTTACTACTGCTTTTCTTGAAAAAAAGTTACCATATCTCGCCTGTTTGAGTGAGACACGCATGATGTCCAGTTCTTTTTGGAATACATGTCTACATGTCAGATAGGGCAGAGCCATAGCCCAGAACCTGTTTTATGTGCCATTTCAACCCCTGGCATCCTCAGAGAAGGCTGGGGAAAAGTCCTGTCTGAAGCCCTGGAGAGATACTGACAGTCAGCGCAAAATTATTGAGGTAGGTCAGACTCAGTGGAAGGCTTCCTGCATGAACTTATAGATCTTGCATCCCTTTTGTGCCATTTCTTTGCTTTGTTCATTTTGCTCCTGATCTAATCTCAAGCTGCTGCTCCAAAATCCCCTCAAATGGCAGAACATCTGCTTCCCTTGCCCCCATCCTGAATTCAATCAATCAGTGTCAATGTTGGCAACCTTCAGTCTCGAAAGACTATGGTATTGCGCTCTGAAAGGTGGTACTGGAACAGCGTCTAGTGTGGCTGAAAAGGCCGATTCGGGAGTGACGGTCCCTTCCACACTGGGAGCAAGTGCAGTCTGTCCCTGGTCTGTCTCCCTGGCTATGGGCCTTCCTTCTTTGCCTCTTTGCCTCAGTCTGTTGGCCAAGTGTCTCTTCAAACTGGGAAAGGCCATGCTGCACAGCCTGCCTCCAAGCGGGCCGCTCAGAGGCCAGGGTTTCCCACTTGTTGAGGTCCACTCCTAAGGCCTTCAGATCCCTCTTGCAGATGTCCTTGTATCGCAGCTGTGGTCTACCTGTAGGGCGCTTTCCTTGCACGAGTTCACCATAGAGGAGATCCTTTGGGATCCGGCCATCATCCATTCTCACGACATGACCGAGCCAACGCAGGCGTCTCTGTTTCAGCAGTGCATACATGCTAGGGATTCCAGCTCGTTCCAGGACTGTGTTGACACCTCTAGCACACAGCATACTTGTACAAAAAGCATCAACAGGTTGCCTGTTGCTTCCTCCATCACAGGCACTTCTCCAAGTCCCTCCAGGGAATTTAAGCCAGTCAGGTGGCGTCCAGGAAGTGGACCTTGTCGGTTGTGACACCCCATTTGTGGCATGCCCTCCCCAGAAAAGCTTGCATAAGGCCAACCTTGGCGCCAGGTGGGCTTCTTTATAAAGCTGCTGCACGCTCAGAGGCCAGGGTTTCCCACCTGTTGAGGTCCACTCCTAAGGCCTTCAGATCCCTCTTGCAGATGTCCTTGTATCGCAGCTGTGGTCTACCTGTAGGGCGCTTTCCTTGCACAGGTTCACCATAGAGGAGATCCTTTGGGATCCGGCCTGGATCCTTTGGGATCCTGAATTAGGACTTGAGTAAACTAAGGGAAGGGTTAGGCTCCTGCTATTGTACAGTCTCTGTGCTGGGCAGCTCTGCAGTGGTTTTCCATTGGAGGTATCTTCCTGCTTCAGCCTTCCTTGCTGGTTCCCTGCTTTCATCCTCTCATTCCAGCCTACGAGGTTGGCATGTATCCCCTGGCTGCTGCTCCAGCTTCTTCTCCTGTCCTGATCTTTGAACCAGCCCTTCCATGCCTAAACCTTGTGAGATCATCTCCACCTCCCTGGGATGGCGGATAGTGTACCACCTATTTAGAGCAGTGGGCACCAAGCCCTGGCCTGCTGGACAGATCTGGTGCCTGTGAAAACCCCTCCCCCTTGTGAATAGGGTTTATAGTTCCTCGGGGGAGACTGCTATCTGTCTCTCGGATCTCCCCCAAGCGTTGCACTTGGCTAGCTAGCCACTTCTGCATTCTGTCGCCCCCAGGAGGCTCTATGCCCAAATTTCCAGACAGTTGTGTGATTTTTGGGGTAGATCAGAGAGGAAGATAGCAGTCCCCCACCCATGGAATGCTAAGCTTTTGTCACACCAGGGAGGGTTTTTTTCAGCGCGCAGCGGTCCCAAGTTTGGCCACTGCTGGTTTAAAGGAAGGATCGGTTTCAACAGTACAGTTCTCAGCACCATCAGTGGACCCCTACGCCTTTATTATCTTCTCCCTGTTCTTTAATAGATTTTGATTGTGTTGTGACAAGGTGTCACACGTTAAGACCACATTCCCCACGTCTCTGAAAGATTTCCATCAACTTCCCGGAAGCTGCCCTGGGAGAAAGGGAGCACATTTTGCATTTGACCCAGGTCAAGTGGTTCTTACGCATGGCAGTTCACTGTCAATTGTGTACAGCGTCCTTAGAATCTTTTCAACAGCACAGCTTCCTTCTGTTTTTCTGAAATCACAAGACAGGAATTGTGAGAACGGGAAGGAAAACATGACCACAACCTTTGCCCACCCTAAACACCTTCCTCTTTGGTATGAGGATTGTAATACAAGGCTGGAAAAAAGCAAAATTGATTATTCAGTGAACAATGCAAGACTATCCTTAGAAATGTGGCCAAGCAAAAAGGGAACTTAGAATGCTGTGGTCAGTTCAGTGCACTAAGTCCCCAACATACGGTTCCTGGTTCTGCCCCAGAAGTTTGTCCAGATGTTGGAGCTTTGGTACCTTGAAACAGCTGGTTCTTGCCAGTGCAGTGCTATAAGACTTGCTTGAAAGCACCACAAAGGACATATTGCACCTGCACAAAAGGTGCTGGGTCCGCCATCCATAACATGGGCTTATTTCTAGACCTTCTTTGCCACAAGAGGAAGAGAAATAAAATCCAAGTAAAATGGCATGGAATACTGATGTTCAGGAGACTCACAAAGGTCAAAATGATTCCCTTCGGGGAGAAAGGCGGAGTAAAAATAAAATAATAATAATAATAATAATAATAATAATAATAATAATAATAATAATAATAATAGTTATTATTATTATTATTATTATTATTATTATTATTATTATTATTATTATTATTATTATTCTGACCAAAAGAAACAAATGAGTGAGAGTGTGTGTGTTAGCACAGTGCTTCCCAAACTGTGGGTCAGGTGGGTTGTGAAACTAACTATCTGATAGCTGACAAGGAAAACTTATTGAGCCTTATAGAAACCAAAATGGAGCACATGTGCACATTTACTCATGAGTAGGCAAATGTACCATGGTCCGCTTGGAAGGGCAGGCCGAGAGGAACATGATGCCACTAGGATGGCCCCAATACAATGAACGCAGGCCCCAAAAAATTCTTGAGAAGGAAGTCTCCTGCTCCAAACTTGACAAGGAAGATCTATTAAGCCCTATGGAAAGCAAAAACTGAGCCACATATGTGTGTTTTTCTTGTGAGCAGGCAAACTTGCTTCAGCTCTTATAGAAGGCCAGGCAAAAGGAAACACAAGGCCCACCAGAATGCTCCCAATCCGATGAAGGTGGACCTCAGCAAATACTCCAGAGGGCAGTACCACTACCACCATAGTAAAAAGAATAAAAACAGAGGTTTGAGTGGCTGTTAAAATGAAACTTTTTAAAAAAAATCTCGTAAAACCAGTTGGATCCCTGCAGAGCATGGATCTGCAAACCCCGGCCTGGGGGCCAGACGTGGTCTGCGGAGACACTCCATCTGGCCCGCGGCCAGCCTCTTGTCCCCTGAAAGGCTCTGGTCACTCAGCTAAACATGACCAGAGCTGTGCTCTAGTTGCATCCGAAGGACGTTCTGAGGGCCCTAGAGGTTGAATGAATGAGACCATTCATTCATTTATTAACTCATCTAAGTTTTATCATTTATTTATTTAAATTTTATATTTAAATTTTTTTTCCCAGCCCGCAACACCGCACCAGATATTTGATGCGGCCCTCTGGCCAAAAAGTTTGGAGATCCCTGCTACAGAGTGTCATTTTAAGAAGTGGGTCGTGGTGCGAAAAGGTTCGGGAACCACTGTGTTAGCAAAAGAGCAAGTGGTGACTTACAGTTTTGTGCTTTCAGTGCAATCCCAGAGGGAACATTTCGGTTCCTTGCAAGGGGGTGCAATATTAGCTCACTGGTCCTCATATGAGATCATGGTGTTTCCCCTGCATGTATACATTTTTGTGTTCTCAGGTGACAGCTTCCCTCTGAGCATCCTGGGAAAAGCCAAGACCCTTTCTTCTCCCTGGCCATCTCTACACTCAGTATGGGAAACCAATATAGATGCAGCCTTGAGATCTTAGTTGATTGCAAATAATTTTTAATACATAAACTTTGCTCCCAGGCAGCATCTTTGAATACCTTTGTAGTGCAACATGCCTGAACCTGAGGCCTCATTTACAAAGTCAAGAGCCAGAGCTCGTCCTTCCAGAATGGTAGAGCCCTTACAGATAAACTGTATCTGCACAACAAAGGAGCCTGCAATATTTCTGACTGGTCTGTTGCATTAGTTATGTCTACTGAGTCCAGCAGTCCTTCTCCAGGGCTTCAGGCAGAGGAGATTTTGCAACCCTCCTGCTAGAGTTCTGAAGACCTAGGGATCAGACCTTGGGGCTTTTGCAATCGCTGAACTACGTAGAATCCCCTGCAGAGGAAAGAGCTGTGGCTCTATGGCAGAGCATCTGCTTTGCATGGGGAACATCCCAGGTTCGATCCCTGACATCTCTAGGTAGGGCTGCCTGAAGCCCTGAAGGATCACAGCCTGTCATTGCAGGTAAAACTGCACTAGATAGACCAGGGGTGTCCAAAGTTTTTGGCAGGAGGGCCACATCATCTCTCTGACACTATGTTGGGGGCCGGGGAAAAAAGAATTAATTTACATTTAAAATTTTGAATAAATTTACGTAAATGAATATATCAAAGATGAACTTATACGAATGAATGAAGGTCTTGCAATAGCTCAAGGCCTATAAAAGACCTTGTACAAAGCAAGGTTGGCCTTTCCTTTGCTGCCGTTACTGCATCACAGATGTGAAACAGCAAGCAGTGGAGGGAGCTCTCATCCCACAGCTCACGTGAGAGGTCAAACAGTTGCCCTCACGCTGAGAGCAGTTGCGTTGGGCCAGTTTGGGCTCCAACAAATCTCCAGAGGGCCAGAGGCTCATTGGAGACTGGGGGCTCCCTGAGGGCTGCATTGAGAGGCCTCAAGGGCCGCATGTAGCCCCAGGGCCAAGGTTTGGGCACCCCTGAGATAGACCAATGATCTGAGCTGGCATACGGTAGATTGTAACTGTTGAGTCTAGTAGGAAATGCTGTTTGCCCAACGCTGTTTGTGTGCCAAAAGCCTCATGGTCTTTGCATAAAGATTTGTCTTTCAGCCTTGCATTTGCAGTTTCTCCTGCAGTCCTGAGCCTAGAGATTACATTTCTCAGCAGCCCTTGCTGTGACCTGCAGCTCTGACCTAGAGAGGGACACCTTGTTGGAGGGCAGAGAGGCTTCAAAACAAATGAGGGAATCGGAAGAACAGAGTTTACAATAGGACTGCAATTGAATAGTGCTTCTGTGAGGCTGTTAAAAGCCAGTGGTGAGGACTTGACCCTGGAAGATCGTATGCCCACCTACCTGGGAATAAGCTCTGCTGAACACAGTGAATCTTACTTCCAAGTAAACATGTATAGCAGTCATTTTCAACCACTGTGCCGTGGCACACTGGTGTGCCAGTGGAATTTGGGGGAAGGTCATTTATTAGTAGGGCCAATGGGGATGTGAGCCCTCCACTGGCAGCATGGTGTGCCTTGTCAATTGTAAAAAACCTGATGGTGTGCCTTGACAATTTTAGTGGCCCTGTCAGTGTGCCATGAGATGAAAAAGGTTGAAAATCGCTGATGCATAGGGTTGTGCAGTAAGATAGTTTACACAGGCTGAGCAAAGAAACCGCCGGAAAGTAAGGGCTTGATCATCTTGCCGAATGAGCGAAGCCTACCATTGAGCCAGCAGCCCAGTTAAAGACTTGGTTTCCCAGACTGTTTGCTCGTATTTCTTCACCACTCGCATAGTTGCAAGCTGACCTGTCTGTTGCTGTTGGGTTGCGTCCGTGTGCTTGCTGGAACTGACAGAATTAGGTAGGGTCTTGCTAACACCAAAGTGCCTTCAGCTTTTGCCTCTGAACCAATGTGCAAACACAGATTAGTCCTTCTGTTGCACTTGCTCTACTACAATTTGATTGTTTTTTTCAGTATCAAGGTTAGCCAGCACTTTAAAGCTTGAGCCCTTTCATGTGAAAGCAGGATTAAGAAAAAAAAAAAACATCCCACCCATCACCTCTACATTAAATACGTATCAGTGGGAATTGAACAATGAGAAGGACCCCTCCCTTCTTGCTGGGGTGTGATGCCAGAAAGTCAGACTTCTGTAATGAATGTTTTCAGTGGTTGAATATTTTCATCTAGTTCTTTTGTGTCCATGTTAAGCCTCTTTGCCAATATGTACAGTAGGGGTTGGTCACTATGGAAAAGCCATGCCTTTAAACTACATTTGTGTGTTGTTCCATTTTGTTACTCCATCTTTCCTCCATTGGAGCGTGGGGTAGCCTGGTTACTGTGTTAAGCAGTCAACAAACATTGCTGCTTCTATGGAGTGATGGAAATTACAGTAGTCAAATAAATCCCACCTAAGATTGCTGAGATTTGGGAAGAGTAGCATTTGTCTTTGCTTATTGATTATCACTGAGAGGTCTAAATAGGAGGAGGGAGGGGGCCTCAATCTGCCAGAGTTAGGTCAACCCAGTATCCCTTTTGCTTTGCTTTCCAGGGAACCATAAGTCAAATTTGAGAGAACCCCAAATGGAGGTTCTTGGAGGATGTAATCATTGCTATCCAACAGAAAACCGAGTATAAATGGTATAATAAACTGATCCAAAGTTTGTGGAGTTGGATTAGATCAGTGATGACAAACCTAATGGGCCTGGCATGCCAAAAGTTTGTAACTTGGATGTTGGTGAATACTGGCGTGTCACCTAAAACGTTATGGTGTGTTATCTTTGATACGTGTCACGTAGGTTCACCATCACTGAAATAGATTGTCTTAAGACTAAGCCTTTGTATAAACGAATATGCCTTTAGGCTTTCTCCAGGACCCAGCATATGGGCTATTAAAAAATTTGAGAAGGAAGTATAAAGAAGGAACTGTAAGGAGAAGCAATAGCACTTTTGTTCAGTGAATAAAATATCTAAATCCTGCTTATAAATAAGGAAAGAGAAATTGCAGCTGAATCAAGGAGAATGTACATTCCCACCTAAGAGGCCCACTGCAGCAAAGATCCAGCTTCATAAGCAGTGATGAGGTACCCTAGAGTAAGTGCCTGCCCTTAACTAGAATCTATACAAGCAGCAGGATGGGGGGGGGCAGTGCCCTAAGAATGGATTTGTACCATTTCTGGGAATGGAGTGAGGAGCCTCACATGTTTCTCGTGCTCTCTTGTGTAAAATAATAAAAACCATTTTGTTCTTCCTTAGTACGCTTTGAGGCATTAAGGCTAGTACCCTTGTCCCACATGGGCTAGTGCAGAGGTTCCTAATCTGTGCTCTAATGTCCTGGGCATCCCGAGGCACTCACTGGGGCATCACAGAATGCCTGGCGCCCAGATGGGAGACTGCATTGGTTGGCAAATGGTTGGCAACCTTCAGTCTCGAAAGGCTATGGTATAAGCCTACAGCACCCAGTATTCCCAGGTGGTCTCCCATCCAAGTACTAACCAGGCCTGACCCTGCTTAGTTTCCGAGATCAGACAAGATTGGGCATGTGCAGGGTAACAGAGACTGCAGTACAACCCCCACAAATGGTGGAAGGAGGCTCAGCAAGACAGGCAGAGCTTCTGCACGCGGCTTTCATGAACTTAGAAAAGCCAACCCACCCAGAGCTTCTTATTACCATTTCTAGGGTAGTCGCAGACCTCCAAACCCAGAAGTAAGTGGTGGTGACGTCATTGTGGGATGCAGAACACATCATTGTAATTTACTTCCAGGTTACGAGCACTAGGGAAGGGTGTTGCAGGCCAGGTAAGTTCAGAACGTCCTGGGGTAGAGTAAGAAGCCAAGAGAGCTACTTGACAAAAGCCTCCTTTGAACATGCTAAAAATCTCTTTGGTTTGCTGTTAATCTAGTTGGTTTCATTTCCTCCCCCTGCCGAAAGCTATTTATCCTCATGCGCCTGGCTTTTAATATTTGTTATATCAGCTTGTGCAAGGGCTATTTTGAAAGTCTGTGATAGACTTTACCTTATACCATGTTGGTTAGATAACATGCACAAAAATATAGATGTGAGAATGTCACTGTCTTTCATATGTCCTTGTGAAAGTGCAGGATAGACTTTTAAAAAATGCTAATCTGTGACAGACACGGTGATGCGCAGCTCTTGTCCTAAAATGTGCTCCAGGGCATTTAGTGTTCATTTCATGAAGGAGTTAATTTGCAGAGGTTCTGAATCTGAGGAACCTTTGCACAATTGCGAACACTATTTGTTCCATTGTGTTTGTCTGCGGTGTATCCCACAGTAGTTTGGATTGGGGGGGGGGTGTTGATGATTTTGTGGCTTTCAATATGCAAAGACAAATGGCTTGCAGGAAAGTCTTGGTTTTAAAAGTTTTAATACAGAAAAAGAACAGCACTCATGCCTTAGTACTGTTCTTTTTCTGTTTGTAGTTTTTGTTGCAGTTTGCTTGCAAGCAGTGGCATCGCTGGGGGGGGAGTGGGCCACACCGGATGATGTGCCCGGGGGGGGGGGGAGTGACACCACTACTGGCCAAATTTTTTAAAATCTTGGTGTTTTTGAATGCCATCATGCTATATATCAATCGATGTGTGATTTCATGCAGAATGGAGTGAAACAAACCATGTTGAAATATCTCTATTCTATCAAAAGTTATAACCAAAATACCAGTGGGATGGGGCAATGGTACATCATAATGCTCACCGCCTGGGGCATTGCCCTGCCTACTGCGTGAGAGGAGGTCCATCATATGGGTGACGTGCTGGCCTCCTACACTGGGTGATACAAACTGCTTGTGAGTTGCTGTGAGACACAGGTTTTCCTTTATCTTGATTCACTTATCCACTGTTCTCGCCATGCCCACTACCTATTTGTTTTCTTTTACTGTGATACCAGTACCCCTGGCTCTTCCTTTGCAGAATACTAGAAGCAGTCAGCCAGAATGCTGGAGGAGGAGGAGGCTAAGAGAAGCCTAACAGAAAGCATTATCTTTGTCTCCTTCCTCCAGCGTTCCGGATGGCTGTTTTTCATGTTCCTCTTCCAACATCCTATAACAGGCTACAAAGGAAGAGTGCTTGGTGCCACACTAAGTATAAGGTTCCCTCTTTGTCCATGATTTCAGTATCTGTGGGGGGAATGTATCTACCAGGGGTACAAGGGGACACCTGTATTGGCCTCCCAAGTGTGCCAAAACATGGCCTTGTAGCTCTTTGATTCTACCAGAATGTCAGGCGAATATGCTATGTTGCCTAATGTGTTGAGTGCCTGACCTTTCTGGGAACTCAGACTGACAGGTCTTCCATCTGAATGTCCTACCGGAAAGAAGACTTCTGCTGTACCAGAGGGAAGACTTCCTTCTGAAGGCTAGTTGCATAAAGCACATTAACATTTCAGTAGAAGGCCAGGTACCAGCAGACAAGTCCAGTTAAAACCGAGCATTTCAATTACAGCAGTTCAGTTAGTTAATGCCATCTGAGAGATTGTCTTCCATCTGCAAGTTATGACCTCACTCTGGGTGTTGATCCTTTGGTTATACAGTATATGCTATTTTGTTATACTAGTACTGACGTCAGTATATCGCCAATTTATTGTTCTTCCATAAATCGTTCCAATAGCCACTGGTTTAAACTTACCTGGTTTGCTTTCTGGGTCTTTTTGGGTTGCCACCAGGCAAAGTCCTCCATCCTTTTACTTATTGTGGGGAGCTCACCTCAACCTGTGTTTGGAGTTGTTTTTCCATCCAGAATATGATTACAATTGTAGTCTTATTCAGTAACAACTTCATCTTCCAGCAGGCTCCATTTGTTTTCCATGTTTTTGAGAAATTACCTGTAGTTTCAAAGAAACAGGGTTATGATCTATAAAGGCTGCCTTATGTTTACTTCATAATTTTTGTGTTTTACTTTCTAGTTCTGTTTTCAACTTACTGCTTTGTTTGTTTCTGTATGATCATACTTGCCATTGTTCCTTGAATAAAGTGTTTTACATTTTAACCAATGGCATGGGAAACCTGCAGCACATTTATTCAAGGAATAATGGTAAGTATAATTGCACCATAAATGAAATAGATTGAAAATAAGCAAGCCCCCAGATGTAAGATCCCTCAGAAAGATTGAAGTGGCAGGGAAACCTGGAAAGGATCTAATGAAGATTTTGCCTGTTAGACCAGACAAGAGGATCTAATGAAGATTTTGTCTGTTAGACTTTGCTCAATTAACCATTCTAAAAGACTAATATTGGACATATACTTAATCTTGCTGAGTATGTAAAAAGGAAGGGTCCCCTCTTTATCTGTTTTGATGCAAAAAAAAAGGGGGGGCTTTTGATATACTGGAATAGATTTATTTCAGTAACACAGTCACCTGTTTTAACTAATTTGTCAGGTTGGATAGTTGGTTAATGATTGTGAGATGTGAAAGTTTAATTTTTAAGGAACTAGACATGGCTGTCCTTTGTTGGCCCTACTGTTTGTTATATCTATAGACCCATTGATCATCTCTGGGGGCATATAGAATTTAAAAAGGGGAGAGGTATGTGTTATGCTGGACTGATGGTTGCCGAAGAGGAGCATGGAATGGAATTGAAAGGGAGAAGGAGGTGGGGAGAGATAACGGCTTGACAGCCCAAACCTAACCCATGCTGGAACAGGCAGTCTGGCTGGCCTGCCCCACATCCAGCATGGGGTTGGGGCTGACTGTAGCTCAGCCCGAGGCAAGGGGAACTGATTCTCCTTACTGTGGGTGATGCAGCAGCTGCTCCAGTGGGGCTACCTGGATCTGCTCTACCCAGCCCAGCACTGCCCAGGTTGCCCGGAAGTGGGGTAAGGATCTGGCCTGTCGGATCCTGGCCCCACCCCCCACTCGACCCTGAGCTGTCCATGGGCCCACCCTATCCCTGACCCGGGACGTCTCAGTTCTGCCCTCCCCAGACCCTAATGCTGGTTCAGCACGGCTGACACGAACTATCCTTTTCTCCTCCCTTACCCAGGGGAAGGGGACAGATGTCCCTTTTCCCCAAGGATCTGCTGGTGGCCCCATTTTGTTGCTGCTGCTCCTGTGGGCACAGGGCAGCTCAGAATCAGACTGTAACATAGTAGTTCATTTGAGATGAGAAGTTTCTTTTGATGGGGGCAACAGAGGTGGAGGGGAAGGGGTTATCTAACCTTCTCCCTGCTTACCATTCTCCCATTCCAGATCACATCCCTTCGTAGCTGCTTTTCTCATGCAGGTTTTTAAATGCATCTTTCCCTACATTAAAAGCATCGCTGGGGGTAGAGGCAATTTGGAGTGGGGAAATTATCAGTAGGGGAAGGCTTAAGTTGCCATGACCTCCTACCTCTTTAGTCCCACCAGCATCATTCTAAAAACATGGTTTTGCTCAGCTGAACATGCCATTCCCATCAGTTGCATTTGTGCACAATGTATAGCTTTGGGGCTTAGGTGTCGAAAACGCAGGCCTACAAAATTGAGTATCAGAAAAGTTTCTCCCAAAATTTATGGTGGTTTGATATGAATTTGGGATGCTGATTCCAAAAGTGGCATCCGTTTTGCCCTATCACGTCTAGTTTTGGAGACACGGCTCAGCCTCATTAGTGAATGGTTCAAGCAGCTTTCTCATGAGGAAGCTGCTTGAACCATTCACTAAAGAGGCTGTGCCGTATCTCCAAAACGAGACGTGACAGGGCAAAACGGATGTCATTTTTGGAATCAGCACTCCAAATATACCCAGGAATTGGTGCAACGTTTAAGGAAGCAAAATGTGTATTGGCTTGTGAAATCAGTGACAGCTCATCCCAGCTGTGGTAAAAAGCAAACACTGAGTGTGACCAAGGAGACTTCCTGGTATGTTTCCTGCAACACATCTCAGTATAGTGCTGTAACTCTTACTGAAAGGTTGTCCACCCAGAGGGCAGGTTTCATAGCTGCCTTGAGTTTTTGAATGGGAGTGGTTGAAAGCTGGAAAAAACATCTGTTAAGGCGAGCACAAATCTGGAGACCCTGGTAGAGACGCGATTCTTCCTCCTAAGCCAAATGACCAAGTCAGAGCAGTTGGATCCTTTCCAGGTAGGCTTGAACATCTTCCTCTTTGTTCTTGCCTGTGTAAATTCATGACAGATTAGCAAAGCTATTAATTTGGCTTTTCTCGGACTGTGGGTTGGGACCCACTAGGTGGGCCATGAGCCAGTTTTAGGTGGGTCATGTAGCACCTAGCTCAGCCACCATTGGAAAATATAGAGCTGAAAATATGTACAAAGCTGCTGGGCAGGGCAGGCTCCTGGTGGTGAAGAGGCCTGGTGCTTTGCCCTAAATAAGTGGGAAGATGGGATGCTGGAAAAGGGGAGGGCTGTGTGGATAGAGAAGGATCCAAGTCTGCATTTTGCTTTGACTTCCAAGCTGGAACGTTTGAATTCTGAGCTATGCAAAATAACAGCACAAGCATGCTGTGCAATGGGACTTTTGGCTGACTGAGGCTTAGGTTTGAAGCCTACACTGATGATGTCACTTCCAGCCATGACAGCACTTCCAGGTTAATGACATCACTTTCAGTGGGTCCTGACTGTAATTCAAAAAAGTGGATCCCAGTACTAAAGAATTTGTGAACTGCTATGCTAATTGACATGTTCAGCTGTTGCAGTATTTAGTAGCACCTGGTGTGTGTGTGTGGGGGGGCACCTTTCCTGAGTCTTGGGATGTATATCCAATGAAAACCACTTTCAACTTTGTTCAGTGTATGAATTAGTGAATGTTTTCCCATAGTGTATTTTGAGACTTTCTGTTGAGAAGAGAGAACCTTCTTTCCTGAACCCCACCCTCACTGTACGGTCTTGAAAATAAATTGTTTTAATAGAGGCTAATAATACAGAGAGGATGGGCGCCAAGGGAGCTAGAGAAACGGACTGTGTGGTTTGTGAGTAACGATGGGCCATTGTGCAGTCACCTGCAAAGAAGCAAAGCTGAAATCTCAAGCCTGCGGACATCATTTGCCGCGACAGCAAAAGCACTTTGTGCATCGTTAGCTTGAGAGATCGTGAGCAGTAAGGAGCAATTAGCAGTGTTGATGTGGAGACATTACTGCCTGCAAATCCATCTGTCTTAACGTGTGACACGGGCAGGAGAAGTTCATTTCTGTGGATAATCTTGGATCTTTCGTGCCTGGGTATAGCTGTGTAATTCTGTATGCACCGCATATAAATTTAAGTTGGAGAGAAATGTCGAGCAGCCTTGTAAGAACTTAGGGCCTGGCTTTGCTCCTATTCAGAACCACCCTCTTAAGCATGCAGCATGCAGGGCTGGCCAATCCATGACGCAAGCTGAGGCAGTTGCCTCAGGCAGCAGATTGATGGTGGATCCTCACCTCCCTCTGCATTCTTGCTTCAATGGCTGCTGCTGTTTCTCCTCCTCTCCAGTCCCTTGGCTGAAACAGGAAGAGGGGGCCAGAGCGGAAGAGGAAGTGTGGAGAGTGCTCTAGTCCACCACTCTTCTCTCCTTCCTACATGCACCCCCCCCCTTCCTTTACCAGTCCAGGTTGCGGGAGATGTTGAGGCTGACCCATCGCCTGATTGGGAGGGGCAGGAACTGGAAGTTCTTGGGCCAGGCTGTTGGCGTGCACAGCGACTCACCTTCCCAACACATTGTTCTTCTGGCACCTAATCACTGTATTTGTGTGTGTGTGTGTGTGTGTGTGTGTGTGTGTGTGTGTTTTGCCCAAATTTGGGGGGGGGGTGTTTTTACACTATATTCCCTGCAAAGAGCACCTCCAGCTTCAGCAATCTTACCCTGCATATGCCTGATCTTGTCTGATCTTGGAAGCTAAGCAGGGTCAGGCCTGGTTAGTACTTGGATGGGAGATCGCCTGGGAATACCGGGTGCTGTAGGCTTAGACCATAGTCTTTCGAGACTGAAGGTTGCCAACCAACCAGACTGGTTAAAATATTACTTATGTTGAGAGGCCATTTGGACAAACCCCTTCTTCCTTGGCTAGGCAGTGGTGTAGTGGAAGGGAGTGGGAGATTCCACACCCATGTTCTTCACTCTTGCTTTTAAGGCACCTGGTGAGTCGATTGTCTTAACCAGCCCTATAATGCTTTCGATTTTGGGAATTCTTTCTATACAAAAATGTTTGTGGTGATCTTGGAGAAAAGGTGACTATGGGCACAGTCCTAACCGGGTCTACTCAGAAGTCAGTCCTGTTTTGTTCAATGGGGCTTACTCTCAGGAAAGTGTGGTTAGAGTACAGCCTAAGGAGAATATAAGAGAGCAGTGGTTCTCAAAACATTTTAGCACCAGCACCCGCTTTTTAGATGACGATCCGTCATCTAAATGGACCCACCAGAAGTGATGTCATTAACCTGGAAGTGATGTCATGGCCAAAAGCGACATCATCAATTCAGGCTTCAAGCCTATGCCACAGTTAGCCAAACATCCTCATGCTGTTATTTTACATTGCTCAGAATTCAAACATTCCAGCTTGGAAGTCAAAGAGGAACTCAGACTTGGATCCGTCTCCAACCACACAGCCCCCACCCCCTTTCCAGCTTCCTACCTTCCCACCTATTCAGGACAAAGCACCCTGCCCAGCTGTTCTGTACCCTGTTTTTCCAGCTCTGTATTTTCAGTGGTGGTTGAGCCAGGTGCTACACAACCCACCTGAAATTAGCTCGTGACCCACCTAGTGGGTCCCGACCCACACTTTGAGAAATGCTGCTGTGGAGAATATGGACAATGTTTTCTTGTTCTCACATGCACTTGCTCCCAGTGTGGAAGGGATTGTCACTCCCGAACTGGCCTTTTCAGCCACACTCAACGCTGTTCCAGAACCACCTTTCAGAGCGCGATACCAGAGTCTTTCGAGACTGAAGCTTGCCAACAACATGTTACTGTTTGTAATAATGATAAAATAATACCACTAGGGGTTATGTGATTAGATTGACTGGCAGTCGGCTCATGGCAAACAGAAGGAAATAGTTCTTCATGCATTAATAAGCTCCTGAACCTGCTAACATAGTGCTGTTAAAATATGATACAATTGTAGTATACAAAATATGAATACACTTGAAGGCACAACTTTTCAGAACTTAAATTCAAAGTTCAGTCTACACGAACTGCAGTGAACAGAAATTATCAGTAATTTCTATCAATACTCAGTTTTCCTTTTTAAAAATATTTTTAGCTGAGGCACAGTCTGGAGACAGGAAAACACAGTCAAGGCTCACCGAAATCTGAAGAACTTAAATGCTTGATTTAGGTTCCAGGAACCGTTTACACATGCTGTTTTTAATTCCAGTCCCACAACAAAATGAAGTCTAAAAAAAATAAAAATAGAAGAAGAAATGCTGAAATCTTGGGAAATAATTTCATTAATGTTGCTTGAATTTGTTTGCTGGAAGTGCTCATTTATTTGGATGTAATTTGTGCAATTTAATGATAACATTCCCTTTTTAATGTTAAATATACGCCTTGCTGAAAAGGGTGTTCTTGCTTGTTTTGCTATTACCTTGTGATTTCTGATATGAAAGATACCAGATGTAATAATCTTGTGGTATGAGATACTTAACCTTCTTCCTTCCTTCCCTAGGTGACCGATAACAGTCGCGATGAGAGCAAAAGCCTCAAGTCGATTCTTCACCTGCTGATAAAAATGATCAACAAGTATCGTAAGTCCAGGTGCTTTGCCATTTCTTCCCCACCGCACCCCAAATTCAGCACACCTTCTAATTACCTGGGGGGGGGGGTGGGAGTTGAAGGTCCTAAAATCAAGCTTAGTGTCAGCTTGCCACTGATACATCGGTCAACTAAGCTTCATTTAACTCATTCAAATTACAGGGGGCCCTTATTATCCACAGGGTTCCGTTCCTGGAACCCCCGCAGATATGGAAAACCGTGAGCATTGAAACCCTTAGTTTTCAGGACCCACCTCACCTTCTGAACTCGACAGGAGCTGGGCTCTGGTCAGGTCTGGGGGTTTTTCTGAGGCCCATAGAGGCTATCCATGCATGACCACCCACAGCTGCTGCAGGCCTCAGAATGCCCCCAAAAGCAAAAAAAATCCCCTGCCACCTCCGGTTTTATTGGAAAACCGGAAGTGACACTTTTATTGCCTTACAAGGCACTATGAGGTCAGGGGAACATTTACCTTGTAAGGCAATAAAATGTGATTTCTCCACGTGGCCTCTGTGGATCTCGGAAAACCCTCTGGACCTGACCAGAGCTGTGCTCCAGTTGGGCTTGGAGGGTTTGGAAGGGAAATTCAGTTCCCATGGATACCTGAAATCCACAGATGCCGAACCCACAGAGAACGCAGGCCCCTTGTATAGTCTGCTATGCGAAAGGGGTGTGATCTGATAGGCCCCCTTTTCCATCTTTGGTGCAAATGTTCAACTCTTCAGTAGTTTTGGAACCTGGTGGCTGATCTTTGTCAGCATATACTGCGTGCAAGACCCAACATTGATCCAAAGTCCATACTTCTATGGACTAACAAGTAAAATTAAAATGATCTTTGTTACCTTTTGTAGATCACTGATGTTTATAGAGCTGCCAAGATTTGCATTGCTAGGTTGTGGGAAACGGCTCAACATCCCATGCAAAATCAATGAATGGAGAAATTTTGGGAATTTGTGAATAGGAGCACAACAAGTCAGGCAAGATAGAAACCCAAGCCTGAATCAAAATACTGAGGCAATCTAGACTCTTTTAGATCAGGGTTGCCCAAAACCTGGCCCTGGAGCCACTTGCAGCCCTCGAGGCCTCTCAATGCGGCCCTCAGGGAGCCCCCAGTCTCCAATGAGCCTCTGGCCCTCCGGAGATTTGTTGGAGCCCCCACTGGCCCAACGCAGCTGCTCTTAGCGTGAGGGCAACTGTTTGACCTCTTGCGTGAGCTGTGGGATGAGGGCTCCCTCCACTACTTGCAGTTTCACGTCTGTGATGCAGCAGAGGCAGTAAAAGGAAAGGCCAGCCTTGCTTTGTGCAAGGCCTTTTATAGGCCTTGAGCTATTGCAAGACCTTCATTCATTCATAGAAGTTCATCTTTAATATATTCATTTATGTATATAAATTTATTCAAATTTCAAATGTAAATTAATTCTTTTTTCCCCCGGCCCCCGACACAGTGTCAAAGAGATGATGTGGCCCTCCTGCCAAAAACTTTGGACACCCTTGTTTTAGATGAACATCAGAAGAGCCCTGCTGGATCGGGCCAAAGGGGGGGGCAACTAATCCAGCGTCCCCCACAAGGAGGCCCACCAGATGCCTCCCACCAGCGGGAGGCTACAAGAGATAAGCAGGAGACAAAGGCATTCTTCTCTCCCTCCATTTCTCCTCTGCAAGTGGTATTCATAAACAATATGTTGAAACTCCCCCAAGTGAGTAGGTATCCCTTAGATCAGGGGTGTCAAACTCATTTCACACAGTAGGCCAAATAGCATTCATGGTGCCTGCTGAGAGCTAGAAGTGACATCAAGCGGGTCGTGACCAGAAATAAGCACTTTTTTCTCACGTAGAACTCATTAGTTGCAAATGATAGAAGAGAAAATATGCAAATCTTGATCATATTTTCAAGGTAAGGTAGAGCCCAATTATTATGAGGCCTGGATAAAGAGCTCCTATGGACAGTATCAACCCTCAAATCTTATGTTTGACGCCCCTGCCTTAGATGCAAATCTATACATTTCTAATTTGCCATAATTACAAACTCTTTGTTTGCTCCCAAACCTGCAGCTATCATTTGTTCGATGAAATGATTTCTTCCAGTATTTATTTCTCAATATTTCAATAGTGCTTTCAATACGTACCTATCGTTATACAGTGATTGTTTTTGTATTTCTTGTGTGTGTGTGTGTGTGTGTGTGTGTGTGTGTGTGTGTGTGTGTGTAAAATTTTATTTATTGAAATTCATGTGAAAAAGAGGAAAACCAGTAGGCACTTTAATTTGGGCAGAGTTGATTTAAATTTGCTTTTGAGGGGTGGGGATGGGTGATCTTAAATTATGTTTCCGATTGATTCTTTATATATTTTCTGACTAACGTTGCATCCTAATTAGTCTGTGATGTTTACTTGGTTAATCGGTGAGATTAATCAATTAAGAACATTTTG
Organism: Tiliqua scincoides; assembly: GCF_035046505.1. Taxonomy (NCBI): domain Eukaryota; kingdom Metazoa; phylum Chordata; class Lepidosauria; order Squamata; family Scincidae; genus Tiliqua; species Tiliqua scincoides. The sequence goes on from NC_089831.1 coordinate 15,771,971, forward strand.
ATCAACTAAAAATAGGTGCCTCTTCAGGCAACCACTTTTAAGGAAGTTGACAAGTGCCGTCTTAGAAGAGACATTCCCCCACCACCCCACCAAACCACCATATCAGCAGAAGGCAGGTTTAAAGTAGTACATCAGTGTGAAGAAGGCTGGATTTTCCAGCATGCTGTCATTGGTGCCATCCTTGGATATGGACTCCACTGATTGACTCACCTGACCAGGGCTTACGTATTCTGCATTTTCCCTGAATTGGCTCCATCTACCGACACGGTGTCTCTTGTCTTATTCAGGATGGAAGATACTGGCACTGTTGGCTGTATTTGTGGTGATGGTATGGTATATAATATCCCGGGAGGAAGCAAACATACAGCTGTGAGTATATTTCTTTTAAATAAACAAGTTTACATGCAACGATCAAAGATATTTGATCTTTATCATCCCTGCATTCTTAATTGCAAATGTTGTATTCTGCATCAGTCCTGACTCATTTCTGTTCCAACTTTGGATGCAGCTTGTGTAGAACTTTGAGGTAGGTTAGGTTCACCTCCTGAGCTCTTGGTTTTTTTTCTGGGCTCACCGCAAAACAAGAAGGGTCATGGATTGAGTCTCTTAGGAAAATGTGCAATCCTGAAGGAAGTCCTTTTCCTCTCTGACAGGTGGGGGCTTTCTGTAAATTTCTCAGTGGTGAAAGCAGTAAGAAAAAATGCCCCACCTGCTCGGAGGGCACTTTCACTAGGAAGAGCCCTAGTTTTGAAAATTGGATTGAGCCTGAGCGAGTCCTGGCACAAATTGCATCCAGGAATCAGGAGGGGTACGGAGGGGAAACCAGATTGCAGTTTGTTTGGGTCAAATGGGGTGTGCATAAACCCAGTGAGAGGCGCACAAAGGATGATTGATGAGCCCGCTGCCTTTGGAGTCTTATGACTCTTCCTCGTGAATGACTGATTTATTTCATTCGGAGGATAACCAGTACTGTCTTCTGCTCCAATGGGAAGGGCCGCAGCTCATGTGATTTGCATGTGGAAGGTTTCAAGTTCTGTCCCTGGCATCTTCTGTTGATGGGGTAGGGTTTGGAGAGATCCCTGCCTTGGAATCCTGGGGGGCTTCTTCCAGACATGTACAGATGGGAAGCCGGAGCAGTGGTCTGACTCTGTAGCAGACAACTTCACATATGACCATTGCAAGGATATTGCAGTAGTTATCCTTCTGAAGGGATTCAATTGGTTGTCCCTGAAGGAGAGATGCAAGTCATGAAACTCGGGATACACTGAGCCTACTAAATCCTTTCCGGCCAAGAGTCTTGTGGCACCTTAAAGATGAGCACATTTATGAAATCACATGCCATGCTTCTGATGGAGTGGACTGTGGTTCTCTTAGTCCTATGCTACAATAAGCTTGTTTTGTTTTTAATGTGCCCCAAGGCTGTTGTGTTTGTTGCCACAGACTAGCCACAGTTATGCCCCTGGAAAGTTTCTAAGAAACTAAAGTTGCTTCTCCTTTCATCCTCAACCATAAGTTCACCTTGTTTTGAGCTCCCGCTTGCTCCAGTTCAATGTGTATATTTACAGTGGTTAACCACAGTGGTTAACCAATGCTCATGTTTTCTTGTTTGTTTGCTTGTTTGTTTTAAACCTTTTTTAAAAAAACAAAATAAACAAACAAAAAAACCTGCATGTCATGGCATGCAGTTCCTGTGGCTTGTTCTTCCTCTCTCTTGCATGCGTAGAAAAGCAATGTTCAACCTTTTTCATGTCATGGCACTCTGGCAAGTCGCTAAAATTTACAGGGCACACCATCAGTTTTTTGACATTTGACAAGGCACATTGCACCGGCAGTGGGGGGGGGGGTTCACATCCCAAAGGCCTTACCAATAAATTACCCTCCCCAAAACTCCTGCAGTATACCTGTAGACCATCCTCGGCATCAGTGTGGTATGCTGGTTGAAAATTGCTGGTGTAGAATGCTCCTGGTTGGCAATAAGTTCATGATGACCATGAAAGGCAGAAACTTGTTCTTTAACTTTTGTGGGTTCACTTTCACACACTGTTGAAAAAAGTTGTTGCTGGCTTTAAAATAGAATTGGACAAATTTGTGAACAGGTACAGGTCTGTCAGCAGCTCAACCATGATGGCCAAGTTGCAACTTCATGTTCATATGCAAAATACCTTTGCGGACCTACCTGAATTATTGGCGTTGGGGTGTGGGTTTAGCTTACAGTGTTGACCTTTTGATTTCACCATCAGTGACAGTTTGTAGAAGAAATTCCCAATATTTTTTGCAATACCACAAGCCATTGCTGAGAGAATTTACAGTGGCCTGTTTCATTTTGAGGTGAACAAGTAGCACCTTGAACCAAACCTCTCTGTTAGCAAGTCCTCCAAGGTGTGGACTGTGTCATCTCTCACTGGGGAAAAATAAATAATCACTGTTTAAGTTGCACATTAGAAAGTCTAAGCCAGTAATTTTCAACTTTTTTCATCTCATGGCACGCTGGCAAGGCACACCATCAGTTTTTGACAATTGACAAGGCACACTGTACTGCCAGTGGAGGGGGCCTCACATTCCCCAGTGGCCCTTGTAATAAATGACCCTATCCCAAACTCCTGCAGCACACCTGGGGACCATTTGCAGCACGCCAATGTGCCATGGCACAGTGATTGGAAATGGCTGGTGTAAGCAGTCTGCGGCAGCTTGGGTAGGAAAACAAATGCCCTTGTTTTCTTTGCTGTTTGTCTTGCAGATTTTATTTCCCTATGCAAGATGTCAAGACGACTTGTCCTCTAGGAGAGGTGGAAAGGAAAGCTGCTCAGCTGATAGCAAAGTGAGTAACTGGGCTCTCCATTTGCTGCAGGAGGAAGAAGTTCCTGGGTCTCTTCCTGGGCTTGGGATTAGGGTGGGATCAAAGAAGAATCACTACTCTGGTGGGTAGGATGGGTGTAAACCAGCTCAGTCTCTTAGCATGCGGAATGCCACATTTGCCTGAGCTTCCCCTCTGGGTTTCTTGCAGTTACACACGGGATCGTCCACTGTTTTTACAGCTGAAGGACTACTTCTGGGTGAAGACCCCCTCGCCGTATGAGCTGCCATATGGTACCAGAGGAAGTGGTAAGAGCCAGCCAGCTGTTCCAGTTCTCTTAGCACTCACACCTTCTGTCTCAGTCGCTGTTTGTACATTTCACTTCTTCCTTCTCCTGTGTCTTGGCTTGGAGGATTTTCACGATTAAACATGCTACGGGTAACTTTTGCAACAGAGCAAAGTAAACTGTTCTACAAAAGTTAGTCTGTTATGTGCTTCCCCTCTAAGAGCTTCAGAGCATCATTTGATGGCTATCATAGTTTCCAGGTAGTCTCCCATCCTGCCAGGTTACAACCAGAGGGTAGAACTTGGGCCTCCCGTGCCTTGCTAAGCTTCCCCATTTGCCTTGTCTACCTGGTTATTGTGTGGCTTCTTATCCTCACCACATACCTTAACCCACTGTTTCTCAAACTGTGGGTTGGGACCCAGTAGGTGTGTTGTGAGCCAATTTCAGGTGGGTCCCCATTCATTTCAATATTTTATTCTTAGTATATTAGACTTGATGCCAACATGGTATGTGACTGCATTCGAAGAGATTTGTATTTTTAGCAGGCTACAATGTATATGCTTTTGACAATGATAGTCAATGGGGCCTACTCCTTGGTAAGTGTGGATAGGATTGCAGCCTAGGATTGTTTAAAAAATTTTTCCAGCTTGTTGATGTCACTTCCAACCATGACACCACTTCCAGGTTAATGACATCAGTACCGGAGGGTCCCGAAAGATTGTCATTCTAAAAAGTGGGTCCTGCGCTAAAAAGTTTGAGAACTACTGCTCTGTAAAAAGGAATCTTCCATTCCCAAGGCAGTGATATGGGGAGAATTTAGAGATAGACATTGCTGCCAAATCCAGTAGAATGTCTCCATAAGGAGTTCAATTTTTAACTTGTGCTTTGGCTGTTAGTTTTAGCCGAACTATCCCTCCCCTCCTGAAACTGCGCACCCCCTTGGACCAACTGAGAGGGTTCACTGGCATATCAGATCGTTGGCAGAGGTGCATTCAACAGTGTCATGTGAGGGGGACCTTTTTTGCAGTAGCACCCAGCTTATGGAACGCTTATGGAACCCTTTTTGTATGTGTGTCTTTAATATGTTGTGAGCCACTTTGAGGGAGGGGAAAGGCAGGTTGTGAATATTTTAAATAAATAAAATGAGTGACAGGTTTATTCCATGCCAGTTGATCATTTTGCTCTTTGTCTCTTTTTAAAAATGGCTGCATATCAGCTTAGTGTGTCGTAGAAACCAATGGGTTTCTCAAAAATCTTGCTTTTTGATTGGACTCCGACCAGCTCATTTTAAGAACACAAAAGGACTGCTTTTCTGTGCCCCAGCCCCTGTGTTTATACCATTAAGCAGCCAGATTCGGATAAACACTTCCTGTTCTCCCAAGGCGTTCAGCAAGAGGGACATTCCTAAAACAAGCACAATCTGGAGAACTTTCTGTACAAAGGTGGAGCAAATCTATTTCCTTTTCTCCACATTTGAGACAGAACCACCATTGTATATAACGGTCTCCTAAATACAGGCACCTATTGTGTTGCAACATTTTTTTCCATTCTCCTTATTAGCTAATCAAGTTTTATTTGCATTCCCTGACATTACTCTTCATTTTCCAGCCCGCTACATAATGGTACAGAAGAGAAAAATGCATCTTTTGTTGCCTGTCCTTGCAGAATTAATACTGTGTTAATAAATTCTAGGTAGGGTATAGTAGGTTGAACCCCTTTTAAAGAAAAAAAGCACTTAATCCTAGCCCCCTTCACAATATGTAACCTCAGTCAGGTTTACAAATCCTGATACTCATATAGATAGCACTGTAGCTTCTGCTGCAAATAATAAGAGCTTTCTAACTAGTTCAGTGCAGGGCATTGAATAATGCATTCTAGGAAAGCTGTATTGGCCATATGGGCTAATTTAGTGGCTCTCAAGCTGGTGGGTTGTGATGCACCTCGGGAACTGGAAACGGGCCATACCTCCTTAAGGGGAGTGACCCAGGAACGGGTGCCCCAACAGTGCCACAGCGATCATGGCGCTGCTGGGTCCCAGGAGTGTTTAACCTTACCTGTTGAGGTTGCACTGGCCTCTGGCAGGGTCTGGGAGGCTCACAATCCCTTCTACAAACGTCCCTGCTGTTGCACAGAGCTCCAGTTGGCGATCAGAGCCCACTTTGGCTTTCCAATAAGAGTTGGGCTCTTGTTGCTTGTTGCTGATGGTTGTGCTTGTTTCTCACTTGCTGCTGATAAGAAAAGATAAGACTTTCTACTGAAACGACTTGGGCTGAGTAAGTGCTCAGTTTTTCTGTAGATATGGATTAATGCTCAGCGGCACATATTTCTCAGACTCCCAGAGACTCCCTTGGTTCATGTTTCTGTCCTTGTCATCCCAGTTGTTTCATGTGGCTTGGACAACCTTGACCAACGATGGCCAGATGTGACTGTATATTGCGTATTCTAGTGTCAAGGAGAGGGAGATCTGAACATAGGAGTATACACGACATATCATCCCATTTAGTTCAGCATTGTTTATGCTGACCAGCAGGGAACCATTTTTCATTTCTCGTGCTTTTGTAAAAGCTGCCTTTGTGGACTTCTTAAGCTGAGAAGTGGTATATTAACATTTAAATAATAATTGTTGTTCTCAGTAATAATATCAGCTTGTGTTTATTGCTTTGCAGAGGATTTTCTCCTACGTGTTTTGGCGGTCACCAGTTATTCTCTGCCTCAGAGCGTAGAAAGGTGAGACTGAATCTTTCCTGTTGAAAAATGGTCTCATCTGAAGAAGTGATCTATATTGGTTCATCTCAGGAGCTTTCACTGAGGGTGGGAGGGGGTCCAGCTGCTGAGTCCTGGCTCTCTCCCAGTTTTGGACTTTGATGTATGTGTTTGGGGCTCTTTAAGAAAAAGGGCTCTTTAAGAAAAATTATGCACAGGATGGATAGAGTAGACAGAGGCACATTCTTTTCTCTCACTCACAATACCAGAACCAGGGGATATCCACTAAAATTGGGATAGAACAGTCAAAAGAAAACATTTCATTACCCAGCATATAATTAATCTGTGGAACTCCTTGCCACATGACATGGTGATGGCTCCTGGCCTAGATGCCTTTAAAAGTAGATCGGACAGATTTATGGAGGAAAGGTCCATCACAGCTTATAAGTCATGATGCATACAATCTCCTAGTTTTAGAAGTACTAGACTACCTCTGAATGCCAGATGCAAGGGAGGGCAGCAGGACGCTGTTATCTTGTCGTCTTGTGTGCTCCCTGAGGCATCTGATGGGCCACTGTGAGGTACAGGAAGCTGGACTAGATGGGTGTTTGGCCTGATCCAGCAGGGCTCTTCTTATGTGTGCCGAGCTGGAATATCCCTTTGCACTTCGACCTGTATTGAAGACCTCTGATGGACTCCATCAGTTTCCACCTGCAGTCTCTGCTCCCCTTCAGCTCTTCTCTAGCTCTCTCCTCTAGTTTTGGCTTTTTGACCAGTTCTGATGTTCAGCGGCCTGTTTTTACCTTTTTGTTGGCCAGCTTCCTGCAGTGCACAAATGCCCAGATTTAGTTTGAAAAGATTGGGGATTAGCAGTGTCCAGCTTGTCAGACTTTGATAGACTTTCCTGACTGCTCTTCCTGGATCCAGTGATGAATACGCAGTCCTAGGCTTGCTTTGGGGGTGAATCTCAGCTATATATCTGCCTGCCTGCCTGCCTGAGAATGAAGTCAGTTCTCTGGAAGTCAGTGATGGGACATAAAGCCAAGGGGGGGAAAAAGTGTTGGTTTTGGCAGAAAGGTTGTAAGCTGAGCTATCAACCAACCATAGCTTGAGAAAAAAACAGCTAGGGGAGGAGTTGGCAGATACATGGCTCTGTCTGTCATCCAGTATCCTAGATGATAATGGTGTGAATATACCAGGTGGATTTTAATCCTTATTCAAATATGAACATGCTGTGCAGCTAAGGGTGCAGCGTCATCTTGGTTCCCCAGTTTTCAGTTTTTAGATTAAGGCTGAAGACTAAGATGGGAACTGTAAATCATTTTTCATGCCAAAATTGATGATGACGAGAGACCTTTATTGGCATTAAAATCGTAACAATACATAATTAAAACACACAACATATCCATAATCACATAGCACACAGATTTAAACATTAATCTAGTGGCCAAGAATACCCTATAGGCTAGCCTGTTACAGGTCTAAGCTTTCAATCCAATTTCCCGGGAACTCACGACTGTAGAGACAAAGAGGGCAACATGGTCAAGAATTCCCCCCTCCTCTGTTTGTTAGATCACAGGATAAATGCCTCTGCTTGGCCCTGGTATCTCGCCAGGCATAAGATATTTCTGGCAACGGGGCTCATGTAGGGGGCAGAATAAGAGAATATGTTCAAGTGCCTCCATATGATTCAGGCCACAAGATCAAAGCCTTGCTGTCAGAGGTATTCCCTGCTATCAGCTTCATAAAAGAACCGAGGGAAGGGCATTACATCTTGCCAGGGAAGGACATTACATCCTAAGAAAGGTCCTTCTTTGCTGTGGGTTGTGCAGCTGATATAGATAAGATGGTATCTTACCAAACTGAACTGGCAGGTGGAAATGCAACAGAGAGCATAAGGTACGGGCCATACAGTTTAACTCCTGGTACTTAGAATCGAGCGTTCTGTCCTTAATGGCCCTATATGCTTTGGTTTGGCCCATCATTCCAGGCCTAATGATTTTAGCTTGGACATGCAAAATTAGCTCTCCGTGCAGTTAGCATTACCTGTTGAAAGTCTAAAAGAGTCTGTCTGTCCTCCCCCCCCCCCCCGAACAGGTCCTCTGCTTGCTTATCCACCTAGCTTTTTAACTAAAAAAAAAATGTGTCTAGGAGTAAATTCCTTTCCAGCCTGATACATTGGCAGTGAGTTGGTGAACTTTCCAGAAACCTACTAAAGCAGGGGTTCCAAATGGTGTGTTGAGGCATCCTGAGGCATTGCGAGGCACTCCCTGGTGCGTCGTAGGCTGGCAGGAAGACTGCGTGGCACACTGCAAACTGCAGTAAGAGGTTCAGCCCACCAAACCGAGCCCTTGCGTGCCATTTTCTCATGCTGGCAAAGGCCCGTCCACCCTGAGCCGTTCACCTCCATTGGTAGCATCCCAAGCGGTCTCTGAACCTGGAAGTAACTGATAATAATGTCATCACCAGTCACTCAAGGGGGGTGCACGCTGCATTTGCAGAGGGTGGGGGCGTCACAGAACGCAGAAGGTTGGGAAGCACTTTACTAAGGATATCCATTTATACACATAAATGGACGCACCAAAATGAGTGAGTTTGTCCGTCTTTACTAGTTGGAAAGTTTTCAGAAGCCGTTCCTGTAGTTCAGGGGTCTCCAAAGTCTGGCCCTGGGGCTAGATGCGGCCCACAGCAAGCCTCTATCCAGCCTGTGCCAAGCCTCTAATCCCCTGAGAGCCTCTGGCCCAGTTGACCAAACACAATCAGAGTTGTGCTTATGGGGGGGGGGGAGGGTGTCCATTTAAGTGTGTGCTTTATTTCTTGGGCTGTGTTTGTGCTTGGAGAAATCCTGGACATTCGAGCCCATTCATTTATTTACTCCTCTAAGTTCCATCTCTAATGTATTTATTTAAATTTTATTTTTAATTTTTTTTTTCTGGCCCTCGGCACTGTGCCAGATATTTGATGCGGCCCTTCAGCCAAAAAGTTTAGAGATTCCTGCTGTAATTGATGGTGATATACACGTCTTCCAGTCGGGAGAACCAAATGATTTTTGCTGCAATTAACAAGTCTGTTATTAGATACTTTACCGTAGGTGCTGAATTCTGTTCTGTAACATTAATGAAGATGTATCCTGTTTTCCGAGAACCCTTTTCCTGGCTGCCTAATTAAAATGTTCTCCTTGTTTTTCTTGCTCTCGCAGGATGAAGTGCCGAAGATGTGCAGTGGTGGGGAATGGACATCGGCTGAGAAACAGCTCCATTGGGGAAGCTATTAACAAATATGATGTAGTGATCAGGTACTGCAGAGTTGCTATTTTTCTCTTCACTCCATGGTTTTCTTTGGTTTACTCCATGGTTTCCCAGCATGATAATGTTAGGGTGATTAGAAGTAGAAACGAGGAAGGGCACCAGGATGCAGGTCTTCTGTTGTCTTGTGTGCTCCCTGGGCCACTGTGAGATACAGGAAACTGCAGATGGGCCTTTGGCCTGATCCAGCAGGGCTCTTCTTATGTTCTTATTTTCTTGTGGTGATGGTGAGATTTTGAATTGGTGGAGGATATGCAGCATCTACTCCCCTCTCTTGTTCAGGTTGGTCCTGTTTTGACGCCAACCTCGCCCGCTGAACAGGGCCCAACTTGAAATGGAGCACCTTTCCCTTATGGCAAGGTCAAAAGCTCAGTGGTAGATCATCTGCTTTGTACGCAAAACATCCTTGGTTCAGTTCCCGGTTTCTGCCTGTCTGGAATTCTGGAGAGCTTCTGCAAGTCACTGTTGACAATACTGATCTTGATGAACCAATGGCATGACTTAAACACAGTTTTGTATGACTTTTCTTGCCCTCACAAAGGCGGGGGGTGGGTGGGAAAGAATTGTTAAGGAAGGTTGGGGGGAGGGGGGTGACAGGCATTGGAAGGTTCCTCCTGACACAAGAAATAAGACTTCCTGCATTGTTTGCTAATCTTTGGGTCTCTCCTGTGTTGACGGGAGCTCTCTGCCAGATCTTACCAACTTTCTCAAGGTAAGGTGCTTTCTCAGATGAGATGGCAGAGAAGGAGGAGGAAAACAGCACTTGAGGTTTTTGAGTTAAAGACTTGAAAAGCCGTGAAGTTTTTGTTTTTTTTAAGTGCTTGACTTGAAACACTTGAAAAACTAATTTTCAGGGCTAGCAAACTGGAGAGAGCATGCACATCCTTGGAAATGTGAGATTGCTCCGAAACCCATTACTGTATTCCTTGTACTGAGACTTGCTGCTCCAAAAGATGTAGGAGAACAATATCCATGCGCTGATGTCATCAAGTTGTGCATTTCCTCTTCCTGCTCTCAACAGCCTGCTCAATGAAGCACTGCAAGGGAAACACACAGCGTGATGCGTTTGGGACACTGAGGCCCAAATCTTAACCAGCTTTCCAGCTCTGACATAACTGTGCCAATGGGGCATGTGCTGCATCCTGCAATTGGGGGGCAGTCATGGAGGCTTTCTGAATACCTCCGAGCTGCATTGCCCTTACCTCAGTGCTGGAAAGTTGGTTAGGATTGCGCCCTGAGTAAGTTTAATTACACTTATGGGTAGAGCATTCAGTTGCAGGAATGCTGTTTTGGCCAGCAGCTGGGTGCTTTATCAGTTCTTAAGGAGAAGCCCAGGGAACTCTTTGGGCTGATGTGTCCATTAAAGTTTATCTTTTCCTTGCAGTAAAGTAACTGCTGAGTTTGGTGCTTCCAATTCTACATCTTAATGGTGCTTGGAAGATAATTTGCTGAGTGTAAAAGAGAAGAGAATAATTGGAGCCAGACTTTGGTGCAGCGTGCGTGAAGATAATGGCTCGCAGTTGTACAATGTCGATGAGCCTCTCCATGTGATGTCTGCCTCAGTGTGTAACTTCCTTTCTCCACAGATTGAACAATGCACCAGTGCATGGTTATGAGCGTGACGTGGGCTCCAAGACCACCATGCGCCTCTTCTACCCAGAATCCGCACACTTCAACCCCAAAACCGAAAACGACCCCAACACCTTGTTGGTCTTGGTGCCATTCAAATCCATGGATTTCCAGTGGATGGAGACGATTCTCCATGACAAGAAGAGAGTGAGTTGCCGGGAGGGAGGTCAGGGGTGGCACTTGGATTGAACAGCTGACACCTAGCCTGGCAGAGTGGCTAAGAGACCAAGTTCCAAATTTCACTCCTGCAATGAATTCTCACTCAGTGGCCTTAGGCACGCCACTTTCTTTCAGCCTCAGTCTTCCCATCTGGAGTATGGGGAGAATAATACCTTCCCATCTTGTTGTAAGAATTCTATCAAAGAACTTTCTGTACAAATGGTAGGAGTGGTTGTTGACATCTGGCATCTACTCTTCATGGAGCCTGTGTAGTGGAAGGTCAGGAAGTGGTAGAAGGAATAGACACAGAGCCTAGTGGTTATCAGTGGCCCTTGCTCTTCCCTTTGTTCCATTCCACTGGCCAGACTGGTGTTTACTGGCGGAAAGGATTGCTGTCAGTGCCACCACCCAACACTTGGGAAGCCCAGCCATAAAGAGGCTGCCTTGGGAAACCCTTTCTCCCAGGCCACTAAACCCTGAAGATCCCCCTTCAAGGCAAACCATAGCAGAATCTGGAAAGCAGGGCAACCGAACCCCCCCCCCCTTCAGTAATGTGTGACTGGGGAGGTAATTGCAAAATATTGAAAGAAGTTTAGTGAAAGAGGTGAAGGCGTACAACGGTGGATGGGGCTAAAGCAGTGGTTCCCAAACTTGACAGGCCCACAGCACCCTTCACACTCACCGGGCACAGCATAGCCTAGCCTCTTCTTGCTGGTTCACTAGGCGGTTTCACTAGTTATCACTAGGTCATGATAATGCAAAATCTTGACCTGGTGAGTGGGGGGACAAGAGGCCACATGGTGCCCCTGTGAGAGTGCCGCAGCATCCCAGGGCACCACGACACACACTGTGGGAACCTCTAGGCCAAAGCAATGGCAAAACCCAGTTCAAACTGTAGCTAGCAGCAGTGATGAACCTGCCTCTTCTGCGGCCCTGGGCCGGGCCTACGAATGCCTCCCCACCTGACCTGGAAGTAATTGCGGTGACATGATAACGTCACTGCAATTACTTCCAGTACTCTTGGAGCTGTTGCACACTGCTTTGAGCGGCCATCTGCATTTTTTGGGTTTTTTTCAAAGCCGAAGAAGTGGGTGGTCTCTCAGAGTGGTACACAACTGTTGTGGGGGGGGGGGCATGATGGCAGCAGTACCCCCCCAAGGTGTACCACCCAGGGGCACTGTTCTCCGCCCCCCTCAGGTACGCTAGTGGCCTAGCATACGCCAAATAGGAAAAAGCAGTTGCTAACAGGAGGACACAGAAATGTAGAGGCAAATATGACAGAACATAAAATCTGACTCAAATAACTGAATATTTTTGCCCTACTCTTTCTTACTCATGCTGTTCCAGGAATTTGGTCCCTTCCCTCGCAAGGTGAGTGGGTGTACCTTTTGCTACAGCAGTAGCTGTTTAGAGATCAAGTGCACACTAGCATTCCTGATGCACTCTTATAGGACCTATAAGTGATGTCGCTGGTGTACCCCATTGGATGGATTACAACTACCTGGGCTTTGGCATTTCCTCAATGCCGTTATGCTGCTGTGGAAAGCCCTTCTGTGGCTGCGCATGGCACAACAGTGTCTCCGGACACTCATTGATGACGTCAATGATGGCATCGTCGCCAAACTTCCAGGTTGCTGAGCTCCAAGGTGCACGGATTTTGGCCTCAAGCTGCACGGCCTCGCAGCTTAGAGGGAACAGTGCTGGGCATCCCTATCTGCACCTTGATCTGGTTTGATGGGCTTGGATGCCGAATAAGCGGCTTTATTCCAGTCCCAACCAGAGGGCTGGCCAGGAGCTTCTTTCCTACAGAGAATCAGATGGAGGTAAAGCAGTCCACAGGGTGACTGGTCAGTCCTGCCATGTCACTCTGCTGTAATGATGTTGAATTCAGAGATGTCCGTGGTCAGTGCACCAGGATATCAGCCTTTAGGAGGCCAAGACATCACAAAAACTTCTGGGGGGCTAGAAGTGTCCAAAATTAGTGAAGAATGGGGAAAATCAAGCATTGTTACCACGGCTTGGTTCAAGCGTGTCTGAAAGCCAAGTCCTCCAACCCAGAAGTGCTAATATCTGGAGCATGGTTGCCCGTGTGGCCCAGAGGATAGTGTGCAGGGCTTAGATCTGGAAAACCTCATCCATTCTGCCATGGCTACTATTGACCAGCCTTGGACCAAGTCAGATTCTTCTGGCTGGGTTTTCTCCCTTTTAACACTAGAACCACAGAAAAACCTAGCTACATCATGTTGGGCAAATGTGAACTCCTGTAATGGTTGTATTAGTTACAGGGAAGAAATTCCACATTGCATCCCTGCAGGGGCAGATTTACATCCAGGTATCCTATTTTCCTTCTTGCATCCTCCAAGGAGATGAGGGATGCAGCTTTTTTGAGACATACAAAATTATGCAGGGGATGGACAGAGTGGATAGGGAGATGCTCTTTACACTCTCACATAATACCAGAATCAGGGGATATCCACTAAAATTGAGTGTTGGGTGGGTTAGGACAGACAAAAGAAAATATTTCTTTACTCAGCGTGTGGTCGGTCTGTGGAACTCTTTGCCACAGGATGTGGTGCTGGCGTCTAGCCTAGATGCCTTTAAAAGGGGATTGGACAAGTTTCTGGAGGAAAAATCCATTATGGGGTACAAGCCATGATGTGTATGCGCAACCTCCTGATTTTAGAAATGGGTTATGTCAGAATGCCAGATGCAAGGGAGGGCACCAGGATGAGGTCTCTTGTTATCTGGTGTGCTCCCTGGGGCATTTGGTGGGCCGCTGTGAGATACAGGAAGCTGGACTAGATGGGCCTATGGCCTGATCCAGTGGAGCTGTTCTTATGTTTTCTCCATCTCATCCTCACAGCATCCCTGTTAGTGCATTGGGCTGAGACAGAGTGACTGGCCTAAGGTCACTCAGTGAGCTTTCATGATTGAGTGGGAACTTGTCTCCCTAGTCCAGCACGCTCACACTGGCTCTCTAGAAATCCAGTGAAAAAGAGAGAACTGGTTGAGTCAGATCTTGCTTATAGTATGAATGATTCAGGTTCCAGGGTGCCGCAAAAATGGCTGTAATGAAGCATGTTTTCTGCCTATCTCCCTCCTTCTCCTTTAATCCCGCTGGATTTTTATGCCAGCAGCTTCTGCTCTTTGTCTCATGTCCCCAAGCATATTATTGTTCCAGGTTCGGAAGGGCTTCTGGAAGCAGCCTCCGTTAATTTGGGATGCAAATCCTGAGCAAGTTCGTATCCTGAATCCTTATTTTATGGAAATTACTGCGGTTAAGTTGCTCAACTTTCCCATGAAACACCTTCGGAAAATAAAGCAGGTGAGACAAAGGGAAGCAGAATGAATGAATGGTTTGTTCTGAAGGCTTGTGACTTAAAAGGGAGCAAGATTTTCATTCCCCTCTCTGTGCTATGACGGTGTCATCTCTCCCTTCCCTTGGCAGCCTGAGGGCCCAATTCTATCCAATTTTCCAGCACCAGTGCAGTCGCAATGCAGCCTCAAGGTAAAGGAACAAGTGTTCCTATACCTTAAGGAGGCCTCTCTGACTGCTGCCCCATCACAAGATGCACTGTGCACCACAAGATGCACCACAAGATGCCCCACCCACTGGCACAGCTGCACCAGCACTAGAAAATTGGATAGAATTGTGCCCTAAGTTGTTGAATATCTTGGGTCCAAACTGTAGGTGGTCTGTGATTTGGTTCTCCAGGAAGTGGCATCGCTAGGAAGATGCGGGGGTGCAAATCGCACCAGCTGACGCATACAGGGGGCTGACACCACTTCTCGCCCAAACTTTAAAAATATTGGTATTTCCCAGCAATACCTTAATGTTATATATACGAATCAATGCGTAACTGCATACAGAATGCAATGAAATACATTGTGTTGAAATATCTCTATTCTGTCAAAAGATATAGCCAAAAAACTAGAGAAGGTGGGGCAATGGTACATCACCACACCCACTGCCCCGGGTGTTGCCCCGCCCACTGCATCAGAGGAGGTTCATCATAGGGGTGACACACTGGTCTCCTTCACTAGGTGACACAGGAATTGTTTTTAGAGCTTAAAATCTGCTGTGGGCAGAGGGGGAGTGATGATTTGGCATCATGGGGCAGAAGCACACTGGTGGAGGGGGTGAACTCGCCCCCCCCCCACACACACAAACATTGAATCTTCCTTACTAAAACTGCTAGTATTCCTGCTAGGGAAAAGAAAGCAGGTACAATAGAGGTTTCATTATCGAGATTGAGAGCAAGTTTAGAAGAGGGTGGATTGAGATTTGGAAACATCTTGAAGGGATGAGTTTAAATGCTCCTTCCCCTAGTGTTGTGGCCTCTGTTCCTCTTCTCCTGTCTGCGGTTCCTCCTATGAGGAGGAATATTCCTCTCTGCCATCACCCCCCCCCCCCAAATATCCTTGCAGGTCAGGGAGAAGGATACTAGTTGTTTTGCATCTGACGGGGTGCAGCTCAGGCCTCAGTTGATGACCTCAGTGAGAATTGGACCTTAGTGCCTATCATTTCAGGACACCTTCCAAATTTTCCTCCTAGGTTCTCCAGCTGTTTGTTTTCCAGCTGGCAGGCTCTGGCTCTTCCCATGTTTGCCAAACTGTATGCATCATTTTTACCACTTCCTGTTGAACTTTACCAGATTTACAAGTTGTGTCTTTTGTGGGTGTGGGGAGGCTTAATTGGAGTATTGACCATTATCAGGAAGAGTTTGAAAGATGAGGGGGAATTCTTATGCAAAACTGAGATTCTGGATGTTTTGTGCTACAAGCCTGCAGCCACACTAAGCAAACACAGGAGACAGATAAAAGTCAGACATGCAAATTTAAGCATGAGTCACATGCCCTCATTTGCAACCAATCCTGTCTCTCCTCACTTCCATAAATGCCACTAGCCCCAAGCTGCCTCTCTCTAATCTCTAAACAGCCAATGGTATTCGGGGTTTGTATTCCTTCCAAGTCTGTAAGATTCCCCTTCTCTTTGTCTTGTGAGTTCTACTCTGAAAATTATTGCCTATTACGAGTATTTGTGGAATTGGTGAATTGTTTATAACTATTAGCTGTTGGTGCACCTTGTTTCGATGGTGATTTATTGTCCCAAGTGGAAACCAGTCTTGCACTATATTAATTAACTGTTAATTGAATGAAGGCTGCAATCCTATACATCAGTGTTTCCCAAACTGTTGGTCGGGACCCACTAGGTGGGTCGCGAGTCAATTTCATGTGGGTCCCCCACTCATTTCAGTATTTAATTTTTAATATATTAGACTTTATGCCCCCATGGAATGTGACAGTTTATGGGGAAATGTTACAGACTTGTACTTTTAACAACCTACTATGTATATTCTTTTAACCATGACAGTAAATGGGACTTAATCCTGGGTAGGACTGCAGCCTAGGATTGTTAAGAATTTTCCTGCCTGATGATGTCACTTCCAGTCATGACATCACTTCTGGTGGGTCCTGACAGTTTTTCATTCTAAAAAGTGGGTCCCGGTGCTAAATGTGTGAGAACCACTGCTATACATACTTTCCTTGGGAGTAAGCTCCATTGAAATGGGTCTTGCACCTAAGTAGACACGTATAGGATAGCACTCTAAATCTACATAAAAGTTCATTTTTTCTCAAGACTTAGAAACTGCAAGCTTTGGGGTTTTCCAACATGCCAGAATTCTCTGTTTCCCTTCTCTTTTCTTTATGCTTGAAATAGAGCCTGGATGTTGTGGCTTTAAAAAGTTCTTAATTGTCTTAATAAAGGGATGATCCTACCATAACTTTGAGATTTTTGCTTTCCTGTAACAGAGGTTGTATTCAGTAATATAATCCTTGGTTTATTTGCCCTAAGCCTGTCTGGATCTGAACTCATCTCCTTCTACCCTGTTTTAAGGATTAAATGGGGCACTGTAAAGCAGAATTCTTAAATGGGGTGGAGAGTATCATTCTGATCTGTCTGCCTCCAGAAACCAACCACGGGATTAGTGGCCATCACCTTGGCATTGCACTTCTGTGATTTGGTGCATATCGCGGGCTTCGGATACCCCAATTCTACCAACAAGAAGCAGACTATACACTACTATGAGGAAATCACATTGAAGTCTATGGCTGTGAGTAACCATTTCCTCAATTTAGCCTATGAACATATCCTGTTGACTCAGATTATTGTCTCACCTATTCGTCTACACTGCTTAGCATGGCAAGCAGACGACTGTCTCAGTTCTGCTGTCTTTTAACTGGAGGTGATGGAGACCAAATCTTGGTCCTTTGTGCATGCCAAGTGTGCTCCCTACCTAGAAACTAAGGTAGTGCCTGCAAACTTGTCCCTGACAGCTCCTTGCCTTGCTCCAGTCATTCAACAACGGTGTGCTAAAATACCCTACTGACAAATAGGAGTGTACCATAACCATTGTCTAGTAGCTGTGGTGTGCTCCTTCCTTTCCTACTTCATCAATATTGTTAAGCCAAGGAGGCTGGAGACTTGATGGTGGAGATTACATTTTCCTGTGTATGCTGTTCTTCCTTTGCCGAACCAAGCATGTGGAATAATTTCTACCCACCTAGTCTTCCTGACTCCAAAGGAGATGAGCATCACTTACGTATTTCATAAATATCCAATCAGGAATACACAGGAAGTCTTGACACGTGCTTAGATCAGTGTGGAGTCACCTGCACAGGAGGTGTCCAGGACACTGGTGCAAATATGTGTGATGTCAGCTTTGCCTGTCAGCAACTGTTACCCTGCACTTGCCCGATCTCGTCTGATCTCTGAAGCTAAGCAGGGTCAGGCCTGGTTAGAACTTGGATGGGAGACCGCCTGGGAATAGCAGGTGCTGTAGGCTTATACTATGATCTCGGAAGCTAAGCAGAGTCAGGCCTGGTTAGTACTTGGATGGGAGACCGCCTGGGAATACCGGGTGCTGTAGGCTTATACTATGATCTCGGAAGCTAAGCAAGGTCAGGCCTGGTTAGAACTTGGATGGGAGACCGCCTGGGAATACCGGGTGCTGTAGGCTTATACCATAGTCTTTCCAGACTGAAGGTTGCCAACCAGCTTTGCCTCCACCATCTGCCCTAACATCTAGTCCAGCGGCACTCAAAGTAGGGACTGCAGTACGCCTGGAATGCGGTCCCTGTCTGAACCTCATACAAACCGTCCGCCTGGGCACTGTGCAAAGTTCTCCTCATTTGGAGGATAGGGACGCTCTGGGCAGTCGTGTTTGCTGCCTGGTTTCCCAGAAGGCCACATCACGGGACGTCCAGGCAGACATGACTGCCCAGAGAGTCCCTGTCTTCCGAACAAGGAAGATTTGCACAGTGCCTGGGCAGAATCGAAAGGTCCACTCGCTGGGTGGACGGAGCCTCCTGAACCCTGGATCTGGCCCCCTGGGCTGGGGTTTGAGCGACCCTGGTCTAGTCCTAGGAGATTGGCCATAGTTCAGTGTTGGGACCACATGCTGTAGGCCACAGGTACAACCCCCTAGCAGCATCTCCAGGCAGGGCAGTGAAAGATTGGCAGAGTTTCAGACACCAATCAACTTAGACCAGGTGTTCCCAAACACCTGGGTGTCATGACACCTTGGGGCATCGCAGCACACCTACGAGGGTGCCCCAAAATGTCCCCAGTGGCCCCTCCTATCTATACCCCTGCCATCTTGAACCTCACAAAATCTTGCAAGATTTGGACACCACACCTTGGATCTCGTGAGATTTTGCTAGATCCAAGATGGCTGTTCCCAGCAGAGCTGGGAAGAAGATGCTGCAGGGGTGTTGGGACCCAGGTAAGTTTGGGAACCACTGGCTTAGATAATGCTAAGCAAGGTGGACTAACGGTCTAACTTGATCTAAGGCAGTTTCCTAGGAGAGAACTGAGCAATTGCCATTAATAGGTGACAAGAGGTTCCGCTTCCAGTTACTTCCAGGTCAACAGCATACTGAGCGTATTAACATCTTAGCTTTAAGTACATGCTAAGGGGTGGCTCCTTGGTATACCCTGGCCTGTTTTTCTGCTGGGCTGCATGGTCTTGACAGCCCAATGTCTTTTAGGGGGTCTGATTTGCTCTTGCTGTGTTTTTCTAAGTGCTGAAAACCAGCGTTGCGCATGGCCTAACGGGTTTCCCATTGTCTGTCTTGCAGGCTTCGGGGCACAACATCTCACACGAGGCATTAGCAATAAAAAAAATGCTTGAACTTGGACTCCTCAAAAACCTCACTTACTTCTGACAGGACGTGGATTGCAGTTCTTCCTGAGCTGGCTGTCGGCCAACTGGAGCCTGTCACAGCTGCCGGCATCCTGCGCGCGGCTCTCGCTTCTCCCTGAAGTTGACTAGTGTGGAGATCTCACGGCCTGGTCCTCGTGATTGTGTAGACCAGGGTGGAAGCGACGGACTCCTAGATACGCTAGCAGGCAGGGAGAGGGACGGTCCTGGAGTGAGTGGACCTTGGGAGCCATGGCGACAGGCGGCCTTGGCAAATTCCACCGTCCTTGTTTGGAAAGGCAGCGGTATTTCCTCTGCCTCGAGTCAAGACTTTTGGGAATGGAAGCTCCCACATTTTCATGTGTTTGTGGCAGAGATGGGGGGGGAGATGGATGTGTCCTGTTGGTGGTAGTGGGGAGCCTGAAGTGACTGTGGGCCTCTGAGGTCACCTTACAACAGACACTCCCATAGGGGCACACCACAACATCCTCTCCCCACCCCCCACCCCCGTGGCCTGCTGCTACCTTAAATCACTTTTGCCTTCCCACTCTGAGAGATACAGTGATGTCTGTTTATGAGGCTAATTAAGTTATAATTGTGTCCCACACCTCCTAATAGAGCAGGAGGCAAGTGAATGAAGGATTATTGGTGGTCTCTCATCCCTCCATTCCCCCCCCACCCCATCCTGTTTGAATCCAGATGAAGCTAAGGATCGTGCTCAGTGTGACGCGGATTACACAATTAACCTTGGCATGTTGATTTGGCTTGTGTAAGCAGCATGTGGAGGAGAAGGAGAGATCCAGACTGGTCCTGCAACAGACTACTACAACCCCCTGCCCCTGAGATCCCTGAACCTGCTATTTATACAAGAAAAAGCAAACATGCTTGGTCCGGATGGTATGACTAAAATCATGTTTAGGGTTTGGCCCGTATTGATGGAAGTCCTCCTGCAATGGAAGGGATGAGAGTTGTTGATGATGCTCTCTCTCCCCCCCCCCCTCTCCACATTATGAGCTCAGCGGGGGCAGTTCTTGGGAAACCGGAGAGTGGCCAACAGTATTTTGATAACTGTTTTTATACTAAAAACAAGAAAGCTGAACTGAACAGACTGGGTTTCTGGGCACTTGGTCAAAAGCAGTTGTGTGGAGGGCGTGTATGTGTGTGTGTGTGTGTGAGCATGGATGAGAGTGTCCAGTCCGGGGTGTCAGTATATTTTTAGGGAGCACCTTTTAGATATAAGCTGTAGGCTTCTTTCCACCTGGTATGTGATGGTCCTTCCCAACCAGGAGGGGACTGCAGTAAAATGCAAACAAGGTCGGGAGGGACTCCTTACCTGCCCTAGCCAAAGTTGAAGCTTGGAGGAGGATGAGATGGTAGGAAGGGGTGCCTCCATTTTGGAGTGAGAAGGAGCAAATGCTCTGTTGTTCCTTGCTAATGGAACCCAAAGGTGTAGAATACCTTTACCTGTGTTTTTTTTCACTAGGAGATGGGGTGTCATTCAGGACAAAGTCTCTTCTCTGGGGGAGGGGACAGATTTTGAAGCCCACTCCTCGTAGGCAGGGGTTGTGGTCCAACCATTTCAGGAATGGGCCCAAGTCGGGTATGTCTGATGTGGGGGAGCATAAGATCGATGCTTGGAAACTGCTCTCCTTAAATACTGGTGTGTGTGTGTGTGTGTGTGTGTGTGTGTGTGTGTGTGTGTGTGTGAGAGAGAGAGAGGGAGACTTTGTACAGGAATAAATATTTTTAATTGCCCTCTTCTTTTAATACAAATTGGAGGATCAAAGTTTGTTCTTTGTTCATTTGCTCAGTTTGTGTGTTGCTTGTTAAAAGAAAGTGAGAGGGAGAGGACGGCACAAGTTCGCCGCAGCACCTCCACCACGCCACACCTTGCTCGCACAGCCACCGTGCCTTAGCCGTGTTTGGTAGTGTCCAGCTTCCAGGGGCAAGCTGGGAAATTTAATCTCCAATGGCTATAAGTCATCACATCCATTGCCAAGACGACAACGATCAATTTGATTGGGTTGGGTTGATTTTGGGGCTAATCTTGCTGGGGTCCCTGGGAAAACAAGCAATCAGGGAGTATTAAATTGTTAATTTGGGAGCTGGTTAAAAACCCAGACTAGTCTCTGGAGGCAAGAGGGAACAAGAGATGTTCCTACCTAAATGTTGTGATCCCGGAACGGTTTTGAGTCCTTGGGGAACGTGGCAGTTTTGTTTCCCGACTAAGCGATACTGCAGTTCAGTGTTAAGTAATTTAATAAATTTAATTTAAAACAATGTTTTATGAAGCATCTCTATGTCTGTTGGGGGGGGAAGCAAGGTTGGTGTTGGTTTCTGGTGAGGGTCACAGGGCTGTTCTGTTGGGGTGGTGTTCTTGTTTGGAACACTGGTGAAGGTGGTGATGGTGGTGGGTGTCTCCTCCACAGTTGGTCTCCAAACTCCTACAGGGAGGCGACCATAATCCTCCTGAGGCCTGGCTCATGTGCATATGTTTCTCCCATGCTGAAAAACAGGGAAATGGCAGAACAAGCTACAGTGTTGGAACGTTGTGCTGTGAGGATTGGCTAGGAGCATTGCCCTTGCTGGAGAGGTAGGCAGGACAAATGTGGGACTGTCTCAGGGCTGTGGGCTCTGCTCCCCTCAGCTGCCTCAGCCACAGACCTCTGACTCAGAGAGGACAGATATTGATGTTCCCATCCTGGGCCTCCTCTCTCTTCAGTTGTATGCTCAGCCGTCTCCATTCTTAGGAGCAATGCACCTGCTGGCCACTGCCCTTGATCTGCCCTCCCTAGCGATTAAATATAGCACTGCAGCCTATGCAGCTTGAAGCCCTTAAGACATTCAAGTCACATCCAAGACTGGCAAATGGATGTAGCAGGGCTGTTGCCTTGGCAACTTTTGGGCAGTGTGTCTTGCAGTCTTCCATCCTGGCTGTTCTCTCCACTACCTGCAACTCATGTGAATCATTTGGGTTCTTTATAGGAGTATCTAATCCCCCAGCCTCCTGGCCACAGAGTTATTCCTCAGCAGGGCTAGTTGTCTTCCAGGACAGTTTCACACCCCCTCCTCGAACTATGACCATCGTCAAGGTATTAAGAGTAGTTCTCTTGTACGAGCAACACGTAACACTGCGTAGGCCTCAGGACTGTTCTGATAGGACCTGTCAACACTGCAGCTTCCCCTACCGCTACAGTCCCAAAACAGGTTCCAGATGCTCTCCTGCAGAGGGGTAAACCACACTTTGTGTATCAAACACTTTATAACACTTAGGGCACCATCCTAACCAACTTTCCAGAACTGGCATACCTGTGCCAGTGGGGCATGTGCTGCATCCTTCTGTTGGGGGGCAGTCATGGAGTCCTCCTCAAGTTAGGGCAATGTTTGTTCCCTTACCTCGGAGTTGCATTACCCTTAGGTCAGTGCTGAAAAGTTGGTTAGGATTGTGGCCCAAGTTATGAAAAATAACAGTTATTTACAGCTACTCTACACAGCCACTCTGGGGTGCAGAACTGTGTGCATGTTGTGTCAGGCCTTGTTCAATACCCAGCTCAACTAAGGAGGACAAATCACAAAAGCACAACGGGTGGATCCGTTTTGTGAATGGTCGACAGTCACATGCATGGGATTCATGTCAATTGCAGATTGGTTTGGGCCCCTAATATTATTCCCTGCACATAACCTCACCCATAACACTAAAGCCATATGGAGAGACGTGTCAAGTACTGCAGGCAAGTCATTTTACAGTTGTTAATTATTGTGATGCGTCTGAAAGTGCCAACCGGACAGTTTCATTCCAATTAGTTGATTGACAAGCCCTTGCAGCCACTTTTGAAAAAATCACTTTATGTCTCCATTTCTCCATCCTGAAATTTTGCATTTAAAAAATGTTGAGGGGTTGTATTTAAAATGCACTAAAACCAATCCCATTCTGGTCATTGGTTGGTGCCTTCAAAAGCCACAGACCTGTTGCGTTTTTGAACTGGTATTAAAAAAAATGTCACCTGCCAAACAAGATGTTTGGTTTTCTGCTCGCCTACGTTAATACTTTTAAATTTCATATAATTTCATCCCAAGTCATCATGCCTCAGTTGTACCCTGCTAATCTGTTTCTCCCCCTTTCCCGCCCTTGTGATGCCCCCCTTGTTTGCTGTGAACTCTCTCCAAACACCATGCTTGCAGTACCCACGGCCCCAGAGTTATAACCGGTGCAGAAAAATCCAGTGTCGGCTTTTCTCAGTCGTGTCTCATAAATGGGTGATTTGATTGAGCTGAAAAGTGGCTCTTTATTGGCGCCCGGCAGATGCAGCAAGTCTCTTAATTACTTTTATGACATCACTGCCCCATTAAAAAACAAAAGAACGTTCAAGCCAGCGCTTTTATAGGCCTTGATGAGGCTGTACCCCCTCCCCATTTAAAGCCCCTCACTGCTTTATGCTGACTGATAAATAAAGCAGACAACTTCAAATAAAACAGTCCCAGATCAAACCCAAGACTATTTTTCTTAACCCAGCAAGTGCTTTTGCCACAAGTGTATAACCATAGCATTACCTGCAGATCAGATGGTGCAGTCCTACCCACAACTAAGATCCATTGAGTTCAGTAGGACATGCATCCACAAGCACGTACAGCAGTGTTCTTCAGTGTGTGGGTCGCAACCCCAATGGGGTCGCAAAGCCTCATTTGGGGTGGGTCGTGGCAACCTTTTCAAAGCCTGTGCAAAAGAGGGCTTGGATCTGCTCCAATAATGGTGTTGCATTGATACAAGCCTGCACAGCCTCTTCTCATGGTCTTGACCCTCAGCTCCTAAGGTTGGCCCTGCTCAGGCTGTTACATCACAAGATTGTTGTGAAGACACAAGAGGTAGGAGGAAGTGGAGTGGCATATTGGGACCTGAGAAGGGAGTGGGATTAGCAGTGGGTTCCAAGTCTCATTTTTTTTGGGGGGGGGGGGGGGTCATGGCACAAAAAAGTTTGCAGACAATTTATTTCTGAAGTTTGAAGACAAGTTTGGTTCCTAAACATTTACACAGAAGATAGCAAACCAGGTCGTGATCAGATCAAGGAGCCTTTCTGAGCAGCAGGGAAGCCCGCAGAGGGGTTTGTGAGCCTCCTGTACCCTCCAGATTGCCAGTGCTAACCCCCAGGTATGTCGTGAAACTCCTTGGTCGTGGTGGCAGCTCAATCACTGTGGTGCCGTCACCTGCATCAGTGCTCAGTCAGTCCCCTGAACGGGAACTGTCTGCTTCCCACCATGGTCACAACCCACCAGTTTGGGAACTACTGAAGTAGAGCAGCCATTTTCAACCAGTGTGCCTTGGCACACTGGTGTGCCACGAATGGTACCTGGTGTGCCGCGGGAATATGGGAGAGGGTCATTTATTAGTAGGGCCACTGGGGGATGTGAGCCTCCCACTGGCAGCACAACGTGTCTTGTCAATTGTCAAAAAATGGATGGTGTGCCTTGCCAGTGTGCCGTGAGATGAAAAGTTGAAAATCACTGATGGAATAGAATGACTTTCAACCCCTAAGATGGTGTTCAAACGTTGATCATATCAATAATATTTCACAGATCTTGATTATCTAGATCCTGCTCACTGTACGCTAGCTAGACTTCTGGAAAGTGTGGAAGATGATGGGCCCAATCCTATCCAACTTTCCAGCACTGGTGCAGTCACAATGCAGCCCTGATGTAAGGGAACAAACGTTTCCATACCTTGAGGAGGCCTCCATGACTGCCTCCCCACCACAGGATGCAGTGCATTCCCCATGGGTACGGCTACACTGGCACTGGAAAATTGGATAGGATCAGGCCCAATGTCTCTTGAGGGGATTTATGGCACCCGGGGGTGTTCTGAATGAAAAACAGTGTGCTTAATTCAAAACTCTAGCTTGCATTGTTTTATTCCCCCTGGTTTGTCTGACGTCTTGAAAAGCCACAGCTGTTTTTCATGGAATGCTACGAAAGGTTTGAAATCTGGGAGGCCTGGAGGCAACTAGCTGGTCCTTAATGGGGAAACAACGCATACCAAATTCAAAAATCCTGGTTGCCAGATTTTATATCCCACGGTGGTGCTGCAGCTCATGTTAAGGCAAACTGCGGTGTTTAAAAAAAAAAAAAAGTCTTAGTCAGTACTTAATACATTAGCGCTATAGAGTGAGAAAATGTACTTTTGTACTAAATTGCATAGTTGATAGGCAAAGTGTCCATCAGTCGCTCACCAGCTGTTTCTTTGCTATTTATTTTCCTGTGGATATATTTCCATGTGGAATTTCAGCTGAGTAAAGATGACTGCATACGTGTCACGGTAAAAACAAACACAGATATTGTGCGCACAGTGTATGTAAAATGCACGGTCATAGGCACACAAACTATAACAGAGACGACAAAATTTTTATTCTGCCACTTCAGACCATTTGTCTCCCATGACTACATTTGCACATTGGAGGGGAGGGGTGTCACCTGAGCAGTGGCATCCCTAGGGATTGTGTCACCCGGTGTAGGAGGCTAGCACATCACCCCTATGATGGATCTTCTCCCATCATGCAACGGGCAGGGCAACACCATGGCAGTGGGTACCATCGCCCCACCCCTGTTGGGTTTATTTTTGCTATAACTTCTGGTGGAATAGAGATATTCCAGTGTGGTTTGTTTCATTGAATCCTGTGTGAAATTACGCATCAATTGATGATATAATATTTGAAAATACCAAAATTTAAAATTTTTTTGGCGAGTAGTGGTGTCGCTCAGTGTGGACTGCACCCCCTAGCAATGCCACTGAGGGTGGGGGGATCACATGAATCACTTTTTTCACACTCACAAAGTATTTCAGTGGAGGATTTTGGAATGGCATCAATAGAATCGCAAGCACAAGTTTCATCACACAAAAAAAATCCATTGCATGTTTTCAAAGCAAGGAGTGGCAAGAGTTGGCTCATTTGCTTGCTTCTGTGTCATGCTCTGGTACCAAACCCTTTTGCAGTGCTGATGTAAACTATTCTGAGTAGACGGCATTCATTCTAGTTTCTTTTCTGCTGCAGGCTATCATGCAGCAAACCTGATTGATGGGCATCAGATTTGATTGTACAGTTGGACTGCAACTTTTTTCATCACAGACTAATCTACCCAGCAGTTCACCTTCTCCTAAGCCCATCAGCAGACAATGGCGGGTAACGGATAGTTTTCATGCTGAAATTTTTGGGCAGTTTCTCAAGCAGGAAGTGCTGTCGCCACGAGTCAGAGCATGAAAAGGCACCACTGCTGACTCAGGATCACTTAGTAATTGTTCTGTACACTTCTCTTACATCAAACATTTTCTTCTGGCATGTGTTCCTGGTCTGATTCAGAGCTCTTTGCATGTCACTTTGTGTAGATATGGAAACACAAGTTTCAGGACATGGAGGTGTCTGCAGGGAATACAGCTTTGCCACAAGGAATGTTGGCTGAATTTACTGCTGTTTATGTCACCCATCTTATTTGAAGCCTGTTGTCTTTTGATTTTATTTATGTCATTATTTTTTGGGCTAGCTTTTATCTCAAGCGGATGAGGAAATATTCAAGATAAGACAATATCCTGGTGCCAATGCAATTAGGTTTGCTGCCAAAATGTTTTGAAGGTTCACTTGTCCAGTAATGCCAAAAGATCTTCCAGCTTACGGGAAGAGGGATCTCTTTCTTGATCTAGAAGTGCAGTGGTTCCCCAAACTTCTGGAAGACTTGTTGCGATGTATTTACATATTATTTACTATTTCTAGAGGAGTTACAAAAATATCTTTAGTAGTTTTCTTTTCTGGAAGTTTATCATTTACTTAAGTAGACATGTTTTTCCACATAATAGTCTTCTACTCTGAGCGTCTGGGGGCCCAATCCTACCCAACTTTCCAGCACCGGTACAGCCGCAATGCAGACCCATGGTAAGGGAACAAATGTTCCCATACCTTGAGAAGGTCTCTGTGACTATCTCCCCATTGGCACGACTGCACCAGCACTGGAAAATTGGATAAGATTGGTCCCTGGATTTGTGGACTTGGGTGGCAAAATTCTCATTTGGTGTGGTCTGAGAAAAATCATACCTGGTTGCATTTGTTTAAATGTGTCCAGAATCAAGTTTAATTTGCCCTGGTCTTGCCCCAAGGACAAACTTGCTCACTGGTGTCCCATAGGTAGAATTATGGCAGGATATGTACTGGGAGGGTTCTGAAATTTTTGGCTATTCTCCTGCCATGAGGGTGAACACTTATTCTTCTGTATTCACAAACACGAGAAGTAAAACCTCTTCACAGTAAAGCCTCAAATGGCTGAAACGCCACCCTGTGGCTGACTACATTGGAAATTGGAGCGATTGATCTAAACAAGAGCAGTATGTTTAGTGTGTGAACTGCAAAGCCACGGCAACATTAAACCTTATAGAGAATGTAATTCACAAATCCATACAGCTAATACATTACAGGATTCAAAAGGTTCTGCTCCAGAATAATAAAATCAAATCATATTTTTTTCAAGCAGAAGTTTGGTGGCAGTTGACAATGAGTGTGTTATAGTTTTCCTTCCCCCCACCCCAAAAAATAAAAGCTTAAAGGTGTAGTGATTATGCTACATAAGGGGAAATAATATAATTTACTTTTTGAACTTGAAGTATAGATATGCTGAATGTGCATACCGTGTTCCTCCATGTTCACTGGAAATGTTGCATATCATGTTCATGTTGGCAACCTTCAGTCTCAAAAGACTATGGTATCGCGCTCTGAAAGGTGATTCTGGAACAGCATCTAGTGTGGCTGAAAAGACCAATTCGGGAGTGACAATCCCTTCCACACTGGGAGCAAGTGCAGTCTGTCCCTGGTCTGTCTCCCTGGCTATGGGCCTTCCTTCTTTACCTCTTAGCCTCAGACTGTTGGCCAAGTGTCTCTTCAAACTGGGAAAGGCCATGTTGCACAGCCTGCCTCCAAGCGGGCCGCTCAGAGGCCAGGGTTTCCCACTTGTTGAGGTCCACTCCTAAGGCCTTCAGATCCCTCTTGCAGATGTCCTTGTATCGCAGCTGTGGTCTACCTGTAGGGCACTTTCCTTGCACAAGTTCTCCATAGAGGAGATCCTTTGGGATCCGACCATCATCCATTCTCACGACATGGCCGAGCCAACGCAGGCGTCTCTGTTTCAGCAGTGCATACATGCTAGATGTATGCATAACTGTATGCATAACATGTATGGAAATGTTGCATAACTGCCCAACAAACATAACCTGTTGGAGAACTTTGGCCGCTGTAGGGCCTGCTCAATTGTGAATTGGTTTTTGCAAAGAGCAATGTGTTTGAAGAAGGATTTGGTTTAAATAATGATATTGTCAAACATATGCCACAAAAAGTGGATGGAGGGTGCCAAGAGGGGAGAGGGATAAGAAATGCAGGTGAAGGAGGAAGGAGTGATGTAAATAGATGGGAAATGAATGAAGAACAATGAAATTAAATTGGTTGAGATAAATGAAAGGGGAAAGAGGAAATGAATGAATTAGGATAGGAAGGGGGTGGAGGAGACATGAATTGAAGGTGGAAGGTAGTGAGGGGGGGGTAATGTAATGGTGGTATGAGCTTTAGGAACTCAGGGAAAATATTAATACCCACTTTGTAGACTGTAGAATAATCCGGTGCATGTTTACTCAGAAGTAAGCCCCATCCAAGCCAATGGAATTTGTGCCCCATCTACTCAAAGTGTAGAGGTAAAGAGGTGGTGGAATACTGGACATTTCCACATTGGATTGCAGGTTTGGGTTCTTGTTTCCAAATGCTACTCCTTGCAAACCCACTCCCCACCCCGGTGTAGGTAATAAATAAGCACAATGGGAAACAATGTGCAAATAAGCACACTGGAGGAAAGATACCACATAGACCTCTCTACAATGTGCTTGTTTAATACATGCTGGAAAAGGGGTGGTTCTCCCCCCCCCCATGCATAAGGAAGAATTTTAAAAATTGACTCTCCCACCTGTGATCTGAAGTAGAGCAGTCCACAATTCTACTACCACATTTGAGCATCATCTCAGTCCTAAATCCAGTGTGCAAACATAAGAGGTGTAGCCCTTGAAGGCTCGGCCTTTTGAGCATGCCAAATAGCTCCATGTGCTGAGAACAGTGCAGGCTGATTCTGAGTACTGCATCAGATGCCAAAGGAAGCCTGCAGGTTCTCAATCTGGAGCCTCAAAGTGCACCTTCTTCCCTCATTTTTGGTCCCCAGTAGCTTCAATCCTGCCTGCAAAATCTTTGAATTGAAAAAGTGTGTGGCTGGCAGGTAGTGCTTCATATAGGCTGATGGATTCAGCCCAAGTCGACGGATGTTGGTTCGAAGGGTCGTGTGATGAGGCAGACTGGGTTGCTCAGTTTTGTTGGTGAGAAAGACACTCTGCACATGTTCAGGGGCAGTCTACTTAAAGCTTGGCTGCTGGTGGTCTGTGTGCTGACAGCCTCTCTTGAAAGCTGATAAGAGATAGGAGGATGCTCAGCGATGCCATTGACTCTTGGGTTTTGAGTCTCACATCTCCTTGAGTGTCCCTTGTTCCCTTGAGGACAATATTCATCCACAGGCCAGGTCACCAACAGGCCTGCATCTTGTGCTGGTGGAAAGTCTCTGACCCAGACTGAGCAGATCTTAAGCTGCTGGGAGGCAGCAAAATTGTCCCAAAATGGCAGCTTGTATAATAAATACATTTCCAGTGGTTATCATATCTTCCTCACTGGAGATATTCAACCAGAGGCTGGGCAAGCATCTGTTGCAGATGCTCTAAGTGGATTTCCTGCCTAAGGCAGGGGGTTGGACTAGATGACCTATTAGATACCTTCCAACTCTATGATTCTATTATCATACAGTCATATGCAAAGTATATGCAGTATTCCAACCAGGCTTCAAACAAAGTTTAGTTGGGATTTGAACCTAGGTCCCTGGGAGCTGGGTACTATGCACACACACCACCAAGGTGGGGTGGAGACTTTAGACCAGCAGTCACCAAGCTCACGACTGCTGTGAATGGAAAAAGGGGTCCCCCATTTGGACCCACTCTTACTGTTCCGCTGTGCTGTTTGGAAGAAGGCCACCCAATCACCGTTTCGTGACACTCCAGGCAGACTCAAGGTGACTTTCTGTGCCTCTCTGCTGCGGCCCACTTTCCTATGAAGTTGGCATGGGCAGGGCGGGCATTCAAATAGCCTTGTCATCTTGGCAAAGGGTGTTTAATTCTAGCAGTGAATGTTGGATGAAAAGAGTGGCTTGGTCTTCTTTGCCCCAGAATTCAATTCTGTCTTGAATTCAGTTTGTGATTTGGTTTCAAGAAAGTTGCTTGTCTAGTCTGCAAGGAGATTATTCCTCATGGCACAGTTGTAGGCTGCCTTGTGGCGTTCTGTGGCAACCTAATGCGTCATGTGTACATGGTCGTGCCTGGAGGCAGAGCTCTTGTAAACACAGGGTGTGTGATTATGACTATGAACAGATCCGCCTCCCTTTTTATTTCTGCCCCTTTTATCACCAGCATGTTTCATTTAATCGGATTATATGATGTCGTCTTGAAAGCAAGAGCCAGCTTTCCGTGCGAGCTGGTGTAGCACGAAGCGGACACTTTTCGGTTTTAATCTTGCCTCTGTCACGAACCTCCTTGATGGCCTTAGGCAAGCCACTCTCCCTCTTAGCCTCAGTTTTCCTCATCTGCAGTATGGGGATAATAAGTCTTACTTGCTTCATCTGGGGCCAGTTTGACTGATACTCTTAGCAACCAACCAGCCTTCTGCAATAAAGACGGTGTGTGCTTGCATCCTGTTCCAACCAGGAGAGTTTGGGGCACTGTCCAGAATTGTGTGTGTGTGTGTTGGGGGGGAGGGGAGGGGGTTCCTCAAATTGTTCTGCTCTGTCACTAAATGTATAAATAAACTGCCTCTAAATTTTTCTTTGCAAAAGCAATTTTGCTTTTTTGCTTCCCTGTTTGCAGTGGTGTCACTCGGGGGGGTGTGGGCTGCACTGGGTGTTGTGCAGAGATCGCTACGCACTACTACTACGTACTAAAATATTTAAAATCTTGATATTTTTGAATAATACCTTCATGATGTATATCAATCGATGCGTAATTTCATGCAGAATGCGATGGAACAGACCATGTTGAAATATCTCTATTCAATCAAATGTTATAGTCAAAAAACCAGTGGGGCAGGGTAAAAGTACATCACTATGCCCACCACCTGGGGTGCTGCCCACCCACTGCATGGGAGGTGGTCCGTCCTGGGGTGACAGAAACCCCCATGATGCCACTGCTCGTTTGCTCAGGGAAGGAAGAATCAATGCTGGATTTGCAGAAATGACACAGTTGAGATCATGATTTGACTAAAATTGGAGCGAGGAGGCGCCTTCATTCATTTCATGATGGTTCCTCTTACCCCTGCCCCTCAGTTTGGGTACTGGGGAAATGGCAAAGCACAGTCAGAATCCTTTTCAAAGCATTTTGCCCATGGGTCTTCTGCTGGTTCCTAATGACAAGAGCTTGGTTAACACCATACTGGGATTTCTCTAACTGCAGAAATCACACCCCTCTCTCCCGATTCCCCAGAAAGTATCTGCAACTGAGCTCTGAAATGCAAAGCTCGGGCCCTGCGTTCCTTTGGATTCCTGATGAATTTTAAGGTTTAATGAAACAAACAAGTGCTCAAAAAAAGGCTGCTCCCCAAGCAAATTGGTTAATTTGCAGCCAGTTTAATTGCTTATCACTGTTGCTTGTTACATATTAATGAACAGATGGTTGGCGAAGCTCCTGCCATAGACAGTAAAGTAAAACAAAATATACTGGCAAGGCAGCTGGGTCTCTGAACAATCATTAACTGCTCGCAAGGGGTGGATCAGCTGCCATGAATTTGCATATTAATCAACCTTCATGAATTATGTGTGAGGCAGGATTGCTGATGGTCTTTCAACATGCTCTCAGCTAGGGACTGAGCTGGCCCTCCAGAGATCAAGGATGTGGGTGGTTAGGAGGGTGCCATTCAAGCACTTGGCCAGTAGGTGGCAGCAACAGAACATCTGAAAAAGGCTGGCAGCTGGAAGGGGGGGTTAATAATTCCTATGGCTTGTGTTTGAGTCCAAGCCTAATAATGTTTGGCTGGTGCAAGAGCACAGCGCGTAAGCACCTGTCAGTTTCGCCGAGGAGGGCTCGCCATGTTTCCGTGTGCAGTCTGCAAAATTGGAAGTCAAGCTGGCATGGCAAATAATTAAAACTGAGACTGTTATCCAGGGATTTCGAGTAGCGTCGCCCTAAATAGCTCCCCTGGTTTATTGGCTGGAGATGGGGAAAGCAGCTGTGAGGCGGATGCATGGCTTGCTGGCTTGGTGAAGCGGAAGCCGCTGTGTGTTAGATGAAGTGTTTAATGGGGCAGTCATCTGCATTGAGAATGCCCACTGCCTGCCCAGCAGATTGGTTCTTTGCCTCTGCCACTGCAAAGGCTCCACTGGGCATTGGTTCAATTCCTTAATAGAGGAAGCTGCCTTTGATTGAGCAAGGCCCTTGGTCACTTTAACGCAGAATGGTTTGCACTGATTGGTAGTTGCTAACCAGCATTGCAAGCAAGGAGCTATTTTTCCCCCTAGGCTTTTCCTGGAGATGCCAAGAATACCCCCCTGGACCCTTAGCGTGAAATCAGTTTCTGTGCCTCTGACCTTAACAGCCCTTCTTAGAGTTTCATCTGGAATTGACCCACTTCCCCCCAAAAGTCAACAACAGGATCTGCAAGGTATGGAAATCCAGCCTCTACTTTTGGATATGGACCTCTTCAATGAAAATCATTACCTTGCATGTGTGTTCAAGAGAGCCTCTTTTCCAAACACTCACAGACTGTGAGTTATAGCCACGTCCTTTTGCTATTTGATGGTGACTGGAATATTGATCTGTTGTAGCCAGTGCAGGAGACTCTGGGGGTATTTGCTATCTGTTTCTGGGAAAAGGAATGGAAAAAGTTTGAACTAAGCGAAACAGAGCTTCATTGGTGAGAGCCAGAGTGGTGTAGGGGATCAGTAGCTAGACCCAGAAGATCCAGGTTCAAATCCCTGCTGGGTCATAAAGCTTCCTTGATGACCTTGGGTCAGTCACCGATCTCTCAGCACGACCTACCTCACAGGGTTATTGTGAAGACAAAAGAAGGGGAAGAACTATGTACAGAACCCTGAGCTCCTTGGCTGGTATAATGTGAAAAATAAATTGGAATGAATAGCAGATTGTGGAGGTTTGTGGCACAGCTGGCCTGGAACAAGAACTGGTGGGCTGCACCACAGTTAGGCTCACACTCCATCCATTGTCATGCTGTTCTTTTGTGAAGGTGAGAGGTGAATGCAGCTGGAGTCACAAGGATCTGCATGTGAAGTGTCCGTGGCAGGCGCTCAGTGCAGAGGTCTAGCAATAGTCTGAAGGGCCATGACTGGGGGTGTGCAGTTAATGTATTTGCTTCCCATGCAGGAGGTTCCAGTTTGAATCCCCAGCACCTCCAGGTAGTGCCAAGGAATCCAGGAGACCCCTTTCCAGTCTCCATTGACAATATTGACCTAGCTGGCCCAATGTACTATGTAATTCATTCAAAGGCAGCTTTCTATAAGAGGTCTTTAACAGGTAGGATGGGACCTGGAAGTGAGTTGTAACTGAACCTCAGGTGGCTTGTGGCAGTGTTGCCAAGGTCATTTTGTTGGGTATCTCAGGCTTCCACAGTTGGAACAGTAGCCAGGGCAAAGGGGTATCAGATGAGGTGAATCCTGGCTTTGGAGAGGTTGCTTTAGCTCAGCCGAGTCTTCAACAGGTACCCAACTCACCTGCTCTCCCATCACAGCACTTCGTCTTGCCTCCTTTTCCCCTCTCTCTAATGTGACAATGCCACTCTCTGCTCCTTCTCTTCTTCCAACTGACCTGGAAGGAGAGAAGGGGCATAATACACGGCTGCAGCTGGGTGGAGAAAGTGACAGGATGGTGGCTGGAGTTGTTCACCCAATCCTCTCATCCACTGGGCTCATATAGGTGGCTTCCCATGTTGTAGACTGCAAGTAGGTTCCAGCTGTTGCCAAGTTGAAGACCATTGTGCCTGTGACGTTTTTTCGTAGTTCATTTACGCTGGACCGACTTTGTGGCATACGTACTACAAAGATTAGAGAGCAGAGAGAGAGAGAGAGAGAGAGAGAGAGAGAGAGAGAGAGAGAGAGCAGGGCCTTGGAGCTGCCCCTCCAATTTTTAAAAGTGGAAGAATTGCTCCAGGAAGGTGGAAGGTCCATGACATCACAGATGCCAGCCAATCAGTGCCATGCACGGGCAAACATACAGAATTAAGCTTAGTCCTAGGGAGAACTGTGTGAACAAGATACAGTGGCGATACTTCTACGTTGGCCCTGCTGCTCAATTTATGCATTTCTATCAAAAGTACAGGAGGGGACTGAAAAGAAGCAAATGATAGACTGGACGTTGTGTGCTGCATCTAGAAGCCCCGCTAGCAAGTTCCTTCTACGATCTTTCTACCACCGTGCTCCCAAAGAGACTTCTGTTTGTACAGTAAGTTCATCCACAGAAGGCTTATCCTGAATTATCCACACACTTGGGCAGGGTGGGTAGAGTGTGGACTTCCATGATCTAGAGCAGTAATTCCCAAACAGCAAGCCGTAGCTCTCCAAGGGAGCTGTAGGATCCTTGCAAAAAACATGCCACCCTATACAATGTATAGGATTGTCGCCTTAATAGGGAGCTGCGGCCAATGACCCAGGAGGTCAAGGGAGTCACCAGTCAAGAAAGCTTAAGCCTTTTGATATAGAGCCTTGAGACCTACTGGGCTGAGCTCAGGAAGTGATGTTGAGCTCTACCAGTGGCTCTCCAGTTGTTTTCTGCCTGCTCTCAGGTGTTTGCTTAAAAATAGGAGTTGAGAAACGCAGCAGTTCTTTGGCAGCTGGGGAGAGATTTGGAGGGGCTTTGAGACTTTGACCTGCTATAGTTCTGCTCTTCTTCTGCTCCACCGCATGCTAGTTTAGAAGGGGGGTGGGTGGGAGAGTCTACAGTGACTTTCAGTGGAAGCTTTTCTTTCTACTTAAAATAGCACGTGCAGGAGGGTACAGCTGAGAGTGGAACTACAGCAGGGATAAACCTTAAAGCCCCCTACTCTCTCCTGTTGCACTTCTGCTCTGTTCTGTTCCCTCTGCTGCTATTTGAAAACAAACAAACCCACTGGGACATGTTATGCATTTTACAGCGTCCGGTAGTCTGTTTCACCCTAAATTGGGGTGTGTAGTTGGAATCAGAACTGTGGAAGGGGCAAAGGGATTAAGCCCATTCACCCCGGCATGATTTTGCCCCATTCCAAGTAGCTTATATCACCCCTGGTTTCAGACATGCAGAGACCTGTCCTGTCAACGGTTCCATCTGTGTTCAGCTCACAAGCCAACCTGTGTTTTGGGGTGTCAGTTGACGTAACTTTTCCAACCTGGGCAAGGTTTCTTATTGGAACAATTCCTAATATGCAGGTTCATCCTTTTTAAACTGGGTAAGTTATGTGTGTGTGTGTGTGGGGGGGGGGGGGAAGAATCAACTTGTGGCTTATCTTGTTAGATAAATAAATGAATAAAAAGTTGAATGCAGTGGTTCCCAAACTTACCTGGGTCACGACGCTCCTGCAGCCTCTTCTTCCCAGTTCAGCCAGGTGCCACCATCTTGGATCTTGTGAAATCTCACAAGACCTGAGATGGTGGTGCCCAAATCTAACAAGGTTTCATCAGGTGATGCCCAAATCTCACAAGATTTAATGACATCCAAGATGGCGGCACCCAAATGACACAAGATTTAGGTGCCACCTAAAAAGTTTTCTCACGAAATCTTGCAAGGTCCAAGATGGTGGCATCTAGAGGAACAGGTAGGAGGGGCCACTGAGGACAAACTGAGGTACCCATGAGTGTGCTGCAGTGCCTTAAGGCAGTGGTTCTCAGACTCAGGGAGAGTTTTACTTCCTAAAAGTCTTTGCAGGGGAGGGGCTAGGGCAGTGACACGATCCCCAGCATCGAGTCACTAACGGGGTGAAAGGGGGGCTATTTTTACTTAGTGAGGGCTGTTGGCAGCTGCAGGAGTCGTGGGGAGCCCTGAGCAGCAATCTGCAGTGCTCCCCGATGCTTAGAATGTTGATTTAGAATGTTAGAATGGTGAGAAAAACAGGTTGCCAAGCAACCAGAAAGTGCTTAGCGACCAGTTTTTCTCAGCACTCTAACATTCAACGTCAGTGTTTTTCAAACTGTGGGTCGGGACCCGCTAGTTGGGTCATGAGCCAATTCCAGGTGGGTTCCCATTCATTTCAACATTTTATTTTTAATATATTAGACTTGATGCTACCATGGCATATGACTGCATCTGGGGAAATGTTACAGACCTGTACTTTTAACACGCTACTATGTATATTCTTTTAACAATGTTAGTAAATGGGACTTACTCCTGGGTAAGTGTGGGCAGGATTGCAGCCTAGGATTGTTAAAAATTTTCCTGCTCGATGATGTCACTTTGGGTCATGAGATCACTTCTGGTGGGTCCTGACAGATTCTCATTCTAAAAAGTGAGTCCCGGTGCTAAATATTTTCTACATCAACATTCTAATCAAAGGGGAGCCCTGAGGAGGGCTGCTTGAAGCTCCCCCTAAATCCTGCGGCTGCCAGCAGCCCTCAGTAAGTGAAAAAAGTCCCTTTCACCACAGTTAGTGATGCAATCTTGGGGACCGCATCGCTACCTTCCCCTCTTCCCCCGCCCCTTAAAGGGATGGGGGACGCTTTACATAAGCTGGTGGGTTTTGACCCACCTGTTTGAGAACCACTGCCTTAAGGCATCGCATCATGCACTTTGAGAACTCCTGATCCAGTGGTTCCATCTGCACATAGCAGCTAGGAAGGAGGCCAGCTGCATTGCCAGTGTATACTTGATTTCCCCCCCTTGCCCCCACCACAAGTCTGCCCTTCAGTATGTTCTTGCCACCTACATGATATATGACAGATGGCCGTTGATCAGAGTGACAAGCTGGCTTCTGGATGTTGGAACAGGACAATCACAAACACTCGGATGTTTCCTGCACTTCCACTGAATGCCAAGTGCATGAAAAGCCATTGTGTGGCTGGGCTCCTTGCCCCTGGAGTTGTATGTAATTTCTCTCTTGGAATGTAGATGTTTTATTTGACAAGCTTCCAAATGAACCCCACTACAAAGGTGCTTGTAACAACTTGTGTATTAATCTTTCAGTTGTGCTATTGAAGGGGAGGGGGGAAGGAGGGAGGGGGCAGGAAATACACAATCGGCAGTAAGAAAATGCTCTACTGTTTCACCCTTTGGGAGGGTCTCCTCTGTGATTGTCACACGTCACTCAGACAATGAATTATCAGTCCTCCGTCCACAAACAGCCCCTCAGTGACTGAGGCAGATTTCCGTTTGTGTATCTGCGTGTGTGCTGCTGAGAAGTATCTCTTAAAAGTTCTCAACTCAGGCCTTTTTTTTTTTAGTCCAAAGACACACTGTAATATTATGAACACCAAACACCAAACAAAAGAAAAACAACAGAATGGAAAAAAAGACCAGAATCGGCAGCCAGCGCACAGTTAAGTTACACCAATGACCGTTTCTCCCTGTTTCACTGAACCCTTAAGTTAAGTCACCCCCTTTTGAGGTTGCTGAGAATCACATCTTGGGGGTTGTGAGTTTTCAAAATGGGGCTAAATAAGCAATAGAAAGGGCAGTTGTTTGGCAGGTATAACAGTCTGAAGATGCACCGTCCCCAAAATGTCCGCATCAGGAAGTGATGTCACAGAGTAGGGGAGAAAGGGCACTAGGAGTATCGGTCCTGTCTTCATAAAGTGACCAAAGATGGAGGATTTGACAGTGACCTTCAGGAGGAAGGTAGCATGTGGTCCCACCAAGTGAGACGGGAGGGGCTGCTTGACTGAGCAACTGGGAAATAACAAAATTTGCGGGTCAGAAGGAAGACCATGTGCTGTCTTAGATCATCTTGTGGGCTACGTGGGTCACGAAGGCGGGAAAGACAAGTTATCCTAGTGACACACTACACAGCATGGAAATTTGTACTCTTGTGGAGTTGTTTAGAGCGCTGGACTTTCCCTGAAAGAAGTAGCAGAAATTACGCATACAGACAAAGCAACCAATGACGCTTGGATTTTGTCCATTTCAACCGATCGTTCCCCAGATCTGCTCTTTGTCTTTCTGCCTTTTTTTTACCCCACTTTCCCTAAGCTCAGCCTGCTGTAGGGAAAAAAACACTTTGTGCTTAATCTTAGTTTGGGTTCAGCTGCGTTGGATCTTCCTCCCTCCAACCTGCTTCATGGAGTCAAACAGGTTTAGGAAGGAAGGAACTGTCTCTCGCCTGGACAGTTGGAGTCTATGTTGCTGATAAAATCTAGCTCCCTTCACCTTGTGTGGGCAGTAGTTTTGTCTGTTTTTACTCTAGAAAGGGGGGGGAAGTGCTTTGAGGAATTGAAAACCACTAGAACGCGAATGAAACCACAGAACAACCTCCACCCCACCTAAAATGCACCGACTCCAGCAGACTCCCAGCTGCTGGCAGGGCTAAGCTTCAGGTTAGGTGGTGCCTTGACCATCCGTGTTTTGGCCCATCTCCGTCCCGCTTCCCCTCCTGTTCAGTTCCGTCCTGTCCTCTCAGACATGGGTCTGCATTCTCCTCTGCAGGGGCCGGCTGGGGTCTGAGTTCTGAGAGGAGGACTGCGAGTGGTGGGAGGAGGAAGCGGACGCCTTGCTGGCCTTGTCGAACTGTACGTAGCCGTCCTGCTTGCCGCTGCTGCTGACGCTGCTGTCACACTGCGTGTCCAGGAAGGAGCTGCTGTCGCTCATGGAGCCCCGCTGGAATTCCCGCTCGCACAACTCGATGGAGCTGCTGCCCATGCCCAGGACGAAGCGCTGGCTGTAGTCGTAGAGGCGGTTCTGCCCACTCAAGGTTGTGTAAATGTTGGTGAAGGACATGCCAGTTGGCACGCGCTGCTTGTTGGCGGGCCTGAGATCTGGCTGGCATCCCGAGAGGGAGATGGTGGGAGTAGAGTGGTGGTCCTTGAAGGTGTTGACGCTGTAGTAACCATTAGTGGGATCCTGGAAGAAATGGGAAGAAGAGATTTTTGGGGGAGAAGGGGGTGTGCTGGGTTTCTTTGGGGTCAGCCCTAAGTGGCCTGGCACACCACCACCTTCTACCCACCAGCTCCTTGGATTTGAAAAAAAAAGGAGAGGGGAATTGAATGGACTGGGAAGTATGGAAGAGATGAAAGTGATTGGCTAGAGTGTCTGCTGTGTGGAGAAGAGGAGAGTGGTTGGCTAGAGTGCTGTGTGGAGAAGAGGAGAGTAGTTGGCTAAACTGTCTGCAGTGTGGCGAAGAGGTGAGTGGTTGGCTAGAGTGTCTGCTGTGTGGCGAAGAGGAGAGTGGTTGGCTAGAGTGTCTGCTGTGTGGCGAAGAGAGTGGTTGGCTAGAGTGTCTGCTGTGTGGAGGAGTGAGGAATGGTTGGCTAGAGTGTCTGAATGAACTGCCAATAGGGCTTGTGCTTCCCCCCAAATTTAGGAAACTTGAATGTTGGAGTCATGATAGAAGAGGAATGAAACATTGGGGAGCAATGGACAAAGTGCTATTTTGCCAATAAAGATGGAAAAAAAGACTGATTGTAAGGATACTAGGATTGAAGCCCCCTCTGTCTCTCTGAAGAAGAAACTAATTAAAGGGAAGGTCATCATTAATCCATCCCAGATGCACCAAATAAAAAGCAATAAAATGGATCAGACCTGTAGAGAAGAAACTTTAAAGTAATGTTGTAGGAAGACCTGTGATTTATTTATTTATCACATTTTTATACTGCCCTTCCTCCAAAGAGCTCAGGGTGGTGTACACAGCTGCTCCCCTCCTTTTGTCCTCAAACAACAACCCTGTGAGGTAGGTGAGGCTGAGAGAAAGTGACTGGCCCAAGGTCACCCAGGTAGCTTCATGGCTGAGGGGAGATTTGAACCTGGATCTTCCGGGTCTAAGTTCACCTCCCAAAGCACTACACCACCCTGGCTCTGTGATGATGATGAAGATGAAGAATTATTAGGAGTAACATGCTGTTTTTTCAACAACAACAAAGTTACCAAAGTGATTTAAATAGCAAAAGTAAAAAATGGAAAGATGGTTCCTGGTGAACAATCTCAAAGGAAAAAAGAAAGAACGTGGCACAAAACACCTGCAAGATGAGCACTATGAAAATGGCTGTGTGGGATTGAACAGGGACTGCTGCACTGCTTTAAAAGAAGCATCTTTGCCCAGTTAGCTGGAGAGAAAAAATATAGATGGATATTGGGCAAGTGCTGGATATTACAATGCTCTATTATGGTTAGCAAGTGCTATGTGCAACCTCCTGTTTTAGTTCTACTTCCATTAAAACACATGCACAAACAAGCAAGCAATCCCTCGGCTATGCTGAAGCGCTCCAGCTTGGAGGAGATGTGTATCAACAGAAAAAGATGAAACTGCCCCACTTGAAGCTCCTTGGTTGCTCTCCTTTCATGCTGTTTGATGGCACCAGGAAGTCCATCTGCCCACACAACAGTTTGCCCGAGAAGCACCCCTGTTGGAAAGCATCCTTTCTCTCTGCTCTGTTCCTTATTCACACACAGAAGAAACGACTTCCCTTCAATGAAGGGATCTTCAACCCATTGCAATTCTGGGGAGGGGGATCTGAGAGGGACAGCTGCAGCCTCATCCCACAGAGATGAAGAAGAGGCCGATGTTGCTATGGAAACAATTTAGGGGAAAAATGGCATCTGATTGATTTCTTTTTTAATTAATCCCTTCCCTCCAGCTCACCTCCTTGCCTCCTCTCCCCCCCCCCCCCCCCCAGCAAGCAACTTAGTTGAAAATGTTGAAGTGATTGACTTTGGGGTACCTTTCATGTCAAGAGGATGCCACATGGCAAGGTCTAAGTCCTGAAGATAAAGGCCATGTTCTTAAAAGTGAGAGTGAGTGAGCAGCTTTTGGAGACTTTCTCTGTTTTCCACAGCCTGCTTCCTCTGTGTGTGTGTGTGTGTGTGTGTGTGTGTGAGAGAGAGAGAGAGAGAGAGAGAGAGAACGCACTGGTTGAACTCATTGGTTGGCAACCTTCAGTCTCGAAAGACTATGGTATAAGCCTACAGCACCCGGTATTCCCAGGCGGTCTCCCATCCAAGTACTAACCAGGCCTGACCCTGCTTAGCTTCCAAGATCAGACAAGATCAGTCATGTGCAGGGTAGCAGTTGGCAGTGAAGTTGAACTGAAGAATGTCATTAAGGAAGGGAAAATATTGACAGTTTAGTTCTTTCAGTTGGCTCAACCATCCGGTGGGATTAAGAAGCAGGAGGAAAACTTGGCCGGGGGTGGGAGGGGGAAGGAATCCTTATCAGATGAATCCTGACAGAAGCAGAATATTGGGTTGGAAGAGGGAGCACAAACCAGTAGGTCACTAGGGTTCGCATCACTCCGTGCGGGAGACCAGTGCATCACCCCCACGATGGACCTCCTCCAATGCAATGGGCTGGGCTACACCATGGGTGGTGGGCGTAGTGATGCACCATCACCCCTGCCTCCACTGGTTTTTGCGCTATAACTTTTGATAGAGATATTTCAGTGTGGTTTGTTTCCTTGCATTCTGCATGAAATCGCACATTGAATGATAAATAACATGCTGGTATTATTCAAAAATACCAAGATTTTAAAATTTTTGGGGCCGGTAGTGGTGTCACCCCTCTGTGTGTGTGTCACCCAGTGCGGCCCACACCCCCTTAGCAATGCCACTGGCCCAAACACCCTTGAACATTCAACACGGGGAAGCTCACCCCTGGAAAAATCACCTATCCCAAGACTTCTTTGCTGTGTCCTTGGGCACATTTGAGTGCTGCCATAAAGGTGGAGTGAGTTCTGAGTTCTGTTGCATT
This sequence comes from Tiliqua scincoides, assembly GCF_035046505.1. Taxonomy (NCBI): domain Eukaryota; kingdom Metazoa; phylum Chordata; class Lepidosauria; order Squamata; family Scincidae; genus Tiliqua; species Tiliqua scincoides. The sequence continues at coordinate 15,814,009 of NC_089831.1, forward strand.
GTCAGATGCAACAGCATAGATGTGCCCCTCGCTGTTGAAATGTACCTGTCCCCTCTTGACCTGTGCTCTTAATATGCCAGCTTGGTTGTGCGGCCTGCAGCTCACTTGACTAATGGATCTGTTAACACAATCAAGACAACAGACTAACATGGCTACCTCTCTGTATAGAATGTGTGTCTTTGATATAGATCAGGAGAAGCAGGGTGCTTCTTTCTCTTCTGACTCCCCCCCCCCCAAGATATTTATTTTAGCAATGCACTATGAGCTTGACTCAGGTATTCAGGCTTAACTAGTTTAAAGTAGTAAAATCCATCTCTGTAATTGAGAGATGGCAGGAGGTCTGGCTCAGTTGGTAGAGCTGCCGCCTTGTATGCCTGAAGATCTGAGGCTGCCAGTTCGAAACAACTGGAAGTACCCGAGAACTGATGACACGCTGATATACTGATGAGCTGACCCTCGGTGGCAGAGAGGAGTTGCCGTCAAGTGGAGCATGGGAGGCGAAGGGCCAGAGAGAGGCCAGACCAGGAAGGAATCCAGCTGGAATGAGGAGTTCTATGAAAGACTAGAACTACTCAATTGTAAAAATCCCTACGGGGGTTTAGAACAGCCTGCCTATGCAAACCGCCTTGGATTAAAGTTCGAGGAGAAATCTGATGACCAAAGAAAAGCGGTATATAAATACCTGGATAAATAAATAAATAATTGGCAAATGCAGAGGACCAAGAGTTTAACCCCATATTAGTTTGGTCACCCAGATGGGAAAGGCACATATCCTGTGTCCGATTACCTTCAAATTCTGGAACTCCTTCTCTTCCTCCTTCAGGACTTCCAGCTGCTTCAGGACTGAATCCTGTTGGAACTCGCTCCGGTCCATCTGCAGACAAGAGAACCAGAGAGTGAACAGTGGGAAGTGAACTGCATTAAAAGAAATGTCCACCAGTGGAGTCCATCTGATCCTCTGAGCTACTGTTTCCTCTTGTGGCTGCAGAAACACAGTCAGACCCCTCTCTGTTTGACTTGGTTTTGGACTTTGTTCATCCCTTTACTTCCCACTAGCCCCAAAGATAGTACTGTCTGCAATTCAGACACAGAACTAGGAGAGGAGAGGGAGGGATGGTCACCCATTGGCTTCTCGCAAACACCCATCTCATCATCTTGTAGGTGGGCAATTGCTGCTGTTCAGAGCTTTCTGTTTCAACCCCAGAGATTTCCAAAATGATGTCAGTTAGGTCAGTGTCCAAAAAATATAGACTCTTATCTGTTATTAACTAGTACAAAGAACTGGAAGTGGTCTGATTGAGGGCCAGCCTGGTAACCTTTTGCAAACCCAGTGCACTCCTATGCACACTTACCTGGGAGTAAGCCCCATTAAGCACAGTGGAATGCATTCTTGTTGGCATCCTGCAGTCTCGGAAGACTATGGTGTCACGCTCTGAATGGTGGTTCCGGAACAGAGTGTCCTCTCCAGTGCGCAAAGCCTGGGTAAAGTAGCTATGGAGGATAGGCTGTTACCCATGCAGCAAATCCTCCCTCTCCACGTCGCTGAAATGGTCCAATGGAAAGGCAGAGGCCAATACGGTTGGTTCCAGCGGTGTCGCAGGAGTTGCCAGAACGTGACTGTGTTCAGCCATGAACTGCCTCAGGGCCTCAGGGAATGCATTAAGCAGGAATAAACCTGCTTAAGATTGCTCTGCAGGAGCACATGAATAACACCCACTAATATTTTCGGAAAGCTTTAGTTCTGAACTAGAACAAGTCTGGCAATAGATGATGACTGTTTTTCTACTGAGCTGATAGTGGGTGAAAATAAGGCATTTAAGGCATTTATACACCCATTTGAGTACTTTGCCTGACAAAGTGGCTTTGCAGATTTGTGCAGGACAAAGTCTATTTCAATAGAAAACAGCTGGGCCAAAATAAATGCCCACACCAATGCAATGATGCTTCTGTCGCACCATTCTTGGAAGTTACAGCCTGTCTCCAGCCTTGGCAGACATTTGCATTTTCTTTCAAAACAATGGTTCTGCATATTTTTAGTAGAGCCCTAGAAAAAATCCGCCAAGTGTTGAAAGTACTGCATATTCCAAGGGCAAAAGTAACCTCAAAAAGGTTGGATTTCAGTGGAGAATTAAGGTGTGTGTGCTGAACTCTTGCTCCTGCCGGTGTAATCAAGAGGAAGCAGGGGGACAAACAGAGCTTCAGACTTCTCCGAAATATGTACACCAGGGTGGCATCACCCAGAATGCTACCTACTGCCCTCTTGGGTTCACTGTCCCACTCTAAAAAAAAAAACACCAAAATGAGCAAAAACCATGACTGTGCTCTGTGCAGATTGCCTTAAAATCTATAAGCGTGGGACTTGCTGTTTCATTAACAGCAGCGTTTTTCAACCGCTGTGCTGCGTCACACTAGTGTGCCACGAGGCTGCCTCAGGTGTGCCGCCAAGCACGCGGGCGAAGCCGCTGCTTTGAGCCTTACGCGCAGCAGAAGGAAAAAGAAGCAGGCAGCCAGTCAGCAAAGGTCGGAGCTGCTTTGCACCTCCTGCAGTCGCTCCTGCTCCTGAGCGAGACTAAGGCTGCAACCCAATCCTGATTTACCTGGGAGTAAGTCGCATTGACTATTATGGGGCTTACTTCTGAGTAGACACACCTAGGATTTGGTATTAAGTCCTTGCCTCCTCTGCGTGCTGATTGGGCAACCAGAGAAGCTTGGAGGAGGTGGGGGGAGGGGCGAGGGAGTCAGGAGCAGGCAAGCAGGTATGAAGGGGCAGGCAACCAGAACCAGGGGACATCCACTAAAATTGAGTGTTGGGCGGGTTAGGACAGACAAAAGAAAATATTTCTTTACTCAGCGTGTGGTCGGTCTGTGGAACTCCTTGCCACAGGATTTGGTGCTGGCGTCTAGCCTAGACGCCTTTAAAAGGGGATTGGACGAGTTTCTGGAGGAAAAATCCATTATGGGGTACAAGCCATGATGTGTATGCGCAACCTCCTGATTTTAGAAATGGGTTAAGTCAGAATGCCAGATGCAGGGGAGGGCACCAGGATGAGGTCTCTTGTTATCTGGTGTGGGGCACCTTCCTTATGAGGTGCCTACGGGGTTGGGGCACCTTCCTTATGAGGAAAGGCTACGGCGTTTGGGCCTCTTCAGCCTAGAAAAGAGACGCTTGAGGGGGGACATGATTGAGACATACAAAATTATGCAGGGGATGGACAGAGTGGATAGGGAGATGCTCTTTACACTCTCACATAATACCAGAACCAGGGGACATCCACTAAAATTGAGTGTTGGGCGGGTTAGGACAGACAAAAGAAAATATTTCTTTACTCAGCGCGTGGTCAGTCTGTGGAACTCCTTGCCACAGGATGTGGTGCTGGCGTCTAGCCTAGATGCCTTTAAAAGGGGATTGGACGAGTTTCTGGAGGACAAATCCATTATGGGGTACAAGCCATGATGTGTATGCGCAACCTCCTGATTTTAGGAATGGGTTATGTCAGAATGCCAGATGTAGGGGAGAGCACCAGGATGAGGTCTCTTGTTATCTGGTGTGCTCCCTGGGGCATTTGGTGGGCCGCTGTGAGATACAGGAAGCTGGACTAGATGGGCCTATGGCCTGATCCAGTGGGGCTGTTCTTATGTTCTTATGTTCTTATGTCCCTTTTCCTTGCCACAGTTTGCCTGCAACTCCCCAAAGCGACCCTCCCTGCATTGCCTTTTGCCTTTTAGGGGAAGGGCATTGGGCCCCAATCCTCTCCATACTTACCTGGGAGTAAGCCCCATTGACTAAAATGGGGCTTACTTCTGAGTAGACATGCCTAGGATTGGGCTTTTGGTCACACTTTTTTTTTCTTAAATACAGGAGCAGGCAATGGCACTTCTCCCCACCCCACTCCTTCCCACAGGCACATCCCTCCCCCAAATCTCATAATTGCAGTCAGCACCTCTCTTACTGTCCCTCCCTTCTCTCCTCCGCACCTTCCAAAGGCTCAGAATCACTTGCTTCAAGTTCTCTCTTCCCCCCACTCCAGCTGAATCCTGTAGTTGTTTCACTCCTGTCTCTTAATTGCCCCTCACCCCACAGCTCTCCTATGTGCTCAGTCTGACCTCTCTTTGCCAGCACTTTCTCGCATAACACTTTAATAACATTTTTCATCCTTTTTCACAATCACATATCCTTTCCTCGCCAAGCTTCTCGTGAGTTTCTTTGTCATGTAATAATATAATTGTATTAATTATACTAACAATTAATTGTAATGTAGTGTTTTAATGTAAGTAAAAAAACTGGTAGTGTGCCTTGACAATTTTAGTGCCTTGTCGGTGTGCCGTGAGCTGAAAAAGATTGAAAATGGCTGATTTACAAGGACAGTGCAAGTCATCTGCACTGTAAATGAAACTGGAAATGCACGACTTCTGGGTTTCAAACCGTGCAAGGAGCATGGTTAGTATGGAAATGAACTGCTCTGTGCTGGAGTGAACGCCAAGTAGATCACTCTTGGATTGACTGGCAGGTTGGAAAAAAGTGGCGGCAGACTAGAAATGAAAAGCACCATTCCGTCACTCTCTCCTGCTGATACATCTTACATAGATATATAGGCTATGTATCTATGCATGGCTATGATAGGCTACGTATCTATGTATCTATGATACATAGGCTAGCACTCTAAGAGCACAATCCTAGGTCACCCTTGGGCTGGTGCAGGGATGTGTAAAGCATGTTTGCACCTCCTTCAGACTTGGCTGGGCTGGCACACGGACTTGTGCCAGCTGAATCCAGCCTCTGCACCAACTCTGACAGGGAGCATTGGCCAATGGAATGCTCTGGGGTGGGTGGGGAGGGGGTGGGAGGGAGGCATTCTGGAACAGGGGGATGGTGATGGAGGGTGGTCCCAGGGGTGGGTGGGTGGGGAGTGGGACCCAACAGATATGCCAGATCCTAGCCCCTGTTCCTGAGCAGCGCGGAGCGGCTGCAAGTCGCTCTGCTCTCCTCCAACTTATGCCACCGCCAGAGGTGGCGCAAGTCCAAGGAGACCCATTTGTGCTGTAGTGGCTTACTCGGGGTATGGGGAAGAGTTTCCCCTTATCTCCAACTGAGCCACTTTGGGCCCCTATCTTGTGCTGGTTAATAGTGCAGGCCTCATGGCCTGCCTGTTCCAGCACAAGATAGGATTGTGCTGTAAGGCATCATTTATATTTATGAGGGATATTTATTTTAATTCCATTTTTTCCCCATGTTTATACATTTGTGTTAAATGATTACAACTTGCTGCAGGAGTTTGGGATGAAATAAGCTTGACCTTTTAATGAAGTGGAATAAGTGGCAGGAGCAGAAAACACATAAAGTTGTTGTCTCACCTTGATTGCGATGGTGAGAGGTGTTCCCACAGTTCAAAAATTTACCATGACATCATCCAGCACTTTCCCTCCCCATGCAGGATTCCAAACAGGTGTTTGCTACACAATAAGTGCCCACAAATTGTCTGGAACTCTTTGGGAAGGGGGGTGGTTGATGGGAGAGTTGTGGTGTGGAAACTGCCTTCTCCCAATGCTGCTTTTCCCAAGAAAAGGGTTCAAATTGCACTTCTAAGGTGGCATTTATCTCTGAGCTCTTGCAAAGGCCACCTGATGTTCACCTGCACCAGATGAAGTCTTCTGCACCCAACTGTTCTAAAAGTTTTTTTTTTTTTTAAAGAATTGCTTTCATTTCACTTTATTCTCTCGACTGACAGATTCATAAGAAAAAAGCCCATTGTCACAGCCTCATTAGTTCTTCTATGAGGGATGTTTCTGATCGGGGGCAAAGTACAGATTAATTAGAATATGGCTTTAATTACCCTTCTTTCAGGAAGGTGGGATGGCAACGAGACCAGAATAATTATCAGCCAATTCCTCATTTGCCTTTCATCTCTTCAGCTATCGATCCACCTGCTCTGGAGTTCACATTTTTCTGCATTCGTTCTGCAGTTGGGGAGGGGGGGAGGGCTTCTGGTGGAATTATTGCTACTGAATGCCAGATCTCATCACAATTCTAAATCTACAATATGGTACTGATGGTTACTTGACTTTGAGCTTTTTTTTTGTTTGTTCCTTGTGTTTTACTTTAAAAGCCTGCAAATGGTGGCAGAAACACTCCCCTGCAGCAGTTTCTGCTGAGCTGTCTGAAAGCTCTTTGATACAGCTGTTTAGTGCAATAAATTAAGGCACCTGAGTTTTGCTAGGAGGGAGACAAAAAAGGCTGGTAACATCAATTGGTTTTACATGTAAACACATGTAGCACAATATATTAAAACCTGGGCAGAAAACATATGCACGTCAAAATGGGGACCGTCATCTCTCGGCGGGACAGGTATCCTTCAGGTTAGACTACTGTAACATGGCGGGAAGGGTGGGCTACCTTTTACCTTTGAAGACTGCTCAGAAACTGCAGTTCATGCAAAATAGCTGCTGCTAGAAAAACTTGGACTGGGTTGTCGCAAACGTACAGTCTTTGTTCTCCAGGAGCTTCATTGGCTTCTGGTCAGCTTCTGAACACAATTTAAAGCAGGGGTGCTCAATAGGTGGATCGCGATCTACCGGTAGATCGCGAGGCAAAATTAGTAGATCGCGGAGTGCCGACCCCCCTCTTCAGGTGCCTCTGGGAGGAAACGCCGGGAGTAAGGCCCATTGTACTCAATGGGGCTTACTCCCAGGTAAGTGTGGCTAGGATTGCAGCCTCACAGCCTAATCTTAGGCATGTCTACTCAGGAGTAAGTCCTGTTATACTCAGTGGGGCTCAAGGTACACCAACATACATTGTACACATAAATGTTATATGTTATGATGGCGCGAACATTGTAAAAAAAACTCTGGTAGATCTCCGGGCCTTGCTGGGTTTCAAAGTAGCTCTCGAGCCAAAAAAGTGTGAGCACCCCTGATTTAAAGGGTTAGTAATTTAATGTTAAAGTCTTACGTGGTTTGGGGTCTGTACACCTGAAATCAGAAGTAGGTCCCATTATGGAGGTGCCTTGGAACCAGTTTTTTAACTTGTTCCTAAGCAGCGTTGCTTATAGCGCAGGCCCCTCCCACATCTGCGTGACATCACGACCCATCACAATGCTTCCTCTGGGCATGTGGCGATGACATCATTGCCCAACTTTCAGCTTGCTGGGCTCTGAAGCCACTTGGTTGTATACCTTAGTGCAGTGTTTCTCAAACTGTGGGTCAGGACCCACTAGATGAGTTGCGAGCCAATTTCAGGTGGGTCCCCATTCTTTTCAATAATTTATTTTTTATATATTAAGACTTGATGCTACCATGATATGTGACTGCATTTGGGGAAATGTGTCAGACCTGTACTTTGAACAAGCTACTATGTATATTCTTTTAACAATGATATAGTAAATGGGACTTACTCCTGGGTAAGTGTGGGTAGGATTGCAGCCTAGGATTGTTAAAAACATTCTGACTTGATGATGTCACTTCTGGTCATGACATCATTTCTGGTGGGTCCTGACAGATTCTCATTCTGAAAAGTGGGTCCTGGTGCTAAATGTGTGAGAACCACTGCCTTAGTGGGAACAATGTCCATATGTGAGCTTGAAGATAGGGTTAACCGCAAGGTGGCTGAATTTGCAGATGACACCAAACTGCTCAGGGTGATAAAAACTAAAGCTGATTTTTATTTATTATTAGATTTATATTCCGCCTTTCTCCCCGAAGGGCACCCAAAGTGGCCCATTGGGGATGGGCTCCAAAAGGGCCTCTTCAAGCTGGTTTAGTGGGCAACCAAATGGTAAATGCAGTTTGGTGTAAGCTGATGCACACTGGGGGGAAAATCATCTCAGCTTTGCAAAGACACTGATAGGGTCTGAGCTGTCTGTGACGAGACAGAAAAGGGATCTTTGGGGCATGTAGATGGTTCAGTGCAAGCTTCCATCCAGTGCGCAGCAGCTGCAAAGAAAGCAGATTCCATGCTAGGGGTAATTAGGAATGGGATTGAGTATTATGCTGCTAATATTACAATGCCCCTATACAATTATATGATGCAGCCAAGTCCAGAATACTGCATATAGTTCACATCTTGAGAAGGATATTATAGAGCTGGAGCACCTTCATTAAGAGGAAAGGCTACGGCGTTTGGGCCTCTTCAGCCTAGAAAAGAGGCGCCTGAGGGGGGGCATGATTGATGCATGGGAAGGATAAAGTGGATAGAGAGATGCTCTTTACACTCTCACATAACACCAGAACCAGGGGACATCCACTAAAATTGAGTGTTGGGAGAGTTAGGACAGACAAAAGAAAAAGTGCAACCTCCTGATTTTAGAAATGGGCTATGTCAGAATGCCAATGCAAGGGAGGGCACCAGGATGAGGTCTCTTGTTATCTGGTGTGCTTCCTGGGGCATTTAGCGGGCCGCTGTGATATACAGGAAGCTGGACTAGATGGGCCTATGGCCTGATCCAGTGGGGCTGTTCTTATGTTCTTAAGTGGTGCTAAAGAGAGCAACAAAAATGATCAGACGGCTGGGGCACTTTTCTGACAAGGGAAAGGTTTTAATGTTGGGGGTTCTTAGTTTAGGAATCCAAGGTGAATGAGAGGGGGGCATGATTACAACTTATCAAATGATGCATGGTATGGAGAGAGATGCATTTTTGCCCCCTACTCACAATATTAGAACCAGGGTTTCACCCAATGACTGGCCAGAGATTTAGCAAAAGCAAGTGATACTGCACGCAGCCCATAATTAATCTGTAGAATTTGCTACCATAAAATGCAGCGATGGCTGCCAACCTGGATGGCTTTAAAAAGGAGAGTCGTACAAATTCATGGAGGGCAGGTCTATCACTGGCTGCTAGCCTGGATGGCTACATGCTGCCTTCCAGTTCAGAGGCAATATGTGCCCGAAACTCAGTTATAGGTGTGTGTGTGTGGGGGGGGGTATGTTTCCCTCTCTTGCTTGTGGGCTTCCCAGAAGCTGGCACATGCGGGGGGGGGGGGGGGAAGCACAGAATGCCAGATTAGGAAGGTCTCTGGCCTGATCCAGCATGGCTCTCTTTATGTTATTATGGAATGCCTATACGCTCTATAGTCCTCCCCACTATTTGCTGTGATGATCTGTAAAAATCATGCAGTCAAGGCTGCACTGTAGATTTCTAACACACAACAGCACTACAGAGACCCTTGAGAGCAGTTTTCAGGCATACACAGAAGTACGCTCTTCACCCTCCCTTGCTCTGCCTCCTGGAGGGTTGGATCACCCTGTATAGGAGAGAGAACAGCCTTATAGGGTGAAAATACTGTATCTTACGTGGAACATCCCTGAGATGTAATGGCCATCATTCCACAGTAGATGGCACTGCAGCCCTGCTGGCTGAACCCAGCTTTGTGGCTGTGTGCGCCTGTGCGTTAGAGAGACGTTAGATCCAGAAAAAGCACAGTTGTTCACAAAGCAAAAACCACATGAGTTAATTTATAATTCTAGAATTAAGCCATTCATTAGTGTGACCTTTAATAAAGTTTACACTGCGGCTTAGTTCAATATGATCTCACTTCATCAATTAACAGTTGGAGATTCATTTATTTTCCTTCCTCTCTAATGTCCCCCTCTTCTCCAGCCCCCCCCCCAAGCCTACCCCTCAGATTCCAACAACAAACAGGTGGTTTGGTGATTATGAGTTTTTCCTTTAAAAGCACACTCTGCTGGATACAAAACAAGATTTTATTTTTGTCTCAACTTGCGTGTCTCGGTTATTCTCAAGGGTTCTGGCATTTGGACTGTGAGATGGATCTTAGGGTAGGCAGAGGGAAGAGGGGTCATGTGGCTATGCCCCCAACTCCTCTCTGGCTGCACACCCTGCAGCCCCCTGAGCAAACTTGCTAGCAAAAGAGGAGTCAAAAGAACATAAGAACAGCCTCACTGGATCAGGCCATGGGCCCATCTAGTCCAGCTTCCTGTATCTCACAGTGGCCCACCAAATGCCCCAGGGAGCACACCAGATAACAAGAGACCTCATCCTGGTGCCCTCCCTTGCATCTGGCATTCTGACATAACCCATTTCTAAAATCAGGAGGTTGCGCATACACATTATGGCTTGTACCCCATAATGGATTTTTCCTCCAGAAACTTGTCCAATCCCCTTTTAAAGGCGTCTAGGCTAGACGCCAGCACCACATCCTGTGGCAAGGAGTTCCACAGACCGACCGCACGCTGAGTAAAGAAATATTTTCTTTTGTCTGTCCTAACCCGCCCAACACTCAATTTTAGTGGATGTCCCCTGGTTCTGGTATTATGTGAGAGTGTAAAGAGCATCTCCCTATCCACTCTGTCCATCCCCTGCATAATTTTGTATGTCTCAATCATGTCCCCCCTCAGGCGTCTCTTTTCCAGGCTGAAGAGGCCCAAACGCCGTAGCCTTTCCTCATAAGGAAGGTGCCTCAGCCCCGTAATCATCTTAGTTGCTCCTAAGCACTGTCCTAAGCACTGACAGCTTCCCTAAAAACCAGAGATGTCAAATATAAGACCCAAGGGCCTTGTGCAGCCCCTGGAAGCTCTTTATCTGACCCCTGTTATAATTGGGCTCTCCCAGAACTGCCCTTTCAGCAGCGCTGCTTTCGCCAAGCTCTGCAAGAGAGATGAAGATCACAGCAGGAGGCAAGAATGCTATGGGGGAAGAGGCAGACCAAGAGGGCATGAGATAGGGGTTCACTGCCAAGGTGCTAGGAGAGCCCAATTATCACACAGGCCACCCTTTCAACAGCATCACTTGTGCCGGGGCATCACATAGCTGCTCTCTGCTACTCAGCTGTGAAGTGATGCTGCATTTGAAGCAGCACTGCTGAAAGGGTGACCCATGTGATAATTGAGATAATTGAACATAGGACCAACATTTGCACCTTTTCTCTTCTGTCGTTTGCAGCTAATGAGTTTCCTGTGAGAACCAAGTGCTTATTAATATCTGCTTAATGATATCACTTCCTGCTTAATGATGTCACTTCTGGCCCTCAGTAGGTGCCCAGGAATGCTATTTGGCTTGCTATATTAAATGAGTTTGACACTCCTAAAGCCTCATACCTTCCGTCCATGTGTCCAGGAAATGTGGGGTGGAGATGGAAGTAGCATGCATGCATATGATTCCCCCCATGTGTTTGGGTGAGGGTCTGCAAGAGGGGTCTACTGGGCTAGCTGTGCAATCAGGAACTCCAGTCCCGCAGATTTCCTGTTTGCATGGAGAACCATATGTGTGCAGGCTCCCCTTGCAGACCTTCATCTGCCTGTGATGGTAATGGGAGAGAAAGCGAACAAAGGAAGCACTATGGAGTGGGGGAAGAACACTGGAAAGAGAGAAAGGAGAGAAAGGAGAGAAAGGAAAGAGACTGTTGGAAGAGGAAGGAATTCAGAGATGCCTGCGATGGCGAAGGGGAAACCTCTCCCTGCACCTAATGGCAGGAGCTAAAGGCTGTTAATGGAAAATGCATTATAAAGATAACTTGATGTTTTTCTTTCAACAAAAAGACCCTTTCCCCCTGTTAGTAATGCAGCATTGTAGCCCTCTTAAGTTTGTAAAGGTGGCCTTCGATGTGCTTTGAGTTGGGAGCGATGGACCCTAGTGTCAGAGCAGGACAAAGGATTTTGCCTGGGTTGAGCCGCTTCTGCTTTTCTTGTTCTTGCAGTGCAAAAAAAAAAAAAAAAGGGGGGGGGGAAGCGAGCCGAAAATGGAAAGAGGAGAGATGCAGAGACACTTGGAGTTGGCCTGCGCAACACCTACATCGTTACCAGAATTTCAAGCAGTGTGCAATGCTAATGTAAGTGCATATTCTAAATAGGATTGTAAGGGGGTAGCTTTATAATTTAAATGTAGGAGATACATATGTCAAATACAGAGTGTGTGGGGGGCAAAAAGCTAATTTCATTCTTGCAATTAAGAGAATTTTTGAATGCACAATAAAAAAGGGAGAAATGGGTATCTGTGGAGTGGCGTTAACTTCTACCCTGCTTTATGCAGTGTGGGAGAAGAGCTTGAGGACTAAAGATAGATTAACAGTGCAATCCTAGGCATGTCAACTCAGAAGTAAATCCCATGGTGTTTGACAGGTCTTGTTGCTCATCTATCACCCAGGCTGATGTTGCACACCCCTGTTTCCTTCTGTATCTGAAAAGGGCTCTGAAATCTGGCTGCACGCCAGTAAACTCACAAGGTTACATCTCGGGGCCCCAGATCTGGTGTCGTGGTTAGAATCTTGGATTAAGACTGCAGAGACATGGGGTTCAAATCCCCAATGAGATCCGAAGCTGATTGGCTGGCCTTGGGCCAGTCACTATTTATAAGCCTAGCCTTCCTCACAGGTGGTTGTGAGGATAACGTGGGAGGGGGAAGAGATTCAGTCTATGTCCTGAGCACTTTGGAGGAAGAGTGGGCTAAGAATGAAATGAACAAGGCTCCCAGTTTAAGCTGCAGATTCCCTTCTGCAGCTTGAACTGGAAGCCTTGTTCATTTCTTTCTTAACTGATATCCTTGCAGCCATTTCTACACTCCTAGCTGGTGACTGCCCAGTGCTGCTTCCAGACCACATCCCACCTGTTTCACACTGATGAGTTTGCAGACTCCTTAGGCACTGAATTACAGCTGGCCCTGCCTTCTAATGGCAAGCCCAATCAGGTGCGGGAGAAAAGGGCTGAGTAGAGAGATATTACTGCTGCATTATGTTGCTGACAAAAGCATTGATTTTGCTCTTTGGATGTTGGAGAAATGTAATGAAAAGCATAAAATGGGAAATAAGGACTCGCTCTCCCTGTGAGCGGAATAATCACAGCGGTTCATGGGAGACCAGAGGAAGGTGCCAAAAGACTCGGAGCTTGCAAAAAAGTGGCGATGCAAAAATGGTCCTCCGCTGGTCGGCATGAGAAGAAAGACTAAGTGTCAAACTATATGGTGTGTGAAGTGTCTAGTTTTTTGTTCTTGTCTGAGTAAGGTTTCACTTAAAATGACAGCTGGGGAGAAGATGATCAGGAGTGGAACAACGGTGGCATGGTTGGCAACCTTCAGTCTCGAAAGACGATGGTATAAGCCAGGGGTGTCCAAACTTTTTGGCAGGAGGGCCACATCATCTCTCTGACACTGTGTTGGGGGCTGGGAAAAAATAATTTACATTTCAAATTTGAATAAATTTACATAAATGAATACATTAGAGATGGAACTTATATGAATGAATGAAGGTCTTGCAATAGCTCAAGGCCTACAAAAGACCTTGCACAAAGCAAGGCCGGCCTTTCCTTTGCTGCTGCTGCTGCATCACAGACGTGAAACAGCAAGCGGTGGAGGGAGCCCTCGTCCCACAGCTCATGCGAGAGGTCGAACAGTTGGCCGTCACGCTGAGAGCAGTTGCATCAGGCCAGTGCGGGCTCCAGCAAGTCTCTGGCAGGCCAGAGGCTCATCGGAGACTGGGGGCTCCCTGAGGGCTGGATTGGGAGTCCTCGAGGGCCGCAAGTGGCCCCAGGGCCGGGGTTTGGGCACCCCTGGTATAAGCCGACAGCACCCGGTATTCCCACGCGGTCTCCCATCCAAATACAAACCAGGCCTGACCCTGCTTAGCTTCCGAGATCAGACAAGATTGGGCATGTGCAGGGTAACAGTGGCATATGGAAAAGGGTTTGCCCTTTTTTGCACTGCAGTCACAATGAATATCCCAGGGGCATCGCTAGGAAACGGCACCTGAGGTGGTGACATCAAGATGGTTCTGGGTTCTCCTGGGAGGCTCTTGTTGGACCATCCAAGGGAGACAGAACTGGGGTGGCAGCAAGACTGCAAAGCTGCTGAAACACGAGGTGGTGGTGGCATCTACATACCTGCGACCGTGGCTGGTGCTGCTGCTGCTCTTGGCCACCATCTTAGGTTGCTAAGGGGGGGTGAGGGGGGTGCTTTGCATACTTCAAGGCAGGGCTGCAGCAGGCTGCAGGAGGTGCGGGGAGCCCTGCGCAGCCCTGCACAGCGCTTCATGTGACTTCATGTGGCGCCCCCTTCAGGCCTGGTACCAAGGGCAGACTGCACTCCAGCCCCCCGCTTGCTACACCACTGGAATATCCCCTTCTCCAAAGTAGCTATTTGCATGGACATCAATGTCCTTTTCTGGATTAGTCATTTGGTAGAGGAAATGGGGTATTTTCATTGGGGCTGTAATGGACAGGAAGACAGCACCCCCCAGCAGCTTGGTGGGGAAAAGGGGGGTTTCTATTGTGACTGCAGTACAAGGGAAATGAGTTTAAACCCCCTTACTCTATGGTTACTAAACCATGACAGCAGCTGTCATAAATCCAAGTGCGGTGTACCCACAGAGGGGGAAACAGGTATGAGCTAGCCCTGCCCTGCACTCCAACATGCTCCTTAGCCTACTCCTGCCAGGCAATTCTGCATTCTGGTCTGTAGAGACTAGCACTGGACGTGGGGAGAGTTTCTCCGTGAAATCTAGAACCCTGGTCAGCTGTGGCAGTCTAATAGACAGGTTGGGTCTTTCAGATTACCTAGCTGTGTGGCTGCCTTCTCTGTCTGCTGTGTCTCTAAAAGCTCATTGTAATATCCACTTTCAAGGTTGGCAAAGTCCCAGAGCTTTAACAGAGAGGGATGGCCTGTTGTTAACGACCCAGCTGGGAAACATGGCATTCTGCTGTGACCGAGGCCCTGGGACGACCCTTTCTTGATAACCTGTCAGGTACGAGATGCACCTTGCTCGTTAAGTACCTGCTTCTATGTATAATGAAGCATTTCTCCCAAGCTTTGGCACTTGCTTCATGGCTACCATATGGCTGAAGATTCCAATATGCTTTTGTGCTTTGGTCATGCTGCTGTCAACACAGATGGCTGGTGATAAAGCTATCCATAGACCTGTTAACATTGAGTGGCTGCCATTAACTTATTGCCAGGGCTGTTGAATTCAAGGGCATGTCCAGATTTTTGCAGGGAGGTGGAGGTGGAAGGGGGAGAGACGAGGCAACAGCTTCTAATTCTTTCTGGCACCCCAGCTTGCCAACAAACATTGCTGGCCTGAGCGGTACACAATGGCTGGGTGGCGATCTTGCCAAATGCCAAGTGGGGACTCTTCAAAAGGCCTGTGCCACTGCTGTTGTGTCCCCTGGAGCTTAAAGTTCTCTGCTCTTGACTTTAGCTATTTTTTCTATTACTACTGAATAGCTATTGGTGTAGTAACATCAAGGCACCAGTAGATCTGGTGGAGCATCAAAAGCATGCAAACATCTTTCCCAGCACATCACTGGAAGATAGCAGTTGGCTCATTTCAAGGAGGCCAAATGACTTCTTTTAAACAATATTTTGTTGCCATAATTAACTCCAACTGCTATGCATACATCACCCCAGTAAACTTTATAACAGTCTTGTATGAAAGGCTTCTTTTCTTTGTCCCCAGCTAGTACAGAATTATTTTACCATGGTGGCCAAATGGTTTAAATCTTCCCTTTTGTATGACCTCACTAGGTCACCTTTTAGGCAAACTGAGATTGGTTCTCCATCTAAAACATGGGGCTATTATCATCATCTTTCAGGCTTAGAAAAATGGCTTAATTTGGGCATTGTACCAAACCACAGTTGATTATCTTTGGGTATGATGTGAAGTCTGACTAGCCACACGATGGTTTATAATTGCTTGACAAAGCAGAAAACCCCTTTGCATCAAAAAGCTTTTTACAAACAAGAAAATCTGAATAGTGGGCAAAGACTTTTCTAGAATTGGATCCTGGTTTTCTACTGCAGGGAATTTTTACTGTAGGGGAATGTTCACAGATTTTCTCAGTCTAGGATTGTCAGCCCTCCAGGACTGGCCTGGAGTTGCCAGTAACCTCGAGGTCTCCTGAAAGCAATTCTGGAAATTTTAACACAGCCTCCAGGAATTTCCAAGATAATTTCATGTTGGGGAAGGGGCACATCTCCAAGAAATAGCTTTGGTTGGAGTTGCCTCCCTCCATTCATTGTCCTCTTCCACGTAGGAGACTTTTGAATATGAAATGGTGTTTCTATTGCGATGTCAATATGTGTTTTATATTTGGAGCATCCAGGAATAAGTGTTTTGACAGTTTTTGTGTGCTCAGCACTTGTACTGTGTTGAAGAGGGGCAAAGTTTCCCACTTCAGCAGCAACAAAACAGAGGACGAGTGTGTGAAAATTCTGCAAACCAAATATTATGACTGTTGCTGGCAGTGAAAGTCATGTATCAGATTTGGCTAGGGTGGTGGGGGCATTAGTCTTGCAGCCACTTGTGGCCTGGCTTGGGCTCTGCTCAAGCGTCACCTGTGACACTTTTCCACTGCATCAGGGACAGGGCTGTAGCAATTTATGCAGTGATGGAAATGATTAACATATCAGTTGTGCATCTTGGTTTGCACTGTGTTAATCTCGGTTTTTGGCATTGTTGTTCAGAACAGACAGAGAAGTTTCTGCATTGTGTGCAATTATACTGTTTTTAATTATTTCAGGCACCACAAACAATGTTTGTGGTGGCCACTGTGTGGTGATCTGTGGGTTGGGTTCAGGACCCAGAACTACAACAGATGATAATTGTGCCTGGCTGCACAAAGGGCTTTGAAGGGCTTTAATCCCAATCCTGTACCAGGAAAGGTACAGGATTTCTTTCTATTATATAAGAGACAGGAGCAGTTGATTTTGTCATGGTAGAGCCATTCTGAAGCAAAGACAATACCCAAACTAAATAGGAACAGCAAGCATGGCCAACCGCAAATAGGGATCTGCACACCCATTCTGTCTACCAGGTGTCCATCTTTGTCCCCCAATCTCATACTGACTAGCTCAGTCTTGTGCTTCATACTGATCTCAAACCCAGCTTAGATCCCTCCACTGATATTGACCTATTTACTAAGTGAATGGCACTAGGTTTGCTAATCTTTGTAGCTCTCCACTTGAAAACCACTTGGCTTACTGTTGCATATCCTCCACTATTGCATATCTTCCACTATCCTTTATAATTGGTATAATGCAAAATAGCTTATGCAATAAGCTGCGGTCTGGGTTTTTTTTTTGCCTTTTTCATTAATTTTTTTGCAGCAACTATTGGGAAACGTGTCACGCTATATCACCTTAACAAGCAAGCTTCGAGGCCTATGGAATTAGGGCTTCCAAAATGACCTAGACTAGCATTTCTCAACATTTGTCCTCGGTTGTACCACTTCTCACGGTCCACCTATTGGAAGAGGCAGGCCTCTTACTGATGATTGTCATGTCGCCTGTGGTCTCCCAACCCAGAAGTACCTGGTAATGTCATCACCAGTTACTGCTGGTGGTACTCTGAATAGGTGGCCCATGTGAAGCGGTACGGCAAAGGACAAATGTTGAGAGACACTGATCTAGTCTATATCTTTGCTGGTTTAGCTTTCCTAGAGAAGTAGGCTACCCCCATGTGCCTGCCAAGGTGATTTGAAGATCTGGCTTGAAAAAGGGTGCCTAGAGAGAGAGAGAGAGAGAGAGAGAGAGAGAGAGAGTCAATGGATTTCAACTATATAAGAGTGCTAGAGAGGGAGAGTAAGCTCATCGACAAAGGTAGCGAGGGATAAAATTAATTACTGTTCTAAAATCAATGGAGGTCTTGAACAGCTGTTTTTAAAGCTTCTGACAAAGAAAATGAACAGAAAAGAAGGGAAGAGGAAGGCGAAATAACAGCCTTTGCGTGCGGATGCCTGAGGGCTACAAGCCTGTGCTTGTGTTAAATATGTTTAGTTATAGAACAAAATTATTTGGAAGGAAAAGGATGAACAAATGATAGGGAGCTAACTCTGCCTCTTAACTGAAATAAGGTGTGTTACTTTCACGATACACCTGTTTATGTATACAAGAACTGGACCAATTCTGATCTGACTGCAACAGTGCTGTGGATGACAACATCACACACCTGAACCAGAAATTGTAGAAAACTAGCATCCAAATCCTACAGCATGGTTCGAACCACTGTAGCTGCAGCAATTCATCAAACATGCTTTTCAAGCCCCATAAGGCAGTGGTTCCCAAACTGTGTGCTGTGGCTCCCCAGGAAGCCGTGGAATCCTTGTGAAAGGCCTGTAGTTGTAATGGGGAGCTGTGGCCAATGGTTCAGTAGATCAAGGGAGCGGCCAGTTGGAAAAAGTTTGGGAACCACTGCCATTAGAGCTTGAAACATGCTCTGTGTACTCACATATACAGAACTGTGAAATGTGCACAGACCAAATTACAACAGCCTGTGATTATTCTATCCCGGACGCCCGAGATGTACTTAACTGTGGCACTGAAATTGGGACTTGTGCATGAGAAGCACATGTTGTGCTGCTGACCTATGAGTCTTGCTAATGTATGTGTTTGTGCTGCCATTACTGGATTTCTTTGACCAGGCCCTCTCTTTGGTCCAACCTGTTGTCTCCCGACCAATGTGCTGTCAGGCCAGTGTGCCTGGTGATGGTGGCTACTGGTCATGCAGCAGTGTGAATGGGTCAGGCTCTGGTGCCATCCTGGCAACTTCTTTCCTGGTGCAGTGGCCCTCCAAGGATTGGTTCTGATGTGTTTTTTTTCATCTGGAGGCTTTAAAATAGTATGGCTGTGAAGCAGTGGCATCGCTAAGGGGGTGCAGGGGTGCGGGCTGCATTGGGTGACGCGCACAGGAGGGTGACACCGGTACTGGCCAAAACTTTTAATCTTGGTATTTTTGAATAATACCATCATGTTATATATCATTTGGTGTGTGATTTCATGCAGAATGCAATGAAAAAAACTGCACTGAGCTACTTCTATCAAAAGTTATAGTTAAAAAAACCAGTGGAGGCGGGCAATGGTGCATTACCACGCCCACTGCCTGGGGCATTGTGCCACTCGCTGCATGGGAGGAGGTCCATCATGCACTGGCCTCCTGCACTGGGTGACGCGACCCCTAGTGCCGCAACTGCTGTGAAGCTCTGCTTGAACACAGGTGGTAAAAGCTTGAGGAGCTACACCAAGCTGCAGCAACAGTGGTGTAAGTTTGTGCCTTGCGCTAACCACTCACGGCCACAGCTACGTTGACAAATAGTTGGGTTGCTGTATACCTAGCACTGGGCTGGGTTGCTGGCACTGGCTTTTGGATGTGATGTTGCCCCATCGAAAATGCAATGGTTCTCGCATGTCTAATCTCCGCCTTCCCTTGTTCTGATCTTGCTTTGCAGCTTCGACTGGGCAATAATTACAGTGCATTTTAATGTTTTAGAAACAATCTATAAAAAATAAAGGGTGAGAAATAGGTTTGAACAATGTGACCTCCATCTCAAGCAAAGGAAATTGAGCTTCCCGGTATGCTAACTATTAATTAGGAGAGCCACAGCAAACAGTGCCGGTCGCAAGCCAGCGGAGAACAGCACACATGTGATACGGCACTTCACGAAAGAGAGAAAGAGAGTTCCTGGCCGTGTTTATCCAATAGGACCTTTTGTAGTGGAAAACATTAAGAGAAGTCTCCTAGGGGACAAAAAAAACATTAGCCACAGGCAGCCTATAGTCTTGGAAGGAGCAAATTGCACCGCACAAAACCTGATTGCTTTCCTGATGGAATTGCAAAATTTGTGGTTGAAGGGAGTATGGTTGCACTTATACTTTTAAGTCTTCAGCTAAGCTGCCTGATGGCCTCTCGTGAAATCTCGGCGCGGTAATTCAGGCTGGCTTGGAAGCGAGCCCCATCGTGCGCGCACTGTGAGGCGTGTGAAGGACAAGCAGAAAGGGTAATGATGTTCCATAATGCACTGAGTGTCGGGGAGGTGTCATCTAATGGGGCACTGATGTGATGTCTGCTCTTATTTAACATCTGCATTTATATGATCTTGACGTGAGCGGACTCGGCGTGCTAATCATATTCACAGCTGATAGGAAACTGCGAGGTGCTACGAACATCAGGGAGGGCAGAGAGATAATTCAAAGGGACACAGAGAGGTTAGGAATGTGATTAGGAAATATTTACCAGAGTCAGCAAGTGCCCAGATAAGAAGAGCAGAGGCAAAGTATTTGGGGGCCAAGGTTTTGGGGATAGGAGCAGGGTGGTGGTAGAGGCTTATTCCAAGTTTGAGTATCCATGGGCAGGATTCTCACCACTAGGCTCTTCTCTATTGATAGCCCACAGCAAGCTTACAAGGCAGTGGTGAGCTGCAGTAACAGGGATGTTCCTTTTTTTTGGTGACTCAGATGCAGGTAGGCTGGACAAAGAGCTCCTGATTCATAAAGTGGTTCACCCAAAGCAGCTCTCCTCATTATTTACCCCAGAAGTGGTCAGGTGGGACACTGTTGTCTGGGTTTTTTTCCTTTAAAAAAAAACAAAACTCTTCCAGGCTTTGATTGGATTATGGTCAGTGCAGGATGAGGCTCAGCAACTTCCAGCAAGCATAGCTGTGTGACAGTCCTTACATATTAGAGTTGCACAAGTGAAATTTGCACAAGTTGCTGGGTCAAACTGCAAATTTTAGATCATCCATTTTCAACCAGCGTGCCACGGCACACTGGTTTGCTGTGAATGGTCCACAAGTGTGCCATGGGAAATTGGGAAAGGATCATTTTTTTTAGTAGGGCCACTGGAGGATGTGAGCTCCTGACTGGCAGTACAGTATGCCTTGTCAATTGTCAAAAAAACTGATGGTGTGTGTTGAGCATTTTCGAGCCTTGTCAGTGTGCTGTGAGATGAAAAAGGTTGAAAATCACTGTTCCAGGGAGATGTTACAGACTGGCAAAGAGCTTGTCAACCAATTGCTGAAGCAATTGTGATGGTAATAGCTTTTTTTTTTTTCCTTTTCCTTTTAAACAGCTGAAGATGCTGAGCTGGACAGGCAGCCCATGGCTGAAGGTTGATAAACCTCCCCAAAGGAAGAATCAGCATGGAGCTATGGAGGTCACTCACATATACAGGCAGTCCCCCAACTTAAGGACATGCGACTTACAGATGTCCCAACTTAAGGTCGACGATGGGCACAAGCCTAACCAGGTCTACTCAGAAGTAAGTCTTATTTTGTTCAATGGGGCTTACTCTCAGGAAAGTGTGTTTAGGATTGCAGCCTATGTTGTGCTTTTGTTCAGGTGCAATCCATTCGACGCAGTGTTTTTGCACAGGCTTGACAGCACTGGTTTGCGGGAGGGAGGGAGAAAGACACTGTGGTTTGGAGCTTCAGATGTGGTAGATAAAGGACAGCCAGTACAGGACTTACTAGAATGTCACTCATGTCCCTTTCTAACTAATACAAAATATCAATTGTAACTCTGTTACAAGGCCCATGTTGTAGATTTAAAGGGGGGGGAGCAGAGTTACCAAGGAATGTACATTCACCCGGGAGTGAATTATCTATTTCGTAGATTATTTATAGAAATAAATGCTGTTTTTACTGTTTTATAGTATTTATAAAAATATTGTTTGTACTGTTTTTTTCAGCTGCTTCAGAATGTTCACAATTTTGTTTATGTCGCATAAAATAGATGATGTTCCAGCTTAAGTGCAGACCTCCAGGACCTACACTATGCTTAAGTAGGGGGGCTGCTTGTAGTTATTGTCTCCCCAGAATACCTTCCTCGCCCCGGGATTGGCTTGCTCAATCTATGCACAGCAGGTTGTCTTGCTGCATTCATGCCATTGATGTAGTCCTGCCAGGGCTTCATCATTGCTGTTCATTAGTGAGGCCGGATTCCGTAACTTGATCTGTCAGTTCATTGACAAATTCAGAGTCTCTTATTAGGGTCCTATTGAACATGCACAGACTGGGCATTTTCTTGCTAGAGGCAGGAGCATGTGTGCCCAGTGATGCGAGGAACGGGAAGGCAAGACAGTGGGGCTTTTGATAATGAAGGAAATATTCATTAGCACGAAGGTCCCACTGTCTGGAAGAGAGACAGAGCTCCAGAGCATCAAATGTTGCACAGATAAAAGATGGAACGATTATTCTGCTACTAAGTATGTTGTTAAGGACGGCATTTTAAAGGGCTCCATTGTAGTCACAAGTTCCAGTTTGAAGGTCTGTGCTGACAGCAGAGACATTCAGAAAGCAGCACAGACCATGGACAGCTGAGTACACCCTGCGAATGGCACAAGGTAAATGTCAGTCCTGCTGCCTGCAGATAAGCGAATCCGCGGATAGTGGGGACTGTATGAACTCACCACTGCATTTCAATTTCCCTTCCAGAAGGGGCAGCTAATGAAGGAGGGCACAGAAACTCAAGAGTGGAGCACCATTTCCAAGTACTTGACATTGTGGGAGAGAACAGATGAGACAATGTAGGGCTTCGGTCAGCCTCCTAACTAAAAAAAAAACACACCTCACCACCTTTAGAATGTGAGAAATTTTCAGTTGATAACAAGGAAAGGGGAAAAAAAAAAGATGTGGTGTCTTGTAGTTAGTGCAACAGAGTACCAAGGTCTACAGGAATACCTCATCTATTTCACCCCTTCTGGTCATCGGTTTTGTGCCCAAATACAGGTATCCCCCCATCTGACGGTTCATTTTCCAACAATCAGCTCTCTCAATACATTTCACTTATACCCAGAAGTCATTCATTCAGTACATGCTCTTTCAACCTCTCTCTGCTGTTCTAAAGGCTATAATTGCCCTCCCTCCTGTTGGTTTGCATTTGGTATAGTGATTCCAACTGTGGTATATATGCCTATCCCTGGCCCATTTGAGCCTGAAGGTGGTTGTGCTTGCAACAGACTGTCAGGTCTCCCTTTGAGCTGGCTGGCTTGACAGTAATGAGGCTAACCACCCTCACCTGGGAAAGTTCATATAAGAAGAGCTCTGCTGGATCAGCCAAAGGCCCATCTAGTCCAGCTTCCCGTATCTCACAGTGGCCCACCAGATGCCTCAGGGAGCACACAAGACAAACAAGATACTTGCATCTTGTTGCCACTCCTTTGCTTGGCATTCTGAGGTAGCCTACTTCTAAAACCAGGAGGTTGCACATACCCATCGTGGCTTGTAACCTGTGATGGTATTTTCCTCCACAAATCTGTCCAATCGCCTTTTAATAAGCATCTGGGCCAGTCACCATCACCACATCCTGTAGCAAGGAGTTCCACAGACTAGTTACATGCTGGGTAAAGAAATATATTCTTTTGTAAGTTCTAACTCTCTCAACAATCAATTTTAGTGGATGTCTTCTGGTTCTGGTGTGGTGTGAGAATGAAAAGAATATTCTTCTGTCCATTCTATCCATCCCCTGCATACCTCTGTCTTGCAGCTACACATCATGGAGGCCTTTTCAGTCTGGCTTAGATATTAATGACTAATTAGATGATGATGATGATATGCTGCTCAGCTCCTTCGTGTCCATTTACAGCCATGTCAGATTCCCCATTGAGGCCAGAAGCCTCTCTTTTCAAGATAGCCTCTGGGTTATTGCAAAGGGCTGTAATAACAGCCCCTTTGCCAGCTTTGTCTTCATTAGCAAAAAATTGCACTCAGGGAGTTTTTAACAGCAGCGCAACTTAACAGCTTTGAGCGACGTGCAAGATTTTTGGAAGAGCATCCTTTGCCTTGAGCAGAGCTTAGTGCATTGAACCTCGGGTGCCTGCACTCATTACTGTCAAAGGTTACGCAGAGTAACAGATTAAGGGAAAGAGAGCATAAATCCTTACCATCAACTGCTTGATCGTTGAATGTTCCTCAGTTTCTCTGCCTGAGGCAGACTCCTTGTGTACAATCTCCACGCGGATATCATTCTTGGCTGAAACCACACCTTTCAGATCTAAGCAAGAGGAAAAGCCAAAAAAATAAAAAACTAAAAAGGTCACACAGAAGCTGGTTGCAGTGCAACTATGCTCTATGCCAGGGGTGCCCAAACCCTGGCTCTGGGGCCACATGTGGCCCTCGAGGCTTCTCAATGCGGCCCTCAGGGAGCCCCCAGTCTCCAATGAACCTCTGGCCCTCCGGAGATTTGTTGGAGCCCACACTGGCCCAACGCTACTGCTCTCAGCGTGAGGGCGACTGTTTGACCTCTCATGCGAGCTGTGGGATGAGGGCTCCTTCCACTGCTTGCTGTTTCACGTCTGTGATGCAGTAGCAGCAGCAAAGGAAAGGCCAGCCTTGCTTTGTGCAAGGCCTTTTGTAGGCCTTGAGCTATTGCAAGACCTTCATTCATTCATATAAGTTCATCTTTAATACATTCATTTATGTTAACTTATGTAAATTTATTCAAATTTTAAATGTAAATCAATTCCTTTTTTCCCCCAGCCCCTGACACAGTGTCAGAAAGATGATGTGGCCCTCCAGCTAAAATCTTTGGACACCCCTGCTCTATGCAAACTGCCTAGTGGTTATGCTGGATCAGGTCTAGGCAAGTCTGGGTTCAGCTCTTAACCATGAAGTTTAATGGATGACCTTGGGCCTAACCTACTTCTTAGGAACATACAATCAAATGTTCACCATCTTGAGCTCCTCTGAGGAAGTGTGGATTAAAAATACATCAATTTTTTAAAATTATATGTTTGCATTAGAGCAGGGGTGCCCAAACCCCGGCCCTGGGGCCACTTGCGGCCCTCGAGGATTCCCAATGTGGCCCTCAGAGAGCCTCCAGTCTCCAATGAGCCTCTGGCCCTCCCGAGATTTGCTGGAGCCCACACTGGCCCTATGCAACTGCTTTCAGCGTGAGGGTGACTGTTTGACCTCTTGCGTGAGCTGTGGGATGAGGGCTTCCTCCACTGCTTGCTGTTTCACATCTGTGATGCAGTAGCGGCAGCAAAGGAAAGGCCAGCCTTGCTTTGTGCAAGACCTTTTATAGGCCTTGAGCTATTGCAAGACCTTCATTCATGTAAATTTATTCAAATTTTAAATGTAAATTAATTCTTTTTTCTCCCGGCCCCCCGACGCAGTGTCAGAGAGATGATGTGGCCCTCTTGTCAAAAACTCTGGACACCCCTACATTAGCGCATCGGATTTTCTTGCTTCAGGGAGTCCTTTACCATGTAGTTAAAATAACCACTGTTATTCTTTCAACAAAAAAGGTTATTCTTTCAACAACAGCATTGTTATTCTTTCAACAAAAAATGGTTTTTAATGATTGTGCAAAGAACCTGGATGGTGCGTTTTAGGAGCTGGACTTAGATCAAGAAGATCCAAGTTCAAATCCCCGCTCAGCCGTGAAGCTTTCTGGATGACCTTGGGCCAGTCATGCTCTCAGTCTCATCTACCTCACAGGGTTGTTGTGAGAACAAAAGGAGAGAAGGAACTATGTACACTATCCCAAGCTCCTTGGAGAAAGGGCAATATAAAACTGTGAACAATACATAAGTATCAGAAGGAAGAAGTCCTGTCTCCCAAAGTGCCTCAGGATCTTAAAGAAAGATACAAGCAAACCATACAAACCACTGGGGAGGAAAATGTGCTGGGATTGAGAGATAGTTGCTAAATTTAAGAGTGCAACCACTTCAAAGGTACCTCTTTGCCCTGACTTGTCAATTCCAATGTGGCATCGCAGTGTGTTGCAGAGAATTCTGGGAATGTTCTAGACCAGTGGTTCCCAAATTGTTGGGTTACATCCCTCCAGCCAAGGAAGCACTTAGGTTTGTCCCCAAAGGGTGGAGGCGGGGGGACTGCAGCGATGGAACTGCAGCGACCCCAGGACCACGCTGCTGCTGGGGAAAGGGGTGAGTTCCTGGCTAACCTGAAACCAGCAGTGGGGTCCAGGGGTGTGGGGAGCATTGCGGACACTGCCGCAGCGCCCCCCAAACCTGGAAAATAAAGAAAATCATGATCGGAAGTCACTTCCGCGATCCTGGGGATCATGTTGCTGCAATCCCCTTCAAGTACTTAGGCCAGTGTTTCTCAAACTGTGCGTCGCGAGCCAATTTTAGGTGGGTCCCCATTCATTTCAATATTTTTAATATATTACACTTGATGCTTCTATGGTAGGTGATTGCATTTGGGGAAATGTTACAGTCCTGTACTTTTAACAAGCTATTATGTTTGTTTTTTTTTTAACAGTGATAGTAAATGGAACTTACTTCAGGATAAGTGTGGGCAGGGTTGCGGCCTAGGATTGTTTTAAAAATTTTCCTGCTTGATGACGCCACTTCCCGTCATGACATCACTTCTGGTGGGTCCCAACAGATTCTCATTCTAAAAAGTGGGTCCCGGTGCTAAATGTGTAAGAATCACTTACTTAGGCTGTTCCCTCCTCCTAAAGAGGACTTTATTCTAAACATGTTCTAGACAAGATTAGGACTGCTGGGCTTCACTGTCCCCTGCTTGGACAAAGAACATCACCTAAACAATAAGCCAAGAAAGGCAGCAAAGACCATATTCCTTGTTGTCTGTTCTTTAGGCACACTGTTGCATTAAGTGAGCCTGGTTTATGCCTTGGTTTAGAGCTAGAGCGGTGTTTGCAGAGGGCCCCATGCTCCATTCCTGGCATCTCCAAAGTTATGTTGGTTGGCAACCTTCAGTCTCGACAGACTATAGTATCAGCCTACAGCACCCAGTATTCCCAGGCGGTCTCCCATCCAAGTACTAACCAGGCCTGAGCCTGCTTAGCTTCCGAGATCAGACGAGATTGGAGGGTTAGGAAGAACCTAATAACTTGCTGGGCATTGTTCTCTGCCCTGCCTGGGGGATGTTACCAGCCAGCATCAACATTGCTGAACTAAATGGACCCAACGCATAAAGTGGCTTCCCATGTGCTCAACTGCTGACCTGGAAGCCAAGGTTGCCCCCCTGTGTATGTGCCTTTGATTCACTCTGCTAACAAAACAGAGGCATTAATTAGGGAGGTATTTTTGGCATGCTCAGTGAGTTGGTAGCAGATGCTGAACTTGAAGGGGACAGCCGGTTCTTGTGCGGAGTGGAGAGAAAAGAAGGACGGTGCGATTTAGCTGCTTGCTTCCCAGCTCCCCCTTCTATTTCCCAGGAGAAGCCTGATGCTCTTTGAAGAGGCTGATTTTTGAAAAAAAAAAATTAAACCAAAGATACTGAGCAGCGGGTTTGCAAGAAGAGAAAATGCTTCTGTTTCTGTGTTACTGAATATTAAAGACAGAGAGGGAGATAAATCTAAACAGCCTCTGGCTTTGAAGAAACAGATTGAAAGGTGGATTTCCAGTTTGTAACTAGCCCTTGTGTTTTCCAGGACCTCCTGAACTGAACTGTAGAGCTTGGATATTCTGGTACCTTTTAAGGGTAGATCTACACTACAGACTTAAACTGGTTCAGTTTCTTCTTCCCGGGGACTTCAGGGGACTGTAGTTTAGGAGTGAGGGTGGACAGGACTGGTACATTCATGTGGCTGAGAGAGGCCTCATTGGGCAGGTGTGTGAGTGATGCAGTCAGAGGTGCCCTCTTACTGCACAAGGGGAAGACGCTAGAGGCAGTGATGTGTTCAAGTACCTCACCCCAAGTCTCAAGCTATGTCTCAAGTCCTTGCTCAAATTCTTGAGTCAAGTCTCAAGTCACAACTCAGGTCTCTGAGCCAAATTTCACAAAAAAAGGGTGGTGGTGGTGGGGTGTGTGTGTGTTAATTCCCCCTCCCAATGGCAGACACTTCTGGATGCTTGCTCCCTTCTGCCCAGCTGCCCAAGTCACTGCCTCTTGGTCCCGAGTTGAGTCTGAGACAGTGATTTATGGAACTTAAGCCTGACTTGGGAGCAGGTTGCGGGACTCAAGTCTACATCACTGGGCAGAGGCTTTGTGTAGCACTCAGAGCAACAGTGTTCGAGACTGATTTGAGTGCATTCCTTCAGCAAATCCGTACATGAGCCCCACGAAATGAACAGAAACTGTCCAACGAACATAGGAGAATTTCCCTGTGGACTGGATTGTGCTTCATGTTAATTAGCAGGGGGTGGGGTGGGCGAATGTCATTTGGGTTTTTCTGCCTCAAGCAGCAAAATATCTCAAGTCTAGCTCTGGATGCAGTCAATCAGCTTGGCTCAAAGTGGCAGGCTCGAGCTCTCTGCCTCCCCCACTCTGACATTCCATTAAACATTTGCAGAATTAGGCTTAATTTAGTCATCCTTTTTGGCGTTCCTGATTTTCTGTTTGATTACAAAAACCTGGGGGGGGGGGAAATACTTGAAAAGTAAGGTCTTTTGTATCCTGCATTTTGTGTTCTGCAAAATGTGGCCTGGGTGGATGGTGAAAAGGGGGGTAGCAGGGATTTAACTACGCCAGGGACTTGGGGAAAGGGGCACTTTACAACCTAATCTGGAAACAGACGAAGACGGGAGCTGTTTTGAAAGCCCTATAAATAATGCATGCTTTTTCAGGTGACAGGTTATGAATCATCTCTCTGGCTGGTTTTTGAAAGATGGAATACTTTATAGGAGACTCTAACTCAAGTGCTCATGTGTCTGCTGTTCTGTCTGTCGTCCAGACAAGAGGATGCTTCTGGCTTCCAAGGGACGTGGAGAGATAGCGCAGCAGCCTAGAGGAGAGCACGGAGGACCCTGCCGGTGGCACTCTAGGGCTCAGAAGAGGCCTCCTCTCAAGGCCCCTATGTTGTTGCTTGGGCACGTTCAGACTAAAGCAAAAGCCTAGCAAGGCAAAGTGCTGCTGGATCACGTGGGAATATGCAAAAAAAAAAGTTTCCTTTGCATGGACTTTGCTGTCTGTATTTGTGACACCTGCCTGGACTTCACTCCCCTCCCCCCCCCCGGTCTGGCATAGCGGTAGGGTCAGTGCCGGGTTGCAGAAGAGACTCTGGTGCCACCCCCATGGCATGGTTGGCCACCTCTCCCAATGGACTGTGCTGAATCCTCAGTCAGAGAAAGAGCATATTGCATTGTTTAAAAAGGTGGTGGTAGCCACCACTCCAAAGCGCTCCCGCTACCTGCCACTGGCCCTTGAAGCCGCAGTGACATGCAGTGTGGTCCAAGGTCAGGGAGGCAGACCTGGAAGTATGCAGGTGACGTGATGACATCACACCACAAGGCGTTCAGGGGGCTACCTCGGCACTTGTGCAATCACACCAGAGGCTGAGCTCTCTGCTGCAGCACTACTCTCGCTAGAGCTTGAGGCAATGACAGCTCAGCCTCCCCTGTGATTGCGCAACCATTCAGAAATTAGGTGGAGTGCATACCCAATCACAGGGGAGACTGAGCCTCACATACAGGGAGAGACAAGAGCGTGTGGCAGCTATTTTCATTGGAGGCACTTGTGGCTCTGAGGCTATTTTCACTGGAAGCAGGACAGGAGAGGGGAGGCTCTGCCTCTCCTGACTGCACAGCCCTGTGAAGTCAACTACTGGGTACGGCCTTAAGGCTGCGTCCTAGGTCTCTTAAGGTACCCAACTATGAAGGGTAAATCTCTTCCCTCTGGGCTCTTGGAGGAAAATGCCTCACAACTGACCTTCCTCAATGGCAGAAGAACTGGAAAGACAGGAGTGCAATTGGGCATTTAGACAACTGAAGAGAAGCCTTCAATCCACCTAGAAGAGCTGCTGACAACCACCATTCTCCTTCTCAACTCCCAGCCCTAGACACAGGGCAAGGAGGGGAACAAAGCAGCAACAAGAACACAGCTTCCTGGGAAATCTGCTTCTCTGCCACGAGTCTCAAAGGAGTAAATGCCACAGAGACCAGAAATTCACAGTCAGAATTTTCTGTCTGGGGACATTAGGTGATAAAGAGGTGAAGAATGTTGCAACCATCCATGGGAGGTTTGTCACAGGGGGTAATTTTGAGTGCAGGTTCCTGAGGCTGAGGTTTCCAGCATCTCTTAGGGTGATTTTATTTTTAAATCCTAATTTATACAGCGCTGGTGATCTTAGTTTACTGCATGCAATGAGGCTGTGACTTAACTGAAACCTACCAGGCATTTGCTACAGCTGAATTTTGGAGAAAGAGAAGAGAGAGGCAAGGCAAAAGATGGGTAAAGAGGAGAAAATCTATAAAGAGAAGGACGGTGGGAGGCAAAGAGAAACAAAAAGAGAAGGGCAGATCTAGCTAGGTAAAGAGATAGGTAAAGAAAGGTAAAAATCACAGGTAAGAAACAATCATAATGAATCCCATGTTGCATTCATGAGTCCTGGAAATAGTGAGTCCTGGAAATGGTTGGCAACCTTCAGTCTAGAAAGACTATGGTATAAGCCTACAGCACCCGGTATTCCCTGGCGGTCTCCCATCCAAGTACTAACCAGGCCTGACCCTGCTTAGCTTCCAAGATCAGAGGAGATCGGACATGTGCCTGGAAATACTTGAAAGTATTTCTTGTCCCTGCAGTATCCCATGGCAGAACTTGTGATTGCACTTCTCTATGATCAGATTTACCCACAGCGTTCTTCAGGCTATCTCATGGATAAATGTAAATCTGTTCATCCACAAGTTTCACCATGGAAGAACAATGGGGCACAAGGCAACACTGTGTTTTTGTTTTTGTGTGATAAATGCATATACATTCTCCCTAGTACAGAAAACCATCTTGCTTCTTATCGAGGCCTGGTGCAAGGAATGTGGCTGTTTGCCATCAATGGAATGCAGAGAGACAAACTTTTGATTGGAGGGGGGGAGGGAGGTCTTGGTGGTTTGAAGCGAAGAATTAAGGTTACTAATACCTGGAGTGTGTTTGAATTAGCACCTCTACCTCCAGGGCCAAGGGCTTCTAACTTAATTGATAACCTTGTGCCATCAACCAAATCAATACTTAATTTAGCGGCTTTCTTTCCGCTTTCCTCTTGATAATGCGTTCTTCTTTAAGACTGCTGTTTGCCTGACCTCCGGGCATTAGCTAATAATGGGAATATGAACAAATCACGATGGAATTTTCCAAGCTTCAAGATGCTAAAAAAGCAAGTTCCCTTTCTAATGTTGTGTGTGTGTGTGTGTGTGTATTTTCCCTGTTATGGTTTATTGCTCCTTCCTCTTTTCTGTCCAAGAACAGGAATAATGTCCTCAGTGCCAAAGCCGCCGCGTTTAATCACAATGAAAAGCCAATTATGGCCTCATCGAGTCCTCTCTTAGGGACGTTACTTCTTAAATAACTTGTGGCTTGTAATGTCATCTAGGAAACAACAACAGATGAGTATTAAGCCAGTTAAAATATGTCCCCTGGGGAATCTCTCGGTTTACTGTATACATAATTTGCTTGTGTGCCTTGTGCTTCCTCTCATTAAACTGGTAGCAAGCTCTGCCTTCTGTGATACCTGCTCTGCTGCCCATGTCCTGTCATTAGCTTAGTCAGGCTTTCCCTGACACTTTGCCAATAAGTTGGGGCAGTCTCCAAAAGCACCTTGGCTTCAAGCTGGAGGAACCTCAACTAACAACTTCATTCCTGGGTAATCGAATGTCACCCTTGGGGAACCAGTGTGAGGGAGGTCCCTCCTTACAGTGCATTTTATATGACCCGTAGCCCTTCTACGATTTGAAGCTATTCAAATAAGGATGCTCCCCTTGGGAGATGAAGGGCGCAATCCTAACCCACTTTCCAGCACCAACATTAGAACAATGCAACTCCAATGTAAGGGGACAAACATTGCCTAACCTTGAGGAGGCCTCCGTGACTGCCCCCCCAACTGCAGGATGCAACACATGCCCCACAGGAACGGCTATGCCAGTGCTGGAAAGTGGGTTAGGATTGCACTCTAAGGACCCAGTCCTATCCACGTTTCCAGCACTGTTGCAGCTGCCAATAGGGAATGTGCCACATCCTGTGGTGGTGGTGGGCAGTCACAAAGGTCTCCTCAAGGTAAGGGAATGTTTGTTCCCTTACCTTGGGGCCGCAATGCGGCTGCATTGGCGCAGGAAAGTTGGATAGAATTGCACCCTAAGGCTACATTCCTCAACACACTTACCTAGGAGTAAGTCTCATTGAACCAAATGGGACTTACTCCTGAGGAGACATGCATTAGGATTACACTGCAATGCAAACACACAACTTTTCTACATTTTTTCAAAGTTAAAAAAGGTTTTCGTTTTAATAGTTTTAACACTTCTACGATACATTTCTGCAATGTATATACTCTACAAGAATACATAACAGAGATCATAAAGGGAAAAAAAAAGAGAAGAGTGGTTTGTCTAACATGACACGTTTCCCCCAAAGTAGTTAAAACTACAACTACGTGGTTTTTCCATTATAATTGGCTAAGTACCTGAAGCAGAAAGCAGAAGACCTAAATTTTCATTAGAACCAAAATAGCTATTCCGGAAAGTGAGAAACTTCACTAATCTTAATTGAAACGTGCCTGGGCCCTCTCGGCCTTCCCGAGTCTTGCCAAGGTTTGTTAATTTAGTTAATGACAGCATCTTCCAAGTCCTCACAAAACCATTCATTTATTGACTGATGGAACTTTGAGAGGCTCTCCATAACTTTACTCACACTAGTTTAACTCCTGACAAGAAGGAACTACTCTTAAAACTGAGTCTTAATATATAAAAATTGTACAAGTGTTTGCGTTAAAGATGGGGTCTGGCCATCTTACCCATTTTTGTGCCCCCCTTAAATTCTTCACTACTTTGGGAGATTTGAGTTGGGTCCAATAAAGGTATAACCCTACTTTGGCTTTAAGCCCTAATATGCTATGTCTATCTCGTGGCTCATGGGCAAATCACCATGGGGATTCCTAGGTAACTCTTAACGTAGTCTTATGCTCATAAGTGGAACACCATGGAGTTCAACAAAGCAATTGGAAATGAACACACTGGGGCATGTGAAGATCAAACACAACAGTGCTTCACTTACTGTAGTGTCTTCACAATGCGGAAGAGAGCCACAGTTGGAGGCAGGTAGATCTGGCCCAAGGATATGCAGTTCAATTCATTGAGAAGTCACCCTATGCAAGCCCCATTGAAATGAATGAAATGTGGAAATGGTTCCTTTCTGTTGAAGTGGGGCTTGTGCAAGAGAACTGTGTCTCTAACCACTGCATGAATTATGGGAAGGTCATAATGAAATTCGTAAGATTCTATACGTGTTATTTCTGAGTGCTTTGAAGTCAGTCTTTTTCAAACTGTGGGTTGTGACATACTGGCGCGTTCACGATTTACAAATTGAGTCACGTTTTTTTTTTGGTGGATTGCGGGTCTGCCACATTCAGAAAGCTAAAATGGTACATGACCCAAAAGTTGCTTCCAGGTCATACTGTTGTGCGACCCACTTCATTGGCCATGTTGCATTGGTGGCTTGCCACACAGTCTGAGAACTGTGGTAGAAGGTAGCCAATGAAGTGGGTCACCCCCTGTTTTACCTTATAGCTTCTGGTCCTCGGTGGGCCCTGGATCCACCACAGAAACAGCAGTGGGTTGCCATGGTAAGAAGGTTCAGAACCTCTGTTCTAAGTCCCACTGTCTTCAAAGGAACTTGCTCTCAGGTAAGTTTGTATGGGAATTCAGCCTAAGTCTATTAACAAGCTCAAATACAGAAGATAAACATGGCGACGAGTCCCAGTAGGAAAGACTGAGAAATGAGACGACTGTTCTGAGACTGACAAAAAATTACTTTGAAAATTGAAACTGGCCTCCTCAAGGGAGTGTTCACTAATTCACTGAATGGGGGAAAAATGAGCGTGCAGCAGCTTTATAAAGAAGTCTACCTGGCGCCAAGGTTGGCCTTATGCAAGCTTTTCTGGGGAGGGCATGCCACAAATGGGGTGTCACAACCGACAAGGTCCACTTCCTGGACGCCACCTGACTGGCTTAAATTCCCTGGAGGGACTTGGAGAAGTGCCTGTGATGGAGGAAGCAACAGGCAACCTGTTGATGCTTTTTGTACAAGTATGCTGTGTGCTAGAGGTGTCAACACAGTCCTGGAACGAGCTGGAATCCCTAGCATGTACGCACTGCTGAAACAGAGACGCCTGCGTTGGCTCAGTCATGTCGTGAGAATGGATGATGGCCGGATCCCAAAGGATCTCCTCTATGGAGAACTTGTGCAAGGAAAGCGCCCTACAGGTAGACCACAGCTGCGATACAAGGACATCTGCAAGAGGGATCTGAAGGCCTTAGGAGTGGACCTCAACAAGTAGGAAACCCTGGCCTCTGAGCGGCCCGCTTGGAGGCAGGCTGTGCAGCATGGCCTTTCCCAGTTTGAAGAGACACTTGGCCAACAGTCTGAGGCCAAGAGGCAAAGAAGGAAGGCCCATAGCCAGGGAGACAGACCAGGGACAGACTGTACTTGCTCCCGGTGTGGAAGGAACTGTCACTCCCGAATTGGCCTTTTCAGCCACACTAGACGCTGTTCCAGAACCACCATTCAGAGCGCGATACCATAGTCTTTCGAGACTGAAGGTTGCCAACAACAGAGGTGGGGCTGGAGCACCTGCTATGGCTGCTAAAGATCCCAGCTTTAGTCCCTGGCAGATCTCCCACTAGGACAGGGCAAGAGTTTTGCCTCAAACCCTGGAGAGCTGCTGAAATTGAGCATTGACAGTGCCAACCTGCATGGATCAAAGGTTTGACTCAGAGAAGGCAGCAGTCCATGTTCCATGACCTAACCCCCGAAAGTCAAAATGCTTTCATGCAGAGACTCTGCAGGAGTCCCTGCAACCCCTTCCCTGTCCCCAGCCCACCTCGTGCATGCAGCTTGTTGAGGGGCAGATGCTGCTATAGCACTCCTCTTGAGATGGAGTAGCATCTGTTGCCCAGGCAGGTGATTCCTGGCAAGCTGTCTGCACCATGAGGATGGAATGCCTCCCCATCTCTCTTTTGGAGAAGGGAACCGATGTGTTTGGAGCAGGTCCCCGGGGGAAGGCATCAAGAACTAACAGATGGTGATAGGGCAGCGAATGTTCTCTGCTTTTATTTGGCTTTTTGTTTTCCTCTTCTGAGAATTTTTATTAAGTATGGGTCTCCTTCTTCTATAACTGCAGGGGTTGGAAGGATAAAGGAACCTCAAATTCAGAAACAAAGGGGATGAGAAAAGCAGATTTTTGCAACCAGAATTTATGCGGTAGCCTCAAGAAGATGATGAAAAGCTTCTTAATATGCTAAGTGTTGGCTGGCTGCAGATACTTTATTGCCTCGTTGTGGATGGTGACATGAGACAAAACACTTCAGGGAATCTCTGCTGTTGGGAAGGGAAGCAATGTCACGCCTGTTTTATCGAGAGGGAAAGGGAGGCACAAAGCCATGCGGGTTATCTCTCAAGGCCATTAAGTTAAATCTGAAACTGCACCATTGTCAGGATTGGAAACACCAGACCATGAACTAGTAACCTGAGCTATATTGCGATCAGGGTGACTGGATGTCCTCTTTTTCCAGGGCATGTCCTCTTCTTTAGCCTCATGTCCTGGAAAAGACCTTAAATGTCCTCTTTTTCCCTGTGAATAGGCAGTGCATAGCCTTCTTGTAGTTAATTATATTACATGTAATATAGTTTTAAATTTAATACTGTAGTAAGTTATACAGCATAGTGTTTAAATTAACCAGTTGGCAACCTTCAGTCTCGAGAGACTATGGTATCATGCTCTGAAAGGTGGTTCTGGAACAGCGTCTAGTGTGGCTGAAAAGGCCAATTTGGGAGTGACAATCCCTTCCACACTGGGAGCAAGTGCAGTCTGTCCCTGGTCTGTCTCCCTGGCTATGGGCCTTCCTTCTTTGCCTCTTTGCCTCAGTCTGTTGGCCAAGTGTCTCTTCAAACTGGGAAAGGCCATGCTGCACAGCCTGCCTCCAAGCGGGCCGCTCAGAGGCCAGGGTTTCCCACCTGTTGAGGTCTGCTCCTAAGGCCTTCAGATCCCTCTTGCAGATGTCCTTGTATCGCAGCTGTGGTCTACCTGTAGGGCGCTTTCCTTGCACGAGTTCTCCATAGAGGAGATCCTTTGGGATCCGGCCGTCATCCATTCTCACGACATGACCGAGCCAACGCAGGCGTCTCTGTTTCAGCAGTGCATACATGCTAGGGATTCCAGCTCGTTCCAGGACTGTGTTGTTTGGAACTTTGTCCTGCCAGGTGATACTGAGGATGCGTCGGAGGCAGCGCATGTGGAAAGCGTTCAGTTTCCTCTCCTGTTGTGAGCGAAGAGTCCATGACTCGCTACATGAGTGTTTTTAGCTTTTATTTGTCATGCCCTACATTTTTCTTGGATGGCCTACATTTTGGGGTACCTTGTCCTTTTTTGCGGTCACCGTGATCATAACAGAGACGTAAACTTTATAGAGCCTACCAGTCTTAGCAGGGAATAAAGCCTCACCAGCCACAGTAGCTTCCTTACACTGAAAATGCCTCCAGGTCAGACATGTTCACTGAGGTCTGAGTGATGGAGAGCTGTTCTTACCGGTGGCAGATCTGCCAACACCCGCTCTTGGTGCCTCAACCAGGCATCTAGGTGGACAACTGCATTGGCTAGCACAACAGTATTGTGTATGCCCTACTTCTTCAAGCAGTGATATGTTTTGGGGGCAGTGCTATTTGGGCCACTCTTTTGAGGAGGGAGTTTTGGAAGGCTATGAATATTTTATTTTTTAAGGCTTTCCAGTAACATCAGTTTGCTTCTTAGCTGCCATTTGTATTTATACTTGTGGAAAGCACTTGTATTTTTATTAATGCATTGTTGATTTTGTTCGTTATTGCTGCTTATGTATATTTATGCAGATTTTCCTGGGCTTTGATTTTTTTGGCTACGCTGATCGTAATTTAAATGCTTGACATGAAGCATTTTTCTGAATTTAATGTTCCCATTTTTGGTGTATTGTAACTGTTGAGTACAGCTGTTCATGGAAAAGCAGCAAGTAAATGAAAATCTTATCTAATCTGACTCCAGTATCCAGGGCTAGCCCATCCGTGAAGCTAATTGAGGGCCCGTTCCCACCCAACTTTCCAGCACTGGTGCAGCCGCAATGCAGCCCCGAGGTAAGGGAACAAATGTTCCCATACCTTGAGGAGGCCTCTGTGACTGTCTCCCCACTACAGGGTGCAGTGCATGCCCCATAGGCATGGCTGCACTGGCTCTGGAAAACTGGATAGGATTGGGCTCTGAGGCAGTTACCCCAGCCAGCAGACTGGTGGAAGATGCCCATCTCAACTCCACTTCATCTTTTTTCACTCCTTAGATTGGAAAAGAGAGAGGAGGAGGAGGAGCAGAGAGGGATGGGAGAGTCTTCACACTCCATCTTCCACTCGTTCCTCTATTCCTTTCTCAGTTCAAGGAACAGGAGGGCCAGCGGTTGATACATCACCCGGTAAGGGGAGACAGCATTTGGCATGCTGCCTCCAGAGGTCTTGGGCAGACCATGCACGTATCTGAGAGTTTCTCCCCTTCTTCGGTGGATAAATGACAGTCAGGTTATGAGTTACATCCCAAGCACATGAATTATGACCCAAGAAAATTAAAGAAGGGTTGATGTATGGGTTTAGCTCATGGTTTCAGATCTATCAGTCTGGGTGTTTAGCATTGCAGAGGAGCATCCCACCCTGCAAGGCAGATTTACTGATCTTTGTGTGCTTTAATTGCCAGTTAGAGGACACTGGAGCTATTTGTTCTTGGGCTGACTTTCCAGCAGTGGTCCTTATTTCATTTCGTGGAACACTGTGCTTGATCTGGACTTTTGCAGGCAAATCTGTTGGAGAATGTTGATGGGACGATCCTGCTTTGTGACAGGGGGGGATTCACTAGATGGAGTTCTGTCTGATAAAACTCTATAGTTCCCCTCTCATTAAAACGAGCCTCTGACAGTAACGGAATTGACGTGGCTCTCTCGGGATGAGGGGGTCAACACGTGGTGGCGTCTTTGTCTTGTCTTGTATACAAGCCAATGCCGTTAGATGAGTAATTGGGCTCTCCAGAGAGATCTCCCAGTTGCAAATCCACATACTGCCTGCTGGGCTTACCGCATGAATCCCCTTGTGGTGTGTGTTTCTCGTCAGCTGGCAAAAGGGAAAAAGAAAATCAAACCAAAATTCCACCATTGCAGATGTCCCTGCCTTAAATTTTCCTCTTCTTTTAATCAGAAATAAATTCCCTGGAGATGCTTTTTTTCAATGTAAGCTTGTTTCACATAGTTTCGTGGAATTTCCTCCCCAGGGAGTTCCACTGGATCAGTTTTACCGGCCCTTTTAGGAGGCAGTAAAAACCCTTTCATTCTTTGCCAGACTTCCACGCTTGAGGGGAATGAGAGCTAAGAGTCTGTTTTAATAGCTATCTCCTGCTTTTAGCTTATTGTTGTTGTTTTTTTTTGCTGAAGGTCGACCTTTTATTGCATTTTTAACGTGTTGGCTGCCATGTGGATCTAGTGACAGAAAAATGGACCATAAATAATTCCATTGCATGGAGAGGATTCTTGGCCCTATCTGCCTAAAAGCATATAAGCATAAAATAAGATAAAAGCATAAGTGGTATAAATGATACCACTTTAACTGTCATGATGTCCCACGTGTAGTGCTAAAAGAAACTGAAACAAGAGTAGCTAATTTTTCAAACGACCATTGTTGGTGTGCCTTTAATTCCAAGTTTATGTAGTGACACTGGCAGTGAGAAGATTTGGTGGCTGCATTCTGCATATCAAATAGCAGGACAGTTGCCAATCCTGACAAATTTTACTAAAGGTGCCATCCTAACCAACTTTCCAGCTCTGGCATAGCTGTGCTCGTGGGCAAAGTGCTGCATCCTGCAGTTGGGGGGCAATCAAGGAGCCCTTCTCAAGCTACGGCAATGTTTGTTCCCTTAATAATAATAATAATAATAATAATAATAAACAGGTATTTATATACCGCCTTTCTTGGTCTTTATTCAAGACTTTATTCAAGGCGGTTTACATAGGCAGGCTGATTAAATCCCCGTAGGGATTTTTACAATTGAAAGAAGGTTCTATCTTTCAAGAACCACAACAGTCCAGGTGTTTCACTCTGATCTGGTTTCACATTCTGGCCTCCTTCTCCCACGCTCAGAGCAGATGGAATCGCTCGGCTTCAGCTTGTCAGCTGCTTCAAGGTCGCACGGTGCCGGTGGCCTCGAACTGGCGACCTTGTGGATGTTATCTTCAGGCAGTCGGAGGCTCTATCCTCTAGACCAGACCTCCTGCCCTTACCCATAAGTTGCATTGTCCTTATGTCAGTGCTGGAAAGTGGGTTAGGATTGCACCCTAAGTTACTTAGTAAAATTAGTTCTCAAAAATTAGTTGAGTGGTTCTCAAACTGTGAGTCAGGACCCACCAGTAGGTCGCTACCTGATTTTTGGTGGGTCGCGGAACTGACAAGCTGATAGCTGACAAGGGCAAATATATTGAGCCTCATGGGAGCCGAAATGGAGCAGCATGGGAGTGTTTACACATGAGTAGGCAAACGTGCCTCAGTCCACTTCAACAGGCAGGCCGACGGGAACGTAATAGAATAAGAATGGTCTGATCATTCAGATAAACTCTGACCAACAAAGTCTAGAGAAGGAAGTCCCCGTCCCCCCCAACGCTGACATGGAAAATGTATCGAGCCCCATGGGAAAACAAAACCGAGCCACACGTGTACGTTTACTCAGTGTGCCTCGGCTATTATCGAAGGTCAGGTGAAAGGGAACACAAGGGCACCAGAAGGGTCCTGATTCAATGAATGTGGAGTTCAACAAATGCTTCAGAAGGGCCCCCACCATAGTAAAAAGGATAAAAACAGAGGCTTGAATGGCTGGTAAAGTTAAGTCTTGTAAAGCTCCATGGGTTCTGATAGTGTGTCGTTTTAAAAAGAGGGTCCTAGTGCTAAAACATTTGGGAACCACTGGTCAAAAAGACACAGAATACCACTTCTTCTTCCCTTTCAACTACAGTACCCAGGATTATTTTGGAAAAGGAAAAGACTGCAAAGCCAGTTTAAACCTGTAGTGTGGACACAGCCCTTGACACCGAAAGGGTCAGCCCTTGTTTGAGAAGATCTAGTCTGCGCTAGGGATCTCCAGAACTCTGAACTGCAGCTATTAATTTCTCCCGGTCTAGATAAATTACACAAGCCAACATACATTTTGCTGTCCTAAAGTTAGACCTATTCCTGCGTATATCTGGGATGTCGATTCCAAAAATGGCATCTGTTTTGCCCTATCACCTAGTGTTGGAGATATGGCACAGCCTCATTAGTAAATGGTTTCAAGCAGCTTCCTTATGGGGGAGCCTACACCTGATGAATGATGATGATTGGCAACCTTCAGTCTCGAAAGACTATGGTATAAGCCTACAGCACCTGGTATTCCCAGGCGGTCTCCCATCCAAGTACTAACCAGGCCTGACCCTGCTTAGCTTCCAAGATCAAACCATTCTGCAATTTGAATAGCCAAGCTTAGACATACCTGATGAGGAAGCTGCTTGAACCATTCATAATGAGGCTGTGCCAGAACTCCACAACTAGATGTGATAGGGCAAAACCATTTTTTGGAATCTACACTCCAAGCTCCTGTAAGACCACCATAAAAATAAATTTAAAACGTTTTGCTGACTCTCAATTTTGCAGGCCTGTATTACACAGGCCAACACACATTTGGCTTCCTTAAACATTACACCTATTCCTGGGTATATCTGGGGTGCTGATTTCAAAAATGGCATCCGTTTTTGCCCTGTCACGTCTAGTTTTGGAGACACAGCATAGCCTCTTTAGTGAATGGTTCAAGCAGCTTCCTCATGAGGAAGCCTGCATCATGGCTTCCTCATGAGGCAGCTGCTTGAACCATTCACTAATGAGGCTATGCCGTGTCTCCAAAACTAGACGTGATAGGGCAAAAACGGATGCCATTTTTTGAATCGGCACCCCAAATTCATATCAAACCGCCATAAAGTTTGGGAAAAACTTTTCTGACCCTCAATTTTGTAGGCCTGTGTTATCTTTCAGAGAACTTCATTTGTTTGAGTTAACTGCAGATTGGTAGTTCAACTACAGCGGACAATTGCTAGAGGAAACCACCTTAGAACCCTCCATATGTATGCAAGTGCATTCACTTCCTTAGTGCAGCCATCTTATTTTGGAATTGGGGTGGCCCGTTCTCAAAGGTTTTAGAAGCAGTCTTCCACATTCTGTTCACCTTTCCAGGGCAGTGCCCATCTCCACATGCCCAGTTCTTTGAAGCCCTGGCTTTGCTTCCTCATCTACGCCTTGGCATCATCCCGGCATGCTTGATCTATTATCATCATCACACTAATGTGAGATTGCGTGCCCTGCAAAGAACCCAGCGCCATCTGGTTGCATCAAATAAGGAGGAGGTAATGAGCCACATGTTCTCCCTGTTTCAAAAACCAGAGGAAGGCTACAGCGTGTGTTCATGTGTGTCTTTAAAAAAAGAAAAGATGGGGAGGGGGAAAGAGAGAGAACGCGGCCGACTGATTATGTCTGACCATTGACACTATAACGACGCCTTGGCCCGTTTTCTATCGCGCACGTTTGAATGGCGCATCATGGCTGAATGATTTCTGCAAAATTGAATTGGCCTCTTCTCAGGTCTTAGCCGTGCACCCGTCCATCAAAAAATACTTACCAAAATGCAAGATTAATGACTGCCGGAGATTTAATTTGCTAATTCCTGAAAGAGCCACTAATGGGGTTTGGGAGAGTTATGGAGGGGGGGATGGTGTTGGAAGCAGATGCAACGATTGTGCTTAAACTCTAACTTGTATGTGGGCCCAGCCATTCATTAACCAAATCCGGGGGGACCTGGGCCTCTTTGATTTCTTTACAAACAATCGAGAAGGAACCAACTGTTTTTCACTGGAAGCACAACAGAGGGATTTTTACATCGTGTTTGGCTGATTTGTCTCACCCTATTCATACAGTTAGAGGCACCATTGAGGACTGCTTGTTCTCTTGTGCTGCCTTAGAAGCACAGAACAATCACTCTTCCTTCCCTCGACAGTTTGATCCCTGCTCGTTCAGCCAACAATCTTTTTTTTTTTACTTCTCCCTGCTTTTTTTCCTAATGAGCCAGCTCTTGTTTACCTCCACGATCCTTTACTTCCATTTGTGATGTTTATTTTAGCATCTGC
Source organism: Tiliqua scincoides (assembly GCF_035046505.1). Taxonomy (NCBI): domain Eukaryota; kingdom Metazoa; phylum Chordata; class Lepidosauria; order Squamata; family Scincidae; genus Tiliqua; species Tiliqua scincoides. The sequence continues at coordinate 15,855,820 of NC_089831.1, forward strand.
TTCAGCTCAGCGGCAAAAGCCAATAGCGGTGCAGGCCCAACAAGGGATTCAAATATTTATTTCATTTAAATGTATAGCTTTCCTGATCCCTGCAGGCTGAGCTAGGGGAGCAACGTTCATAAAACAAGATGTATTTTTTCGTACGAGATAAAAGCAGTACATGCATAAGTAGGTAATGCACATTTCCCATTTATCTTCCATACATCTGATCAAATAAAACTGTCTGAAACGGCCTCCAGACAAAGCTGAACTGCCATGAGGACAGGTGAGACAGGCTGCCTTAAGTACAGACCTCTTAAACGCCAGTAAATGATCAATGATGTAGTACACGCTACCCCACGTACCAACATATCCCATGTAGCCAAAACCCTTTCCAACCCGGGAGGTGTCACCAAGGCTGCATCATATTTGCAGCTGTGAGACAGCTATCATAAGTAGGGAGTCAAGGTGGGTGAATCTTTGATGACATCATCAGGTGTGGGCTGGAGACTGAGCCAGAGCCTTGTCTGAAAAAGCCAGTGGCAACCCTGGGCAACATCATGTCAAGGGCCACGACTATAGAGTATGCACCCCAGGCTGGCGCCCACCCTCCCAAGGTTGGTACCCTGCCTTGCCTATCTGGGCGTTTCGGAGCCTCACACAGCATCCCGAAGCTCTTGGCAAGCTTTCTGAGCCTCCAACGGATCCTTAAGCAGTACTTCCAGAGAACCAGAAGTACTGTTTAACAGGCCCACTTGGAGGCTCTAATGCCAGGGATGCCACTGGAAAAAGTGAGGCAGAATCGGCTCAGGTTTCACCTTGGATGGGAGACCAGATGCTACAGAAGGGATGTGAACTGGCAAGAAATGGATAACATCCTGTGAACCAGGTTGAGGCATGTTTTGCAGCTGCCTAAGAAGAGTAAGAGCTGTGCAGCCAGAGCACCATGGAGGGAAACCTCTGGAGAAATGGAGGATCCTATGAGTTTCTCCCATAGAACGAAACTAGTAAAAACTCCATATGAGGAAAAAATGGGGTTTATGGTCAGCCTGCCTATGTAAACTGCCTTGTTCTACATGACTCAAGGTCTACAAGTCTTCGAGAAAGGCGGTATATAAATACTATAATAAATAAAATAAATAAATGGGAAGGTGCAACTTCCCTGCTTTGAGGGAGGGAACAAGGCCTTTCAAGCTTTTCAGCCTCCTGTGGACAATGAGTGCCAAATGAATTCAATGAAAAGGAACTTACTTCTGTGGGAACGGGCACAGCAGAAAGCCACGATGGTGGCCATCAACACCAGGAACGCCACACCTGCTCCAACGGCCACACCTATGATGACTGCCATTGGCACTGACTCTGAAAAAAAACAAGAAAGCAAATGAAGTGGAGATGGGCTCTGGATACAGACAAGCTCTGCCCTAATTGCCCCTAATCATTGCCACAACCCTGGTTTTCTATTATCAGACCCTCCTACCATCAATCACTGCGATGATTTCCTAGCCAAACTAACAAATGGACAACCTGGTAGGTGACACATGGCAGGCTCAAATGAGTTGAATGGAGATTAGTTCGCCCAGAAAGGAGACGTATGAATAAGTGTGGCTCATGTCACTGACCTCTGGATCTTGGAAAAAATAATCAATGCAAACAAGGCTGGCAGAGGGTGGGGAGGATTCACATTCAGTGTAGGCCAGGTGATTTATCAGGAAATGCTCAGATCTTGGTGGAGGATGCAAAACTTGGGCTTGAAGGAAAGTAAGGGCAGCCTTTATCTGCTGTGTGTAGATCTGCTGCACAAGCAAGTCACTGAAAACTGGGCAAAGGAAGTAGCAATCAACAATCTTGGCTTTCGTTTGAAAACCATAAAGTAAGTTTCTGGCACTCGTGGATACCTGCAGAAGGGTGTTTGCAAAGGCTCAGAAAATAAAGACCTGAGTCTGAGCCTCAGTTATCCTACACCGATAGGTTATCCAATAGGATCTGTTCAAATATTGCACCTTAACTTGTGATGAAAAGGACTAGTTTACCAGTTGTAAACTGCGATTAATGGCCCATTATACTGTTGTTCGTGGACTGCCTGGTTGCAGTTCTCACTTTCTTGCAACGCATTGTATTCATCTGCAGATGTTGCCATTATGACTTCCAGAACGGGTGCTATTTCTGCACATGTGGAAGGAGAAAACCTTGCATGGTTCTCTCCCCCCCCCCCCCCCAGTGTGACGTGCCAGACTGCCATTAGGGCAGACTGGGGAGAGGAGTCTATAATAATAATAATAATAACAACAACAGGTATTTATATACTGCCTTTCTTGGTCTTTATTCAAGACTTTATTCAAGGCGGTTTACATAGGCAGGCTTTTATCTAAATCCCTATTTAAATAGGGATTTTTACAATTTCAAAGAAGGTTCTTTCTTTCAAGAACCACTACATTCAAGGTGTTTTGTTCTGATCTGGCTTCACATTCTGGCCTCCATCCTCCCACGCTCAGAGCAGATGGAATAGCTCTGAAACTGAAACTATATAGCTCAGAGCTATTCCATCTGCTCTGAAACTCAGAGGTTTCAGCTTGCCAGCTGCTTCAAGGTCGCACGGTGCCGGTGGCCTCGAACTGGCGACCTTGTGGATGTTATCTTCAGGCAGACGGAGGCTCTACCCTCTAGACCAGACCTCCTGCCCAGTCTATCGGATAAGTTCATGTTGGCCAGCTCCACACTCTTTCCTCCTTCCTTAACTACTGCGACCCTAGTTTAACCCATTTAACCCTAGTCTCTGTCACCCTCCTCTTTCTCTCTATTGTACATAATTTGCCAGACCCTATATGTTGTCTGACCTTATGTGGATACTGGAAGTAGAATGAATTGTACAAAATAAAAGTAAATGCATGTCAAGCACACCCACCCCCTGGAATAGTGTGCTGGGTACATATAATCCATAGGCATATTCATGGAGATGCAACCAATACAATTTTGACAGGTCTGCTCCGCTCAGCTATTCTAATTTTCCTGTTGAGAGCGATATTATTGGCGGGAAGGCCTTCTGAGAAGGCTGGAGGAAGAACCAACTTAAAGAACAGCTGGGGGTGTGTGTAATGATTTAATTGGGGTGCACGCTGTGCTTGGCACTGCTCTAAACCCTTTACCAGAGGCACCCACAACGTGATGGGCATAATGTTTAAGTGTTCCCTAGTGTATGCCTCTATATGTGTGCCGAGCCTGCCTGCCAGCATGGCTATTGCCTGGATAAAAGAACAGAACATTGCAAAAGAACATTGCACACATTGATGTGCAACGTGGAGCCAAATGGGAAAGAGACATTTAATGTAATGGCCACATCTATGGGTGCTGTGCATGGGAGGTGTCATAAGAAGAGCCTTGCTGGATCAGGCCAAAGGTCCATCTAGTGCAGCTTCTTGTATCTGCCTCAGGGGGCACTCAAGACAACAAAACACCTGCAGCCTGGTGTCACTCCCTTGCACCTGGCATAAAACCAGGGGGTTGCACATACCCATCATGGCTTGTAATCTGTGATGAATTTTTCATCTAGCAATCTGTCCCCTGGGGGCTGGGGGATAAGAATAGGCCCTCAGTTTGGCGGTACTTGTCGTAAGAGGCGACTAAACAGCCACCGGGTAGATGGGACTCGTCAGCCTGGGAAGGCAGCTCATCTGAGAGAAGGAAAACTCTGATCCCAAACCTCCACTGCCTTGTGGCTACATCCAGTTATGGAAAAGTCTTCAGGAGTCAACCTCGAGGCAAAATCCGGAGCCGGAGTCCCTGAGGCAGTTCATGGCTGAACACAGTCACGTTCTGGCAACTCCTGCGACGCCGCTGGAACCAACCATATTGGCCTCTGCCTTTCCATTGGACCATTTCAGCGACGTGGAGAGGGGGGATTTGCTGCATGGGTAACAGCCTATCCTCCATACCTACTTTACCCAGGCTTCATGCACTGGAGAGGACACTCTGTTCCAGAGCCACCATTCAGAGCGTGACACCATAGTCTTCCGAGACTGAAGGATGCCAACAACAAATCTGTCCAATCCCCTTTTAAAGGCATCCTGGTCAGACACGCTCACCACATCCTGTGGCAAGGAGTTCCACAGACTCTGCAAGGGTATGATTTTTAGCGTGGTATATTAAAATGGAAATGCACAGGATACTATAAAATATTGGGAAGACTCTCGATAATAGAGGGGTGTGCGTGTGAACAAAAGCACACGCGCGTTGAACAAAAGACTTTGGACAAGGCTCAGCAGTAACACCGTGGTTTGGTTCAGACATAACACTGAACAGCTGCAGGAGCTACTCTATCAAAACTGGCAAAGCAGGATTTGTGCATAGCCTGTAAACCTGGATTGTAACACCAGGACTTGCCAGTTTGGTTGTAGGGCAAACAGGAAGGAAAGGAAGGACTCTCAGTGTGGAAAGGGAGCACATGAGCCTAAGGCTCATCCTAGATCAGCCATTTTCAACCACTGTGCCATGGCACACTAGTGTGCCGTGAATGGTCCCCAGGTGTGCCGTGGGAATTTGGGAGAGGGTCATTTATTAATAGGGCCACTGGGGGATGTGAGTCCCCCATTGACAGCACAGTGTGCCTTGTCAATTATCAAAAAACCGATGGTGTGCCTTGACCATTTTTGTGCCTTGCCAGTGTGCCATGAGATGAAAAAAGGTTGAAAATCACTGTCCTAGATGATAACCATTGAATCAAGTCATGATTTGCAATTGCATCAGAACTGTGCATTTGAAAGAAAAATGGTTAACAGTTACAGCTTGGTTACTAGTACAACAGAGTACTCATGAGGCAATGGGGAAGGTTATGTTGCTTTATATTCAAATTTGAAGGTGAGAACACTGATTAATCCTGCTTCTCTTTGCAGTCTACACCTGCTTGCATAATAGATTGTGCTTTTGAGAGGGAGTGTGTGAGTTTGCCAGAGGATGAGTGGATAGGATAAAAAGACAGCTAGCACCTTGGAAACTTTAGTCCTGATTTTTTTTTTAAACCACCCTTGCCTGATGTTAGATTGACTGCAATCGCTTGCTTGTTTTCTGTCGTTTTTTTTAACAATTGATGACTTTTACAACTTCTGGCCCAGACAAATTAACTTCAGCCTGAACTGAGCTGAACTTGGAGAGGAGGACATGCTGTCTAAGGCAACTGCTCCCTCCTGTGATTGCCTTGAGAAGGATTTTGTACTGCCTGCAACTCTGGTCTGGCTGCAGAAGATCAGAATAAAACAGATGACGTCTGTGTAGGAGCTGGCTTATTTTTAAATTAATCACTTTGAGTCCCTTTGATTTTATGGCTGGGTTTTCTCTGCTGCATTAATTTTTATTTGTTTGGATTCTGTTTGACTTTGTTTTATTCTTGTTTGTAAGATGCTTTGAGTTATCTTCTGACTAGAAGGGCAGGATATATATTTATTTTCTAAAATAAAATGCAAACCTAAAAAAAAAAATATAGGAAGAAAAAGAGCCAGATGGAGCTAGGGCATCACAGCTCTCATGGATTTCACTCCAGTGTTTGTGAATGGACTTCCACTTTGCATCTGGTGAGCTGTTGCCAATCTGGATTCTGTTTGGAAAGTTGAACTTCCTGATTTGAAGCCCTCATGTTCGTTAACCGTATGATTAAACAGGTGGAAATTGATCCCAATTTGGCAGACATCTCCAATGTGTAGAACTGGTTTACTCTGGAAAGAAAGACTCACAGTGTGCAGATCTTCTGTTTGCCCTCAACTGTTTCGAACTACAAATTCTGAAACTGTCGTGGGCATGGAAAAGAAAAAAATCTCAGAGAAGTACTTACCCACTAGTAGAAAAGCCCACAGATTAAATGCCACCTATACATTACACAGAATGAAGGCCCAATCCAGGGTGACCAGATGTCACAACCATAAAAGAGGACAGGGTATCCCAAAATATAGGACATGTCCTGGAAAAATGTAGGACATGACAAAATAAAAGTTCAAAACACTTGTATATTGATTTTGTGCGGTTAATTTAAACACGATGTTACTTATTATTACATTTAAAACTATACTACTGATAATTTATTTCATTTAGGGCACAGTCCTAACCCCTTATGTCAGTACTTTCCAGCAGTGGCATAGCGGTGCCAGCGGAACGTGTACTGCATCCTGCAGTTGGGTGACACTCATAGAGGCCTCCTCAAAGCAAGGGAATGCTTGTTTCCTTACCTCAGAGCAGCATTGCCCTTAAGTCAGTGCTGGAAAGCACTGACATAAGGGGTTAGGATTGCGCCCATAATTTATTAATTACAAGCCCGCTTGCAGGGAAAAGGAGGACATTCAAATTCTTTTCCAGGACACGAGGCTTAAAAAGAGGGCATGTCCTGGAAAAAAGAGGGCATCTTTTTGCTTATCCAACTGGCCCAATTCTATCCAACTTTACAGCATTGAAGCAGCTGTGCCAATGGGGCACAAGCTTGCATCCTGAGGTGGGGGGGACGACACACAGTCACGGAGGCCTCTTCAAAGTAAGAGGATGTTTGTCCCCTTACGTTGGGGGTGCATTGGTGCTGGAAAGGTGGCTAGGATCAGCTAAGGTGGGAGAATTCTTAATTGTCCAGCTTCAGAGTGCAGGTGGGGATCAATATTTCCAAATCTCCCCTATGCAAAAACAACCAAATAAATTTTTAAAAAGTCCCACTGCATGTAGTAAGTGAGTAAATTGAAGGAAAGATTTTGAACAGACATTTCTTTTATTCACTGGTTTATGATAAGCAGTGAAGTATTATTATTTTCTATGGGAGAGAGATATAAAAAGTACGACTCCCCCTTCCCTGTTCTGAATTGGAATAATCCAGAATGTTACCACTGTGCCACCAGAGCTTAAGGGGAAAGTGTGCAATACGTGCTTAAAAGCTACTGTTAAGGTAGATGCTGTGGCAAAACACCACCATCTGCAATTCCCCATAGGATGGTTGTGTGAACCTGGGAAGCAACAATGCAGAAGTTGAATGGTTGGTTCATTAAAGACCCTCTTTCACTTGAGCTAAAATGGGGAGGGCATTGGTGGCCCCAGGGGAAAAATGGCTCTTAAACCTCAAGTGACTTGTTACCTGGCATTGTGCTTAGTAGTGAAAGAGTCCCAATGCTGTTAAAAGGGCCAAGTCCTGTCTTGCACAGCTTTCGACCCCCAATTACAGGATTTGGAGCTCAGTTCGATGTGTGAAATTATCATTATTGATCACAAGGATAGATGGAATAGTCCCAGCTGGATTTTTGGAGCCCAGCTGGAGTTGAGGGACTGGTAGTCAGAGACGGGAAAGAAAACATAACACCTCTCTCTCTCCCCCCCTCTCTCTTTCTTTGCTTTTTCAAATGGAGCCAATTTAAAGCAAAATCATTAAGACAAATTGGATCTATGAAATACTATAATGTTGGTGCTTTCGGTTCTTTTTCAGTGGGCATCTCTCTCTGCAGCAAATATTCATTTTCTTGACTAGGGGACCCCACTGCAGCTTATCCCCTCCTGCAAGGAGATGACGTCATTACTGAGTCTCAGCTTGAGGTTGTCCAAAGCTTCAGAGTCTGTCATGCCATCAGGCTAATTTCTGGACTTGACAACACTAAATTGAGTTAGAAAACCACTTTTCCTTACAGTCTAACCTCACTCTTTTTTTTTTTTTCTCCCTGCCCAGTGAAGGAAAAACATGACTAGTTGCTAAAGCAGAATGACAGCAGCCGTTCCTATTAAAACACCCCACGCTGCGTATGTCTCACTCGACAGGCAGCAGAGGATGGTGTTTGGCCTCACTTGCCCCTGCTTGCCCATACTGCAGATGGGGGGAGGTGACTCAAAATCGGAGTCTTGTACGACCTACTTGGCACGATTCATGCATCTTCTAGCAGGGTCAGAGGGTACCTGCTTCGGCAGTTTCCTGTGCTTCTGCATTTCAAGTGAATGCACCAGGCCAACAACCAGGGCTGGCTTTAAGCCAACTGGACCAATTACTCCAAGCTGGGCCCTGTGCTCAAGGCCCCCCCTCCCCCGTGCTAGGGTAAGCTACTTTTCAAAATGTTTTCTAAACAAAAAAAGAAAATCAGTATTTGTACTAAATCATTTCACAGTCACTAGAACAAGTGGTTTTGTAACGGTTTACTTTTCAAAGATAATCTACACATCCTGTTTGATTCCTTTAGGCTAAAACGAAGGTTCCCAAGCCATGGTCTGTGGACCACCAGTGGTCCGCAGTGTCCCCCTAGGTGGTCTGCGATGTCTCTGGTGAAAAAAGAAAAAAAAGCCTCTGCAGTGCCAGCAGCCAATCAGAGCAGCTCAGAGGCAATCAGAGCATAGCCTTTCTCCATCTCCTGCCTCCCCCCTCCCTTCCCTCCTTGTCTGTGAGTGCCCAGACAAGCAAAAAAGTGAAGCGCAGGCACCTTGTAAGGTGCGTGAATTTGTGCAGCCTCGTGGTTCAGCTGCATGCAGAGGAGAGGTGCCCTGCCACCCACTGCCTCCAGCCTGCTGCCTCCATTCCTTGACCCTGTGCCTTCAGGTGAGCCCTTGCATCCCTCAGATTGTTTCCCTCAGATCCCTCAGAGCCCTTGTTTCTCAGATTAGGGGAGGGGCCTGGGGAGGGGGGGAGGAGGAGGAGGGGGGTCCTGGGGAGGAGGAGGGGCCTGAGGAGGGGGAGGAATGGGAGTGAGGAGGAGGAGGAGAAGGAGCAGGCTCCCAAAGGCATTGCTGGCTGGGGGGTGGGTTTCCCTGGGAGTGGGTTTCTCTGGATGTGATTTCCCTGGGAGTCTGGACTCCAGCTGGCCAGGGAACACAGAGGAAGGGAGTTGGAGGCAGTGTGGCAGCAGGAGAGGGGAGAAACAGTATGCTCAACCCCCAGCCCTGGTACCTCCTCCCCAGTTGGCAGGATTGGGCCCCCTGGATGTACTCTTCTAATGCCCAGGGGTGGAGCAAGGGATCCAGGCAACCAGGTTTTGGCACCCCTTTTAGAGAGGGAAGCAGGCAGCATCTCTGCTGTCTTACTGCAAGCTGCCCACCTGGGGAGAAGCAATCCCAGAAGTTGCAGAACAGGCACCACCGTAGCCAAGTACAGCAAGTGTAACCCCTGACTCTTCCTGCTCAAAGAGCAGCAGCAGCAACTTTGTCCATGGGAAGCCCTCCCCCACCCCACACTTGATCAGTTCCCCTATCTCCTCAAATTGCAATCCTATCCATGCTTACCTTGGAGTAAACCCCATGGACTATAATGGGACTTACTTCTGCGTAGACATGCCTAGAACGGGGCTGTTAGTCACACTGTGGCTGTGATGGACTTCTCCAGAAATTTCTCCAATCCCCTTTTAAAGGCATCTAGTCTAGATACCATCATCACATCTTGGGGCAAGGAGTTCCACAGACTAATGGCAGAGTAGGCCGCTGTTGTTTTGTGGCTGCAGCCTACCTATAGGCTTGCTCACACTCTCTTAGCTCCAACCAAAGTAGTCCACAGCTAGAGCATGACAGCAATTAGAACAGGAAGTGAAGAGAGGTTTTTTTCCCCCCTAAAGAAAAAAGGACTTTTCTTCCTGAGACATGCAGCAGCCATTGTGAGATGTCGCTCTGAGCTGGTGCTTCTCCTTCAGGACCAACCTGCCTAAATTGTGTTGAACACTTTCCTAAAGACTCTGGACTCAAAAGTGGGGGGAGCAGGGCCAGGGCTGTGTAACAAAAGGAACTGTGGAGGGATGTGTGTGCTTTTTGTTGGCTCATTTAACTACCTTGCATGACTTGTCTATAATCCCCTTGTGCTTACCCTCTCCCTTTTTGAGGTGTTTTTCCACACTTAAAAGAGGCAAGGGCTGTGCGCATTGTGGTCTGGTGCGGGGGAAAAGAGACTGGATTGAATTGGGTGGGTGTGAAAGCCTCTGAGTTGGGGTGGGGGAATTATTTTGTGTTCCATGTATTCCATGTAAACCCAAGACTTTCACAGTTAGTGAAGCAAATGCAAGCATAACCATCACATTAATTATTAAATAATCTTTTTATGTATTAAAAATTTAATTGTATTTTTTGTGTGCGAGGGTGGTTGCATGTGGTCCCCGCCATCTCCAAATTTTGCCTTAGTGGTTCCTGAACTCCTAAAGGTTGGGAACCTCTGGGCGAAAATGTATGTAATTTTATGTTTAAATCTGCTTCGAACCATTTGGCCCATTAACTCACATGCACTTTTTAAGTGCACATTTTGATTACTTTCCATTTTAACATGCAGATATAAAGGCTGTAATAAATTTTGTTTCTATCTCTTGGATTCTATAGACCCTGGCTGTGAACAGGGGCTCCACAAAATCTGTTTGCAATTGGACCCCGCAGCTCCTAGGACAGGTCCTGCGCAAAACAGAGAGATGTAGTTTTCCTTGTGCCACTGTCAAGCACTGAAAGTTACCCTATGTATGCTGTCTTCTTCCCGTGCATTACAGCATTTGGTGCGCAGATGTTTGATGGGATATACACATCTCTATTTTTGTTCCGTCCAAATGCTGCAGTTTCTTTTGATCTTCAGTCTCTTCCACTGACTATCCCCAAATTTGTTTTATTACAGGGGGAGAAAAAGCATGAATACATGTGCCTTTTCCAAGCATTTTCACATATTTTTCTACCAAACAGCTGCTGCAATATGTTGCAAAGTATGCATTTAAATACATATTTTGCCTCAAATCTACAGATTCTGAGGACACGTCTGTGTCTTATGAAGTCTGTTCGACTGGGAAGAGGAGTGGTCTGGGACCACATGTTCCATTGTGCATTGCAACAGAAGAGGAATTCAGCAACACCCATATACAGGAAGGCACCAGCTGCTTGAGTAGGAAATATGTGAAAATACTGGAAAAAATTACAAAAATATTTATTTATTTCAGTGATGGGGGGAAAAAATCTGGTGACTTTTATCAGAAAAGCAAGGATTTGAAATCAAAGGATGTTGGACGAAACCCAGTGGATGAGGTTCTGTACAGTGGAGATGAGCCCACTACACTGATCTGGGCCAGAGGCTGTGGAACCCCCCCCCCCCGTCAGAATGTTCGCAAATTTACACCAATACTCCAAACACAAGGAGAGTAGGGAGGTTAGCACTTTATCCGTATGTTGATCCTCCAATTTAAGCCTCTCCATACTGCGTCCCAACAAATGCCTCTACCTGTGAAGGGAGGAAATTTAACAGGCACAATTCTGTGTCCATAAGCTTTCGCCTCTGTGTCTAACAGCCATCTTTGAGGGGGTGCATGGTTTAGACTAGAGCTGCAATAGGGGGAATAATTAGACTCGCCCTCTACCTTACACCATGGCCCTGATCTAAATTCCTCCCTGCCCTCCCCAAAAACTCCAAATACAGAGCTCCTGTATGACATCTAGGTTGGACTTCTGGCAGAGAGGTTGTCCTCATCCTGTCTACAGGAGATCCTGTTAACTGGAAAGGCCAGGCAGCGTATTTGTGACCTTTTTCATGCAAAACAGACATGCTGCCATGGAGCTATAGCCCCTTCCACAGGGATTTGGGATTAACCTTTCCAGCAAGATTCCCCACATGAATCTACACTGTTGGAGGGTTTGCTAAAGAAAAGCAAAAATCCAAAGATATGCTTAATGAATCAGCAAATAGAGACTTTGCCTTTCAGGCAATTACAGCACAGCCCCATCTCTTCCTTGAGAACCATTTCCAGAGCTGTTTTGGGAATTACAGGGGTCTCAAGTTGCCCCTGATGGTCCACTAGCAAAGCAAGTCAGCACCACAGAGAAATCTCAGTCAACTTGCCACTGCAAATTAAAACACAAACACCTCATCAAAATTTCAACCTTTGGTCTCAGTTGGCCTGATCCCACCTTTAGCTGCGCATAACTGGGCACGTACAATGAGTAGTTACTCTACATGGGAATGCACACTCCTACAAAGGCTCAGCCAGCCAGTTCAATGAGGTCAGGTGAAACTTGCAATTAAGTTGTTCAGCAACAACACACAATACAGACCAGCTGGCCAATTCTGAAGGGTTGAGGTAAAGTGATCAGGAACACTGTGATATTTTATACGAGTATATTATATATTATAATTATATGCCAAAGCTCATGGCAAGGGTGAAGATTGACCATGAAGAGAAGGATTCTCTGAACCTTTCATAATTTCTTGTTCATTCTAAAGAACAAGGGGGTGCATGCTGAACAGGGACGAGGTGGCTTGGAGATGTGTTGCAGGCTTAAAGCATTGAAGGAACACACTGAAAGATCCAGAGGCAAGTGGAGAGATGTCGATGGTGGGATTGAGATGCAAACGGATACAGCGTAAGAGCAGGAGATGTGTGGAGACAATACCCAGAGTTGCTTCCAGGAAGGCAGTGAGAGGGTGATATGGCTGCATATGTCAATATTCAGGACAATGGTAAGCTTACATGAACCCAAGCCTTGCACTGTAACTGCCTACACAACATCACTGCCTCCATTTCCCCCATGGAATCCAGTCAAGGCCCCATAGAAGGCATTTTAGACTAGGTGAATGCAGTCAGCAACAGCTGCTTCTCAAGGCAAATGATTCCCCACATCCTCCCTGAGAGGCCAAAATAATTTGTTTCCCTTTCAGCAATAAACCTTGCTAATTTACTCCTTGTAGGATGAGGACAGGCTGTACCTGGGGGTTAATTTTGTCAATGGTTGCTTCATGTGGAACTGAAACCCAGGTCTAAGGTAACACCAGCATCAATTTGTGCAGGAGCTATCGTGAAATATTTGGGGGTTGGGCCTCAATATATATACCGTATTCACATATAGCCGGATTGAGCAAGCATGTGGAGATTTTTCAATTTCTAGTGCATACGTATATTTTCCTAATATTTTTAGCAGTGTCACAGCTGGGTGTGAATTTTATCATGGTCTCCCCATTTAGAAAGATGGGGAAAGCTGCACTAAGTTCAGGGAAGGATACCCCAAAGCCAGTGGTTATAACCCATGAATTTAGAGTGCCAGAACAGGTTTGCCATTCAGAATATGCTCCTTTTCTAAGGCAGCCCCTTCCCTCCCACAACCCTCCCTTTGTAAGGAAAACTTCACCTAGGAGTGCTGCTCAGTTGTCTCACAGAGTATCATATGGGGGCAAATAGCTGGGGGGGGGGCAAATGACATAGTCACCTTCACTCATGATTCCATACCTGCTTCCATACCAGCTCCTGACTTCATTTCCGTACCTGTTTGAAAATAAAGCAAGTGTCTACAGCCTTGCCAATGCCCAACTGTGCATGTCAGTGAGTCAGTCAGTCATTTGTCTTTTCTCTTGCCAGTTTCCTGTTTTAGATCAGAGATAAACTGGAGTCCCCAGCCATAAGGAGCCATATCCTGTGTCCCGTTCTGAGCCACAGAATTTTCACTTGGGATGCAGCCACTGGAGGCCAGGCAAGACCTCTCCAAAAGTTTCTGGCCAATAGGGTTTCAAATACTGGCAAGCCAATGAGGGAGGGTCTCAAAGGGACTGCATGACTGGGGTGATTATTACCAGCATAGCACGTGAACTGATTCAAATCTGAAGGCAAAGCACATGACACAGACAAGCAAGGATGGTTTTTCTTCAGATTCCAAGTGCAGGACTTGATTGCTTAAATATTCTCCCCCAAACAAAACTCCCTGGTCCGCTGCAGGAAGAGTTTTTAGCCTAGCCATTTCCCTGATGGGCTAGGTTTCCACATGCAGGGATTTTTAAAAACATGTGGTGCTCTACCTGCAGTTTGAAGAGGTACAGTCTAGGAAAGTCTGTACCATATGCTTCATTGGAATGGTTACATTGACAGCTGGAAAGACAGTTGATAGGATTCCTGTCTGTATCTCTGAAGGCTTAAGTAATTGAAAATCAACACAATATTCAATGCCAGTGCTATGGCACTTCCAGCCTTTCATCCTAGGATCAAATTCTCTTTTCCTGCAGAGCTCTTAGCTAGCTAGGACCTCTTGACTTCACTGTTGACAAGTCACCTGTTTCTTTATGTATTTGCCCTCAACAGTGGCCTGACTTGTGGTCTTTAATTGTACCTTTTCTGTTCTGCAATGTGATCAAGTAACTATCCCTTGCAGAGCTGCTTGCTGCGATTCACGATCTCAGCATCACAGAAACATCTGCTAAGACCCAACCAAGTCTCAGTAGGTAGGGAGGGGACTGGGAAACGAACCACTAAGCCATACTGGACAGAACCCAAAGCTAGTTTTAAGGAGTGCATTTCGTTCCAATTTAATCTGGATAGCAGCCTTGCCTATAAATCAGAGTTTAATGAGAACAATCCACCTGCCTGCCTTAGCATTTAATAGAAAAGGATGGGACTGGAGCCTCTCCAGAAGCAATTCCATCTTACCCTGCGGGAATCTCCCAGCCTCAAAGCCCCCATTTGAAAGGGCAACTTAAACATACTGTATAACTAGGACTGAACTAAAAGCACTATGTGTGTTGATTTATTTTTTTTTTAATGTTCATCATCTTTAGTGATTTTGGGAGAATCATGGCCAAGGTTCCACAACAGTTTGTTTCTGAGATCCTGATTAACTAGGATCATTTCTGTGATCTATATATAAAACATTAACCTCACTCTCACTGGGCTGCCATTCATGACACCAGCAAGTAGCCAGGTCTAATTGGCTCCATAGCATCATGACAGTCTCATGTGCAGTACAGAATCCCTGATAGGCTGGGACTACTTGAAAAATAATGAAAGAATAAAATGGCCACTGAAGCAGCAGCAAAGAGGGAAACATGTGGTGATTAGTCCCCAGGCTGGTGTATGTGTGTGTTCTGTGCGCACTTGCAGGGGGGAATTTCTCTATTAAATCACTATTTCCAGGCAAAAAGTGAATCTGAAGACAAGTCTACTCCACCCTAGTTATATCCCCCCCCCCCAAATCCTGAAACCTGGTAGCCCCTTCTGTGTATTCCTAACTACACTGGAGGTGGATTCAGCCCCTGAAGTCCTTTTTTCACAGAAATTAAAAACTTTCTGTTGGGGAACTTGGTTTGAAGCTGTAAATGGCCAAGCTGGCTGGTTATGCTAAGTGTGACATCCCATTCTATTTCAGCTGCGCATGATGGCACAAAGCAATGGGATGCAATGGCGGTGGCTTGGAACGAACCTAGACATGTTAAGTCTCTTGCTAGCATTGGGTGGAAAACACCATGACCATATCCCTGAATCAGCTTCTGCTGAAATAGTTCCTTCTGCTTATCAATCTTTTCCAGGTGTTACATCACTAACAGCACAATCCTATGAATATCTACTCAAGACCCATTGAGTTAAATGGGGCTTACTCATAGGAAAGTGTATACAGGATTGCAGCCTAAGGCACATCACCTTCCCAGTCACTTGTTCATAGATTATGCTATGAGTTCGGACTGGGGCAGTGTATAAACTATGTTATGCATCAAAAGACAGATGAGTTGATGTGTTTTCCATGGCACAAGGTGGTTTATTGGGTGGGATAGGTTTTAAAGGTTTGTTTACACCCAGACAAAATGACCTTTCAGGGCTGAAAGGGGAACAGATTCTCTTTTTCTCCATGGTGCTATTGTTTATATGGGGGGGGGCAGCAAATGGGGGAAAGGTTGTAAATTTTGCTCTCAGTTGCAAGGCTCTGTCCAGTGCCCACGTCTTCCAACCACAGTGGCTTGTGACTACGCAGAAGGATGGAAGTGGAAGGAGGAGCTCTAGTTTTGATTCACTGTCTTTTTGCCAGCCAGAACAGGCTATCCTCAAGTTGCAAGGATATATCCACCTTGGGCCACAAAATTAACTGCTCAACTAGTTTCTGCTAAAGCAAGGACAACTGAAGTAATAAGTTCCATGGTTTTGGAGGCGATGATTGCCCAGAGCGTCCCCATGCCCAGGTCCACTCAGAATGAGAGCCATGTGGAGGCAGAATGATAAGCTCCACTCATGGAGAGGACGGCTTTCCCAAACCCCAGATCTGGCCCCCAGGCCGGGGTTTGGAGGAGCCTGTTGTAAGGGGACGTGAACTAGTACTTCTCCTCAAATACAAGACCCCCTTTTTCGGTTCCAAAATGTCACGACAGCAGTTCCCACCTTGTTCTTTCAGACGTATGATCTCTGTGTCTGAACCAAAGCTGTTCCAGGCAGTGCAGTTGTAAATGGTCTGGAAGTCGGCCCGGACGATGTTGCTGATGGTTAAGGTGGAGATGACCCCTTCATCTGTGCTGACTGTCTCCACTGTGTAACGCCCTGAAGTGCCTGACTCCAGGACATTCTCCTTCCAAGACCAGGCCTGTGTGTCAAGCAAGACAGGGTTAGTCTGGTTTCTCTCTAGAAAAAAAAAAATATTACACTGTGTAACAAAATTTGAACCATTTTGTGTAAATCTTTATTAATTCTTGGTGCAAGGATTTTAAAAATGCTGCTGTTTTTGGTATTGCACCAATAGTTACACAACTCTGCAGTTTTATAATATGATATGTATTATGCCTTAACTAATGATATGTATTACAATGATTAGGCCAGGGGTGCCCAAACCCCGACCCTAGGGCCACATGCGGCCCTCGAGGCCTCTCAATGCGGCCCTCAGGGAGCCCCCAGTCTCCAATGAGCCTCTGGCCCTCCACAGATTTGTTGGAGCCTGCCCTGGCCCGACGCAACTGCTCTCAGTGTGAGGGCGACTGTTTGACCTCTCGCATGAGCTGTGGTATGAGGGCTCCCTCCACTGCTTGCTGTTTCACGTCTCTGATGCTGCAGCAGCAGCAAAGGAAAGACCAGCCTTGCTTTGTGCAAGGCCTTTTATAGACCTTGAGCTATTGCAAGACCTTCATTCATTCATATAACTTCATCTTTAAAATATTCATGTAGATAAATTTATGTAAATATATTCAAATTTGAAATGTAAATTAATTCTTTTTTTGCCTGGCCCCTGACACAGTGTCAGAGAGATGATGTGGCCCTCCTGCCAAAAACTTTGGGCACCCCTGAATTAGGCAATAGGATTAATAAGAACATAAAATTTAAGATAACTAAAAAAGAGTTTTGATAATACAAAAAGCTAAGTTTACTGTTGGAACCAGCACCTCTGGATTGTATAAGAAACATTAAAAATTCAACATAAACAATTTTCCTAACCAACTTTCCAGTACTGACCTAGCCACAATACAGCCCCAAGGTAAGGTACCAAGCATGCCTTTACCTTGAGGAGGTCACCTTGACTGCTTCCCCCCTGCAGGATGCCATGCACGCCACATTGGCACAGCTATGTCAGTGCTGAAAAGCTGGTTAGGACTGCGCCCATTGTTATTTCACATTTTCATCTTTTACTCATGCACAACACTAGACAGGTGAAGAACCCAAGAAAAGCCCTGCTGGATCAGCCCCAAGGCCTAACTAGACCAACCTCCTGTTTCCCACCAGCTGCCACTGAAAAGCTTACACTCAGGACAGGAAGACACACTTCTGCCATTATTCCCTGAAACTGGTGCTGAGAAACACACCCAGAGACTCAAATCAGATGTGCTAAACCATTGGTCTCCAAACTGTGTCCCGAAAAAGCCCTTTCTGTAAGCATCAAGTGGCACTTACCATTTTGCCGTGTCACCGCTTCTCTTTCAAGCAGATCTGTGCACCGGGATGCTCTGGGCAGTTGCTTCTATTGCACAGTGTCCCAGCAGGGTATGCAGCAGGATATCTGGAAAGATGCAACTGCCCAGAGTGTTCTTGTGCACAGATCAGCTTGAAAGAGAAGCAGTGACACAGTGGAACGGTAAGCACAGCTCATGGGGGGGGGAGGGCTTTTTCCAAACACTGGATCTGGTCTGTGGGTTGGGGTTTGGAGAGCCCTGTGCTAAACAATTTGCATTGGAAAGCGTAAGAGGCTAACAATAGAGCGGTACACAAACCACAGAACACCTTGCATGGAGGTGTGGTGCTATGTGCTGTGTTCCATCACCATAGATATTTGAGATGCTTGCTTGTATGCATTACGGGAACATCCCAAGATTATTCGTGATTTCCTAAGGGTTCAGAGTGACCTATGGAGTCTTTCCCTTGCTGCCCAGCCAAGTTAGGAGCTGCAGCTAAGAAGGGGAAAGGTGGCAGCAGCGGTTGCCATTTTCCTTGTGCGCCAACTTCTACATATAAGGTTGTGAAAGGTGTCCACTTACAATCCGGTCCGGTGGAGGAGTGCTACGGATGAAGCATTTGATCTGGCCTTTTTCCCCATGAAGAGCATGCTGAGTCTGTGTGCTGGAGATTATAGGTGGCCCTGAGAAGCAAGAAAAAGAGCAAGTGAAACAGTGATAGGTTCTTTTCACTGCTATGCACCACTGCCACACCTACAATTCCACACAGACGTGGTGCAAATGCAGACCAAGGGCAGCAAGTAGGCATCTTATCTTATGAATAATCTCTTTCCTTTAGACACCAAGTACATTTAAGCTTCATAAAGCCCGCCTTGTGGGTTCGGTTACGGTTCACTGGTTGGTATCACAAGCACCCTGGGGCAATGCATGAAGGAACTCAGCTCCTTCTGCTGGAGAACAGCTAATGCTATCTCAGTCCCTCCTGAGATAGGCTGTGCTGGTTGCAGCACACAGCAGATTTTGGATTCTGCTGAACGGCAACAAATGGTAAGATGATGGTGCTGCGGCAACAAAGATTCCTAAGCTGGGCTTGTACAAGGAGGAGTCTCACCTTTGCGTAAAGCTGCACCAAGGTCTTGAGTTGGCTTTTATGGCAGGTGGCCAGCGGAGGGCACTCCTGGACAATGCAAGAGGCTTCTCCCACCTTTCATCTACCTTACAATACAGGCTCTGAAGACAGCAGATTTCCAGCACAGGTCTATGCTTCCTATTTTTGAGTGGTTTCTTTGCAGCAACAGCCTACCGTCGCTAAATGCCATGCTGCAGAGCTGCTGTTTCCTTGGCTAATTAACCTGAAGATGGTTCCCAGGTTATTTTCCCTCCTTCATACTGTAGGAGTGACCCGAGAGTGGTCTTTGCATTGTGCAAATGGATTATGAGAAACTAGGCAAGCTCCTCCAAGCCTGGAAGGATACATGCATCTCAGTATCATCCTTGGCCTAGTAAATCATCTTTGCAAAGTGTTGTGTAATCACTCTGGCCCCCTGGTTGCTCTCTCTTGCTGCAATCCTTAAGGGAACAGAAACACCCCCCCTTCTGTTCCCCAACAGCTCGTATTTCACAAGACACAGACATCTCTACAAATTCTATGCATTCCCTATGTTTGTGGGGAAAATAAGCGTTTCAATGTTTCACTTGCAATGTAATATCGTACCAGCTGTCTGGGTAGAAAATACATGGAAAAGCTTGAGAAAAAAAAGTTTTAAAAATATGCAATTTTCCGGTGGTGGGGAAAGACAGGGATTGATAGAAGAGGAGAATAGAACAGAAATTAAAGGGAACAGCACAATATTTGGATGGAAGGGAAGCAGACAGATCTAGCCATCCCTATCCTCCATATGCTAGATCAGGGCTGTCAAAATCATTTCATATAGTGGGCTGAATAGCATTCATGGTGCCTGGTGAGAACCAGAAGTGACATCATTAAGCAGGAAGTGACATCATAAAGCAGAAATTAGCACTTTGTTCTCATATAGAAATAGAAGAGAATACGTGCAAATCTTTATCATATTTTAAAGATAAGGGAGAGCCCAATTATTATGAAAGGGCTGCCCTTTCAGCAGCACTGCTTCTGCTGCAGTGTCACTTCACAGCTCAGCAGCTGAGAGGGGGTCTGCAAAGTGACACCATGGCAGAAGTGGTGCTGCTGAAAGGACAGCTCATGTGATAATTGGGCTCTCCCAGCATGTTGGCAGTGTCTCCCTCTATGACTTCTCCTGGTCTGCCCCTTACCCCTTATAGTAAGTGCTCCTTGCCTTCTGAGGCCTCCTTCCATCTCTTCCTCCCAGAGCCTTGGCGAAAGCAGCGCTCCTGAAAGGATGTCACTGGGACAGCCGAATTATCATGGGGATCAGATAAAGAGATTCTGGGGGCTTTAAGTACAACACTCACATGCACAGAACTTGCGCTTTCGCTCACAGGGATAAGGGAAAAGATTAAGCAAACCGATGTGCTTCTGACAATTGTGTGTTTGCATGCCTATGGCATGTACTTTGCTTCCCCATCATCACTGTCCTGGTCATGCCAACCAGGACTGGCACAGAAATTTCACTCGTAGTAAAATTTGAAGCAAATTTCAGGGCTCCTCACAAGGTGAAACACCTGAGAATTTTGAAGGGAAGCCAAATATGTTTCCATCAGAAAAACAAGGGGGACATTCCTACAGATTCTACTGTCATGAACATCTACTGCCATGTTTGGAAAGTGAAGCAGTCAGGGTGCCAGGAAACCATGTGAGGACACTGGGCAGGTTTAGAGGATGAGATGAGAAAACTACCACCAGCAAGGTTTAGTAGAGTCAGAGTGATAAGCTTTTCAGGAATCCTTGCTGCATATGAGTATGTGGCCATGCGGTAGGAACATGGCTTGCCTCGGAGCATCTAACCTTAGCATTACGCACCGTCATTCTTGGCTTTTCCCAACCCACGAACAAACAGGCCGAGAGCCATCTCTGGAGGAACGAGGAATGAGCCAGGAAGGAAAAATTGCTTCAAGGGAACAGCAAAATAGCTGGATACATAATTGTTGTTTATTAGCCCCCTTCATTAAAATAGATTTACATTCCTCCAGGCTGTTGTGAGCAAGGAAGGAAAACAGTGTGCTGTCAGCCCACGCCATGGGCACGTCGCATGCGCGATGACAATAGCAAATGTGCCTGCTGGCGTGAGAAAAGATGCAAAAGGACATGTGTAGGGAGAAGGCTGTGTTGCATTCTCTCTCCCCTTTCTCTGTCCCTCACCCTAACATTTCACACAATTGTCTCGTGCTAAGCTGAGTGGGAAAGAGAACTGGCCCACAGCCTAGTGTCGGCACGCATGTAGGAGAGTGGCTTGTCACACAGGTAGCTCCTGTGGGGAATTGCGGAGGTCAACATCTGAGTCATGCTACCTCCACAAATAAGGAGCCCTGGCCAATGAGCAAGGGTGGAATGAGAAGAAAGGTAGAACACACAATGTGTGAGACGGGCACGTCCTTTTGTCCTTGAAGGTGCCTGGGGATGCTGGGAAAGACTGAACCTGGGACCTTCTGCATGCAGAACAGGGGTTCTACCACTAAGCTACAACCCCACCTATCGGTGTTGTTCTGGGTACAATTCCTTCCCACTTGAGTTTTGGGGAAATCCTGGGTATGGGGTACTATTCAGGTGAATGCAAACAAGAATGCTGGGAGAGAGAAATCAGCCACAATTTCCCTCAGAATTATCTCTGTCAATGTTATAGATCAAGTGCTACAGTCAGTGTTTTATAGCCTTCACTGTGCAGTGTGTAAGGTGCTGTACAAAACAGAGTAGCAAATTGATCCTGTTTCAGAGCCAAGATTAAACCATGGTTCTGCATGATATCTGCACCACAGCACTATATTTGTGACCCTCCCCCTTTCAGGTCTACTGCTGGGCACCACCAAATTCTAATCCCCTTCCCCAAATCCCAAAAGTCCTCCATTCAGTTATCCTGGAATCACAGTCTTTGAACTCAAGCCTATCCTGGTTTGTTTACATATTTAGGGATGAATCTGGGTGAAATGAGTTTAGAGAGAGTAAGCAACCTCTGGTGGGGTCAGGGGCTCTTTGTTAACTTGTCTTTTACAAGTGATCATGTAAACATTGTACATCAGTGGCAGATGACATTCACACTCCCAAAGCATGGTGGCAGCTTAGGCTGTGGGTGGCTCCATACTTAAAAAGAAGGCATTGACGCCCTCCCTCCCCACACAGCCTGCTCATTAAGCAGACTGCGAATAGCAGAAAAAATGAATGGCCTTTGGGATGCTTATATCACACCAGGAGTTCTGCCTCTGAAGCTTATCACCATGATAGCTGGATACGACTGCTGAATGCACCCTGAGAAAATGAGCAGGCCTAGAAATCAGTGCAAGGCCATGCAGACGCTTTGTGCCTGGGGGAGCAGAGCCTGATCCCCCCAAAACACAGTGGCAACCAGTGATGGCTGCCAATCTCTCTGTCTGGCATTTGCTGCTGAGTGCTAGACCGTCTATCCGCAGCTAAAGTCTTTAGACAGTGTTGCTATGGATATTATTTTATATTATTTTTAGAGCCTCGGTGCCAATTTATTCGTGCAGCCCTGGAGGCTCAAACAAAAGGAAAGGCAGATTTCTGACTTCAGGGCCTTTCCAGAATTAATGGAAAGATGAAAACTTTTCTTGTATGGAGCGGGTACCCGAGGAAGCCACATCCTTTCAGCTGGAGCTGTTGCTAACACCTTCAGAAAGACACTTTGTTCAATGGCTTTCATGCACACAAAAATAAATCACAGATCAAAGGGTCATTCTTTTTCTACTAGGTCAGAACCATACATGTATTGCACTTTTTCCCTCATACCACTGCAAGCATTTGAGGTTTATGCGTTCCGATTTTCTGCTCCATATCTGCTCCTCAAAGAATCACAAGCAAGTGGAAGGATCTGCCAAGATTGTTATCCATAAGTCACTACACCAAATGAAACTGTGTTTATAAAGTTCATATATGGGTCGGTAAAGCCGCAAGTTTCTAATCCAGTGGTTCCCAAACTGCACTTAGGGTACCACGGCGAGTTCACAGAGGTGCTGTGGGACGTCCCCAGTAACCTCTTCTTCCTGGCTCTCCTGGGTCCTGTCATATTGGATCTCATGAGACCTCACGTGACCCAAGATGGTGGCATCCAGGAGCGCTGGGAAGAAGAGGTCATTGTGAAAGAAAGGCATTGTGACCATTGGCTTAATCTTTCAGAATACAGTGGGCTCTTATCTGTATGCTTGGCATTGCCTGATTTGAATCTATGCCGGTGTCAAGCCCATGGCTGGAGGGCCTCAGAGACCTCCCAGGTAAGACCAGAAGTGCCTTTCAGAAGCCTATGGGAGGTCTTCTTAGACACAGGGAGGCAGTGTACAGCTTTTCTGGCTGCCACCCATGGATTCCATTATCTGCGGAATCTGGTACCTGCAGGGGTCCTAGAATTGATCTCCCATGGAAAACAAGGGTTCACTGTATCTCATTTTGGCTTTGCCTTGTTCAAAGTGGCTTCAAACAGGCAAAATCTAGTGCCCACCTGCAGCACCTTGCTTAGATCAAGAGTCATCAGCCTCCAGCTACTGGGAATGGAAGACGTCCATTGGTTTTCAAGGACATAGTTTGTCGAGGGCTTTTACTGATGCTCTGACATCTTTCCAGACAGTTGGATTCTCATTTCTGTGCTACTAAGGCAGTTCTCTAGCCCCACAGGTTTAGTCTGCAAGGCAACGGCCCTTCCCTTTGTTAACACTGTTGCCTATCACTGGTAATCAAAACGAGAAAAGGAGGATTTCCAGACAGAGGGGCTGCTCAACAAGATACCTACTGCAAATTGGTTTGCACTGCAGCTACCATTTCAGGCAATTGGTTATTCATCCTTATTATTACATTGTGGAAGAGCTGGTGCCTGATTAGATCACCCTTACTAATCAGTAGGCACCTAAGTTACTCGCTCCCCCAATCCCTGCTTATTGGAACTGGGAATACTGGAAATCATACTTCCTAGTATTATTTGGGGGTAAAGAACTTGTGACAACTAGATTTAAATCATTTTGCCCACAAAATTCCTCCACAAAATAGCCAGAATAGAAATGATTTGTTCTTTAAAAAAAAAAAAAAAGTTGTTTTGATTTATTTTGTAATTAATCCAAGCAAGAGAATTTCCTACACACAGGTTTTGTCCTGTAAAAAAAGCCAATCAACAAACAAAAAAACATTTCAGACTAATGGAAGGGATTGATTAACTGTCCACTGCACATAAATTAGCTAGGAGGTGCCTTTGACCAGTTATAGATAGAAGAATTTGTTTCTGGTAAGTAAGACAGGATTACAGCCTTACAGCCCAATCCAGAGCTTCCTTGCCCTTCACTGTGGGTGCAGGAAGGGAGGCTGACCCACCTCCATGGGAAGGGTGGACATCTCCTAAAAACAGTTATCCTAAAAATGAGTCCCTGTATCTTTTATTGTTCTCTTTGTGCTCTAGATATATCCTGCTATGAGTCACCTGACTCTCCCATATTCAGAATTTATTGTCAATTTATGAACACCTCACCCTACAAATCCTTTTCCTGTCTGTCCTAAGGCAGACTCAGAGCACTTTGGAAACAAGGATCAATTAGCTACTCCGTTCTGTACAGCACCTTGCACACTGAAGGCAATAACAAATGTTGGTTGTGGCACTTGATAGAAAACATGGACAGGGAGGGACCATTCTGGGGCAAACTGTGGCTGATCTCTCTCTTCTAGCATTTTTGTTTGTGTTCTGTTCAATAGCACCCCGTCCCCAAAACTCAGTGGATAGTACCCAGGACAACACTTGACGGATGGGGTTCAGTTTAGCGGTAGAGCCGCTGTTTTGCACTCAGAAGGTCCTAGGTTCAGTTGCATATCCAGGTAGAGCTGGGGAAAGCTCTGAAGATCTTTTGCCTGCCAGAACTGAGGTGGGTGAGGCCATGGTCTGACTCAGTGCAAGGCAACTTCTTATCATCTCCATTTGCACTATACAGCAATGTAAAGCTGTTTCGTCTTCTTGGGGAAGCATTTCCTATCTCACCTGCTCTAAATGGTGCTTTGTTAATTTATTAATTATGAAATTTGGGAGGGAGATATTGGACTGGAGGCAGGAGAGTAGAGGGGAACAAAACTCTTTGTTTGCATCAAATGTCTTGCTTTGCTTTCTGCAAGCTGCTTGAATTGTAATTAAACTGCAGCAGCCAACAGGGATGCGGGGGATGACTGCAAGAGACAGCATGCTGAGAAGGGGGGGAAGGGGGAAGTAGGTTTTCTTCAGGGGGCTCTGCTGGGTTGCCCTTGGCATCTCTCTCCTGCGCTATCTGCATTTAAAATTAAACTGTGTCCATGCCCATTGCTGCTTCTCCCCCTCCACATCTCTTCATCACAAATGAGCTCTGAATGAGGCTCAAGGCATGCACGTGGGGTGGGGGTGGGCTTCAGAAATCTTGCATTTGTTCCCAGGAAGGAAGCCTTTGTTTTGCTTTTCTTTGAGTTTATGTGGCTCACAGGCTTGAGCAGCATTTCTCAGGTTTGTCCCCCTCTGTACCACTTTTGCATGGTCCACCTATTGGAAGTACCACCAGAAGTAATTGGTGATGATGTCATTGCCAGTTTCTTCTGGACTGGGACAACAAACAGTGATAAAAGGCTCAGGGTGGATCGGAGGGTTTTTTTGAGCTTGCAAAAAGCACACACTGGAGCTCTGCTTGCTGAGCTGAGCCTTCTACTACTGTTTATTTTGTTGCATTGCTGTCCTTGCTGCCATGTAGCAGGAGTCTGGGGTCCCATGTGTACCACCAGACTCCACCTCAAATACCATCAGTGGTATGAATACCACTGGTTGAGAAACACTGGACTAGAGTACTTGATGGAGAACCAGAAGATACCATTTCTACCACCTGCCTTTGTATCACTGCAGGATGGTGACCAGGTGGCATGTCCATACCCCAGGTATGGCTGAGACCTGTTTAGCTACTCCTTGTATGGCTGACACCATGTAAGGCTGAGCCAGGCTTGAGACCTGTTCAGCTACCATATCATCTGGTCCAGGAATCCTGGGAATGACAGCTCTCTGAAGCAATGCATAGACATAGTTCTAGGGATTTCTAGCAAAGAGCAGATTCAAAGTCTACCATCCTTAGAGCTCTTTTTTTTGGGGGGGGGGGGGAAACCCATGGCATTTACATTGGTTTCAGAACCTGCTGCATAAGATCAGCAGAACCTCAAGAAGGAACAAAGAACTACAGGTCCAGCCTTGTTATACACAGATTTGACGCAACACGAATGGCCCCTGCAAATGAGAAGGAATGTGCTGATCCCTGGAGAAGGGGAAAAATGCACCCCTTTAAAATCACAGTTTAAAAAACTGCTTTTTTTTCTGTTGCAGAGAGAGAGTCATACAAGTGATTACAGGTATAACCTAAGTATCCACAGATTTTTCCTATCTCAAAGCTGATGAGAAGGGCCCTGTAAATTAAAGGAAAACAGTAGTTTAATAATGCCAGAGAGGGCAGCTGGCTGACAACCCATCAATCATTCTCTGCAGGCTTCACTCCTCCCTTCCCCCTGAGCATGTGAAAGAAGGCTAAATGGCAGCGATTATCATCTTCTCCATTCTTTCCCCCTTGCTGGGGCTCCTGGTGAAGGGAGGGTTTGCTGCAGTAAAGCCTAAGCTCCTGGAGAGAGACTGATTGCCTCTGTGTGCATTATAAAAGTCATCAAGGCTGTTTGATGACTGGAGCAGAGGCACTTAGTTCTTTAAATTGATTTGTGATAGTGCCAGTTTTTTTTGCCATCCACCTGAGTTCTTGGAATGGAACCCTCCTGAATAATAAGACTCGACCTTTATAACCTGTTGGTTGAGCTCTTGAGTATCAGGCTTTGGGGCCAGGGAACAAACATCTGCCTCAGAGAACCAACAGACCAGAGAGCTCAATGGCCTAAACTCCTATAAACCATTTCCTGGGAGCAAACCCTACTGAAAATAATGTGACTTGCATCAGAGTAGACATGCATAGAATCAAGTTGTTAGACTAAAAACCTATATACACTTTCCTGGGAGTGAGCACAATGGGACTTGGTTGGCAACCTTCAGTCTCGAAAGACTATGGTATAAGCCTACAGCACCCGGTATTCCCAGGCGGTCTCCCATCCAAGTACTAACCAGGCCTGACTCTGCTTAGCTTCCGAGATCAGACAAGATCAGGAGATAGTGTTCAGTATAGGGAGATGGCTGGCAACCTTCAGTCTCGAAAGACTATGGTATAAGCCTACAGCACCCGGTATTCCCAGGCGGTCTCCCATCCAAGTCTAACCAGGCCTGACCCTGCTTAGCTTCCGAGATCAGACGAGATTGGGCATGTGCAGGGACTTACCTCTGAATAAACATGCATAGGATTGCATTGTTAGAGGCGAGATGGATGGATCCCTCTGTTTCTATTCATTCCAAACTTTTAATTTACATTATGCTTCTTCCACCATAAGTCCTCAGATTAATTTTTCTATCACCGAATGCCAACACATCAAATAATTTAAACATTTTTCATGCATTTCCTACACAAACAGCTGGTGCAATAGTATGCCCCTAAGAATGTGTTAAAATATATGTCTTTAAGCAAATGCATGGAAGGCATAGAATCCATAGACCCCTCAATATCATATAAAATCCGATCTGTTGGGGAGAAGGAGGGGTTTGGAACCCTGTTCCATCATGCGTTTTGGCAAGAGATGAATTTGGTCATAGGTCTCACAAAGACAGTTCTTTATCTCAGAGCGCAGTTCTGCTTTGTCACTGAAGAGTAACCTCAGGGCATTCCCTATTTGTCTTAGGAGACATTCTCTTAGGTTTCTGTAAAGTGATTTAGGATTCATTCAAGGAAAAGAGACATGAAGACAGAGAGAGAGAGAGAGAGAGAGAGAGAGAGAGAGAGAGAGAGAGAGATGAAGAAATACAAAAGGAACACATTTTGGAACACAATACAAAATACAACACAAAATACAAAAGGAACACAAGGAGAGAGAAAGAGAGAGAGAGAAAGAGAGAGAGATATGAAGAAATACAAAAGGAACACAAAGAGAGAGAGAGAGAGAGAGAGAGAGAGAGAGAGAGAGAGAGAGAGAGAGATGAAGAAATACAAAAGGAACACATTTTTGTCTGTGTTCTTGAGACAACGGCAAATTTCCTCACACTTGTAAGGTTGCAACATCTAACCACAGCTAACATACAATAGGACCAGTGGCATGCCAGAGGTTTGGGCCATACCGGGTGATCACACAGGGGGGTGACACCATTACTCACCTAAATTTTTCAGATCTTTGTTTTTTTTTAATAATACCATCATATTAAATATCGATCGATGTGTAATTTCATGCAGAATGCAGTGAAACAAATTGAAATAATTTTGTGTTGAAATATCTCTATTCTATCAAAAGATATAACCAAAGAACTAGCAGGGCAATGGTGCATCACCACATCCCAACCAGTGCCCAGGGCATTCCCCAGGCACTAAATGGGGGGAGGTCTGTCATAGGGATGACCTACTCACCTCCCGCACTGGCTGATGCAAACCCTAGTGATGCCACTTCATAGGACTCAAATAAAAACCATGGAGCATGAAACTGTAACTAAAAAACTGTGGAGTAATTAGTGTCTTAACACTTGCACTTCTATAAACTCCCGTTGGAGCAGGAAAATTACAATGACGGCAGAACGACAATAGAAGCAATTGAAGCTAAGTACCATTGACCGTCAGAGACACTTCCCGTTCCCCTGCACCCACGCGTGGAACCACTGCTCGGCACACGTACTTCCCAGCATCCTCTTGGCGGACATTTTTTAGCGTTAATGTGTTCTCATTGCTCAGGACCTGGAAAACAGAAAAAAGGAGTTTGATCCAAGTGATTTGACAGGCAGGAATTCCCACCAATCACTCAGCATCCACCCTGGAATGGTGTTACCTCCACAGATAGATTAGCAAGAGGATTCAGGGAGCATCCAGTCAAATAGAATCGATGGTTTCTTCTTCACTGGAAGTTTATCCATAACGGATAAGATAGCTGATTTAAGCTTACCGGAACAACAAACCCTGAATATACCTTTAACTGCCTGTGAATTATTTCTGTGCTGGCATAACACGTGTAAAAGCTTTGCGACAGTGCAGAGAGCCAGTAAGATGGGAGGAAGGCCACAACCTTGTCACATATGGTGGAAGTATGGGAGCCTGCCGGAGCAGTTAAGTCTGAAGCAGGGGGCGGGGGAAGGGTGGGGGGGTTGAAGGAGCAGGGGGAGGGCAGAAAGGGGCAGCAACAGGGGCAAGGGGTGGGTGGACTGGGTCTGGAGGGAGGCGGGATTGTTGGCACTTTTGCATGCCATGTCCAAACTTCCTTCTCGGGCCTGATTTGCCTGCACAGATCAATGGGGATTTGCACTCAGTGATGTTGGTGGCACAGGATTTAGCTGACCCATTGCAACTTCTGGGGATTATCCTGGGGTAAGGGGACAAATGTCAAATTACCCCAAGGAGACCTCCAGCAACCAAAATTCCCCTGTAGGATGCAGCCCATGCCAGCACGGCTACATCACCATGCGGGAATTTAATTAGGATCAGGCTGTTAATTAGGCTCTGTCTGCCTTGGTTGCCCTCTTCCTTTCCATCTCCATACAGTGCTGCCAGAATAGTTGCAAGTGATTTAATGCCTGTATATACCTCTCATGCGCTCAGGGCTAAACGGAGTTCACAATTTGCACAAAGTTTTAAGAAAACCAGACACTTCTCCCCCCTCCCCCCCAATGAGAATATTCTTTTCTTGAACCCCAAACCATGATGGCTGTATGCATCAAAGAAGGAAGACACTGCGTTTAATTTGTGGGAAGAGCCAACGGATGCTGGTGATGCTTCAGCATTATAATGCAAACCCCACCTACACAACAGTCACAGTCGTAATTGAATGTATTGGAGGAAGCAGCTCATTTTTTTTCCCCAAGTCCAAAATGTAGTGCGTTTTGTATGTAATGCATACTGGCAGGGATAAACATCCCTGCAACATAAAGCATGAACTGGATGGATGATGTCACTGCATGTACTTGGGTCAGGAAGGTCATCACTGAGTGACTGCAGCACACAATGAACAACAATGTGTGCAGCAATCACTAAGACTGCTCCAACAAAAGCCCTGTAAACTGTTGGTGAGTGGGAGAATAGGACTGGTGAAACTAGGATATGAACACCGTAGGCAGGGCCAGCTTTCAGCCAACTGAACCAATTGCCACCAACTGGGCCCCATGCCTTGTCTCGTCAAATACACACAGCAACACATTGCAATGGATATTTTGAATTTTGATTGCTTTCCATTCTACCATGGAGATATAAAGTCTACAAAAAAAAAATTATTCATATCTCTAATGACACAATCCTAACCAACTTTCCAGCACCTAGGTAAGGGCAGTGCAGGTCCAAGTTAAGGGAACATTCCCTGACCTTGAGGAGGCCTCCGTGACTGCTACTCAATTGCAGGATGCAGCACATGCCCCACGGGCACAGCTGTATCAGTGCAGGAAAGTTGGTTAGGATTTGGGCCTAAGATTCTACACATCTTGACTGTGAAACTGGGGCCGTGCAAAAAAAAAATTGTTTCCAATTATGCTCCAAAGCTCCCAGGCCAACCCTGTCCACAGACACCTCACTTCCCTCCAGCAGGAAACGCCAAGTACTTTTCCTCTCTTGATATGGCAAAGATTGTCTGGCAACTCAGTTTGGCAGGAGAGGGCAGTACAAGGAAAGGAGTGGTGAGGGAAGGGTTAAGAACGCCTCCACTCAACACTCCCCCCCCTGCAACTTTTCAGTTGCAGAAGTGGGTTCAGCTGTTGTGCAGGTAAACATCTAGTTTCTCCCTACCTCTTGTAAATCTAATCAAAATTACTTGCAAAAGTTTCCTTGATATTCTGTTGTTGTTTTTGCATTACATTTTTTATCCACCTCCGTGACTCTTGAGTCACCTGCACCAGTCAAGGGCTATCATGAAAAAACAGCCCCAAGTCACAGAGACTCCAACAGCTGATGAACACCCTGAAGTCTGCTTATTCTGTAGGGTCACCGCCCTGCCTTGGCTGACGTTGCTCCCGGTCGCTGGCCTCTGTGACCCTGCGGCATTCCGCAGTGCCCGACATGCTGCCCTATTGCCCACACTGGTGCAATCAACAGCTTTATTAAAACTTCCTAACTGCTGAAGCAGGAAACTTCGATGCAGGCCAGTCAGCAAAATCCAGGCTCCTGTGGTATTTGGAAATATGATGAGTCTAAAACAAATATGGCCTTTAAGAGTCAACTCTTTCTAATTGCCTGTGGAAGCAGTCAAAGCTCGGTGGCTAATTTTCCATCTATACAACCAAAGCTGTCAGGATCTATCTGCAGATGAAATGGACAGGCATTCACTTCCAGTGTCTGAATTTGCATACCGGGTGATGCTGTTCCTTCACCTTTCTGTGCAGGGCAGAGCGGAGGCATCTGTCATCCTTCTCCTGCAGACATTTGGATGGGGTCCCTGAGGGCCTGCTTCTTTTTGCCTTTCCGGCATGTATTTGCTATGTAAACACAATCCAGCGCTTTAGTTATTGGCACTGCTGAGTGTCTGATCTTGCAGCCAATTCCTCTGCTCATTCTGGGAATTTACAGTGATGCTTAGCAAAACACTTAATGCCCTTAGCAGTAGTTAGACACATTGCAAAGGCAGCTCATATAGAAATGGCTGCGTTTAGGAAAGTGTTGAAACTGAAAGGATCTCACCTTTTATCTTTTAAACACTGCAGACTAGGAGTTGCACAAAGCACCTCCCTCTCTGTAAGTAGTCCCAGCTATCATCTGGGATATGTTCATATAGACTATTTTTTCTTAAACTGTGAGTCAGGACCCACTAGGTGGGTCATAAGCCAATTTCAGGTGGGTCCCCATTCATTTCAATGTGTATTTTATTTTTAATCTGTTAGACTTGATGCTACTATGATATGTGACGGCATTATGGGGAAATATTATTATTATTATTATTATTATTATTATTATTATTATTATTATTATTATTAACAGTATTTATATACCGCTTTTCAACTAAAAGTTCACAAAGCGGTTTACAGAGAAAAATCAAATAACTAAAATCAAATAACTATTACAGATCGGTACTTATAACAGGCTAGTATGTATATGCTTTTAACAATGAGAGTCAATGGAGCTTATTCCCAGGTAAGTGTGGATAGGATTGCAGCCTTTGGGATGTCTGGGGAACTTCTTAAACAGATCAGCAATCGCTTGGGAGTGTTAGGAGGGTTCTTTATTCTAAATAAAGTTTTAAGTTTATACTTATTGTAAACTTATTGTAAACTTTTAATTTACTAAACTGATTTAATTTAAGGAGAGTTAAAAACTATCCTGCTTGAGGATGTCACTTCCGGCCATTACATCACTTCCAAGTTGATGACATCACTTCCAGTGGGTCCCGACAGATAGTCATTCTAAAGATTGGGTCCTGGTGCTAAAAAGTTTGAGAACCACTGATATAGACAATGTAATGTATGAACTATGAAGTGGGAAATAAGGATGCAGCTGGAGTAATTCAAAGAATTGTGGAGGGGCAAAAAAAAGACACTAATGGAGTACCTTTGAGTTCCTAACTTAGGCAAGACAGACATCCCTGTTTTTGCTGATCATGTAAAAGAGATGTTGCAAGCATTTGATCAGCATCTGACATGCAAAAGAGAACACTCCTGTTTGCATGCTTGTGAGCATGACTGAGACAGATGCAGGGCTGCTTGCAAGGGCTCAAAGCTTCTGAGAGCACTCAACCCGTCTCTTGCATATGTTCAGATCTAATGGATTCACCACTGTTGCCACAGCCATCTCCCCATTCCTCCAAAGCAAAGGAATTATCTTTAGAAGTGGGGAAGCCAGTGGGCACTTCCAGAGCTCTGATGGTATATTTTCAAAGTAGAGTCTGGCATCGACTCTATTTGCATTCTTTCCACCTGAGAGAGGGTCCTAAGTGCCCCTTTTGAGTGGAAACAATGGATAGCACATTCATTTCCCACGGGGCATCACTGGATGGCAGTCCTAGTCCCCACTGCAGAAGGGTGCTACTAGGGCCCTGGAAGAAACAATAGCCACCATCCCAACCACCACAATTAACCTCTTTGCTTCAGGGGAAGGGGAACTAGGGGGGCAGAGCATCTGCTGCACCATCTGTCTAGTGCTCAAGCCATTTGATTAAGACTCAAGTCCTTGGGAACACTGTCAAATGCACTGAGGGGCTGGGGGAGGGCTTGGGCTTACCTTATATCAGCAATCAAGTTCATGGCAGAGAGGAGAAGTCCTGAAACACTGTTCA
The DNA here is from genome assembly GCF_035046505.1 of Tiliqua scincoides. NCBI lineage: Eukaryota > Metazoa > Chordata > Lepidosauria > Squamata > Scincidae > Tiliqua > Tiliqua scincoides. The sequence continues at coordinate 15,888,801 of NC_089831.1, forward strand.
GTCTCTTAGCCACTATCAGCACCAGCTTTTGTTGAGCTACATGTTTTTTTGCACATGGGCATGCCTCATGCTGAGTTTTCTCACTCTCCCGAAAACAGGGTTTCTGTGGGTTGCAACCCAATGTCAGCTGGGTCCTGGGTTAGGCCCTGCCACCCATACTTGCACCCTTTTGGCTCCCTTTGGAGCCCTTGACACAAGTCGAAGCTGCACCAGGCCTCCTTAGGCCTCCATAAGCCGCCAGAAAATCACTTCTGGTTCACGTACAGGTTCTCGAAAGTGACTTTTTGGTTGCTTCCAGAGGCGTGCGGAGGCCTGGCACTGGAGAAGGAGGTGGGTCACGGCGAGGAAAGTTTGGTAACCTCTGTCCTAAAACATTTAGATGTGCCCATACTGTGACACCATCAAAGTGTGTCTCTCTACTTCCAATCCATACCACCTGCTAGTTGCTAACAAGAGGCTGAAGAAAAGCAATTTTTCCCTGTGGCGTGATGCTGTCAGAACACAGGGAGGTGGTACAACACATTGTTGTCAAGAGGAGGAAGATGAGATAGTGATTGCATCTTCTGTGCAGCCCTTTGTCCAAGAGTCGCACGCAGGGAAGAGGAGAACAAGGCTGTTGAAGCTTTGAGCGGAGAACTGTCACAAGGGGTGGCAGAAGAAGGGAATTGGGATGCTCCTGGAGAAGAACCAAGTTGCCTTTGGATAAGGAAGAGGAAGCAGGGTTGTCAGGACAGAAAAGAATAAGAATTGAAGCACGGGAGTCTGTGAATTCAGCATCTGAGCTCAGGGCTGGCTGTGCTTTCAGGATTTCTCAGCATCCCCTGGCAGAAATGAATCAACACTAATGTCTTCATCCTTTCCACATAGCCTGTAAACGTATCTGGAGCTATGTGGGCCTTGGAGTTGTGCAGCACAGCCATCTGTCAGCTAGAGGGAGCTCAAGGAACAGAAAGGAGAGCACAGCGGCCTGTCCAAGATAAGTCATCTCTAACTCCCCCTGACTCCTGAAAGACTCACTTCTAACTTGATCTGCCCGAGGCCGAGATGGAGAGACAGAAAAGGATGGTTCAGATCAGAAAAGAAACAAATGAAGCAGGCACAACAAATAGGAGCTGCAGCTCCCTTCACTCACTGAACACCAAACATCAGAAAAAATGAGAAAAAATTGGCAGGACTGGTGTCAGCATGTAATATTTGCAGAAGAGAGGGCTATAGCTCAATGGCAGAATACAGAATGTGTTCAGAAAACCCTGCATTGCACCTAGAACAGCTCCAGTTGCAGCATATTAGGGCAGGTGGTGTTGCTAGGGGGGTAGGGGCTGCACTGGGTGACATGCATGGGGGGGTGACACCACTACTGGCCAAAATTTTTAAAATCTTGGTATTTTCAAATAAGATCATCATGCTATATATCATTCAATGCAGAATTTCATGAAGAATGCGTTGAAACAAACTACATTGAAATATCTCTATTCTGTCAAAAGTTATAGCCAAAAAACAATAAAAAATATTATTCTTGATTTCTAGATGAAATCTTAACGTGTTGGACAATTGCCCATGAAGCTAGATTTGAAGTAAGCCTCAAAGTCAGTCCCAGAACACCCCCCAATGCATAGACATTTGGATGCCCCAAAGATGACTGGGGAGCAGTAGTGTAGCTAAGGGGTGCAAAGCACTAAGTTTTTCAGGGAGCCTCACTGCAGCTTACAAGGGGCCACTCCCCCTTCCCCTTCCCTTCAGAGCCATTCCAGGCAGCAGGAGCAAAACGGAGACGTATGCATACATCTCTGTTTTGTTCCCCCCACCCTGGAATGGTTCCAAAGGGGAGGGTCCCTTCCATGCCGTGGTGAGGCTTCCTGAAAACTTAGTGCATAGCACCCTCTCTAGCTAAGCCACTGCTGTGGAGCACTTCCTTCCTAATTAACTCAAAGGGCTTCATACTTCCTCCTGAACCAGTAAAACAGACATCTAAAAGTCAGTAGTGTCGCAAGAAAGTGCAGGCTGCAGCAGGTGTAACCCTCAAGAGGGGTGACACCACGCTGCCTGGGCCTCTGTTTGGTGATCTTCGAACTGCTCCAGGATCATCTGCTTTGCGCTCTCCCAGACAATAATATTTTTGCTGCTCACCAGCAAGAGCTTGACGTGACCAGGCTTGGTGTGGGCCGAAGACTGCCAAACAGAGGTGGTCTGGAGGCAGGCATTTTGCATTTAAAGCAATGCAATAGCCTGGAAGGTCAGGCAATGTGCTTACATCATTACATCACCTCCAAACTTCCAGAACACCAGGCTTCTCCAGGTGAGTTCCACATTGGGTGGCACCCACCCCAGGGATACCTACGCTAAAAGTTGAAGCACATGTGTTAGGGGCTAATTTCTCCCTAATGCAGGGGTCTCCAAACCTTGGCCTGGGGGCCAGATGCGGCCTGTGCCAAAGCCAACCTCTTGTCCCCTGAAAGCCTCTGGCCCACTCAACTGAACATGACCAGAACTGTGCTCTGATTGTGTCTGGAGGGTGTTCTGAGGGCCAGAGAGGTTGAATGAATGAGCCCATTCATTCATCCTTTCACTCATCTAAGTTCCATCTCTAATTTATTTATTTAAATTTTATATTTAAATCATTTTTCCGGCCCTCAGCACTACACCAGATATTTGATGCGGACCTGTGGCCGAAAAGTTTGGAGACCACTGCCCTAATGAAAGAGGAGGGAGGGAATGAATTCAAGATTCAAGACCCATGAAAACTGAATCCAGAAGAAAAACCTGCATGGATGGATGCCCTGTTCAGGGCCCTGAAATAGCTCGAGCATGATACTAGTATGCCCCTGCGAAACAGATTGTATTTTCTTGCCCCTGGACCTATAAATGGGTACTTCTGAAATAAGCAGCTCATGCCACAACCTGTTAATTTCCATTCTGGTGTTCTACCCTACACGCAGGATGCAGAATGGATATGTCTGACTAAAGTATATGCTGGAGCAAGGCTCAAGGGTTGTAAACATGGGATTCAGCCCTTACTAGAACTGCAAAGCTGAATTCAACCTTATGAGTCCCCAGCGGCTACTTCTTAATATTTATTTGCATTGGTTTTGTGCATGTTTACAGCAGATATGGGCCAGTTATACCTACTTCCCAGTTTCTCTGGCATATGCAGAGTTCTGTGTCACTGCCCTGAATCCTGGCCATCTTTAAGTTGCACAGACAGCTGTTCTCATGTGTGTATATTTGTTACATTGCATCATGACACTGCTGCACTCACAGAATTTTGCCTTTTGATGTAAATTCAATGCTCTGAGAGGCCACATGTCTTCATCTTGAGAACACAGAAGATATACTCTCACCCCCCAAAGAAGTTTGGATAATTTTCCTCCGGGGGGGGGCTCATAACTTCTGCCTACTCAAGGATTCAAAGCACTGAGATGGAATTAGAGATTATGGGGTGGGCCACAGCTCAGAGGTACATACAGGTCAGCCCTCAGTATCCATGGAAAAACATGTTTCCTGGACCCCCACCCCGATACTGAGATCTGCAATGGGGGGACTTAGAGGACCTCCGGAGGTGGTGTCCAGAGGTGTTCTGAGGCACAGGCCACCTTGTGCTTCAGAAGCTCTGCTGGAGCCTTCTGAAACGCACTTCCAATTTAGCGGAAAACCAGAAGGCTCTGGCAGGACTTCTGAGGCTTGGGGAGGTCTCAGAAGACCTCCCAGATGCACCCTCTGGTCACATCCAGGAGATCCTCCGTTAAAGGCTTGCGATCCGCCATGAGTCAAATCCGCAGATCGCAAACCTGTGAGTGATGAAGACCAAATGATGATGTGGTCAATGAGGACCTTCTGCATGCAGAAGGTCCCAAGTTCAGAATCCTCCTTGCTTCCTCTTCTATTCCAGCCTCCCTTTCTCAATCTGGGGGTTGATAGGATGAGAAACAGTGAAGATGGAGACTCCTGCATGTTCCACTGTTTGAGATAACCACCCCAATCTGTTTCATTAATGGGCTGGCCTTGCCTGAGGATAGACTGGGCTAGAAACGTTTTTAAAAATAATTTGGTTCTGTTTAATACTCTCCAGCATCAGACTGGAATGTATCTGTGCCAATTCAATTATCTCTCTGGGTAGAATGCATCTCTAGCGTGGCGCTAGGTAACCTGTGAGTTCTGGTGCCTTAATGGAATGCCAGGTGTGGCAGAAAACCCAGTGCAGGCCCCAGGAGGAGGGTGGCCAACCCAACCTTCCTGGAATAGAGTTTGCTTTCAGACTCAATTGCATGCAGCGAGAGGTCATTCCACTCACAGATCCCTTACATGTGGAGATTCTCTGCAATCCTCCCTCCCGGTTATTGTGCTTCTGTGAAGTGCTTGGTTTGTACAGATGTCTCCAGCAATTCAATTTAATGAATAGCTTAGAGAAGAAAAGAGATGACAGTCAGTTATACAGCCAACAGTGTGTAACCGATATGGTCTTGGGGCAGGGATTTATTTGGAGCTGGAGATCAACCCCAGGAATATTTCTGTTGTGTAGATTAATATAATATTTATCTAAGTATTAGATAAATTAGATAAACAGCCTACCTAAGTCTACATATCTACAAATGAATCAATAAAACAAATAAAAGACAGGTGCTGGGTTATCCATCTCTTTGTCACATTCAGGTGTGACAACAGACTGATCCAGGCACCCAAGTTCACCACTCCATTCTTCTGTACTTAAGTGTGCTCTTGACAACCTGAACTTGAATGTGTGATCTGACCTCAGTGAAACATACTCCATTTAAGGGGCTATATGAGTGCTCTGTCGGTGACTCTCGGGCTATATGACTCTCTCTCTCTCTCTCAAAGAGAGTCTGATCCAACAAAAAGCTGACGGAACATACCAAGATACAGGTCTACAGAGCTTGCGTCCTGAGTATACTTTTGTACTGCAGCGAGTCATGGACTCTTCGCTCACAACAGGAGAGGAAACTGAACACATTCCACATGCGCTGCCTCCGACGCATCCTCGGCATCACCTGGCAGGACAAAGTTCCAAACAACACAGTCCTGGAACGAGCTGGAATCCCCAGCATGTATGCACTGCTGAAACAGAGATGCCTGCGTTGGCTCGGTCATGTCGTGAGAATGGATGATGGCCGGATCCCAAAGGATCTCCTCTATGGAGAACTCGTGCAAGGAAAGCGCCCTACAGGTAGACCACAGCTGCGATACAAGGACATCTGCAAGAGGGATCTGAAGGCCTTAGGAGTGGACCTCAACAAGTAGGAAACCCTGGCCTCTGAGCGGCCCGCTTGGAGGCAGGCTGTGCAGCATGGCCTTTCCCAGTTTGAAAAGACATTTGGCCAACAGTCTGAGGCAAAGAGACAAAGAGGCAAAGAAGGAAGGCCCACAGCCAGGGAGACAGACCAGGGACATACTACACTTGCTCCCAGTGTGGAAGGGATTGTCACTCCCGAATCGACCTTTTCAGCCACACTAGACGCTGTGCCAGAACCACCATCCAGAGCGCGATATCATAGTCTTCCGAGACTGAAGGTTGCCAACAGGAACAGGATGTCGGTGATATATTATATCTGGGTTGGCCCATTCACACATGCACAGGATCATGGGATGTTGCAGTCACCAAACCACTCCCGCATGAGCAGGAACCAGGCCCAAAGAAAATTTGAACAGCCAGCTGATTTATTCTCCTGGACTGCTTCCAAAAATTACAGGCGGGGGGGGGGGATTTGTTAGACCCAATTTGCACGCACACAATGCAGAGTGAGGCAGTTAACCCCTCTCTATGCCAAAACCCTCACTGCATGTAATAATAAGCCAACAAATCAGGGAGACATCTGCCTGCAAGCGGGTGCACTTACTACATGCAGTGAAAGGGTTATTTTGCATGGGGAGGGAGTCTAAAATGGGATTTCCCACCTGCAGTTTGAGGTAGGACAGTCCAGAATTTCCCCACCTCATTCTGTATCACATGCAGATTAGATCTTACTCTATGAAGGTTGCTCACAAATTAACAGCATAGTTACTCCCTCCAGAACAAGCTATACGCAGGCCCGTATAGAACAGTGGCAAAGTGCAGTCCCTCCAGGCCCAAGGATTCCGGGGTGCTTTAGACCAGCGGCAAAGAAAGGCCTCTGACAGCCACAATGCTCTCTGCCCAAACTTTTAACCGCAGCTCTCTGTAAGCTAAGAGGGCTTCACAAAGAGAGCTCAATGCAGAGATGGTTTACAAAGTTCCACTTGCCACAAAGAGGTTAAGTGAAGCCTTGGCCTTTGGTTAACCCAGATGCTGCTCATAATGGGAATCAATTCGTCTTGTATTAGGGCTACTTTGCAAAGAACCCCTTCCAGCAACAAAACAGGGAAAGCGCTGTGAGTACCATGGAAACGTGTCCTTTCAGTTTTTATTAGACCCGTTACATGAAACAGCCTCCCTGACCTCAGCCTGGCTTAAAATTTCCTCTCTTTTTTTCTTTTAAAGAACTGAGAACTTCCTCCACCATTCCACGCTGGCATCCATCGACTGCCGTCACCGCTTGGCCCCAAATCCAACATAACAACTATTTATCATGTTATTATTTATCACATTTTGATACCACCCTTTTTACAAGGAGCTCAGGGTGGTGTATGTGGTTTCTCCTCTCTTTTTGCCAGTACAACAACCTTGAGAGGTATGTGAAGCTGAGAGAGAGAGAGAGAGAGAGAGAGAGAGAGAGAGAGAGAGAGAGAGAGAGATTGGCCCCAAGGTCACCCAGGAAGCTTCATGGCTGAGCATGGATTTGAACCTGTCTCTTCCAGGTCTAAATCTAATTCCCGAACCCTTGCTACTCCACCCTTGCTTTCTCAATTACCTTCCCTTCTTCCTATTGTGACATCTAAAACTGGATCAAACGTTCCCAGGTCCAGACCCAGAAACTCTTTTCATTGTTAAATCATGCGCCCCTTATCCTGGCACCAGAACAGTTTGCATTCCCCCAAGAACAAGGAGATACAGGCAAGTAAAAGGGTTCTTGAGCAAAGGTATAGCAAGCAGGGGCAATGTGTGGGCTGTGATCATATGCAAGAGGTTCTACTGCATTCCACCCAAGATTCTAAGCCCCGCCAGAGTAGAACGTCTTATCGAGTCGTAGCTCTGTGGTAGACCACCAGCTCTGCAGTTTTGATCCCTGGCAGTATCACCAGAAAGAGCTGCAAAAGAAACCTGGAGAGCTACTGTCAATCAGTGCTGAGAATACTGAGCTAGATGGACCCAGGGTTTAACTATGTATATAGCAGCTTCATTTGGCTTCCCAAGTAGCTCAGTGTTCATTTTTTTTTTTCATAAGCAAATAAGTTCCAGCCCTTACGGCTATGAAGTCATCAGTCTCTTCAGATTTGTATCTTGGCAGAAGGGTCCGAATTGGGTCCCGATGCTAAAAGATTTGGGGACCACTGGGTTAGGCTGCTCCTGTTTCTCAGCCTACCTCACAGGGTTGTAGTGAGGATAAGGGGGAGGGAGCCCATGACACAGAGAGAGGTGTTCCTGCTGCCTGCAACTTTTAATAGTGGTTCACCAAAATACCAAGCACCTTTCAGCAGGGTTGTCAACCCTTTGGTTAGGGTTAGTTGCTTTTTTTATTTTGTTGTTGTTAATTGTTAGCAGTGGAGGACAGGGATCCTACTAGACTGTGAACCGTTGTGTAGAAGAGGGAATTTCAGCAGCCACAGGCAGAAAAGCAAACCCTCCCTGCCGAAATGAGAGCTCTTGTGCATTAAACGTTGCACAGTATATTTTGCAAAATGGTTTCATGAAGCCCATACGTTACTGAGAAGAACTCACTGTTCATACTGGTCCAGAGAGAGGCAGAGAGCTACTCCAGGGGAAAAAAATAAAAGCAGCCAAGAAGACATAAGAACACGCTTAGAGACTGACCAAAGAAACCAGGGGCTAAAAATACAGCCCCGCATACCCTGCAAGTCAAGGATCTAGAGAATAACCCAGGGAACTGGAAGAACACAGACAACTGCCAGCAGGGCTCAGGCAGAGGGCATTCAAGATGAATAGCTATTGTTGTCACCTTCTGCTCTGGACACCAATCTCATGACTTTAAATCTCCTGATGCAGCAAGTAGCCATAGCTCCCTTGGCATAAACCTGCCACACACTTCTTCCTTTGCCTGCTGGCAAACACATCTGGCCTTGCTTGTCACACCAGATGAAGAAAGGAATGGATGATTCCTTTCTTGGATCGTGCAGACCTGGCCATGGTGATCCATGCCACGGTGACATCGAGGTTAGATTATTATAACGCACTTTATGTGGGGCTGCCCCTGAAGACGGTTCGGAAACTGCAATTAGTGCAGAATGCGGCGGCCCGTGTGGTTACTGGAGGTAGGCGGTTTGACTGTGTCAGCCCGCTTCTCCAGGGGCTACATTGGCTGCCCATTAGTTTCCGGTGCTGGTTTTGACCTTTAAAGCCCTATACTGCTCTGGGCCAGGGTATCTTAGAGATCGCCTACTTCCGTACAATCCGGCTCGTCCTCTTAGGTCATCAGAGAAGGCCTTTTTACAAGTGCCGCCGCCTAAGGAGGTATGTGGGGCGGCGGCTAGAAATAGGACCTTCTCAGTAGTGGCACCAGCACTATGGAACTCCCTTCCCCTTGACTTGAGAATGGCTCCCTCTCTTGAGACTTTTTCGGTGAGGCCTGAAGACCCTTCTGTTTAAACAAGCCTTCTGAGTTCATGGCCTTTTTAATATCTTTTCTACATCTTTTAGTATTTTTTTTACTGGCCTGATTCCTTATTATCTGCTGCTATATGCTCTTTTTTTACCTGACTTTTTATCTGACTACTGTTTTTATCATATCTGTCAATGTGTTATTATGTTTTTATCTGTTTGCTAAATCATGTTTTAATCTGTTTTTAACCGTTGTAAGCCGCCCTGGGTCCCTTTGGGGAGAAGGGCGGGGTATAAATAAAGTTATGATGATGACGACGACGACGGCGGTGGCGGTGGCGGCGATGACGAAGACGACGATAGGACAAGGGAGCAAAGTGGCAGAGGAACCCATGGGTGCCCTGTCTCTGCCACAATAGGAGATTTAAGGACATGTGTCTGGTGTAAGAGTGGACACCTCTATGAACAAAAAGGCCGAGGAGTCCTGGAGGAGGAAGGTCTTTTGCAACTGAGGGGCCTCTCTGGTGATCTGCCACTTGATGGATTCTTGTTCCAATTCCACACTGTGGAATCTGAAGTCTGGAGTCCAATGCATGCCCAGAAATGTCTCCTGACTTTGTGGGTGGTCCCATTTTGACTACAGTCTGATTAGCATGCAAAGGTTGAGTTCATTATTATGGGGATAGATGTGCACTGTTTGCCATCTGGTGCACCAGTGAGGTTTGGCATTGCCTGCGCTCACCTCCCCAACCAACTCATTCACCCAAACACAGCCATCGGGCATCTTACCACGCCTGAGCCCCGCTTCATCCAGACAATGGTCAGAGATGGGTTTCCAATCCAGGCACAGTTGAAGATGGCGTCTGACCCAAGATCAACCAGGAGGGACTGTGGTTCTGACATCATGCGTGGACCAACTGTAAGAAAATGAGATAATCACGGAAAGGGTCGCGGCAGCGTAAGCCAGCTAGCAAACTATTTCAGCAAAGCAAAGATTGTTGAGGGTGGAGCCCTCGTGTTTGAATTATGTCCTTTTACCATCAAAACAACTGGTTAGTTGGCAACCTTCAGTCTCGAAAGACTATGGTATATAAGACTATAGCACCCGGTATTCCGAAGCGGTCTCCCATCCAAGTACTAACCAGGCCTAACCCTGCTTAGCTTCTGAGATCAGATGAGATCAGGCATGTGCAGGGTAACAGTTGCACCATCTCAAGGCCTGGCGCTGGCAATTTTCCTAGCACAAGTGTGCTGAGTTGCAGGCATCTCAGCTCACCACAGCTCAGTAGTGGCCAAACACACCCTGAAAAGTATCCCTCTCTATTGGATATCATTCTTCCCCTTCTTAAAGCCTATATCCTCAACATGCAGAAGAAATGGAAACATGATATGTCACCCCCTGGGGTTCAGTTCAAGTCTTTCACAGGCATGAATACACATTATCTTCAGGAAGGATAATGAGGACTGGGGCAGCCGTTGGACAGCTCCAGAACTGAAGGTCTCTACAGAACCTGTGAAAGAGCTTCAGGCTGTTCCTTTTAATGGCTAACAGCCCAACCCTAACAAAAGTTTAACGCTGCAGTGAAGCGGTGCTGGTGCAGCCTCTGCTGAATCCAGTGCAGGAACAGAGGCTGCTGGAGATCTCTCTGAGGTGTCCCCTTCACTTTGGGGCAAGCCCCAAGTTGCTCTAGGGGTTTATTTGGACTTGCAGCAGCAAAATGGCTGGTGCAAATCCGAGCAACCCCATGTCAGGAGAGTAGGCCGGGGGGGGGGATAGGATAGGGCAGAGGCCTCTGCTGCCTTTTCTGCCACCTTCCAGGCCTGATTAACTCCCTCCCTGCCCTCCCCCACCCTATTACACCCCTGCCCATCTCTGTTTCACCTTTCCCCCATCCCTCCGCCTACCAGCTCTGGCAGGTGCTGACTGCTGACTAGTAACGGCCGGCCTTTCCAGTGGTGCCAGGATCTTTTGCACTACTGCAGTGTGTCTGAAGGCACGTTCGCAATAGTGTGCTGTCCTGCCAGTGGTAGCCAGTTTAGAATTGGGCTAACCTTAGTTAGACCCCTAATCAGGATTCTAACTTGTGGTAGCCAGTCTGGAGCATGAGTGCCAGAAGTGGCCTGTGCAGCAAAGGGTTTGCGGCACATCTGGTCAGGACAGGACAGGACAGGACAGATGGGTCAATAGTTCTGCTGGAGTCAGGCTACGCTTCTGTGTCCCTCTGCAGTGCTGTGTTAGTGCTTGTCCCTGTTTCAGTAGACTGAGGGGCCAGCATGAGCCTGCAAACACAACATCCTTAAAAACCATTACCTACCCAGCTATTTCACTAGAAAGGATCCAGTCCAAAGTTTTTAACCTATTATTGGCCAGTGCTCCTGGTGTTTCTGCAGCTGGGTTGTACTTACAGTAGACATCTACTGTCCTGCTGATGTTGGTACTCCCCAAAGCATTCGTCACTTCACAGGAGACGGGCTCAAAAAAGTAGGTATGGTCAACAATAGTCTCATAGGAGTCTCCTGAGGCTTCCTTTATAATGTGTCCTTTCTTGGCCCACCTGCAAACAGAATAACAGAAGTGTGTGAAAATGGCAACGGTTCATTTTTATGATACGTATAACACATGCCTAGGTCAAGACGGACCTTTTCAGTGGTAATTCTCTTACAAATAGCAGGAGGAGTACAGTTACCACTCCTTAATTCCAGCACTGAATTTTTTTCTGATGGGTATTTATTGGTGTCTCCCTTGAAGTCTTTTTAAAGACTGTGAGCCTCATGGGGAAAGGGAAGCACTTTTCCTTTGTTTTATTATGCAAACCACTTTACAAATTTTTTTGGTTGAAAAGCAGCCAGGGCAGAATGTAAAACATTTTTGTGGGCCCCTACCCCTACTTGATGAGCAACCGCAGCAAGCCTAGGCTGATGGCAACATGCACAAAGCATGGCACGTAGAAGACGATGGTGCTGTCGTGATGACATCACTGCCAACCGCTTCCAGGAGGCCCAATTTTGAGCCAATCAGACCTGGGGCGGGCAGGATACCAACACAGAAACACTCCACTTGATGCACCAGCCTCGCAAGATGCATGTGAGGTGCTGGCTGTGGCAGCAGATGTGCCTCTCGCTGGTCTAGTGTGGCCTCTGCACATTCAGGGCCTGATTTTGAATTGCCCTAAGGCCGGCCCTGAAAGCAGCACATATATACTTTTACTGATAATTATTACAGATAGCAGGACAGTGAAAATATCCAGCATTAAGCATCACATCCTGAGGTAGGTCTGATGCATATTAATTGGAGACAGTGATTTACTAGAGATGGATACCAGGAAAAAAAAACCCGGACTGTCCCTGGTAAACCACTGTCCCTATTTTTGTCTTTTGAGAATGCCTTGCCAATGTTTTGTTTGCGTGAACCGCCATACTTTGGGGTTCACCTTCTTCCTCAGTCTCTAGCAGCTAAATGGGAAATGGAGGGGCCTTGTTCTTTAGTTCACACACAAACCCGCCAACGCAAAGGCACCATGTCGTGCACAGAATGCCATTTCACATTCTGGAGAGGCTAATTTTGAGCCACTGATGATATGATGACAGACAATTATGTTTAGCAATCCAGAAAAATGCAGCAGGAGCAGAGCTATTATTGCTTAACATCACTGCCTCCAAATTTGGGATTTGTGCCTTAGTGTAATTGGCTGTAACAATATTATTTTAAAAACACCACTTTAAAAATGTTTCACTGAGAGGTGGGAACACCAAGGGGGTCCACTGGGGGGGGGCTTTCCCCAGGCCCCTCTCTGCAACCTACACAGGTTGGGTGTGGGCACCACCTTCAACTCAGGCAGCAAAATGTCTTGGGAGAGCCTTGCAAATTACTTAACATATGAAGCAGCATTCCTGCAATGGCATTTTGAGAAGCCCCCCCCCCCCAATCACAGCTAGTACAGGCTTCTTCCAAAAGCATGTCTTATGGTCCCCCTGCATTTATACAGTGCCCTTCAATATACATGCAAATGTAAACCTCTTGCAGTTCTACCCTCACCACTGGTCAACGCTGCCTGTGAGATCCATCCTTTGGGTCTCTTTTGTCATGACAAAGCCCTGTTGCCTGACTGCAGATGACTCAAGCTGCAGTCAGCGTGGAATTGTAATGTGTTAGAGGTAGAAAATGTTGCTAAACTATCTCCTGGGGTTGAGACCATCTGTAATGCTGATTCCAGCTAAGCCATCTTAGAAAGTTCATCCATCTCTGCTACCCGAACAAGGCTTCCTTTAACTGACACTTCCTTAATCTAGTTATATAACCTGTTGTTTCTAGGAGGGTAGTAAGATAGTCAGCAACTGCTGTTATCTCAGAAGTTACCAGTGTCTGCATGACTTCAAGCAGGATGTTGACATTTCAAAACGCAATTTCCAAATGAAATGAGAAGAGGCTATATAGCTCAGTGGGATTTACATTCTTTGTACGTTCTTCAGCATTTTTAAACAAACAGTGCCAAATAGCTACAAAAATGACCAGTGGAACCCCCAGCACAAGTTGACAGCTTAAGCATGCACCACTTTCTAGTGGATCAATCTCTCACAGCCCACGCCTATGCAGTTCTACTCAGAAGTAAGTCCACTGTGTTCAATGAGGCCTATTCAGCGGTTTCTCTAATGGTGTCACTAGACACACTCAGTGTGTCACCCGGTGTGGGAGGCCAGCACGTCACCCCTCATGACGGACTTCCTCTCATGCAGTGGGCAGGTTAATGTCCTGGGTGGTGGGTGTTGTGATGCACCCTTGACACACCACCATGGTTTTTTGGCTATAACATTTGATAGAATAGAGATCTTTCAACACGGTTTGTTTCACTGCATTCTGCATGAACTTAAGCATCAAATGATATATAAAATAATGCTATTATTCAAAAATACCAAGATTAAAATTTTTTAGCCAGTGGTGTTGTCACCACCATCCCTGGGCACATCACCTGGTGTGGCCCGCACCCTCCTAGCATCACCACTGGTCTACTCTCTGGAAAACGTGCATAGGACTGTAGTCTTTTAAGAGGTTTCTCTTATTAAGGCACATGGGTGCACGTGACTTATGTCTATGTGTATGTGAGAGAGGCTTTCGGCAGCATGCAGCGCTGGTGCCAGGCTATTTTGCACCAAAGCAAGGCTAACTACTTGCATCTCCCCTGATGTGACTGTAAGATTAAGAGCACAATCACAACCCCCTTTCCAGCACTGACATAAGGGCAAAGCAGCTCTGAGGTAAGGGAACAAACATTCCCTTACTTTGAGGAGGCCTCTGTGAGCTACACTCAGCTGCAGGATGCAGCACATTTCCCATTGGCCAGTGCTGGAAAGTACTGACATAAGGGGTTAGGATTGCACCCTAAGCTATTTCTGCCCAACACTGCATATATGCAACAGTGATAAAATCTGTACACCTGTGGGCTGAAGAGAAATGGGTTAAAAATTAAGTACATTTTCACTTTTTATGTGTATTGAGATATTTATCTTAAAATAAAATAAAAAAATTGTCAGTTGCTTGTTTACATGGGTTAAAAAACTACTAATCTGTATAAGACTGTGCCCCTCAAAGGACAGTACAGCGACCCTTTGAGGTCTGTGCCTTAGATAGCTGCTTAGTTGGCCTAATGATAACATCGGCCCTGGCAGCATGACTGGGTAACAGGGTACCTTCTGCAGCCATTTTAGAAAGGTGGAAACAGAAAACAATAAACACACTGAAACTGACACCTCTTGACTGATACTGCAAAATTTATCTTGTCTTCAAGGAAGATCCATCTTACCAATTTTCCCCCCAAAATGCAGAGCTCATCTTTCCCTGAGAAATGTCAGATCTTACAGAATCTCATTTGGCTTCCTGTGAAGATTCTTGGATATTTCTCCTTGGAAGCACCCTTGACATTTGCTTTGAATCTCTCTCTCTCTCTCTCTCTCCCCCCCCCCCCATTGAAATTTCACTGATAACTTTCAAATTCATCTTAGTTTACAAACACCACCCTGGTGTGAAAGGCCAAGCCTTGAAGAGTCATCGACTGTCTTATGGTGGAGGCGGGTTGAGCCATCACGAGACCTCGGTCACAACCAGTGAAGGAGCCTTCATCCTCCACATTGCAAGAGACTCGCCACAAAGAGACTCACCACAAAGCCTCCCAAACACATAGACCAGAAGAGTCCTGATTTGAATCCTGGCTACAGTGGCATCATTAGGAGGTGTGTGTGGGGGGGTGCAGATTGTACTAGGTGACGCCCTCGGGGATGGTGGTGGTGAGATTACTAGTGTCCAAAATTTTGGAAACCTTTTGGAAAATTTGTATTTATATATCACTGGAAAGGTAATTTAATGCCGAATGCAATGAAACAAACCATACTGAATTATCTGTATTTTATCAAAAGTTATAGCCAAATAACCAGAAACGAAAAACACAACTTCCTTATGTAACAAAAAGTGGATTTCCTTCACTCAAAACTGACCAACGAGACTGATTGTTCCGAGAACCAATGAGGTGCTGTATGACACAGCAGGGAACGAATAAGATGTTAGTATGAGTCACCTCTCATTTACATGTATCAGACCTAATACTAGAACTCTTATTCAGTTGTGTGAATGTCATCTAGTTGGTCACCGATTTGTTGGTGACCTGGACTGTTATATATTAAAATAAATAAAGTGAATGGGGATTACACCAACCCTAGTGATGCCACAGCATTGAGACTGTGTGTATGATCTTGTAATTTATTCTGCGTGGTCTGGTACAGGCGGAGGCCCACCATGGTGGTGACATAATGAGCTCTTGCACTGGGTGACGAAAACCCTAGCGATGCCTCTTCCTGGCTATTTGTTACCCACATCCACCGTGTTTTTAAATCCCTGCTCAGCATGGAACAAACAGAAGTGAGTTGGGCAGTCATAGCAGGTTCACTGGGAAACATGGGGAGTTCCAGGCTTGGAAAAGCAAAAATCTCCACAGGGCCAGGCTTGAAATGCCTGGCAAAAAAACACAGCCCAATGCCTGCCAGTTCATGAACTCAGGCTGTCAACATCAAAAACACCGTTGAATTCCCCAGGGCTCCCCCTCCCCCTTTTTTTAATCAAAGGGAACTTTATCCCTTTAAGGCAGTTGAAATAACATTATACTGGAAAGCCAAGCTGGCATTTGGAAAGAGGGGGGGAGGGAAAAAAAGCCATTGCAATGTGAAAATTGTCTTTGAGGAGAAGCTGTCAATCCAGCACTTGAATTAAACTGCTGTTTGCAAAACAATAAGCAAATGTGACCTAATGGGGCACCATCTGGCATCCTGCCACACTGGGGATGTCAGAACTGTGTGAGATGAGATCAAGAGGAACAGAAACACCAACTGTGGCAGCATCCGAGACCCGGTAAAATCCAAGGCCAGCAGAATTCTCCGGGGAGGTTCAACTCGCTCATTTCTGGTTGACTTTTGCTTTACTTACGCTGACGTGCTTCCAGAAAGGAAAGGGAGGATGCTGTTTGGATTAAAGATGGCAGGCCTCACCTTTTCTTTTGCTGGTTCCCAAAGCAATATGCTTTGGGGATACTCTACTCCTGCTTGCAGAGAGCAGCACTTGGATGTGTTTGGTGTTCCATGGCTCAGAAACCAGGTGGGAAATTTAGTGGCACATTAACAGGTGGGAGAGGCAGAAAAAGGAACTTTTTTCATAATGAAGAACAGCAAGAGAAGCACTGAATAAACAGTACCATGGCTCTCTTCTGGTAATAATCAGAAAAGCAAATACTCAGCCTAGAACAGGACAGCTCAAGACAAATGCTTAAGACATGAGGAAGTTGTCTCTCTTCCTCAATTTGAGCACTTCCACAGCAATTGCCGCAAGCATCCATGTTACCTGACATGCTTTCAATTTATATCCTGCCTCTGTTCCATCATGGAACTTGAAGTGGCATACAACGAGTTTTCAGGTGGTCTCTCATCCAGGAATGGGCTGCATCCAGAACTGCTTATTAATTTCAGCAAGGTTTCTGCATCATTGGCTTTCAGGGTATCCTCCAAAAGGAGGTAACATGTAAATGACAGACCCGAGTCCTTAAGACGCGTGTGTACACACACCCGAGTGGTCCAAGAGAAGTTCGCCAAACCCACGCACAGGTGCTTGTGGTATGCACATTGGTCACTCATAGATTGCAGCTGGGCCTGTGTTATCTGCGGCTTCAGGACCCACGGATTCCAGTATCCAGTAGAAGGTCACTTCTGGTTTTTCATAAAAACTGGAAGTGATGTTTCATGCCCTTTGAGGAAGAGCCCTGAAACCCATGAATTTCATTATCTATGGGGAGTCTGGAATGGAACCCTCACAGATAATGAGGGCAGCCCTGTATGTCTGCTGTAGGAATGTCGCTCTAACAGTGGACTGTGCAAATAAAATATGGAGCCCAAGTTAGGATCTTAACAATTAGATCTTCTCTTATAAATGTCAAAGAGACAAAGAATGTTTATACACACAAACACAGAAGTCCTCCCATATCCCAAGGGGATATGTTCCTGGCCCCCTGAGGATACAAAACTATGGATAAAAGGGGGCCCTATACTTAGGTTGGTGCCAAGCACTCGTATCTCTTCCTTTGCAGCCTGTTACAGAACTGGAGGAGGAATGCAAGAAGCAGTAAGCCGGAATGCTAGAGGAGGGAGAATAAGAGAACACTTAAAGGAAGCAGGAAGCTTTTTGCTTCCTGTTAGAATTCTGGCTTGCAAGCAAGTTTGGCCACTCCTGTCCTAGGGAATCACCAGTCTCTGATTCTCTTGTCCACACTTCCACTTTAATTCTGTTTCCCCCTTCCTCTTCCAGTAATGTTAGTGCAGGAGGAGACACAAGCAAGGCAGTGATGAAAGAGGAGAGTGGGAAAAGCCGAGGTACCACCCTGCCTTCATTCATCCATCATCTGAGGTCTGCCTCATGGATGGGATGGCCACGTCCATTTTCACCACACATCTGGCCCATACGGTTTTCAGCCGTAGGAAATGGGCAGAATGAAGGATCTGGAATGGTAGCGAGGAATGGGGTCTACAAAGCCTGTTTCATGAAATCTTGGTTAAATATCTGAATAGGGTGTGTGTGTGTGTGTGTGTGTGTGTGTGTGTGTGTGTGTGTGTGTGTGAGAGAGAGAGAGAGAGAGAGAGAGGGAGAGAGAGAGAGAGAGAGAGGTTTCACACTCCGACTGATGACACAAGCTTTTTGAAAGACATGTATTAACCGTACAGATGTGAGCTCAATTTGTATGCATTTATCTCCTTTCTTCACTCATTTATCTTCACGCCTCCAACAGATGCTGACTAGCCATTTCAGCTTCCAACCACCCCCCTGCTGGGTGACTGGGGTGCATATGGAAGTAAATCAACTCCCTCCCCTCTCCCTCTACCCTCTTTCTTTCTTTAATAATTAATCCAGTGACTCTGCTTTTATTTTTGGCCTTGTATTTAGCAGGCTTACAAAGAAGACTCACTAGGTACACAGAAGGCAGCACACACAATTTTTTTTTTAACAATAAGAGCAATACTTCAACTTTTAGAGTGCTTCTCCCCCCCCATCAATGAGCTTAAAGAACTTCACATTTAGTCTCTCACTCATTCTTGCAACAAGCCTCCAAAAACAGTGATTATTATCACCTCTGCTTTTACAAAGGGCAGGCTGAGAGGCAAACAAGAGAGGAGGCCTTTGGTTGATTGGAGTTTGCAGGCTTCCCTTCTGTCATGCAAATACAGCAAACTCTCCATTTAACAGACCCAGGGAAATAATGTGAATGCACCAATATGCACCATGTGCACTGAAATACATGCATTTGAATTTAATGGCCTTGTGGCATTAATGGAAACCCTTCCCCCCTAGGAGTCCCGTAAATTGAGGGTCACTGTACAACATGCATGAGCTGGTGGGTGGGAGATCCAGATTGGGATGGTTGTGGGTTTTCTTTAACCCTTTGCCCCCAAAGAGGCTGGAAACAAGGGGACCACTGTAACTGAGATGTAATGTATAATAAATTACTAGCATTCTTTAAATACTTAGCATTTTGGGGAGTTGCTACCTTGATAACACCCTATCGCCTCCATTGCAAACCCTCACTTGGTGGCCTTGGGGAGAGGGGTCACCGCTGGGGAGAGCTGGGGTTGCCTGAACTTACTCCATCCTATAAGAAGTCGCAGAGACTTAGAAAGGGGTCTGCACCAACGGTTTATTCGTGTTAAATTCTTTACACTCATCTGGCCCTCATTACATCACAGGAGCCAGTGCTGTGTCCATATATAGAGATTCCCCTCTGGTCCACTTCACAGGTGCAGGGGTGTAAACAACCTTACACCCTCTCCAGGGCGAGTCCTCCCAGATGAGTAGGACACTCCATTCTGCAACAGGGCTGTCGGAGCCTTTCCCAAGTCAGAGACAGGTCTCAGCAAGAGTGCGGAGCTGGCCAACCTTCCGCCAGCTCCCATCCCCAGGACAGAGCCCAGGGAGGAATGCCCTCTACCTCTGGCTGCTGGACTCCTTATGAACCCAACAGCCAGCCCTGAGGGCTCCACCCCTTCTGGCCATGTGATCAGCCTGGGTCCTACTCCCAGGGAGACCTCCTGCCTGGGGGCTGTGTCCTGGAAGTACGCTCTCTGTTCCCCTACTCCCAAGGAGACCCCAGCTCCCAAGTAGACCTGTGTCACTGCGGCCGGGCCTGGGTGACACACAACCAGCTCATGTCCTTTGGGCATCCAGATGGGCCACTCAACTGTCTGAAGGCCTCCTGCTCTTTCAAATGTCTTCATCTTTTTCCCTTGCAGCTCCTTGAGACGGGAGTTATCCCAGACCGTCTACATGACCCCACCACTCTTATTTTCTTCAAACTCCTCCTTACAGTCCAACAGTGACACACCTTAATCCTCATTCCCTACTATATCAAAGTTTAGTAAATTTAACTGAAGTAACAGCATATTCTTTCCCTGCTCACCACTGCCACTGTTGACTCTCTTATGTGTATCTAGGCTGTTAGCACCTTGAGGTAGGCAGTCTCTTCGCTCAGTGTAAAGTACCACATACTTTAATGGTGCTATATGAATAAATAGCCTTCCTATAGGGTAAGAAATAATGATCATCATCACCACATTGCAGATGGAAGGGAGAGGCTGGTGCTGCGAGAGAACAGGCCACTTAGTGAGTTCGTGGCAGTGGAAAGATTTGGTGGGGAAGTTCTGAGCCACAGCTCAGACTTTTAACCAGTTTGCTTCACTAGTTCAAAATTACATGCAGTTAAGGCCTGATATGAAGGGGCCCTTGGGCCACGTAGCGGGAATGATATAACCTAGTAGTAGCTTTATCCAGCAGGAGAAAGAAGGTGTATAGCAACCAGAAGAGAGGAAGGAATGGGGGGGGGGGTTACACATAATTATAATGCCACTGGGCTCAGTGGCTGATCCAAATGTTTTGGTGGTCCATGGGATATAATTTAGGGACCTCTGATCTAGAGCTACAGCGAAAATGTATTAACCACCCCTCCTCCCATTTTGCAGACCACCATCTCTGCTTCCCAGTTGGACTTTTCCATGCTAAAAAGCCACCTTTGTGGCTGCTTCTTGGATATACAGAAAAAGCTTCTCCTGCTGCTATCCCATAAACTCAGAAATGGGAAAAGTAAATGAGAAGCTTGAATCCATGAAATGAAAGAAACCAAAGTTAATTAGTTCCTATCAGCATGATTACAAAAAAGCTTCAGGGACTGAGCACCTAATTGTGTAGAAAGTTCCATTTGGGGTGATTAAGTTCAAGGTGAGTCATTTGCGGGGCTCAACAACCAGACTCCTCCCTTCTCTCCCCCCTCCCCAGTGTGGGAAGCAATCTGCTCTTCAGCCTGCTACCAGACTGTGGGGGAGACATTCTGATTCTCCCAGCCAGCTTGCAATCAGGTTGCAAAATGCAGATGGGCTTCTTCTCAAAAGTGGAGAGTGGCATGCCCTATAAATACCAATGCCAATGACAAGGAATCATGTGTTTTTAGTAGGAACACTTCGTAATTCAGTGTATGACTATGGTACCCACTCCACCTTCCTGTTGGGCCTGGACTGGAACTGCATGAGTCCTTCTCCTCAAAGACACTATTGGTGACTCCACACCCACTTAAAGCTGGAGGGGTCATT
The DNA here is from genome assembly GCF_035046505.1 of Tiliqua scincoides. Lineage (NCBI taxonomy): Eukaryota > Metazoa > Chordata > Lepidosauria > Squamata > Scincidae > Tiliqua > Tiliqua scincoides. The sequence goes on from NC_089831.1 coordinate 15,909,604, forward strand.
GGACTTAGTGAGATCTTTGCTTAGGAAGAATTGAGTTGTCCCAGCTTCAGACTCTCAAAAATCTCCCTGGAGCCCCTGAAGCACAGGCAGTGGTAGTTCCAAGCAGAGACCCATACTAGGAAATACAAAGCTTTTGTGGCTTCCCAGCCTTCAACCTACTCAAGGAAAGGTGTCTAAACCAGCACATGCTCTGGATTAGGGCCCTACTATCACTGTAGGAATGGGTGGAACAACAGGGCTCCTATAAAGCTGATCAGCTGGGGCTTAGCTGTTGAAAAATGCAGCACCTTATTCAGACTGGCTGTGAATAAACCACAGCAACACCTCTGATAAATCTGCATCCTTCAGTATGGGTCTTTACAGTGTTTTTCATCCTGGCTTGATTGAAAGCCATTATAGCTAATGGAAGCAGAGAATTCTAGGTAGAGCAGGGTAATGAGAGCCTGGATGGTGTAGTGGTTTGGAAGATGGACCTGGAAGATCCAGGTTCAAATCCCCACCCAGCCATGGTGCTTCCTGGGAGACCTTAAGCCAATCACTATCTCTAAGCCTACCTCAACAGGGTTTTTGTGAGGACAAAAAAGAGGGGAGAAGATATGTACATCCCCCCCCCCCCCAAACTCCTTGGAGGAAGGGTGGTATAGATATGTGGAAAAAAAAAAATTAGTAAGCTCTCATTTCCTTCAGTGGTGTCTCCTTTAGCACAGTTTCAGTGGTAAAGTAACAGTAGAGCCCTAATTCCGTTTCCAAAGCACCCCAACTTTAGAGAAGGACTGGCTGGTCCACTTTGAGAGAGGTTTACTGTATCTAAATCTAGCTCCTGAAGTGCTGGACAGCTACCTGAACTTGCAAATGAATAAGGCATGATCCTGGGCAATTTTCAAGGCCAGGACAGTCTACTTGACTCTCCATGAGTTTCTCCGTGGCCCTGTTCTCCCTGTTGGAAGAATCTCTTAAAACTGGTTTCCTCTTTAGGGGGAAGAAGAGTAGCTTCAACAGTAGACACCCCCTCTTGCTGGGAATCAACCCAGGGAGCCTCCCACACCCGGCTGACTGCTAATCAAGAAAGACAAACAACATTGGCTGGTTGAAGTTGCAAAGGAGATTCATTTACTCACGGTTCATTAGAAGTATGGTTACAGCATCTGATTGAGATCAGAGGTTACTCTAACTTAAAAGATAACAAGGCCCTGAAGCTGCCTCGTCCTGCATGTGCCATGTGGTCAAGATGGCGGCGCCAGCAGAGCCCTGCTGTGTGCAATCTTGTCTGGTCAGTGGTCTGTGAGGAAGAGAGGGCGTGCTTGGAGAAGGGATAGTTATTGTGTCTGGGCCACGCCCCCACATAGGTCATCAAAAGGGGACAGGTAAAGTGTAGGGTCACTGGGCTATGGCTTAACCCTTTTTAGAACAGTATCCTGCCACCTCTTGGAAGCAGACAGAGTTGTACCAACTCCAACACTCCCAAAGGCCACATCATAACTTCTAAGCTTTCCCATAGCACCGGACGATGCTATGTGCAAACAGACAGAAGCAAACCTTTGGGATGACTCACACTCTAGTCCTGTTCATGAGACATGCACAGTAAATGTACACATGCATGTGTGTGTAGGGCAATGATTTTCAACCTTTTTCATCTTGCGGCACACTAGCAAGGCACTAAAATGGTCATGGCACACCATCAGCTTTTTGACAATTGACAAGGCACACTGTGCTGTCAATGGGGGCTCACATCCCCCAATGCTCCTATTGATAAATGACCCTCTCCCAAATTCCAGCTGCACACATGGGGACCATTCACAGCACACCAGTGTGCCACAGCATAGTGGTTGAAAATGGCTGGTGTAGGGAGTCATGATTGTGCCTACACACTCTGCTCTCCATCTATAGTGGTTCCATAAAGACCTTGCATGCATACAAATGCACCTGCCTAGGCTTGTCCACACGAGGAAACCAGTCAACAGCAACAAAGAGCTTTGTTTTTCCTGCAACAGACTAACATAGTTCATAAGAACATAAGAACAGCCCCACTGGATCAGGCCATAGGCCCATCTAGTCCAGCTTCCTGTATCTCACAGCGGCCCACCAAATGCCTCAGGGAGCACACCAGGTAACAAGAGACCTGCATCCTGGTGCCCTCCCTTGCATCTGGCCTTCTGACATAACCCATTTCTAAAATCAGGAGGTTGCGCATACACATCATGGCTTGTACCCTGTAACGGATTTTTTCCTCCAGAAACTTGTCCAATCCCCTTTTAAAGGTGTCCAGGCCAGTTGCCATCACCACATCCTGTGGCAAAGAGTTCCACAGACCAACCACATGCTGAGTAAAGAAATATTTTCAAACCCCGGCAGCATCTTCTAGGACAGCTGGAAAACCCTGGAGATAGCTATGAAACCCTGCATGGAACCCTGGAGCCAGGTCATGCTGACAGTCAGCATAGAAAATATTGACCGTGATGGACTAGATTGCTGAATTTGTACTTTGGGTCCTTTCTATCTGAGGATTCAGAACCTGTGAATTTGACCCATCGCAGGTTCCAAGCCCCCGGTTATAGGACCTAATGAGGACCTCTCAGTCATGACCTCACCTTCTGAGTCACAGGGAGGTCAAGCACAACCTCCCAGAGCCTCAGAAAACATTTTTGACCATGGATTTCTTTATCTGCAGTTTTTGGTATCTGCGGGGGTTCAGGGAAAGGAACCCCATGGATGCTGAAGACTGACCTGTAAAAGATGGTTGCCTGCATTCATAGAAATACAACATGTAAACTGGGAACACATGGAGCTGTCTTGTTGAGCTCCAGCTCCAAAGTTACATGGAAGTGGGGCAAAGAGTTGAGAACAGAAGGTAGAGCTGCTCCTCACCTCTTGAACCAGCACTGAAGCAAGATGGGAGAGGTGGTTTCTGCCTTGACAATGTCAACAACAACAACAACAACAACAACAAGAGCTGGAAAGCTTTTTTGCCTGAACAGCAAGATGAAGATGTATCAGATAATATATAGCAGCCTCTCCTCCCCCAAGGAACACTCTGGAGAGGAAGTAAAGCCCTAAGAAGACAGCTGCTGGGGGAGTTGCCAGCAGCTGTTCTCCTTCATGGACAATAATGAACCAGTAATTAGCGCAAGGAAGAGTTTGCAACCGACAACTGAGAAGTTAGTTAGGCTGACAGTTCCGTAAGGAATGATTCAAGGCTTACATGACAACCGCAAAAAAAGAAAAGTTTTTTTGTTCACAGTGTTCCCATGGGCCACGTGAAAGAACTGGAGTTCCTCCACCTCTGCTAGTCCATCCACGGCTCAAGGACAGTGACTGTCTCAACAGTATGGGTCTCCCTGAATGGTTCAAGAACATGGAGGTAAGTGAATGAAGATACCTTGTGTGTGCACTGAGGGCCATCAGGGATTCTGGTACCCTCATACTACAAAGGCTTTCAAATTTTCTTCATTATGGAAACCATTTCCACATTGACTTGACTGCCAGGGAAAAAAATGTCAGCGTGCTTTGTGGAGGACTCTGTGGCAATGGACTCACTCAGATCACAAAGACACTGGTGAATTCTTTTGAGATCCACCTTGTGAAATCAGTGTGTGCTCTAGAACACATTCCTGCAGGGGAATAGTTTCTTTCAAGGAAGTCTGTCCACTGGCATTGAGTGTTCCTTTGAGGAACTCCTGATACACTTCTGCAGAATGCCAGATCTGGGACTCTGCTTAAATCCTCCACTGTCATTTTTTTTTTTACCCCCTGAGGTCTCAGGAGATTACGAAGGGTGTATATCCTGTAGTTGTGCTGTCCCTCTTTCTTGATGGAAAAGCAATTTCTCAGCTAGCCCTCAACACAGCTCCTCAGAGAGATACAAGAATGGGAAAGAAAAGAGTTATAGATAATATAATCCCGCGCAGCAGTTATAGATAATATCCCATGCAGGATGCATGTAAATAAATGCACTTGAAATTAGGGCAGAATAAAAGGTGGCAGCGGGACAATCTGGGTTTCCATTGCTCAAGAAGGACTCTCCAAGCTGAGACACCAGCTGTCATTCTACCCTGGTAGTCCCTTCCTCTGGTTACTAAATCTTTATTGTGACAGTTCCAATGACAACCTCCCTTGGGAGTCTTCCATTGCCCTCCTTAATATCCACCCAGCTTCATTATCTCTTTCCTTGGCTTGAGGCCATTACGCTTTGTCTTATGATCTTTGGAGATTGTGGACAATTCCCTCCATTCATTTATATTGTTGCCTTGCAGGTATTTACAGACTGTGACTGTGTTGCCCAGGGTTGCTTCTAGACTATATAAATTTACCTCTCCTAGCAATTCCTGAGATGACTTGCCCCATAATCCTTGTGTCATTTTTTTTCTTTGCTGTTGCTCTCTTGCTAGTGTCCCCCCCCCCCACTATTCTCTTTAAACAGAAACAATATTTCAGGTGTGGAAGCTGCAAGGCTATGCACCACATAGATAATACCATGTTCTTAAGTGAATCTGAAGCCTTCTATAAATCAGTTCCCAGTCAGAGGAAATTTCACAAAGAATAAAGCAGAATTCAGGGGAAGTGGGGAGAAACACAGAGAAAGGTAACAAAGTGCACAAGGTTACCCAAGTTGGATTAAGAGATGCATCATTTGTAAAACAGTGTTTTAAAAATACACTGGGCAGAGGGATGTTTTTCCCCTCTTGCACAACACCAGAACCAGGAGACATTCACTAAAATTGAGTGTGTGTGTGTGTGGGGGGGAGTTAGAACAGACAAAAGAAAATATTTCTTTACCCAGTGTGTAATTGGTCTGTGGAACTCCTTGCCACAGGATGTGGTGATGGCATCTGGCCTAGATGCCTTTGAAAAGGGAATTGGATAGATTTCCGGATGAAAACTCCATCACACGTTAAAAGCTCAACAGGTTAAAAGCTGTGATGGGTATATACAACCTACTGGTTTTAGAAATAGGTTACCTCAGAATGTCAGGGGCAAGGCAGTGGCAACAAGATGCAGGTGTTTTGTGTCCTTCCGGAGGCATCTGATAGGCCACTGTGAGATACAGGAAGCTGAACTAGATGGGCCTTTGGCCTTATCTAGCAGGGTTTTTCTTATGAAAGGCTTTAACTCAGCGATAGTGCACATGCACAAAACACCCAGTTTCATTCCATGGGAGGGTAGAGAAAGACTTCTGCGTGAAAATTCTATAGAGCTCCTGTCAGTCAGAGTGCACAACACTGAGTTAGATGGAGCAATGGCTGGACGCAGTATGGCAGTGTCTTAGGTTCAGATGCCATACTCACAGCATCTTTTCCATCATTCCTCTGAAAACAGGTACAAGAAATCAAGCTTAAGATAAAATGTTTTCAGCATTATTACTGTCTTCCTACCTTTTGCTTCATTCTCCAAATCTATTTATTATGGTTGCTATTATTTATTATTATATGCCTTGCTTATCTCACTGAGGGAGGAAAGGCAGGATATAATGTTTTAAACAAATATATATATCCTGCCTTTCCTCCTGCAATCAGGAAGCCCAGGACAGCTTATGACATATGGTAAAACACAATCTAGGGCCCAGTCCTATCCAGTTTTCAAGGGCCGGTGCAGCCGTGCCAATGGGGCATGCACTGCATCTTGTGGTGGGGCAGCAGTCACATTGTGGCTGCACGGGGGCTGGAGAATTGGATAGGATTGGGTCCCTAAGCATTAAAAAAAAATAAAACCACTAATAAAAAGGCAGCAATAAATATAAACAAAGGTAAAAACAACAAGGCTGAGATCCTATGTACACTAACCGGAAAGTAAGTTCCATTAAACTGAATGGGGCTTATTTCTGAAAAGACATGCATAGGATTGCACTCTAAAAGCAGGAAGTGGAACACAACCGTTGCTTTTAATGGCAACGAAAACCAAACAACAAACAGAAAAACAAAGCAACAGTAAAACCTAAGAGGGAATGCTAGCTGGAAAATGAAAGTCTTAAGCCCCTGCTGAAAGGCCAACAGGAAGGGCAGACATCTAACTTCAAAACTGAGGAAGTTCCAAATTTGTGGCACTGCCACAGAAAAGGCCCTTGACCTTCTGGTTGACAATGTGACAGCCACAAGTCACAGCACACAAATGTATAGAGCAGTGTTCCTCAACCTGTGGATCGGGACCCACTAGGTGGGTCACGAACCAATTTCAGGTGGGTCCCCATCCATTTCAATGTGTATTTTATTTTTAATATATGAGACTAGATGCATCATATATATGAGACTTGACTGCATTTGAGGAAATGTTACAGATCTCTACTTTTAACAGGCCACGATGTATATGCTTTTAACAATGATAGTCAATGGGGTTTAATTGTGGATAGAACTGTAATACATTTGGGGTATTTGGGGAATTTTTTAAAAACTAATTAGCAACTGCTTGGGAGGGTTAGGAGGGGTCTTTATTTTAAATAATTTTTTTCAACATACTAAGCTTTTAATTTTCTTTATTAATTGATTTGATTTTGGCATATGGGGGGTGTTAATTTTCCTGCTTGATGATGTCACTTCCAGCCACGACATCACTTCCAGGTTAATGACATCATTTCTGGTTTGTCCAGAGAGATTGTCATTCTAAAATGTTGAGTACCGGTGGTAAAAGTTTTGAGAACCACTCGGATAGAGAATATAGAAACAGAATAAATTCCACATTAAAAACAACGAATTTGCCAGCCACCCCATACTCAAGGCTGAAAATCCTACATGTGGAAAGGAAGAGAAGGGCCACAAACCCCTTTCATTTGCTTCAATGCATGTCTTCCCGTGATGCCTTGCAAGTAGATCAAGGAGCATGGGCGAATGGAAAGAGGTGGGATGAAGTGGGTCACTGTAAGGTTTTGCCTCTCAGGAATGGATAAGCAGCAAGCTGAGTTCTTTAATCAGTTTTCCCTTGCTGTCACACCCGTCTGAGATTTTCTCCCTCCCGACATCTGGGAGTTTAGCTGAGCAGAGGAAAACCCCCAAACCGTTTTACACCCTTCAGTGCTGACTTCTCTGATGGAAATAGGTGTTTTCACAGTCTCTAAGTCTTCCATCCTCATAGGATTGCTTCTTGGTCTCATATTCATGTGACCACGGAGCTGGATATAAATATCTCCTTCTCCCTTGTAGTCAATAATGCTGGAAGGAAAACAGGGCAGCGATTCTGATCCTACTGTCAGTTAGACAACATTTTCAAAGTAAGCAGATAAGAGACAGAAGCTGGATGGGACAGCTGGGAGCTTAGAGGAAATGAGTAAGCAACCACTGCGCCATCCCTGCACATTCCTCCCTCTTTCCCATGAAGGCTTGGGGCTGATGTGAAGGAATCCGAAGACAACATTGATTAAATAACGTGATTAGTACAATTTTGGTTTTGGGTTGAAAACTGCTGACCTGGTCAAGTTCAGGGGACTGTGATCTAGCTGACAGATTGGTTAATGACCCAGGCAAGTCTAGACATGCAATAGAATGAGGAGGTCAAATGACCAGTACCACTTCAGCCTACAAGTAGGTGATGCCCCTTTTGAAAAGTCTGTCTGTCTGCCCGTCCTGCCTGCCTCCTGGCCTTGGTCAGATACCAGAGGGTACTGACCCCTGATGCCCACTTTGAGTCCTTCCAAATGGACATCACATCCCAATCCATTTCTTACTAGCAATTCCTTATGGATTCCTGCCCTCCCTTTTCACGTCTGCCTCTCTTGATTAAAAACTGTGTGTGTTGCTTTCAACCTTCTCATGTTCAACCTTCTAATGCATCTGAATCTCATTTCTGTTATTTTCCTCACCCATATTTTCTAACCTCTCCCAGCCCCTTTGTATTTTTATTTATATATTTCTGCCCTCCCTGGAGCATTGCAGGAGCACCTCCCGGCTCGGCATCTTCTGCTAATTTAATTGGCGTGCATGATGGAGGCAAACACATTTCCGTCAGGAAACCAGAGTTCTGGTTTCAAGCTTCAAAGGAGATTTTATAACCAACAGTGCGAAAACAGTGATTAAAAATATGAAAAATACCTTGGCTCAGTCTTTTTAAGTATTAAACAGTTAGACATGAAGGCAAACGTGGATTCTTATAAAAAGCTATTTCCCCAGAGGAATGGTGTGGTGTTTTTCTGATGCGACAGATTATTTTCCAGGTTGAAAAGTGCAAAGCTGGGAAACAAAAGCTAAAGGAAGAGGCAGGAGTTTGTTTGGGGATTGCCACTAGATGTGCCTTTAAAAAAGAACTGTGATTCAGGGACCAATCCTATGCTCGGCTGGCACCACACAGTACAGCAGCGCCAAAACGGCCACCGTTGTATCCTATGGGGCCAGAGAAGCAACCAACATTGGTTCCCTTACCCAGTGTAGAGCCCCAGTAGGTCTACTTGAAGTTGTGCCCGCTATTTAGCTGGTGCAGCACCGAGAAGTCCCATGTTGGGCTCCGAGGCCTGAAAGGGGGATAGGATTCAGTCTAGTCAGGACCTCGTCCGTGCCTGGGTAGAAGAACACTTGGGAACTCCAGGTGCATTTCCCTGAGATCCATGATGAGGAAAAGAGTGGGATTTAAGTGTAATAAATAATAATATAATAATAATATAATACAGGTATTTCTATACCGTCTTTCTTGGTCCTCAGATTTCTCCTTAGACTTTATTCAAGGCGGTTTACATAGGCAGGCAATTTAAATCCCCGTAGGGATTTTTACAATTTGAAAGAAGGTTTCTATCTTTCAAGAAACTACAACATTCAGATGTTTCTTTCTTGATCTGGTCGCACATTCTGGCCTCCATCCTCCCACGCTCAGAGCAGACGGAATAGCTCGGCTCAGCTTGTCAGCTGCTTCAAGGTCGCACGGTGCCGGTGGCCTCGAACTGGCGACCTTCGGATGTTATCTTCAGGCAAATGGAGGCTCAACCCTCTAGACCAGACCTCCTAATATCAAATAAGCTTGATATTAGAAAAAAATCCGCACCCCATTAACTGTATAAAGAACAGACTAACAATTCTGATCTCCAGTATTTCCAATAGAAACACTGAACTTACAATAGGTGGAGACACACAAATATATATACACACACACCCTATTATATTATTGATTTTCTTGCAATTTGTATGTTAATTTCCACTAAAAATGGCTCAACATTGCCTGGTTTCCCCTGCTCTTTTGCTCCTTTTACTTACAAGAGATTTTCCATTATTATTAACTCCCATACTGTCAATCCACAGATTATATGTTGGCATAGCTGTATCTGTCCCAAACCTAGCAATTACAAGTTTTGCAGCTTAAGAACCAAGGGGGGGGGGGAGAGAAATAATGCTAACATTGATTTAAACCTCTTAGTTCCCGATGGTTTCCAAGTGAACAGAGAAGTGCCAGTTGGACTATTCCTGGCATTTTGATGTTTTTAAGATATTCATCATGGTGGAAAACACTTTGTTGTGTAAAAGGACTGGGACTTTCCACATCATCATGGTTTATTTGCAATGATTGTTGAAGGCATTTGCTCTGCTTCTCCAGCCTGGGCTGACAGAATGAAATAAATCTGGAGCTAGAACCCCTGCTAGGGAGGGAGTTGGATTCCACCAAATGCAGCCTCCACCTAACTCCACCTGTACTTTGTTGCTTCTGGCAGAATTCTAAAACTTTCCCCCAGGTATTTAAATAACTGAGCATAGATAGTCCACACCAAAGTGAAGTGTTTTTGAGTCCCATTGATTTCAATGGGAGAGATAAGTACATGCTTAAATTTCTCCAACTGAAATCGATGAGGCTTAAGAATACCTAGCTTCAGCTGGATGGCATCTATAATCTTTAAACTTTTAATCTGTGGCTTTTAGTCAAGTTTTCAGCTTTAGTTTTAAATCCTTCAACTTCCATTTAATCTTATTGAATTGTGTTTATTTGGGAGGATTTTTGCTATACATGGTTTTTGGGGAGAGAGAGAGAGAGAGAGAGAGAGAGAGAGAGAGAGAGAGAGAGAGAGAGAGAGAGAGTTGTTACTGATGTTTCAATTTTACTTGTGGGTACAGTTATGGGTAAGTGGGCCAAAAGTCAAGTATCTGAGAGTACCATTCTACGTATTTGTTTGTTCACTTATTAGAATCATTTTCAGCAGCTGAAACACAAACCATAAAATGGGGACTGAAAACACCATCCCTCTGCGGTTGTGCTTTAGCTGCCGCTTTTATGGCATTTTACCTTATTTCACTTTTGCTATTGCATGGCGCATGAGCCGCCTTGCGCACTGGGAAAATGGAGAAGCAGGATAAAAATATATATATAAGTGCCTACCACTGACAGCAAAATCAGGACAGCAGCAGTAAAGACAGAGGGAGGTAAAATTCTTGTGGGCATTACACAGTACAAAATGTAGTCTTTCAAGCTTTGGGTAATTTTCTCTATTCTGTTAAACCAGATTGCACAGCTGCGGGGGGTAAAATCTTGAGTCTATACCTAAACCAGGTCTCTAGGCCCTCCTGTTCCACAATGAACACATGAAGTTGCCTTGTCAGGCCAGTTAGATTGGTGTGACTAGCCCAGTACTATCTAATCTGACAGCAGTTCTCCAAGGATTCTGAGAGATGTGTTTTTAGCCCCTACAACCCGAAGGTTCTTTTAAACAAAGAATCGCAAAGCATGGGGTCTACCACGAAAATGCAGCCTCTTCCCAATGAGAATGCCATTAACGTCCATAGGGTTGCCACCTCTGTTTTTTTTTAAATTGAGGCACATACTATTGCATTATATTAACCCCGGTCAGAAGCATCTCTCTGCTGCATTCAATAAACATGTAAGTGGAAGGGATGCAAAATTGAAGCCCCTAGCCATATCCTCTGGAATTTAGGGCCCAATCCTATCCAACTTTCCAGCACTGATGCAGCCATGCCAATGGGGTGTGTGATGTGGCATCCTGTGGTGGTGGTGGTGGTGGGGGGACAGTCACAGAGGCCACCTCAGGATAAGAGAATGTTTGTTCTGCACTACAGCTGCATTGGCACTGGAAAGCTGGTCAGAATTGGGCCTTGAGGCACCAAATCTCACCCAAATCACGGGAATTAGCTCTCTATAGATACAATTTGAACCCCTTTTATACCAATGGTGAGAATGCAGCTAGCAGGTGCATCAGCATTGTGGTATGTGGCTAATGGGCACCATCTTCCATTCACCAAGCAAGGGGGAGAGTGTTTTGAAACAAGGCTGCCTTATTTAATTCTATCTTATCTGCTGACTGCCTTGATTGCAAAATGCAAGGCAGGTCATATCCATTCGGGGCAGATTCAAGGGGGGGGCATGGGTGTGGCTCCCCCAAATTGTTGTGCCAGCGGGAAAGGGGTGCCCGCTGGGATGGGGACCAAAGTTGCATGCCAGGGGAACACCCACAGGATGGAGCAGGAGGGCAGAGTCAGAATGGGAGCCCAGGTCTACCTGGAAGGTAGATCTGGGCTCCGAGTCCAGAAGGGAGCCCAGATCTACCAGCCTGGAAGAGGTGGCTTCAGAGGGCAGTCAGAATGGGAGCCCAGGTCTACCTGGCAGGTAGATCTGTCTCTAAGTCTGGACAGGAGCCCAGGTCTACCCACCCATCAAACCTCAGCCATGGAGGCCAAAGTTCAACCGGGAGCCCAGGTCTAACTGTCTGGTTGACCTGGGCTCTAGAGTTAAGGTAGTGCTCATGGGCCCCCCAAACACCAACACTGGATCTGCCCCTGCAGCCGTGACACACCAGGATTTTACAGTGGCCTCCATGCTGTGGTCTGCAATGCATGGCTAAAGTCATGACCCATGAGATCTTGTTGGAACCTACCAGTCATGACCCTCTGAATGACTCAGTCACATGAATTGCTTGTAAGCATTTATTCTTCATGGACTGCAGCTCATGCAAGTTCTGCTGCATGTTCAAGAGTTAATAAAACAGAGTGGTTTTAATACTCTTAACCCTGGAAAGATTTTTGGTCATATAAAAGCAGCGCCTGTTAATTTTGAGCACTCGCTCTGCTGTTTCGCGAAGCTGCTCATTCCCTGCCCCCCTCCCCGATTTAAACTCACAAGCTTTTGAGTCTCCTCATAATTTCTCAGCTTTGGGGAGCTCATCTTGGATAACTCTAAGCCAAAGCTTTAAAACTCTGGCTTTACATTACACACAAAAAATGTCCAGAAAACGTTGCCTTGGAGGAAGCCCCTTTTCTCAGTTGAACTTGACATTTTTCTTTCATAACCTGACCCAGGGGACACTGCGGACAACCCACTCCTCTCCAGGTAGCAGTTCCTTTGTGCAAATGAGGTCTAATTGGTGCGTTCTTCGTAATTACTCCTTCCAGAGGTGCCCACTCCATCAACCGCTTCTTGCCAATTGCATCAACATTATCGATTCCAGGTTCCAGCCATCAATACTGCATCAGAGATAAATGCAAATACAGTCCAGGACTGTCTGTCGTCCTGATCGCTTTGCATCACTTTGGCGTCGCCTGAAGTCTCTTTGCTATTGTCTGCCTACTTCATCAGAACCAAATGTTGCTTTTTTGGGCATTTGATGCTGGTTAGACGAGACAATGATCAATCAATGCAGCGTTTATAAAAGCTGGCACACGCAGGCCTGCAGAGCTTACAATGAATACGTGGGCCTGATCCAAATGTCAGCCTAAGGCAAACCTCTGCTCAGCTTGCTGCCTGCTGTGGCTGCACATGCTTTAGCAGCCTGATCGGAAGGCACTGACAGGCATTCATGCTTATCTCTCTGCCGCAAAGAATTTCACCAGCTGATTTCTGCAAACCAAACTGCTGTTAAGGGCAAGGAGGAAGCCATGTTTTCTTCTGCTTAGCTGGCAACCTTGGTTGTCACAACCTGATGCTTCCCCCCCCCCACAGGAATCCAATGCCACAAGGGACTGATGACAGCTACAATTAGTGAGGACAAATGAAAGCAGACAGGGAGTTTAGCAACTTCATGCCTCCTCCCTGGAAATATAGGACTTTCTATAATCACATTGATATGGTCAATAACAGACCGAGAGGAGTATCAGAAACATATAGCTATAAGGTGTGTTGGTAAAATATTTTTTCTTACTGTGTACCTCATATATATCCTCAAGCTCAGAACTACCATACACTTTGTTCAATGGGATTTATCTCCAAGTGCACAGTCCCTGTGCTGCTTTTTGTGAGGATCAAACAGCACCTGCGTTCTTAGGCATTTGTAGCCTAATCCAGTGTTTCTCAACCAGTGGTATGGGTACCACCAGTGATACTTGAGGTGGTTTCTGGTGGTACTCAAGGGACCCCCTGACATCTGCCTCCTGGCAGCAAGTGATGTGATGCAACGAACATTGGTAGGAGGTTTGGCTCGGTGGGCAAGCTCCAAAGCATGCTTTTCATGTGCTCTGAAAAGCTCTCCTATCCTTCTGAGCCTCTTACTGGTATTGTCTGACACATTGTGTCATCACCAGCTACTTCCGGTGGTACTGCCACAAGGTAGACCATGTTAAGTGGTATGGCGGAGGACAAAGGTTGAGAAATGCTGGGCTAATCTGTGGTGTTGCCAGCAAGGGCACCCTGGGGCAAGTGTCACACGCACTCCCCCATGCTGCATGACACCCTCTTGCTCACCGGAACTAAGCAAAGTGTGGCCCCCAGAAGTGGTTCAGCAGTGATGTGATGACATCATCAGGTCATCATAGCAGCTTCCGGGGCTGCTATTTCTGGATGTTCAAATCCTTCAGGTGGATAGGCCTATCTGTCACCAAATGGGTCATGGGCCGTTGCCTGGAAGGGGCTTGACTGTCTCACCCATCACTCCCCCAGGGTGTGTCACCTGTGGTAGACCACCCCTGCCCCACCTGCTATGCTACTGGGACTTATAATAATATTCAGTTTTTGTAGAGTCCTCATTCTATGTACAAAGCACTTCACATGTATTGCCTTCATGGAATCCTTATAAGGTTGGCTGGCAACCTTCAGTCTCGAAAGACTATGGTATAAGCCTAAAGCACCTGGTATTCCCAGGAGGTCTCCCATCCAAGTACTAACCAGGCCTGACCCTGCTTAGCTTCCAAGATCAGACGAGATAAGTATTATTATCCCCATATTGCAGGTGGAGAAGACTAAGGCTGAGATGGAGTGACTTACCTTAAGCCACCTAGTGAATTCATGGCAGAGGTGAAATTTAAACTAGGGAAGTGTTGATTCATAGCTCGCTCTCCTAACCACTATGCTACTTGAGTCCTCTGCAATAAGGCTGCAATCCTATACACACTTAACTTGGAGTAAGTCTCACTGAACTCAACAGAACATATTTCAGAGTAGACAGTCACCTTGTTTCAATGCTGCTTCCTCACAACGCCATTTTCCATTTCGGTCCACATAATCCTCAGTTTCATTTGACTACAATGCCATTGAATCCTATTGGCTGTGGTGACCCTTGCACTTTTATTCATGGGTGGCTATGATGTCATGATATCAACACGACACATGCCAGTGGCAGTGGAGACCAAAGAAGCCAAGGACTGTGACTACAATGGTAGAGCAGGGGGGAAAAACAGCAGCAGCAGTAAATAGGGAGGGGGCAGTAAATAGTAAATAGCAGCAGTAAATAGGGAGGGGGCAAAAGGGGGGCCTGCTGGTTGACAACCTTCAGTCTTAAAAGACTATGGTATAAGCCTACAGCACCCCGTATTCCCAGGCGGTCTCCCATCCAAATACTAACCAGGCCTAACCCTGCTTAGCTTCCAAGACTAGGCATGTGCAGGGTAACAGTTGCTGAACAGCAGCAAAGTTAACACAAAAGATATCTTTTCTGCTGTCTGTTCAGCTGTGCTGAATGTGTTGTTTTCAAACTGAATATCCAAATTGGACAGCATTTTGGTGTAGTCCTAGTTTTAAATTCACCCAGGAATTTTAACTGGGTTCTGGGGAGGGGAGAGAGGTAGGGGTGGATGTCTGTTCTTGTTCTCGTTTATATTTTTATGCTTTTGTATTATTGTTCTAATGTCATTGCCTTGAGCGTCTGCAGACAGAAAAAGCAATGAACAAGCTTTTATAAATAAATAAATGCATTACAGTCATACATTCCTGTCTAGATCTCAAATCCCAGCTTGGTATTTGATTAATGTTCCTGATGTTTTAAACCATTTCTGGCAGGACTTCAGGAATAAGCGTGAAACAGAGTCAAACAGAAGGACAACTGCACTGAATCAGGAAGGAAAGGCAGGAAACTGGTAAGTATTAAGGGACCTAAATCACTGCTATAAGGAGAGAGCTGTGTAGAGTAATGAAGTTGAGGCTCATTTTCTGAGACATCAGCAGTTACAACCCAATAGATTTTCCTTTCCTTCTCCATAATCATAAGGACTAGAGACAGAGCCAATTCAAATGTTTAGGAAAGATATGGGGCGCAGATATGAGTGTACCTCCTCAAATATATGCCTGTAAAATAGGTCCAGGAGAGATCCTTGCCTGAAATTCTAAAAAAATCAATGCTAATCAATGCTGACAATGTAAGCTAGCATTTCTCAGACTGTGGGTCGGTACTCACTTGGTGGGTCACGAGGCAATTTCAGGTGGGTCGCACAGCACCTAGCTCAGCCACCATTGAAAATACAGAGCTGAGAATACAGGGTACAGAGTTGCTGGGCAGGTTGGGAGAGAGGCATGATTCTTTGCCCTGAAAAGGTGGGAAGATTGGGGATAGGCTGTGGGGTTGGAGAAAGATATGCTTCGATTTCCAAGCTGGAATGTTTGAATTCTGAGCTATGCAAAATAACAGCACAAGCATGCTGTGTAATGGGACCTTTGGTTGTTCACAGCTTAGGTTTGAAGCATAAATGGATGATGTCACTTCCAGCCATGACATCACTTCCAGGTTAAAGACATCACTTCCGGTGGGTCCCAACAGATTGTCATTCTAAAAAGTGGGTCCCCATGCTAAAATGTTTGAGAACCACTTAGCTAGATGGACTCCATCACATGTTCAACTATAATTGCCCACAGGGTACATACTCAATTCTTTCGTTATACAATGTGGGGCAAATGTGCTCATTAGAAGCAATGATACTCTAGCACAGCACTTTCATCTCAAATAACAATATAAAATGCTACTCCTGTTCCCACCAACAAAGTACATTGAAGGCACACCAACCATGGTACAAAAAAAAGAACACAGTGATGTGCAGACGATGACTTTCATGTTCTGTACCTGAGCTCTCCAGGGTTTATAAGTAATCCAACCTGGACAATGTGATAGATTTTGCGGGTGAAACTTTACTATAAAAAGACAGGGACTGGCCAAGCAGCCGAATCGAAACAGTCACACAGCTTGTCTATAAAGTTCTTTATGAACCACACAAAGAGGAGCTGGGTTTGCATTTATCTTTTTAAGGGTGCAATCCTAACCCCTTACGTCAGTGCTTTCCAGCACTGACATAAGGGCAATGCGACTCTGAAGTAGGGAACAAACATTCCCCTATTTTGAGGAGACCTCCGTGAGTGACACCTAACTGCAGGATGCAGCACATATTCCATTGGCACCGCTATGCCAGTGCTGGAAAGCACTGACATTAGGGGTTAGGATTGCACCGTAAAATAATCTTTCACTGGCACAGAAATGCCAGAGATGCCTAGAACTACATCTGGACTGTGGTCGATGGGTTATTGATAGTCATCATGAAGAAAACACACAATAACTGAGTGGTTTAAACTCTTGCATCTGGCTAATCTATGCATGCCTTGTGATTTACTGTCTACCCATTGAACTCAGGCGTAATTCTTCAAGATTGTAAAATGGGTTTGTCTCCAAGAAGCAGAATTTGCATCATGGTAACATTTGTTCAACCATTTTGCTCAGTTCTTTCACCTCTTTTCCATTTCCGTTCAGTTTCCATCCAGCCACCGAATTTCATAAAAGAAAAATGCCTATTGGGAAACCACCTGTGATGGCTCTTGATATCATGGAGAAACTTATATTGAGGATTTAAAAAAATCTAGTCAGAAAACATTTTATGGGTGTGAACTTTGCAGCAAATATTGAGTCCAAACAAAAGTCAGCGTCCTAATGCCATGGCTATACAGTACTGGCAAACGAATCAGCACCAGGGATAGCTTCCTTCCGGAGATGTGGAAATAGATGCAAACGTCCTCGAAGGAAACAGTAGCTGGGAAGAAATTGTCCTGTGAGAAGAGGCAACAGCATCAGCTGGACAAATATCAGAGTGACTGAAGGTGAACCTCAAGACATGATCTATTTTGGGTTTTGCTGGAAAATAATTTTCCGAGAAGCTAAACCAAAAGAAAACAGCAAAGTGCCTGACATCTAAGGGCTGCATGACACATGACCTATTTCTGACACATAAATACTGTAATGAGGAAGACAAAACTGTTTTGTGGTCTCTTGACCCATGAATTCATGGCATAAAATAGACCCTTGAACTGACTTCATACCATCATGTTCACGTTTGCTTGTTTTTTCATCCCTATACCATGCCTTTATTTTCTGCTCTTCAGGTTCTTGCAAAAATCCTAACACCAGACATATATCCCCAAAACTACCCCTAATTGTACCCCTTAAGCACCTGCTGCACACTGCTGTACACTGCTGCACTCATTAAAAAAAATTCAGGGTAGCAGGAAAGTACATCTCACCCCCTTCAATGCACACTTATGGGCAAAATACCTAGTGGGCAAAATACATAGTGGAAATGGAAAAGGTGCACAAGAGAGCGACTAAGATGATTACTGGGCTGGGGCACCTTCCTTATGAGGAAAGGCATAAATGGCGTTTGGGCCTCTTCAGCCTAGAAAATAGACGCCTGAGGAGGGACATGATGGAGACATACAAAATGATGCAGGGGATGGACAGAGTGGATAGGGAGATGCTCTTTACACTCTCACATAACACCAGAACCAGGGGATGTCCACTCAAATTGAGTGTTGGGAGAGTTAGAACAGACAAAAGAAAATATTTCTTTACTCAGCGTGTGGTCGGTCTGTGGAACTCCTTGCTACAGGATGTGGTGATGGTGTCCAGCCTGGACGCATTTAAAAGGGGATTGGACAAGTTTCTGGAGGAAAAATCCATTACGGGGTACAAGCTGTGATGTGTATCTGCAACCTCCTGATTTTAGAAATGGGTTATGTCAGAACGCCAGATGCAAGGGAGGGCACCAGGATGAGGTCTCTTGTTATCTGGTGTGCTCCCTGGGGCATTTGGTGGGCCGCTGTGAGATACAGGAAGCTGGACTAGATGGGCCTATGGCCTGATCCAGTGGGGCTGTTCTTATGTTCTTACCTGATTATGCCACCAGACTACAAAATTTACCCTAATTTACCCTATTGCAACATTTACCCTAATTGAAATTACATTCAGTCTCCAGGAGAGAAAGAGTATCACAATGTAGAGCTGTAACTAGCAAATATCTTTGCATTGGTTTGCAAACCACATGGGGGTTGCACATTTATGCAGTGTCCAATGGGTACACATTTATTTTGTACAACAGTTCCATTGACTCCCCCAAAAGATATTTTTCTGCCCTTTTGGCATCGTTTCTCTTTGGTGAGTGTTCTGAAGCTGTGAATTTGCTATGTTCTGCTAGTTTTAGAGCACTGTACCTTTGCCAGCAGTGGAGCTATATGCATGCTAAGTCCTTTATCTCTGGATGGCAATGTGAACTAGACAAACAGCTCATTAGCTAACCGTTCCTGAACGTCAGACTGCACAGGGATTGCATATCTAAAAGCTCCCCATGGAAAAAGAAAGCCAAATGCACATACCAAGAGAGTTACAGGAAAACAGTGAGATCACTGGGACAGTGCTTCCCTTCAAGAACCTACACAGGTGAGTCCAAACCTGTGACCCAATGCTACCCTCTGGAAGTCTCGGACTGCAGTCTATGTAAATGAATACAAAAAAATCCAGGTCTACATATCACAATCATCAATTAGAATTCTTGCCCCATTCATTGCCCAATTTATAGAAAGAAGGGAGAAAATAACATTATCCTCTACCTTCAACATCCTTCTTCAGCCACACAATACTGAGTAAAATAAGGACCTGATTTAGGCATAAATATGCCCAGGTAGAGCCAACGGGTGAAGGAGGGGAAACAGGTGCAATGGCAAACCTTGCCAGGGATGTGTGGTCAGGGGTGCCTCCCCTCCCCTGTCCTGCTGCAATGAAAATAGCCCCAGAACCTCACATGTCTGCAATGAAAACAGCCTCCCATACAGGGACAAACTAGAACTTGCAACAGTTCAGTCTCCCCATGATTGTGCATGCGCTCCACCCAGTTTTGGACTGGGGGTGCAATCACAGGGAAGGCTGCGCTGTCACTGTCACCAGCTTGCATCTCTCCAAGACACTACAGCTATGGCAGAGACTGCTTCGCTTTCACGATTGTGCAGGCTCTGGTGTAGCCCCCTGAATGCCTTGCGGTGTGATGTCATTGCGTCAAACCATACTTCCGGGTCTGCTTCCCCAGCCTTGGTCCTCACCGCCTGTCACTGAACCTTGGCTCTGTGTCAAACAGAACTCCTTAGTGGTGCGCTCCCTCCCCTGGAATACCAATGTTTAGCAGCTGACTTTTGCAGACAAACACTCTGCATGTGGATACCCAGGGGTATGGCCTGGGAGTGCACCAGCACAGGGGAACATGTCTAGCCAGTGTGCTACTCCTTTCCCCATGTTCACTGAACAGGGGGTAAACAATGAGCCAAGGGGGTTAATGGAAGTAAGAGTAACTAATCTGCTAATTGGGTAAGAGGCACTTTTTCAAGTGGGTGCTCCTCTTTTTTTAGCAGGGGGAGAGTAACTGGCCCACCTCACCCCAGCACTGTGTTCTAGTGGCTCTCTGCTGGTATTCATTTGCATCTTTTTAGATTGTGAGCCCTTTTGGGACAGGGAGCCATATAATTATTTGATTTTTCTCTGTAAACCGCTTTGTGAACTTTTAGTTGAAAAGCGGTATATAAATACTGTTAATAATAATCTGCATTAACTGATCTTTAACATAAATCCAGAATCTGTTCCCACAAAGCCGATTTTGAGAGTTTTGCTTCTGTGTGTTTTTTATTTTGCATAATGCAGTGCGTATTAAACAGCAGTCAGTTCTGTTTTGGGTCTTTGTGTCAAAACCGTTCCCTCGGAAATGTCCCCGCTGAGCAGCCATTCTGATTAAGCGTGTGCCACGGAGATGGAAAGGGCTGTACTTTTTAATTATTGAAACACAATAAAACAATTCCTTGCTATTTACACTGCATTCGCTCAGAATGATCTAAAGGGAATAAATATTTTCTTGGGCAAGTTTTTTTTTTAATTGCTTGATGAAAGCACCAAGAACACCCACAAATACCTTAAATAGACACATGACTCACCCAGCGAATTCATTAGCATTTCCATCTCGGGAAGGGGCGATCAATTGCTATGCAAAGTGCTCATAGAATAGACACATTTGTACTCACAGCAATAATCAGAACTGGTAATGGGGTGATTTGTAGGCCCTTCTCCACTGCTCCCCTTGCGCAAGGACAACAGTATATAATGCACAAAGCGCTCTTGAGGCACAAACTGGTGTTCCTTTATATGCGGTCCGTATGCATACTCCATTCAAAACCACCGTTCCAGAACTCCATTCCAGAACCACCATTCAGAGCAGGATACCATAGTCTTTCGAGACTGAAGGTTGCCAACAACAATGCATACTCCATGAAAGAATGGTGAGAGGACACTTATGGCCAGGGCTTGCCTTGCAGGGTCCAATGCAAAACTTTTTTTTGCAGGCAACCCCACCCCCATGGATCTCCTACTCACCAGGATGAGTGGCAGCAGCATCACCACCAACTGCTTGGGGGGGGGGGTCAATTTCAAGCTAATTGGATCTGGGGCAGGCAGGAGAGAGGGCCACCCAGTGGCAATGTTCTGCTCACTGTGCTCTCCTTATAGTGCCTGAACATGGAAGATTCCATGCTGGACCATCAGCTACAGAGGGAGGGGCCAGCTGCAGGTCCTCTGCTCACTGCCTCAGTGCAAGGCCCCCCCCCTCCAGGGACAGGGCCCAATTTGGCCAAATTGGTCAAACTGCCCAAAGGTCAGTCCTGCCTAAGGTAATTCAAGAATGACAATACCACACTGGATCTGGTCTTCAGAGCTTTCCATATGAGAGAGACAAGACCTTGGTAGCAAGACTGGCAGGAGGGTGTCTGAAGTGGCCAACAAGTGATGAGTCTCATCCAGGTAACATCCAGGGAAGAGGGAAGCCAATTCACTGAGAGTCATAGAAGCAGCTTTAGAAAGACTGGGGATGGAAGAAGACGTGAGTTGAACCTCTTTCTGATTGATAGAGGTGAATGGGATATGAGCAGGTGGATATTCTCATAGCTGGCTGTAAGGTTGACCTTGCTATCTTGGTGCTGGGGCCTCAGAGGCCTCTGAAATACTTCTGGTGGAGTATAAGTCATATGCCATGTCATATTCCTCAATTGGCTTGATTTGCTATGGTGTATACCAACAATAAAATATCCACAGAATTGCTCTCTTTTTTGTTTTTTTTAAATAAGGTAGGTCTTATATTTTATGGCTATGTGCAGAAGTGATTATTTTTTTGCATCTCAATCTTTTATATTTATGTCTGAATACTAGGGTAGTCAACAGGGAACAAGTCTCTGGGCTGTCTCCTGCAGGAGGAGTTATGATGTCATCAGCAGGAGCACTCAAGCGCTGCCTTTGAAACTTTTTTCCAAAGAAGTCAAGTAGAAGCAACAGTGGGAGGGAGACTGATCAATTTTCCTGGAGGCATATGTTAAAATCTTGCCCATAATCTTTTTTCAAGAACTGTCCGAGATACAGTATGTAGCTCATGTTGCATTAAGGGCCCAAACCTAAACTCCTTCAGCACCGGTGCTGAGCTCCAGTACTGGTGCTGGGTGTCGAAAACGTGCCGTAAGGCATGTCTGTGGCACCCGGAGAGGAGGGGTGGCTGAAGTTGGGCCAACGCCAGTCGGTGCTGAGCCTCAGCACTGCTTGGAGGGCTGGTCAGAGCTCCAGCAGCTGAAGGAGTAATTATAAAGAACACACTATCATCCAATTCCAAGCCAAAAAGTCCTCATCCAATTACAGAATGGTGCTGGTTGTTAGTAGTTTTGGGGTGTGGGAGAGGCTGGGAGGTAGAGGGAGGAACAAGGGCGGGAGGGGAGTGGCACCAGAAAAGCTCTGCTCCTCCAGATCCTGAAGGCCCAACTCAGAGTCTCTCAAGTCTGCACCGGCAAAATAGCTGGTGCAGACTTGAGAAGCCCCATTGTGGGGCTTGGGACTGAAGGGGACAAAAGTCCCCTTCCCCCGAGATGTCCAATTGTCTCAGTAGTGCTGCTTGATGCAGCAGTTGCTGTTTTGGCAGTGCTGCATCCAGTGGAACTGCCAACTTCAGGATTGGGCTGCCCAACTAAAATCTTAAACAAATTTACCTGGTGCTATTACCTGGTAAGTGCTATTGAACACAGGGAGACCTCTTTTTGAGGAAACATGCATAGACTATGTCTGCAATCCAATACACACGTACCTGAGAGTGAGTCCCATTGAACCCAGAGAGGTTTACTTCTGAACTGACATGCATGGGATTGCACTTTTCAAGACCTGATTTATTTGGATTATTATACATATTTAGGTTATTTTAAAAATCCAATTTTTCATATATTTGTTTTAAACAATCGCAATCCACTCTCAAGAGTTTTGGGTGAAACGAGCTGGGTCTTACATGATGCTTTTTAGACTTTTCAGAAACGCCACTGTATAAGCAAGAAATTTAAGAAGGCTGAGTTCAAGCCATCAACACCTCAGCTGGAATCAAACAGCTTTCCCAGTTAAGCAGGAAAATAATCACTGTTGTCAATGATTTTTTTTGCCCCTTTTGCAAGTGTAACTATTCTTAGATTAGCACACAGAAAGCCTAACCCTTTGAAGTCAGGCATTAAGGTATGAAATGCCAGTGCTCACTTTTTGGAACAAGCCCATTAACTGGGGAACGCAACTGGCAAAGCTTAGCAGGGCTTCAGGGTTTGAGTGACAATCTGCTGTCCTTAACTTATTGACAAAAGGGGTGACTGGAGGGATTGCCCCATCTGATTCCCCCAAATGGTATCAGATCATCCTGAATCTCATCTGCAGTATTGACTGGAAGAAGGAAAAAATGAGATGAAAGGGTGGCTTTCATCAGTTCACCAAGTTGTTCTCTAACTAGCATATCAGCCTTCTCTTCCTCCTCCACCTCTTGCCCCCAGGGCATGGTTTGTGAAGCCCTGTAACACAGCACCTGTGTCAAAGGTAAGGTCCAAGTATGATCAGTGCTTAGATATTTGGGACCTCCATTTCAGCTGCCTTGAGATCCATGATGGAAGAAAGATGGGATATATATATAAATCAATAAGAACAAATGTATAACCTCCCAAGATTGACTGCTGACTGGAAAAGAAAAGCTTATTTTCCCTTTTCTACTTTTCCCCCCTATTATTTTTCTTCACTCTGACCTAGCGGGGATGGTAGCAGAGGTTGGAAGAGAGGCGAGCAGGGAGGTTGACCCGGCTGACAAGCCTCCACTGGGGTGCTTGCAACACCGAATGGTTTGCAAGAACCAACAAAAGCACTCAGCTGTGCTCTTGCCGAAGGCCTCTTGTGAGTGACACACTAACAGGAGATGATTGACTGGGCACCCGGGACCAAATGTGCACTGGGCTTCCTCTTGCATGAACCCAGAGTGATATATTGAACAAATTATTTCTTTATTAAGAGTAAATTTCCATAATGGTGATGTATTGTGTTATTCTTCCCGCCCTCCACCCCCTTGCCTGCCTGCCTCCATCCTAATGAAGATGTGTGGCCTGCGGTGAAGCCCAGTGCAATTCCTGAGCCACAAAGTTATACATTTTTGCTTAGCATGGCCACCGCTGGGTTCATTTATCAGGCTGCGCAGGCCTTAAGTAATCTCCCTGCCAACTAAATTACACGGCATGGCCTTCAAGATTGCATCATTAGTGCTTTAATCCAGTTCAGAAGGGCAAAGGCCTCAACAAAGCCTGTGCATTGCCCTCGTCTGGCATGCTTGCCCACAGCATGAGAATCAAGAGTTCTAGCTGTGAAGAGCGAGAACCAGCTGGAGGACGGCATCATGGAAGCAGGCAGAGATTCAGCAAAGGTGCCTTCACGGCAAGTTCCGACAGTAAGCCTTTAATGTGTGCAAGGCAAAAGAAGGCTCCGGGTAAAAAAGCAGAGACTCCCATTATTAGACCATGGGAAGAATGCCATGAAGACTGGAAAGCCAATATCTGATGCCTTCTCCTCTGTGCTGGCTGTCCCTCAACTCATTGGCTTGTGGGCTGGGGTTTGCCCACACCCGGAATAAAAGGATGGATATATTCCATCCCTTTGGACTTATTATCTGGATATATTCCAGATTAAACTAGACAAAATCTGTCTTTACTTAGCCAGTTTTTCTCTAGCTTAATCGGGAATATATCCAGAGTGGGTCGCTGAACCTTGATGAGGATCTTGGCCCCTCTGTTCAAATCCAAAGGAGCACTCATGCCAGCACTGCAGCCCAAACATAACATGCCTTCATGTAAATGTCTCTTTCCCTAAACAGACACGTGGAGTTTCAAGATTCTGGCAGTCGTGTCCGTCCTTGGCTCTGCTCATTCACACAAGCATCTTGTTGTGCATGGCTGGCTGCCTGCAATTTTTCTTTAAAAGACCTCTGAACCAAAGCTTAGTCTGGCACTAAGTCTCCCCAATCCTCTCAGGCTTCCTAAAGTGCAATGGGTGCAAGTTCTGGCTCCACCAGCTGTCCGATCTGAGCTGCCAACTCCCAGCATGCCCGCCACATATGCTGGAGTGCCAATGGAACAGTCTCCTGCAGGCCAAGGGCATTTTTCCCCTCCCATGCCTTTTCCCACTACTGTCTGGTGAGCGAGCTGCATTCCAGGCCTGATTACCAATTAGCACCTCTGATTCACAGCTTCACAGATATGCTTCTGAGGTCTAATTAAGGAGTGGTAGCCGAGAAGCAGAGCAGCTCTCCCATTTCCCATTCTTCCACTGCTTTGCTAGAGAGAGAGAGGGAGAGACTCTCTTGCTTTGTTAGCCATGGCAGCAGTGGGAATTTATTGTGCTCATTTTCTTTTCCTTCAAACTTCACAACCCAACTTCTAAAAGTAATTGGATTATTAGTGTCACTGGCTGGACCGGAGTTCCATGGCCCAGCTGGAGGGTTCAGAGAAAACCAAAGCCTCTGGGAACAGGCTGGAAACAGGAGGTCAGAGCCTCAGGCTGCCAACTCTAGGGGAAAGAGGTTCAAATGCGGTTACTTCTGCCATGAAATGGAAGCAGGAAAGGACAGCCTGTAGCTTCTTTCATGTGCCCTGGTCGCCTAGAGACAACCAACCGTAACACTGCTGGTAGAGTTTTATCTATATTTTGCTCTCTTTTTTCTTGTCTGTGCCTCTGACAGAGAAAGAGCCTCACTGCATCTCAACAGGACCCAACCGGAAAGCAGCATCACGATGCCCCAGCTGCACCAGAGGCAGCCCCACTGCTCTGTGCTCCCTCCTGGTCTCAGGTCTTTGCCCCCTTCACCCTTTTGTCAGACCCAGCTTGCAAAGGGAAGGAGGAGCTCTATCAAGGAGAGGAGAAGCTGGCCTTTAGTTGCTCAGAACAGTGAGAATGAGTGACCTGGAAGGTTTCCCTCAGGGTCAGGAGGTGCCGCAGTACGTGCCCTGGCTTACGGCTTGTGGGTAGCTTCTTGTTGACTGTCAAGAGCTGCTGGAGCCAATACAAAGAACTCATGAATCTGCCCCAGGTAGTAAGCTTCTGGGATTGCTAGCTGGAGTGTCAACTGTGCAGGGAAATGTCCTTTGCCTTTACAGTGATTCTACCTACCCAAGCCAGGCACTGGTTTTTCCTGACCTGGATGGTCAGATCATGCTGAGACTTTGCCTGGACAACAGCACCAGTACCAGTTGAGAGCCAGGATGGTCTAGTGGTTTGGGAATTGGACTTAGACCTGGAAGATCCAATTCCAATTCCCCACTCAGCCATGAAGCTTCCTGGGTGACCTTGAGTCAGTCACTATCTCTCAGTGCCAAGTACCTTACAGGGTTGTTGTGAGAACAAAAGGAGGAGAGGAACTATATTATGCCACCCTGAGCTCCGCAGAGGAAGGGCGGTATAAAAATGTGGAAAATAAAGTTTCTTCCAATTCACCAACACTGGGTGTGAGTTCCTGCATGTGACCCTGCAGGCTTCTGACCCTTGGTTCCCAGTTCAACACTCAATGGCTGCCCAAGACCGAGTCTGGTTGCCTTGGGCAAGGAAGTGTGGACATCACTTGGGTCCCAGGCTTGAAGAGCTCATGCAGCATCATGGCTAAGACACTGGGAAATTAATTAAGGCGTCTACCATGCTCTCTCTAGGTGGCCTAAAGCAAGCCACTTCTGCTTAGTCTCAATGCTTCCATCTGTGATATGGAGACAATACTTACCTTGCAGGGCTGTGGTAAGGATAACAGGATATTATATGCAAAGTGCTTGGCTCACTCAAAAAGTGCTAAATAAATGGCTTACTGTTGCTCCTATGACTGGACATGAGCTCAAGTTCTCATACCTTTTTGTTGATAGATACAACTTTTGTCATTACGTGCAAAGCTGTGTTCAACATGACCCTTAAAACAGTAAGATTTGTGCCGAGAAAAGCTAAAACTTGCTGTCTGATAAATGATGCCAATTAACCAATTTTTGTCCATTCTCCCAACTGGAAATCCAGCTCAGACTGTTTATGGATGCTTCCAGCTACCCCTACTCTCAGCCAGCTTCTCACCCATCCTCCTACAACCATATCCCTCATTGCCAATTCTGCAGGAGGCTACAGGTTGAGCTCAGAACAAAGCAAATGACAAATCACGCACATTGATGCAGAATAAACAAATTTACATACATTACTTCAGATCAGAAATTGGATGGGGGCTTTTTGGCTTGGAATTGGATGATGGTCTAGAGATCTTTGTTTGTTGATTGTACTCAATGAAGGAGAAACGCCATATTAAAGAACTGAATTTCATCTGGGAGGGCTGCAAGCAAACTCTCCCCACACCAAACTGAAATCACTACTGAATTTCAAGAGTTCAGAGTATCTGGATAAAATTATAACTACATTTGACATGAAAGAAAGGTATGCCAGCCTCATCTAGCACCTGATTGTTATAAAACATCCTCCAGCTTTGATGATAATAACTACTCCTTTCAATATCGAAGAGACCAATGTCCTGATTTCCCATATAATTTGAACTCCATCATTTTGCTGTTTCCTATGAAGAGACAGAAGCTGGCTTGCGTGTGTCTGATTGCTCATCAGCGTGAAGGTCTTAAAGGACAAATGTTTTAATAAATAGCCCCAGATCCTCTTCTGGTTGATGACAGAAGATGTGAATTTGGGATGTACGGCAATTGTTCTCTATGTGTCCTTGAGTCCAAGGTCCCTTAGGGGACTGTAATCCTGTGGATGACTGCTGGAACTTTCAAATGCTTTCTCCAAAGTTTATGTAGTACTGCTAACAAAACTAAAACAGACCTAAGGGAGCACTAGGACTCCATCACCATGCATTGGTTTATAGCCATTTCTCATACAGGTCTTTCTACACATGTCCACTCCCAAGATAATTCTGAGCTATTTAGCAGAGCTCACCTGAACTCATGAAGGAGTTTAGATCATGTAAAGAGAACTGATCTGATTTAGGTTTGATATGCATTTGCAATTCTATGCCCTACTTAGACATAAGCCCCATTAAATGGAGCTTACTTCCCAGTAAAGATGCATAGAATTTCAGCCTTAGGGCCCAATCCTATCCAACTTTCAAGCACTGACGCAGCTGCAGTGGAGCCTGAAGGTAACGGAACAAACGTTGGCATGTCTGCATCAGTGCTGGAAAGTTGGATAGGATTGTGCCCTTATTTAGCCCCATGTAATTAGGACTATAGGCTGCAGTTAGGATTATATACTGCAATTCTATGCACACTTACCATCGAACATAATCAGACTGACATTTGAGTAGGTACGAATGGGATCATGTCGTAAACATACTGGAACTAGTTGCAGGCCCTAACTTCTCCGCTCCAACACTTATTCATGTGCACAGGCTTGAATCTGGAAACACACTCATAAGAACATAAGAACAGCCCCACTGGATCAGGCCATGGGCCCATCTAGTCCAGCTTCCTGTATCTCACAGCAGCCCACCAAATGCCCCAGGGAGCACACCCGATAACAAGAGACCTGCAAGGCTTCCTGGGAATTGTAGTTAAGAACATAAGAACAGCCCCACTGGATCAGGCCATAGGCCCATCTAGTCCAGCTTCCTGTATCTCACAGCGGCCCAACAAATGCCCCAGGGAGCACACCAGGTAACAAGAGACCTGCATCCTGGTGTCCTCCACATGGGAAAACACATGACTCTGCATGCAGCACCTGCACTAGCAGGTACAGCCAGCACTCTTTATACGTGAATTAGCCATCTGTGAGAGGCAGAATTGCCACCATCTCTTGTTATTTGCGACTCTGCTTTCATTATCTGCTAATACTGTGCTGGTACCGCATCAACTGGAGACTGGTATTGGCCCATGGGGAATTGTCGGATACATTTGTGTCCGCTTTCCAGACCTTCCCCACCATCTCAGAGACTCCAGCTGAACCTTCACAACCCTGGGGATGATGAGAGGTCACTGGAAGGCTACTTGAGGGCTGATCTGGGGCTGGGACACGCCCACGGAAGGAGCAAAGCGAAGGAGGAGGATAGGTGAGACAATACCCTCTCCTCTGCTGATCTTTGAGGCCTCATTGTTGGGTCAGCAACCTTCAATGAGTCAAGGGATAGCCAGCATAGAGAAATCACCATCACAATTCCCACAATTGTCAATGAAGGCATAAAGGAATGTCCAGTACAGAAGTATTAATTACTTATGATGTAGATGAGCTCTTGCTATCACCCCTCCCCATTTTTCAAGTTAAGATTCAGGTTCATAACATTCATAGAGTGTATGGTAAAAAGAGTCCCCTGGAACTTAATCCCATTTTCCCCATAGGCTCAATGATCTGTTAATTCGGAATTCGCTATCAATCCTAACTGATAACAGATAACAAGTTCTCAGAAAATGAGAACCTACTGTCACTTGCATTTAAATGATCTAGAACTTGGTTCCATGCATTCATGCATGGGGGTTTCCAGGCACCTAAATTATAAGGCTCTTCAATTTAGCAGATGCAAGCAACTTTGGAGTCAGAAAACCTCCCTGCTTATATTGTATTCATGAAGATACAATAGAATCATTTAATAGGTTTACTTTAAAAAAAGGGGGATAATCCAATTTCATTCCCATCACAACTCTTCTTTTAGAAAATCATTTAGGAGGATTATCCTCCAGTTTTTAAAAAAAAAAAAAAAATTCCCCATACCTTAGTACCATTTGTTTAGGAAGATTTACAGTGATTGGCGTGTTAGACCACTAATTCCACCAGTGTCAATTTGGGGTGCTTAATGTCATTGAAGTGTGTGTCTCAGCACCAAGAATCTGGGTCCATTCACATTCAATTCTGGCAGCTGGAAAAATAATAGAGAGGAAACTACACCAATGAGAAAGGGATAAGAAGGCAAGTCATATGAGGAAACCAGAGCTTCCCCATATCCACGCTTGCCTGGAGCAAACTGCATGGAATACAGCCAGATGCACTTCTGAGTAGACATGCATCAGATTGTGCTATAAGCATCATTTACATTAATTGCAACTAATTGGTGCTCATTTATTACAATGGTGCTCATGACTAACTGCAAGTACAATGGCAGGAAAAACACAGGAAAAATTTTCTGTGATAATTGCTTTTTTCCCCAATCTCAGTGCCCCAGCTCCCTATAAAATAGGGGTATTATTCAGTTGCTTCTGACCAGATGTTTGAGCAAGTCTGCTGGTCAGTTTTAGAGATTTCTGTTAGAATCCCTGATCTGTAATAGTCTTGTACTACAAAGATACAATGTCAGGAATGGCTCAGGAGGTGAAACAGGTCACTGGCTCAGGGCCCAATCCTATCCAGCTTTCCAGTACTAGTGCAGCTGCAATGCAGCCCTGAAGTAAGGGTACAAATGTCCCCATACCTTGTGACTGACCCCCAACTGCAAGATACTACACAAGACCCATTGGCACAGCTGCACCGGCACTGGAAAACTGGATAGGATTGGGCACTCAGTCCCCTAAGTGATCATTCAGAGACTGGCTCTATCTGCCAGTCACTCTTTTGCACATGGCTCCAGTTGACAGACCTGGGGATACAAGTAAGCAAGGACGTAGATCCCACCAATCTTCCAGGTGTAGCCATGGTCAGCCTACATAGGTTTCCCCAGGCCCCTGCACCATGCAACCCCTAGAACATGTAATTAGGATTCTGTATGGATGATCCACTGGCCCAGGTGACAAGAAACTGGACCTTGCTGCTGTACCCTGGTCCTCAACACAACACATGATCCTTACTTTCCCAGTGGGCCTTCCTCTGACATTACTATTCCTTCTGCACGGCAAAGAAACCCAAGCCAAAGCCATCCCAAATCCACATCTCGTTTCAGCTCTTCAAGCTCTAAGAGGATTAATTATTTATATTGCAGAAGCAAAAAAGCTTAGCATATTTAAAATGCTGTCTGAAAGGACTTCCAGACCAACCTCTGTTCACTGGCTTTTGCAAAACAAAACAGAAAACACAGGGAGGCATCTTGGAATTAAGGGGAAGCTGAGACAAAAGAAAGAGCATGGGCATAGGAAAGAGGATCTCATCCCGACTTTTCCTATTCTTCCCTCTGAATAGCTGTGTCTGTACATCTTCCCACCCACCCAACTCCTGCTCCGAGGGAATCCTCTCCTTTAACCAGAACTTGCTGTCTGCAAACAACACAAATGAGCTTATTCAGAGCTAAGGCAATATAGCAGCATTGCACAAGTCTGTACTTTCTTCCTGATGTTCTAATGCTGTGAAATGTGCAGTAGCTCCCTGCCTTGATGGATCACCTCTTTGTGGGCTGTTGCATGCGTGATCTGTTTGTGGTCTGGTCCCCCCCAAGGCCCCCCCATGACTGGAGCTTCTGCTGGATTATCCAGCCCTGCACCTCACTCCCTGGTCTATTCACCCAACCTCCTGTCCCGTCCTAGCAGAGGGAGGGAACTAGAATTCTGCTTTGGACACGTGATGGGAATAGAAGAGCTATATATTGTCTGAGCCTCAAAGCTTTTTTGAAGGGGCAAGCTCCATTTCCAGTTATAGCCATGGTCTGCCAAGATAAGCAACAGAAACATAGTAAGTTTTGTTGTTGACATAGTAAGGGGTGATTGTCTTAAATTTGGCCCACCCAAGAGGCCACATGAAGCAGCTGCTTTGAGCAGGGGGCTGGTGGAGGCAGTGAACTGGCAGGGTTGCCCTGCACCCCTGCTTGCCCAGCACTTGCTCAGCTGCCATTCTGATCCTCTCCTTGCTCACCCTCCTAAAAGGATTAGGGTGGCAGTCACCTGCCTCTTTCACCATGACCAAGCAACCATGGACCAGTGGTGTCAGAGCAGGAAGCAGGGGTGTGTGGCAATCCTGTTCCAAGAGCCAGAGCTGGCCTTAGGGCAGTTTGACCACATTGGGCCCTACACCAGGGTGGCAAGTGGAGTGTCCACAGCTGGCATCTCACTCTGTATCTGACATACCAGCATAGAATCTTGTTGATGCATCAAGTAAATGCTGGCTGAGCTCACTCCCACTGTCCAAGGTCAACCTGACCTGGCACAGTTCCTGGGAGTGCATGTGTGTGTGTAGCTGATGTGGCAGCAAAGTTTGCATCAGCTAGGAACACACAGACAGACAGTGGCTTCCTTCACCAAAGTCTCTATTTACAGGATTTACAGATACACAAAATAGGCAACATGCATGGGTTCCATAGCAGGAAACCACAGGTACCCAACCTCACAAAGTGTGCAGCACGCCAACAGGGTGCTCCACAGCCAGCCTTCCCACAACCCCATTTTACTAGTGGTGGCTGCTCAGTTTTTATTGCTCTGCTGGCCAATGGGTGCCTGTGTACATGCGGGCTTGGGCTGATTAGCCCCACCCAATCCCAGTTGGGTGTATGATCACTCAGGCGAACTCTTTTCACCTGCTGGGTGACTCAGCACAGGTTTTACTTGCCTGTTAAAGGGCCAGCCTTTGTCAGGCCTCTGTGGCAAAGCCAAACCAGGGTTTTGCTCCAGGAACTCTACTCAAGGAGCTGGGTCACAATCCTTGATAAATCTTCCATGCTGAGGCATCATGAGAAGAGTGCGGAGAGCAGAGCATTGACACTGGACAGTCCTCCCTCCTGCCCACCCCAGGTTTGATTGGCTTGAAAGTGCGCCCTCCCCCAAGCAGTTAGTGGTGATGCCACCGCCAAATGTCTCATCACTGGCTGCTCGTCCTGGTGAGTCGAGGGGCCACGGGCATCTCCCTCCCTGCAAAAATGTTTTGCATTGCGCCCCACAGTTCCTAAGGTCGCCCTGCCAAATGCCTTCCTTTCAGGAGATAGTTTGAAACAGGGTTGCTTTGAAATCGCAGGTGTCTGCACAGGCTTGTCTTCTAACCAGTGCAGGTGGGAGCATGCTGAGAGTGAAAGGAGCTCATTGTGCTCCTGTCCATGCTGGTTTGATGAAGTGGCTGGTTGGGCACAGTGAAGGAGGCAGAGGTAAAGAGGTTTGGGGCACAGGCATGTTGAAGGAGATGGGAGATCTGGGCACTGCTTTGGGTACTGTTTCAGCATTTAACAGCAGGGGAGCAAAGGTTGGTGTTCAGCCCAGCATAGGCCTTTTCTAGTGGTTGCTGTTAGCTCTCTGTTCATGCAAAGCCAGAGACAAAGCTAACAAGTTGGTTCATGGAAAGTTGCAGGCAGCTGAGTCATACTGAGACAGCAGAATTACACTGCACCTGTGCCTGCTACACCCTAGTTAACTGAGCAGACTCTGATTGGGTACTCAGACTACTTAAGCCTCAGTCTGCAGCTCCACCAGTGCAGTAGGTGTAACCTGTGAAACTGCTACCGGGGGACTTTGATGACCAGATAACTGTGTGTATATGTTGTAAATGACCTTGGACTGACTGTGCTTTGTGGATACTGACTTGGATAAGGTAATGCTGGACTCTATGTGTATGACTTGGACTGTTTTTTGACTACTCTGTGTGTGCAATTCCTTGCTCTAATATACAACAGCAAGTTCTAAGCAGCTGCTCTGTCTGCTGGTTTTTTGCACTCTGCTCTACACTGGGACACACCCAAGTTTCCTTCCAACCGTAACAGTTCCTGCTAGTGTCTTCCCTCTAGAACTGCTGCTGGTATCTCCCTCATGTGGATCTCTACAATCTTTGGGACAGGGAACAGTTCTCTCTGTCTCACTGTGTAATGAGATCTGATCATTTCTTTTGGCTGACATAAATAAGAATGCTAATGTTGATGCTGTTTCCTCATGTTGCAATAAAATTGCATTAGGTAGAAAATGGACTTCTGCAGGACAGGAAGATGGACCATGGCAAGTGTCGAAGCTGCCTCCAGACTCTCAAACCTTGCACTTTGCCTGACCATGTGCCAGCAAGAGGGACCAAGAAGATCTCCTTAATACTTCACAACTGTAAAGGCTCCTGTTGTTCAGAGGTGGAAAGCAGCAGAGAAGGGGAGCGGGATTTTCTCTTACACTTCCAATTTAGTTACCACAGTCTCTAATTTTCTTAGATGTGAGGTTGCCTTGTGAGTCTGCAAAGCAATGATACAGGGGAGGGGGCGAGGGGAAGGAGTGGGGGGGGAGAGTTGCAAAAAAGCAGCAATCTTGTAAAAGTCAGTTTTAAAAAATCAATTTCCTTGTGTGACACGATTTGCTTAAGGCTTTTCCTTCTATGAAATCAGCCCATCATCCTTCAGGAATGCATGAAGGAAGCGGCAAGCGTGGTGTAGAATAACTTAGATTAAAGACAGCTAAATTAGACTTTTGGGCCTCCTCTTGTGAAGCGCAAGGGAAACTGGCAATTGGATCCTTAATCCTACCCCTTTAGCCAAGGAGTCACCATCATGTGAATTAATAGGGGTGGGGGCTGCAGGACGGGACCAATTTATCCATGAGCTGTTTCAAGTGGTGGGATGGAGGAAGTAGGCAGCAGACTGATGAGGGGTGTTCTGAACCCTGCAGCTCCCTGCTACCTCCCCCAGTTCACTGCCCACCAGGTTGCTGCACCCTAAGAAGGGGCTCTTACCCCTTCTTGCTTCAAGTGCTCTGTTGCAAACATAGAGACCACTGTGACCCTGTTCTGAGCATTCCCTTTCCAGGGGAATAATCAAAACAGAATCTCTGCACTCCCACCATCAGTGTGCCCACCTGGGCACTTCTGCAAAAAAGCAGGGAGGGTGAAGCATGCTGAGAACAGACAGGGTCTCCTCTCACAGCTCGCTCCTCTCAAGGCCCAATCCTATCCAGCTTTGCAACACCAATGCAGCCACAATGCAACTCCCCAGCTAAGGAAGCAAATGTTTTTCACTGCTCTTCCCCCAACATGGCAGCACGAAGCACAAGCCCCATTGGCACAGATGCATCAAGGCTGGAAAACTGGATAGGACTGGGCCCTCGGTCTATTTATTCAAAGGAACAGCTGGGCAGGAACAAGGAGGTGGTAGACATAGCGGGCATCGTGCTCCAGGACTGCCCCCTCTGAAGAAATGGTCACATGGGCAAGAGGGTATCGGGGTGCTGCTTTGGGTGGTCCTCCCGTTGGGGCTCCTCTTCCCTCAAGTGAAATCAGCTCTGCTGCACTGCCAGAGATCTTCCCTGTTAGCTACCAATAAAGCAGCTTGCTACAAATTGCCATTCAGAGGTGGTAACAGCTTCATTAAAAGCCATCGCGTTAATCCAGCCTTGATGAGAATCTTCTCAGAGCTTTAAATTGCAAGGCTATTAAGCGGAGGAAAGCGGCAGGCACCTTTCATCTCAGGGCTGACGCAGACGTGTGTCTGTATGTCACACATGAACAGAGGCAACTGCCTTCCTCTGGGTCAGACCCAGTGGTCCACCTAATTCAGCAGCGTCTGCCCTGATGGATCACACAAGCCAGCAGGGCAGCAAAAACCTTTCCCAGCACCTAGGACCGCACCTGGGACCTTCTGCATGCAAGAGACACACTGTACCAGTGAGTTATAGCCCAATCTTTTGCATGTCTACTCAGAAGTAAGTGCCATTATATTAAGCCCTCAATGGGGCTTAATCCCAGGCAAGTGTAGATAGAATTGTAGCCTTAGGCTAACCTGGGAGTAAGCCCTATTGCTTATAATTGGATTTACTTCTGAGTAGACATGCCTAGGATTGGGCTCTCAGTTCCTGAATGTGCACACATCACTATTCACCTCTATGTAACATGTACAGTGGGCCGCGACATCCACGGGGGATCTGTTCCAGGACCCCCCCCCCCCCCGCACACTGAATTCCCTGTGGATAATGAAATCCACCAGCGGGGGGGGGGGGCATCAACAAGTGTCTTTCAGAAGTGTCTTGGAGGTCACCAGTCATAGGTTGGCATCTGCGGATATTCAAATTTGCAGATGCAGGGCCCGTTGTTAAGGAGGGCCCACTGTGTTTACTATATCAGCTGAACCATCGTACTCACAATGCAATCTTGCAGATTAATTGAACATACACACATATCCCTAAGCATATATCACTTCCAAATGGAGATCATCTCTGCATATGAAAATGATAACCTGCCAATCAGCTTTCCTACCCTGCACATACCCGAGCACGGGGTCATTCCAGGGGAGAGTTCCTCAGCTCCTAGATCCTTCTGGAAGTACAATGAACGAATGCTCTGTGTCCGTGAAGTGCCCTACAACAGCCCTCGAGATCTGACTGTGCAGAGGAAGAGTTTCATGTGCACAAAAACATTTATACATTACAGTTTTGCAGCAAAGGATCCCCACAGGATGCGCAAGGGCAAGCCTGGCGAATATTATGTTAATCTGCGCTCAGCTGCATTCCCATGAGCATTCTGGCCTGATTTTCCCAAGGCCAGTGACCCTTCCCTTCAAGAGGGGATATGACTGTCCTTTTTCCTACCCCTGAACGGTCCTCCTTTCCAGCTCGGGATGCTGGCTGAAATGGCCATAGTGGCACAAAGGTGACCCAAAAAATTTAATTCTAATTTTGCCACTGTGTTGTTTCCTTGTTGCCTTAAATTTCCATTGCAGAAGCGGACGACCACTCCTCCAGGACAGAGCGACAGAAAGCAAAGTAGGAGAGAAAAGTCAGCCTCCCCCCAAAAGTTGCCATTTCAGTAACAGAAAAATGCAATATTTTCCCACTGATGTTTTAATTTCTGTGATATACCAACTGCCTTTTTCTTTTCAAAAGAATGAATGAATGAATAAATGAATGAATGCACTCTCTGGCTCCTGGGAGGGCCAAAAAACAAAAACCTCCAGGGTTTCTTTGCTGATATTTAATTGAAACAGATGACTATTTTCAGCATTCAAGTGTTTTGGGGAAAAGGATTTCTGTCTCAATGAAGTTGCTGTTTCTGCAAATAAATGAAAAAAAACAAAAGGAAAGCATAGTTGTAACTCATGCTTCATTCAGATAGATTTTAATGAACAACTGCTTCCCCACCCACCCTGTAAGCATGGGCTTGTAAATACATCACTATTAATGGTACAGCAGTCCAGTCTTCTGTTGCATCTAGTCACCCTACAAACAGAGGTGTAGCTAAGGCATCTGGCACTCCGGGGCGCAAAATTTTTTAAATAACCCCCATGCAAAGCCTTCCAGAGCCTCAGAAGGAAGCTTTTTCGCCTTGAGTCTGCTGTCAGTGATACAGGCTAATGAAAGCCATAAGCCAAACACA
The DNA here is from genome assembly GCF_035046505.1 of Tiliqua scincoides. Classification (NCBI taxonomy): domain Eukaryota; kingdom Metazoa; phylum Chordata; class Lepidosauria; order Squamata; family Scincidae; genus Tiliqua; species Tiliqua scincoides. The sequence goes on from NC_089831.1 coordinate 15,946,514, forward strand.
AACAAATTAAAAGTTAAACAAAGCAAATCATTAGGAAGTTTAATAGGGAAAATGTTCAAAAGTTTACTTATGCTAATGAACCAAATGTTAAAGCTATGTTTATGGGTGTTTATAGCTAAATTAGTTATTAGTTTCTAAGTTTAAGAAATAGGGAAAATGTTATGTCTCAGTACTCAGTAAGACCTTTATTGGCATAAAATACAGAGAAAGAACAAAACAGAAAATGTTATGTTTAGCATGCTCATATGTTTGAAACAAAGAAAGCAATTTTGGTCTCAGTCTGAAAGTGCAAACACAGACAGGCCGTAAATCAGCAAAGGAATGTTTCTTGGTAAACTGTCAAAGACATCAGATAAAGTGAACCGCTTCATGAAAAAAGGGTGTTAGGGAGTGACACACTCCCTCCTGCTTGCTTCTATGTGAAGGCAGGGAAGCTGGAATTTCCAACTCAAGACTAAACAGAGAACCATGATTTATTTAAGCTTCCTTAAATCAAAAAGGAAAACAAAAACAGTCTTGCCGTTTTAAAACATTCAGGCTTCCTTAAACCAGAGAGGAAAAGGCTTTTTCCAGATTTAAACCTGTTATTCTATTTTAAATCAAATTTACAGTCTTGTATATACATTACACCAAAGCAACATACCAGAACATCATAGAAGTGTCAAATAAATTACTAAGTTAGCATGCTTGCATGCCAATAGTTCTTTAATGCCTCAGACATTATAGAGATTGTTTTTTTTAAATGTAACCAATATATAAATTAGCTATTAGAGTAAAGCTTGATTGCCTGATGTTATTGAAAGTTAAATAATAGTATAGAAATACACAGAATAGTAAAAGCAATTAAATTTGACTATTAAAAAGACTTAAAGCCACAAGTTTGAAAATTGTAATTCAGATGCAACATTGGCAGAAGTAATCTATCTCGCAGACAGCTCACAGATATGGAATATAGGAGCTGTATCTCTGTAACCTTGAGGAGGCAGATGTCTGGCAAAGTTAATTAAGAGAGTCTAACAAGGATACTCTAAGAAAAGTTACTCCTCACAAGATAAGAACTCTGTATATCTCTGTAGTCTCAGAGACAGATTTACAACTTAAAGTGAGATTAGATACGACATGCAGAAAACTAGGGAGGAGGCAGGAAGCAGGATGCGCCTGCAGCAATTAATTAGGAAGAGTTATGTCTCTCTTGGCACCAAGAAAGGTTATACACAGGTTAGAGACACTTTAATGGGGAAAAAGGCTTTGGCAAAGACAGTAAATCTGTTGCTAATTAAAATAGAGTCTTCCAAGATACAGACACCCACAGAAACAGCTGAACAGGAACAAGATAATAAAGCCCCTAATTAAGCCAAAACATAACAGGAGCCTCTGTTTGAATTGAAAGCTGACAGGAGGGGCTAGATTTAATTGAAATAAAGGGAAAAGCCTCTTAAAATCCTTAATTACAATAAGAAGTTAGTTTGTGTTATATTAAATATGTTTATACCACTATGCATCACAATAACAAGTCACATAAAGGGAATTACACATGAAATAGAGGGAAGACCAAAGAAACAAAGGTTGGCAGAAAGCCTACAGTGTTTGATGAGACCAGACAGAAAGGAATTTGGAAAGATAGCACTGGTGGTCAGAAATAAACAAAGACACACCAAAGGCCAGTAATAAATGAGTAAAGAGTGCCATCTAGTGGTTGTTGGAAACAAAGTTTTCTATATGTCTCAAATGTACATTTTGCCTTTTTTTTGGAGTTTGTAACTTGAAGCCAACCAATCAAATGTTTATAGAGTTATCTGTGGCCAATCCTGAGAAAGCCCCCATTTCTGATGTCACACACCAGCCAATGAGAAATGTAAGACTCCTCAGACAAAGGAGTCAGAATCAGATATAAGGGAGAGGCTCACACTGGAAAATTGCTTTTCTCTGAGGGCTCTGAGAGTTCCCACATAGCTCTCATTGCTCTCTTCAGTTTGGACAGGAGTCCCTGAGAAGCCCATTGCTGGCAACAAAATAAAGCTTGCAGACGATCACCACTCTTGCTTACTGAGTTTGCTTTTGAACTTTGCTTTTGACCTTGCAACATCAGGGGTGTTGGTTGGTACCTGTGGAGGCTCCCCCCTGACGGGGGGGGGGAAGAACCCAGAAGTGATGTCATATCATGGGACATCACATGAGTTCCTTTCGCCCTTTCAAGAGGGAGCCTTCACAGGTGAAGGAACAGGGGTGCAAAGTGGCCTGAGCCTCCTCCATAACTAGGACAGAGCCTGAAAGGCAGTCATGTGCCCCCCTTTGCACAGCGCCCAGGGCAGGTGCTCTTCAGGCTGCACCCTAGTTACGCCTCTGAATGGTCCCTTCCCAGACATGTGATGTAGCACACAGTTTGTTTGTTGGATCAGGCACCTCGAAATAGGTGTACACATTTGGCGTACGCATTTAATTCCTGTGATATATATGCAACGTTGGCTTAATAAAAATAAAAATTAAAAATGATGCTCCACTTCAGCATTGGGCAGCCACCACTTTAGTTTCCTACGGTGTCCCAGTTGTTGCACTGTTCTTGGGCAATGTGAGGATGAAATAAGCCACAGCCATAGGGACTGCCGTGGTTTTGTGGTTGTTGCCATTCTCCCCAAAGTGTCCCAGAATGACACAAGGGAGGGCACCAGGATGCAGGTCTCTTGTTATCTGGTGTGCTCCCTGGGGCATTTGGTGGACCGCTGTGAGATACAGGAAGCTGGACTAGATGGGCCTATGGCCTGATCCAGTGGGGCTGTTCTTATGAACTACAATTCCCAGGATGCCTTGCAGGTCTCTTGTTATCTGGTGTGCTCCCTGGGGCATTTGGTGGGCCGCTGGGAGATAGAGGAAGCTGGACTAGATGGGCCTATGGCCTGATCCAGTGGGGCTGTTCTTATGTTCTTAACTACAATTCCCAGGAAGCCTTGCAGGTCTTCTTGTTATCTGGTGTGCTCCCTGGGGCATTTGGTGGGCCGCTGTGAGATACAGGAAGCTGGACTAGATGGGCCTGTGGCCTGATCCAGTGGGGCTGTTCTTATGTTCTTATGACACTCTGGCTGGGACATTGTGGGAAACAAAAATGGGTGCTACTGGCTACCTGGTACCAAGATGGCTGCAACTAGCAGCAAAAAAAGGAAAAGGTTTTTTTTAAAAAAAATCACTGCTACCACTGACTTAAGTTCCCCCAAGTTTCCCCAAACCTTAGGGGGACAACAGAGGACAGGACTCTGCCACCAGACCCCCAGAACTCTGGAGCCAGCCCTGCTTTCATGATTACACTGTTGCCTTTCTCAAGTCAGGCTAGGCTTCCTTCCACATTCACAGCACACAGAGCGGGAGTGACTGCTCTACAGCTTGTCAGTGCTGTCCTATATTCCAAACCCTCTGTGACATCAAGTTCAAACGTGGCCCTGCATCCTCCCGCCCCACACCCACCACCGGCAACCTGCCCGCTATCCGCAATCTGCTGAGTTGGCGCCGGTTGCCAGCTGCTGAACTGCCTTTTTTGTCTCTTTCTCCATGGTTGGGTTTTGGTATTTTCTTTCCCCTCCATTCCATGTGGGTGCCTTGCAATACAAAGCCAGCTGTTGCGGTGATTACATTGTAATGTCTCAAGCTGGGAGTTCGCATTCTGGCTCTGCGCTCAAAGAGTGTTAGCAGTTAATGGTTACAGCTACCTCCGAAGTCAAATCCTGTGTGTCTGTGTATGTGCGAGTGGGTGGGTGGGTGAGGGAGGGGGAGAGGGGAGACAAGGAGGGGGGAAGTTGCGGTAGATGCACTTGCAGTTCACACTTCTCTGGATAATGTTAGCGCCATCTGCTTCTGCTGAAGACACTGGTGCATTCCAAACCGTTGACAGCCCCTCCTTTTAAAATATTAATAAAGCTGTGATTGTTATTATTATTTTTTTTTTTAAAAGAGCTTAATATAGCAGATTCCTCTTAACTGGCACAGGCTGTGAGGAGACACAAATGTGTCAGTTTAGAGAAGGGTGCCAACTTGGAGCAGATACACCATGGAATAGGGGAGACTGACTTCTACAGTGCAAAATGTGAAACACCAACATTAATCATGGAAACACTGAGAATCCATGTTTTGTTTTGCTTCTTCTTCTTCTTCTTCTTCTTTTTTTTTAAATGAAAAGCCTGAATTAAGGGAGCAACTGAAGGAAATTGAAGTGGGGGTGTTCCATCAAAGACATTTCAGATCACAGGGCAAAAGGGAACATATCAACCAGTGGTGTCACTAGGTTTGGCCAACACCTGGTGTAGGGGGCCAACGCGTCACCCCCATGATAGACCTCTTCCTGTGAAGTGAGAGGGGCGACACCCCGGGCAGTGGGTGTGGTGATTCCCCATCACCCTGCCCACTGCTCAGTTTTTGGCTTAACTTTTGATAGAATAGAGATATTTCAGCGTGGTTTGTTCCATTGCATTCTGCATGGAATCACACATCGAATATATAGAACATGATGGTATTATTCGAAAATACCAAGATTTTTAAAATTGTGGCCAGTAGTGGTGTCACCTCCCCCCCCCCCGCGCCTCCCAGCGATGCCACTGGTGTCAACATTTCAAGTCTGCCTTTGGGAACTCTGCTCTCACATCCTACTTGTTTGGGGCTGGTTGTTGCTCAGTGATGTGGAAGAGACTATGTTCCATACATAAGCACTGGGGTGGAAAACAGGCTAAGAGACCAATTCCGTACATGTCTACTCATAGGTAAGTCCCATTACAGTCAATTGAGCTTACTCCCAGGTAAGTGTGGATAGGTTTGCATCCTAAACCTGTTACATTTTTGGCTCAGCCTGAGCCTTAAAAGCCTCTAAGTACATCATAAACCTGTGTTTCCCAAACGTTTGGTACTCTAGGCACTGTCTGTTCTGGATTAAGTCGGGAGATACAATTTACTCTTTTGCTCAAAGGGGCACTCATGTTTGACTCCATCAGCTCCCTGAACAATGGGACAGGCAACTGTGGAATACCCCACTTAACACTGCATCCAAGTGGCCTGCCCTTCCTTTTGTCCTTGAGGTTCAGAAAGGCCTCTGTGCCCTTTTCTGGACAATGTTGATTCCCTTGTGTCCATCAGCTACATCAAAGAATCCCAGAGTGTCTCTAAGCCCTCCTTTGCATGGTTACTGTCATCATTTTTACAGCACCATTGATGAGCACTTTATAACAGAATGTACACAACAATGTACTTTATAACAGAAGAGGGGGCAGGCCCCCACCCAAAGTGCTCACATCTGAAATTAGACACAGGTGACAGAACAGAGGAAAGGGAGGGGAATGGGACCAGAAATGGGGAAGAATATGCCATTGTTTCATGTAAATGTGCTCAGGCTTACTTGCAGCAGGGTGAAGGAACTAGGGAGTGCTGAAGGCTTCATGGGAAAAGTGGGCTTTGAGGAGAGATCTGAAGGAAGTAAGAGAAGAGGCGTCAGGAGCTGCGGAAATGGAAGCGTCTTTTGCGGGGCCCCAAGCTCACAGCCAAGGTCTGTAGAATCTTAGAGACAGATTTTTATCTCTATGCTAGAATGAAAAGCAGTCAAAATGTGTGCTAAACAAGTGCATGTGAATGAATGGACCAAATAAATCTGAGAACATTTTAATATATGACTGCATACAAGATTAGAGTAGATCAGGGGTGCTCACACTTTTTTGGCTCGAGAGCTACTTTGAAACCCAGCCAGGCCCGGAGATCTACCAGAGTTTTTTTTTACAATGTTCTCACCATCATAACATATAACATTTATGTGTACAATGTATGTTGGTGTACCTTGAGCCCCACTGAGTATAACAGGACTTACTCCTGAGTAGACATGCCTAGGATTAGGCTGTGAGGCTGCAATCCTAGCCACACTTACCTGGGAGTAAGACCCATTGAGTACAATGGGCCTTACTCCCGGCGTTTCCCCCCAGAGGCACCTGAAGGGGGGGTCGGCACCCCGCGATCTACTCATTTTGCCTCGTGATCTACCGGTAGATCGGGATCCACCTATTGAGCACCCCTGGAGTAGATTACCCTAGCGTGGGGCTCCCTTAGGTGCAGGGCTCAACTGGGAGCAATTGGTCCAGTTGGCTTAAAGCAGCCAACCCTGCATCATCCGGGGAACTGGGAGACAGTTACAGCAAGAGAGAAGGGGCCGAGCCATTTGAGGCAGCAGGAGCTGGAAGAGTGAAGCTCCTGGGGTGACCTGACGTGCAACAGGAACGCAGGGAGGTAAGGAGGGGTCAGGCCTTTGATGGTAAGACCCAGTGCAGACCTGGGAGTGGACAGGAGGTCGGTGTAGGGTTTTGAAGGAGAGCTGACATAAGGGGAGAATGGATTTCATATGTTCATAAATTGGTGGAGAACAGCTGATGAAAATCACAGCTGAATGTTCAGGCATGTCACGTTGATTTTTATTGGGATTTACAGTTTAGGGCTGCGCGCGTAGAAGTGCAGCCCTTCATATGTGATAAGAATCACACTGTCTATCTTTGTACGTGGAAAGCTTTGGCTTTGCACCTGCAAGTCTATTCCTTCCAGACAAGGTTGTGTTCCCTCCAGCATTTCACCACCAAAAAGAGAGACACGCTTGTAACACAGCCCCATAACAAGGAGGACTCCCCAATATACATGCCCTTATTAAACATGCTGAAGAGCTCTACATTGTCTGATGTATTCATTTACACTCCCTCTTCACTGATGCAAAAGCCAGGAAGCTGGTTTGCTCTGTAGGTAAAATGCTGGGGAAAAAAGTTCTTTCATATGTTATGATCAACAATTCAAGAGAAGCCATGCCAGAATGTCAAATGGTAGGTAAGGCATTATAGCATGGGCAGTGCTGTGATTTTTTTGGGGGGAGGGAAGTAAGGGGGGTTTAAATGAAATCTACATGCTATATTTCCTGATTCCCATCAGTTTAACCAAATCATATCCTCCTATAGCCTTCTAAAACCAGGAGCTGTAGGGTTTCACAAAAGGTAAGGGGGCTTGCCTCCCCCATGGCCTGCCTATAATTTGAGCATGGGTAACCTGGGGCTTTAGTGCACATACACCCACCTGCACATGAATGTGTCCTGAAAGAAACATGCACTTGCACCCCTAACTCAGAGATTCAGCTACAGAGACTGGTCAACGGCTGAGCCCAAAACAGTAATGAGGCTGCCAGGGTGCCAAAATGTTCCCCACTAATAGGCTTCTATCAAACAGGAAAAACAGACCAGTGGGCGTTAAAGAGTACATGGCACTGCGATTTCTATTTGTTTCTACTCCTTAACTAACAGTTGCTTATTGTGCCTCTTTGCTCACCCCTTCACCTCCAGGGCAGATCAGGAGAGAGGCAGAAGATTCCAGGGCTGGTGCAGAAGCAAAGGTAGGCCCCAATGAATTTAGGGCAGTGGTTCTCACAGATTTAACACCGGGACCCACTTTTTAGAATGAGAATCCGTCAGGACCCATCGGAAGCGATGTCGTGACCAGAAGTGACATCATCAAGCAGGAACATTTTTTAACAATCCTAGACTGCATTCCTACCTACACATACCCAGGAGTAAGCCCCATTGACTATCATTATTAAAAGCATATACATAGTAGCTTGTTGAAAGTACAGATCTGTAACATTTCCCAAAATGCAGTCACAAAGCATGGTAGCATCAAGTCTAAAATACTAAAAATAAAATATTGAAACGAATGGGGACCCACCTGAAATTGGCTTGTAACCCACCTAGTGGGTCTCAACTCACAGTTTGAGAAACACTGCTTTAGAGGAAACCTCTTGTGCATCATTTGGGTTGGTTTTAATACGCGATGAGCCAAGTGCTCTGCTGGTTCAGAGCCAAAAGGAGCTGGAAAAAGACCTTTGCCCCCTAAGCACAACAGACAAACTACAGAAAACATCCCCCTGTCTACCCTTGGTTATGATTACTGCTGCTCTTAGCATATTACTTCTTGTCAAAAGTCTGTACAGTCTGCTTTCAAACTCACTTTCCAGAGCAAAAAAACATTGAAAAGAAACTCATGATGAACAGCAATAAAACACAATTTATACTTCAAACCAAGTGCAGGCTGGAGCTGATTCCAACATTCTCCGGGAAGCTGTTTCCGGGAAAGTGATAGGCCCTGCAGGGCTTCAGGAAGAACCACAGCAATTTTTGGATAGGGCAGACAACAATTCCTGTGAAATTTCTTGCAGTGTTTTGAGGGCAGCCGCTTACCCCCTGGCACAATGGTTTACAGCTTGCACTGTCTCCCTCAGGCAGTGGTGGCCACACGGGTTGTGACATCGTGTCATTCGGAGTGGGGAAAGTCTGGAAAGGTGGCTGCTGCCAGGAAGTCAGATTGACTACATAGCACTGGCTTCTGTTCACTGGGTGGAATTATTCTCGTTCCTTGAAAACAGCCTGCCCTTACCGTGGAAATTTGGACCATAATCAGAAGCTGTGCAAATGCTTCCCTGCTTTGCATTCTATTCTTCACCCACATGGTGCTGGTAAATGTGTTTCTTGCTCTTCTATTCTGCCCTTCCTCAGAGGAACTCAGGGTGGCTCAGGCTGTTATTTACTTTAAACCTTTTTTTATACCACCCTTCCTCCAAGGAGCTCAGGGCGGTGTATGTGGTTCCTCACCTCCTTTTGTCCTCACAAAAACCCTGTGAGGTAGGTGAGGCTGAGAGATGATGACTGTCCCAAGGTCACCCAGGAAGCTTTGTGAGCAGGACCTGAATCTGAATCTTCCAGGTCTAAGTCCAACTTCAAAACCACGATGCCACCCAAGCTCTTTCCACTATTATCATCCCAACTCTTCGAGTAGCTTTGGTTGGGAGAGACTGCTTTTTCCATTTGCCTTTTTTCTCTCTACCTTGTTGGTTTGCATTATGGTTTGGCCAGTTTATATTTACTGATTCTGTTCTTGGTAATTGTTTTCTTAGGGTTTTTAAATCTTTACTGTGAATGCTATTTGAAATGGCCTTGTTTTACTATTCTATGTTTGCCAGTTTTACTGCACAGTCCTAGGCATGTCTACTCCGAAGTAAGTCTCACTGTGTTCAGTGGGGCCTGCTCCCAGGAAATGGTTATAGGATTGCAGCCTTAGTGCTTTATTGTATGCTTATGTTATGTTTTACTTTTTAATCTGGTTTATTTTGCTGCCACACTTACTTTTTTCTAATGTGTAATATTGAGAGGGACTTTGTATTGATTGTTGTCTACCTTTATGATCTGTGAGCCACCTGGGGCACCCCATTGCATGGGGAAAGGAGCAAACAAATTGACCACGTTCTCAAACTGTGGGTCTGGGACCCACCAGTGGGTTGTGACTCAATTTTTGGTGGTTCACAAAACTGACAGGGCAGATTAGGCTATGTGCATCAAGGGTTAAGCAATCTGCTTGGTACTTGGGTGGGGGAGTAATACTGTCCAATCAACATTATAGCCACACCCCTTGGCATAAATCAGGCCAGGCAGTAATTCCCAAATTGTGAGCTGTGGTTCCCCAGGGAGCCACGGACACTAGTTGGGGAGCCACAGAATCCTCATGAAAACCCTCCACCCTATACAATGTACAGGATTGTAGCCCTAATGGGGAGCCACGGTCAATGGTCTAGTACAGGGGTGTCAAATTTGTTTCATATCGAGGGCCGAATGGCATTCATGATGCCTGCTGAGGGCCAGAATTGATGTCATTAAACAACTCATAACCAAAAATTAGCACTTTTCTCACTCAGGAATTCATTAACTTCAAATGACAGAAGAGAAAACACACAAATCTTTATTATATTTCAAGATATGGGAGAGCCCAATTTTCATGGAGGCTGCCCTTTTAGCAGTAATACCTCAGCACTGCTCAGCAGCTGAGAGCCTGAGGACTGGATAAAAAGCTTCCGCGGGCCGCATCTGGCCCCCGGGCCTTATGTTTGACACCCCTGGTCTAGTAGGTCAAGCGAGCCACAAATCAAAAAAGTTTGAGAACTACTGAAATTTACTAAATAGATAAATGGATCCAGAGAGGTCAAGCACCCACACTTCCAGCTGTGGTTGTTTTTTCCAACATACGTGGCTTCCACAGTGCAGACAATTGCTTGTAAAGGTCTTCCTTAGCCTTTGGAGGAGGAAAGTGCTTCATCAACATGAGACGGAGAGGCATTTACTGTTCTCTCTCTCTAACTTCCAACCATTTCACAAAAATAACACTCAGCAACAACTGTATCCAGGGAGGAGGGAAGAAAGTATGAGAGTTTGAAGGACTCTGCCTCTTGCAATATTAAACTTTCCCATTTTTAGCCTTCCACTTTAAAGATTCTCTTTCTTACTGCGAGCAATAAATAATAACCTGGTTTGGTGGGGGGGGGGGAGAAAACCACCCAACAGACACATGGCTGACATCAAAAAAGGCACTAGACGCTTGGCAAATAGAGAGATCTGAAGTGTGGCAAGGGGAGAGCCTGGTTGAAAATCGGTTCACGTAGCTCTGACTCCTGTCGCTGCACATTAATTTTACCCACCATCACAGGTGGTGGAAGGATGGCAGCAACTAATTACACACACGCTCACTTGCTCACTCGTTCACACTCTCTCAGAGTTTTGTTTTTGGCTGGGAGAGTCACACAGAGCAGCTGAATTTCAGCTCCCTAAATTTAGATGCCAACCCACTCCTGAAGACATCCACAGAGAAAGAGGCGGACTCGGTGAATGTGTCAATCTATGATCAGCTGCTATCCTTTTAAGTTCAATAATATATGATGCTGCTTCCTTTGACTCAGAGCACAGTGGTGCAGCAAGCTCAGCACAGGTAGATTACCCTACCCCTTATCCGGACACCCGAAATCAGGGCTACTCTGATTGCGAGCGTTGGCTCGGTCATGTCGTGAGAATGGATGATGGCCGGATTCCAAAGGATCTCCTCTATGGAGAACTCGTGCAAGGAAAGCGCCCTACAGGTAGACCACAGCTGCGATACAAGGACATCTGCAAGAGGGATCTGAAGGCCTTAGGAGTGGACCTCAACAGGTGGGAAACCCTGGCCTCTGAGCGGCCCGCTTGGAGGCAGGCTGTGCAGCATGGCCTTTCCCAGTTCGAAGAGACACTTGGCCAACAGCCTGAGGCTAAGAGGCAAAGAAGGACGGCCCATAGCCAGGGAGACAGACCAGGGACAGACTGCACTTGCTCCTGGCGTGGAAGGGATTGTCACTCCCGAATCGGCCTTTTCAACCACACTAGAAGCTGTTCCAGAACCACCATTCAGAGTGCGATACCATAGTCTTTCGAGACTGAAGGTTGCCAACACACATATCCGGACACCTGAAATCAGGGCTACTCTGAAATCCAGACATTTTTGTCCAAGACCTGATTTCTGTAGCACAAAAGTCTTGTGCTCCTTTCCATATACAGTGCAGGTAAAGGCTGCAAGTTCTGTTCTCTGCTCTGTGGTGTGTACTTGCACAAAATATTGTTGAAAAAAGCCCAAGAGACCATAGATACCCATATGGGTAACAGTAAAAAGAGCACAAAGAAGCATTTCTCATTACATTGATGCAATTATTCCAAAATCCAGACAAATCTAAAATCCAAACACCTTCTTGTCTCAAGCAGCCGAGATAAGGGATGCTCAACCTTTATTGTCTACTACCAGTAGATCTCCTTGGTTTCAGACAGGGGACTTCTGGTTTGTGAAAGTGACTGCAGGTTTACTTCCAGGTTGCTTCTATTAATTTGGTTGCTTCCGCAAGGCATTCTGGGGCCCATGGAAGCCAATGAAGTGGGTCATGGGCTCAGCGTGACTCGAAGAGGTCTCCCATGAGGGCTCTGCAGCAGAGTACTGAGCATAGGGTCATAACCCACTGATTGGTCATGACCCACAGTTTGGAAAACACTGACTCTGCTCTCCTCCACATTCCTTCTTCCTCTCTATCCCCCTTTTCCAAGCCAGGGAGCAAAAGGAGGAGGAGCAGCCCTGGAGGCAAGCAGGCGGACAGAGATGGGTGCCCCCCACTAACTTTGACTGCTTCAATTGTCCTCACAAATGGCCAGCCCTGCCATGTGAGCAACCACTGAGCTAACAACCCTCCCCAGCAAGACATCGTTCTCTCCAAGCCTGTCTTATCTCCCATTTACCCATCATTCTGTCGCTAGTGCAATCAAGACTCAGAACCCAGAGACGGGGCTACAAAAATTATAGTAGGCTTAATGGCTAGGTCACAATGCATGAGGGAAGAGGTCATCCCCACCCAACAGTCGCCCTGGGGATACACTTGAGCATAAGTGAATTGCTGCTGTTTCATTTGTATGGGGAAAAGTACAGTTTGCCCTTGGGGATGCTGTTATAGGAAAGGCAAAAACTGCCACCTGTTCTTGAATGCTGAGTGGGCCAACCAATAGAACCAGCAAGGAATCTTTGTACAGAGAGCAAAAGAGACACACTGCCAGCCTCAGAGGTCCCTGCATTCTATACAGAGCACCCAGAAGTGCACAGTATTGCTTTAACCACAATTGTATCTTCACCCTTGCTCCAAAGAGCTGAGGATGACTTATGATGATGATGATGATGAGGCTAAGAGGCAAAGAAGGAAGGCCCACAGCCAGGGAGACAGACCAGGGACAAACTGCACTTGCTCCCAGTGTGGAAGGGATTGTCACTCCCGAATCGGCCTTTTCAGCCACACTAGACGCTGTTCCAGAACCACCTTTCAGAGCGCGATACCATAGTCTTTCGAGAATGAAGGTTGCCAACAGCTCTATTAACAGTATTTATATACCGCTTTTCAACTAAAAGTTCACAAAGCGGTTTACAGAGAAAAATCAAATAACTAAATGGCTCCCTGTCCCAAAAAGATGCAAAAGAACACCAGCAGACAGCCACTAGAACAGACACTGCTGGGGTGATGTAGGCCAGTTACTCTCCCCTTGCTAAAAAAAGAGGAGCACCCACTTGAAAAAGTGCCTCTTACCCAATTAGCAGGGCTAACTTGCATGCAGTTACCTTGATTTTAGCCTCACAACAACGCTGCAAGGATGGCCATATAATGAGGCAGAGGACGGGCTGAATGCTCCCCCAACATTTTAAATTTTATGTACTTTTGACATATTCACCCACTTCTCCTAGTCTGCAGGAGGCTTAGATTGATTCTGAGATCATTCCTTAGCTAATGTATACATTGATGGGACAGAATGCATAAACAGTCAAGGTGAGCATTGCAGCCTCCTGTTCGTTTTACCTCCACTTTAGAGGGCAGCCGCAGACATTCGTTCATTTCATTAATTCATATTTTCTTTAAAAAATGCACATCCTTGGGTTGCTGAATTCAGATTCAGGGCTGAAAATGGCCCTGTTCCTTTCCCCTTCCAAACCGGGGGGGGGGGGGGAGGAGAAGGAAGGAGGATAAAATTTGGAAGGATAGAAGTGGAGGTGTAATTTTAATGGGGGAAAAAAAAGAGAAGGATGAAGGAAGGAAGGGGGAGATCAGCTGGTGTTCTGCTTCAGACAGCAAAATGCTATAGGCTCCTTGCAATCATGGAGTGCAAGGAGGAGGGGATGTGATATAAAGATTGCAAGGGACTCAGACCAGTGAACTGTACTTACAACGGATAGACCCACCCCTCTTTGAAATGTTTCTATGGATACCCTTGAATCCATCCACAACACTACAGTGCTTTAGACCTCTTTCTTCCCCCCCCCCCTTTTCTGGCTCACCACTCTGTTGTGACACTTCTAAACAAAATGGGATAACTTGCTTTTTATAAAACAAATAAAGCAAAGTTTCCATTCTCATTCAGACAAATCACTTCTGCAAAAATTCCTTTCTCCACTTTTTTTTTTTTTTTTTTTGGTGACCAAATCTCTTCAGATGAACTGAAACATGAGCACGGCAGAGATGCGAGCTAAGACCTGGAACTGACTGGGCCTGCAGCCACACGCTCCCAAATCAGAAGCCTCATTAACTTGAGTTAAAAAGGACAACATGCTTCAGTGCTGCTAATAGCAAGTCACACAGCTGAGTGAACCAAATCATTTGCACAGAAGACAAATGGACCTGTTAGCTCCTACAAGGAATGTGCGCCCACCCTGGATTGCATGGACGTGGACTTGGACACCTCTCTCTCTCTCTCTCTCTCTCTCTCTCTCACACACACACACACACACACACACACATAAAATTTTTGTTGGGAACATACAGACATGAAGAAAAACACACAATAAAATACTGCAAGAAAAAAGAGTTAGGAAAATGAAACACCTTGTTGATTTTGGGTTACATACTGTAAATCTATACGATCCCCAGCGGCACACAGTACATGGATATAAACAGAAGGGGGAAAGGAAAGAGCAAACGTTAATGCCTATCTTCTGACAATTACTTAGCCCACTGATGGCCATCATTTTTTTTCCTTGTAGAATCACAGAATCATAGCATTGGAAGGGATGCACAAGGTTATCTAGCCAAACCCCCTGCCTGAACAAGAAATCCTCTTAGAACATCTCCAGCAGGTGCCTGTCCTAACTCAGCTTGAAGATCTCCAGTGAGGGAGAATTCAACATCTTCTCCGGCAATCTGTCCCACTACCAAACTGCCCTGACCATCAGGAATTTGTTCCTAATATCCCACCAGAATCTCCTCTCTTGCAGTTTGGACCCCTCGGATCTAGTTTATTCTTAAAGGCAGTGGAGAACAATTTCTTCTTTCTTTCTTTCTTTCTTGGAGCAACATTGCTTAGATTCAGCTAGTGGGCCGCTTTGGGAAACAGAATACTAGACCAGAACTTTGGCCTCATCCAGCAGGGCTTTTCTTATGTTTACATAACATCATTCATAGGATACATGAGGGTGGTAAGGTAAGGTAAGGTAAGGTAAGGGTGGACTTTATGGCAGCCTTCATCCCTGACACTGAAAAATAGGCCTCCTCCCTGCTACCAAGCAAGTTGCTACCAAAACTTGCTCAGAGCCTAGGTCACCTAATGAGTTCATGACCAATTCAAGATTTGCAATGGTCTCTCTCCTTCTCATTCACAGGTCAGCCAGCCAGTATGTTGCTCTAATTCTGAACTTAAGAACATAAGAAGAGCCCCACTGGATCAGGCCCATCTAGTCCAGCTTCCTGTATCCCAGTGGCCCACCAGATGCCTCCAAGAGCACACAACATCCCTGCATCCTGTTGCCATTCCCTTGCACCTGGCATTCTGAGGTAGCCTACTTCTAAAACCAGGATATTGCACATATCCATCATGGCCTGTAACCTCTGATGGACTTTTCTTCCAGAAATCAGTCTAATCACCTTTTAAAGGCATCTAGGCCAGATGCCATCTCCATATCCTGTGGCAAGGAGTTCCACCGATTAATCACACACTGGATTGGGGTGGGGTCCTCATAACAAAGAAACGGTGCAATCCTAACCAACTTTCTAGCACTGACATAGCTGGGCCACTGTGGTGTGCACTGCATCCTGCAGTGGAGAGGAAGTCAAGGGGGCCTCCTCAAGTTAAGGGCATGTTTGTTACCTTACATTGGGGCCATATTGCAGCTAGGCCAGTGCTGGAAAGTTGGTTAGGATTGCGCCCACAGTCACACAGACACATACATGTCACAACAGACACATACATGCGTATTTCTGACCTATTTGGGCTGTCTCACATTTATAACATAAGATTTTCCCACCCATTCAAGCTAGCTGTTTATTGCTCTGGGTGGTTTAAGAAAACATAATAAAAAAAAAACAGAAAGAAAAGTAATTCTGAAGTTGTTTTTTTTTAAAAAAAGGAAAGTATTTAATCTTGCTCAAAAGAGGTGACTTGTGAGAAACATGCAATAAAAAAAAAGAGACAGCCAATTGGAGATAAGGAGATTGTACGGAATCAGGAAGGAACCACTCGGCAGATGAAAAAGCATCTAGAGAGGTTCTCCAGCACAATCCCGCTAATCCATGCATGGGCAGTGCCGACAGAAATGGGAGCTTAGTTTACGTGCTAGCCAGGGAGCAGTAGCCTGTAGAGCCTCCTGGCTATCGGTGGCTAGCTAATCTCCATGCTTTTTCATCTGAATGGAGCTGGCATTGGCGTGCTGTTGATTCTCATCAGCCGGGGACAAATTCATTTTCTGCTCCGAGCTTAGCTCTCTCTTCCACTCCTCGGATTACAAACCGCTTATTGCAGAAGGCAGGCCTAAGGAGCCAAAACAGCTGCTGCTGTCAGATAAGGAGGGCCATTCGGGCTTTCTCCAGCATCCTCTGCTGCTTTTGCTGACAGGTTGGGGAAGGTGGAGTCTGTTTTTTTTTTTGGGACAGCGGCGTCTCAAGAATGATAACAAAGAAGGCTGCAGGGGGGTACCTACAATTCCAGCAAGGATCAAGGCAGAGGGCAGTGTCTAGACTTATATCAGACACAGACTGTGTTTTCCAACATTTGTTAAAGGATAATTGGTGTAGTTGCTTTGCCTTGTGCGAGAGGCAACATCAAGCAAACAGAGTGAATTCTCAGTGAATAATTTTAGGCCTTGAATGGTGGACAAAATCTGGTAACAGCTGAAACCAGTGGTGTCACTTGGGAAGTGGCCTGATGTGGACTGCACCAGGTGACACAATGGGGGGGGGTGTGACACCAACAGTGGGGAGACAGAGAGCTAAAGAAGGAGTCCAGGATAACTGGGAGGCCAGGCACATAAACCCAGGCTCCAGATTAGGAAGTCCAGTAGGCTTCGATTCTGGACACTTCTCCAGTGGGTGCCACCCTCCCCCTTCCCTATTTAATGCCCTCTCTTCTGCGGTGGGTGAAATCAACCCTGGTGGTGCCACTGGCTGAAACCAGAAATTCATTGTCAATATCATCATCAGGAAGCAATTCCTATTTGAAAGAGCTATTCATCAGTGGAACAGCCTGCCGTGTGCAGTTGTGGGCTCTCACTGAAGATCTTCAAGCAGAGGCTGGGTGGCCACATCTGTCAGAGATGCTGTAACCATCTGTGCTGAGCAGAGGGTTGGACTAGATGACCTCCAACGTTCCAATTCCAGTATTCTATGAATACTCCTACAGCACACTCAGAGGCATATATACGCAGAAATCCCATTATATACTTACTCCCAGGAAAGAATGCATAGGATTGCAGTCCTAGTAAACCTTACAGCACCATTGCAAGGATTAGCAAGTTTGAACACTCAAATGCATTAGCCGAGCATTTCTATTAAGCTGAGTTTTTCAGTGATTTTTCTCTAGAAATCAGTCTTACCCTTTGAATATAAGCCCTGATCTGCCACTGACTGGTAATGTTTACCATGCACTTTTCACATGGCCACTTTACCAAGCCTTGCTCCAGGCTTCTAACTTTGCCCTCCTTCCCACCTCCTCCACCTATTTGCAATAAATAAGAAAACAGAGCTATTTGTATCTTTGACAGTAATTGACTTCTCAAATTAATAACTCTTCTTTGTAACTTGGAGTGCAATTATTGCTTTATTGCACAGAGTGTCAGATTTGCAGCTGGTAGGAAAAGGCTGCTACCAGCAGTAGTACCAGTGTCCTAATTAAGTCGTAAAATCCTAACAGGAGGCAGGTCATGATAACCTGTCTCCAGTGGGGCTGCTATGTTGTTGCAAACTCCTTCCAGTGTGAAAACAAAACTGGCTTTGTGTGTGAGGATAGCTCAACAGGGCTGTGAGGACGAGCTGTTTATAGATATAAGTTTAATTCCAAGAATCACTGAGTGCTTATACCATAGTCTTTCCATGCCAGATCTCGTCTGATCTCGGAAGCTAAGCAGGGTCCGGCCTGGTTAGTACTTGGATGGGAGACCGCCTGGGAATACCGGGTGCTGTAGGCTTATACCATGATCTCGGAAGCTAAGCAGGGTCAGGAATACCGGGTGCTGTAGGCTTATACCATGATCTCGGAAGCTAAGCAGGGTCAGGCCTGGTTAGTACTTGGATGGGAGACCGCCTGGGAATACCAGGTGCTGTAGGCTTATACCATAGTCTTTCGAGACTGAAGGTTACCAACCAACCAACCATGGTAGAAGAATATGGTGAGAAGGGTGGTGCAATAGTAAATGGAACAGACAATGTTGAAGCTGTTCTTCAGTCTCAGTTCCTTATCTGCTGTGTAGACAAAGATAATATTAGGAAATCATAAATACTCACTGCACCCCCTAATAATATTGGAATACCAATACACTCATTTGCCGACAACTAACCTCAGCAAGATGCACAAGAATTCAGTCCTGTGTAAGATGTCATTTTGTGCAAAATGCATCTTTCAGCACTGTTTGAAACCTTAAGGGCCTTAGAGCCCAATCCTATGCATGTCTACTCAGAAGGGAAACCCTATATAGTCAATGGGGTTGACTCCCAGTTAAGTGAGGATAGGACTGCAGACTAAACACGTTGGGTCACTTAAGACAGTAGACTTTTTGCCAGGGACAAACAGGAATATAATCAAGCACTCATTGGGATGCTGAGCTGTGCAATTTGAAAGTACATTAAACCAAGGTTGCAACATTTCACTTGTAGGTTAATCAACTAAATGTTCAGCTGATTAATTGGTGACAGTCCATTTTAGTGGGCTTAATTAATTTTAACAGATTTCTCTTCGCCTTGTCAACAGTGCTCTGAGCCAACAAACTTCAGCCAAGAGGATACATATGTAGCTATTATAGAAAGCTGATTGTAATGAGCCTTTGGTCAATTTAGCACAGAATTGTCTACTTGGACTGGCAAGAATTCAGACAAGAGACTTTCCTATCTGTACCTGGAGGAGTCAGGGATTGAACTTGGAAATTTCAGCATGCAAAGCTTTGAAAACACACAAACACACACACTCCTTCGATAGTAGCTAGGGGGTGACAAGGTTGGAGATCATGGCACATGAGAAGGGTGTACTTTCCTACTGCATTGCACTCTCCTTGAGAATCATGTCCCCGCAACCCTGCAAGGAAAACTTCCCTTGCTGCCAACAGATGCTTCTCTTCCAGAGCTATACAGCAGCAGTTGTGTGTATGTATGTGTTTGTGGTGTGTGTGTGTGTGGACTGTAGTGTGGTAGAAAAGGTTTAAATATCTCTCCTCACATATCACAGTCCCAATTTTAAAGCATGTAGATCCAAGCTACAGTTCAAAATTTGTACTTCAGTAATCATTCCTCTGGATGTGACCCAGAATTGTGCATGCTTAGCAATGCTGGTTTTCCACCAGGCCTGATTCTGTCCTAGTACAACCAGGGCTTTTTTTGTAATGGAACGCACCGGAAAGGCATTCCGGCACCTTTTTTTCCCCTCCTCTCTGCCCCCACCTTTTTCCCCCCCTGCCTGCACTACCCCCTTTTTTTCCCTCCTCCTTGCCCCCACCTTTTTTTCCCTGCCTGCACCACCCCACTTCGAACCTCCAGCTCCACAGTCCAGCACTCTCTCCATTAGGCTATAGGAAAGCCTGTTGTCAAAGTGTTCAGAACTAATATATAAGGTCTTCAGCCCAGCTGGTGGCTATCAGTGCCTCAAGTATTAGTTCCAAACACTTTGAACCTAAGACCTCTGGTGGCTCATTGGTTAAATTATAGGTCTTTGGAACCACAGGCTTGGGGTTCAAATCCCACTGAGGAATAATTTTTTTTTTTTTGGCTCATTGGTTAAATTATAGGTCTTTGGAACCACAGGCTTGGGGTTCAAATCCCACTGAGGAATAATTTTTTTTTTTTTAAGGTGGGAAGGTGCTCCATGGCTGCAAAATATAAAGGTTGGTTGCTAGTTGCCAAAAGGGGGGCCAGTTGAGGCTGCAAAACTCCTCAAAGTTCAGTCCCAGGCAAGCTCTTTTTTGAACTTTTTTTTTTTTTTTAAGTTCCAGTTAGGACTTAACCCACAGTTAAGCTCCTGGAGTGAGCCCCCTGCTGGAGGCTGTGGGTTAAGTCCTACCTGGGACTTAAAAAAAAAAAAGTTCAAAAAAGAGCCTGCCTGGGACTGAACTTTGAGGAGTTTTGCAGCCTCAACTGGCCCCCCTTTTGGCAACTAGCAACCAACCTTTATATTTTGCAGCCATGGAGCACCTTCCCACCTTAAGAAAAAAAAAAAATTATTCCTCAGTGGGATTTGAACCCCAGGCCTCCACCTCCACAGATCTATAATTTAACCACTGAGCCACCAGAGGTCTTAAGTTCAAAGTGTTTGGAACTAACACTTGAGGCACTGATGGCCACCAGCTGGACTGAAGACCTTATATATTTGTTCTGAACACTTTAACTACTGTATAGGCTTTCCTATAGCCCAATGGAGAGAGTTTCCTATAGCCCAATGGAGCACCTCCCCACCTAAAAAAAAATGGGGTGATTCACTCCAGCTGTGGCAGGAGTGCTTTTGCTACCAGGGATCTCACACGGGATGGACGTGTGTGTGTGTGTGTGTGTGTGTGCGCGCGCGCGCGCGCATGTATAAAAATTGTTTAAAAATAAATAAATAAATAAAAAGTTGTGAGTTCCTGCACCTATTTTTTTTACAAAAAAAGCACTGAGTACAACAGAGGTCAAGTCTCAGCTCAGGATTCCACTGAAACTATAAATGACATTTGTAGAGTCCGTGGAAGGATCTTTGTTGAAAACATGGTGACTTTGGGTGACTCACGCCATCTATTCACCTAGCTCAGACAGACAGAATATTTAAAAGTACTGTTGAAAGCACAGTGTGCATTTCACATTGTTAAACTGCAGGATTCCTATTATTTGACCTACTTGAAATTAGGCAGAAAAAGGCATGCTGGAAAACATGCAGGGGGTACAATGGAGTCCCAGCAGGGGACAGAACAGAAAGCCTATGAATTCTTGTCTGTCTCTAACTGCCTCTGCGTAGCAGCTCATAATTTGGTTAAGACAAGTGTGCAAAAAAAAAAAAGGGAGGGGAAGAGTCTAATACACACAGACAAATGGACTTTGAACATTCTTGGAGAGGGCTACATCCTAACTGCAGAATGCTCATGGGATTCCAATGGCCCGGTGTAGGTGTGCATTGGATTGGGACCGACAGGGGTCCTATAGAATCCTAGAGTTGGGAGGCACTCCCAAGGTCATCTAGTCCAACCCCCTGCCTGCAGCAGGAAATCCTCCTAGATCATCTCTAACGGGGGCCTGTTGAGCCTCTGCTTGAAGACCTCCAGTGAGGAAATCACCCACACAGGTGGTGACCCACCAAGCCAGATATGGCCCACTAGCATGTCAGCTGAAGTCAAATTAACCTCCTGGTTTTGCTGCCTCCTCGGGATGGCAAGAGTGGGGCAAAGGGATATGCCTCAAGCAGGCATGGCTTCACAGAAGGGGCACGTGCTAGGGCCAAGGGACAACATGCAGGCCTCGCCAATCCTGGAGGCAGAGAGGGTCTGCTGCAGCTCTTGTTCCCCACCATCACACTGGGGAACCATATCGACTGTGGGGGCAGCAGGACTGTTTCTAGGAATGCCTGGGCATGGTTTGATGTCTCTCATTCTCCTGGGTTTTTAAAATCTTAGGTGAAAATTGAGTAACTGTGCACTGGCATTGATTACATCTATTTTAATTAGCATCTTTTACAACATGGAGACTTTTGGGACTCATCTAGTGAACCTGCATTAATGCATGGATTACAGACAAAATCACAGATTTTCTCCTGCAAAAATGTGCATGTTAAACAGGGGGATGGAAGAAAAGGAAGCCACAGAACATAAGAAGAGCCACAGGCTCCACTCCAGCAGGGGATGGTCTGAGAGCTAGAGTTAGGGTGTCATTCTGTCATTCCACATCTTCACAGACTCTCAGGTATTAACTTCCTGCTGGCAGCCCCATGCCAGGTGCTCAGCAAAGCCGCATTATTTATATTGGCACTGATGACCATTAAAACATAGTGTAGATTTGGGCTAAGCAGCAACTGTTACCCTGTACATGCCTGATCTTGGAAGCTAAGCAGGGTCAGGCCTGGTTAGTACTTGGATGGGAGACTGCCTGGGAATACCGGGTGCTGTAGGTTTATACCATAGTCTTTCGAGACTGAAGGTTGCCAACCAGATTTGTCAAGCATTGCAGGGTTCAAACTATGAATCCCAAAGAGCAGGTACTGATCCTTCATCAGAGACCTGCAGGCAGTTCAAAAGCTGGGACGCCATTATCACAATCCAGAATCCTCCTGACCCTCTGAATCAGGTGACATGAGAAACCCAACTGTTTCTCACTGCTTAGGAAAAAGATCCCAGATTCATCAAACTCCTGCTGGATGAGCAAACTGTGGCAGAGTGAGGTCACCAGGTTTCTCCCTCCCTGCCTGTCAGCCACCATGTCTGCCAAGCCAGGTCCACTTCCTCCCAAACCACATGCCTCTGAGGGGCTCACAAGCAGGGAATGAAGGTAATGAACCTATCATTCCATTGCTCAGCAGAAACTTGTGTTCAGACACCCGAGGTTCCGTTACACATCATGACTAACAGCCACTAATATCCATGAATTAAAGAAGCCACTGAAGCCACTGGCCATAATATCATCTTGTGACACTGAGTTCCACAAATTGACTAAACTTCCTGTGAATATATGTGACTTTTGCCTCTCCACAATCTACTGTCGATCAATTTCAATTTCCAAACTCCTTGATAATTTTGGTTGCTTTTCTCTGCACTTCCCACCTCTACAATATCCTTTTTGAGACGGGGTGACCAGAGCAGCGCATTGTGTTCCACCTCTAGCCGTGCTAGGGCAGTATCTGTGCACTGACCAACAAAAGTAGTTGCTGCACTAGTTTAGTTAGTTTGCACTACCATTGTGCAAAGCTAATCCCTCAGCGAGCTTCTGACACTGGAAGGCTTCTTATGATATTTTTTTCCCCTCTGCAGCAGCTACAAGATTTAAATTGCACAGCAACTCTTTAACAAGTCTCAACCTTTGGAGTAAATGCTCCGATGCACTTGGATAAATTTAAATTAAGAACCTCAACCCCATGCAAACACAAGCACAAATTCTCCCTGAGATACGACTGCGTGGCGAATAGCATGGCATAGTGCTAAGGGGAAGGCTGGAATGCACAGTTACCAAGCTGTCAAAAGAAAAATCCCTGAGAATGCCTCAAGAAGAACTTGCTCCCAGGTGCTGCGACAAGGTCACAGGCAAGTGCTGCATCTCTGCTAGGAAAAACTGGATAAACGTCAGCATTTCTCAAGGAAATAAGTAATATTGGGTCATCCAAGCACAGGAACATCTTCCCTAGTGCAGGAAAGAACAGGGTGTGCTCTTTTCTCTAGGCCAGGGGTGTCCAAAGTTTTTGGCAGGAGGGCCACATCATCTCTCTGACACCGTGTCGGGGGCCGAATTAATTTATATTTCAAATTTGAATAATTTACATAAATGAATATATTAAAGATGAACTTATATGAATCAATGAAGATCTTGCAGTAGTTCAAGGCCTATAAAAGGCCTTGCACTAAGCAAGGCTGGCCTTTCCTTTCCTGCTGCTACTGATCACAGACGTGAAACAAAAAGCAGCGGAGGGAGCCCTCATCCCACAGCTCACTCGAGAGGCCAAACAGTTGCCCTCATGCTGAGAGCAGTTGCATCGGGCCAGTGTGGGCTCCAACAAATCTCTGGAGGGCCAGAGGCTCATTGGAGGCTAGGGGCTCCCTAAGGGCCACATAGAGAGGCCTTGAGGGCCGCAAGTGGCCCCCGGGCCGGGGTTTGGGCACCCCTGCTCTAGGCTGATAGCATCTGAATTCATTTACCCATGTGTCCTCTGATCGCACAGAGGGTACAAGATGATGAGCCACAGAAACTATGGACCCTCCCATCTTAGATTTTGCTATACAGATGCTGTCCCCATTCATGATGCCCAGAGAAACCTTAGTTTCTAGTGGCAAGTTGGGGGTGGTAGTGAGTTGGCAAGGTATACCCTGTGCCTGTCTGCCACCCTCCTCCAGTCTGCCATCTTCTTGCACAGCAGGGTGCAAGAGGTTGATGGGAAGGGCTCACCTCTCTCCATTGGTATCCACCACCACCATTTTCAGCAATTTTCAACACTGTGCCACAGCACATTGGTGTGTCGCAATTGGTCCACAGGTGTGCCATGGAAATTGGGGGGGGGGGAAGGTAATTTATAAAAAGGCAACTGGGGGTTCTGAGACCCCCACCAGCAGTGTGATGTACCTTGTTAAAAAAAAAAACACTGATGGTGCACCTTGACAATTTTAGCACCTTGTCAGTGGGCAGGGGCTGGGGGGGGGCTTGCCTCTATCCCTCAGAGTCCAGTACTGTTGCTGGCATCACTTCTAAGACCTCCCTTGGCAGCCAGTGCCATGCCACTTCCTCCAGTGGGTGTGGAGGAAATGCTGGACACTGACCCAGAGGAGAAAGTTAGCAGAACCCCATTCACCCACACCATGTAATGGGAATGCGCAAGACTCCTCAAGGAGATAGGGTGCGGTGTCAACAACGGCCCCTTGCTCTGGCAGGTTTGAGAAGCATGGAGCTAACACCAGGGCCTTAGATTGCAGTGAGTGTGTTGTATAGCTGCAACCACTTGGAGGTGCCAAGGCCCTCAGGGATTAAAGCAGCACCTGGAGGAAGGGAAAGGGTGTGCGTAGCAGGTGAAGGAAAGGTTGGAGGAAGGAGAGTGGACTAACTAGCTGGCAGGCAGACCGACTGACTGATAGATGGACTAAGGACTTGCTGACTGACCAATGGACTGACTGACTAATGGGTAGACCAGCGGTTTTCAACCGCTGTGCTGCAGCACACTGGTGTGCCGTGAGGCTGCTCAGGTGTGCCACAGGGCCAAGGAGTTCAGCGGTGGCTGCGGCGGCGGCAGCAGCTGTGCGTGTGTGGGAGAAGCAGCGCCGCACATGGCGGCAGGAGAAAAAGGGGCAGCCGCGAAGGGGCTTGGACGTTCCTGCTGTTGCTGGTGCCTGCCCTGTGTGCTGACTGGGCAGCCAGAGGAGCCTGCCTGGAAGAGCTCCCGGAGGGAACGAACGCGGAGGGAGTGAGGGTGAGCAGCGAGAGCGAGGAGGGAATGAGGGCGAGCCAGACGGTGGAAGCAGGTACGGAGCCAGAAGCAGCTGGCTGGGAAGGATCCTGGAGAGACCCTTTTCCTTGCCAGCAATGCCCCAAAGTGACCCTGCCTGCGTGGCCGCTCCTGGCAAGGCTTTGGCTTTAAGGCTATGGGCCACAATCCTGTCCAAACTTACCTAGGGGTAAGCCCCATTGACTCTAATGGGGCTTACTTCTGAGTAGATGTACAGAGGCTTGGTTGCACTTTTTCTGAATAAATGAGCAGGCAAGTGATGTTTTTCTTCCCCCCCACCTCCTCCCCTCCTGCACACACATCCCCCTCATCATAATTGAAGTTAACCCCTCTTACCGCCCCTCCCCGCCCCTCCCCGCCCCTCCCTCTTCCCCACCTTCCAAAGTCCAGAGTCAGTTGCCTCCCATTCTCTCTCTCTCTCTCTTCCCCCCACCCCAGTGAATCCTGCACTTGTTTCAGCCACATCTCCTCACTGCCCCTCACCCCCCCGTTTCTCCAGTATGCTCAGTCCCATCTCTCTTTGCCAACATCTCCTGGCATATCAGAGCATATCAACTGATAACAGTTTGAACAGACCTGCTTCAAAACATTGTTCTTCCTTTCCAGAAACCACCTCCCTCTCCAAGCTTCTTGGGAATTTCTTTCATTGTCCTGTAATGATCTAAGGCTGCAATCCTAACCACACTTCCCTGAGAGTAAGCCCCATTGAACAAAATAGGACTTACTTCTGAGCAGACCTGGTTAGGCTTGTGCCCTTAGTTATATTAATTAAATTAATTGTAACATAATAATATAATTAAAAACTAGTAGCGTGCCTTGACAACTTTAGTGCCTTGTCAGTGTGCCGTGAGCTGAAAAAGGTTGAAAATGGCTGGGATAGACAGATGGGCAAACGGACCACTGAGGATTGCTGCAATGGGGATGGCTGCTGGGTGGTGGAGAGCTGAGGGGGCACTGCTGTTCCCAGAAGAGCAGTTGCTTTTACAACCAGGAGGAGGGACCCTGTAGCCCCACAGGCAAGCTAACCTTCCTGTTAGCGCTAAAGGTCAACAACAGTTTTGTATGCTGCTAGAGCAGCCAAATTGAGCCAGAGGGACTAAGTAGCTTAACGTGGGCATAAGTTCTCTAGGTAAAGCTTGGAATGGTGCACCTGCTTGGCGCATGACAGAATCGGGATTCAGGCAGCAGTTCGACACAGATGAACCCTGCCTGCTTTACACGTGTTGCAGGATTTAAGATGACTGTTCCAACGTACCAAAGAAAACAGAGACCCAGAGAATGTAGTTAGTATATAATGAAGGGGAAAAAAACACCAAACAGAAGTAGTTCACCTGCAGCTGAGGACAAGTACAGAAGGAAAAATGCTTGAATAAGTTCCATGTAAGCCTTCCACTACTGTCTGTCCCCAGCACTTTGTATCTAAAAAGCGATGTTGCTTTTGAACACAGAGACACCATTAACAGTCATGATTAATAGCAAGTAGCCCGGATCAGTCTTCCTAAAACACACAGAGTTGAGCGAACTGCCCTAGGTGTGTCTAGGTACATGGGAGTGTTAATAAACCTAAACATGGCTCTGCTTAAATGAGTTAAGTGCAAATTAGTTGAGGCAGTTGGCAAATTTGCCAGCAAGGTTCAGTCCATCTATCATGCCCATATAGCTATAAGATTTAATGATCTTGTTATGCTACACAAAGAGCCTTGCCGAACAGTTACACCCCCTTCCCCCAGCATTCGCTTAAGCTCACATGAAGATGAATGGTGAAGTTTTGGAGTTAAGACAGCCTCCTGGTATTTCAGAGCCCTATTCAAGAACCAGGAGGAAATCTCTCCCTGTGGCTTAGATAATAGATGTAACCGATTTTGCAATTCAACAGAGGTGGTGAAGGCTCCCATCCTTTGCAAGGTTCAGCTCCAACACAGCAACCAGAAGAGAGGACACTGCCTGTTATATGCTCATGGACGCTGTATGTTCTCTTTACCTACGGAAGCCTGATGTGAATGGTTCCTCCAAGATTTCTAATAAGGCTGCTAATGAGGACCAAAAGCTAGATTCAGGAGTGCCCCAGCACTCGAAACCCAGGAAAGGGAAAGTTGAAGGCTGCTTATTGAGAGAAGCTAAATGTACAGAACCACACTGCTAATGCTAAAGAGCTACTTGGGTAAGCTTTGAGGGCATCAAGTGTTTGTCTCAGGCTTCCTTTCAGAAAAGAGCCAACTTGACACTCTCCCAGGTTTTGGCCTCATTACAAATTGTTATAAACACAATTTCCAGGCTCACAAAGAGAGTCTGGTCCAACAAGAAGCTGACGGAACATACCAAGATCCAGGTCTACAGAGCTTGCGTCCTGAGCACTTCTGTACTGCAGCAAGTCATGGACTCTTCGCTCACAACGGGAGAGGAGACTGAATGCATTCCACATGCGCTGCCTCCGATGCATCCTCAGCATCACCTGGCAGGACAAAGTTCTAAACAACACAGTCCTGGAACGAGCTGGAATCCCTAGCATGTATGCACTGCTGAAACAGAGACGCCTGCGTTGGCTCGGTCATGTCGTGAGAATGGATGATGGCCGGATCCCAAAGAATCTCCTCTATGGAGAACTCGTGCAAGGAAAGCGCCCTACAGGTAGACCACAGCTGCGATACAAGGACATCTGCAAGAGGGATCTGAAGGCCTTAGGAGTGGACCTCAACAGGTGGGAAACCCTAGCCTCTGAGCGGCCCGCTTGGAGGCAGGCTGTGCAGCATGGCCTTTCCCAGTTTGAAGAGACACTTGGCCAACAGACTGAGGCAAAGAAGGAAGGCCCACAGCCAGGGAGACAGACCAGGGACAGACTGCACTTGCTCCCGTTGTGGAAGGGATTGTCACTCCCAAATTGGCCTTTTCAGCCACACTAGACGCTGTGCCAGAACCACCATCCAGAGCGCGATACCATAGTCTTTTGAGACTGAAGGTTGCCAACAATAAACACAAATGAACAGAATTGTGGAATGGGGTACACATAGAAGCAGCTGCTTTTGCCTACTAGGGAAAGCAAACAAACCTCAATTTCTTTCTATGAAGCAAGATGGAATGGTTGCTGGCCAGTAGGAAGCAGCATCTGGGACTGCAGCAGTTCCTGCTCACCCCATCAGCCCACAACCAGAGAGGCAGTCAGGAGGAGCTCCAAGCCAAACTAAACAATAGGCCTATCATAAGATTAGGGTCTGCATACCGGATATTTCAATCATAAATAGCAGCTAACACAGTACTCCAGTCTGAATCAGGATCATGGCACAGAGAGAGGGGACTCCAACACACTGTAGGGCCTGCTGGACAGGTCTCTGCTCCCTTCCATAGTATCACAGCACAAGCAGAGGTGGGGTGGGGGCATGAATTCACTGCAACCTGCAAACCAGCTCTGGATGCAAGGCTCCTATAGTACACCCAACAGCTTGGGAGTCCCAGGCGGATAGTGCTTCCCAGTCTCTAAGAAAGAGTGCCAGGCACCATGTAACTGCAAGAGTTGTAATCAAAGGAAGCTAATGAAGTTGTATATCAAGGAATGCAAAAGACTGTGTAGGAGGCATAAAAATAAAGCAAATCTCTCCGTCGCAGATTGTTCACTCAGGGTGTGTGTTCCGTCAGCAACATCCCCAAGCAGATGGTTCAACCAGCTTGCTGCCAGGACTCTCTAAACAGCTGCTGTGTGCTGGATCGGGAAGGAGCTGCTGTGGGTGTAACAAAGCACACAGACAGCCACAATGCCGAAAAAATTGGAACCCATTACCAAGCAATAACAACATCATCAACACAAAAGAAGTTTCCAGGGTACTTGTTGGCAGGTTCATTGCCACCTTCATCTGCTACAGACAAATCTGTAGAGGTCTTCCCTGTTGCATTGGGTCAAGGGCAAGATCGATTCTTTACCACTAGCTATTCAATTGCATTAATGCTGTTCAACTCACAAGCTCTCAGAAGTGGTTTTTTTTTGGGGGGGGGGAGGGGAGGAAGCAGAAACAAACTCCCTGGTGACTAACAGGTCTAGCCCTACTGGCAAATCCCCTTGCAGTTGCTTTGGATGTTCCCAGGGGTATATGTTGCTGCCTCATTGATCCACCTAGCTCTGTTCTGTTTGCGTTGATTGAAAATGGCTCTCCACTCTTTTAGGCTGGGGTCTTTCCTAGCCCTCCCTGAGTTAGAAGATTGAACCTGGGATCTTCTGCATACAAAGCACACACTCTTCCACTGAGTTATGGCCTTTCTCCCAAACAGTGATGGGAGCTACTGATGGGTCTATGCACTGATGTCTTCTGTGGCAAGCAGGAATGGGTTCCCATGCTCCAATTCCCTGGGCTCTACCCACCTACTGGAGTGTGGGAGGCAAAGGGCCAGAGAGAGACCAGACCGGGAAGAAATCCAGCTGGAACGAAGAGTTCTATGAAAGACTAGAACTATTCAATTGTAAAAATCCCTACTGAGGTTTAGAACAGCCTGCCTATGTAAACCGCCTTGGATTAAAGTCTGAGGAGAAATCTGACGACCAAAGAAAGACGGTATATAAATACCTGTACAAATAAATAAATACTTGCCATTGATTGTCTCTCAACAGGATGGGCTGTTAAGGCATCCAGGCTGGGACCATTCTGGGCAAAAGTCCCTTTGGCTTTTGACTCCTGGTTCCTGGCTCTTGCTTCATTGCTCAGATTGGGCAAGCAGCAATGCACCATAAATGCCTCTGGGCTCCTCTCTCCCAATGAAAGCAGGTGTGCATATTTCCCCTGCTTAAATTTGTGTGCTTTCCCTACTTTGGGAGAATGCATCTCTCTGTCTTTCGGTCGATTCATGTGAACACGAGGAGAGGAACTCCCTGCCATTCACACTTTCTGGATATCTTCTCTGGACATCTCTGAGACAAAGTCTGCCTCTGTTCTGCCAACCAACCTCCATTGCTCCAAACCCCCCTGAAAACTTCCATTTAGTGTTGGACCTGGCCTGCACCATCCCACTGTCTCAACACCGCGCCACACCCCACTCATTCTGTGTCCTTCCGTCACTGTCTTCATGCAATAAGAAGCACTACCTGTCACATCAAGCTTGGTGTTAAGGACCAATGTTCTATCTATACAACAACTAGCCAGCCCTGATCATTAAGGGCTCAGTTAAGAAAAGCAGCAACTTGATAGCAAGAAGGGCAGTCAGTAGAAGTAGCGCCCTGGGACTGAGCAGCCTAAAGTAAGCACACAAGCAACAACAAATGACAACACTTTCTGGATTGTCTTACCTGTACTGGGTGACCGCAGGGTTGGCTTTAGCAGAGCAGTGAAACTTTACTGTGTTGTCCTCAAGGACAGGCTGAGGTTCTACTGACAGATTGACGAGAGGTGGATCTGCAAAGAGACAACGGCCAATCTATTAGCTATCACACCTCCGTTTGCCTGAAATTGTATCTTTCTGCAGCATTGCTTCCATACATCGTTTCTCTAAAGTGATGGATGATTCTGTACCAGCCAACCAGCACACCTGTCTGACCTCAGAGTGCCAGAAGTCTAGTATTCCCATAGTGAAATCCCCCTTTGTGAAGGAATGATGGCTTTAAGGCTCTGATTAAGTCTGCGGGCAATTACTCCTTTTCTGGAGTGACTTTGGCAAAGACATTTTGCTGCCGAGTGCCTCCATCTCTGTGCAAATACATCCACAAAAGCTGAAGACACAAACAGTAAAATTGATTATTTTAAATTAATTCTCCTTGAACTGATCTACTCGTGCATAAGGATCAGGCCAGGCTACCACTCATAAGAACATAAGAACAGCCCCACTGGATCAGGCCATAGGCCCATCTAGTCCAGCTTCCTATATCTCACAGCAGCCCACCAAATGCCCCAGGGAGCACACCAGATAACAAGAAGACCTGCAAGGCCTCCTGGGAATTGTAGTTTAAGAACATAAGAAGAGCCCCACTGGATCAGGCCATAGGCCCATCTAGTATCTCACAGCGGCCCACCAAATGCCCCAGGGAGCATAAGAACATAAGAACAGCCCCGCTGGATCAGGCCATAGGCCCATCTAGTCCAGCTTCCTGTATCTCACAGCGGCCCACCAAATGCCCCAGGGAGCATAAGAACATAAGAACAGCCCCGCTGGATCAGGCCATAGGCCCATCTAGTCCAGCTTCCTGTATCTCACAGCGGCCCACCAAATGCCCCAGGGAGCACACAAGATAACAAGAGACCTGCATCCTGGGCTGTACCCACATCAGATAAGGGAACTCATGGTAGAATGCTAGAATGTTGAGAAAAACCAATCACCAAGCAACCAGGAAGTGCTTACCGACCTGTTTTTCTCAACATCCTAACGTTCTAAGCATCTGGGAGGGCTGCTCAGGGCTTCCCGCAACTCCTGCAGCTGCTAGCAACCTTCAGTAAGTAAAAATAGCCCCCTTTCACCCCTGTTAGCGACACGATCCTGGGGATCACAGGGATGGGGCAATGGTGCATCACAACTCCTATTGCCTAGGATGTTGTTCCACCCAATGCATGGGAGGAGGTGCATCATTGGGGTGGCACACTGGCCTCCCACACTGGGTGATGGAAACCCTAGTGATACCACTGGCGCTGATCTCAAAGTGTGTCAGGGAAGACCCTTTCCTGTTGGACCTTTCACGGTGAGCCTTGCCTTCAGGGCACCATATGGATAGGAGGGGGAAGGGAAGCTCAGTCATTCCTGCCAGTTACCACAAATTTTTCTTCAGCCATTTTGGCGGGATGTTTCAGAAAAAAAAATCTACACCACTAGAGAAAAAGGGGTTATACTCCAGCGCGTCAAATTAAGTCGTCATGCTGAAAATGTGAAACAGGAGGCTCCTGTCATCTCACAGATCTGTTCCCTCTGTACTTTCTGAGCCAGACTGGCTCCAGTTCCCATTTGTGCTCTGGCTGACACAATTGCTGGAGGCAGATACTCCATTATGCTCTCTTTGGCACCTTGTACCAGCAGAAATATAATCCATGTGCCCTGCTGGTGGGCAGGACAGGAGGGGAAAAAATCAACATTAACCACCTCTCTCTCTCTCTCTCTCTCACACACACACACACACACACACACACACATACAGACACACACACACTACTCATCATGATTTCCCATTCCAGCAGAGTCATTCTCAAGATTACACAGGGCTGCCCAGTCATGATGTTAGCTGAGCCCTTTGCCTCAGGCAGCGTGCTGGGATAGGAGGCAATCTATGGGGAGTGCCCAAACCCACCTGCCAACTCCCCCACCTGCTGACTTTCCCCCATCCTCTTCTTGCGCATTTGTTCCAGGCCCTAGTTCTGGCCGCGGGCTGGATGTTCTTTGGGTTCTAAGGAAGAAGCAAGTCTAGCCCAAGGTTGTCATAAAAGAGATTTATTTGTCTAGAGTCTTAAGAGCATCAACTACAGGATAACATCTGAAGGTCGCCAGTTGGCGGCCACCGGCACCGTGCGACCTTGAAGCAGCTGACAAGCTGAGCCGAGTTATTTCATCTGCTCTGAGCGTGGGAGGATGGAGGCCAGAATGTGAAACCAGATCAGAAAGAAACATCTGAAATGTTGTGCTTCTTGAAAGATAGAACCTTCTTTCAATTGTAAAAATCCCTATGTGGATTTAAATAGCCTGCCTATGTAAACCGCCTTGAATAAAGTCTGAGGAGAAATCTGACAACCAAGAAAGGCGGTATATAAATACCTGTATTATTATTATTATTATTATTATTATTATTATTATTATTACAGGAGCACCTCCAGGCATAAGACTTACAGAAGCACTTCTAGGTGACTTAGGGCCCAATCCTATCCAATTTTCCAGCCCTGGTGAAACTACAATGCAGCCCCATGGTAAGGGAACAAATGTTCCCATACCTTAAGGAGGCCTCTGTGACTGCTGCCCCACTACAAGATGCAGTGCATGCCCCATTAGCACAGTTGCACCGGCACTGGAAAATTGGATTGGATTGGATTGGGCCTTTAATGGACAACAACAGCCTGCCAGCGTCCAGCAAGGCCTGAGAGCAAAGCAATGGCTGAACACAGGCGCTTATGTAGATTTAAGTATTTAAGGCTGAAGTGGCACAAGTTCCATCACTTGGGAAAAGGGCTATCAAGCAGGTGCAGCTAAGTGGATGTAGGTAAGAATAAGCATTGCCTTCAGCTTCTGGGGTAAACACACAAAAATGCAGTTTATAATCCTATTCTCATAACACCAAACAGCTGCAGTGGCGCAGGTCACTGTTCCAAGTCTATATTCTCAGCTTCTCATGGGAATGGTCCAGTGCAGTGTTTCTCAATGTTGGTCCTCTGCCACACCACTTCACATGGTTCCCCTAAGTGCCACTGGAAGCACCACTGGAAATAACTGGCAGTGACATCATTGCCAGTTATTTCTGGATTGGGAAGCCAGATGCGATGCAAAAAACACCAGTTAGAGGCTCGGGGCGGACGGGAGGGCTTTTTCAAGCATAGAAAAGCATGCTTTGGAGCTCTGCCCATTGAGCCGAGCCTCCTACTGCAGTTGGTTGTGTTGAGTTCCTGGTCTCACTGCCGGGAGGCAGGTATCCAAGAGACCAGTGAGTACCACTATATTGTTATATATTTTATACCACCTCAAGTACTACTGTTGGTACCCGTACCACTGGTTAAGAAACACTGGTCCAGTGGGAAAGCGGAAAGTTCCCAGGGGATGGGAGTCACACAGAATATGCTAACAGCCAAAGAGGGTGGCTGCCAGGCAGGGAAGATGGCTGCCAAATGTTACAGCATTCGTGGGTGTGCACACATGCTTGTGTGTGGGGCTGGTGTATGCATGATGAAAGGGAGTGAAGAATGGCATTACCTGGAAACTGTCAAGAGTAGTTTTCATTTTCTTACCTCTATTGGTGATAAACATCAGGCTATGGATGTTTGCATTCAGGTTGGCCAATCCAGGGACCTCTTACAGCCCAGCTGTCACCAATCCTGATACTAGCAGTCTGTACTGGACTGAAGGGGGTTCTCTGATACGCTACCATATAGCCCCAGGTGGATCAGCAGCCTAGCCCCAGCTCTTGAGGGTCCTTGGATCTAGCCAGTCCTCTGCATTGACTCAGTTAGACCTGACAACATTCTGCACACTCCAAACATATCCATGTAAAACAAACACAAAACAGGTAAAGAAAAATCCCAGTGCCTACTGCAACTGTAGCTCACAAAGGGACATTGCAAGGTGACATCACCAAAGTGATGGTGTACCGGCAGATTCAACAAGAATATAGCACGCTTATCTCTGATCTCTCAATGACCTGAATGTGTGAAGTGTCTGAACTGAAAAGTATTTTGCATGAGGCGATATGAAAGTTCAGCTTCTAGTGTTTGACCTGCAATGGCTGCTTCGCACATGTGAATAATTTCTTGAGGCTGCAGTGACCGAGTGATAAATATGCATGAATTGGTCCATCTTTTCCAACTACTGAAGTCTGAAATGGAGCCCTTTGCACACCACCCTGCACCCCACATCTGAGTTTACCCATGTTTGCAAAGGAGAAGATGTTCTCGAGCCAAGAACAACCATTATGTTCCTCCTCTGCCGCTCAAGCTTAATAGTCCTCTCCCATCAGACAGAAATTCCTAAACCACCCTGTATTTAATGTGCATGTAACATTACACATCAAAATAAAGAGTGGCTGTAAATCCCCTTTAACAAAACGAAATTCATGGCTTTGAACTGTTCCCGTTTAACACTGCACTGTGTAATGGTTTCGGGGGGCATCTGCTAATTTGAAAGTGGCATTTATTCTCTTTCATCAGCCTAAACATCTCTGCCAAGTCCTTATTGGTGTCATGGGCCTTTCAGCTTTTAAGGCTTCCTCTCCCCCTCTTTCCCTCAGTGATAAGTATCTAAGATACAGTTGGCACAAAAAGAAAGGAAAGGCAAATTAAGGGAGAAAGAGAAGGAAAACACTAATCGACATGGGTAACTGGCTGTTAGTCAAGGAATCATAGCAGAGCATGTAAGTGAGAACCACAAAATCCCCAAGACTGTAAGCTCTTTGGGACAGGGACCTTTCTTCTCACTCCACATAAATTGCCATGCACACAGGTGGTGTTCTACAAATAATAAATAATAATAAATAATAAGTTCTTGCCTCTGTGTTCATACTCACAAGGCAGGTTTAAGCAAACCATTTTCTTTCATCTCATCTGTAATATGGGGATCATAATATGAACCTACCTTGCAACACAGTTGTAAGGATTACTGAGGTTGCGATCCTAACTAAACTTTTCTGAGAGTAAGCCCCATTGAACAAAATAGAACTTACTTCTGAGTAGACCTGGTTAGGATTGTGCCCTAAGATAACATATGTGAAGCTGTTTGGAGACTCTAAAGGGCTATCACAAGAGAGTGAGCGTGGGGTAGTAATTAGAGCACTAGAGAGACCCGAGTTCAAGTCCCCACTAAGCTATGAAGCTCACTGAGTGGTCTTGCTCCAGTCATTCCCTTTCTGTCTAACCTACCTCACAGGGTTAAATAGAAAGATATAGGTTAAAAGAGAAGATATAGAGGTTAAAAGAGAAGATGTTTCAGACCTCATTGATAAATTAAAGATCAATAAGTCACCGGGCCCTGATGGCATACACCCAAGGGTTATTAAGGAATTGAAGAATGAAGTTGCAGACCTCTTGACTAAGGTATGCAACTTGTCCCTCAAAACGGCCACGGTACCAGAAGATTGGAGGATAGCAAATGTCACGCCTATTTTTAAAAAGGGAAAGAGGGGGGACCCGGGAAACTATAGGCCGGTCAGCCTAACATCCATACCGTGTAAGATGGTGGAATGCCTCATCAAAGATAGGATCTCAAAACACATAGATGAACAGGCCTTGCTGAGGGAGAGTCAGCATGGCTTCTGTAAGAGTAAGTCTTGCCTCACAAACCTTATAGAATTCTTTGAAAAGGTCAACAGGCATGTGGATGCGGGAGAACCCGTGGACATTATATATCTGGACTTTCAGAAGGCGTTTGACACGGTCCCTCACCAAAGGCTACTGAAAAAACTCCACAGTCAGGGAATTAGAGGACAGGTCCTCTCGTGGATTGAGAACTGGTTGGAGGCCAGGAAGCAGAGAGTGGGTGTCAATGGGCAATTTTCACAATGGAGAGAGGTGAAAAGCGGTGTGCCCCAAGGATCTGTCCTGGGACCGGTGCTTTTCAACCTCTTCATAAATGACCTGGAGACAGGGTTGAGCAGTGAAGTGGCTAAGTTTGCAGACGACACCAAACTTTTCCGAGTGGTAAAGACCAGAAGTGATTGTGAGGAGCTCCAGAAGGATCTCTCCAGACTGGCAGAAAGGGCAGCAAAATGGCAGATGCACTTCAATGTCAGTAAGTGTAAAGTCATGCACATTGGGGCAAAAAATCAAAACTTTAGATATAGGCTGATGGGTTCTGAGCTGTCTGTGACAGATCAGGAGAGAGATCTTGGGGTGGTGGTGGACAGGTCGATGAAAGTGTCGACCCAATGTGCGGTGGCAGTGAAGAAGGCCAATTCTATGCTTGGGATCATTAGGAAGGGTATTGAGAACAAAACGGTTAGTATTATAATGCCGTTGTACAAATCGATGGTAAGGCCACACCTGGAGTATTGTGTCCAGTTCTGGTTGCCGCATCTCAAAAAAGACATAGTGGAAATGGAAAAGGTGCAAAAGAGAGCGACTAAGATGATTACGGGGCTGGGGCACCTTCCTTATGAGGAAAGGCTACGGCGTTTGGGCCTCTTCAGCCTAGAAAAGAGACGCTTGAGGGCGGACATGATTGAGACATACAAAATTATGCAGGGGATGGACAGAGTGGATAGGGAGATGCTCTTTACACTCTCACATAATACCAGAACCAGGGGACATCCACTAAAATTGAGTGTTGGGAGGGTTAGGACAGACAAAAGAAAATATTTCTTTACTCAGTGTGTGGTTGGTCTGTGGAACTCCTTGCCGCAGGATGTGGTGATGGCATCTGGCCTGGGCACCTTTAAAAGGGGATTGGACAAGTTTCTGCAGGAAAAATCCATTACGGGTTACAAGCCATGATGTGTATGTGCAACCTCCTGATTTTAGAAATGGGCTATGTCAGAATGCCAATGCAAGGGAGGGCACCAGGATGAGGTCTCTTGTTATCTGGTGTGCTCCCTGGGGCATTTGGTGGGCCGCTGTGAGATACAGGAAGCTGGACTAGATGGGCCTATGGCCTGATCCAGTGGGGCTGTTCTTATGTAGGGTTGTTGCAAAGAAAGAATGCAAAGGTCGGGAGGAACCATCAAAGAATGGCCAGGAAAAACTGAAACAAAACGGAGGGGTTAGGTGGATGGAGAGAGGACCCTTTCTGTGGTCACACCCAATCATTTATTTGCTATTTATACATGGTAACATGCCTTCAAAGTGGCTGACAATAAGATACAACTAATATACAAAAGGCACAAAGTTTTTCTTTTAAAGGAATGGTGATTGATAAAGGTGAAGCACCTGCCCGCGCATAAGGGGTCCTAGGAAGATGTGCCTCTAGGAATCTTCGGAGCGAATTTTTCCCATCATTGAGTAATCACAACCAGTCCCTCTGGATCTGGGATCAGGGGGCAGAAGTTCTATGGCAGAGGGTGTGACCCAGGAAGATTTTAGCCATGGCAGTTGTCTTATTATAAATTAACTGCCGGTTACAGAACCAGCTGAATGGGTGTTTGCTAAACCTTGCTGGTGACTGCTGCTCTGTTTGTGAGTGACTCTGTAACTTTGCTTAGCTGAGAATGAACATCCTGTCCAATGTTTCTACTGGGCAGATGGAGCAGGAGCATTTCTGGATGGCCAACCTGCCATCTGCTTCTCATGAATATTAACCAGGCAATTGGGCAGTGTCCCTGGTGTAGAGTGGCAGTCCCTAAAGGTGGTGTGTGGATCTCTGGAAGGTGCAAGTGAAGGAAAAGATGGTGCGTGTAGGAGGAGGTTAACTGTTCAGACTTTCTGAGCTTGTCACTCAGAGGCTGTAAATTTTTCACAACCCACCTGTCCTTTCTGCAGAGCAAAGTCACCTCTTGACTTAAGCAGAAGGGACCCGGAGACAATTGTTCCTCCAGCAACTGGCCATTTTGGAACCCAATCTGAGTGTATTTCTGAAAACTGCAGCTGCCACAAAGACAGGAAGGCCTCGACCAAACTGTTACTGAACAGAAATGGGGGTTTAGAGCTGAATTAATCATGTGCATGCTTTTGCAGGAGGACCATTAGCAAGTTGAGACTTTTGCCATCATGTAATTATACAGAGGAGTAAGTGAACTTACCGCCACAGGTTGTACTCTTTCCAAACTTCCTACATTTAAAGAATGTGCCAGGGGAGTTTCCACCCACCCACCCCCAAGGAAATGCATTGGAAGTTGGTGATGTATTTTGTAGATGTGTGCATTTAAATCCTTTTATAT
The DNA here is from genome assembly GCF_035046505.1 of Tiliqua scincoides. Lineage (NCBI taxonomy): Eukaryota > Metazoa > Chordata > Lepidosauria > Squamata > Scincidae > Tiliqua > Tiliqua scincoides. Next base: position 15,984,956 of record NC_089831.1, read on the forward strand.
TAGTGTTACATCCCAATTCAATGCTCAGTGAGTGATTGCAGTGCTGGCACTGGGGGTTGTAAAAGCACAGTTTCAACACCCAGGGAGTAAGCAGCACTAGAGGGAAGGCCTGCCCCGTGTTGCCCCATAGTTGCTGGGGCAGGTAAATGCTGGGCTGGGCAGCAGAGGGGCGGGGGGGGGGGGAACAGAGGTGGGGAAGGGATTTTAGGGGCGGGATGATGGAGGAAGCCTCCACCATATCCTAACTCCCACTCTGAGCCTGAAAGCCCTACACCGGGCTTTTCTGTTCTGCACCAGCAATTTAGCTGGCCTCTTAGATCTATGTAGCCCCACTGAACAGGCTGGGGCTCAACACAGGGTAAGGGAACTAATGTTCCCTTAACCCAAGGAGACCTCCAGCCTGCTACATTCTCGCACTGGATACAGCATAGGCCCAGCAACCCTGCTGCTTCAGAATTGGGCTGTTAGTGAGGAACTGAACAGTTATATTATTCAAGACATGGTTGATTTCAGGCAATGAATGTAAGGGAGAGGTGAGGTATTTGGCCCTGGAGGTCTGCTTCATTGTGAGGATAAGAAGATAGTCACTGAAGCTCTTTAACATTTTGTTTTCCATGAAGAACATATGAAATTGGCTTATAGGAAGTAACAATGTTTGCTCATTCAGCCTGGGATTGTCTCCTTTGATTGGCAAAGGTTCTCCAAGTTCTCCAGGCAAGAGAATCTAGTCTTTCCTACTAGCCCTGAGACCTTTTAACTTGAAATGCCAGGGATTGAGCTCCAAAACCTTCTGCATCAGGGGTATGGTTGAGGGCTGGGACATCTCTTACAGCAGGATCTGATAACGATTAAAAAAAACAACTAAAAAAATGCTCGCTGAAAGAAACCTAAGTTGCTCATTCAAAAGTTGCAAGGACACTTGTCTGAGAAAATCATGCTGTAATCCGGGTGCAACTGAATCCTAGCCAACTTCTGAACTTTCACCAGTGGCAGGAATGCAAGGATAGCCTGAGAAGCCTCATGAAGAACATGACAAGGAGGAGATGTGATGGTAGGAGATGGTGATTCCTGAGAGATCTTGGTCCCAGGAGGCTATTTAAATGATTAAAGGACCAAGCGGTGTTTTCCAGGATGCTGTCTAAGAACCAAGTAGTTAGATGAAAAGGGGAAGCTGTGATCAGCAAGGATGGTGAGTTAAGCTTCAATAGGAAACTTGGAGAGACTGTGGGCTCAATCCTCTCCAGTTTTCCAGGGCCAGTGCTGCTGTGGGGTATGTACTGCTTCCTGTGTTGGAGAGACAGTCATAGAGGCCTCCTCAAGGTATGGGAAAATTTGTTCCCTTACCTCGGGGCTGCATTGTGGTTGCTCTAGTGCTGGAAAGTTGGATAGCATTGGGTCCTAAGGCTCCAATCCTATCCAACTTTCCAGCGCTGATGCAGCTGTGTCAACTGGGTGTATTCTGTAGTCTGCGGTGGGGGAAAAGTCATGGACGCCTCATCAAGATAAGAGAACATTTGTTCCCTTATCTTGGGGCTGCATTGTGGTTGCATTGTATATGTGGTTGTACTGTAGACAGGATTGGGCCCTAAATATCTGTACAACAATGGACAATGCTGCTTGTGTTAGACACCACCCTTTGCTGATCTCCAACTTCAGTCTATCGGCTGGTACTTCATCCAGCCAGATCCCTGCTTTGTTGGGAATGGAGCCACCTGCCATCTGACTGTGAAATTATGGCGAGAAATTACAGGTATTTTTCAATTTGCCCTAATCTCATTTTAAAACGTGCAATCCAAATGACAATAAAGATGGGCACAGGTTGGAATATAAATGAGATGCGCTCCTGAAACAGCCCCAAGATATATAGCACATTCCTAATTCATTTGCAGGCATCCTGACACTTCTCCATTGTTAGACAACAACAGCTAATCACCTTCTTTGGTTATGTATGAATCACACTTCTCTTTAGTAGCTTCCCCATTGTTTGATAGTTTAGTAGCTGCTCTTAGAATTTACAGAAGGAGGAAGGACGTCTTGAGTGTTAAAAGCTAGCAAGCTCCCTCTTGCTCTTCAAGGATTTTGTGTTTTTTTTCCCCCTCTCTCTCCTGCTAAAAGTAGATTAACAATAAGAATGAATGAAAACTGTTGATCTTTTCCTTTGCAAACAGAATTGTGTTTTCCAATTATCTAGTAAAGGGGTGCCAAAGATTCCACACCAGAAATCAAGCAAAATTTGCATAAATGATGGTTTGGTGTAATGTAATACCACTTAGGTACAATTGATAAGTTATGCTTGGCATTTTGTAATTCATTTGAATTATTGAGATTGCTTGACTCAGCCTCTTGGTTGGCTCTCTTGCAAAGGATATATGGGCTGGTTGCACAAACCAGTTTGTCCCTTTATCCTGACACTGCTGCAGTACACTGAGAGCTAAAGAGCTGGGTGGGGAAGGGCGAAATGAGGTGATAACAGGGCAGAATGGGAAGGCAATGGGGCAGATCTGGTCTGGGAGGGGGGTGGGTTTGGAGATAGTGGCAGCCTCCAAATCCTAGCCCCCTTCCTGGACCCAATCCCACAGTGCAGGTCCATGTGGACTTGCAACAGCGAAGTCACTGGCACAGGACTGAATAGACCACTCTGCAATGTGAAGGCCTACCCCCAGGAAAGGGGAACAAATGTTCCCTTACGCAGAGGAGACCTCCACAACTGCCGCCCCCCCAGGATGCAGAGAGCCAAACTTTGTTGTTGTTGTTGGCAACCTTCAGTCTCAAAAGACTATGGTATCGCGCTCTGAATGGTGGTTCTGGAACAGCGTCTAGTGTGGCTGAAAACTATGCAGTATTCAGCATAACAGGCTCTCTATCTCTCTCTTCCCTTGCCAATCCAGGAAGTGAAAGGAGGAGCAGCAGCAGAGGCAATCCCCACCAAACTGCTACCTGAGACAAGCACTCCAGTTGCCTGACCATCCCTGACCCCAAGAGGGTCAACAGAGAATAGGATAGACTCATGGAGGCCAGATCTATTATTGGCTATTAGGTATGATAAATGTGCTACCTAGAGATTCAGGCGCAGAGTTACCCTGTTGCAGTGGCAGGAGAGGAAGGGTGGGAGAAGGGGTGTGCCTTCATCTCTGCTTGTGGGCAACTCAGAGGACGTTGGTGGGGCTTTGCAGGACGCAGGGTGCTAGACTACATGAATCTGCGACCTGATCCAGCAGGGCTCTTCTTAGGCCTTCCGTGGTGGGTTGCTGTTTGGCGCTACCTGGCATTGCCAGACCTGCAACCTCTTTTAAAATTCCCCTATTAATGTTGACATCAATGTCTGCTGCTAGTGCACACGATCAAGAAGACTTTGTCAGCATCTCTAGTACTAGGGCCCCCAACATCTGGCCTCATGATAAATCTATCATACTACTCTGAAGGCATAAATGTCCTCTCCGTGTAAGTGCCCTGACAGCCCCAATTTCATGAATTGGTGTCATCTCAAAAAGTGGCCAAATATTTGCAAGATCAGTATCCCTTTATTGAGCCTTCTCCACCTAGTGCCTTCATTCATGCCCCCAACATGCCGACATTTTTTTTGCCAACATTTCCTACCCTCTCTTGCTTTTTTGAAAAGAAGCAAAGGTTGTGAACAAAATATGGATGTGTTAACACAGCAGAAAGAAAGCTGCGAAGGCTGGCAAAAAGAGTCTAGAGAAAGAGTAACCTCACTCTGCTTCTTCCTGGCACGCAGGATGTGAATTTCCATATAGCCACTGGGTTCTGGCAGTATAAATAGTTCATGGCATATCAAACTATTAAACATGATTTTAATCCCACTTGTGATGTTCGGCACATAACTCACAGGAGGCCTGCTTTGATGTAGCTGGTGGAACGGAAATCACTTTGAACAGATGTTCCAGCTGGAGATGCTGAATATCTCTGATACAAACCCCAAACTCTTTTTTTGGTTGGTGGGGAGGGTGAGATGGCAAGCAGGATTGGCTCCACTGTTTAAATACTAAAGTTGAGCTGATACCTGAACCCTGGTTCTTGAGTCCCCATGATTCATGCTAAAAAAGACTTTTTTTGTGCTTATCATATAAAGCAGGGGTTCCCTTAATTCAACCTGTTAGCAAGATCCACAAAACTGCGGGACTCTCCTTGCTGAGCATGGATATTTCTGACATCTTTTCAAGTAATAAACATGTTACTTATGCTATGTCACTTAGGGGGTTGTTGGTTCATGGAATGAACTCATTCCTTTTGCTGCTTCATCTTAAAAGGCTGCATTTTTCATATAGAGGCTGCTAAGGTTTGTCACTGCAAACACACATGAAACCAGAGGATGACAAGGGTAGCCCTCCACAAAGGCAAAGCAATAATGGCCAACTTTTTACTTTAGCATCGGCTGTACACTTCCCAGCCAAGCTGCTGAAGAACCAGAGAACCTCATTGGCCAAGCTATTAGGGCAGAAGACTCTGAAGTTTCATCTTCTTTCACAGAATCATAACTTGGGTAGAGCCTGAGAGGCACATGCCCTGGGCGCTATGCAAGGGGGACACATGACTGCCCCCAGGCTTTGCCCAGTCACCTTCGGGTTCTCCCCAAGAGTGGTGCACTACTGAGTCTGCATGCTTCATTCCAGCTTCTGCGAAGGATCACAGCCACCAAAGAAGATGGAACAAGGCGTGCAAAAGCAGCAGTGCCTCTGGGGAGAACCTGGAAGTGATGTCACAACATAACATACATCGTGATGTCACAACATGACAATGTCATGTGGCGCTGTGCTGTCACTGCTCTTTCATGATCAGAGAACTAGCAGCCCAAATGGAAGTGCCTTTGGCATGGGAAGAGTCGATGCCTGATAGAAAACAGCATGAGGACAGAAAACAGCATGGAGAACCAATTCTGACCCAGTGATGCTATTTCCCTTGCACAATGGAAGGATGATCTATAGACCTCTCTAGGTTATCTCTCCACATGGGAAGGGAGGCTCTTACACAGTGCTCCTGGCCTGGGCAGTGCCCATTCTCACATAGGTGCTCTCAGCCAAAAAGCAGCATGTGACACTTTGCTTCTTCTTTGGCTTCAAAGGCATCCTGTCCTTTCACATTGGAGGGAAGCTGCCAGGGCAGATGTGGCACAAAAGATTAATGTGTCACTTCCAACCAGAGGTGAGTGGCTGAAAGGCGAGTGCCCAGAAAGCAACATTAGAGGCTGCCACAACTGCAGACATTGCAATAGTTGTCTGCATAGCCCCTAATAATGGAGCCACACGTTCACACAAACAGAATCTTTCTATGAGTGAAGCATGGCTGGCATCTGTTGACAGACCAAGCTTACTTTCTAGGCCAGTGTTTCTCAAATTGCAGGTCGGGACCCACTAGGTGGGCAGCGAGTGAATTTCAGGTGGGTCCCCATTCATTTCAACATTTTATTTTTCATATCTTATACCGGTATGTGACTGCATTTAGGAAAATGTTACAGAGCTGTACTTTTAACAGGCTACTATGTATATGCTTTTAACAATGATAGCCACTCCTGGGTAAGTGTGGGTAGGATTCCTGCTTAAGATTGTTAAAAATTTTCCTGCCTGGTAATGTCACTTCCGGTCATGACATCACTTCCAGTGGGTCCTGACAGATTCTCATTCTAAAAAGTGGGTCCCGATGCTAAATGTCTGAGAACCACTGTTCTAGGCCAGGGGTCTCCAAACTTTTTGGCCAGAGGGCTACATCAAATATCTGGTGTGGTGTGGAGGGCCATAAAAAAAATTTAAATATAAAATTTAAATAAATAAATTTAGAGATGGAACTTAGATGAGTGAATAAATGAATGAATGGGCTCATTCATTCAACCTCTCTGGCCCGCAGAACACCCTCCAGACACAATCAGAGCACAGCTCTGGTTGTGTTCAGTTGAGTGGGCCAGTGGATTTCAGGGGACAAGAGGTTGGCCGCGGGCTGGAAAGAGGCTTGCTGCGGGCCACATCTGGCCCCCGGGCCAGGGTTTGGAGACTCCTGTTCTAGGCAAAGCCACCTTAAATGTAAACTAGCCCACTGGGGAGCAACGGAATTGCAATTCTGTCTCTGCCCATGGTGCTGAATGGAACAACACTCTCATCTAGAGGTGACCCTCTTTCCATACAACCCTCATTCTGCTGCAGTTTGATGAATCCCATCCAGTTATTATATTCCTCTCTCCATCAACCAGACACTGCTGCTAAACGGATAATCCCATTAGAGCCCATTAAAAGCAAAATTCTTTTTAATAGCAGGATGGGACATTATTATTTCCTTCGCAGCATGCTCTACTTAATGATTTGGAGTAGAAATTGGTCTTTATTGAATGCCTCCCTTTTGAATAGGATTCCACTGCCTTCGGGGATTCAGCTCACGTTGCTGGCCATATACAGTGCAGCGTGTTATAATGATGCTTCAAGTTCTGTGTTGTTGTTTTCTCCCCTCATCTAAAGCTGTTGTAGCTGTTTGCCAGCTGTGAAGTAACCCATACCATTATCTCATTTTATCTTGCCCATACTGTCAGGACATGCTAAGGAACAATGTGAGAGCCTGCTAATCTTCTGGCAGGATCTTTGAGAAGTTTTATGTATTTAATGTAGTGAAGTTTCCTCTTTATTTGAATATGCTTAGGCAGTTTTTAATTGGAATCAGGATAGCAGCTGGCACGCCAATATTGAATGCCCACAATTGCAAATTGTTGGTACATACAGGTGCAGGAATTTGTGAATGCAGCTGAGGATGGGATTTGGGAGGGGAAAGTGGGGGGGGGGGGTCAGGCCACATTTGACAGCAGAAAATGCCAAAAAAAAAAAAAAGGAAGGAAGACAGATGTTACAGTGTTCCTCAAACTGCCTTTTTCAGAAAGCAAGATCAGTAGAGTTTGCACAGATGTAGCTTCTGCTCAAGCCAGTCTCGACAAACTGAACTTTTAAATTCATTCTATGCAATGGACTGAAAACCAAATGAGATAGGAGAGGCTTAGAAGCAAGACAATAGGTGCTTTCAGATATTACACTTGCCAAGTAGTCAAAAGTGCACCAAGTGGAAACATTGGTTTATATGGAGGAGTTGCACAATATTGCTCTTAGTATGAGAACTGGAAGGAGGTGGTTTCCTACTGGTTATTTGGTCCACCTCCGGCTGAAGTTGAAACAGCACCAGAATGATGCTTAGATTCTGTCCCCTCCCCCTTCTTCAAAACTGTTAGGCGGGGAGAGTTATGGGAATGAAAGAGGGCACTATTCCTCTCCCGCGTCCTCCCTGTCCAGCCTTTTTTGAAGACATGTTGCAGAGAAGCCAAAAGCATATGAAATAACATTCTACGGAATCAGATCATTGGTCCATCTAGGTCAGGGACAGACTGCACTTGCTCCCAGTGTGGAAGGGATTGTCACTCCCGAATTGGCCTTTTCAGCCACACTAGACGCTGTTCCAGAACCACCTTTCAGAGTGCGATACCATAGTCTTTCAAGACTGAAGGTTGCCAACAACCTAGGTCACTATAGTCAACACAGATTGGCCATTGCTTTCCAGTGTTTCAAACTGGAGATACCAGGGATTGAACATGGGGCCTTCTGTAGGCAAGACAGATGCTCTATCACTGAGCTATACCCCTTTCTTCAAAGTCTAACACAGGGGTGTCAAACTTAAGGCCCAGGGGCCAGATGTGGCCCACAGAAGTTTTTTATTCAGCCTTCAGGCTCTCAGCTGCTGAGCAGTGCTAAGGATACAGCTAAAAGGGCAGCCCACATGAAAATTGGACTCTCCCATATCTTAAAATATGATCAAGATTTGCATATTTTTTCTTCTGTCATTTGCAACTAATGAGTTCTTAAGTGAGAAAAAGTGCTTATTTTTTATTATGACCTATTTAATGACATCACTTCCTGCCTAATGACATCACTTCCGGCCCTCAGCAGGCATCATGAATGCTATTCGGCCCTTTGTATGAAACAAGTTTGACACCCCTGGTCTAACACATACGGCAGGGTTCTAAGGAATAACTAGATACCTTCTTATGATGTGGTTACCCTGCACCTTCAGATTATGACACATGGATCACTGATGTTGACATTGCTTACCATTAAAAAAAATTATTTCCTGCTTCCTCATTCATACATTTATATTCACTATTCCATCTATGACTTTCCTATACTGATTATTCTCAGATTTGCTTCTGGGCTGGCTTCTTACCAGCCAGTCTAAGAAGTGTCACATCTCTCCAAACAGCTGACATGCAACATTCTGTTGGCAATTTAAGCTCAATCCTGCTAAATTACATTCTTAACCCCTCTCCATATGTTTTCCTCACTTCAATCACAACGACAACAATGCCATCAAGATGCGTAAACTCAGCACCGCAACTTCACCTTTGCCCTTCACATCTCTCCCTAGACCTTCATTTTTAGACTGTTTCTGAATCTTGTCAATTCATCTGGCAATAACTGCTTGTCATTCAGAAAGTTAAATCATCTGCCCCATGATTGCCTTGCATTCTGATGGCTGCTGTAAATACTCTTCTCCGACCTTGACAGCTGACCAGCAGAAGATTTCCTCGCTTAGAATAAATCCATTGAAAATGCTGCTACTCAGATTAAGTTCTGCAGATCATCTCCCTCACTGCAGCATCTTTGCTTCTTCACTGAAATAAACATAAGCCACTTATGTCTTTTTTCAAGGCCCTAAATGTGACATCAGTGTCCATCTGAGTCACACACTGACATCCTTTTCTGTGCAAGGGTGGATGGTGACAAGAAAAACATTAAGTGATATAATGGAGAATTGGCTACAGTGGATTGAAGGGGGGATCATTGGGAGGGAAACCAGACCAGTTCCATTACGTGAATTTTGGGGGGTGAATTTATTCAGTTGCATATTTGCAGGTATATGGAAATACCTTGATTTTTTTTCTGTAGGCATTCACCTTTTTTTGGAGGTTCTCTGAAACTGGTGCAAAAACACACCACTGGCTGTAATGAGGAGACACTCCACCATTAATGGGTAAGTCCATGCCCGGCACCCCCTTTCAAATAGGACCCAGGGCAGATGTCCCCACTTGCCACATCCTCGATACACCACTGAGCACATGGTACGACCACCTTGCTTAAGGTAAACAGAACTGAGGTTGGTTTGTGTCTGGATGGAAAACCAATGGGAGCCCTGTGTATGCCTCCTCAAGTTCCACGATGGAAGAAAAATACAATATGTATGCAGTACATAAACTAAATTAATGTATTCATGCAAGTTCATAAGCTATCTGAGCTCTGTTGATATCGTGTGAGCCATCATCATTTGTATGCAGTGACAATGTACACATCCATTCAGCTTTCTAAACCATGACAGGTTAGTGGCTTGTAGTGATGACAGTCATCTGAGGGAACGGGGAAGCCATGTCTATAGAATTAAACATTTGGTTTCAGAGAAGCTGATAAATATACTGGACCATCTATTACTGAGCAATATTGCCTCCTTAGTGTGATGCTTAGGAAGCTCCCAGGCATGGAGCCTGCGTCACAAGTGCATTTCACAAGAGCTGGTTTCTCAGTTTTTATAGGATCAGAGATAGAAGAGAAGCCTGGTAGGATCATGAGGACTAGAATGAATCGAGTTAAGGCAGAACCAAGGTAGTACGGAGAAAAGAAGCAGGAGCAATGAAAGCAGAAAGGACCAGAATCAGGAATTAGTCAGAATCAGAGCCCAATCCTGAGCTCTACACACCGGCTTATTACCGGCCCAGTGCTAATGCTGGTGGAATGCCGGTGCTTCGCCACTTGGCGGTCGTTTGAACCGTGGGGCGGCAGAGAAGTAGGTGGAGGAGTGGGGGTGGGGGAGGTGGAGATGAGGTGTTCCAGGGCAGGGGGAGGCAGGGAGAGATTGGGGAGGTTGAAGAAAAGACAAACAGATTTGTGGTGGGGAGTCTCTAAATTCTCTTATCCAGAACACAAGAATTTTCACATCACTTGATGATACCAGGCAATGAAATTAGAGTACAGGAACCCTACTAATGCACATCACTTCTGTACCAGTTTAACTGTTGTGGCTTTCCCCAAAGATCCCTAAGAAAAGTAGTTTAATAAGGATTGCCATTTAATAAGTAATTCTTTGCTAGAAATCCCTAGCCTTACACACAAAAAACTACAATGCCCAGAGTTCTCTGGGGTGAAGGAATGCCTGTTAAACATATTGGTCCATAAGCTCATACAGTAGTATGTGCTACTAGATGCCAGCAGGCAAGAATGCCAGCCTTCTAGATGCCAGAGGCAAGGTTGAGTCCCAACAGATATGGATGGCTGAAAAGGTGTAGGTGCAAAGGGCTGAACATACTCACGTTGAATGTCAATGGTGACAGAGGTCTCCTTTCCACTGGGAATAGCCTTGTTGGTGGCCCGGCAGACAATGGTCTGGCCATTCTCAATGTCAGATGGGGAGACAAAGAGTGTGCTCATTATGCTTTCCCTCTTGCCATCACGGAGCACTGTCTGGAAGGGAAAAAAAGCAAAGGAACAGTTAGTTATTACTTCTGGAAAAGGGATGGCTACTCTTATAGTAGGGAGGGCACCAGGATGACAAGGGAGGGCACCAGGATGAGGTTATCTGATGTGCTCCCTGGGGCATTTGGTGGGCCGCTGTGAGATACAGGAAGCTGGACTAGATGGGCCTATGGCCTGATCCAGTGGGGCTGTTCTTATGTTCTTATAGTATCTTGTAAGAACTATAGATTTAGATTGGGGAAGTCTTTGGCATTGAAATAGGACCTAGACAAAACAGTAACTTTTGTTTGTAATAACAGCCATTCTCATATAGTAGATAATGTTCCTGGTTTTGACTGAGGTTTGAGTTCAACTCAGCCAAAAAGTTCACTAACAGCCCAATTCTAGCAGGCCTCTTAGGCCTGCGCTGCATCCAGCGCAGGGCTGGGCTAGGATGCAGCACAACTCAGAGTAAGGCAAATTCATTCTCCTTACCCCGTGTCTCATGGCAGCTGCCTCTATGGGGCCACTCAGATCTGTGCCACCTAAAGAGGTGGCACAGATCTGAGAGGCCCGGTGTAAGGTTGAGCTGCTCAGGAGGGGAGTTAGGATCTGGCCTAAGTGCCAGATCCTGGTACTGTCCCCTCCCTGGGTCTGGTCCTCCCAGCGGCCCACCCACCACCCGCGGAGGCACGAACGTGCCTTACAGAATGTTTGCAACACTCCTGGGCTGATGAAAGGGAAAAATTCATGGAGTTCAGCAGATATCCTGTTTTCCACAATGGCTTACACTGAATGCTTTAGAGAAGTTCAGAATCAGGACATGAAACACACTATACTCCAAAAGTTCTATACACACATTAGGTAGTACCGTTCATTTGGATCATACGTTTGCAGCCAGCTTGGGTGCCTTGGCAAATGTTCAGCCTGGCCACTCTCTGGAGCTGGAACTTCTTATTATCTCTACTGTCATTCCAGGGAGCGCTTTCAGTCGGCACACTTTAATTCTGTCTACTCGTCAAACCAGTCATGCATATTAATAAAACGGAATATTTAAAAGCTCATTATTGCTCCGTATTGAAGATGCTTCCGTGGGCGTATCAAGAGGGCACCAGCACCGGTGGCACCCCAGCAGCAACCCTTCACGTTGCCAAATACCAAAGGTTGCCCAGGTGTGCCCACCAGGGAGGCAGGATTCTCAAACTCTGCCTTTCCTGCAATGTTTTATGAGATGAGCATGAACACGGTTGGATGCAGAATTAATTTCCTGTCAGATCTGATCTGAATCTTTCTCTAGGTTTTAATTGTAGACACACTAGGCTCTGGGAATTAAGATGTATTCAGCCCAGTTTATGCCACAATAGGTGCAATCCAGCCCTTGACTTGGGCCGGCGCAAGTCCCTTGTGCCGGCCCAGGAGGGTCGCAAATGTGCACTAAGGCACATTTGTGCCTCCTCAAGAGGAAGCAAGGCCCCCCCAAAAACCCTTCCTGGAATTCAGGGAGAGACCTGGGCCGAACATTTTCTTCCAGTGTGCTCATTTTCTACATGCACTGAGGATTCTTTTCTTCTCCTGCATTCTAAAACAAGACTCCACACCTGCAGTATCGAACAGTCCAGGATTTGACTGCTGCAAATTACCACCTCACTCTGAGCCTTTTTTTATAAACTGCAGGGAGAGCAATATGTCTGGCATCTGGAGGTGTAATGCGGTGCCCCAGCACCCAGAGCAGTCACTTCCGGGTTCTCCCCAGAGGAGGGAGCTGCGTGCTGTAGCAGCTCCGTGCTCCCAGTCCTTCTCCGGTGGTGGCTCCCCTTTGAAGGAGAAGCAATGGGGGACGTGAAGCCACCAGTGCCTCCTCCATAACTAGGGTAAGAGCCTGAGGGGCAGTCATGTCCCCTCCATGGCATAGTGCCTGGGGTAGGTGCCCCTCAGGCTCTGCCCTAGTTACACCTCTGCTAGCATAAGCCCGTAACAGAGGCTGATCCAACCAGAAGAAAGCAGAGAGATGAGGAACCGAACCATAGTGAGAAGGTCAAAGCAAGAGCATCGAGTTGAGTCCATAAGGAACAGCCAACATGGAGTGAAGCAACCCTGGGCTGGGACCTGAAGCTTGCTTTCCAGTTCCAGTATTGTGTCCAGTTCTGGTCGCCGCATCTCAAAAAAGACATAGTGGAAATGGAAAAGGTGCAAAAGAGAGCGACTAAGATGATTACGGGGCTGGGGCACCTTCCTTATGAGGAAAGGCTGCGGCGTTTGGGCCTCTTCAGCCTAGAAAAGAGGCGCCTGAGGGGGACATGATTGAGACGTACAAAATTATGCAGGGGGTGGACAGAGTGGCTAGAGAGATGCTCTTAACACTCTCACATAACACCAGAACCAGGGGACATCCACTCAAATTGAGTGTTGGGAGAGTTAGAATAGACAAAAGAAAATATTTCTTTACTCAGAGTGTGGTTGGTCTGTGGAACTCTTTGCCACAGGATGTGGTGATGGCGACTGGCCTGGACGCCTTTAAAAGGGGATTGGACAAGTTTCTGGAGGAAAAATCCATTACGGGGTACAAGCCATGATGTGTATGCGCAACCTCCTGATTTTAGAAATGGGTTATGTCAGAAGGCCAGATGCAAGGGAGGGCACCAGGATGCAGGTCTCTTGTTATCTGGTGTGCTCCTTGGGGCATTTGGTGGGCCGCGGTGAGATACAGGAAGCTGGACTAGATGGGCCTATGGCCTGATCCAGTGGGGCTGTTCTTATGCTCTTATGCTTTGAGGGTGACAGAACCCCCTGGGGGAGTCAGACCACATTCCATTTCCCAACACATCCCTCTTTTGTATTGGAACCCTAATAAACCTGTCTATCTAAGCCTCTGGGCTGTTGGACTCCACTTAGAAGAGATGTATGATCTACCCAACCCTTTGGACGTTGAACTCCCCTGGGAGAGTATATTAACACCTTGTTTGAGTCTCTATTAATGAGAAAGAGTAATGTCACAATAGAAAAAAGGGGTTTAGAAGGATCAGATATAGATCTGTTTCTTCTTAAATTTGAAGAAGAGAATCATCTTCTCATTCCTTTTCATTATGTAAACCACTTTGAGAATGGTTTGTTGAAAAGCTCTCTCTCTCTCTCTGTCTCTCTCTCTCTGCGTATTCTCAATAATAATGTAAGTACAAGAAATGAATACAAGTTATTGTAAATTAATGGGCTGACAAAGAGGGGATAATGGGAAAACATCTCCCTAGCACCTCTATCCCTTCCTGTAAGCTTAAAAAAAAAAATTGGTGCAAAAATGTGCATGCATTCACTCACATGATACTTGGATTCATGTGATCATGGAATCACATGATACTTTGCACAGAGCGCGATACCATAGTCTTTCAAGACTGAAGGTTGCCAACAATGCACTTGGAAAAAAGGAATGTGTCAAGTTTTGGACTGGAAGCAAAAACAGAGAAGTAAAGATAGCCAGCACGCATGCCTGGCACACGCGTGACCAGGCAAGACTATAAGTGGAGATGGACATGTACAAATGTTGTATTAGGGCTTCGAAAATCTAGTTGACAGATTTGCATATTAATGGTAGGTTGCAATTAATTCCACTCTGGTTGAAGTAAGGCGAGGTCAGCCCCTTTCTTGTTTTAATTAGCATGGGCTGCTGCATGAGATTCTGGGAGACAGGGTCAAGCTGTGGACTTAATTGTTTTGCTGTGTCCACGCAGCAGTCGGTAACAGGGAAGGTGAGCTTCTGTTGATCAAGATTACATTAGGAGGAGGAGGAGGGGTATTTCTAAGAGAAATATATGTGAGAACTGGAAAGGGATTTGAATTATCTGGGGTGCACATGGTGCCATCATGTTTGGTTTTAAAAAACCCTTCTCCCTGCCTCCCGTCTTCTTCCTGTGTGTCTGGCACACAATAAACAGTTGGCTTTTTCCTTAGAGATTGCTGGTGGCAGGAGAAATGAAATGTCTTAGGATTTGGGTGCAATAAAGCAAGAATCCTTCTGTAATACTGCAGGCAGATCAGATGGTGGTGAGAAAAAGGTCACGCCGCTTATGCAAATCAGATTCTGGATTCTCCTGATAGCTACCAGAAGGCCTGGAGGATGAGGCTGGCTAATGGAGAGGAAGCTTCAGGCAGGCAGGCAGGCAGGCAGGCAGCAGAAGCAGCCTGGATGAGAGAACACTTACACCTTGCCAAGGACTAAGATCCAAGAGGTGGTTTGTGAATGTTTACTCTGCAAGAGAAGTATGTGGATATTATTTCCCCCTCTCTTACTGCCTCCTTCCTGGTCACTGTTTGTACAAGCTGAGCAATTTGCAAACAGTGTTTTTACTTCACTGTACTGGAAGCCTACCCAACAGTTACGAATAACACGAGGAAGATACTTGACTTCAAATGTCAACAGCTGTTTCCATTTGATCACAGGATATAAATGTATATGGGAGAGAGGTCGATCGCGCTGGTTGCCCTATCTTCAACGTCCATGCATCATCAGAAAGTCAGAAGAGAGCCTGCACAGGTACAAATGTATGCCCATAGGGATCTTTTTCATATAACAGAAGAGAACCTTCTTTTTGCAGAGCTCTGGACTCTGGAAACAGAGAGTTCACATGCATATGCATAGTTGCTGTTATGATCTCCCAATGGATGTGTGGAGGATGGGAGGTGGGAGTCCGAGAGTGTGATCCTGTTTCCCCCCCTACACACACACACACACACACACACACACACACACACACACACACACACACCCCATGTTGGCAACCTTCAGTCTTGAAAGACTATGTAACGTGCTCTGAAAGGTGGTTCTGGACACACACGCACACACATTCATATCCACAGCTACTGTCAAGTGAGCTCTTAAGACTATCTAAATTAGGTTCTTACATTACAACTCAGGGTGAAACACCCAGTTGCAACCTAAACCACTTGCTCTTGCCAGAGGAAGAGAGAAACAGAAGCGTGTGTGTGTGTTGGAAGAGATACTCTGGGTCACACTCTGCTCTCTTTAAAAATAGCTTTGGTTGGAAAAGGAGAACATGACAAAGTCAAGTGAAACAGGTGGGTTAGAGGTCTGCTGGCAGCAACTGTTACCCTGCACATGCCTGATCTCGTCTGATCTCGGAAGCTAAGCAGGGTCAGGCCTGGTTAGTACTTGGATGGGAGACTGCTTGGGAATACCAGGTGCTGTAGGCTTATACCATAGTCTTTCGAGACTGAAGGTTGCCAACCAGAGGTCTGCTGAGGCAGCTGATGGAGGCAGCAGGTACAGAGTGCCCCCTGCCAATCCAGCTGAGGCTATAACAGCAGTGGCAGCATCTTGGACAACTGTGCCCTGGCCAAATAATAATAATAATAATAATAATAATAATAATAATAATAATAATAATAATAATAATAATAATAATAATACAGGTATTTCTATACCGCCTTTCTTGGTCCTCAGATTTCTCCTTAGACTTTATTCAAGGCGGTTTACATAGGCAGGCAATTTAAATCCCCGTAGGGATTTTTACAATTTGAAAGAGGGTTTCTATCTTTCAAGAAACCACAACATTCAGATGTTTCTTTCTTGATCTGGTCGCACATTCTGGCCTCCATCCTCCCACGCTCAGAGCAGATGGAATAGCTCAGCTCAGCTTGTCAGCTGCTTCAAGGTCACACGGTGCCGGTGGCCTTGAACTGGCGACCTTCGGATGTTATCTTCAGGCAAACGGAGGCTCAACCCTCTAGACCAGACCTCCTGCCCCAGTCATGCATCCCAGTCATCCCTGGACATTTGCACAGTTGTTGTTTTTTTTGTATCCTGTACATTTGCACCCCAATATATGCATATTTATATTAGATGTATTTTTTATTCTTAAAACACAAAGGTAGGGTTATGTTTAGGGCTGCAATAAGAGGATATATAACGAGAGGTTTGTTGCCCAGCTATAGTTGGATGCAAAAAATCAGGACGCAACCAGCAGCGAACGTCCACGTCCAGAGACGCATCTGACCAGGGCACAATTGTCTAGGATGCAAATACCATTAACTCATACTAGGAGGCCACCCCAACAACACCCTTCAGTATTAATAAAACCCATGTTATTTGAGTCATTTCATGTTTGAGGTGTGATGTCCACCAGATGACAGCATGGATGTTAGGAAATTTTTTAGTTGGAACTTATTATCTATGTCTTTTTAACCTGGGAATTAATTCATAACTAGAAGAGGTGTGCGTAGGGGCATTCTCCTTGTCTAAATAGGGATATATAGCAAACGGATATGAAACCAGACCTGCCCTCCTAAAGCACTAAAAACTCCAAGACGGCCAAAGATAAAACTGCAAAGGAAGGCATGATAGTGAAACTGACTCCCAGCTTCAGTTGCTTATAAAACAGAATAGTTAAGAGTTATACCTTTGCACAGGCTTTGCTCCCTGAGCTCTTATGCTTCTTGCACCTTGGTGGCTTTTTCAGCAAAAGGATTTCCTTTTCAGTGGAAATAAACTCTTAAAAGCAAATATAAATGTTGCACCTGGGCACGGAGCACTCTTTCAGAAGTTATAGCCTGGTGTCATGCTCACCGCATGGGGACGGGAAGAGGCCAGACAGCTTGGCTCAGGCCTCTACACCTGCATGGGGACCATTTGTCCTGAACAATGTTTATTTCTTCCAAGTGCTTGCTTTTAAAATTCGGCTCCTATGACTTGACTGTTTGTCTCTGTCCACTCTTCCAAGCTGTCTGCTATCCCTTCGGCCCATGCGAAGTTCTACTACTTCAAAACAACTCAGTAAACAATCCAATTTTTTCTACAACATTTTTTTTGGGGGGGGGGGGGAAGGCAGTGGTGTTGCTACAGGAGTGTGTGCACAAGTGATGTGACACCAATATATAAGAACATAAGAACAGCCCCACTGGATCAGGCCATAGGCCCATCTAGTCCAGCTTCCTGTATCTCACAGCGGCCCACCAAATGCCCCAGGGAGCACACCAGATAACAAGAGACCTCATCCTGGTGCCCTCCCTTGCATCTGGCATTCTGACATAACCCATTTCTAAAATCAGGAGGTTGTTCATACACATCATGGCTTGTAACCCATAATGGATTTTTCCTCCAGAAACTTGTCCAATCCAAACAGCCTGCCTTTGTAAACCGCCTTGAATTAAAGTTTGAGGAGAAATCTGATGACCAAGAAAGGCGGTATATAAATGCCTGTAATTATTATTATTATTATTATTATTATTATTATTATTATTATTACCTCTGTGGCGCAGGTTAGGCATCCAAAGATACTCAAATCCATGAATGCCAAACCTGTGGATAAGAAGGGCCCACTGTATTCCCCCTTGAGTTCCATGATGGAGTACAGCAATGCATGATTTCATTGCTGTTTGTAAAGGTGCATACATGGTCATCACCCACTGTGTAAATGTCTGAACCATGCCTGGGCTATCACCTTGCTTCCCCCATTTTGAAATCTGGGGCTTCTTACCTTGGAGTAGGTTGCTCCATTTATTACTTCACCTCTTCGCATCCAAATGATGGATGCTGCTGGTTTTGCATTGTCTGCATGGCAGGTCAGATTCAGGGGATCTCCAGCTCTCAAGCTAATGGTGGGCCCTCCAATAATGACTGGATCATCAGGAGGAACTGTGAAGAAGAAAGACACAAAGAACTATGAAGCTGAAGAACTTCAAAATAAACCCACCACATTACTCAAAGGTCACGACACTTAGGTCCAAAGGAATGTGCTGGAAGGAAAGTGCTGGAACCTATGCACGGATACCCCTTAGCAGAAATCCACCAAGCTCAGGTTTCAGTTGAAGATGAGCTTCTGGTAGCAGCAGCGACTTTATTGCAGTGGTGTTTCTAGGGGTGTGTGGGCCACACTGGGTGATGCACGCGGGGGAGAGACACCACTAGTGACCAAAATCACTAAAATTGCAGTTTGTAGGAATATAACCATCATGTTACATATCATTTGATACGTAATTTACAGCAGAAAGCAATAAAAAAACCATGTTGAAATATCTGTGTTCTATCAAAAGGTATAGCAAAAAAACTAGTACATCACCACGGCCACCACCCAAGGCATTTTCCCACCCACTGCATGGGAGGAAGTCCATCACGGTGGTGACATGCTGGCCTCCCACAGCTGTGTGACACAACTGCTTTATCAATTGTGCAATAGTAATTCTGTAGCAGACTGAGGCATACAGCTCATTTTGTCCATGAAGTATTTAAATCCAAATAAAGAGGTGAATTCCAGATGACTTACAACAGATTAGATCACATGTTTTGATTCCATATTTGTCCATACAATCTGGCTAAGGACTACTAAAGATAGGCTCCTGGCTCTTTCAGAGTTTGTTTACACCTGAAGCTTTTGTTCTAACACAGATCCTTGAACCTGAGGTCAGAACCATGAAGGAGTATGTATTCAGAGTCTTCCCAGTTTCAGAAGTGCCTTCTTGTAATTGCTTCCATTGTGTGGTGTGTTGATTCTAATTTGAATGTACTATGAAAAGAGACCCAGAGGGTGGAATGCATGGCGTACTATAAGCCCAGACTAAACAGCATCTTCATGTTCTCTATCTAGAGTTTCCCTGAAACGATATTTGGAGTTGATGGGTGACGCAGGGCGGGTCTGTTGCTCGCCCCCCACCCCTGGTTTTGTCCCTCTGTATAAACATCAACCCTTTTATGAGGCTTGAAAGCTGATCCTTCACTCCCACAAAGGAGGGGAAAAAACCCTAAATGAAAATCTTGAAATACTCATTCACAGCAGATAGCATGAAAATCTGTCCCATATTTTCTATTATGCATGCCCTGTTCTTGGAAAAACAACAGGTCTATCCAAATACAACAAATGTAGTGTAAAGTTTAGTCCTGCTCTGAATGAGATATTACCCAAAATGTAAGTGTGCATGCATGAACTGTATAGCTATTTGAGTCCTTATGTTCCTTTTAGGATTAGTAAGCAGGGATCTGGAAAACCATAGCACTTGAATGAAAGAAGTCATGCACCAAAAGACAAGCTGGGTTACTGTTTGGAAGCCAACAGATGCAGGCTGAAGTTTTGGAATATTTCTGTCTAAGTTGATAAAAATCTACGAGTGTAAAGTGTTCTTTACCACAACACTTTTGCATCTGGGTAAGTGTGTTTTGTTGTTTTCTGTTTATAATGTAGAACACAAGGAAGAGATATCAAGAAGAAACAGGTTACTGAACCAGGATAATTACTGAATACCCACACCAAGTTTTTCCTTGAAATGGTGTTAATATTCTGCCCTTGTATAATTGATTGGTCAATTGCTGCATTGCATTTTTTAAAATAAATATATTTTTGCATAGACTCACGTTGTTGCAATGGTGTGTTTCTAGCATTTGCTAGAACTACCATGTCTTGGAGTGTACCATTGATAATACAATGCAAAGTCTTAGGGCCCAGTCCTAACCAACCTTTTAGCACTGATGCAGCTGCAGTACAGCCTCAAGGTAAGGGAACAAATATTTCCTTACCTTGAAGAGGAATCCATGATCCCAGTGGTGAATGGCGCCCTCAGTGCTATTCCAAAACACCTGGAAGAGCACCTGAACAGCACAGGGGCCACAGAAATCACCATCATTCAACTGCAAAAAGCAGCTTACATCTTGTGATGGTATTTATAATAGCAAAATAGGATAAAAACCAGGCATCCCCGGTACTTGGGAAGGACTCAATGTCTGGATAAAACAAACCAGTCAATAATACCTACCTGGCTATGCAAAAATCTTATAATAATATAGAACATGTAGTTTTCCTAAGTATTTTCACATATTTCTGAGCCAAAGAGTTGGTGCAATAAAACATTGCAAAGTATGCATTTAGACGCATGATTTGTTTTCCATAAAGGTATAGAAGGATGCATTTAATCTGCAGACATGGGTGTATCTTATAGAACAGGGGTGCTCAATAGGTGGATCGCGATCTACCGGTAGATCGCGAGGCAAAATGAGTAGATCGTGGAGTGCCAACCCCCCCCTTCAGGTGCCTCTGGGAGGATACGCCGGGAGTAAGGCCCATTGTACTCAATGGGGCTTACTCCCAGGTAAGTGTGGCTAGGATTGCAGCCTCACAGCCTAATCCTAGACATGTCTACTCAGGAGTAAGTCCTGTTATACTCAGTGGGGCTCAAGGTACACCAACATACATTGTACACATAAATGTTATATGTTATGATGGCGAGAACATTGTAAAAAAAACTCTGGTAGATCTCCGGGCCTTGCTGGGTTTCAAAGTAGCTCTCGAGCCAAAAAAGTGTGAGCACCCCTGTTATAGAATCTGATCTTCTGGGGAGCAAGAGGGTTCCAGAGACACATGGATGTCAGCAAAAGAAACTTGCTAATATCCCTGGCCAGAGGTTTTCAACTCCCCCCGCCCCACTTCAGAAGAAGAGTGAATCAAGATCTTTGTATCATTTTTTCCCCTCCGACACCATGGGTATCCAGACTTATTGGCAGGAGAGCCACGTTATCTCTCTGACACTGTGTAGGTCTGGGGAAAAAAGAATTAATTTACATTTTAAATTTGAATAAATTTACATAAATGAATATATTAGAGATGGAACTTATATGAAAGAATGAATGTCTTGCAATAGCCCAAGGCCTATAAAAGGCCTTGCGCAAAGCATGGTCAGCCTTCCTTTTGCTGCCGCTGCCGCTTCACAGACGTGAAACAGCAAGTGGTGGAGGAAGCCTTTGGCCCACAGCTCCTGCAAGAGGTCAAATAGTCAGCCTTCGTGCTAAGAGAGTCGCATTGGGCCAGTATCGGCTCCAGCAAGTGTCCGGTGGGCCAAAGGCTCATTCATAGAATCACAGAGTTGGAAGTGACATAAAAGGTCATCTAGTCCACCCCCTGCCTTAGGCAGGAAATCCTCTTAGAGCATCTCCAACAGGTGCTTGCTGAGCTTCTGCTTGAATAACATTGGAGACTGGGAGCTCCCTGCGGGCCAGACTGGCGGTCCCCGAGGGCCGCAAATGCCCCCTGGGTTGGGGTTTGGACACCCCTGCCCAAGACCATACCAGATTCTTCTACAGCCATTAGATCGGCATTTGTATGCTAGACACCAGCAGTGTCTACAGCTTGCCAATGGGCAATTTCAAGCTTAGGTGGGGCTTTTTGTGTTCCACCGTTATTGTCTGAGATGGCTTTGGACATTAGATATGAAAGCAATAACATATTTCCTCCATTTTATTTATTTACCACGGTGCTGACGGCGCTCTGCTGCCAAGATACACGCTTCTTGCTTTATGAAAGCCTGGGGGCAACATTCATCACTCAGTCCACCATGCAAAGCAAGAGCAGTGGTCTAAGACAAGGTGCCAGCGGTAACTGGATCATTTCATTCTGTCTGATCCAAGAATCACTCTAGGTCTGCTCATGAAGGGGAATGAGGAGGGAACGAGCTGGGCTATTACACTGTAGGTACATGCACCAGGGAAATCACATTTCTGAACGCTCCCCAAAGCAAAAGACAATCTTCTTGCAGCATAACAGGGAAGGGGCTAGGCTAGCAGTTTTCTCCCCAATATACTTCTGTTCTACTTGCAGGGAGTTTTTAATGCCGACGTGCATTGAAGAAGGGGATGGAGAATACGGCATGGAACAGGGGGTTCATCCCAGCAGTCGTATAGGACACACATTAATCCAATTGACAGGTTCTTTTCTGCAAGGGTTTAAATACAACCCGCTTAGATGCCAACAGCAATAATCTTCCTCCCTGAAAGGAACAATAATTGCCATATGAATAATAATCAATATTTAGCTTCCTCTTAAGAGGATTTCTAAAGCCTCTGCGCACTTTAATGCATTAAGTGGCACAAAAGTATTAGACCCATTTTATGAGTTGCTGGGGAGAGAGGGAGGAGAGAAGGACTCCACCAAGGCAAGGAAGCAGAATTGAACAAAATCACAAAGCGAATCAGTGGCAGGGGAAAGTTCAGGAGAACCAGGGGAAGTTGTCTTCTGTTCCCCTGTCCAGGTGACTGAGGACCCAATCCAAAAGGCGTCACTGCCACCAGGTGCAGCGGCACCATAGCAGCTACAGCTGCATCCTGCAGCAGCCACTGGAGGTCTCCTCGGGGGAAGGAGACTTTTGTCCCCTTCCCCCAGAGAAAGCCCAAAGCCCCATGATGGGGCTTCTCAAGACTGTGCCAGCTATTTTGCCAGGGCAGAGTTGAGAGACTCCATGTCAGGTAGACTCTGCCGGTCCTGCCTCATATCTGCCCTGCTTCTTTCCCCACCCCAGAATGCCTCCCCTCTCCCTGACAAACCTTACCGCTGCTCGGAGCTCTTCCCTTGCTCCATTCAGCATGTGGTTGGCGCTGAGTTCAGTGCTGACTAGTGCTGGGCCAGCACCAGAGCTGATTCGGCAGCAGATGTCACGGGCGTGCCTTATGGCACATTTGTGACACTCAACGCCAGTAGTACACTTGTACCGCTGGTGATGACAAACTCAGGATTGGGCTGATACAACCATTGAGGTAAAAGAACAAGCCTCATGACTCCTTCCAAATGCTTGAAAGCAAGAAACATGCCAGGGAAAGAGACCAAAGATTCTGCAATTCACTAATGGAAAATGCAGTGATGGACCTGAGCTCACACAAATCCACAGTTGGAAATAGGATGTTGGACTATATGGGCTTCTGGCCTGTGGACCAGCGACCCTTCCTACAGAAGAAGGGTATCAGCCAACCTTCTCAGAGCTTGCCAAAGCTGAGTGGCCTTCCCTTGTAGAATGCAGCTAGGCCGATTTCCTTGAGCCACTTCTACGATGACACAGCATCCTGTCCACAGGTATAGCCAGACCACAATTATATTGACTTCACAGTCCATACAAAATGCTGGTGCTTGACCTGGAGATGTCTGAAAACAGCTCCATTCTCATCATCTTATGTACAGCGAAAAATGCTTTCTTTCCCAACAAGAAGCACTCAGGCCCAAATGAAGTTGCTTTCCTGTTGGGAAATTTTTAACACTCTCTATTAATGTCTAAAAAATGGTTCATCCTTACTAATCAAACTGAAACATTTTAACAGCAGCAACCTGCTCTAATGACAACTCCATAGTGATGAGGCTTCACAGGGCCCCTGTGTCATCAGCAATAGAAACACACCCAAGCGTCGGTCCCTCTTCTCTCCTGCCGGCACTTAACTGCCTTGTTTCATACACTTTTGTTTTGGTGCCTGATTCAGTCTATTGGATTACGTGCGAGTTAGAAGGTGCTGATAAGCAGATAAGAGACTCAGACAAGAGAATGGGCCCTGATTACATCTATCCAAATAAGCGGTTATCATCCCCCAGTTATTCATGTAACTATGAATTATTGATTGGCTTCCAGCTCATTAAAGAGGAGATCTGGGTAGGTGGGAGGAGAAAATCTGATGAATAGAAATCAGCAGTGGCTCTTCATTACATCGACAACTTGGCAAAATGATAGCAACTCGTTATCTCCACATTCAAAAGTCCACCAGAGAGCGCAAGAACGACAACAGAGCTGTTACGTCCACTATCCATCCAGTGTAGACTCAGGCTGGAATTCTGCTTCAATTTCTACGATAAATGATAAGGAGTTTGGCCTTCTCGTTTACAACCAGAAGCAACTTGCACCTCATTCACAGATTTTAAAAAATTATTTTAGAATACGGCACGGCTGCTTTCTGGCCCCCATGCAAAAAAGGCCCGCCAAGGGGGATCACAGCACTGGATGAAAACAAGTAATCAAGCAATTTAAAATAGCAACCAAACAACAGAATAAGGAAGACAAAAGAAGCAAGAAAAACAGAACAGCAGTAACTAGAATTAAGGGGAAGTCAGATGAAACAAAGACCTTAAACGAACAACAACAACAAAAAGAGCCTGTTAGACCTTATAGGAGAAAGAATTCTGTAAGCCAGAGGCTGCTGTTGGTAAGATCTGGCCTCATGCAGCCATCAGCCACACTTCAGCTGGAGGTGGAGTGTGAAGCACCATCTCCAATGACAAACATTGGGTGTAAACTCTTATTATGTATACAGGCATCCCCTGGTATCTGTGGAGGTTACGTTCTGTGAATACCAAAAACAGTGGATAAGGGGGAACCCTACCTCCATGGTTCCCTGCATCCCTCCCCATGCCCATTACCTTAATTTATCTTCATTACGTTCACATGCAGTAATAACATGCCTAGTTTTAACCAAATGCTAAAAGCAGAAAGCTTATAAGCAAGACAAGCAGGCGAGCAGCCTGCAAGTAAGAATGAAGACTGAGAGTTAACACGAACAGGAAGCAGGAAGTTAACCTTTGTTTTCTGTCTCCCACCTTGCTCTTTGTCTCTTCTATTCTGCAGGCTGCCTGCCTGTCTTGCTATAAGCGTTCTATTTATAGAGTTTGGTTAAAGCAAGACACATCATTGCTTTGCATAAGTGTAATGAAGATAAACAAAGGCAGTGGGTGTGGGGAACTGTGGATAGCCGGACTGGTGGATACTGGCGGATGTCTGTACACCAATTTTCAACAAAAAGTTGTTCACAAAGTGGTTTAGAAAGCCAATTAAATCAGCAAATGGTTCCCTGTTCCCCCAAAGGGCTCACAATTTGGGGAGACACTGGAAAAGAGCTCCATGCTGGAGTGAAAAGGGACAGGTGCTGACAAGCTCCCAAAGATACTTACGCTATCACATTCCGCACTGCCTGAAGTTTTCAGATGGCATGCAAGGCAACCAAATGAGACATAACAGTGCAACCCTTTGCATGTCTACTCAGAAGTAAGTATTATTTTGTTCAGTAGCACTTACTCTCAGGAAACAGTGTACAGGGTTGCAGCTCAAGGCATGGTCACTGTAGCCAGATCTGCCTTAATCAGGACAGGACGTAGCTGGCAGTGCTTAGCTGAGGCTAGCCACAGACAGGGGAGCATAACTCCGTTCGGAACATGCTGCAATGAACCAGCTTTCCTACTCACAAACAGGACCTCTGTCTTGCCTGAATTAAGTTTCATTAGCCCTCATCCAGGCCTCCACAACAGCCAGGCACTGATTTAGGACCTTCAGAGTGACGGATGGGGAAATGAGAGGCAGAGAAGTGTCAAGAGCATACGAACTGCACAGCACTACAACTCCTGGACAAACCTCTCCTAGTGGCATCATATACAGGTGGGGCCTCTATCTGCAGATTATCTATCTGGCTTAACCTGAACCCTCCAAAGGCTACTGGAATTGTGTCCCATTTGCCTCTGAAGGGCTTTCAGACCCCTGAAGCCTCAGAATGCCTTAAAGGGCATAAAAATGTTTCACAAGGGAAATCGTAAGTAGCATTTTGGGGACCCGTGTGGACCCGTGTGCGGGCTTGAGAAAGCCCTCTGGAGATGAGCAGAGTGCAGCTCTGGTCACCCTTGGAGGGTTTACAGGACTAAAACAGTTGATTTGCTTATCAGATAATGGATCCCCTGCAGACACCACCTTTAGATCTGAATAGCATGAGAGAAAAGATGCTGATCCAGGGGTTGAACAGTGGTACTGTTCCAGCACTATCACCTGGAACCCACTGATCAGGTAAGAGCTGAACCACTACAAGTGCCTTCTAGCCCCACCCCTGCCAGACAGTCCAGAAGAGCACCATAGTTGATGATATCCAAATGCTGTTGAGACAACGAACAGAGGTGCAGTCTCCCTACCTACCTCCAGGCACAGTTCATCCCAACAAGTCTGCTTCAGTCCCATCACTGGGCCTCAAACAAGACCGGAAAGGATCGAGATCAAAATATTAGGGAGCAGCTGTTTAAAAAACATCAAAGGAGGCATCCTGTAAATACAGCTTGGCTGTTTAAACAGAGGAAAAGAGCGTTTTATGCTTGCCTGGGGCCAACAGACTGGCTGAGTTGTCAACTCGTAATCTGCAGCAAAACCTGTCTGTCTCTGCTTCTGAAAAATGCAACCCAGTTCCTGCAGGAGTTTGCATGTGCTGGTGTCAACCAGTGCTGATGGAACTGCGATTCCAAGATGTGAATGGACTAGGACCATTCATACAGAAAGGTATCACTACATCAACTAACAGATGCAGTAAGATGAGACGGGGGCACCAGGGTGAAGAATGGGTGGGGGTGCAACATCACAGACAGGCCTGGCATTAAGCCAGAGAAAGTGAAGCAGTTGTGAGAGTTGGCCAGTTAATCTCAGATTGTACATATCCATCATGGCTTGTGATGGAGTTTGCCTCCAGAAATCTGTCCAATCCCCTTTTAAAGGCATCTAGGCCAGATGCTATTACCACATCCTGCAGCAAGGAGTTCCACAGACTAATTACAAGCTGGGTAAAGAAATATTTTCTTTTGTCTATTCTAACTCCTGACACTCAACTTTTTTTTTTTTTTTTAGTTATAGCCTTTTGCCCCCAGTCAGCTTGGGACCAGAGCACAGGAAAGGAGAATTTAATGCTTTGCCTGCTCAGTGGTCTCAATCCAGATCCCTCTGAAGATATTTGACAAGAATAACATCTTGACAACCTGTCTTGAGGTGCAGCTACCTGTGGAAGCTTGGAAGGCAAGAGCTGTGCAGTCAGGATGAGATTGCAGTATGAAGGGAAACATCTGGACAAATGGAGAGTTCTGTAATTTTCTCTCATAGAATAACCCTTGTAAAAACCCCATTTGAAGAAGGGTGAACCTGCCTATGTAAACCGTCTTGAGTCTATGAGAAAGGCGATACATAAATACAGGCGTTTCCCCCATATCTGTGGGGGTTCAGTCCCGCCCTTCCTGTAGATACGGAAACTGTGGATACCAGGGAACCCTATATAAATTACAACCACCCCCACCCCCCAACCATTACCTGTTTTTCTTTAGTAACAGTGGAAGTACACATTCTCTTTCTTAAAAGAGGAGGAGTTTCTTGCTTAACACAGGAATGAGACATGCGGGCAGGGAGCCTGCACGCTAAAGGGAGGAGACAGTGAATGTTGACAGGAACCAGGACCGTTCCTACTAAAGAACAGGTGTGGGGGGACACACAGAGAACTGTGGAAACCAAATCTGTGGATACAGGGGACAGCTGTACCGTAATAAATGAAAAAGAGCCCAGTCCTATGTTATCTACTCCAAAGTAAAGGCACTATCCAAACCTGAAAGCCTGGGAGGGTCGCAAATGTGCCGTAAAGCACGTTTGCACCTCCTCAAGGGGAAGCCAGGCCGGCGCTCTGACAAGTACCGGCCTGCAGAAAGTGACAGAAGCCTCTGCGCCGGCTTCCCCTCCGCTGCTTGTGTTGGCCCGCCTGTTGGGATCCGGCAGTTATGCCGGATCCCAACCCCCGTCCCCGGGGAGAACGGAGCGGTTTCAAGCCACTTTGCTCTGCTCAGACTTGCGCCACCTCAGGAGGTGGTGCAAGTCCGAGGAGTCCCACTGTGGCCAGCAGTCCTTACCCAGGGGCAAGGGGACTTAGTTTCCCCTTGCCGCTGGCTAAGCTGCTGCTGGCCACCATCCTGTGCTGGATACAGCACAAGCCTCCTGGCTTGCCTGTTCCAGCGCAAGTTAGGATTGTGCCCTATTGTCTTCAGTGGGTCTTACTCTCAGGAAAGTGTGCACAGGATTGTAGCCAAAATAAAGAGAAAGCTTCCCAGGTAACATTGGACAGCATTTAGCACACTGCCTCAGGCACTGAGATAACTTGGGTGAATTGTGATGAAGCACACAGAACTTGCCTTGCCAAGTCCAATGTGCCAAATAAATTATCTTAACCTCATCCACTCCTTCCCTCGCCTTCATCCCTTTTGC
Source organism: Tiliqua scincoides (assembly GCF_035046505.1). NCBI lineage: Eukaryota > Metazoa > Chordata > Lepidosauria > Squamata > Scincidae > Tiliqua > Tiliqua scincoides. Next base: position 16,013,212 of record NC_089831.1, read on the forward strand.
AGTTCTCCTGCACTAGAGGCGAGGATCTGAATCCACTTACAGCACTCTGAAAAGCACAAAACACAAAGAGGGACTAACAACAACATAACTGTGCTTGAAAGCAGTATAAAGCTCTGCTATTCAGATTCTTTGAACTGAGTGAAGGACTTATGGATGTATACGAGGCTTTCCCACAAGTGGGTAGGGAGGTGAAACCAGCAACATCCTCAAATCGCATCAACAATCCCAGGTATTAAGACAAGGACAGCTCAAGGTTGTTTTGGTTCCCCTATGGCAAATTATAATTTTATACACATACTCACCTTGTGCATCTACCACTTTAGACTGAGTGCCTCGGAATATGTGGCCGTGGAGCTCAAGGGAATCTGCTGTATTTGTAAAACTTTTAGAGTACAGTCCTGCCCACTCCCCAGGGAACACATGCACTTGCGCACACACAGGCTAAAGCTGGCAAAAGAAATCCACTCTCACATCTTTTTGCAAAGGCTGGCCGTGAACAGGGGAATAAGAAAAACTGGTGCAGAGGGGCTTGCAAGAGAAACTCCCCACTATATGGACAAACGCTTCCAAAAATGGAGTGGGACAATCCACAAACAACTCCCCCAGGAATATTGGTTCTGTCTCTTGTCAAGGTCCCTGTACACAACATTGCTCTTAGTTCTCAAGCACTGGCATATCTGAGGGGGGTCAAGGGGGGCAAATGCCCTGAGACACCATGCCTGTGGGGGGGTGGCACCTTCCTCCCCCGTCGCCATCTTCACCCTGCCTGGAGGACTTCAGAGGGCCAGGGGAGACTGTGCTTGGCCTCCATGGCCTTCTGAGACCTCCAGAGGGCCTTTAAAGTGCACTTCTGGTTTTCCCAAAACCCAAAAGTGTTTAAGGCCTCCTGGAGTCCTCAGAAGGCTGGAGGAAGCAATGTGGGGCCTCTATGGCCTTCCAGAGGCCCCCAGTGGGGGGCCCCCAGTGGGGGGTATTCTATGTTCCTTTGCCCTGGGCAACTCAAGGGCCAGGACTGCTGGTGTTCTTAAATGCCTAAAAAAAGGTACTGTTCCACTAAACGCCCCACAGAATTAACAAAATAAAACTACATCAAGCAGGCTTACAGTCTGACTAAGAGGTACACGCATAAAAGCGAAATGGGTAATGGAAGGCAATGGAAGAAGACAGGCGCTCAGCTAAAGTATTTTTGTTTAATTGAAGATGGAGTGTAAAAAGACATGCGTTGAGATGCTTCTTAAAGAGTGAGAGGCACTGGATTCTATGACTATCTAGAAGCAAAGAGTCCCCAAGATAAGATCCCACTTTATATAATGTTGCATGACTTCTTCACCATGTAAGTGAGAACTCTCCCTTCAAATCCCACATGACATAAGGTAGCAATTTCCAACCACTGTGCTGTGGCACACTGGTGAGCCACGAATGGTCTGCAGGTGTGCCACGGGATGTTAGCCCCCAGTCAAGACTGCGGTCTGCCATGTCAATTGCCCAAAAAAACTAATCGTGTGCCTTAACAATTTTAGCGCTTTCTCAGTTTGCTGTGAGAGGAAAAGGGTTGGAAATTGCTGATTTAGGATTACTCAAGGAAGGACACCAATTGTCTTTCCCCACCCAGTAGGATTTGGGAGCTCCTGTCTAGAAGAACATGCAAAAATTACTCCTGTGTTGTGGAATGTACAAAAGATCCCTGGTTTGCCCATTGGAAGGCAGATCCAGGCATCTTCTGTCCTGGTTTGGAAGAGGAAATTCCAGATGTGAGCAAACATATCTGGAGACTGGGGAAGAGAAGGACAGCAAGCACCCTGGTGAGATTGTGGCACTGTGGGTGGTAACTTGCATCACTCATATGGAAACACTGGTTCTGTGTTCCGGAAAGACACTGTCACTGCAGATTCTACCTCACTGCCTATGGGTTCAATCCAGTATGATGCTCAGAACCTGCGATTTCCAGCACCCCTCTATGTTTATCCCTGTACTACTAATGAGTCATTATTATTTTATAGCCTTCTGTGTGTAGTAAAATGGCCAGCTGGACATCACTGCTGCCTGAGACGTCCTTAATTATTATCTACATTTCTTTGAATTGCAGAAGCTCCCTGGGGACAATCCCTGTTCTTGAAAGCTGAGCCTAGGAAGGGGCGGGGGGGATGGGGGAGAGGAAGAATGACATTGCAATGAAGCCTATTTCTAATTAATTCCGATTGCTGTCTTCTGCATCACATTATCTATCAATTTGTGCAACACGCCTTTTCTTTTTAGAAGAGTATTAACGGAACCATCCCAGATGCTCATTAATGGAAAGTGGCCACACGGCTGCTGGAGTGGAAATGTATATATCGAATCTATCAATGTTTTCCTCCTGCTTCCAAAGTCTGGCGCTGAGCGCAGGGAGTGAGGATAAAGATTTGTGTACAAACTGCCACAGTCAGTATCCCAGAGCAGAGACTGTCGACTGATGCACTGCAGTTCAGGAATTTTACCTGGGTCCCTGGTGTCCCTTATCAAACCTGAGCCAAGTTGTGACAAAGTTTTTACTCGCAAAGAGAGAAGCAAACGACTTTCAAAAGTTGTGAGATATGGGAGACTCGGATTAAATCAATTCATTGGGAAGTTCCACAAACTGGAACTTGCATCAACCTGAGCCTGCCTGGGTGGGTGGAAGGAAATGGAAGGAAACAGAATTGCACAAACTGGATTTGGCCAGAGGAAGAAGCCCAAGCTTTGTACTGCCTAATTTTCCAAGGGAATCACTGTGCGGATCATGACACCTAGTTCTTGCTGACCGTAAAGCTGAGTGTAAACTGAACCCCTGCAAGTGGGGTTTGCTTGACTGAGTACTGTGCCTACAGCAGGCTGCTGGGGGCTCTGCAGCAAGGTTTTGCATTAGCGCCCCATGGTGGCCCTTGCCCATCACTTATGGCTACTGCTGCTGGCACAGTACAGATGGTCCAGGAGTCAGCCTCACCAGGGGGACCCTCTGATGGATGTGGGCTTTCATCCAGTGCCCAGCCTGGCTGACCTCTCACTATCATCATGTTGGCAACCTTCAGTCTCAAAAGACTATGGTATCGCACTCTGAATGGTGGTTCTGGAACAGCGTTTAGTGTGGCTGAAAAGGCCGATTTGGGAATGACAATCCCTTCCACGCTGGGAGCAAGTGCAGTCTGTCCCTGGTCTGTCTCCCTGGCTATGGGCCTTCCTTCTTTGCCTCTTAGCCTCAGACTGTTGGCCAAGTGTCTCTTCAAACTGGGAAAGGCCATGTTGCACAGCCTGCCTCCAAGCGGGCCGCTCAGAGGCCAGGGTTTCCCACTTGTTGAGGTCCACTCCTAAGGCCTTCAGATCCCTCTTGCAGATGTCCTTGTATGTCAGCTGTGGTCTACCTGTAGGGCGCTTTCCTTGCACGAGTTCTCCATAGAGGAGATCCTTTGGGATCCGGCCATCATCCATTCTCACAACATGACCGAGCCAACGCAGGCATCTCTGTTTCAGCAGTGCATACATGCTAGGGATTCCAGCACATTCCAGGACTGTGTTGTTGGAACTTTGTCCTGCCAGGTGACCTCTCACTAAATGCTTCTTCAAACCAACAAACCTTTCCCCCATTCACTGAAAACTACAATGCCAGGCAGAACTCTAGGCTAAAACTATTTCCTCTCTGCAGGGGACTTTTTGCATGGAGCTATATTCAGTCACATGAGCCCTCATTTGCAGTCTGAAGGTGGTGCAGCCCAGACACAGGTTTACCAAGTCAGTGAGCTGTTCCAGGTTATAGCATGAGTCATAAGGGGCAATGTTTGATGAGCACCGCACTGGTTCACCTACTGCTTGCCTGTGTAGCCTATTATTGTTGCACAGAGAGTCTGCATGCAGAAGCTCTGATCTGGTCGTGGCACCATATTTGTGAATTCATGCACTGCCTTGCAGTCTTGTCAACTGCAGAGAAGTCGAGATGATGAGGGCACCACCACTGACAACTTGTTGTTGTTCCTGTTCACGGATCCCCCCCTTCATCTACATAAATTCACTGGCTGTCTGCAAACGCTTTAAACATACAGTGGTGTTTTGCAGTAAGGCTCAGAGGTTTCCTGTCCCCAAACCATACCTGGTCTGGTACATGCATCCCAATGCATCTTGGATTCAGACCTGACTTCTGCTAGATGCAATCTTAATTTATATTGCGTACTCTGAGCACAAGATATGGGTTGTGTTGCCGCAGCAGAATACGTTCACCTCTGTCTAAATGTGGCATCTGACAGTCCTCTGAAGGATGTTGCTGAACAGATCTGAAGGAAGCTGACGTTTGATCTATATTAAGGACTCTGTGTAAATAGGACTGTTGGGGAGAGTTCCACAATAAGCTCAGTGTTCACAGTGAGTCTAGCAAAGCAAATAATTAATTAACTCCTGCATGTCTCCCTGTGATCCAACACACGGTGTGGCTTTCAAACATCGCTTTAGACGCTTACCCACTCTCCAAAGCTGACTTACCTTTGAAGCATGTGTCCACTGTTCTCATGCCAAGGTCTCGGGCAAGGCTAGCCTCCACCATGTCAAAGCAGGTGAGGAGGAGAAACAAAACAGAAACCTAGCCTTCACACAGCAACCTCCAGTTCTCATGCAGTTGTCTTTTCATTTGCACATAAGGCAATTGCACATAAGGCAGGGTTCCATCAGTAGTGTACCTAAAGGAGTCCAGGGGAACGTGTTTCAGGGCAGCAAAGGAATAGGGGTGGCATTCAGTGCTCCTCCCCATGCTGATCTCTTTGAGCTCAGCTTGGCACGCCTTGCCATGCTGCTCCATGCTACCCATGTGCTTGGCCTTCCTCATGAGGCATTCCAAGGGCTGGAGAGGCAGCAAGTGGCCTCTCTGACCCACCTCATGGGGGATGCCACAGGCATCGGGCTGGCAGTTCCAGGTGGGGGGCAGCACCTCTGGAGGGGCACCCCTGGGCACCACAGTAACTAGCACTGGGCTGCACACCCGGTACAGAGCCGACTGCTAGTTTTGTACACATCAATGGAAAAGTGGCTCTCTGCCGTTTTGGGGCATATTGTATTGCGTCTGACTGAGCGGTTCAAAAAGCACACAGTCCAATCTTGCAATCAGTCATACAACAGACATTTCTCATTCATACTTGCTAGAACAAGCCAGATACATCCCAGCTGCAGGCTGCACTAAGAGGCAGGGGGCCTTCTACATAACAAGTTGTGGAATTAGCATTTGCATGGAGGATATTGAGTGTGGACAGTTGGCAACCTTCAGTCTCGGAAGACTATGGTATCGTGCTCTGGATGGTGGTTCTGGAACAGCGTCTAGTGTGGCTGAAAAGGCCGATTCGGGAATGACAATCCCTTCCACACTGGGAGCAAGTGTAGCGTGTCCCTGGTCTGTCTCCCTGGCTATGGGCCTTCCTTCTTTGCCTCTTACCCTCAGACTGTTGGCCCAGTGTCTCTTCAAACTGGGAAAGGCCATGCTGCACAGCCTGCCTCCAAGCGGGCCCCTCAGAGGCCAGGGCTTCCCACCTGTTGAGGTCCACTCCTAAGGCCTTCAGATCCCTCTTGCAGATGTCCTTGTATCGCAGCTGTGGTCTACCTGTAGGGCGCTTTCCCTGCACGAGTTCACCATAGAGGAGATCCTTTGGGATCCGGCCATCATCCATTCTCACAACATGACCGAGCCAACGCAGGCGTCTCTGTTTCAGCAGTGCATACATGCTAGGGATTCCTATTGAGTGTGGAAAACACTTCACATGGATTGCTGTCCCTTACAGTGCAATTCTACGCATGTCTACTCAGAAGTAAGTCCCATTGTGTTCAAAGGGGATTACTCCCAGGAAAGTGCACACAGTCACTTTAGTACACCAGATCTAGGCGTTCTCATTCAGCCTCTCTACCCTTACGCCACTCTTCTCTGCCTGAACTCATAGCATCAAAAGGAGACATTCACACAGAGGCAGTGGAAAACCTTCTCTAATCCTCAGTCCTGAAAACCACTCTCCCAAGTGTCAGGCCAAGCAAAGTATCCTGTAGCCACCAGATCTCCTGGTTACCCAGTTAGACTAGGTGACCGAAACCATCACTATTAATCTGTCCCTGCCTAAGGTATCTTCTCTTCCAGCAGCTTTGCTAATGTCTCTCACCAGAGCGCTCCGGCTCATCCTTGCATGTGATAGAGCTCTTCCTTTTCAGCCATTCAGCTGAAGGTCATTTGTTTGGAAGATCTCTTGACGACTATAAAAAAAAGTAGCATGTGAGGAACAAAACAATCCATTATTCCTCTCCCAGCTCCCAATGCAATAACCAGCCCTTTCCTTGAGCACAGTCCCACAGTGCGGGGATATTATACAAATGAAAAGCATTAAGACCATTTGCATAACATTCATTGCTTCCCCTTCTTTACTGATAAAATCTGGGGTGATGAATCTCTAAGCAGTGTTTCCCAAACTGAGTGGAAGTTTTTTTGTTGTTGTTGTTTTTTTGGAATTAAAAATGGAGACACAATTCACTCTGATGCATGAAAACATTTACTTGAATTAGCCACCCTTGGATCGGCATATCCCCTGTGTTTCTGCATGACATGAGTTATTGATATGAGCATGCTTCATCACCCATGCAGGGATGTACCAGGCAGCCTCCTTTTATAGCTCCTTTTATTTCACTGTACTAGGACCTGACTGACAAGCCCATGCCATGAGCTAGGACCTGACTGACAAGCACATGCCACCACTGGACCAACTGCGGATGCCTACCCTCAGGGAAGATTGGGCTTGCCCACTGTGTTGCTGGCAGCCACCACGAACCCTCCCCCCCGCCACACACAATGTCCCTGAAAAGCATATATCTGGGGCATTGTGGCAAAAAAAATGATGGTTACCAGTGGGAGATGCCATTTTCCTCCACAATGCCCCAAGAACAATGCCTATGTTGGAGGCATTGTGGGAAAAATATGGCAGCTGGCAGCCTTTCAGAGGAGTGAAAAAGACCAACCACCTCTGCTGCCACCAAAGTAACAACACCCCCTCCAGTGAAACTAAGGATGAACCCAGAGGCTCCTTCACGCCCCTCTCAGTGGAGGCAAAGTCTTACAGCCCTCCATCCATACCTAGAAAAGGCTCACACACACATTTACTATTGTTATAAATTATATCCAGTATAGCATCTCCAATGTACCTGGCACTTTACAACAGATGAGAGGCTAAGGCCCCGTCTCAAATGGATTGCCACCTCGAAATAGACACAAGGAATATGGCCGGGGGAGAAGATCACATAACAACCTGGATCAGGCCAAAGGCCCATCTAGTCCAGCTTCCTGAATCTCACATTCGCCCACCAGATTCCTCAGGCAGCACACAAGACAACAAGATACCTGCCTCCTTCTGCCACTCCTTTGCATCTGGCATTCTAAGACAGCCTCCTGTCTAAAACCAGGAGCTTGCACATGGCTCGTAACCTGTGATGGGGAGGGAAGGAGAAGAGAGTGGTAGAGACTTATTTATTCTTATTATTAAAAAATAAATAATCCTGGCAGGGACATTATCAAAATCACATTGTCATCTGGCCCTCAGTTTCCTGGGCAAATGTTGCATGAAAGGGTTTTGTTTTTGCACAGGCACCCATGAGTTAAAACATGTAAGAGTCCTGCACTTGCAACAGAATACCAATGGTGAACTGCCTTCCTAAGAATGAATGGTGAAGGGAGTCAGAAAAGATGCAGGTGAACAGAACAGGCTTGAAGGGAGGGGGGTAGAGAAAAGTGCTGAAAAATAAATCAAAAGGAACCAGAGGACAGCAAAGAAAAATGGCGATGGAAGTTTAAAAGGTGCATCTCTTTCTTTGGTCTATTTGTCTTGCAGCATTTCTGTGCAACGGTGTCTTAGAGGCAGAGAGTGTGGGTGGGTCGGAGAGGTGATGTCTCACTTCCAGCGCTAGAGGGAGTGACGAAATGTATCATGCTCCAAAGATCTTGGGGCTCCGCACTGAAACTCTGACATGATAATTTGTTATTGCCTGCCTCAGTCCGGAGACTGAGAGGAAGGCATTAAATATAGGGAAACAGAAAGAAAAGAACAGAACAGAAAGGCAAAGTGGCAGCTTATGTTACTTTTCTCCTCTCTCTTGAGTATACACACACAAACACACAATTCCTCCTTATTGTAGCCAAAGGCTGCTGCAATTTATGTATGCTCACTAGAAAGTAAGCCTCATCAAAATCAATAAGACCCACTTGTGAGTCAATAGGTTTACATCACTGTCCCAATTTACCAGGGACAGTTCCTACTTCCTGGAGCCTGTGTCTGTTGCAACTCAGTCCCTATTTTTGCCTTTGGGGAATGCCTTGCAAAAATTGTATTAGCATCCATTGCTGGAGTCATCATCCTTCAGGGCTCAAATCCCTTCCCAGTATCTCTAGAAGTTAAATCTCTGAATAAGAGGCAAACGCACCTGGGTCTCTAATGTGCATACGTTTCAATGCACATGCACGAACAGGAACCTGCCAGGTGGTATAACCTGTCATTTCATGTGCTGGCAAAGTTCATTTCCATAAATAGGGGGGTCCACATTCATGGATCCTGCATCTACTGATTCAGTTATTTTCAGATTGGGTCCTGGCTTCCGTGGGCCTCTCAATGCCTTATCAGGCATTTAAAATGTCACTTCTGGTTTCTCTGTGAACCCAGAAGTTGCACTTTTTCAACCTATGAGCTCAGTATGAGCCTGGCAAAGGCCGTGGACACATGTTTGCAGCCTCTGCTGGGCTCAGGAGCCCCCCCTGGAGGGGAGGGGGAGCTGAACTCCCATCGCCTCTGAAGGGTCCAGGCTGCAGGGATAGGAGTTTGCCCGTATTCACGATTTTGGCTATCCACAGGGACTGTTTCCTTGTTTCATAAGGTCCCTCTACCAAAAGGATCAAAATTTTCATGGGCTTCGGAGGGGTGGGATAAGGAAAAATCACTCCTCTCCTGTGCGAAGGAAAGTCCGTCCACCTGTAGAACTAACAGCAAAATCCCAAACAACTTTTCAGTGCGAATGGAGTCACAATGCAGCCCCAATGTAAGGGAACAAGTGTAAGCCCCAAGGTAAGAGAACAAAAGGATATGGCATGTACCCCACTGGCAAGGCTGCATCAACACCGGAAAATTAGTCAGTATTGGGATGTAACAGAATCCAGTCCTAGGTATTTAGGATTGGGTTGAAAAGGTTCATCTCATATCTCTGAACAGGTTTAGATGAATATATTCAAGTCTCTCAAGCATTTCTCACTAGTCACTATGTAAGTTATCCTACATTTGGCTTATCTGTATCTACCTCCCCTGGTGTGCTTCATTGGCTTTGCAAAATCCTGGATGGATGGATAGACAGATGGACCTCTGCTTGTGTATTCACATTTTCCCTCCCTCTCCACAGTGTTCTCAGTAATTAGTCAAAGATACATACCCACTTATAGCTAGACTCTCAAAGCAGCTTACAGGATAAAGCCATATTTAAAAAAAACAAACAACAACAACAAAAAAACACTCATGCAATAAAAACAATAAAAACTGCAACTAGCACATTAAAATACACACAGTTGTTTGAATTAAATTTCAGAAGCACACAAAACACCAGGCACCAGGCCAAAGAGCTGCATCTTGATCAACTTTCTACCACTTGATGAAGAGCAAGTGGATATAATCCAGAGGCAGGAAAACTGATTTATTTCCAGTTAGCAACGTATAACTGACGCCATAGTGGTGCAATCCCAAAGAAGTGCTGGATTTGGGTTGGGCTCATATGCGCCTTTGGGCCCAATCCTATCCAACTTTCCAGCACTGATGCAGCCCCAAGATATGGGAACAAACATTCCCTGACATTGAGGAGGCCACCATGACTGCCCCCCATCACCACTGGGTGCAGTGCACACCTTGTTGGCATGGTTGCATCAGTGCACAAAGGTTTGATAGGATTTGTCCCTTTGTCTTCTCATTGCTTGTTGGTTGGCAACCTTCAGTCTCGAAAGACTATAGTATAAGCCTACAGCACCCGGTATTCCCAGGTGGTCTCCCATCCAAGTACTAACCAGGTCTGATCCTGCTTAGCTTCTGAGATCAGACGAGATCAGACATGTGCAGGGTAACAGTTGCTCATTGTTAATTAATTGTTTGCGCTGACAGATTGCAATTCAACATTGTTGAAGCACTCATCAGACTAAAGATTTATGCCTGCCAGTCTCTTCTATCCTGTCATTGAGGAGTGAATGAATTATACATGGCGGGCTTCCCTAGTGACCAGATTCTACAACGAGAGGGCAATAATTGAGAAGACTCATTCCTAGACCTCTGTGGTCACCTGAAGGGAAGGGTTTTTTCACATGCTCAGAATACTTTATCATCATGACCAATCAATGTGCATTAAAAAGCATCCATGAAAGAAGAAAGTTGTTCACTTCCGTTCATGTTTAGGACTGGAGCATTATTAAAACTCAGGAAGGTTTTTTGCCCCTTTCTTAATCCCCCAATATTTTTTTCAGACACCAAACCTTTCCGTTCATCATTGGCATGCCCAGTTCAAGCTGCTGAGGGGTCAAACGAAAGGGATTTTAATGATAGCTGTCCCACAACTATGGAAACTCCCTTCCCATCTGATTTAAAGTTTCATCAGCCTTCCAGCTGGCTACTTACCAAAAGCACTTTCCTCCTTAAACTAGCTTTAATAGTCAGGGCTGCACAGAGTGAGGGCTTTTAGTTAACAGATTAAATAATACAACAACAGTCTTATATCTTAGTCCGTCAATATTATTGTGTTTGTGTTTTAATTGCTGCAATCTATTCTACGGATAAGGAAGGCACAGGAGATGGGGCGCTTCATGGTTTTTAATACTGTGGCTCTTGCAACTGCAACTTTCTAGCACCTAAGTAGAATCACGGATGTCCCCACGTGATTCAAAACACAGGGTGAGCAGAGTTCCACACTGTGCTGCGGTGCTTGTGTGAACAGCTGTATGTACGCAGGCCCCCTTCGGCTGAAAACTAACTGTATAGACAAATGGGGCACAGCCAGTGGGCATGGCTCCTGTTTGCTGTTTGCTCATGGCCCTGCTTGCCGGCTTTGCTGGGCATCCTGGTTGGCCACTGTCAGAATGTTGGACTAGATCAGGGGTGCCCAAACCCCGGCCCTAGGGCCGCATGCAGCCCTTGAGGCCTCTCAATGTGGCCCTCAGGAAGCCCCCAGTCTCCAATGAGCCTCTGGCCCTCCAGAGATTTGCTGGAGCCTGCACTGGTCCGACACAACTGCTCTCAGTGTGAGGGCGACTGACCTTTGGCGTGAGCTGTGGGATGAGGGCTTCCTCCACTGCTTGCTGTTTCACCTCTGCATTGCTTTGTGCAAGGCCTTTTATAAGCCTTGAGCTATTGCAAGACCTTCATTCATTCATATAAGTTCCATCTCCAATATATTCATTTATGTAAATGTATTCAAATTTTAATGTAAATTAGTTCTTTTTTCCCCCGGCCCCCGACACAGTGTCAGAGAGATGATGTCGCCCTCCTGCCAAAAACTTTGGACACCTCTGGACTAGATCCTCAGCAATCCCTGAGAATTTGCACAATCCCTTCACAGTTTTAACACCTGTAGCTGCAGAAAGTCAAATAGTAAAATCCAACAATTGTCTAAGTTCGACACTTCTTTTGCAGGAATAAAAAACCGGGGCACTATTTCTGGCACGTGTGTGTTTGTTTAAAGTAAATGTACATTTGTATGTGCCAGCTGTGTCGGCCTTGGATTTACAAGAAACTTGTACAACGACTAACACAGACAACACAGCTAAGCCCACTTCCCACAAACGGGTCACTTGGGCCTCCCTTGCTCCAATGCAAATCAAAATGTGATTTTCAAATTAAATGGACACTCACTTAAATTAGATCCCAAGCCTGCATTGAACACAGCATGTATGTGCTTACTGTGAACCCCTTGAAACTTTGCAAAAAATATGGGTCTGCAAGAAGACTTTGCAAGAAATATGGATGGATGAATATACTCTCGCACACTAAATCCCAACAGAAGAGCAAAATCCCACATGTATAACAAAAAAAGCGCCCCCTTGTGCCCACTGTGTTCTCTGGTTATATGTTGGGCAGCCCAATTCTGACACATGCTAGAACAGGCAGGCCATCTGCCCTGCCCCATATCCAGCGTGGTGTTGGGCTTGCCTATGGCCCAGCTTGGGGCAAGGGGAACTCACAACACCTTCAGTCTGGTGCACCAGCCTTTGGACCAGTTGGTATTGCGCCCTTAATGATATACCAAAATGAACCTTCAGTGGGAGTATAGCAAAAATAAAAGACTACAAACATTCCATCCCTCCAAAACAGTACTACAGCATTCTTGCTGCCACTTTCCTAACCATGCAAGATGACCTGCATTTATTACTTACGGGTCGCAGCTGGCAGGTTTTCAGTTGACCAATGCCAACAGTTGACCAATGCCAAGAGCGATGAGGGGGGAAGCTCTGGCATTTGGTGATGGATATTGGCCACTGTGAGCGTGAAAAATTGAGGACACACCATGTCATGCCTGGATTTCAATTTGAAGATAAATTTCTCCTATTCTGAGACTGGGAAGGATTGATTTTTTTTTAAAGGTAAATGGATGTTTTTCTTTCTCCACTTTCTCCCCCCTCACTTCTTTTTAAAGGGCAAGGCTTTATCAGAAAAAAAAAGAAGCACAAGAACCTAAATAATCTGGCCTGTTACTTGATGCTTCCTTCTTACTGCCCTGCATTGAGCAAGGCTAGGTGTGAGGTGGTTGTTCAGTTAGATATTGAAGAAACACAGCAAAATGAAAAGTTAGGGTCAAAAAACAAAACAATGAACAAGAATAAAAGGGGGACGAAGGAAAACATTCCGTTGAGCTGTTTCACCTAGTTATCTAAAGGTCACTGAACCTGTAATGTCTTGATTGAACATCCCACCCATTTAGTGTTGCTTGATGCTTAGTTTGTAAAATGAACACGTGTGGCGATGCTCTGATTTGCTCAAAACAATGAAGTCTGAGCTGAAAGCCTTGCACGCTCAATGACTATTTCTCAGGGCTATGAGCTGTGAGAATGGAATGCAGCCTCCACGGACAGGGGCCATTAAATGGAAGGCAAACAGCAAGAGAGTGCTGCTGCCTTCTTACATACTTGGTGGACATTTCAGAAGTAACTGGGTGGTCACTGTTGGAACAAAGAAAGACGCAGTGGTGTAGCCAGCGAGGGTGTGGGTTGGGATGCCCCGAGTTCTATCTGGGTTATAATTAAGTTGGGCTCACTCATGTCATATTGCAGCTGGGACTCGCCCAAGGGTACCTAGTTTGTTCATGGCAAAGGCAGAATCCAAACTGAGGAAGCCCTGATTTGCTGCTGAGTCTCTCACAGCACAATCCTATGCATTTCTACTCAGAACTAAGAGCACAATCCTGAGGGCACCCTTGGCCAGTGCAAGTCCCTTGTGCTGGCCAAAGAGTGTTGTGAAAGTGCCGTAAAGCACTTTTGTGCCACTCTCGGGTTAGGTAGGCTGGTGCGCGAACACACGCTGGCCTCCCTGCACCAACATGAGCTCTGGGGCCTGGTAAGTTTGCGTCAGCTGAGCTCAGCCAGCACAGGGGTGGGGAGGTGTGGGGACGGCGGGGAGGAGGCAGGTGTTTCAAGGTGGGCAGAGTGTTGGGTGGAAGGCATTCTGCATTAAATTCCACACTGAATGGTATATAACATGATGGCATTATTAAAAAATACCAAGCTTTTCACAATTTTGGCCACCAGTGTCGAGTTCAGGTTGTTGCCCCCTAAAGCTTGTTGCCTGGTGCAATTGCTACCCCCTGTGCCCCCTTAGCTATGCCACTGCTACCAGGGATTTGAAATCTCCAAAAAGTCTGTTGTAGGCCCTATCTTTTGTCAGCAACTCACATTAAAAAAAAAAAAAAAAACTTTTCTTTTAACATTTGCTTTTGATTGAGTATTGAGGAAAACCTTTCTGTCCGATGGGTTATTTTTATGAAAACAAGTGGCATTTGTGTGTACTAACTGAAGTTTCCATATGTTCGTTTGGGTGAAGATATATAGTCTCCATCTTTGACATATTCCATTGTCGCTATCCATGAATCTATGGCAAGACATGACACACATAGTAAATTAAAATGGAAGTGTTTCGGGCTGAGATAATCTATTGGCTGCAATGAGAGATAGATTGGCTAAGGAATCGGCAGCCTTGGCAACATGCCATAAGCCGCATACATCAAAATCATAACTTTCGGCACGTAAATCAGGAGTCCTCTAGAAATGCCCCCCCCCCCACTGTGGAACTCTCAGCAAAGCCAGATTGTTCCCTCTGCTCCTCTCTTTTAAACAAGCAATTAATAATTCTTTTTGCCTTATTAGCCATTGCACTATACCAGTGTGAAAATAAGCATCACCTTATCAGAATCCTACCAACTACTTCTCAGCATAACAGAACTAAGTTGTACAAAATGGTGCAAGCATAAGTATTTATCAACCACATGATAGTTCATCACATGAGGATCAGGTGCTAAGAGACTTGTGTTACATTAGGTTTCTTGCCTTTTGTGTACATTTGTATTATTTTCATTTGCCTTTATTGCTGGTGTGTCTTACTATTGAATGTTTAAAAAATAATAATTAGTTCCCCCTGTCCCTCCCCAGTGGCTCGCTGAGTTCCACAGAGCATAATACAAGCAGAGAAAAAAAAAAACCCACTCTCAAATACACACACTGTCCTCCATGCCTTGCAGGAGGAAGGGGACACAAACTGAATACTAAGATACCTTGTGAGTCTGCGACAAGCAGGTTTTTTTTTCTTTTTTTTCCTAAGCACTCGCTCTTCATCCACAGGTCTATTTGGCACTCATCCCAGTACAGCTGAACATGGCTATTAACTGCTATGGGTGTTGCTCAGGCAGCCCCTCTGGGCACCTCACTCTTCTGCTAGTGAAATGGAGAACGAGCCTCTGCTCATTCCCAATGAAGGATGCCAGCTGAAAACCCAAAAGGTTGAAAAATAAAGCAAGTTTCTGTCCTGCATTCTCAGCCTCGGTCTAATCTTTCCCAGGGACATGGCAAGACCCTCTTCCCCCCCCCCCAACTTCTGTCTCTATGGAACTGCAGAGATACCTGTGAGGACTATGCAGCTACTTCCTCACATTTTGCAGGTTGAAAATTAGGAGATGTATTTTTGAGGACATAAATTCTGATTACTATTACTCACATGTACAGTAGTCTCAGACTTCCTCCAAAGAGCTCAGGGCAGCATACATGAGATGGATAAAGGATACACTTTATCCTTACTAACAAACCTTGGAGGTAGATAAAGCTGGAGGATAGTGACTGCCCCAACAACATCCAGTGAGCTTCATGAATGATCAGGAGTTTGAATCCGTGTCTCCCCACGCCTAGTCCAAGACCCCAACCACAATGGTTCTCATGCCTCAGCAATACCCTGGGGGTAATTCATGAAAAAGGTATCGGTTATCTAACAGTGCTGGCCCTCTCCTTCACTGAAACAATTGGGCAAAAGGTGGAACGGCAAGGCTGGCCCATCCATGAGGCCAACTGAAGCTGTTGCCTCAGGCAGCAGGACTGGCACCCCTTCTCCTCCTTTCTTCAGGACTTAAGGAAGGATAAGGAAGATTTTTATCATGAAAAAGCACCCTAAGAAAGGGGGAACTCTTGAGTGTGTAGGTCTGTGCCTGTCAGGTGAGTGAACTCAGTACTTCAATTTATGGCAGTGGGAGGAGGAACAATTAGGCTTTTCTGGACTACAACTGTTCCTCTTCTTAAAACAAGCTCCCATTTTTTTAAACGGAAACTGTAATGTCCCAATCACAAATTAAGATGCTAATTTCCCCCTCAAACCCTAGGTGGGATGAACCAGTGCAGTAGATGGGACGGTGCATCCACTGGCTCCACACTGGCTACAGTCCTAGCATGCATGCGCAAAAGGGACCCAGGAACAACGGGAGAGTGTCCTATTGATTGAGCAGATATACCAGCAGCCCAATACCTGTTCATTCAAACAGTTCTTCTCCATGTGTACAATATATCCGTATACGTTGTTAAGTGGCAAGCTTGGCTCTATACTGTATGCACATTCAAATGCACGCCTGCAAAGAGTATACTCCCAAAAGGGAGAATTACATATAAAATCAAGAACTTTGCCTTTAGAGGATTTCCATTTGGGCCGAGGCATTTACATGTGCCTAGGTACACTGCAGACATGCGCTACAAGTAGACCACAGCTGCGATACAAGGACATCTGCAAGAGTGATCTGAAGGCCTTAGGAGTGGACTTCAACAGGTGGGAAACCCTGGCCTCTGAGCGGCCCGCTTGGAGGCAGGCTGTGCAGCATGGCCTTTCCCACTTTGAAGAGACACTTGGCCAACAGTCTGAGGCTGAGGCAAAGAAGGAAGGCCCATAGCCAGAGAGACAGACCAGAGACAGACTGCACTTGCTCCCGGTGTGGAAGGGATTGTCACTCCCGAATCGGCCTTTTCAGCCTCACTAGACGCTGTTCCAGAACCACCATTCAGCGCGCGATACCATAGTCTTTTGAGACTGAAGGTTGCCAACATGTGTTTGAATGCCTGTATGGCAAGGACATAAAGACATTTGCTGTCTCCTACTGAATGTGGGTTCACAGTACACTTGGGGAGAAGCACTGCTCGCATGAACAGCATTCAAATGTTCAATTAGTCAAAGTATTCTGAAAAGGGATTTCAGGTTTTATTCACCTGTTGACAATCTACTTCTCTGTGGTTTAATTTACTGATTTCTCCACCTAAGTCAGGATTCTCAGGTGGTGTCCTTGCCATACCAAACATTTGACAGTAGTGCAGCAGCTGGAACCAAGGCTACCAGGAGGAACTCCACACCCCAGACACTTGAAATACAGCCACTATTAAGCATGTGAACTCTGAAGAGCGAGAAGAGCTCATAACAAAATTAACTGCCTAGTTAATTCCAGAGTTCTTAAAACGCATGTGAAGTCTATTAGCAAGTATACACACAAAGACCTCTACACTTCTTTCAATGAATAGCTATGAACCCATCCTGTTGGCATCACACACACAGACTGCACAAGCAGATCAGTTCTGAGCTGTCCCACTGTCACTGTCTAACACAGACTGCAAATACAAGGGGAGAGACCTTGCATTTTGCACACGATGCCATGCAGCACTACCCAGATATAAATATCTGCAGAAAACCCTGATAACTTGCAATTGTCTTATAGAAATCCATTTGACTTCCCTTGAAAATTCTCAGGTATTTCTCGGTGGGAGGAAAGTTGCTTCAAATTTCACCAGCTTGAAAATTTCAGCGCCATCCCTAATAGTCCTGCCCAGTACAATCAATTCAGTTTGACGCTCCACATAGTTCTCAAGTGCCTGTAAGTACCTAGGAATTTGTCCAAGTATTGGGTCCTCCTCATCACAAGAGGATGACAGCCGTTCTCACCTTGCAGAGAGAGTTATGAGGATAAATCCAGTTTGGGATTCATATGGGGAACGTGTAAGAACCACCAGGAAAAATGCAAAGGGATGAGAGTGTTTGCTTAAACTCTTTTTCTAGATGTGTCTTAAATCTTTGCCCAGCATTTGCTTGCTTGCTTTCTCCTTCTTTTTATTTTCTTGGCATTTATTGGACCCTCGGGTGCTTTTAAAAGGACCCTTGGCTCTCAGAGAGGCCAAGTAGATGGTGCTATTTCATTGCTTCTGCAGTTTCTAACAGGGTGCTTTTTCAAAAGTTATGTTTGCTCTGACACTGCTGTAAAGACAGATGCTGAGGATAAGATACAAAGATCAACAAGGCAGGTTTATACCCAACAGTATCCCTAAGTACATGTAATTAATCTCTTGTAGATAAGTGAATGACTGTCATTCATTTATATGGGGGAAAAGGAGAGTTGTGTGCTTGGGGACAGGGAGGCCTGATGCAGGGTTCTGGATCCAGCAGAGCAGAGCTCTGCTAGTCCTGCACCCTCCCCCACCCTGCCTTTTCCCACCCTCTCCCCACCCCAGAAAGCCTCCCCCCAGCCCTGACTCACCTCTGGCACCTGGAGTTGGCCCTTGCTCTGGGTGGCATGCGGTGGGCTTCCGGCCAGGGCTGAGCTGACACTGGCACTGACCTAGAGCCGAGTCTCATGGGAGTGCCTTAAAGCATGTTTGTGACACATCCAAAAATGTTTGTGACAAATCCAAAAATCCCTTGTGCTGGTGTCGCTGCATCACCAAGCTGGGATTTAGGTACAACTGGGTTATAAGTGACTTTGGGCAAATTACCATCTTTCAGCCCAACCTACCTTACAGGGTTATTGTGAGGATAAAATATGGAAGGAGAATCTGAGCTCCTTGGAGGAAGGGTGGGACAGAAATGAAAACGGTTGGTTGGAAGGTTAGTAGGAAGAAAATCAGATGGAGATGGAAATGAGGTCTAAGCTTAGAGTGGTTTCTCATTCCATCTCTGCCTTAGCAGTGCAGTGTGAGCACTACGTCAAAACATCCCTCGAATCAGTATCTCAAAACTTAAATTAAGCCAATCAATTTCTATCTCAGAGATTTGCAGGTATCTAAGGTAAGGAGCCTCACAGCCAAATCCTATTCAACTTTCCATCCATGGTGTAGTCATGCCAATGGGGTGTGCGATGCATCCTGTGGTGGGAGGGTAGTTATGGAAGCCTCCTCAAGGTAAGGGAACATTTGTCCCCTTGCCTTGGGACTTCAAGGCAGCTGCACTGGCACTGGAAAGTTGGATTGGGCCCTCAGTCAGTGAGCACCCGTAACCTATTATTTTTCCCTCTTGTCTAACACCAGAACCAGGGGACATTGACTAAAATTCAGTGGCAGGAGAGTCAGAACAGAAAGAAGAAAACATTTCTTTACCCAGTGAGTAATTAATTAGTGAACCTCCTTGCCACAGGATGTGGAAAGGTACCTGGCCTAGATGACTTAAGAGGGTATTGGGCAGATTTGTGGAGGGAACGTCCATTACAAGTTACAGTCCGTGATGACTATATGCAACCTCTGGGTTTTAGAGGTAGGTTAGCTCTGAATGCTAGGTGCAAGGAAGTAGAATCAGGATACAGGTCTCTTGTTGTCCTGTGTGCTCACTGAGGCATCTGGTGGGCCACTGTGAGATACAGGAAGCTGGACTAGATGGGCCTTTGGCCTGAGCCAGCAAGCCTCTTTGTATGTTCATAGAGCGATGGGCCAGGCATATTGGGAATTCTCTTGCACCCTCTCTGACCTCTTTGGGTGCTGCATACAGAGTGAGAATAGCAGCACTAGAGAAAGGACAGTACAATAAATGACATTTTATTAACAGAAGCAAAGATGTACCTTGCAAAAAAAAAACACATTGGAAATGTGACAACAAGCCAGTAGGAGAAGCCAGTACAGGAATGTATAATGATAACGTGCAAATTAACTGCTATTATTAAAACTTGAGATGGCAATGATATAGTAATGACTTACTTTCTTGATGACAGGGGGAAAAATTATTAATGATCCTTCAGAAAATATATCACCCAAAAATATTACTACTGGCGCAATGGCATTTGGTGCTTAGGTTGTTAACTGCAATTCAGTTGATGGACAGTTCATGATCAGGTGTTCCCTCCCCCCCCCCCAGGTGTTCTTGTGTTGATTTACCAATGAAGAACAAGTGTATCATTAATTGATTTTTTGTTAGTAATTTCTGTAACTGAAAAGAAGGGAGAAAGAGGGAGGGGAGAGAGAAAGAGAATGACTATGTTTGCACTGTTGATTACATTCTAAGGATCTGGGGACCTTTGCCATAGTCTAGAGCAGGGGTGCCCAAATCCTGGTCTGGGGGCCAACTGCGGCCCTTGGGGACCCCCGTTTTGACCCGCAGGCAGCCCCCTGTCTCCAATGAGTCTCTAGCCCTCTGGAGAATTGCTGGAACCCGTGCTGGCCTGATGTGACTACTCTCAGCACGAGGGTCAACTGCTTGACCTCTCATGCAGGCTGAGGGTTCCCTCTGCTGCTTGCTGTTTCATGTCTGTAAAGCAGTAGCGGCGGCAAAGGCCAGCCTTGCTTTGTGAAAGGTCTTTTATGTTGGAGGAATCTTAAAAATTGGTTTCCTCTTTAGGGGGGAAGCAGAGTAGCTTCAGCAGCAGATCCCCCCTCTTGCTGGGAATCAACCCCAGGGAAGCTCCCACACCTGGCTGACTGCTAATTAATAAAAGACAAATGACAATGGCTGGTTGAGGTTTCAAAAGAAGTCATTTACTCACGGTCCCATAGAAGCATGTTTACAGCATCTGATTATGATCAGAGGTTACACTAAACTTGAGATAACAAGGCCCTGGAGCTGCCTCGTCCTGCGTGTGCCATGTGGTCAAGATGGCGGTGCCAGCAGAGTCCTGCTGTGATCCATCTTGTCAGGTCAGTGTTCAGCGAGAGGCAGGAGAGAAACAGAGCGTGCTCAGAGAGAAGGGAAGGTTATATAGGGTCTGGGCCACACCCCCACATAGGTCACCAAAAGGGGACAGGTAAAGTGTAGGGTCACTGGGCCATGGCTTAACCCTTTCAGGACAGTATCCTGCCACCTCTGGACAGCAGACGGAGTTGCACCAAACTCCAACATTTTATACGCCAAGCTATTGCGAGACCTTCATTCATTCATATATGTTCCATCTCTAATGTATTCATTTATATAAATTTATTCAAATTTTAAATGAAAATTAATTGTTTTTTCCCAGCCCTCCTCACAGCGTCAGAGAGATGATGTGGCCCTCCCGCCAAAATATTTGGACACCCCTGGCCCAGAGCTTCAAAATATTCTTAACAAATGGGGAAAATGTGAGGAAAGGGTTGTAAAGCAGGTTTGCATGTAGATGGTCCCAGATTCAAAGACCCTTGCCTGAAACTCTGTAGAATCAGACAATGCTGTGCTAGATGACCAATGGTTAAAGTCAAAAGAAGGCTATACCCTGTATTCCTAAGTTGGAAAAGGAATAGCTTTCCACACTGGAACAAATGCAGTTGAATTAGCCCTCCTTATAAGCATTCCCCTTATACTCATTGAGTAAGAGGAGAGGGGTGTGGAAATATGCTAGGTAGCCACTCCCTGAACTCATTCACCTGTTATCTGCATCCCTTGAGCATCTGTGCCTTCGGTGCTCCTTTGCAAATGGTCCTGATGAACTCGGGATGTTCTAAACCACACAGTGGAACTCTTTCCCATGTTCAGCACCGTCTTTGGCAGAACATCACATGGCAAGGCTTCTAGTGCATGGCTAGCAGATGCATGAGGACAGGGGTCACGGCTAGCTGTCATGCTCCACTTTCAGGCATTTTAATATGAGAGGGTATCCTGTGAAGAGGACTACAATCTTGCCCCTTTTCCAAGGACGGTAATTTGGGACTGGTGTTGTCTCCTGAACCAACTATAGCCTCAAACCCAGAAAAAGCTCATACAGCCAAACACTTTCTTCAAGGGTCCCTTCATATCTAGGGACACCAAGGCACAAAGGACTCTAAAGCAAGTGAAAAAGTCACCCAATTAAACAACTGAGAAGTATAAACACCAGAAATTCCAGTCCTTTCTATAAATAACTCTTGTCCTGCTTATTGCAGTAAGTTACGTTTAGCCTTGCTTAACTCCAGGAATTGGCACTTGAGCCAGGTTGACTCAACTTGAGTTGCGCAAAAACGCTGTTGACTCAAGTTGTGGACATCATGGACCCTGACGTGACTCACGACTCGGGGCCAGCATCTCGAAAAGTGTTGGGTGACTTGAGTCCAACTGACTTGTGTGTGTTATGGCTTACTTTTCTTGCAGCTTCTGCTTCGCGCCAAAGACCTCATGGGCGATCCAGAAGCAGGCATTCTGAAGGACAGAAGCAGACATGGTGGGAAGGTAGGTTTCAGGTTTTTTTGGGGGGGGGGGGAAGCTATAAAATTTTTCTCAGGGAAGCCCTTCATTTGCAGCTTGACTCATTTCTCAAATTGACTCATGACGCAACTCAAAATCACTCTAAATTTTGCTCACATAGAGCCACGACAGGCGTATGCTATGACTCAAAAGTTGAGTCATAGGGTCACTGACTCGCAACTTGACTCGTGACTCGGGCTCAGTGAGCGGAGCACACCCCTAGGGTGTTAACACTGTGGTATTTTCATTCCAACTGTTCCTTCCCTCCTCTGATCGCTTTGCTGCTGCAGCAGTCAGAGACAGAGAGCCAAGGTGAAATTCTGACTTCCTGTCATCCCCCATGACAGCTGTTAACCTTTTAGAATGCTGATTGCAGGAGGTTGCTGAGGGGCTCCTGGTTACACTACAGTAGCAACTCCATGGCATGAAGATAGATTTCCCTACTACGTTTTACAGATAGAAATGCAGGCCATATTACCAAAGGTATCTATCAAAGTCCCCATCCTGTCAGCGAAGGTTTAATCATGTTGGCCATCCATGGCCAAGCCAGACCGGCTCTATTACTAAGCAACACAAAAGAGAGAGAAGGGCAGGTGGGTGGCAGAGGGAGGAGAAGAGAGATGGAAGACCTTGGAAGGAAAAGCTGCCTTTTACAAATGAGGTCCAGCATGCAAAGGTACTGAATGTGATGTGTCAGGGAGGGAAAGAACCAGCAAGTGTACTTGGGGGGAATCCAACTGACATTAATTTATTTGGATTTTACAACAACCAATATCCAATATCCAAATCCTATAACGTTGCAGCAAAAAGAAGCTCTCGCACATTATACTCACAACTCTTTTCTATATCCGGACAATTGTCTTATATTTAGTTCAAAGCAGTTCACTGCTTCGGCCCAGTCTCTCTTTCTCATTATAAACCCGTCTTGACTTTTGCTACTCCACCTACAACCACTTGTAGATCTCCTGCTCCCATAAACGGCCCTTTTCCTTCTCCCTGACCCTCTCCCCAGAACCACTGGTATGAGATCAGTTGTCCTTCGACCCCTTGCTCAGACTTCACCACCTCTAAACCTCCCAAGACTAACCATCCTCGTTATAAACCAAAATGAGGCTTCACCGCATTCACGTAACAATAAAACATGGTTGGCAACCTTCAGTCTCGAAAGACTGTGGTAGAAGCCTACAGCACCCGGTATTCCCAGGCAGTCTCCCATCCAAGTACTAACCAGGCCTGACCCTGCTTAGCTTCCGAGATCAGACGAGATCAGGCATGTGCAGGGTAACAGTTGCTGCCTAACAATAAAACATAGGAGATTTTAAAACATGAAGGTTGAAATAACCTATATAGTGGTTCTCAAACTTTTTAGCACTGAGACCCACTTTTAAAGCGACACTCTATCAGGACCCACCTAGCGTTATGAAACTTTTTTTTAAAAAGATGATCTAGAAAGAAAAAAAATTATAAATTATGTTTTATTTATTTATTTGCAAAAAAATTTGGTCCATTTCTCATAATGAGGCAGCCCTAATAAATAGTCTCAAGGGCTTAGTCATGTGACCCAGCCTTCACATGACCCTATTATTTGTCACTGACAGACTTGGAGAAAGCACACCAGAAAAAAGGCACTCATATATTTATCTACCTATATTTGCACAAGCTTTATTTACACCGCAGGAGCTCAGCTCTTTGCAGGACAATTAGCAGTTATCTGATTTTTTGAATAGCCTCAGGGCTTGAAGCAATCTGATCTTTCCATCATCAGTGTTTTCACTGGAGGTTTTGCAAGACCCACCAGAAAACAAGTTGCAACCCACCAAGTGGGTCCCGACCCACAGTCTGAAGAAACGCTGATCCAGAAAGCTTACATCAATCTGCCTTCTAGCAGGAGCCTCAATGAAATTGGAAAAAAAAACACACACAACCAAAACACACAAAAAACACAATCACCTAGATTCCCACACATTTAAAACATGTTAACTCAACCACACATGCGTACCCATAGCCTATGACATCCTCATAGGAGCTTCAACTGAAAATGCTTTCACTCTGTGTACACACAAAAGAACCCCCAGATGATGCAGCAAGAAAAGGTAAATTCTGAATCCAGGCAAGAACGATACTGCTCTAGGTGCCCACCTCCCATCTCCTGAGAATGGATCATCACAGGAGGTCATGTTCACTGAAGCTTGGTGCAAGTATATGTAAACCCAGCCTACTGCTGTGCCACTGAAGTCCCTCTGTGGCCCTAGGAAACAAAGGTGTTGGAATAATGTATCCTGCCAGCACTCGTGGGGTCTGCGTGGGCGGACGAGCACAGTGGGAAAGAGGAGGATTATTTTCAGGGTCATTACAACCGAATTGCCAAAGGACAACTCTTTAATTGGCCATTTCCAAGGAGACAGCACGGAGGAGTGTGCTGGGCTATCAAAAACACTCCATAATGCAAGCTCTTGTATCTACTGTGGAAGACTGTCTCTCAGCCTCCTCTCTTCCTTCCTTCCTCCCAAGGCCTAGGAAGAAACAAGTCTCTTTCGGCTTCCATGCATATGCCAATCATGGCAGAGCTGTTCTGGCTAATTATTTTTATTCTTAGTAAGCGGTATGAAATGAAGAAAAAAAAAATAGGACATATTCTGTCTCTCCCTCTGCCCAGCGTGGATTAATGAATTGAATACATTACAGCTGCATGTCAGGGGGATCACCATCACTGGATGTCACCAAGGCAGCATTTTCTGGCAGCCTCCACAACTTATGTGCTACTCCCCTTCTTTTTGGAATCCTGCAAGAAGTTGTGGGTAACTCCTCCTTGACCCACCTTTCCATCTCCATGCATTTAAGCCAGGGGTCTTCAAACCCCGGCCCAGGGGTCAGATGCGGCCCACGGCAAGCCTTTATCTAGCCTGTGGCCAGCCTAAACAATGTCTACAGAGGACTTCATTCTGTTTGATTTAAATAAATACATTAGAGACGGTTTAAGCAAAGCCATGCCAGGAGAACTTAAATACTTCCACTGAATCAATAAGGGCAAATACCACACTTGGGGGATGGATCTAGCCAGTTAAAAAAAAAAAAAAAGGTGCAGAAACTCACAACTTGTTAATCTTTTATTTATTTATATATTTATTTTTAAACTGAACTTTGAGGAGTTTTGCAGCCTCAACTGGCCCCCCTTTTGGCAACTGGCAACCAACCTTTATATTTTGTAGCCATGGAGCACTTCCCTTCCTAAAAAAAAAAAAAAAAAAAAAATTATTCCTCATAGGGATTTGAACCCCTAGCCTCTGGCTCCACAGACCAGCACTTTAACTGAGCCATAGGAACTCTTAGACTCAAAGTGTTTGGAACTAATACTTGAGGTGCTGATGGCCACCAGCTGGGCTCAAGACCTTATATATTAGTTCTGAGCATTTTGACTACAGGCTTTCCTATAGCCCAATGGAGAGAGTGCTGGGCTGTGGAGTACGAGGTCAGAGGTTCGAATCCCTCCCTCAGTGAAAGGGAAAAAAAAGGTGCCGAAACACAGTTCTGGTGCGTTCTATTACAAAAAAAGCCCTGGATCTAGCTCAGGACTGTGAAGGGAAATCATGTTTAAGGCTTCCCTTATTCAGGCCTGACCCTCCTTCCCCTGCTTATGCGAAGAGAACCAAATTTATATCCTGACAATAATCTTCCGATAAAAATAATAATAATAACTTTATTTTTACCCCGCCTTTCTCCCCAAAGGGACTCAAGGCGGCTTCCGATCCTGGCAGCCATCTTCAGTGCATCTCCCATCCCCTGAGAACTGTCTGCTCCCCCCCACAGGACCCACATTTTTCAAACTGTAGATCAGTACCCATTAGGTGAGTGGCAAGCCAATTTCAGGTGGGTCCCCATGCATTTCAATGCACATTTTATTTTTAATAAATTAGACTTGATGCTACCATGGTATGTGACTGCATTTGGGGAAATGTTACAGAACTGTTCTTTTTAACAGGCCACTATGTATATTCTTTTAACAACGATAAACAATGGGGCTTACTTCCAGGTAAGTGTGGATAGGACTGCAGCCTTTGGGACTTTTTCTTAAACACTTGCTGATCTTATTGAAACAGTTGCAAGTGCTTGGAAGGCTAGGAGGGTTCTTTTTTAATTTAAATAATTTTTTTTTTTACCTTAAATACTTTTTGTAAACTTTTAATTTGATTTTCTTGTGTGGAGAAGGTTAAAAAATTTCCTGCTTGATGATGTCGCTTCCATCCATGACACCACTTCCAGTGGATTCCAACAGATTGTCATTCTAAAAAGTGGGTCCCGGCGCTAAAACGTTTGAGAACCACTGCAGTGGACTGTTCCCATAAGAAGCAGCGAAGTTGAACCCAAAACAAATGATCTCAGCAGCTGCACTTGCCCAGTGTGATGAGAACAGGAGGATAAGATGCATTCAAGGCTATGTTTATTCTCCATGTGTATCAACTTAGCTACACCTGCTTGAAAGCCCTTTTCCCAAGTTGATGGGAACATGCCTAGTCGCACCGCTTTCGCAATAAAACACTTAAGTCTATATAAGCCCCTGTAATTCGGCCGTTGCTTTGCTCCCAGGCCTTGCTGGACACTAGCAGGCTGCGTAGCTTGGTCGGTTGCCTGAAATTGCTGTTAGGTTTTATGCCTGAAAGTGCACCTGTAAGTTGATGCTCTTAGATTTTAGACAACAAAGCTCTTTAATGACAACCTTGGACTAGACTTGCTTATTTCACAGATCCCAAAGAGCCTCCAGCTCACAGCCAGAGCTTGGGCTCAGAACACCAAACAACCACACTAGGGACAACTATGCCATTAGTGGCTTGGGCAGCTGCTGAACTGCTCTCTGCATCTACAAGCATCATCACTGTGGACGGACAGAGGTTAGCACTGCAACTAAGGGCACAATCCTAACCAGGTCTACTCAGAAGTAAGTCCTAGTTTGTTCAATGGGGCTTACTCTCAGGGAAGTGCAGTTAGGATTGCAGCCTAAGAGCTCAGCAGAGGTCAGATGGCAGAAAGAGCCAATATGGCACTACCTGATCCAGCACGGACTCTGGCCCTAGTTTCTCAGTCAACCGACGGCTCAGGCAGCAGATTTAGCTGTCCTTTGGCCCAACAGCCTGCTGCCTTGAGTGCAGCTCTCTAGCATCTGCTGAGACTGGCACCAGCACATAGCAGCACTGGTACATCCTGGATTAAAGACAAGGAGGCATGCTGTTTGCGTTGAGCTCTCCAAGCAAAGGTCCATCGCCCGAGGAGAGTCAATAAATGGGAGGTGATGTCGGGGGTGGAACAGGATCAGAACTGCAGGACTAGTCACCATTAAACATCAACAGCTGGCTCTCTGATCATTTGCTGGCAAATGTGTGTTAAAACTGGCACGGGAAGCTGGTGATCAGGAAATCCCAGGATCAGGGAGGATTGCAGCCTGGCTCGAGAAATGGAGACTCAGTTCCTTGCAGAGTGCTCCTGGCAAACAAGCAACAATCTGTCAGGCAGGGGCTCTGCTGAGAGGGGCTGCCAAGACAGAAGAAGGAGCTTAGGCCTCAGCTGCCATGCCTCCTGACATTCTTTGTGTGGTTTGTGGAGTTAAAAACGCCCAGGGGAACAAGATTTTGCAAAAATAGGGGGGAAAAAACACACCATGAATTGGGTAACCTTCTCACTGACTGCTAGAAGGAGGGTTGCCAGGAGGGTTGTCTTGTGGGCTGAGTCTTTCCCATCTAGAATTGGGGTTCTGACATGACAAGGATGGACTATGTTAATAGTATCCAAACTTACTTCTGTTGCGATGCCCTCTGTGTTGCAGACGCAGCACTTGGAACCCAGATATAGAGATGGTGCTTGACACAATGACATCATCGCCTGTGACTTCTGGGTTGGAGACCATGGAGAGACCCTGAAAATAGTGGTAAGAGGCCCAGGGTTGGTGGGCAAGCAGGCCCCCACCCAGCAGCAAAAACGTCACACTCAGGGCTCTGCCTGCCAAGCCAAGCCTCTTACCGACATTTTCAGCCGTTTACAAACAGGTTCCTGTAAACAAAATTACTTGACGTTTGAATAGCTTTTCAAATGTGAAAAGAGCTGCACATGAATTATCTTGACATCCTTATAATTCATGTGAAGGTGACTCTGGTAACTAAGAATTATCTCTGTATTGAGGTTGGGGAGGCGAGACCAAGAAGGTGTGGCTTGCCCAAGTTTGATGTGACAACAGTATCCATTTCTGGGAAGCAGTAGACTTTGGTGATGGTCATGCCTGCCCTGATACATCTAGGTTGGATTATTGTCATGCATCTCACATGGGACTGCCTTTAAAGACTGTTCAGGAACATCAGCCTATACAAAATGCTGCTGGGAAAGTTTTCACTGGTGCCAGGTTTGCGGACCATATGGTTTAATTGCTCTACCAGCAGCGGATTGATTTCACATTTCAGATGGTTATTGTTATTAAAGCCCTAAATGAATTAGGACCACAGGAAGGTGTGGTCCCCCTCCTTCTGCGACACACTAAATCAGTGGTTCACAAATGTTGGAGTACCATGACCCACCTCGTGCTTTGTGATGGGTCACGATGCAATGCTCAAATCCTTCCCAAAAGCCTGACTCGGAGCCCCTGGAGATTGCTTCCGGGTCTCGCTGGGCCAACTCCCTTGGCTTCTGCGGGTCTCAGAATGCCTCCCAGATGCAATCAGAAAGTACTTAGAACAGAATTTGTCTTAGAACAGACAAATTTGTTTTTTAATCCAATGTGTAATTAGTCTATGGAACTCCTTGCCAGAGGATACGGTAACGGCATCTGGACTAGACACCTCTAAAAAGTGATAGGACATATTTCGAGAAGACAAGTCCACCACAGATTACAAGCTGTGATGGGTATGTTTATCCTCCTGGTTTTAGAGGCAGGCTACCTCAGAAGGCCAGGTGCAGGAGAGTGGTCACAGGATGCAGGTATCTTGTTTTGTGTGCTCCCAAAGGCCTCTGGTGGACCACTGTGAGATACAGGAAACTGGATCAGATGGGTCTTTGGCGTGATCCAGCAGGACTCTTCTTATGTTCTTACTTCTGGTTCACAGAAAGTATGACCAGTTTACTTCTGGTTTGCTTCCTGTTGCAATGGGAGGTATTCTGAGACTCACAGAGGCCAAGCAAGTGGGTTGTAGGCAGTACAGCCTGGATGCAGCCTCAGGGGACTCCAAGTAAGGCTTTTGGGGGCAGGTTTGAGCATTGCATCATGACCCACAGCACATTAGGTCATGACCCACGGTTTGGGAACGCTGCACTAAATGGATTTGCCCATTGACTAAGGGCGCAATCCAAACCTTTAGATAGGCCAGGAGGCCTGGGAGGGATAGGCTGGCCTGGGAGGGTTGCAAATGTGCCGTAAAGCACGTTTGCGTCTCCTTGAGGGGAAGCCAGGCTGGACACCTCCATGCTGGCTTCCCCTCAGCCGCTTGTGTCGGCCTGCCTGCGCCGACACAAGTGGAAAAAATAGGTGTGGGGGGTGGGGAGGAGGAGGCAGGGAGGCATTCCTGGGCAGGGGAGAGAGGGCGATGGGTGGCCTGGGGGCAGGGCTGGGATCCGGCAGTTATGCCGGATCCCAACCTCCATCCCCAGGGAGAATGGAGCTGTTTCAAGCCGCTCCGCTCTCCTCAGACTTGCAGCCACCTCAGGAGGTGGCGCAAGTCCGAGGAGACCCATTGTGGCCAGCAGCCCTTACCCAGGGTAAGGGGAAGAGTTTCCTCTTGCCTTTGGCTAAGCCACTGCTGGCCACAACCCTGCACTGGATACAGCACAAGCCTCCTGGCTTGCCTGTTCCAGCGCAAGTTAGGATTGCGCCCTAGGTCCTTCTGAGGAGGCCTTCTGCAAGTTCCACAATGGTCATCCACAATGCAAAGCTAACCATCTGGGTGGCCAGCATTGGTAAGGAGAATGTTTGACCAATCTTATGTTCTTATGTTGTGTTCATTTTAAAAGAACACGGTTCTATTTCCGTGAGCAAAACAGAGATTCCTGGTGAGAGACAATTGCAGGGAAGGTACAATAGTGTGAAACAATCTCTTCATTGAAAATTGAACTTTCTAAGATGCTGGCTGAAAGAAGTTTCCTTTCTGATGGAAGCAATTTGCATCAATGAAAATTAGGTGACACCAGGTTGGGGGCAGAACGTGGGCGAGGAGTGACAACTCTGGACGTAAGTGACATGGGAAATCCATTCCAAGAACCAGACAAATCTTTAACAGTTTGTGATGCAACCTACGATCGAGCTGGTGGTTAAAAGAGTAAATGGTGTGTGAACAGAACAAAGCTCTGTCGAAATTATTCACTGAAATGCTCAGCCCTTATATGTCACACTGGTGGATGCTACAGTAGTGTGACCGATCAGCAACAGCCAATGGTTGCCATTTCAGGGGCTCCTCCATTCTATTTTCCATACAGTGGTCCAGAGATGGAGGTGTTTTTTATGGCACCATCTGACATATCCTCACAGGTAGTCAAGCTTTGTCCTAAACTCTCTGAGTAGCAAACAGCTGGGACACTACAGCTCAAAGATAGTTATACTGTCTACTTCTCTAACAGTGATAACTTTCAACCACTGTGCTGCAGCATATTGATGTGCTGCAAATGGTCCGCAGGTATACTACGGGGGTTTGAGGGAGGGTCATGTATTAGTAGGATGTGAAACCCCCCCTCCACCGGCAGTGCGACATGCCTTGCCAATTGTCAAAAAACTGATAGCGAGCCTTGTCGATTTTAGCGCCTTCTTAGTGTGCCATGAGAAGAAAAAGAGAAGAACATCTCTAGTTCTCTAACACCTTCTCTAACATTTCTAGTGAAGCATCTCTCTTTCTTGCAGCTTTTGAACACAACTGCCGTGGCTTTGTGAGTTAAACTGTGGGTCAAATCCTTACAGAGCCTTGATTAAAATTTGGTTGGGCTGACTGCTCAATTCAGTTTAGCACCCTGGATTCAACAAAGGCAGGTCCTTATTCTCAAGCTCAGGCCAGAGAAAAGGCCTTACTGCATTCTTGAACCTTGGCCATCCAGAGTTCTAGAACATGGAGATAACCTCTCTCCATGTCTTGGCTCACCACAGGATCATGAGATACGAAGAGGGCTATTTTGGGGTGCAAAAATGGATTTCAGGGTGCACGTTTTTGTTGTTTGTTTTGGGCAACAGCCATATGAACTCCCTGTATAGAATCGTAGCATGTTAAGAGTTGCAAGGTGTCTTGGAAGTCACCTAGTTCCAACCCCTTGCTCAGCACAGGCAAACTACAACAGCATCCCTGACAGGTGCCCATCCAGCCTCTGTTTGAAAACCCTCAACAAGTGACAGCCAACTCCTGCATAAGGCAGACTCTTCCAGTTCCGGACAGCCAGTCTTGTGAAGTTCTCTTAGAACCCAACCTGATTCAACATTTCAGCACCAATGCAGTCATGCCAACAGGGTGTGTGCTCCATCCTGCATTTGAAGGGCAGTCATGGAGGCCTCCTCAAAGGAAATGTTCATTCCCTTACCTTGAGACTGCAAAGCTGGATAGGATTGGGCCCCCAGTGGCACACACTCTGACATCTCCCCCTACTCTTATTTAAATTGCGTCAGGATCCTCTCCGCTATACTCAGCCCTGGGAGGGAGGCAATGCTAAAATGCCATCTCCAGGGTCAGCCGTCTTCCACCCTACCGCTTATATTAGTACTTTATGACAGCCATTCCTCCGAAATCCCAAAGCTCCGCAAGACCAAAGTAGCATCTTTTTTTTTTTAGCTCTCAATAAATGACAGCCACAGGAAACCCACACTCAGAACAGTGCAGGATGCTTCACGGCACTTTTGAGAGGGTGACAATCTCAATAATTGGCTGGTAATTATTTCTCTTGCCATTCAGCTTAGGCTTAATCGTCACCTCTATTCAGTCAAACTTGTGAATGGAAAGGAGGCCTGACCCCCTCCCAGCTCCTTTGGGGACTCAGTGTTCCTGTCCCTCTAGGTTGTCAAAGCGGGCCCAGCAGGACGAAAGGGAAGCAGCGGGAGGCCGCAGAATCTAGCCTGGGAGCCTCACTCAATGGCTGTTGTTAACAAGAGAGAAAGATTAACAGGCTTCTGCTTCCTTACGACCCCCAGTTCTCTCTCGTCATACAGCCTTGCAGAACAATATGGGGCAGGAAGTATACGGAAGATAATTAAGGCTGACAATGTCCTGTGGAGAGCGGCTGGGAATTTTCATGGAGAAGGTGTTGAGAAGCACTGGAGGTTGGGCTGCTGGCAAACAGAACAGGAGCAAATTAAGCAAAGGCAGGATCTCCACCCTCCTTGCCCCTCCCAGAAGAAACCAGACCCTGCTGCCTCTTGTTTCCATTTGCTCCACTAACTCCTCAACGTGGTGTATCAGGCAAAAGCTGGGCCGCTGCTAGAGAAGCCAGCAGACTTCTCAAAGCTGATTCCATTTCTTAGGGCTTGAAACGGTCTCCTGATTCTGCACCAGCTTTTGGAATTTCGCATTGTTTTGAAGCTCTCTCCGAAACAAGTATTGAAATGATTTTAAAGAACGGCGCCAAACAAACATGATGCTGGAGTGTGTAACCTCCAGCTGCTCCGAAAAGAGGCTTCTGGCCCAAATCCAGGGAGCCTCGTTGTGCGTACAGCTTTTCCTTCCCCCAAAAAACATTCTCCCACGCTGCAGAGAAAGCTGTCTCACTTTTTGACAATTTCCACCTGAAGTTCAGAAGCCTCTTCTGATCCAGCGTGGAGAGGTGTTATTTCTTTTCTTTTAAACAAGTTAAAAGCCCTCTTGCGTTTGTGGACCCCTGTCTGTTAGATCAGATCCGAGTCTACAATAACCAGTTGGACAGCTAGCAGATGTTCAGGTAAATAATCTTGTAAGGCTGAACTAAAATCAGATCCAAACCAACAGGGCCGAGACAGCTCTCCTCTGTACTCTAACAGCCTGTACTACAAAAGTGAATTGTCTAAATGCATTTGGTGTTTAGGGCCATTATCGGAACCCCTGAGAGCACCTCCTCGACGTAGCAAAGCAAGGATTGAAAG
Organism: Tiliqua scincoides; assembly: GCF_035046505.1. NCBI lineage: Eukaryota > Metazoa > Chordata > Lepidosauria > Squamata > Scincidae > Tiliqua > Tiliqua scincoides. Next base: position 16,046,188 of record NC_089831.1, read on the forward strand.
CCTGGATTGCGGAATAACAGATTTCAGAATCAGCTTGGTTGTTCAAGTCAAAAGCCCACCTGGTTCATCATCCTGGCCAGAAGGGGCATGTGTGGGCATCCAGGGTCATGCAAAGATGCACACCTGAGCTTGGTCAACCCCCAAGGCCGTGAGTGTAACTACTGCCTCTGGTAAGCCTCCCCACTAGGCTGTGAACCCCTGGCCCATCCATGACTTTGGTTTCAAAGCATTGTGGGAGCACACCCTTGTGTGTGTGTGTGTGTGGGGGGTTCCTTTCAGGGGCTTTCCCAGTGTTCCTTCTGAAGCTGAAGGCAACAGTGATCCTGGATCAAATGGATGGCAGGCAGAAAACCTTGAGAAGTTTACAGGCAGGGTGTGACATTTGTCTAAACATCTGGGATCTTTTAAAGCACAACACATACTTGCCTTGGCTATAACCAGAATAGCAGAGAGTGACAACAAAGTGTTGGCAAGTCACTATGTCAACTTTTATTTATGTATATAAAATACTTGTTTACAGCCTTCCCATCCCATTAAAGGGATAATCAAGGTAGCTTACACAATAAGAAATAGATGATGTTGGTCCTGTGCCAGGCATTACATCTCTCATTACATGTGCCCTTGCCCCAGGGTATAGGTCCCAGACTCCTGTCCCACATGCCACTAATCTAGCATATGACAAACTGGGACCAGCTTGGGCAGACGGAGGCCAAGCAGAGGTAAGGAAGCAGAAAGGCAAGCTTAGCAGAATGCTACAGTCAAGAGGGGAAGATGGTAAGAGGCAGAAAGAAAAGCTGAAAATTGACTCTGAGTCTGGGAGCCAAGAGGATTCATAGCCTGTGGTCAAATGTTCCTACCGTATTAAAAATGAGTGAATAGAAGCAGGCAGTGGGTTCCTTTGCAATGGCAGAAGCCTCAGGTGCAAATAAGAGGTGCCAGCAAGGCTTTTAGAAGTTGCAAGCAGGGACATGCGACCTTCGAAGCAGCACCTAGGTTCGGGAATCCTCATCCCTATGGGATGAGGATGGGGAGGTTAGAGAACAACAAGACAAAGGCAGAGTAAGAGAAGAAATTGGGAAAGGTAGCGTGATGGGATGTGATAGACAGTTTGGCACAATGAGAGGATGTGGGGACAAAGGAGCGAATAAGCAGCCCATCCTGGGGCATTCCATGTACAAATGCTTTTATGCGAATGCCCGAAGTCTACGAGCAAAGGTGGGAGAACTGGAATGTCTGGTGACAAGGGAAAACATTGACATAGTGGGAATAACGGAAACCTGGTGGAATGCGGAGAATCAGTGGGATACCGCAATCCCAGGCTATAAACTCTACAGGAGGGACAGGCAGGGGCGTGTTGGAGGTGGGGTGGCCCTTTATGTTAAGGAAGGGATAGAATCCAGCAAAGTAGAGATTGAAGGTGGGTCCGACTCCACTGTAGAATCTCTGTGGGTTAAATTACCAGGCTTGTGCAGCGATGTAATACTGTGGGTGTGCTATCGTCCTCCAGACCAGAAATTGGATGGGGACCTTGAAATGAGGAAACAGATCAGGGAGGTGACAAGGAGGGACAGGGTTGTAATCATGGGGGACTTCAATTATCCTCATATTGACTGGGTCAATTTGTGTTCTGGTCACGATAAGGAAACCAGATTTCTTGACGTACTAAATGACTGTGGCTTAGAGCAGCTAGTCATGGAGCCCACCAGAGGACAGGTGACTCTGGATTTAATATTGTGTGGTATGCAGGACCTGGTTAGAGATGTAAACATTACTGAGCCATTGGGGAACAGTGATCATGCTGCGATCCGTTTTGACGTGCATGTTGGGGGAAGAATACCAGGCAAATCTCTAACAAAAACCCTTGACTTCCGATGGGCAGACTTCCCCCAAATGAGGAGGCTGGTTAGAAGGAGGTTGAAAGGGAGGGTAAAAAGAGTCCAATCTCTCCAGAGTGCATGGAGGCTGCTTAAAACAACAGTAATAGAGGCCCAGCAGAGGTGTATACTGCAAAGAAAGAAGGGTTCCACTAAATCCAGGAGGGTGCCCGCATGGCTAACCAGCCAAGTTAGAGAGGCTGTGAAGGGCAAGGAAGCTTCCTTCCGTAAACGGAAGTCTTGCCCTAATGAGGAGAATAAAAAGGAACATAAACTTTGGCAAAAGAAATGTAAGAAGGTGATACGGGAGGCCAAGCGAGACTATGAGGAACGCATGGCCAGCAACATTAAGGGGAATAATAAAAGCTTCTTCAAATATGTTAGAAGCAGGAAACCCGCCAGAGAAGTGGTTGGCCCTCTGGATGGTGAGGGAGGGAAAGGGGAGATAAAAGGAGACTTAGAGATGGCAGAGAAATTAAATGAGTTCTTTGCATCTGTCTTCACGGCAGAAGACCTCGGGCAGATACCGCTGCCCGAACGGCCCCTCCTAACCGAGGAGTTAAGTCAGATAGAGGTTAAAAGAGAAGATGTTTCACACCTCATTGATAAATTAAAGATCAATAAGTCACCGGGCCCTGATGCCATCCACCCAAGAGTTATTAAGGAATTGAAGAATGAAGTTGCAGATCTCTTGACTAAGGTATGCAACTTGTCCCTCAAAACGGCCACGGTGCCAGAAGATTGGAGGATAGCAAATGTCACGCCTATCTTTAAAAAGGGAAAGAGGGGGGACCCGGGAAACTATAGGCCGGTCAGCCTAACATCCATACCGGGTAAGATGGTGGAATGCCTCATCAAAGATAGGATCTCAAAACACATAGACAAACAGGCCTTGCTGAGGGAGAGTCAGCATGGCTTCTGTAAGGGTAAGTCTTGCCTCACGAACCTTACAGAAATCTTTGAAAAGGTCATGTGGATGTGGGAGAACCTGTGGACATTATATATCTGGACTTTCAGAAGGCGTTTGACATGGTCCCTCACCAAAGGCTACTAAAAAAACTACACAGTCAGGGAATTAGAGGACAGGTCCTCTCATGGATTGAGAACTGGTTGGAGGCCAGGAAGCAGAGAGTGGGTGTCAATGGGCAATTTTCACAATGGAGAGAGGTGAAAAGCGGTGTGCCCCAAGGATCTGTCCTGGGACCGGTGCTTTTCAACCTCTTCATAAATGACCTGGAGACAGGGTTGAGCAGTGAAGTGGCTAAGTTTGCAGACGACACCAAACTTTTCCGAGTGGTAAAGACCAGAAGTGATTGTGAGGAGCTCCAGAAGGATCTCTCCAGACTGGCAGAATGGGCAGCAAAATGGCAGATGCGCTTCAATGTCAGTAAGTGTAAAGTCATGCACATTGGGGCAAAAAAACAAAACTTTAGATATAGGCTGATGGGTTCTGAGCTGTCTGCGACAGATCGGGAGAGAGATCTTGGGGTGGTGGTGGACAGGTCGATGAAAGTATCGACCCAATGTGCGGCGGCAGTGAAGAAGGCCAATTCTATGCTTGGGATCATTAGGAAGGGTATTGAGAACAAAACGGCTAATATTATAATACCATTGTACAAATCTATGGTAAGGCCACACCTGGAGTATTGTGTCCAGTTCTGGTCGCCGCATCTCAAAAAAGACATAGTGGAAATGGAAAAGGTGCAAAAGAGAGCGACTAAGATGATTACGGGGCTAGGGCACCTTCCTTATGAGGAAAGGCTACGGCGTTTGGCCCTCTTCAGCCTAGAAAAGAGACGCTTGAGGGGGGGACATGATTGAGACATACAAAATTATGCAGGGGATGGACAGAGTGGATAGGGAGATGCTCTTTACACTCTCACATAATACCAGAACCAGGGGACATCCACTCAAATTGAGTGTTGGGCGGGTTAGGACAGACAAAAGAAAATATTTCTTTACTCAGCGTGTGGTCGGTCTGTGGAACTCCTTGCCACAGGATGTGGTGCTGGCGTCTAGCCTAGATGCCTTTAAAAGGGGATTGGACAAGTTTCTGGAGGAAAAATCCATTATGGGGTACAAGCCATGATGTGTATGCACAACCTTCTGATTTTAGAAATGGGTTATGTCAGAATGCCAGATGCAAGGGAGGGCACCAGGATGAGGTCTCTTGTTATCTGGTGTGCACCCTGGGGCATTTGGTGGGCCGCTGTGAGATACAGGAAGCTGGACTAGATGGGCCTATGGCCTGATCCAGTGGGGCTGTTCTTATGTTCTTAAATGCAAAGTGTGTGAGGATCTAAGGCCCCTCTTCTGCAGAGAGCGAGTGCAACTATTGATGGGAACATTAGCTATTGGGCTCTCCTTTAACAAATTGGAACCTCCTGTAGGGCACGAAGGTGAGCCACTAATCATGGACAAGTGCCTCATCAGTCTCATTCTTTATTTTCCCTCCTGACCCCTGTTTTGACCTTCTAAGAAAACAATCCTTTTGTCATACACTCCCCTTTTGTAGATCTGGCCAATGTGACCACCAGCAGAGAACTCAGAAAGGGCTGAAGCCAGAAACCTCAGGCTGTGTGGCTGGGATCAAACCTAGTGAGCCTCTCTGGATGGTGGATGTCTGTGTTTGATTCCTTTTCAGGTGCAGAGGGGAATAAAGATGAGGAACATCAGGCCATGTAAGCCCCAGCCCCTCGATGCCTTTTCCAAATTGGGGCTTTGGCTCCTAACTTCTTGCCCCAACAGTGTTGTGTTGTTCCACCACAGCTCTGGCAGACTGTACTCTGGGGTTTAAGTTTAAGAAAAAATAGAACAATAGCAAGTCACCTTGAGCAGAGAAAAGCCTTATCAACGGTTGTCTGGAAGACAACAAAAGAAAGATGCTGAACTACTTGGTTCTTGAATGTAACCTTGCTCAAGCATTGATCTCCACAAAATGATTAATGGGGTTAGCTAATGCATGTATCATCATCAGTTTATTTAATAGTCTTCTACTGCACCATTCTGTGTTACTTGTTTTTCCCCCCTCATTTTGAGCCACACAGCACCAGCAGCCCTACGGAGACAAGACGCTTTAGTGCAAGAATTCAGAAAAATCACCAACAACCCACTTTTACCAGTGCATGCCGATGTTCCTCATCTATCAATCGGCAGGCTCAAGTCCAGGAAGCCTTCTCTGTCACTCACACAACATCTGCACAACAATTTTAACATCAATGCCCAATGGAAAAGCTAAGTGGGCAGTCGAACGCCCAGATACGGGTAGATATATAGACGATCTTACACTTAAGGGTTTCAACTTACCTCGCCAGCACTGGAAAACTTTGAATAGGATCCTTACCCTACATGGTGTTTGTCAGGACTCAATGTTTCAATGGGGGCTAGTATCTACCCCTCAGTGTGATTGCGGGTTCCCCCACCAAACCATATACCACATTGTGTCTGGCTGCCAACTGAGGGCATATACTGGCCCATGGTCCGACTTTTTCTATGAAGGTAACTCTGTCCTCGAACGGCTGCATGAACTGTTCACTGACATTTGATCTAGTCTAACTGATATATAAGTCCATGTATTATATGCCGTACGCTAAATAAATAAATAATCCCCCCCCTTCCTAGCTACACACCATGCCAAAAGAAAGATGCCCTTTCTGCAGGACTCCTTTGGCACTCGCTGCAAGGAGACGGCTTTGTGCTTTGTCCAGACATTGCTAACTCCTGACAGCTTGGACCAGCCCACTGCCTAGTACCTGACAGGTGGATTAGCAAGGAGCAGGGCAAACCTTGCATGTCGCCACCCTAGCCCTCCCTCTCGCTTGGTTCAAGTTACTGGTGTGCACCTCTATTCTGAGTAATGGCTTGGCACACTGGGGTGTACATGCACCCTTTTTCATACACAAGAGTAGGTGAAACAGAACTCTATTGAGCCTTCTGCTAAGGGACAATACAGCAGTTGTCCAGGCTGGGCTTTCCTGAGAGCCTACATAAATCCATCAGAGGGTCAACCTAGCCATACCATCACCTGTGCTTGGCACCTCACCTACAAATTAGAGTGCACCTCAGAGGCCCCTGCATCATCATCATCATCATCATCATTCTAGGACAGGGGTGCCCAAACCCCGGCCCTGGGGCCACATGTGGCCCTCGAGGCTTCTCAATGCGGCCCTCAGGGAGCCCCCAGTCTCCAATGAGCCTCTGGCCCTCCAGAGATTAGTTGGAGCCCGCACTGGCCCAATGCAACTGCTGTCAGCCTGAGGGCGACTGTTTGACCTCTTGTGTGAGCTGTGGGATGAGGGTTCCCTCCACTGCTTGTTGTTTCACGTCTGTGATGCAGCAGAGGCAGCAAAGGAAAGGCCAGCCTTGCTTTGTGCAAGGCCTTTTATAGCCCTTGAGCTATTGCAAGACCTTCATTCATTCATATAAGTTCATCTTTAATATATTCATTTATGTAAACTTATGCAAATTTATTCAAATTTTAAATGTAAATTAATTCTTTTTTTCCCCCGGCCCCCGACACAGTGTCAGAGAGATGATGTGGCCCTCCAGCCAAAAACTTTGGACACCCCTGTTCTAGGACAAGGACTTCCAAACTATGGCCCACAGGCCCAATCCAGTGAACCGAGAAAATCATCTTGGGTGTGGCCTTATCATTCCACCCCACTACCTCCCATCTTTGTGCCTGATCTGTGCAGGAGCACATGCTGGGCAGCTGCTTACAGGGTACAGAGCCTTCTGGGGTGATCAGCAGAGGAAGCAGCTTCCCCGTGTGGGTTTCTGCATAGATCGGACACAAAGATAGGAGGCAGTGGGACAGAACAGGAAGGCTTTGCTCCCATTGCACCACACCTGAGATTATTTTCTTGGTGCACAGTGGGCCACGGTTTGGAGGCCCCTGTTCAAGGGCCTCTAAGGAACACTCCCATTGGCTGGTCTAAAGAGTAACAGCTCCTCTTCCTCCCACCCTCTATTCCCATTGGTGAGCAGGAATGAGCCAACACTGGTGGCCAACTCTGAATGACTGCTGGAGAAAGGGTGGACCCCCCCCCCCACATGATGTAACATTGGAAATTTCTGGAGACTTGGTTAAAATCTCTAGGATTGCTTTCACTAATCACCTGGAGACTGAGGTCAATTTCTAGAGGACTGGCAACCCTAATGGAGATGGCAGTAGCTCCTACTGCCATCTTAGGTTGGAGAGGGAGAGAGTGGCAGCCACTGAAGACTGCTTGGATAGTGTAGTGGTTCAGGAGTTGGACTTAGACCTAGAAGATCCATGTTCAAATCCCCATTAGCCATGAAGCTTCCTGGGTGACCTTGGGCCAGTCACATTCTCTTGGCCTCACCTACCTCACAGGGTTGTTGTCAAGTGCACTGCCCTGAGCTCCTTGGAGGAAGAGCGATATAAAAACGTGGAAAATAAATAAGGTTTCCTCTGATTCTTCAACAGGGAGAGCAAGAGGAGTTGGCACCCACTGCTCTCACCAACTTGGGGGGCACGAAGGCCCACTGTGAATCAGAAGTCCAGTGCAGAGTGTTGCCCTGGGCAAAGCAGCCTGATGCTTCCATAGCCAGTTTGGATCCCTCCATACGTGAGAAGTTGTGACTGCATGAGGACAAACAGTTCCCTACATTACTTTCATAGAATATCAATACACTCAAGAAACAAGAAAGAGAGAGTAGGCAAGTAATTGGTCAATTATAGAAACAGACTGTACTATTTTTCTCTCTTTTGGGACACTTTGCAGTTTAACGTCATCATTAGTGTCCCAGAAACATTGTTTTAAATGGGAAAATGGCAACGTTTGTGGCTGTTAAAAACAAAACTGAATCCAAACAGCTATGCTTAAGAAGATTGTAAAGGCGCAACACTCAATAAGAGGGCAAGAAAATGGCCCATGAGATATGAAGTATTGAAAAGTGATGCACATTGTAAGAGGCAAATATAATAATTCCACACAACGCAATTTGGGGCTCTGAACTGACTGTCATTACTCAGGAAGGATATTCTGGAATAATTCTAGTTAGCAGGCTGAAAACAAGAGCTTAGTCAGCGGCAGCTGTCAAAAAGGCAAATAAAATGTGCCAAATTATAATGAAAGGGGTAGAAGAACAGATAGCTTCATAATAACTTGATAAATCAATTGTGTACATACCAGCATCATAAACTGTGTTTGTATCCCAGGTTATTCCCTGTAATGCATGCTGAGAGAAACCAAAGGGGGTCCCCTCCCCAAGAAAACACACACACACACACACACACACACACACACACACAAACCCCCGAACACCGAACACTCTATGGCACATCTTGGCCATAAGACCGCATATGAATAATCCAGGCCAACAACCCACAATGTTCCAACCAGGTGATTCCCGGAGCCCCGCAGTGCAGTAGACAGTGGTGATGGGAGCTGCCTTCTGCTTTCCCATCTGTCTGCAGAGACAGTTCTGCCTGGACCAGTCTGACTTTGGTTTTCCTCTGGCCCCATTTGGGCATAAGGCCATTTTTAAGCAAATATGGAACCAACGATTGTGGCAGTCTTAAGTTTCAGATGTGCATCTTAATGATGAGGGTATCATCACGTTCTATTCTACTGGAAGCAACCACGAATGCCAGGTACTTCTTGAAACTCATAGGCCTTTTTTGTTCACCTCCTCTGGAGCCAGGGACAACACACCAGTTTGCTGGGGGTCCTGAAACAAAGTCCTTCGCTGGGCACCCATGGAATTTTGGGGACTGACATTGGAACTCAAGGTTTTAGGGATCAATCTGACCAGATGGGTCCCCCTGATGGGAGTGGACATCCCCTGATGGGAGTTCCCCTGATGGGATGACACCATCAGCCGGTGCCATACCTGGCTGGCCGCAACAGGATCTGATGCCAGCCCTGTCTACAGCAGCCACTTCATAAGAAATCATGAGTGCAGTGGATGTTCGGACACTTTTTTATTTGTTGCCCACCAAAGCAACATTGGCACATATTGTTCTGAATAAACTCAGAGGCAGAGCTGTGAGAGAGAGAATCAGAAAAGGAGAAATAAAAACTTTCTCTTCTTCATTTACTCTAGTTAATCTTAGCCTAATTTAATTACGAAGTTCTTCTGTAAATATCATTCTTCCCTCAATGTCAGAAAGAACAGAGTCACGCCAATTGTTAATCTAATCAACTGGTGTATCATAAAAAGACTTTCGCTCTTAATTGTTAGGGGGGACCAGAGTTATTCTGTGTGTCAGGTATGGGACAGCAGAGAGAAATGATTACATTCAGATGTAATTAGTAATTATAACCGATCTCTCCTAGAAATTGTTTTCAGTTAAGTATTCCCACAGTTGCTCTAATAGACTTTTAGTGCTAGAGTAAGGAGTACTTGGGATTGAACGCTGTGGCCGTGACTTGATTGCAAAGGTATTTTTTTGTCCATGTGAACAAGGCACTTGGCTCCAGACTGTGCGCATCTCAGACCTGGAAACTCTCCCTTATTCTGAGCAGAAGGCTACAGAGCTCTGAAGACCAATTTACTTCTTTTCCACTCTGAAACTTTGAACTACTGACTCTGCTTTTGAGCAGGGCAGTTTCACTTAAAAGGCTAAAGTGTGCAGTGTATGTTAGGATTGTAATTGGAAATATCCACATTATGCCTTTACCAAAAAGAGAAGGATGTAGAGAAATTTCACTTGTCTTGTAAAAACTTGTCCAGTTTCCCTTGAAAAGGAAGGAATGCTATAGCGTAAGGGGCAGACTAAGAGGGATGAGAGAAGGTGATGCTGCCAAGGTGCTGGGAGAGCCCAACTATCACACTGGCCGTCCTTTCAGCAGCGCCCTTTTGCCAAAGCATCACTTTGTAGACCACCTCTCGGTTACCGAGCTGCAAAGTGATGCCTTGGCAGAAGCAGCGCTGCTGAAAGGGTGGCCCATGTAATATGGGACTCCCCCATATCTGGAAAAGATTTGCAGATTTTATCTTACTACTACTACTACTACTACTACTACTACTAATAATAATAATAATAATAATAACAACAACAACAACTAGGTATTTATATACCGCCTTTCTGGTCATCGGATTACTCCTCTGACTTTATTCAAGGCGGTTTACATAGGCAGGCATTTCTAAATCCCTCAAGGGGATTTTTACAAACATAGAGGTTCTCTCTTCAAGAACCAACAACATTTCAGAATGGATTTTCCTGGTTTGGTCTCACTTCTGGCCTCCAGTTCTCCCACGCAGGCCGAGAAGCAGCTCCATCTCTCGCATGGAGGGCAGCCAAGACGCTTCGTGCTCACACCCAGAGCAGGTGGAATCGCTCAGCTGGGCTTGTCAGCTGCTTCAAGGTCTCGCCATTCTCAGCTGTTCAGGGAGCTGCCGGTGTCCTCGAACTGGCGACCTTCTGATGTTATCATCAGGCTAACGGAGGCTCTACCCTCTAGACCAGACCTCCTGCCTGTCATTAGCAGTTATTTAGTTTCTATTTGAGAAAAAAGTACTTCTTTCTGGCCATCATCTGCTTAATGATGTCACTTCTAGCCCTCAGCAGGTGCCATGAACGCTGCTGGCCCTCTATATGAAACAGGTTTGACACCCTGTTGTAGTTCATCCCTCTTTCCCATTTCTTCTTCCACTCCATTCCCCAGTGGAAGTGGGAAGACAAAAGTAGGTGGACCCCTTCACTCACCAATCTGCCTATCTTAGTGTGGTGGGCCAGTCCTATACATAGGAACAGGACGTCACCCCCACTCGCACGTATTCAATATGAGTACTTTTTAGAAGTCCGAAAAGGGCGACACACACAAGCAAATTCAGACAAGATCAAAAGGAATTATCGGAGTCTGGAGAAGGGACAGCTGCATAGATCGACTTCTAAGAAGAGAAAAGAGGTAAACAGTCCTAGCCGTGGCAGAGGTGAGATTTAGGGAGCCATAACAACAACATGCACATGTCTCAAAGGAGCAAGACAGACAATTATTGTACTTTGACTAGCCAATGGGTGATAAGGATGGAACTGATTAAAGGAGGAATTATTGATAAATATCAGGGGAAACAAAGAAAGCATCATATGATGGCTTAAAAAAAAATAAAGACATTTATTGCAGCATGTGCCTACTTCATAAGATGCAAGAAAAGCAGTGTAAGGTGTTGAATACTGCATCTTAATTACAAAAGCTCATCCTGGAAAGTAATTAAAGTTTTAATAGTGTTTTGTTGTTGTTGTTGTAGTTTTGCAAACACTAGTGCAGGGGTATCAAACTCATTTAATACAGAGGGCCAAATAGCATTCATGTTGCTTGCTGAGGGCTGGAAGTGATGTCATTAAGCAGGAAGTGATGTCATTAAGCAACTCATGACCAGAAATACTTTTTTCACTTAGGAACTCATACACAAATCTTGACAACAGCATGCAAGCTGCCCTTTTCACAATGAGACTTCAATGCAGCTCAGTAGCTGAGAGCAGTTGATGGTGGTGCTGGGAAAGGATATCCCAAGGGCAGGATAAACAGCTTCCATGGGTGGCATCCAGTCCACGGGCCTAATGTTTGACACTGCTGTGCTAGTGCAAAGAAACATATACGGCAGTTCCCTTTTGCAACTTTCTACCCACCAATTTGACATGCTGTTCAGATGTCAGTGTGCCGCCCCCCCCTCCCGGCCAAAATCACGTGCCACAAGAAACTACCCACAAAGTAGATCACTCAAACAAGTGAGCCAAACCTGGATTTCGGAGTCACTTCTCTGCCCTGACAAGCCCTCCCACAAAACCATGCTGATCATTCTGTGTTGACTGCCCCTTCTACCACCTGAATTTGCTGGAAACCGGGTTAACTTAGAGTGCCAGTCACCTGCAAACGGAGGCCTGGGAGCAACCCAAGTCTTGCAAGGAATACCTGCGTGTGTGTATGTGTTAAGCACTGGAAAGCCAGACATGCCATGGGACGTATGCAGGAGATGTCAGAATGAGGGCAGGACACGTTGCTTCCTGCCCAGGCGTTCACTCTGAACTGGTTTACAACGGTGCCGTCAGAGTGAAGGCAGATGAAGAAAGTGATGCTTCCTGTCTGAGAAGCAAGAGCAGTGGAAGGAACTCTGGGGGCAAAATGGAACCCAAGAGCACCAGGAAGAGCAAACACTGCTAGTGGTACACTTTGTCACTCTCTACATTCTCTCCATCCCCCAGGCATTAAATAGGCTTCTAACCATTAGCGATCCTGTACCACCAGGGCCAGGCTAACTTAGAATGCCAGCCACCTGCAAACTGAGGCTCCCCTGCTGAGTGCCACCAGCCCCCGGCAATCCCAGGGCCTTTGGAGGGCACCAGAAGGCCTTAAAACCCCACTTCTGTTTTTCAGCTGAAAAGCAGAAGTGAGTCTTTAAGGCCTTCCGGGGGCCTCGTAAGGCCTTCAGAGGGCCGGGGAGGCTGTATGTGACCTCCCTGGATCTCCAAAGGCCTTGGGATACGTGCAGGGGGATGGCAGTGGGGGGTGAGGAAGGTGGTGCCACCCCTGGAGGTGTGGTGCCCTGAGGTATTTGCCACCCTTGCCTCCCCCAGGAACGCCACTGCTTCCAACTTAGAACCATTACACAGAGTAATGGTAAACAGAGGTGTAAACCATTACACAGAGATGGTAAACTGAGGTGGTAGAATTCTGGACAGTTTCAAGTCAGAGTGCAGTTGTGGAGTGTTACTTTTTAAAAACCCTTTCTCATATATAAGCAGCAACTGTCATCCTGCACATGCCCGGTCTTGTCTGATCTCGGAAGCTAAGCAGAGTCAGGCCTGGTTAGTACTTGGATGGGAGACCGCCTGGGAATACCGGGTGCTGTAGGCTTATACCATAGTCTTTCGAGACTGAAGGTTGCCAACCATTTCCCATATAGAACATCCTGCATGTAGTAAATGAGCAAATCACAGAAATGGCTTGTTAAAGCTTTCCTTCACGTGCTATATACAGTCAGGAGTTTTGCAGGGGGGAGTACTATAAAATACGGCTCCCCATTCCTGCAGCCGGAAGTGCAACAGTTCAGAACTCTACTACACTGCACTGACCTAGGGTGTTGCAATAGCGCTGTAATGTGCTCCACAACATCTGGCAAGTAAGCAGCACCCACAGGAAGGCCTGTACTATCCTGCTGGGACTGGATCCAAAAGAAGACCCAAAGTTTAGCATCCACTAGGCGGCACAGAGGCTGGAGGAGGGTGGGGAGAAGGTGAACATGGCAGGGGAGAGGCAGGTTCAGTGGCATTGGCACATGACAAATCCTGTTCCCCCTCCTGGACTTGAAAGTCCAACATGGGACTTCTCAGAATGGTGCTGGCCATTTGGCAGGTGCACATACAAATAGCGCCATTGAACAGGCTGGGGCTTTACGCAGGGTAAAGGAGCAAACAACCCCTTAAGCCTAAGGAGACCTCCTGCCTGCTACTTTCCAGCACTGGATACAGCATGGGCCAAGTGGCCCAGCTGCTCTGGCACTGGTTAGGATTGGGCTGCCCGAAACATAGTTAGCATAAGCTTTTGTGAGCTGGTGCCCACTTCATCAGATAAGGTGGGACTTTGATCTATTGAAGTAAGGTGGAAGTCTCTAGTCTAAAGTGTCACCAGAGTCTTAGGGTCCAATCCCATTAAACTTCCCAGTGCTGGTTCAGCCACAATGCAGCCTTGAGGTAAGGGAGCAAACATTCCCTTATCTTGAGGAGGTCTCTGTGACTGCCCCTTCCACTGCAGGATTAAGTGCATGCCCTGTTGATACAGCTGAATCAGGGCTGGAAAGTTGGGTGGGATTGGGGCCTTAGTCATTTTTGCTCCAACAGACTGTCTATGTTCTGTGCACTTGGGGTCTTAGCAGCCCACAAAAGGAGGAGTGAAACTGGCGAGCTGCAGGATTTTCACTCAACTGTAGACTGAATCCAGGCCTGAATGTTCACCTTGCTTGTGACCTGCACGATCTCAGCCAGCCATGAGACCAGGTAGCTTGGCAAGTGCAATCAGCTTTCCAAACATCTCCTCCTTAGCTGAGATCACTACACGTATCCAGTTCAGGGCCCTTCCCAAGCAAAGTAATTCAATTAAGCCTAGTTCAACTAGAGTGCGAAAAAAAATCCAAAGACTCTAGAGAATAATTTTCTTCTATGGATTTTTTAAAAACCAGGGCCTGGAGAATCACTTTCTGGTGTTTGTTCTGCCTCTTCAGTCAATAAATAAGGCAGAAATAAAGGATTTGAGAGAGAAGAGGATGCAGTCAAAAGGTAAATTGTGATCTTTAATGCCCCTAAGAGACTGTCACCAACTTTGAATTGTTTCTTAGTTTGAGAGCATTTCTTCCCAGCTACAAGCTTCCCGGTCCCCAATTTGCATCTCTGGGAGGTAATCTTTAAAACTGATTTCCCTCCGGTTGCATTTCGTCGGCGGAGAAACTAAACAGGCAGCTGCATTACAATAATAACACCGTTTCAACATTTGTGCCTTAATTTTTTTTTGTCTTTGCCAATAGATCCAGTTAAACAAGATTTATTTGGGGAGGGGGGGTGACGGAGGCGGTGATGTGTTGGCAGTATGTGATCATCTAGAAAAACTTACTGTGCTACTAGCATTCATAATTTTTTTTTAAAAAAAATACAATAAACGGTCTGAGATGCAAGGAATAATATTGTCAGCGTTTTGCCAGCCTATCTGCCTTAATTATGCCTCTTTGCAGGCTTGCCATCTGAACCTGCTTAGATAAGATTTCTGGGTGGATAGGAAGCAAAGGTTTCTATTCTCCCTAGCAGATGTGGCTTCTTCTGCAGGGAGAATAAGGAAGCAAAGCTATTCATGAATCTCCCTTCCTTAGCTTTCTAATGGCTTCTCAGTCATAGGCTAGCAGACTTCAGAGCATGTAAAGTTTTTGCAAATTAACGAGGAAAGAATAAAATAGACCACCTTAAAAAAAAAAAAAACTTCTACAGTGGAAAAAAAATAGGATTTTGCAGCTATATTCCTCAATAAATCTTCTCACTGTCATGACAATGCATTACAAATGGTAAACTGGGCATTTACCTTCTTATTAGCAGTGATAATGAGGGTACAGTTTCCCATCTTCTGCCACAATTTAGGGTGGTGGGTTATTAAAACCATTTCCGCCCAGCCCACAGGTGTACACATTTGGTCTCTGTTGCGTATATGCAACCTTGGCTCAAGTTTATACCACAGATTTGGAGAGCTGAGGCCAGAGTTCATCTATACATGAGATGAACTGAAGCAGTCACTTTAGAGAAGGGGTTCCCAAAGCGTTAGGGCAGTGTTTTTTAAACTGTGGGTCGGGATGCACAAGGTGGGCCACGAGCCAATTTCAGGTGGATCCCCATTCATTTCAATATTTTAATATATTAGACTTGATGCTACCATGGTATGTGACTGCATTTGAGGAAATGTTACAGATCTGTACTTTTAACAGGCTACTATGTATATTCTTTTAACAATGATAGTAAATGGGACTTACTCCAGGGTCAGCGTGGGTAGGATTACAGCCCAGGATTGCCAAAAATGTTCCTGCTTGATGATGACACTTCCGGTGTGTCCTGACAGATTCTAATTCTAAAAAGTGGGTCCCGCTGCTAAATGTGTGAGAACCACTGCCTTAGGGTATCGTGACACACTCAAAGGAACATCGCGGGTTGTCCCGGGTGGCCAATCCTACTTGTTCCCCTGGGTGCTTCAATCTTGAATCTCATGAAATCTCACAAGATCAGGGTGCCATCATCTTGGACAGGGGTGCTCAATAGGTGGATCGCGATCTACCGGTAGATCGCGAGGCAAAATGAGTAGATCGTGGAGTGCCGACCCCCCCCTTCAGGTGCCTCTGGGAGGAAACGCCGGGAGTAAGGCCCATTGTACTCAATGGGGCTTACTCCCAGGTAAGTGTGGCTAGGATTGCAGCCTCACAGCCTAATCCTAGGCATGTCTAGTCAGGAGTAAGTCCTGTTATACTCAGTGGGGCTCAAGGTACACCAACATACATTGTACACATAAATGTTATATGTTATGATGGCGCGAACATTGTAAAAAAAACTCTGGTAGATCTCTGGGCCTTGCTGGGTTTCAAAGTAGCTCTCGAGCCAAAAAAGTGTGAGCATCCCTGATCTTGGATCTTGTGAGATTTCGCAAGATCCAAGATGGTGGCACTCGGTTGAGTAAAGAAGAAGAGGCTACAGGGGCGTAATGACAGGGTAAGTTTGGGAACCACTGCCTTAGAGTGGATTATTGAAGGTGCAAATGACAGCTATTATTCCTCCCCATCGTCACCCCACCTGTGTGTCTGCTTGCTTTCACCTGAAGCAACGGCACGTGAGAGGACGTGGGAGATAGGAGGAGATACACTCGCCCACCATTCCCCTGTTCCATTCCATCTCCCTCCTCCCTTTCAAACCTCGCACAAAAAGAGGAGGAGGAGGCCTCTTTCTTGGGCACTGCCATCTTGAATCATGCACGTTCTTGTGTGATTCAAGATGGCACACACACACTGCAGCAAGTCATGGACTCTTCACTCACAACAGGAGAGGAAACTGAATGCTTTCCACATGCGCTGCCTCCGATGTATTCTCGGCATCACCTGGCAGGACAAAGTTCCAAACAACACAGTCCTGGAACGTGCTGGAATCCCTAGCATGTATGCACTACTGAAACAGAGACGCCTGCGTTGGCTCGGTCATGTCATGAGAATGGATGATGGCCAGATCCCAAAGGATCTCCTCTATGGAGAACTCGTGCAAGGAAAGTGCCCTACAGGTAGACCACAGCTGCGATACAAGGACATCTGCAAGAGGGATCTGAAGGCCTTAGGAGTGGACCTCAACAAGTGGGAAACCCTGGCCTCTGAGCGGCCCGCTTGGAGGCAGGCTGTGCAACATGGCCTTTCCCAGTTTGAAGAGACACTTGGCCAACAGTCTGAGGCTAAGAGGCAAAGAAGGAAGGCCCATAGCCAGGGAGACAGGCCAGGGACAGACTGCACTTGCTCCCAGTGTGGAAGGGATTGTCACTCCCGAATCGGCCTTTTCAGCCACACTAGACGCTGTTCCAGAACCACCTTTCAGAGCGCGATACCATAGTCTTTCGAGACTGAAGGTTGCCAACTAGACAAGATGGAGGCACCTGGGACAGCCAGTAAGAAGAGGCCGTCGGGGACATTCTGCAGCACCCCTGTGAGTTCACCGCAGCACTTTAGGACCCCATACTTTGGGAACCACTGGCCTATGGGTTGGTTGTATGACATGACAACAGGTGAGCGGGTAGGGTATTTGGCACTCTGCTTTAGATGCCCAAGATGTTGAGCTATCCTTGGCGGATGTACACTTTTTCTCAAACAACATGGGAGATACTTCATTCTTACATGTGAAAATGTTTATTTTTACAACGTTACAGTGATTCATGTCAAGATGCAAGAGACAGGCTCCTCCATCAGGAACACAGGAAGAGCCCTGCCGGAGCAGGCTAAAGGCCCATGCAGTCCAGCTTCCTGTATCTCACAGTGGCTTACTAGACGCCTCTAGAAGACCTGCATCCTGTTGCCACTCCCTTACACCTGGCATTCAGAGACAGTCTACCTTGGAGGTTGCATATAGTCCGTGCCATCACTAGGGGTGTGCGTGGGATGCAGGCCGCACCAGGTGGCACGCACAGGGGTGTGACACCACACCAAAATTTTTTAAAATCCTGGTATTTTTGAATAATACCATCAGTTTATATATCAACTGATGCGTAATTTCATGCAGAATGCAATGAAACAAACCACATTGAAATATCTCGATTCTATCAATTAGTTATAGCCAAAAGAAACCCAGCAGGGGCGGGATGATGGAACATCACCATGCCCACTGCCCAGGGCACTGCCCTGCCCACTGCATGGGAGGAGGTCCACCATAGGGGTGACGCCAACCCTAGTGACACCACCGCACAGAGTCACCATGGCTATAAGCAACCTCCTTGCGAGATGCCAACATATGACATTGTGTTGTGCTTCTCTACCTGGAGTGGCTGAATGGTCCAATCAAACTTGATACAGAAAGACAGAATTGATACCCATCCTGAGTGAATGGGTGAAAAGTTCCGGGCTGGCATCAGGGACTGGCATGTTTTGGGAGTGGCCACGACCCACATACTGATTGAGGGCTCAGTACTGAGAGCCCCCGATTTCAATTCCACTCTTGCTCCTCTTCACCGTCTTCCCATTCTGCTCGCCCATCTTCTATGCTCTGCTGGGCCGTGGCTCGTATCAAACCCTTAAGACACTTGAGGGTTGCGTGTGGCAAGGGTGTGCTTTTCCACGATCCAGAATCAGCCCCCACCCCACCCTTCCCAGCATCAGATTGGTGCTTTGCAGCCTGCGGAGAGCACTATTGCTACAGCAACTCCAGTAGAATGCCTGCCAAGTGATGCATCGTCAGCTGCCAACACTCTTGACATTCTTGCATATGGAAGCTCCAGTCTGTGTACAAACATTTACCAACACCTTGATTGATGTGTGAAAATGAAATGGGTGTTGTGTTACACCAACTCCCTATGTTGGGGAGCGGTGCGGAAGGAAGGGTGCTACGGTTGCCTTATTTCTGAGCTTCTATTAAAAATTAAGCATTCATTGATTCTGTTGGAATCATATACAGGCCTGCGCAGCAGAGGGAAATGAAGCAAACCAGCAGAGCTTTAGTAAAAGGAGGTTAAACAAGATTTTTAAAATGGATCCATTTGTTGTAGGGCAGTGTTTCTCAACCGGTGATATGGGTACCACCAGTGGTACTTGAAGTGGTTTCTGGTGGTACTTGTGGGACCCCCGGACATCTGCAGCCCAGCAGTGAGACCAGCAACATGACATGACAAACATTAGTAGGAAGCTTGGCTCAGTGGACGGAGCTCCAAAGCATGCTTCTCATGAGCTCTGAAAAGCCCTCCTGTTCACCCTGAACCTCTTACTCCTGTTCGTTGTGTTGCATCTGGCCTCTCAACTCAGAAGTAACGTCATCACCAGTTACTTCTGTAGTACTTCCCGGTGGACCACGCGAAGTGATCCAGCGGGGAATAAATGCTGAGAAACGCTGGTGTAGGGCATGCTTGAATCTGACTTTATAGGTGTGGTAGGTGGGCTCTGCTACTCTGCTACTACAAAGTCTCAGAAATGTTGATCTGTGCCAAAAATGCTGTGATATGGTGATGGTAAATATTTGAAGAGCAACTCAGAAAGACCTTTTACACACACCAAAGCTGAGAAGCCTTCACTCTTTAAATGCACCTGTTGCCTGTGCAGATTAACAAGAGCTGTTTAGTGCCACCAGAACCACATGCTCTCCACTCTATCTCCATGTTCCAGTCCATTTTGGGAAACCGGCCTCCTTCTTTTATCACCTGGAGTGCCCACAGGCTCGGAGAGCATTCACACTTGCAAGATGTAATGCTCTTCCATCAGCCGTGTTATCGGGCAGGTTCAGTGGTATTCCCTACTCGGAGAGGAAATGCAAGTGTGGTAGAGATTGTATTGAGACCATAACACATACCTTTTTCTACTGCCCACTTCATGACGTTTCACGCAAGAAATATCTAGGCCCTTTGTTAACTAGGATGCAGGACTGGGAGGACTCAATCATGCTTCAGTCTCTCCTTTCCACACCTGACTCTGAGACCCTTGAAAGGGTCGCTTCCTTTTTATCTTGGGTAATTGCCAGGCAGAGCTCTGGAACTCTGGGCAGTATGTGAGGAAAAGACTGATGTCTATGTTGTGTTGTCTTTGTATATTTTTGTTTTGTTTTGTTCTTTCTCTGTATTTTATGCCAATAAAGGTCTTACTGAATTGAACTGAGCCTGTGCAGATTCTGTTTTTAATGTCTGCATTTCTAATCTTCAATAGCTAAGTTTGCTTAAAAAAGAGTCTCACCACTAACCCTCGGGCAAACTTGCAGAAAATAACAGGCCGCGTTTTTGCCACCCAAGTATTTACAAATGCAAGAGCAAATGCAAGGCATAAACATCTCTCGCTTTCCTTTCAACTCATCCCCTTGAGCAGGTAGGAGTTTTGCAAAGCCAAGAAAGGAAGGTATTGGAGGGAGGACTTCTAGACCATGAAGTCAAACATGGAAAGTTCTTCTTATTATGACGTATGGATGTTCTTGTATTTAATTTTTGTTAAATACTACCCCTTCTCCAAGACACTAATACTTGCATTTTAACTTCACAAAAACCCTGTGATGAAGCTTATGGTGAGAAAAAATAATGGCTTGCCCAAGGTTGTTTTGGGCCTTCGTAGTGTAAAGTGGCCCATTTGTTGACCATGACTGCAGAATTAAGTCTGGTTCTCGAGATTACACGTTCCTTCCAGTCTTTCCTTCTCATGTGAGGATTCTTCCTGCCTGACTTTTCCTCTTTCCTGTGCCCTGGAAATCTGATGCTGGGAAGGGTGGGGGACTGATTCCAGACTGCAGAAGAGTACAGTCTTGTCTCAGGCTTAATCTTAAGAGTCACAGTGGAGCTTGATACAAACCAGGATTAAGGATTATAATGTTAATATGGGGGATGCTAACTGGAACTGCACCAGGCAGGAGGTCTGGCTCAGTTGGTAGAGCTGCTGCCATGTATGCCTGAAGATCTGAGGCTGACAGTTCGAAACAACCGAAAGTACCCGAGAACTGACGACATGCTGATATACTGATGAGCTGACCCTTGGTGGCAGAGAGGAGTTGCCATCAAGTGGAGCGTGGGAGGCGAAGGGCCAAAGAGAGACCAGACAGGGAAGGAATCCGGTTGGAACGAGTAGTTCTATGAAAGGCTAGAACTATTCAATTGTAAAAATCCCTGGGGCGGGGGGTTTAGAACAGCCTGCCTATGCAAACCGCCTTGGATTACAGTCTGAGGAGAAATCTGACTGTAGAATTCTGAAGAAATCTGAAGAAAGGCGGTATATAAATACCTGTATAAATAAACTTCAAACCCAAGTTAACCTTAAAGCAACATACAAAGTTAATGATGATGTTTCTATAATTATCCCTTAACCATGGATGAGAAAAATTGTGGGTGAATTCTTATAAAGGAGGACCTCAGTATTCACGGGTTAAGTACCAACAGATTTGAATATCCATGGGTTCTGAACCTCCAGGGTGGGCCAGTTGTAGCTCTCTGAACCCCAGCTGAGCTCTGGTTGGGTTTGGAGACCCTTCAGCTAGCCGAAAACTAAGACTTCCAGTTTTTGGCTGAAAAATGGAAGTCATGCTTTTCGGCCCTCTGAAGGCCCCAGGAGGGCCTCCAAGCTTGCTCTGCCCTTCCCACCCCAAAATCTGCTGATTCTAACCTCCATGCATTTTTGTATCTGCATAGGTTCTGAGAACGGAAAGCCCGTGGATAATGAGCGCTGCCCTTTATAGTCCCAAAATACGTTCAGGATCTGTTAACTATGAATGCCCTGCATTTTAGGGGGAAGGATGGGATACAACTCCTTGAAATAAATGAATAAGGAACCATTCAACTAACCACCAACAGTTAAGAAAAGCTGCACTGCATCTTTACTAGAAGTGAACTTTATAGCTGGCCAAGGACCTGAACTTGGGTTTCTCATGTCTAAGCCCAACATTCTGCATCATACTGACATGTCTTATGTAAAGGAATGGGAACCACAGAGTACAACCAAGAGAAGGAGAGAGGGAGAAAGTGAATGTAAGGGAGGAAGAGATTATGTTAGGCCTTCTCATAACCACTGGAATGTTGATTAAAAATACACTCACAAGGAAACAAGTGCAATTGATTTAAATGAATCTTGCTTCCTCTTAAGCATGCTTAGCATCACAGCTGGTGTGATTATTAATATACTAGCAAAATACTTGCCATCATGATGGCATGAGTATGTGGGGGGGAGCCTTGTATAATGCCAAGATCCCTGTGGGGGCAGCAGTGCAGCTTTAATTGCTGTACACACAGAGACACGGTATCTTTGTCACTGAGGAGCACGCTAGCAATGATTGCCAGGCTAGCCCCCCTATCAGCCGGCAGCAGGGCTTTGCTGCCAGCTGATTGGCTGGCTGGCATTAGGGGGCGGGATGACTGAGCCCGATCTAGCGCACAGGCGCTAGACCCGGCTCAGTCCGGTTTTGCCATCACCGCAATAGCAAGTGCAGTGACTTTCCTGATGACATACACAAAAGCTGTCTTAGAACAAGTCTGACCATTGAGCTACCCTGCTCAGTATTGTATATACTGCCGTGACATGCGGTGAGCTCAGTGGCTGGGGAGGCACTTGCAGTGGAACCAAAGGAATTCTGGGGGCACCACCTGGAAGCCACAGGCATTCTGGAGTGCTACCCAGCTGCAATCAGAGGAGAGGCTGAGGCAGAGGACAGACTGCGGTACCTTTGGTTTCTCCCTGTATAGCAGGGGTGTCCAAACATTTTGGCAGAAGGGCCACATCATCTCTCTGACACTGTGTCAGGGCGGGGAAAAAAAGAATTAATTTACATTTCAAATTCGAATAAATTTACATAAATGAATATATTAGAGATGAAACTTATATGAATGAATGAAGGTCTTGCAGTAGCTTAAGGCCTTGTACAAAGCAAGGCTAGCCTTTCCTTTGCTGCCACTGCTGCATCACAGACGGAAATAGCAAGTCGTGGAGGGAGTCCTTGTCCCACAGCTCAGATGAGAGGTTGAACAGTCATCCTCATGCTGGGAGCAGTTGCATCAGGCCAGCACAGGCCGCAGCAAGTCTCTGGAGGGCCAGAGGCTCATTGGAGACTGGGGGCTCCCCAAGGGCCAGATTGGAAGCCCCCGAGGGTCACAAGTGGCCCCCAGGCCGGGGTTTGGGCACCCCTGCTGTATAGTAGGCACAGTGTCAGTTACTATACAGTGAGAAATGAGAGGTGCTGCAGCAATGAGCTCAGGATTGTGCAACTCCTAAGAAACAGGGTAGAGCTCAAGCATGTGCTTGAATCTATTTTCATTGGAGTATGACATGGGAGGTAGAGCTGCACTTCACCTTATCTGACCTGATATACTGACTGGCATTGGCTTCTCCAGGATTTATGAGGCACTTTTTTCTTAGCCCTAAATAAGGATGCCAGGAATTGAACCTGAGACTTTCTATATTCAAAGCATGTACTCTACTTGTATATGTACGTACTCTACCATCAAACTACGGACCCAACCTTGACTTCTAACAACAACAAAAAAAGCCCTCATAGAATAAGCCAGTGTTTCTCAAACTGTGGGTCAGGACCCCACTAGGTCACTTAGCACCTCGCTCAGCCACCATTGAAAATACAGAGCTGGAAATACAGAGTACAGAGCTGCTGGGCAGGGTGGACTCCTGGTGCGAGAGAGGCCTGGTGGGAGAGAGGCCTTGAAGAGGTGGGAAGATGGGATGCTGGAAAGTGGGAAGGGCTGTGTGGGTGGAGAAGGATCCAGGTCTGCCTTCTGCTTTGACTTCCAAGCTGAAATGTTTGAATTCCAAGCTATGTAAAATAACAACATGAGCACGCTGTGTAATGGGATCTTTGGCTGATCACAGCTTAGGTTTGACACCTACGCTGATGATGTCACTTCCAGCCATGACATCACCTCTGGTGGGTCCTGACCAAATGTCATTCTAAAAGGTGAGCCCCAGTGCTAAAAAGTTTGAGAACCACTGGAATAAGCAATGCCCCATCCACTGAGAATCAAGCTAGTTCCTATTGTCATAGACCTTCCATAGACGTCTCCTGTTGCTGAGACCTGTGTCTGCATGTACACCCCCCCATAAAGACCTGTGTCACGTCCTGATGGGGGGAGGGGCAGGTGAATTGGAAGGACCAGCCCTACATCCAATCCAGTTCTTTGGTACCATATTTGCACCTACTTTCCTCCTATTCTTTATTTATTTGGTGCAGTCAAAACAGAAGCAAGAAAAATTTCCATCAAAAATGTGCCCTACATGTTCTAAATTACTCGGCACCTTCTTCTTTCCACCCTTCAAACATCCCCTTATCCTACAGATCCATTACACTTACTGACACTCCGTCGGTTCTCCATTTTACGCAGCTTCACCTCCTCACCTTGGAACATGCGGGAATCTGCTGGGCCTTCATCTGTAAGTACAGTCTCCTGCAGGCCTAATCATGTAAAGTGGCTATTTGAATAACAGTTTTTGGTGACTGTACTTTCCTGTAATTTCCAAAAGGAAACAAAATCCAGGCAGACTGCAATTTTGTGCCTATGAATTTTGAATGAATATCACTAAGTGCCTTTTGTGTGAGCTCAATTCCCAGCTTTCATTCTTCCTGGCCTCTCTTGGTCGAGCCTGGCAAATCCTCTTTTTTTTAAAAAAAAAAAATGAATATAATTTACTGCTACATGTGAGACTTCAGCAAAAGCTAGGATGACCAGTTCTGATAAAAGACAAGTTCTTTGTGCAGAAGGGGTAATTTCAGGAGGTACAGCAGCTTCTCATGTCATAATGCTCTTGTACTTTTTTTTTTTTAACAACTGTACATAAGGAGAATTGGACAGGTGAAGATTCTGTCACCTGTGCAGCATTATTATATTTGCCAACCTTTCATCCAGTGATTTTGCTTGTCCTTTCCAAAGGTCTAAAGCAGTGGTTCTCAAAATTTTAGCTCTTTTAGACCCACTTTTTAGAATGAGAATCTGTCAGGAGTCACCGGAACTGATGTCATGGCCGGAAGTGACATCACCAAGCAGGAAAATCTTTAACAATCCTAGGCTGCAATCCCACCTACACTTACCCAGGAATAAGTTCAATTTATGATCATTGTTAAAAGCATACACATAGTAGCTTCACATAAGTAGAGATCTGTCACATTTCTCCAAATGCAATCATACCACGGTAGCATCAAGTCTAATATATTAAAAATAAAATATTGAAACGAATGGGCAAATTGAAATTGGTTTGTGACCTACCTAGTGGGTCCGGACCCACAGTTTGAGAAACACTGGTCTAAAGCTTTTGGGGTTTCCAGACTTTTACAGATGAGGGCCACATCGTATATTTTACATATTTTTGTGGGTCAGAAATAAAGCAGTTTTATAAATGAATGAATGACATTTAAATGAAGGGTGTATCTGAACAATGAAAAGATTAGAATTATCTTTTAAAATGGTTATGTTTAGTATTTGTGCAAAGAAAATAGCTGCAGAGATGATACAGGAACAGGAATACAGTGTAAGCCACTTATATAGAGTGGAGGCAAGCACAAACATGGAGCACTGTCTCTGCCCAAACCATTGCGGTCATCCAGTTTTGTTATGATTTGTTTATGCATGTGCAAAATGATGCTACTTCCTCACTGCAATTGTTTTATGACGTTATTGAAGAGTCAACATGCAGAAACTTGATTTATCAGCAGGGAGAGGTTGAATAATTATGGTTTGAGGTCTGAAAGCAAATGGTCCAGTTGACTGAAAATGAAGGTTAGCCAGGCTGACACCACTCTGGTCGTATGGAAAGGGGCGGAGAGGACAGAACTGCATATGTTAACTTTCTGACATCGTGGTTGGGAAAAGTTAAGAGTTGCATGGACAAGATAAAATCTTGTGGTGGGCCAGATGTGGCCCCTGGGCCTTGTCTGGAGACCCTTGGCTTAAAGCAGCAAGAAGAATTGCAAGTCTTCTGTCTTGCTCTTTCACAGATCCCTTCATAAGCATGCAAGAAGAGTGTGTGCAGCTACTGCACCCCCTGGGTGCTTCAGAGCATTTACAAGTGCAGGTACAGCTCTAAAATCTGGCAGCTCTAAGCATGGCCAGTGTCAGTCAAGATCCTACAGGCCACCAAAGAACAAATTGGCCAGCTTGAAGCCCCACCACATGGCAACCAGACACGGCCTCTGTGGGCCTTAAAAAGCCACTGTGTTCCAATGTGTGAAATGGCATTCTATGGTGTGCTGATGGGTATGTATGTGTGTTCTAGAGACAAGAGGCATCCCCTGGACCACTTCCCACTTAGAAGTGTAACCTTTAGAGACTCAAGAGAGGGGGTGAATGCTGAGAAAAGGCAATCCTTGCAACTCAAACTAGCAAAATGCTAATGAGGCATCACCAAAAGGCAAAAATGGGTACTTTGATTTATTGGGCACAGAAAAGAGGAAATAAGGAATGTTCCTGAGAAATAAACATGTTTGGAGAGTAGTCAACACATCCACTCAGAATTTTCAGCAGCACAACCTGAACTGTCACAGCAAATTTTGGGCTGCATATAGCGATGCGACAATCTTGAGTTTTTGCACATGTTCCAAACAAATGCTCACAATAGTTCAGCCCTTCTTGAACCGTTTCTTGAAATGTCCACAGAAAGCTCAAACATGCCCACAAGAGTCAAGAGCTTTGTGGACACTGCAAAGCAAATAGCAGATGATTCGCTCACAAAGTTCCAAACTTCTGCAGGTACATTTAGGCTTGCCTCGATTCTGCTTGCAGATATTTCCACAGAGAACTTCAATGTTTTAAGCTCTCCCCGTAGAATCGGACCACATCTTGCTTTCAAAATCTTGCCGCTTGGCTCTGGAAACTTAACATGCAACAAGGACCTTTCTCCCTGCTTTGCATTCTGTTTAGCTTGCAGCTCAACATAAGAACATAAGAACAGCCCCGCTGGATCAGGCCATAGGCCCATCTAGTCCAGCTTCCTGTATCTCACAGTGGCCCACCAAATGCCCCAGGGAGCACACCAGATAACAAGAGACCTCATCCTGGTGCCTTACCTTGCATCTGACATTCTGACATAACCCATTTCTAAAATCAGGAGGTTGTGCATACACATCACAGCTTGTACCCCGTAATGGATTTTTCCTCCAGAAACTTGTCCAATCCCCTTTTAAAGGCGTCCAGGCTAGACGCCATTACCACATCCTGTGGCAAGGAGTTCCACAGACCGACCACACGCCGAGTAAAGAAATATTTTCTTTTGTCTGTTCTAACTCTCCCAACACTCAATTTTAGTGGATGTCCCCTGGTTCTGATGTTATGTGAGAGTGTAAAGAGCATCTCTCTATCCACTCTGTCCATCCCCTGCATAATTTTGTAAGTCTTGATCATGTCCCCCCTCAGGCGCCTCTTTTCTAGGCTGAAGAGGCCCAAATGCCGTAGCCTTTCCTCATAAGGAAGGTGCCCCAGCCCAGTAATCATCTTAGTCGCTCTTTTGCATCTCTGCCTATGTATATCACAGCTAACACACGACCGGCGCCCTGTCTGAGTGCACTGAAGCACGGCAAGGCTTATTTAAGTAAAACAAGCTTTATCCTCTCCCCCTGCCTCCCATCACCACCCCCCATTTAACAAGATGCTCATAAGTTGCCACTGCCATGAGCTACCCAGCGGAGAGCTTCCATTTAGTTTCATTTTCCTTTTTCATTTCATGCTGTAATGGAGATTCATTGGAGGCTTTCAGTCCATAATTTGCTATGAAAACCTTGCCTCTCCCATGGGGGTCAAAAGGTGAGCGTATTAAGAAAGTCTAATTTGTCAGATCTGTGTTTCCCTAGGCAGAAGATGAAGCTCCAAGAGGAAGCGCGCAGTTTCTCCCTAATGTTCATCCAGGAGCCGCTTCGAACGAAAGTGCTGCTATCTAGGAGTCTGCATGGACTTTGCACGGTGACTGGACATGCGTGTACGTAAGAGTGTGTGCGTGCATGGCAAACTCATATTGAGAGACTGAACCCTACCACAGCTTTCCAAAATGTGCACATGCTGTGAAAAAAAAATGCACGTGTGATTGAAGTGGACTTACTTTAAAGGAGGAGGTAGAAATTGGCTCACTCTTCACCTCTCTGTAAAGCATTGATTTCTACCAGCACAGTGTTTCTCAACCAGTGGTATGGGTACAACCAGTGGTACTTGAGGTGGTATCTTGTGGTACTCGCTAGAATCCTGGACACCTGCCACCTGGTAGCAAGACCAGGGACATGACACAACGAACAGTATTAGTACGAGGCTCCAAAGCAGGCTTTTCAAAAAAGCCCTCCTGTCCACCCTGAGTCTGTTACTGGTGTTTGTTGTGTCTCATCTGGTCTTCCAAGCCAGAAGTAATTAGCCATGATGTCATCAATAATAATAATAATAATAATAATAATAATAATAATAATAATAATAAAGACCAGGAAAAGGCGGTATATAAATACCTGTGTAATAATAATAATAATAATGATAATAATAATAATAATAATAATAATAATAATAATAATAATAATAATAATACAGGTATTTATATACCGCCTTTTCCTGGTCTTTATTCAAGACTTTATTCAAGGCGGTTTACATAGGCAGGCTATTTAAATCCCCGTAGGGATTTTTACAATTGAAAGAAGGTCCTATCTTTCAAGAACCACAACAGTCCAGATGTTTCACTCTGATCTGGTCAAACATTCTGGCCTCCATCCTCCCACGCTCAGAGCAGATGGAATAACTCGGCTCAGCTTGTCAGCTGCTTCAAGGTTGCACGGTGCCAGTGGCCTCGAACCGGCGACCTTGTGGATGTTATCTTCAGGCAAATGGAGGCTCTACCCTCTAGACCAGACCTCCTGCCCTCCTCCTCCTCCTGCCATAAACAGTTACTTCCAGTGGTTCTTTGAATAGGTGGACCATGTAAAGTGGTATGGCAGAGGGCAAACATTGAGAAGCACTGTATTAGCGAATTATTTTTGGTGGTTAGTTGGCAAAATCCTATCTCTCCCCCCCCCCCCCAATTTTCATGCGTGGTTCCAGCAAAGGGTCCGTGCTCAAGGACACCACAGACCTACAGTGGTAAGCAGGAGAACTCCTGCCTACATTTGACAGACAGGGAACAGAGCAAGCTGTTCAATCTTACCTCACAACAGCATAGCCCAGTGGTTCTCAAACATTTTAGCCCAGGGCCCACTTTTTAGAATGACAATCTATCCAGGACACACCAGAAGTGATATCACTAACCTGGAAGTGATGTCATGGCCAGAAGTGACATAATCAAGCAGGAACTTTTTTTTTTTTAACAATCCTAGGCTGCAATCCTATCCACACTTACCCAGGAGTAAGCTCCATTGACTATCATTGTTAAAAGAATATACGTTGTAGCCTGTTAAAAGTACAGATCTCCCCAAATGCAGTCACATACCACCAAGTCTCATAAACTAAAAATAAAATATGGAAATGAATGGGGACCCACCAGAAATTGGCTCACAACCCACCTAGTGGATCCCGACCCGCAGTTGGAGAAACAGTTTCATAGCCATACAGGCAGGTCTCCATGTTCTTTTAGCCTTACTTACATAAGCAAACCTTCCTCCCTAGGCCCACAATTTTTTTCCTGGGAACTGTAAAAAAAAAAAAAAAAAAGACAGTTCAATGCAGCTTGCTGCACTGCATTCCAAGGTCCAGTTCCCAACCTTGACTTCAGAGACCCTGAAATGGAGGCCACACCCTCCTGCCCCAGTTTTGAGTCTAGCCACAAAAAACTCTGTCCCACCCCTGACAGCCTCCCCTCCTTCCAAAAATAAAAAAAGGTTGCTATTGTAACCCTTCCAAGTTTTCGTTTCATTTTTCATTAGGCAGGATCGATAGAAAAGCAGAGGCTGTTGCTCAGGTGATGTCACGCTTCAAGGGCTTCATTCTTCTCTGCCACCTGACATGGTGAGAAGGAGTCAATACTTTTGTCAGGCCACTAACAACCCAGCAAGTTCTTAACATTGACTGATTCCTGGTTTTAGAGCCCAGAAGTTTCAGCAGTCCACAGCTGAGCAACGCTGTAAATCAGAGCAGAAAGGGCAACACATCTGTGTGTGAAATATACGAGCAAGATGGGTTGTATACGTGAACAGTTCCCTAAGGCAGAAGAGCACGATTCAGGGGGATAAAGGACAGGGATCACAGGATTTGAGAATGTGTACACAAAAGAGCAGTACAGGTGGTCTCTGGTATCCGCAGATCCGACATCTGTAGTTTTAGAGCCCAATCCTAAGTATATCTACTCAGAAGCAAGCCCCATTATAGTCAATTACTCTCTGGTAAGTGTGGATAGGATTGCACCCTCAGTTATCTGCAATTCTTGTGGATACCGTGGACCCACTTTAAAAATGTTTAGAAAGTGAAGAAAAAAGTCTCAAACAGCTTTCCGGTCTGTTGCACAGCAAAACCCCTGAATTTTGAGGGCTCTGGGAAGCTTCTAAACTCCCTGCAGACTCTTCTGGGTCACATGGACGCCTCTCCCTTTGCCCAGGCTCAGACCTGGAACACATTTCAACTTTGTGGAAAGTCCAGCTAGAGCAACCCCAATGACCCCCTACTCTTGACTTCTTGAGTTACCAGCTTTGGTCATGGAGAAGCAAACCCATTGAGAAATATCACAGAAATTAATTCAGTTTCCTGTGAAAATGGTCAGATGTTTCTCCTGGAAAGAACTCTGAAATTTGCATAAAATCTCTTTCAGGGGTGACCCTAGTTAAAACCTGTCTTTTTGCTTGCTTGTTTTGTTTTGTGAGTGCAGATTTTGCAGTTCACAGCAGCAGCAACCTGGTTATGGCTCATTCTTGGTTTGAGTTTTTGACTTGGGGCCCAACCCTAATGTAGTAATGTAGTATGTAGTAATGTAGTTCTTGCGTAGTAATGTTGTAGTAATGTTGTTCTTGCCCTAATGTAGTAATGTAACCCTAATGTAACCCTAAAGTAGTAATGTAACCCTAATGTAGTTCTTGCGTAGTAATGCTGTAGTAATGTTGTTCTTGCGCTGACCTTGTTTGGGATTTTCTTCGCTGTCCTGCTGAAGCAGAACTGCAACAGAAGGCATCTATCTCCAGACCAGATCAGACGGAAAGCTCTTCAACCTTTCCAGACTGAGAGCTAAGTCCAAAGTCCAGCTGAAATGTCTGTGTGACTTCCTCTTTGCCGACGATGCAGCTGTCACTACCCACTCTGCCAAAGATTTCCAGCAGGCAGATCATGGATCGTTTTAGCAAGGCCTGCCAAGATTCTGGACTGATGATCAGCCTGAAGAAAACACAGGTCATGGTTCAGGATGTGGACTCATCTCCCTGCATTACAATCTTTGCGCATGAACTGGAGGTTGTCCATGACTTTGTGTACCTTGGCTCAACGATCTCCGACACTCTTTCTCTCGATACCGAGCTAAACAAAGGCATCAGTAAAGCAGCTACCACGTTTTCCAGACTCACAAAGAAAATATGGTCCAACAAGAAACTGACGGAACATACCAAGATCCAGGTATACAGAGCTTGCGTCTTGAGTACACTTCTGTACTGCAGCGAGTCATGGACTCTTCGCTCACAACAGGAGAGGAAACTGAATGCTTTCCACATGCGCTGCCTCCGACGCATCCTCGGCATCACCTGGCAGGACAAAGTTCCTAACAACACAGTCCTGGAACGACCTGGAATCCCTAGCATGTATGCACTGCCGAAACAGAGACGCCTGTGCTGGCTTGGTCATGTCGTGAGAATGGGCGATGGCCGGATCCCAAAGGATCTTCTCTATGGAGAACTCGTGCAGGGAAAGTGCCCTACAGGTAGACCACAGCTGCGATACAAGGACATCTGCAAGAGGGATCTGAAGGCCTTAAGAGTGGACCTCAACAGGTGGGAAACCCTGGCCTCTGAGCATCCCACTTGGAGGCAGGCTGTGCAGTATGGCCTCTCTCAGTTTGAAGGGACACTTGCCCAACAGACTGAGGCAAAGAGGCAAAGAAGGAAGGCCCACAGCCAGGGAGACACACCAGGGACAGACTACCTTTGCTCCTAGTGTGGAAGGGATTGTCATTCCCGAATTGGCCTCCAGTCACACTAGACGCTGTTCCAGAACCACTTTTTAGAACGCGAGACCATAGTCTCCCGAGACTGAAGGATGCCAATAGTAATGTAGTAATCTAGCATTGCAATATGTGCTTCATGGCCATCACAAGCAGCCCCCTGAAGTGTGCATAGCTACATGCTTTTTGATTGTTGTCAAAAGAGATGTCATGGAGGACATGCGCAAGGCAGCAACAGGGTGAAGAAGGCCAACTGAAACTGGTACATTGGCAGGGTAGGTGAAATTGGACTGGTGGGGTGGGTGGAACAGGGACATATCAGAGGCGGGAGCGGCTGTACCCAATGCAGGTGACTTGCTCCAGATGCTGTCCCTTCCAGAACGAGTTGGACACACACTCTCTCTCCTCAGACTTGTGTTCATTAAAGAGCTGGTGCAGGTCCAAGAAGACCTAATGGCAGTCATGGGGCTTCCTGAGTGGTAAGGGAAAATAATTTCTCTTTCCACTCCCAAGGCCCCTCTCCACCATCATAGAAAGCAGCATCGCTCATTTTGGTGTGTCTGCATGCTATGGCAGAGAAAAGCTTAGGGCTGGCATGTTAGTGAAGTTGAGTTTGGTGACTTTTCTTTTTTGGTTGATTGGCCTCCTAATTGTTTTGATACTGTATTGGTGTTTTGCTCACAGTTATTTTATTTTAAGTCCACAGTGTTTTTACTGTCAGTAACCGAGGGCTGTGCCAGCAGGTGGTATGGAAGAGAAGATGCAAGTCAAAGAAATGCAGCCCAGGAGACTCTGAACTTGCTTTTTCAGGAGGATTGGTCAATCTAGGACAGGGGGTGCTCACACTTTTTTGGCTCGAGAGCTACTTTGAAACCCAGCAAGGCCCAGAGATCTACCAGAGTTTTTTTTTTACAATGTTCGCGCCATCATAACATATAACATTTATGCGTACAATGTATGTTGGTGTACCTTGAGCCCCACTGAGTATAACAGGACTTACTCCTGAGTAGACATGCCTAGGATTAGGCTGTGAGGCTGCAATCCTAGCCACACTTACCTGGGAGTAAGCCCCATTGAGTACAATGGGCCTTACTCCTGGCGTTTCCTCCCAGAGGCACCTGAAGGGCGGGGGTCGGCACTCCACGATCTACTCATTTTGCCTCGCGATCTACCGGTAGATCGCGATCCACCTATTGAGCACCCCTGATCTAGGACCATCTCAGACTGGTCATGGCTCTCCAAGACTGCAGGCAGCTGAGATCCTTTTACCGGGGGACATTCTGCATGCAAATACATATTCTACCACTGAGTAGTGACCTCCTCTCCAGGCTGTGAATGTGTATAATCCGTAGCAGAGCTTTATTTGTGAAATAACTGCAAAGTCATTTGTGTGGGCAAAACAACATATATCGGGGGTGTCAAATATAAGGCCCATGGGCTGGATGAGGCCTATGGAAGGTCTTTATCTGGCCCTTGGGCTCTCCCAGAACCGCCATCAAGTAGAGACAAACGAATGTGGACTGGCAAGAAATGGGTAGCAACCTGAAAACCAGCCTGAGGCATGTTTTGTAGCTGCCCCTGGATGCTTGAAAAGCTCAAGGGTTGTGCAACCAAGATGACGATTACACCACGAAGGGAAAGGTCTGAAGAAATGGAGAATCCTATGAGTTTATCTCATAGCATAATATATGTAAAACCCCATGGGGGGGATGGGGTTTATGGTCAGCCTGCCGACGTAAACTGCCTTGAGTCTATGTGTCTTCGAGAAAGGTGGTATATAAATCCTGTAATAAATAAATATTTGATAGATGTTAAAGACTTGTTGTCTGAAAGCAGAAGCCACTGGAGGACAGCACAGTAGCCATTTTTCTTCCCCATGTTAAACATGTTGTTGAATATCCAGAAAGGTCATTCAACCCCATTCCCCAGGCTAAGAGCCCAATCCTATCCAACTTCCCAGCACTGGTACAGACACAGTGCAGCCCTGAGGTAAGTGAACAAACTTTCCCTTATCTTGAGGAGGCGTCTAACTGACTCCCCACCACAGGATGCAGTGCATGCCCCATTGGCATGGCTGCACCGCACTGGAAAATTGGATAGGTTTGGGCCCTCCATTAGCAACAAAGCAATGCAGCTATGGCCACCTTACCATCCACTGAGCTCAGAAAATCTCTCACTGCCTCTCCCTCCCCCCCCCCCCCCAAAAAAAAACAAGCTGTCATTGGAAGGAGCCTGCCGGCCAGGCAGTCTCTGCAAAAGCTCCTTATTTCCTTGCCTAACGCTGGGAAAATCCCTGCAGGACTCTTCATAACGGTGCTTGCTGCATATCCCCCGCAATTGGTCATGCCATGCTATCTACTGTCTCATTGGACTTCAAACTATGCATGTACTAAATAAGAAAGGGAAGGAATCAGCCCAGGGAATCAGCTGAGATGCTTAAGTGGATTTGAGCAAGAACTGCAGCAGAGATAGAAATGGCCCTTCCTTGTCGTTTATGTCTCGCTGCTTCACGTCTCTCCCCTTCCCTCCCCCCTCTTTTCCTTTTGCTTTCCAGTTTATTTGCTACACACACGTCGTGTAAAGCGTTATTGTACAGTAATGAATCTGGCAGGCAACAGGGCTGCCGAATAAATGAAATACGGCACTTCAAACTTGTACCATGCGCCTGGCTAAGAGAGGCTTAATAGGGATGTAAGTAAATCAGTTTGGCCTGTCTTCTGTGCTGGAGGAAAGGAAGGGACTTGCACCGGCACACATGCAACACACAATTCTGCCCAGGCACACACAAACAAATGTCAAAAGAGCAGCAGCTGTCCACCTGTGGTGGCATAAACAAAGCACATTTTAGCACCTTAAAGAAAAACATGTTTATTGCGGTGTGACCTTTTGCGAACATGAGGCTCTTTCCTTAAGTGCATCAAATGGAAAATGAAAATGCTAAAAGAAGATATGGGATAGAATAGCTTGTTTCCAAACAAACCTGTACGCACTTCCACACACCTCCAAGGTAGTGACATGTGGTGAAGTCCAGGAGCAGGGGATGCACAGCCACATGAATACATATTCACTCTCCCCCTCCCTCCCTTAAGCTCAGTCTCTCTGAGTACCTTCCTTTAAAACCTCTTCTTCTTTAGTACCTCTTCTTCTCCCTTTTGGAGCTAGGGACAGCTCAGCAACACACCCCAGAGGCAACTGGAAAATTGCCTCCCCTGTGCTTTAGGGAGAGCCGGTCCTTTGAGCAGCCTCCCTGCTTTTCTCATGGCTTTCCTTGAACGGAGCAGAGGCAACTCTTCCTACTGCCTCCCCAGATCTCACTGACACAGACATCCTGCCAATTTTTTTTCATTGGAAGCCAGCCATGATTGCAGCGAACCAGCTGCTAGCTGCTTCTCTGTGCAGTGTGTGTGCGTGTGAGGGCACAATTCTAACCAGGTCTACTCAGAAGTAAGTTCTATTGTGTTCAGTGGGACTTACTCCCAGGAAAGTGAGGTTAGGATTGCAGCCTGAGGGCCCAATCCTATCCAATTTTCCACTGCTGGTGCAGCTGTGCCAATGGGGCGTGCACTGCATCTTGTGGTGGGGAGGCAGTCCCAGAGGCTTCCTCAAGGTATGGGAACATTTGTTCCCTTACCTCGGGGTTGCACTGCAGCTGCACCGGTGCTGGAAAGTTGGATAGGACTGGACCCTGAGTTGCTTAACTCACTGACTCTGCTCCTGAAGAAAGGACCAAAGCAGAAAGGCAAGGAACTTTTTTTTCTTTTTACGCGTTTGGTCCTTGGGCTTTGGTTTTTTTTACTTGCTGAGTCTGGTGGGGCTCTGCCTCCCCTGCTGGCATGTCACTGCTCCAAGGGGGTTTTGGAGTCTGATATTGTTCCAGGAACAGCAGCCCTCTGTAGCTCCCTCAGTCTTGACAGAGAGAAAAGTTTCAAGCAGCGCAGAACATAACTGTTGGCACCCTTCAGTCTCAAGATACTATGGTATCGCGCTCTGAATGGTGGTTCTGGAACAGCGTCTAGTGTGGCTGAAAAGGCCAATTCGGGAGTGACAATCCCTTCCACACCGGGAGCAAGTGCAGTCTGTCCCTGGTCTGTCTCCCTGGCTATGGGCCTTCCTTCTTTGCCTCTTTGCCTCAGACTGTTGGCCAAGTGTCTCTTCAAACTGGGAAAGGCCATGCTGCACAGCCTGCCTCCAAGCGGGCCGCTCAGAGGCACAGAACATAAAGGGATGCATAAGGCATGAGGGGGATGGGTGAGAGAGCAGTGGTGTACCTTGGGGGGGGGTCCACAGGTACAAGGACAACATGGTTGGGGGGTGTGGGGCTGTGCCTGCTGCCTCCCCAGTTGGAAGCATTTTGAGGGCCGGAGAAGGATGTTAAATGTGTCATCATCTTTATGGTTCTTTTCTTGCTTAAAAAAGTCATTAATAGTCATGAGTCCCCCAATCTGGATTGGGACTGTGACATGGGGGACTTTAATGCTTCCCCCCACATCACAGTTCCAGTATGGATTATGAACTACTTTTCATCCCAGTGGGAAATTGCTGTTTTAATTCATAGAAGCTTCTTTCCTGGGCACCGAGGGTTCTAAAGTACATGGAAGAGTTTCATGAATATGCAGTTCCTTCACATTCATGTTCAACGCATGGACATCAGATGCATGTACATCAGAGGCTAAGATCACTGTACACAGCCCCATTTCCCCTTATGTATTCCTTGAAATACATATCCCCTGGGGGCTGGGGATAAGAATAGGCCCTCAGTTTGGCTGTACTTGTCGTAAGAGGCGACTAAACAGCCAACAGGTAGGTGGGACTCCTTAGCCTGGGAAGGCAGCTCATCTGAGAGAAGGAAAACTCTGATCCCAAACCTCCACTGCCTTGTGGCTACATCCAGTTATGGAAAAGGCTTCAGGAGTCAACCTTGAGGCAAAATCCGGAGCCAGAGTCCCTGAGGCAGTTCATGGCTGAACACAGTCATGTTCTGGCAACTCCTGCGACGCCACTGGAACCAACCATATTGGCCTCTGCCTTTCCACTGGACCATTCCAGCGAAGTGGAGAGGGGGGATTTGCTGCATGGGTAACAGCCTATCCTCCATACCTACTTTACCCAGGCTTCGTGCACTGGAGAGGACACTCTGTTCCAGAACCACCACTCAGAGCGTGACACCATAGTCTTCCAAGACTGAAGGATAATATAATATAATATAATAATATACAGTATTTATATACCGCCTTTCTTGGTCTTTATTCAAGACTTTATTCAAGGCGGTTTACACAGGAAGGCTTATTAAATCCACGCAGGGATTTATACAAATTGAAAGAAGGTTCTCTCTTTCACGAACCACCACAATCAAGGTGTTACACTCCAATCTAGTTTAACATTCTGGCCTCCATCCTCCCACGCTCCGAGCAGATGGAACAGCTCAGCTGCAGCTTGCCAGCTGCTTCAAGGTCGGCCTTGTGGATGTTAATCTTCAGGCAAATGGAGGCTCTACCCTCTAGACCAGACCTCCTGCCCTTGGATGCCCAAGGATGCCAACAATTCCTTGAAATGCAGAGATGGGAATGGACAGATGGATGGGAGAGTGGTCCTACTGTCTCCTTGAAAACCTTCACAGTAAAGCCGGGGAGCCACTACATTGATCTGTGAGACAGCACAGTTTCACAGGTTAACCAAACGGTTGCTGCCCCAAAAATATTACCTTGTTCTAGCTTTTCTAGCTCAGCCTGCCTCAAGACTGCCTTTGTTCAGCCATATCTTTGGGTCAATGGGGTCTTCTTTGATGCTGATTAGTTTTGGAGTGCCAAGGGCAGAAATATCTCTATCTCCAGGAGCATCTCAAACCCTGGCCGGTGATTAATTTCATTACAATGAATGCTAAACGATTTAGCAATGACAAGAGGCTTATTGTAAAGTAGCCTCATAAATCACCACTTCCCTCAATAGACAAAGCTGAACTCCGCTATTGTAGCAGGCAAGAGATGCAATGCTCCACCTTTCTCTCCA
Source organism: Tiliqua scincoides (assembly GCF_035046505.1). NCBI lineage: Eukaryota > Metazoa > Chordata > Lepidosauria > Squamata > Scincidae > Tiliqua > Tiliqua scincoides. Next base: position 16,083,789 of record NC_089831.1, read on the forward strand.
GTAGAATCCCTTGAACTAGAACATAAATATGCAGATTAGATGTTGTGCAGCACTTAAAGAAGATCCAGAGATCATGCTCTCCCCCTGCTGTTGGAAGACTTTACAGCAGAAGCAGTAGGAAAAGTGGACTGAAGGAACAAGAGCAGAAAGAAGGTTGTTCTTGGCTACAGTACTTGAAATATGTTCCGTTGAGACTCCCCCTCCTGAGCTTGGCCTTATATGCTGATCCTGATCACATTCAGGTCCCTCCTTCCTTGCTCCACATCCTAAGACTCCAGCTTTGAAACAAATTAAGGACTCAGCTTAGCAGACTTCATTCAAATGGTACTGTCAACACCTGTTGCTTTCTCCCTCTTCTGTTAGCGCAGCCCTCCTCTTTTTGTCTTCATCTTATAAAAATTAACGGTTTTCATCTAGAGAAGCTGATTTTTTTTGGTCTGTTTTGGTATTGATAATTTGGTATTTGACAATTGGTATTGTTGGTAAAGCAGCTACCATGTTTTCCAGACTCACAAAGAGAGTCTGGTCCAATAAGAAGCTGACGGAACATACCAAGATCCAGGTCTACAGAGCTTGCATCCTGAGTACACTTCTGTACTGCAGCGAGTCATGGACTCTCCGCTCACAACAGGAGAGGAAACTGAACGCTTTCCACATGCGCTGCCTCCGACGCATTCTCGGCATCACCTGGCAGGACAAAGTTCCTAACAACACAGTCCTGGAACGTGCTGGAATCCCTAGCATGTATGCACTGCTGAAACAGAGACGCCTGCGTTGGCTCGGTCATGTCGTGAGAATGGATGATGGCCGGATCCCAAAGGATCTCCTCTATGGAGAACTCGTGCAAGGAAAGCGCCCTACAGGTAGACCACAGCTGCGATACAAGGACATCTGCAAGAGGGATCTGAAGGCCTTAGGAATGGACCTCAACAAGTGGGAAACCCTGGCCTCTGAGTGGCCTGTTTGGAGGTAGGCTGTGCAGCATGGCCTTTCCCAGTTTGAAGAGACACTTGGCCAACAGTCTGAGGCAAAGAGGCAAAGAAGGAAGGCCCATAGCCAGGGAGACAGACCAGGGACAGACTGCACTTGCTCCCAGTGTGGAAGGGATTGTCACTCCCAGATTGGCCTTTTCAGCCACACTAGACGCTGTGCCAGAACCACCTTTCAGAGCGCGATACCATAGTCTTTCGAGACTGAAGGTTGCCAATATATATATTTGGTATTGATGCGTGTGGGTGCAATTGGACACAGAGCTGCTGCTCTAATGAAGTCTGGGACATGGTTCTTTACACATCAGGTAGTTATTTTCAATGCAAGCATCTCCGTTCCCCCTCTTGAAGATGTGCGCACACACAGAGGAGTCTATAGCGCCTGGATGCGTAAGCACATCTCAGTAATACTCTAATTACTATATGCATGTAACCTAGTAATACTTAATGACAGGGTGCCTTGTACATCAAGTAGTGATAACGCTCGGATAAAATGCTTCTGCTCATTCTCTTCCCCCAAAGGCATTTTTTTTTAAATATCCTCAGAAATCCTTTGACCACCCACAGAACACTCCCTTTCCCCTCCCCTTCTGCTGTCGGTTAGATGTCGAATTAAAAGACAGAAGCTCTGTGTCTGAATCGACTTAATCTGTATCATTAAATAATTCATGTTGATTTAGGAAAGCTTTATTCCTAATGAGAATTTGAAGGCAGAGTTAATATTAAAAAAAGAGAGAGAGAGAGCGAGAGAGAGAATGAAAGAGCCTCAGAGGGGGAAAGAAGCCGAGCAACAGACAGCAAAAGGTGGATGTGAAAATTAATTGTGTATCAATTATTAATTGTACATTTCTGGAGCAAACTCCTGCACCTCCCCGGAAGACCTTCCTGGCCCTCGAAAGCCTCCTTTCATGCCCTCAGCAAGCTCCTACTCTCATGAGAACTCTTCTGCCAAGCTTCATACACAGTACGGCAAATGAAGCTTGTAGATATCTAACTTTGGTACACATTACAAAGTACACGGGGTTGAGGATAGCTCACATCCCTATGGAATTCAGATTCGGATTTCGGACGATGTAAATATTCATGCTGTTGAGTAGGAGCAAGAGATCTTTTGGCAAAAAATACTTTCATGGACTGTAAAGAGCAGGAACGCACCAGCCATATCTCACTGAAAGCCACTACGTTGCCCATGCATGAGAGCACGGTATGAACTGAAGGCACATGATGTAGAAACCGAGATGAAGCTAAACAGATCTGGGTTTGATCAGTGACTTGAAATTCCCTGAAACACTATATCCTGTATGCTGTTTTGCACTGCATGGTGAAAGGAAGGCAGGGCATACATAGAGTAAAAAAATAAGGAGGACCAGGGCAGTGCTGGAACTAGGGATGTCTACACCCAGGGAAGGTCCCCAGTTTTTTTATCCCCCCCCCCAGTCAAATGCACTCAACTCACAGTCAAAGGCACTGTGCAATTATTGTAAACTACTAATGCATCTGTTCCTGAAATTCCAGGGCCTCACAGTTCATGGTTCTGTTCAGAAGCTATTTTGCCAAAACATTCCAGGTTAATACTGCTCCATATGTTGGAGATGCTCAAGCTCTGGATTTTTTCCATTGAATAGGATTGATGGGTGCAGTGGCATTGCTAGGGGACTGCGAGGAGTACAGATGCGCTGGGTGATGCGCACAAGGGGGTGACACCCCTATTGGCCAACATTTTTTAAATCTTGGTACTTTTGAATAATACCATCAAGTTTCATTTGATGCGTAATTTTAAGCAGAACACAATGAAACAAACTGCATTCATCAATTCTATCAAAAGTTATAGCCAAAATCCCAGTGGGGTGGGGCAATGGTGCATTACCATGTCCACCGCCCAGGGCATTGCCCCACTCACTGCATGGGAGGAAGTCCATCATAGGGGTGATGCGGCTGGCCTTCCACATCGGGTGACACAAACCCTAGTGATGCCACTGGGTGGGTGGATTAGGTAGCCTACAAGCCCACTTGGATTCTATAGGCAGAGGTGCGATTTTTTGGTGGTGACAAAATAAAAACACTTAACACTGCTTTCTGTACTTCTCATTTTTGTAGGCAGGAGCTGCAAAATTTTGGGGCAGGAGGTCTGGCCTAGAGAGTAGAGTCTCCGTTAGCCCAAAGATAACATCAGAAGGTTGCCAGTTCAGTTTGAGGACACCGGCAGCTCCCTGAACGGCTGAGAATGGCGAGAACTTGAAGCAGCTGACAAGCCCAGCTGAGTGATTCCACCTGCTCTTGGTGTGAGCAAGAAGCGTCTTGGCTGCCCTCCATGTGAGAGATGGAGCTGCCTGTCAGCCTACGTGGGAGAACTGGAGGGCAGAAGTGAGACCAAACCAGGAAGATCTATTCTGAAATGTTGTTGGTTCTTGAAAGAGAGAACCGCTATGATTGTAAAAATCCCCTTGAGGGATTTAGAAGTGCCTGCCTATGTAAGCCGCCTTGAATAAAGTTCAGAGGAGAGTAAATAAAACCATTAACACCTAATTGATTGTGTAATGATTGTGGCCACATCTGCTGACACTAAACCACTTATATCAGTTACCTTGTACACTTTAAAGCTAGTATAATTTATAATTATAATTTATAAAAATGAATCCTTGGAACAAAAACACCTCTGCAGAATCACCTCTTTCTGCACTTTTTCCCTGGGGAAAAATACGTGAAAAAAATGAAAACATTTAAACACCACCTCTGTCTATACATAGGATGACAAAATAAGGAGACTGAGGACCCAATCCGAGCCAACGTTCCAGCACTGATGCAGCTGTGCCAACAGGGTGTGCACTGCATTGTGGGGTGGGGGTGCAGTCACAGAGGCCTCCTCTAGGTCAGGTAACATTTGTTCCCTTACTTGGGGCTGCACTGCAGCTGCATTTGTGCGGGAAAGTTGGATGGGATTGGGCCCTCAGGCAGGGCTGCAGAGACTTCTAAATTGTGAGCACAACTATTAGTTGGTATAATTGGCCTTCAAGGGCTGCCAGCAGCCTCTACAATCTCCAAGGAGCTTTCCAACAATGGAATCATCCATCAACTTTAGAACTTTGTATGTCAGAGTTGCCAAATATGGGAGCTTTCTATTCCGGGGGGCACCTTGGTTCATCGGTGGCTTAATGTCTGTTGGCTGCTAGGAAAGGCAGTTAAAACAGCAGACCTGGATCAAATGTCCTTGAACGACTACAAAGGCTAATAGGTGTGGATTTCAACCATTAGAGCTCAAAAACACTACACCAGTCTCAGGGGCCTTCCTACAAGGGAGTGTTACTCTTCATAGTCCCCGCCCCCCCCCCCCCCAAAAAAAAAATGAAGGGAAGATTATTCAGCCTGTGCTTTGACATAACACTTCCATTTGGTGCAGTCTGGATGCTGTACTTTCTGAGCCTGTCAGACATAATCCACTGTCACACATAACAGCGTAATGAATTTTCTAAGACATTGACAGGAGGCAGAAGGCCAGGGTTCTTGGATAATGCAGTTGATGATGATTAATCATAGACTTCATTTAGATGACATCTCAGTGTGCACATTTATGGAACCACTGAGGTTCTCTGCTCTGTGTTCCCTGTATACTCCCCCTCCCCTCCAGACCGATGTACCCACACCTTTCTTCCTCCTCTGAGCTCTCAGGACAGTACTGGGCTGGGCTCAATGTACTCAGCCTTTCAATCCCATTTTCTCAAGGTACATATGAAAAGAGTTACAAAATCCTGTGGCCACTGAGGAGTCTTACAAGATTCTGAATAGCTCTCTAAAACGGGCTGTGGTTTGGGATGTCATCTCAAACCATGATAGACGGTTTGGCACAATGAGAGGATGCGGAGACAAAGGAGCGAATAAGCAGCCCATCCTGGGGCATTCCATGTACAAATGCTTTTATGTGAATGCCCGAAGTCTACGAGCAAAGGTGGGAGAACTAGAATGTCTGGTGACAAGGGAAAACATTGATATAGTGGGCATAACGGAAACCTGGTGGAATGCGGAAAATCAGTGGGATACCGCAATCCAGGGCTATAAACTCTACAGGAGGGACAGGCAGGGGCGTGTTGGAGGTGGGGTGGCCGTTTATATTAAGGAAGGGATAGAATCCAGCAAAGTAGAGATTGAAGGTGGGTCCGACTCCACCGTAGAATCTCTGTGGGTTAAATTACCAGGCTTGTGCAGCGATGTAATACTGGGGGCGTGCTATCGTCCTCCAGACCAGAAATCGGATGGGGACCTTGAAATGAGGAAGCAGATCAGGGAGGTGACAAGGAGGGACAGGGTTGTAATCATGGGGGACTTCAATTATCCTCATATTGACTGGGTCAATTTGTGTTCTGGTCACGATAAGGAAACCGGATTTCTTGATGTGCTAAATGACTGTGGCTTAGAGCAGCTAGTCACGGAGCCCACCAGAGGGCAGGTGACTCTGGATTTAATATTGTGTGGTACACAGGACCTGGTTAGAGATGTAAATGTTACTGAGCCATTGGGGAACAGTGATCGTGCTGTGATCCATTCTGACATGCACGTTGGGGGAAGAATACCAGGCAAGTCTCTAACAAAAACCCTTGACTTCCGACGGGCGGACTTCCCTCAAATAAGGAGGCTGGTTAGAAGGAGGTTGAAAGGGAGGGTAAAAAGAGTCCAGTCTCTCCAGAGTGCATGGAGGCTGCTTAAAACAACAGTAATAGAGGCCCAGTAGAGGTGTATACTGCAAAGAAAGAAGGGTTCCACTAAATCCGGGAGGGTGCCTGCATGGCTAACCAGCCAAGTTAGAGAGGCTGTGAAGGGCAAGGAAGCTTCCTTCCATAAATGGAAGTCTTGCCCTAATGAGGAGAATAAAAAGGAACATAAACTTTGGCAAAAGAAATGTAAGAAGGTGATATGGGAGGCTAAGCGAGACTATGAGGAACGCGTGGCCAGCAACATTAAGGGGAATAATAAAAGCTTCTTCAAATATGTTAGAAGCAGGAAACCCGCCAGAGAAGCAGTTGGCCCACTGGATGGTGAGGGAGGGAAAGGGGAGATAAAAAGAGACTTAGAGATGGCAGAGAAATTAAATGAGTTCTTTGCATCTGTCTTCACGGCAGAAGACCTCGGGCAGATACCGCTGCCCGAACAGCCCCTCCTAACCGAGGAGTTAAGTCAGATAGAGGTTAAAAGAGAAGATGTTTCAGACCTCATTGATAAATTAAAGATCAATAAATCACCGGGCCCTGATGGCATCCACCCAAGAGTTATTAAGGAATTGAAGAATGAAGTTGCAGATCTCTTGACTGCAACTTGTCCCTCAAAACGGCTACGGTGCCAGAAGATTGGAGGATAGCAAATGTCACGCCTATCTTTAAAAAGGGAAAGAGGGGGAACCCGGGAAACTATAGGCCGGTCAGCCTAACATCCATACCGGGTAAGATGGTGGAATGCCTAATCAAAGATAGGATCTCAAAACACAAAGACGAACAGGCCTTGCTGAGGGAGAGTCAGCATGGCTTCTGTAAGAGTAAGTCTTGCCTCTCGAACCTTATAGAATTCTTTGAAAAGGTCAACAGGCATGTGGATGTGGGAGAACCCGTGGACATTATCTATCTGGACTTTCAGAAGGCGTTTGACACGGTCCCTCACCAAAGGCTGCTGAAAAAACTCCACAGGGAATTAGAGGACAGGTCCTCTCATGGATTGAGAACTGGTTGGAGGCCAGGAAGCAGAGAGTGGGTGTCAATGGGCAATTTTCACAATGGAGAGAGGTGAAAAGCGGTGTGCCCCAAGGATCTGTCCTGGGACCGGTGCTTTTCAACCTCTTCATAAATGACCTGGAGACAGGGGTGAGCAGTGAGGTTGCAAAGTTTGCAGACGACACCAAACTTTTCCGAGTGGTGAAGACCAGAAGTGATTGTGAGGAGCTCCAGAAGGATCTCTCCAGACTGGCAGAATGGGCAGCAAAATGGCAGATGCGCTTCAATGTCAGTAAGTGTAAAGTCATGCACATTGGGGCAAAAAAATCAAAACTTTAGATATAGGCTGATGGGTTCTGAGCTGTCTGTGACAGATCAGGAGAGAGATCTTGGGGTGGTGGTGGACAGGTCGATGAAAGTGTCGACCCAATGTGCGGCGGCAGTGAAGAAGGCCAATTCTATGCTTAGGATCATTAGGAAGGGTATTGAGAACAAAACGGCTAATATTATAATGCCGTTGTACAAATCTATGGTAAGGCCACACCTGGAGTATTGTGTCCAGTTCTGGTCGCTGCATCTCAAAAAACACATAGTGGAAATGGAAAAGGTGCAAAAGAGAGCGACTAAGATGATTACGGGGCTGGGGCACCTTCCTTATGAGGAAAGGCTGCGGCGTTTGGGCCTCTTCAGCCTAGAAAAGAGACGCTTGAGGGGGGACATGATTGAGACGTACAAAATTATGCAGGGGATGGACAGAGTGGATAGGGAGATGCTCTTTACACTCTCACATAATACCAGAACCAGGGGACATCCACTCAAATTGAGTGTTGGGCAGGTTAGGACAGACAAAAGGAAATATTTCTTTACTCAGCGAGTGGTTGGTCTGTGGAACTCCTTGCCACAGGATGTGGTGCTGGCGTCTAGCCTAGACGCCTTTAAAAGGGGATTGGACAAGTTTCTGGAGGAAAAATCCATTATGGGGTACAAGCCATGATGTGTATGCACAACCTCCTGATTTTAGAAATGGGTTATGCCAGAATGTCAGATGCAAGGGAGGGCACCAGGATGAGGTCTCTTGTTATCTGGTGTGCTTCCTGGGGCATTTGTCTCTCCTCTCCCTTTAGCTTTCTCTCCTCGCTCTCCCTTCTCTCCTTGTACCAGAGCAACTACTCTGTTCAAAGTTTCTATTCGCCTGATTGCATCTGAGATCTGGAAACTCAACACTAATTAACGTGCCTGCAACCCCCAGCTTGCCTCGCGGGGTCTGGAATTTGCTCACGCTCCCTTGAGTGCAGCAAGATCTACTAGGTAGCCCTCCAGCTCCTTAAACTGCTCGACTGGCAGACACATATTTTAGCAACATGCATCTGTCGGCTATATAATCTCTCGTCTTTGCCCTCCCTGCTTTGCGCTTTGATGGAAGACCTGCGGGAAACCTCCAGTGGTTTCAGCCAAAGTGTTTGCTTTGCAAGTTTGTACCAAAACTGTGGGATTTTATTTTCCTTCTCTCTCTCTCTCTCTCTCTGTCCTAATCAGCTGCTCGCTTTATTTAATACTCCAACTTAAACAGATCATAAATTAGCATGCTGTTGCATTTTTTTTTTAAAAGGGCCAGGTAGCAAGGAGACCTCCAGCAAGTTCCCAGAGATTTCCCTGCTTAGCGAAGCCTACTAAATGTATATGCCTAAGTAGGCAGGGTGGTGTTTTATGAAGGGTGAATGAATTGCTTTTGCCCCCAAGCAAATGTTTTATGTAGCTCTATCTGTGCCTGTGCTCAACAGACTAAGTTAGATGCAGGAAACAGGCTAGAGAGCTCATGGATGACAGCAATGGGGACAGACAAAACATCAGCAGTCTGTGGCAATATTGGCACAATTGTATGCAGATTTTCTTTGGAGAATAATGGCTCACTATCTATGGAGGATTCATTCCAGGAACGCTTCGGATACCAAATTCAAAGGATAATGAAATCTGCGTGGTGGGGGCATGGTGACACAGTTGCTTTCCTTGGGGACACATGCCGCCTCCCCACACCTCAGAACATCACTTGGGTATGACCAGAAGTCACTTCTAGTAGGTCCTCTGAGGCTCTCCAGCTGCAGGCTTGGCATCTGCAGATATTCAAATCCACAGATAAGGAGGGCCCACTGTACTTAAAAAAACACCTGTAGTACAATCTTATGCTTATGTTAAAAAGCAGCTTGGGGGAAGATGGGAAGTGCTATAATTCAGACAGACAGACAGACAGAAGACTGTTTGTATGCCAATCAAGGTTCCTTCCTTCCTTCCTTCCTTCCTTCCTTCCTTCCTATCTATCTATCTATCTATCTATCTATCTATCTATCTATCTATCTATCTATCTATCTATCTATCTATCTATCTATCTATCTATCTATCTATCTATCTATCTATCTATCTATCTGTCTGTCTGTCTGTCTGTCTGTCAGAGGTCTTCAGCAAATAACGACTTAGCAGAGGTTGATACTAAGTTGATACTTAGCAGAGGTTGATACTCAAGAGAGTCATGGCAGAGTTATCTTTCCATTTATAAATAACCTTAAAGAATGGACAGGTTCATAGTGGAAGAAGATGGTCCCATATATATCCTAGTCTGAAGGAGTTTAGAGGTTGACACAGTATGTTGAAACTGGGACTTTGAATTCTGTTGAAATGGGAAGCTGTTGGTTTGAAGAACCACAGTTCTGTGAAAAACAGAGGTATGAACAATCCATATTTAGATAGATAGATAGATAGATAGATAGATAGATAGATAGATAGATAGATAGATAGATAGATAGATAGATAGATAGATAGATAGATAGATAGATAGATAGAGAGGGAGGGAGGGAGGGAGGGAGGGAGGGAGGGAGATATGGTATTTTATGACTAAGTTGGAATGGACTTTCTAAGAAGACAACCTTCCTTTCCATTTTCTGGAATCAGTAGTCTCTGGAAGCCAGACATGGTAAGCAATCTTTATAGGCTCAGCTGTTTGAACCATTGGACTTTCCAGGCTTATGGAATGATCTATTCCACCACGTCTGACTGTGTAGATCTAAAGGCAGTGTGACAAATGCTTAAATATTTAATTAAAATGCAGTGTCTCCTTTCATCTCAGAAGGAGAAAAGGAGGCAGAATCAGGCCTGCCAAGCTGTTGTCAGACATGAGTGGCAGTAGTTCAGAAAACGATTTAGACAGCATTTGGGGATTCCTCAGCAGCAGCTGCACATTAAGTTAAAGGCTGGAGGAGTGGAATTAGACAGCTCACACTCTGGCAAGGAGAACAGAGAAAGTGAGGCTTTGGGGATAGTGCATATACAGGCATTTTCAGAAGGCATTAACTGGGAAGATGAAGGTGGAACTCAGGCATAGAGAGAGCCTTCTGGGAACAAGAAGATCTGAACCCACACCTTCCTTATTACCGCAGGTGCTGGCTGGCGATAGTTTTCCCAAACTAATGGCAAAGGGGGCCAAAGAAAACCGAAACCATATAAAATTCATCTGGCAGTATGTGGGGAGGGGCAGTCACATGTGGCAGAACATGTGCTTTGCATGCATAAAGTTCAAAGGATCTCAAGACATGGCACAGAAGATTTCTAGACAGGATATCCAGAGAGATAGAGAGAAAGAGACAGAGAGTCAGAGAAAGAGACAGAGCCAGGGTGGTGTAGTGGTTTGGGAGGTGACTTAGACCTGGATGATCCAGGTTCAAATCCCCCCTTAGCCACAAAGCTTCCTGGGTGACCTTGGGCCAGTCACTTTCTCTCAGCCTCACCTACCTCACAGGGTTGTTGTAAGGACAAGAAAGAGGGGAGGAGCAGCTGTGTAAACCGCCCTGAGCTCTTTGGAGGAAGGGCGGTAAAAAAATGTGAAAAATAAATAAAAAATAATATTTTGGGCAGGAGGTCTGGTCTAGAGGGTTGAGCCTCCATTTGCCTGAAGATAACATCCGAAGGTCGCCAGTTCGAGGCCACCGGCACCGTGTGACCTTGAAGCAGCTGACAAGCTGAGCCGACCTATTCCATCTGCTCTGAGCGTGGGAGGATGGAGGCCAGAATGTGCGACCAGATCAAGAAAGAAACACCTGAATGTTGTGGTTTCTTGAAAGATAGAAACCTTCTTTCAAATTGTTAAAATCCCTACGGGGATTTAAAAATCCCAAGGAGATTTTTACAATCATAGAGGTTCTCTATTTCAAGAACAACATTTCAGATGGATCTTCCTGGGTTGGTCTCACTTCTGGCCTCCAGTTCTCCCACGCAGGCCGAGAAGCAGCTCCATCTGTCACATGAAGGGAAGCCAAGATGCTTCTTGCTCACACCAAGAGCAGGGGGAATCACTCAGCTCGGCTTTGTCAGTTGCTTCATGGTCTCGCCATTCTCAGCCATTCAGGAAGCTGCTGGTGTCCTCAAACTGGCGACCTTCTGATGTTATCTTTGGGCTAACGGAGGCTCTACCCTCTAGACCAGACCTCCTGCAAAGCTCAGCACTGTGGTGCCGGGAGAGCCTGGGGGCCGGATGAAGATCTTCAGCAGGTTGCATCCAGACCATGGGCCTTATGTTTGCTATCCTTGTTTTAAACTCCAGGTCACAGTTACCTATATGTGCTTATATGGACTCACAATCCAATTCTATGCATATCTACTCAGAAATAAGTCCCATTAGAGTCAATGGGGCTTACTCCCAGGAAAGTGTGGATAGGTCTGGGCTGTCAGTTTACTCTTACTGAATAATACTGATCCCGCAATATAAATATCCAGCCAGGGTTAAGTAGCACTGCATCCCATTGTTTTCAATCAGAGAGTTAAGCATGTACTTAGATCTCCTTTACTAATGCCAGCTTGGTTGGATCCGTTCCACTGATTGCACTGCTTGTGTGTGTGTGTGTGTGTGTGTGTGTGTGTGTGTGTGTGTGTGTGTGTGTGTGTGTGTGTGTTCTGGACATCCCAAATTTTCTAATCATAAATAATTTGTGCTAATACTTTCGCTATGAATATTTTAATTGCCAGGGTAAACTAAATTCCCTCCACGAAGTCTTATGAACCTTAAAATTCCATTAAGGGATTGTTTGGTTTTCCTTATTGCGGAAACTGAGACATGACTAGCAAGCAGCTGATCTCTGGTGAAAGCTGAAGCTGAGAAGGAAGAAGAAGCCTGTCCAAAAGCATTCCCCATTATTTCCCCTTACCATTTTTGCTGCTGAAGGAGCAAATACTTGGCTTAACTGCACAACTGATGTTCAATTTTTTAAAATACTGACAATACTCAGTTGGCATCCTTCAGTCTTGGAAGACTATGGTATCGCGCTCTGAATGGTGGTTCTGGAACAGAGTGTCCTCTCCAGTGCGCAAAACCTGGGTAAAGTAGGTATGGAGGATAGGCTGTTACCCATGCAGCAAATCCCCCCTCTCCACGTTGCTGAAATGGTCCAATGGAAAGGCAGAAGCCAATACTGTTGGTTCCAGCAGCGTCGCAGGAGTTGCCAGAACGTGACTGTGTTCAGCCATGAACTGTCTCAGGGACTCTGGCTCCGGATTTTGCCTCGAGGTTGACTCCTGAAGCCTTTTCCATAACTGGATGTAGCCACAAGGCAGTGGAGGTTTGGGATCAGAGTTTTCCTTCTCTCAGATGAGCTGCCTTCCCAGGCTAATGAGTCCCATCTACCCGGTGGCTGTTTAGTCGCCTCTTTGACAATACTCAACATGCTAATCTTTTGATTAGAGTTCCACTCTGGGACATCAATATTATGGCATTTGCCAGTAACAGGACTGGGATGCAACTGTGGCCAGCTCCAGGGGAAATTAAACAAAACTTTGCATTTCATGCCCCAAAGTAAAAGATGAATGGAAGAGCCAAGGTGAGTGTCTGTGTCCATCCAACCCAGGCAGTCTCCTGGAAGCAGAAAGACCTTGAAATTGAAAATGAAATAGTGCAGTGGTTCCCAAACATTTTAGCATCGGGACCTACTTTTTAAAATGACACTCTTAGCAAAACCCACCAAAGATTACAAGACTTTTTAAAAAAAGCAGATCGAGAAAGAAAAATATTTTTATTTATTTACTTACAAGTGTAAGAAGCAGTTATCTGATTTTTGAATCACTTCAGGGCTTCAGGCAATTAGTTTTTGCATTGGATGCTCTGCCCAGCCCTTTGCAACCCATCAAAAATCAAATCACTACCCATCAGTGAGTCCCAACTCACAGTTCAGGAACCATGGAAATAGTGCATTGCAAAATTCCTTGCAATATAACTGGGGATGCTGATGCACAAACCCTTGGGTTCTAGGATGCAGCTGTTTGGAACAGCCCTTGTAATCCAGTTCCCTTGTTTGTTGGTGTAGATGTGGAGAAACTTCTAGCATAGCTCAGCCTTGTTTAGACCTTTTATTGCATGGAAACCAATTACTATTAAATACCATGCTCTGGTCAAAGCTGAGTATTTTAAAGTCACATTGATTTCCATGGGAGAAGTCTAAGCACATGCTTAACTGTCCAATCTACCTGACTTAGGGCCCAATCTATCCAATTTTCCAGTGCCAGTGCAGCTATACCAATGGGGTATGCACTGCTTTCTATGGTGGAGGGACAGTCACAGAGGCCTCCTCAAAGTAAAGGAACATTTGTTCCTTTACCTTGGGACTGTACTACAGCAGCACCAGTGCTAGAAAGTTGGATAGGATTGGGTCCTTAAAAGGGTACATCTTTAGACTGTTTCTCCTTACAATAAAAGTCACTTGATAGTCTTATTTCTAGCTAAATAAGATTCATAGAGAATTGTTGTCAGGAGGAAAGGCCCTGGTTAGTTTCACCTAGGCATAGCCCATCCTTCTCTCTCTCACACACACACACACACACACACACACACACACACACACACACACACACACACACCCTTGTATCAAGTGTTCAATCACTGCAGAGAAAGAACTAGGATCATCTCAGCCCATTGTTACAAGCTTCTTATCGGGAAACAATTAACCAGACAAGATGATATGCAGGTTGCATTACTACCAGCTTGTGAATGCTTGACTTAAAAAAAAAAAATACAATAATGGAGGGTCCTGATCCATACAGCTACCACAATGGAGGAGAAGTCACTGGTCCTTTGACATGATCTAGATACGCTTTCTTTCTCACCCACCTATCTACCCACATGGCTGCTATTTGGCCTAGGACACAAACGTGCCCCATTTGTGCTGGTGGAAATTCTTCTCCTGGGCCAAAGGTAAGCAATCTGGATTGGGGGCACAATTGGGCCAAAGGATGGAGATCCTTCCCAGGGACAGTCCAAGACCCGTCCCCCAGTGCCTGAGAAGTTGCACCAAAACAATGCCCCTGACTTGCTCTGTGCAACTCATGCCCTTCATCCACCAGTCAAATGGTAATTGTTGCAGGACATCAGGCAGCCCGGTGTGCTTGCCATTCTCCTGCCTCCCTGCTTCTGGCTGTCATATGTACAGTTGTCACCTCCAGTTGCATTACATTACGGCTCCACCTCTGACAAGGAAAGCTGCTCCCAAGGCAAACTTCTTAGTCAGAGGAGTTTTCAAACAGAGTCGTTGGCTCTGCGCACAGTAGTATATAGATTGTGAACACACAGCTACTGGTTGCTTGTATGGCAGACTAGTTTTACAGCAGCCATGGACACGCTTTTATTGGGCTGTATCCCCCCAGAAACATCCGCAGTAGTGTCGTTGCCTACTATAAATGCAGCCAGAACCCCGGTAAATAAAGAGAAATCACTGACAGGGAAGGAGATTGCTGGTCTCATTACTAGTCGCCACACGGAGCCTGGCCTTGATATCACCAGCAGTAACAAGAAGGCAGACAATTTCTCCTTGCTGACTCCAAATCTATGCTCTCACCCCCAACTTCCTCTGCCTCCAGCAACAGCTCCTTCCACATTTCCTCCCACCCAAGTTCCATTATCCATTTTCACCTTGTTGTTTTATTGGCTTCCTGCGACTGAGTTACTGGCCCCCCCTCTCTCTGGGCAAGCCTCTGCAAGGAGGCCTCTCGGAGCATACCACCAGGCAAAGTGCCAGACACTCAGCAGGGACTTCTGAAGCAAGAGGCGAGAAGGAAGTCTTTGGGGCAACTTCTGCTGCACTATTAGGGACTGCTTTGGGGCTGTCAACAGCCTGCAAATGCACCAGCTCCTCGCTTTTTTCTTTTCTTTTCCAAATCTCATCACTATTATGCATGGCTTGAGAAAGAAACCTGAAGGGAATGATGGAAGTGCAAGTTAGTGGAGCAAATCTGCTGGGCCAGCAGTTGTGGGGAATTCACACTTATGTTTTGGAAAGTTAAAAAGCAACACAGAAAACAAGGAGATAAGTAGCATTTAATATGGAAATATTTCCCATCCTCGGCAAATAGAATTCAGGTTTTTTTTTCCCCTCCAATAATTCCTAGGGAGAAGCAAAATTGACAGAGCCAGAGTTACATTTGATGGATTCATTATATGAATAAGGACATTGGTTAGGATTCAAGGAACGATTTGAGTTCTGGGGTATACCCAGCAGTGGCATCACTAAGGTTTATGTCACCTGGTGCAGGAGGCCAGCATGTCACCCACACAATGAACTTCCTCCCATGCAGTGGGTGGAGCAACAGCCCAGGCAGTGGACGTGGTGATGCACCATTGACCCTCCTCCACTGGTTTTTTGGCTATAACTTTGGACAGAATAGAGATATTTCAACATGGGTTTTTTAATTGCATCCTGCATGAAATTGCAGGTGGAACCTGCTGCAGCGAAGATAATGCCTGAAGCTATTAAAGCACCTCAGAACTTAGCAAAGTTTTATTTTTTCCTAAAACAACCTGAACCTTCTTTTGTTCATGCCCACCTTAATTTCATCCAATGCCTGGTGCCATAGCATGACACCCTGGGCTTGAACTTGAACTTGCAGGTGCCAGAAACCAAGCTCAAGAATCTTAAGCTTCACATCTGACAGTCTAAACAACAGACCCAACATCTCAGGTACACTTCTCCGACTGGTCACAGTCAGTAAAAAGTAATTCTGGGAAGAGGAATCAATCTCATTACGAAGTTGCTGTGGAAAGTTTGTTTTACTCACAAATAAATCAAGCCTGCTGTGATTGTGTGAACAAGGCTTGAATTAAACCAAAGTGCCAGCCAGGCTGGAAGGATAATGCTTTGGAAACTACCTGCCATTTCGATCCCATTTCCCTGCACAAATATCGTCTTTTGCTTTATTTTAATGCACACTCCATTCTGTATTTAGTTTCTGAGTACTAAATGGTATAAAGCCAAGAGACAGTTAGGTGCCAGCTGCTTCTCTGATCATGCCAGGACTTTCTCCAACACAGACACATTACAATACCTGCTAAGGGTCATCCTGCATGAGAGGATGCAGACGCCTGAGGGGGGACATGATTGAGACATACAAAATTATGCAGGGGATGGACAGAGTGGATAGGGAGATGCTCTTTACACTCTCACATACGTAACACCAGAACCAGGGGACATCCACTAAAATTGAGTGTTGGGAGAGTTAGAACAGACAAAAGAAAATATTTCTTTACTCAGCGTGTGGTTGGTCTGTGGAACTCTTTGCCACAGGATGTGGTGATGGCAACTGGCCTGGATGCCTTTAAAAGGGGATTGGACAAGTTTCTGGAGGAAAAATCCATTACGGGGTATAGGCCATGATGTGAATGCGCAACCTTCTGATTTTAGAAATGGGCTATGTCAGAATGCCAGATGCAAGGGAGGGCACCAGGATGAGGTCTCTTGTTATCTGGTGTGCTTCCTGGGGCATTTGGTGGGCCGCTATGAGATACAGGAAGCTGGACTAGATGGGCCTATGGCCTGATCCAGTGGGGCTGTTCTTACATTCTTAACTACAATTCCCAGGAAGCCTTGCAAGTCTTCTTGTTATCTGGTGTGCTCCCTGGGGCATTTGGTGGGCCACTGTGAGATACAGGAAGCTGGACTATATAGGCCTATGGCCTGATCCAGTGGGGCTGTTCTTATGTTCTTATGTTCTTATGCATGCTGTGTTGAATGCACCAGTAGAGTTGATGTGCTTGTGACTGTGTTTTTCTTCCAAATCAAGAGCCCCAAGTGGGCATGCTCCAGACTTTAAGCCTGTGCAACTCCTACAGTCCCAGTGTAGATTGGCCCCTGTACAGCTGCTATTTGCCCTGGGAAGGAAGCTCCCGTTGCCACAAGTGTGAGGTTTTCTGCTGGGGCAAGTACCAGCCATGGGGCACAATCTGGAATGGGACTATGGCAGGAGCAAAGCATTACAGCCTCCCCCCCCCCGGACTTCATGGCAGAGGTAATACATGAACAAGGAAAGTTCCAACAGCCGCTCAGTCTCCTAACTTCTGGGTTATACCAGCAACTGGGATTGGGACAGCAACACATACACCAAGCTTACCACTCTAATGACACACGGGCAACCCAATCCCTAACCCGCACAGGAATGGGGAGGCCAGCTGGCCTGCCCCATATCCAGAGTGGGATTGGGGCCAGTTGTAGTTCAGCCAGGGGCAAGGGGAATTCCTTCCCCTTATCCTGGGTAAAGCTGCAACAGCCCCAATGGGGCTACTTGGATCTGCGCCACCTAAAGAGGTGGTGCAGATCCAAGCAGCCTGGAGCTGCTCTGGACCACTGGGACCAGAGATCGGATCTGGCACAAGTATCCTGGCCCCTACTCCCCACTCACCGACCCACCCACTCCTCTGTCCCACCCCCAGGCCCCTCCCAGGCCCCCATACCTGCCTGACTCAGTTGGCATGGGCTGACCTTTCCACCAGCCCAACAGGGCTTGGGTCAGCCTCCCTCCTTGGATAGCAGAGTGCGTGAAAGTGCTTTATGGAACTTTCATGACACCTTTAGGCCGGTGTAAGGGACTTGCACCAATCCAAGTCCATTCCTGAACTGCACCCTTAATTTAACACCCCAAGTTCCCCTACTGAACAGCTGGGAAAGGGTTCAACAAGTCATTATTTGCAACCTATGATCACTTTCCTATCTATATTTTTTGGGAGGCTGAACATCATGGTGAAGGGCAGGCCCCTGCACACATTAAGATTTTTCTTTAATGTCCGGCTGTGAATTGTTGCATGTCTTCCTTTTATATTCAACCCTTCAAAAATTTGGCATCTCTTAGTTTTCCCCACTCTGGTGGCTGGAACGTAAACCCACCTGATCATTTGTGCTCTGACCCTTTCGAGGGGCCCTGGATTAACTAATCAAGCCCTTCCAGAACTTCAAATCTAGCCCTGAATAGCAAAGCGGCAGGGACTGGCAGAGGGAACCAGTGCCAAACAGCATGGATAATGAAGTGACCACATAATGAACCTGAAGAATAATGAAGTGTTCAAATCATGACCTACCAGAAACCAAACCAGCATGTAATGAACCGACAAACAACAAGCACATGCTTTAGCTAATCCTGGCAAAGAGGCTCTTGGAATCCAAACAATGATTCTTTGCTTCCGATCTGTACTTTCGAACAAGGAGTTTCAATCAAGTGCAGAAAGGGCTAGCCAGGCCCACTGTTACTCAGGATGGACTATCCATTAGGCACGGTAATATTAGACACATCAGAGAAAGAGTGGGGTGAGTGGGTGGTAGATTTGGGGTGCCTTTTACCTTGAGTCTTCCACCACTACCAACACTACCACCACCTCCTCCTTCCAGTGTGCCACAGGTGAAGGACAGGAGGTTACTTTACCTGGACAGGATCACCTTCTGTCACCACCTCACCCCTGGGTGTAAGAAGGTCTCAAAGCAGTGCCCTGAGCCCAGAGCAGATGCTGGAGGCAACAGTGCCCGGGGCAGTGATGTTGCAATGTCACTTCCAGGTTCCACTTCTGAGGAGGAGGTGCTGGTGGTTAAGCCACAATCTAGCTGCCCCCACTCCTTCTCCTTGGGAGGTTCAACTAGAGTCTCCAAAGGAGAAAGAACGGGGGCAGCAGCCGGACCACATGGCCAACCAAAACAAGAGGAGGAGTGGGCCCCACGATCTAGCACCCCCTTCAAGTGGTGCCCACGGCACGTGCCCTAATTGCACACCCCTAGATACGCCTCTGCGGGAGACTGCTCCCCTCTTCACCACCTCCAGATCCACCAATGAGGCAGCATAATCCATACAATTTCAGAAGCTCCAAATCATAATCACCCAACATACACCTCAATTGGCAGGTTTTCTTCATGGGTATTATGACATATTGAAGAGAGGTTCACCGGAATTATAACGAATGCACTTCATCTTCCATTCTCTTTTTCCACACACCCCACCTGCCTTGATAAAACACTTCTCAATCATAATAACATGTTCGCTTTTAGTAGCTGCAGGGGGTGGTATCTGCGGTATATTTCTTCTGCGTGTTGGTACATAAATCTTATTTCTGTAAAAACCGTTGCACACCCAGAACCATCAGGAGCCATTATAAATCTAAATCATGCCAGACAAACAGCAAAATACTTCTTAATAAAGTTTTCTTTCCCCCCTGTATACGTCTGTCAAGCGTGGGAGTGGGTTGAGGGTTTAAGAGATGCTGCTGTGGTTATTGCCTTGCTAGCTGACTTAAGAAATCCATTTCACTGTGTATATCTAATCCTGAACACAATGCACAAAGGTTATGCAAGATGATTCAATTGTTACAAATATGAAATTCAGCTCAAGGCTATCCCAGGCACTTTCACCGAATTTTCAAATATGTATTTCCATCCTTTTTCTTTTTTTAGCATTTAACTGGTGGAACTGATTGGTTGGCAACCTTCAGTCTCGAAAGGCTATGGTATAAGCCTACAGCACCCGGTATTCCCAGGCGGTCTCCCATCCAAGTACTAACCAGGCCTGACCCTGCTTAGCTTCAGAGACCAGACGAGATTGGGCATGTGCAGGGTAACAGTTGCCATTATCCACAGGTTCGCGATCTGTGGTTTTGACTCAACGTGAATTGCAAACTCACACTTGAGAGCCTCAGAGGATGTGGACGTGACCAGGAGCTGCATCCAGGAGGTCTTCTGAGGTACAGAGAGGCCATGTGCTGCCTCCCCACATGTCAGATCAGAGCCTTTGGAAAGGCACTTCTGTCCTTCTGACGTGACTTTCTAAAGGCTCTGGCCCACTTTCTGAAGGGGGGGGGAGGTCATGCTCAGCTTCCTTGTGCCTCAGAAGTCCAGGCAGAACCTTCTGAAAGCACCAGTATTTCCAGCCAAGCCTCTCCATGGATTTAATTATCCATGGACATTGATATTTTCAGGAGAACTGGGAATGGATCCCCCAAAGGTTCCAAGGATTCACTGTATAAGGAAAAAAACGTGTAGGCAGAATTTTTCTGACTGGCTCACTAAGGAAGGTAAATTGGTCCTGCCTTGCAGTGTTTTGGCTGATGCCTGCCAAAACATAGACCCCTCTTTTTATATTCTCATAAAACTGTGTTTTATTAATATTTAAGACTATCAACTTTAACCACAGTAGGCTACTCCTGTTCACAATCCAG
Organism: Tiliqua scincoides; assembly: GCF_035046505.1. Classification (NCBI taxonomy): domain Eukaryota; kingdom Metazoa; phylum Chordata; class Lepidosauria; order Squamata; family Scincidae; genus Tiliqua; species Tiliqua scincoides. The sequence continues at coordinate 16,103,960 of NC_089831.1, forward strand.
CTGTTTTGTAATCGACGCATGGTTTACGAACCACATTTTGGCCAATGCTTCTATAGGCAACGGGGTCAAATTCAGGGCCAGATTCAAGTATCACATCTAGTTCCACCTTCATAATCTTACACAAGTTAATTTGATCACATTTCTTCTACTGAATCGGCTATTTTACACAGCACCTTTGCTTTCCAGAAGCCATTCAATTCGTTTAAATATTTAAAAAATGCGGACCCCATCACCACTCGGGACAAATGCTAAAGAAGAAAAAGATTTAATTCTTTTAAAACCCAGTAACAGAACAATCAAAACACAGAGAAGACAAGCCACCATTTACCAAGGAAGATCGCAAGCTTACCAAGAACAGTCAGCCGGGCTGGTCTGGAGCGAATAGCTGCTTGAATGGCCTGGCACTCATACACTGCATCATCCTGGAGATCTGCTCTCAAAATCTTCAAATGATGCTCCCCAGACAAATGGTCCCCGACAACCAAATAGCGTGGATAGCCTGTGTGGTACCAAATACAAGCAAAATGGTACTCCAGTAAAAGCCAGAAATGGGCAAAATTGTAAGTCCTCCCTCAGTGATGGAAACATCAAAGTCAAGTCTTAGACCAGGGGTGTCAAACATAAGGCCCGGGGGCCAGATGCGGCCCGCAGAAGCTTTTTATCCGGTCCTCAGGCTCTCAGCAGCTGAGCAGTGCTGAGATGTTACTGCTGTAAGGGCAGCCCACATGAAAACTGGCTCTCTCATATCTTGAATAATGACATCACTTTCTGCCTAATGACATCACTTCCGACCTTCAGCAGGCATCTGGAATGCTGTTCGGCCCTTGGTATGGAACAAGTTTGACACCCCGGCCTTAGACAAAACCCAAGTTCCCCTGCTGTGCATACACAATAATGATCAAACAATTATTATATTTTCTGACTAGTAAAGCTGAACATCTTGTTAATCTTCTCAAAGGTCTGGCTCACATAGATAGCTGATCATGGGGAGAAACTGCTACTGTACGGTGCCATTTTAGATTGAAGGTGGAGAGAAAACTGATCTGGGAGAGAAATCCCTTCACAAACTAGCATGGCAGGAGCAGGATACATCTCCCAGACAATAAGGCTGGAGACAAAAGATTGCCTTTTTTTTCTGAGCTGAAGGCAGACCAAATGAGGGATTGCTGCTCGCGGCAAGTATATCTTCACACTTTTGCCTTGGGAAACAAGTGTGAGGACTGTTTCGAATACTCATAATCTTTTTTGACTGGAGACAACCATGGCACACAAAAGCAATGTGTGTGTAGGCGATGGGAAATGGCATCTCTCCCTAGCCACTCTCTGACAAATCTATTGTTTGTCTCTAAGCCTTACTTACTGCTGTTCAAGGAACAATTTTCATAGATATATAATGGAAACATGAACCTCTACCTGTAGTCTGCTGTGCAGAACTCCCCCCCCCCCCATTCTGCCACACATTGTTTAAAAATTCACTTGACTTTCCTTGAAAATTCTCAGAAATTTTCTCTTGGGATCAACCCTGACATTCATTCCCATCTGGGTGAAATCAGGGGGCCAAACTGAATCTGAGGTGAAAACAATGAAGGGTGTTGCACCTTAAAGTCGAACACATTTATCTCACAGGACAAGCTTTTATGAACTGAAGTGCATTTTAATAAATGGCTGTTAGTCTAAGACAGTGGTTCCCAATCACCGTGACCCACCTCCTCTGCTGTAGTGGGTCATGATGGCAGAATGACTTACTGGGAGGGTGGCTAAGCTCTTCTGGGTTGCAGTGCTGCTGGACTCACTAGGGCTCAGAATGGCCCTCTGAAGCCTAGGAAGGCTACTTTCAATTTTTGGAAGCAAACCAGAAGTAGCTTTCTGAAAAGTAAACCAGAAGCAGCTTTTGAAGGCTTCTGTTGACCATTCTGAGGTCGAATGAGGCCAATAGAGAGGATCACTGGTCCTGTGTTACCCAGAAGAGCCTCCCTACCCTCCCAGTTTGTGTTTCAGCTTCCAGAAAGTCTCCAATTTGGAGCCAAACCGGAGCAAGGTAGGTGGGAGGGCCCAAATCACGACTCACTGCATGTGGACCTGCTACCCACCAGTGGGTCACAACGCACAATTTGGGAAACTCTGGTCTCAGGTGCTAAAAGACTCTCTTTCTTGCTGCAGTGGAGCAACTTGGCTGCCTCCTGGTAGTCTGAAGTGCTCACTATGTCATCTATGTCACTATGCCATCTTCTTGTTGTCTTCTTGTTACACTTGGCTGCCTCCTGGTAGTCTGAAGTGCTCACTATGTCATCTATGTCACTATGTCATCTTCTTGTTGTCTTCTTGTTAGACTAGGTCTAAGTGACATTCTTAAATGCTGATCACAATTACCCTGAATGCATCTTTATCTGTTCTGCTTGAACAACATCAAGGATATGTTTAAACACTTCCATCCTATTCTTTGAAGAGCTTCAAGACCCTTTTGCAAAACATGCTCTAAATGAGCAAAGCTCCACAACGGAGACCCAGCCTAACATCTCAAAAGATGCTTACTTTCATACATGTAGTTTACTCCAGCTACCATCATAGGAATTATGCATGCATTAGAGAGAGGGACATGATTATACATTTGGTTGGCTGGATCTCAGCAGGGTTCTGAGCATAGATGACCACTGCTGGTTTCATCTCTGCAGTTAACCATGCTGCTTTAGAAGCAGAAACTACCCCCTCCACTTCAATCCTTCCCGAGACTGATGATTAATGAGCTGTGAAGCAGAGGCAGCTTGGCGCACACTCCTTATTTTATTTAATTTTTTTTGCTTTGTTTTTCAAGCTATCAACAGCAGGATTTGCTCTCATGAACCGCAAGAAATACAAATGAAGGGTTTGTTTGTATTTAGCTAATTAGATGACTAGCTGAGCTGGTATTGCACAAGCAGGCAGAGACCCAGCTTGCTAAAGCAGACCCAGCAAAGTTAATTGCCAAACGTCAGCCACATTAGCTCTTGTTACTCATCCAGCACTCTGAAGCCAGGTAGGCAAAGACTGGCTAGGGCGGGAATTTATGGCACAGACCTTCACAGCCAGGGTGATTTAAAACGGAGGGCGGGGGGGGGCGTAATACAAAGTCCTGCTAGATGGTTTATATTATGGAAAAAGTGAACAGAGAAGCACAGTGGCAGAAGGAAGGATGGGCAGATGGACACATTTCTTCTCTATGTGCCATCTTGGCATTGCTTATTTGAACAAAGCTTAGCTTGCACACAGCTCAAGGCAACATTGATGCAGGCACCATCCCCATGGGTACATAAGGAGAATGCCTCCCACCATTTGTTCAGAATTCCCATTTCACAGTAGACTCCTGAGGTTCAGAGGGTGGGATGACTAGAATGTTTATAGACAGTCGGCACACAGGGGGCTGCCGGTTGGACTCATGCACAGCAAGCAAAGTGGGTGTTGCACTTGCTTTGCATGCAAACACACAGAGACAGCACAGCATGAAGAAGTGTGCGTGTGGATCCGGGGGTGGGTGCTGCTCTGATTACATTTACTTTTTTACTATACAAACTGCTACTTGGCAAAACAGCCACAGCAATAGAGAGCCCTTAAAAATGTAAATCCTGTTCACTGGGACTTACTCCCAGGTAAGGATGTATAGGATTTCAGCCTTAATTTGGTTCTTTGGTGGCTGTTCAATGGCTTTGCAGCTAGCAGAGAAGCAAGGCTACTGAACAGAGACAGCCTAGACCAGCATCACCAAACTTGCAACCACTGTCCACGGGAAAAACCAGACCCCGTTCAGACCGAAGTTTACCGTTCTGCCTCTGCGTCACATGTAGTCCAAGTAGATATGGGCTCAGAGATGCTCTGGGCAGTTGCCTGGTGTCCCAGAAGGCTGTGCAGCAGGATTTCCGTATAGACTGGAATGCCCAGAGCATCCCTGTGCCCAGATCTACGTGGACTACATGCGGCGCAGAGGCAAAACGGTAAGCTCAAGTCACAGAGGGGAGGGCTCTCTCCAAACCGCAGATCCAGCCTATGGGCCAGGGTTTAGAAATACCTGGCCTGGACAATCTGGTGATGCACCCATATATTTGGATGCTGTGGGCCAAGGCTGCAGCATACAAAGAGACAGAAATGCCTCCATGTTGCCTAAGCAACATAGACATGCTCAATTGCCTCACTCACCCTGACATTAGTCAAACTTTGCCCATTCTTCCAGAAGATACGTAGACTGAAGGCTGGAGGTTTGAGTTTCACAGCCTTCGAATGGAGCTACAAAGTTCAGGTTCGTGTTTCAGGTCTAGTTATATGCATGTAGTGAAGGGCAGACCCTTCCCAGTTGGCACTGGAAGAAATGTTCCCCAGATATGCTCAGTGGGACCATGCACAGTAGCAACCATAAGTACCAGGAAGCATCAGAAATATGGTTCTTACAGTAGTCAATGTGGTTAGATGCTGCTGTACATTCAGGAACATCCCGTCACTTAGCTATGGCCCTTCCCAAAGAGTAAGGTTCCAGGTAACTCTGCTTTTTGCTAATCTGCTACTCATCCAGGCCCTCTTTAAAATCCTATCTAGCAACTTACATTTGTTCTTCAACTCCTATTCCTGAGAACCATCTTTGAAACTGCAACCATTATAGCCATAAGCTGCCCTGAAATCACTACTGGCTTCTAAATGGGTGTCTTTTTTTTCCTGGACTATTTCATTCTGTGCTTCAGAACCCATGCTTATATTTGTGACCCCTCCTAGTTTCTGAAGGACATCACAACAACTAAGCAGCACAGACACAACTGTGTGAACCCGTGCCTCTCCTCTCCACCCCATAAAGGTTTTGAACCAATAACACAAGGGACATCAGGGAGGTTTTCACCCAGTTCTAGACAACAGAAGGAATTGCAGGGCAACCAGCCACAACAGCAAGGAAACCACTTTATACCAATAGGCTGGAACAGACCAGGTTTTCTGATCCCTGTATAAAGGCTTCTACATCAGGCTTGTTACTAGTCTGAGCAACTGAGATATTTCTCCCTGCTGGCTACAAATCACCTCTGTTTTTTACAAATCACCTGTTTTCCTTTGCCTCACCTCACCCTGCTCTCAGCTGAACAAAAGTTGGTACTGAGGAGTATGCAACTGCCAACATCATTCGTTAAAACATTTAACAGGAGCAGGGCTGAACATCAGCGGTTCCAGATAGCTTACTTGAGAGATCCCGGCCTACTCCAAGAGCAAGTCCATCTTTAATCCACAGCACAATTCCATTGTACTCAGGGATGGCACACAGCAGGGTTACAGGCTGTCCGGCAATCACGACCTGGTCCTGAGGTTGTTGGGTAAAAGAAGATGCTGGGCCTAGAGGAAGAGACAAGCCATGCCATAAATATTCACATGCTGTATCATAGTACACTATTCAAAAACTTGATTTTCAAAACTTCCTCTTCTCAGGAAATCTTTCCTACATCAATCTGTCTGCCCAGAAGCCTCTTAAGCTTCTGCAGAGAAACCAAGTGTGTTGCAAAGGATTCTGCTGAATATTATACAATGTACTCTGAGCAGACATGGCATTGACAAGGCATTGTCAGGCATTGCCTTTGTCCTACTGAAACCTTAGAACAGACTGTGCACTTTCCTACAACTGTATATCGCAGAGAGGTCTACTTAATGGTATATACTGTCAAATTGCCTCCCTGGGAAGCTTCTCTCTCACTTCTGATTTTCCCATTGAGGAATCTCTGGAATTCTTAGGAAAACCATTGAAAAACTATTGTCCTAAAGGAATGAATCACATTTTTTAAATTTCAGTCAAGAGCTATATCAACTAACACAAAGTCCGAACAATTTTTATAAATTAAATGAAACTAAACTGGACTACAGAACAGACACAGGATGATCATGAGGGTTATCTTCTTTGGTCAGACCAACAGCCAGAGAGCATTCAGTTATAAATGATCAAATAAAAAACCTCAAACTGAGAAAGAATTGACTTTCGCATTCTGTATAAATTATGTATTTTAAATATCATATATAATTCACTCTTCACATGTTGGTTGCTTGCAGTGGACTTAGGAGGTCTTCAGAACACGGAAGCTTTGTGACATGCCCAACCCTATGTAGCTGAGGTGGGACAAAAGCAGGGGTAGCATGACCAGGTCTGTAGCTGCACCTCCGTGCTGAAAAAAGGGAGGGGAGCCCCTTATGACGCTTTGGTGCATTTTTTCCCCCCCAAACTGAGAAGTGCAGGACTTCTGTTTTTATTTAAAGGGACCGTGTGAATGATGGACTTCCTTTGTTCACATAGATGCTGCAAATAAAACTGAAACTCCCGCACTTCAGGTTTTGTGAAAATCACATGATAAAATAAAACACACTAAGGAAGTAGATGATCTCCTTTCCACTTGTTTTTAGCAAGCAGGAAGTGGAACACTTGCAGTGTTAAGAACGAGTTATCCATTTACATCAAATCCTTGCCTCTCTGGATGCTGAATTTCACACCCAGTCTGCATGTGTGAATAATAAGCAAGCATCATTCCTGCATTGAGGAGGAGGGTGCTTCCAGAGCACAGTCATGGAATCATGGAAAAAACATACAGCCAACCTAATAGCCCATCTAGTTCAGAATCTGGTCTCTTGTCAGTGGTCAGACAGAACTGGCAATCTGGTAGTCAGGAGCATTCTGCAAAATGAAGGAAATATTTTGTTGTTGTTGCCTTGGATAACATCTAGCAAGGAGACCCTTGGTACTTAGCATTTCAGGAAACAACCCTCCTGTTAACTCAAGATGTATGCGTGTTCACAAATACAAAACTGGAAACACTCAAAACCAAAGGATGGTTGAGCACTGAGCCTCACCAGATGTTTTACTCAACCTGTGCAAGTCCCATTGACATCACCGAGGATCATCAAATTACTTAGCTCTCAGCAGTTCAGCCACGTGCAATGAATTAGCCTGGTTGCCACAACAATCTCATCATTCTCCCCTATACTTCAGCATCTGTTTCTGTAGTTAAATGGTTGGCAAACTTCAGTCTGGAAAGACTATGTATAAGCCTACAGCACCCGGTATTCGCAGGCGGTCTCCCATCCAAGTACTAACCAGGCCTGACCCTGCTTAGCTTCCGAGATCAGACAAGATCGGGCATGTGCAGGGTAACAGTTGCTGCTGTTCTGTAGTTAATGTTAACAGCTTTATTGAATAGCTTTCTTGTTTTCAACGTTCAGACCGATCTGCAATTCTTCCCTTTGTCCTTCTTTTCTTTTTTTGGATGACTGCCCTCAAAACCCCTCCAGGCTTTAATGGAACTACTCTAGATAAGCCACTAGTCTAGTGGATTGCTGGAGGTTTGGGTTCTTGTGGTTGACTGACTCAGGGATGCTGCATTAATTTCCTTGTACTGCTGCCAAGACCCAGACTGGTCTGAACTGTACCCACACAGTGTCCTACTCCAGACCCACAAGAAGTGTTTTCTCCTGACTCTGTGCTTGGTATTTATGAAAGCACATGAAAATGAACGCATGCATTCAGCCTCCCTGATCCTGCATTCCAAAGGACACATGTGCCCTCTCTGTTGTGTGAACAGCCCAACATTGCAAACACAGCAGCAGTGAAAAGGGGGTCTGCAAAGGGGGCAAACAAAATACCTGACCAAGAGTGCAATCTCTGAGACAAGATAGTTGCAGACAACCTCCCCCCTCCATGAAATAACCATCACAAAACTAGAAGAATGGTTGAAGTACCATGGAGAAGCCGATATCATTATTCCAGATCAGATGGTTCACCACTACTTAGGCTGACAGCTGAATGTGGCACCTGAAAACCCCCTGAGCTTTGACATAAAAGCAGATTAGGGTCCTATTACGGCATTAAAAAAGTTTCTTTTTAAATCCCCTCCATTCATTCCGAATTAAGGGAAAGCAAAGAGAAGGGGGGGAGGAAGTTACAATTTTCAGCTTAAAAGTGAAACATTTGTGGAATATAAGTCCTGTTCATAAATAACTCATGAGGGAAGGAACAAAAGCTCAGCATGGGGCTAGTCCTCCTTGAGGAAGAGCCACATGGCCGAAGTGAGGAGGGAGAAGAGATGCAACAGTGATAAATCCCAAAATTAAAGGCAAACAGTATGTATCCTTTTAAGCATGCACAGCTGGCATCTGCTATGATTTCAGCAGACTAATGAGGCCTCACCCCATTCGATGGCATCACCAGGGGGGCGAATAGAATGGCACATACTTTTCCATGTGCAGGCTTATAGGCCCTGCTGCTGCTGGGATAATATGCACAAGGGATGTGGTAAGTGCTTCATTAAGCAACTTGACAGCATCCCTTTGTACCTACAGATGAATGTGGAAACCGCTCAATTATCATGAAGAGAGCCACCCCTACTGGCTAATATTAGAGGCTTCTGATTGTCTCTCAACAGAAGGCAATGGCCCTTATTTCTCTCTTGTTCTCCAATGCAGAAGCACAGTGGAGGACCTATTGTGGAAGAAAGCTACTCCGAGAACTAATTTGCCACCACAGTTTAAGCAATAATCTTTCCCTTTCCTCCCATTTCAAAATGGAAGTTATCAGCAGTTGAAGGAGCTATGACACAAACAAGCCAGCAAGCAGGAAACAATGGTCTCAAATCAAGCTCACTGGAAAAATTGGCCAGAGAATAAACTGAAGCCCGGCCAAATGAATGGAGGACGGATGAGCCAAGGCCAAACTGTTTTGCCATCAAACAGGATGACTCAGGGAGACTTTGAAGTGCGGCTACCGCCATGTTTCATTAACATACAGCAATCACAAGTGTTCCGCCCACACTCCTCCACCGTTCAGCAGTGAAACATTGCCAGTTTGATTGCCTGCACCTTTGCTATTTTGTTGTGGATTTGTATTTAAGAGAAGGATATAAACCGATTAAATGGGCAAATGAAACAGAAAAAAAAAATCTCCAACCACCTTCTCCTACCACGATTATCAACACCCTACACCAGGGGTAGCCAAACCCCACCCCTGGGGCCACATGCGGCCCTCGAGGCCTCTCAATGCGGCCCTCAGGCAGCCCCCAGTCTCCAATGAGCCTCTGGCCCTCCAGAGATTTGTTGCAGCCTGCACTGGCCCGACACAACTGCTCTCAGCGTGAAGGCAACTGTTTGACCTCTTTGCATGAGTTGTGGGATGAGGGCTTCCTCCACTGCTTGCTGTTTTATGTCTGTGATGCAGTAGTGGCAGCAAAGGAAAGGCCAGCCTTGCTTTGTGCAAGGCCTTGTATAGGCCTTGAGCTATTGCAAGACCTTCATTCAATCATATAAGTTCATCTTTAATATATTCATTTATGTAAATTTATTCAAATTTTAAATGTAAATGAATTCTTTCTCCCTCCCCCCCCGTGCCCCCGATACAGTGTCAGAGAGATGATGTGGCCCTCCTGCCAAAAACTTTGGACACCCCTGCCCTACACAACCACACTGCAGACAAATGGCTGGTAGAGCATAGCGGCTAATCGATCGAGCTCCAAATCAGGACTTATCCTGTTGAATCTCGCCTCTGCCATCAACTCACTAGGTGCCCTTTAGGCAAATCACTTGCTTTCAGTCTCCCAAAGTTGCCACATGGATTTAATAATATTTACTTGCCTTAATTGGGGTTGATAAGGATTTCAATGAATAACAGACGTGAAGCACTTTGAACACTCAAAAGAACCGCACCAGAGCTTTTCAAACTGCTTTTGTAGGCATCAGTTTTGTGAAGACCAGACCCGTCAGCAGAGGCAACAGCTGTGCACAGGAGCAAGGGCCATGTTCCACCTTCCTTCCCCCAAACCACACTTCATTTGTAGGACCAGGCAGATGCACTGTCGTATCGGGCGGGCAGTCCGACACGGAGGCTCAGGATATGGTGGAGTTCCTGCATCCCTCCCGCCCTGCCCCCTACCTCCAGCATGCCTTCTCCCTGCCCTCCCTCTGCCTCCCCCCGCCTTGGAACACCTCCCCCCCACCTCCCCCCATGCCCCCACCTCCTTCTCTGCTGCCCAGCGGTCCACACAACTGCCAAGCGGCAGAGCACCAGCGCTCTACCAGCACTGAGGACCACAAACATGTCTTATGGCACAGTTATTAATTATTTATTTATTTGCAGAATTTATATCTTGCCTTTCCACTCCAGAAAAGAGCACTCAAGGCAGCTCTTGATGCAACAGTGAGTGCCAGTGGTGGCGTGCACTGCATAGGATTGGGTCCTTAGTCACTACGAGCTCTCATTAATGCAATATGAGGTGCTCTATTAGGAAGTAACCAAAAGAATGTCCTCATTTACATATGATACCATTCATATCGTTGTTTGGATCCAATCTGCTTATACAACTTTTTTTTTTTTTTTAAATGCAGAAGGATTCTGCTTTCCTTCTCTCCAGACAATTACAGGATAATTTGCTAGTAAACATGTTTCCCATTGCAATGCTAGCCTGTTATGGAAGACCCATATTCATGACCATACATAATCAATTGTGGCAATATGTTGATAAAAATCAATGATGTAACAGTGCAGAAATATAAGTAAGTGATTGAGATGGGAAATGTTCATCAAATCACTTCAAGATCTGTTTAGTCAAATGAAAGCATGTGTCCAAAGTGCAGATCTTAGTAATTGATATTCATGCTGTATACTGTGGCTGGTTCTCAATACACTTTTACTGCATCTCGGTCCATGCTTTTTGGTGCATGCATGGATGCATGGTGCTCTGTTAGGGTTATATCCACATGCACAACTGAAGCACACATTTCCAGTATATTGTGATGGCAAGCTTAAAAGATAGCATGCCACTGAAAAGCTACTGTGGACACTGAAACTAGAAACATTCATACAAAGCGAACCTGATCTACAAAGCTTAATTAGGTACCTGTTAATTTCAATAAAGTGTTTGAGTTCACAGTCTGCCAACGGCATTACTTACAGCATAAAAGTAAATGGATACATATGCGTGTATCATACACATCATGTTTCTTTGTTCTAGCTCAGTGGTCTTCAACCTCTTTTGTTCCATGACCCAAAGACAGACAGACAGACCGCACTGTCGATCCTGCCCCCCTCCCATGACCCTATCTTCCCACCCCCTGCCCCATCATGCCCTCTCAGCACTGTTCACTGAAACCAAATAGTCTTATTAGAGAGAGAGAGAGAGAGAGAGAGAGAGAGAGAGAGAGAGAGAAGCCTGGCACTCATGAAATCTATTTCTGCATAATGGCTAAGAATCTATGCAGGAGGACTGGGACACAATCTCCTGATACCTGAAGGGGTACACCAGATACCTCCTCCTTTACCTGGTGTTGCTCTAGTCCAGCGGTTTTCAACCTTTTTCATTCACATAAGTTGCCGCGACCCCAAAACTGAGGCTTCACAGCCCCATTGGGGTCACGACCCCCAAGGCTGAAGAACACTGCTCTAGCTAGACAAGAGTTCCACACAGCACAATGCAACACCTGGAGAAGACCTGCTCTTCAGCCTAAGTCTCCCAGCAGCAGAAGCAAGTACAGTACATATTCCAGTAGCAAGATTCAAGGGCCAAGATCATGTTGCTGACCCTACCATTGTCAAACCTCATACCCCCAAAGCAGGACCTGATGCCTGCTGGAGCCTCCCCTCTCAAGCACAGAGCTACAGTGGCAACTAATGCAGACAAAATACACTGGGAATTTATGATAGGGGCCAAGACTTCTCCAGCAGCACAACCTTATGACATAATACTGGGTGCCAACCCTAGGTAACAGGCTGGAGCAAGTGCAGCCACCATTGGAAGCTGTCATGGGTTGGGATCGAGTGAGATGAATGCCGTGAAGGCAGCTGGAGCTTTCCCTTTGCTAGCCTGTATCGAAGAATGGCTAGAAGTCACTAGGAGAGCATATAATTTAAATGCAGAGCACTTCTGGTTCAGTCCTTGTCATCTCCAGTTAAAGTGACAGGCAAGATTCTGAAAGACCACTTGCCATGTTCCTGCCCGCTGGAGCACACAGTAGTGGGAAAGATAGCAAAGCAGTTTTAATCTGTTTCCTTGTGGTTCTTTGTCTTGCACTGGGACCCAGCTGGGCCTGTGATTCTATGGGTCACATCCAACTACACATTTCAGTTGACAATTGCCTTCTGATTATACCCATTCCCTTTGGCCTAACATTTTAATATGGCTGCTCCAGGAATGCCATCACAGATACATTTCCTCAAAGACCTCATAAGGCTTCTTTAAGAGGAGAAGAAAGGGTGTCTGAAGGACAATGGAAATGAAGGACAATTGCTCCGCACTCCGACAGCACCAGCAGGAGCGAATCCTTTTATTTGAGAATATTGTTAAGATCAGAAAGAGATCTCAGGGCCATGAACACACACCTCTCCAACCATTTCTCAACTCCCCTGTGGTCCTGGGGGGTCAAAAATAGCTGCAAACAGCTCTCATATTTTCATAACCTGATGAGATTCCAGTTCAATCTCCAAGGAGTCTCATTAAAAATCAAGCTGGCCTTGAAGGCTGCTAGTAACACTTTTAATTCTGATTTAAAGCTTTACTAATTTAATTTCAACTCTAATCAGCAGCTTCCCTCCCCCCACACACTCTGCTCCTACGTCTTTGAGTCGCAATGCTAAAAGTAAAAGTAAAAAAAAAAAAGACTCAAGGTTCTGTAAACACACATACAGAGAGAGAGAGAGAGAGAGAGAGAGAGAGAGAGAGAGAGAGAGAGAGAGAGAGAGAGATTTCCAAGGAGAAAACTTGGAAACAATCATTTTTCAGGCTCCCCCCACCATTTCCCAGCAAACAAAAATTTCACAGTCTGGTCTCTAATCTCAAGAATTCCCAAGGCAGCTCAGTTGAAGTGGGACAATGTCGCAGCTTGGCAATAACGGAGAGGGCAGGGGAAAAAAGAGATTGTTTTATCGTTAAGAATTATCAAGTTGTCAGACTGGGAGTCGCACAAGCGATAATGAGAAACCAGCCACACAAAATGCTGTCCATGCCCTCCAAAATGTCCATTAAGCGGAGACTTTATTTGGTAATTGCTATTGGAAGTGAACAACTTTAAGGTTTTGCTTCTTTATTTGTTTTAGAGAGCAGTTGATATACCATGGAAAATTAGAGCCAGATTGGTGGGTGCATCTCCCCCGCTTCCTTTATATATCCTCACCCCTCACCCCCACCCCCAATGCTGGCTAAAGCTATACACAAAGCACATATCTGCCGAAAGCCCCATCTGTGTTCCTGGCATTATGAAGTCACACAACACGGACAAAAGATTAGACATTGGATGGACCCTCAAATAATCCTGGTTGCACTGTGGTTTAAATCTTGGTTTGTGATAGAGGCTTGGATTTTTAAGGCCTTTCTAAAGTATCCTGTACATGGGAAACAGAAGCAGAAACTCTCTCACTCTATGTAAAAAGCTGTTTTTCAACAGCTGTTGTACTTTAATTTGGCCATGGAGCGGAACACACAGATTAAAAACGTGGACAGGGTTTGGAACTCAGTGATAGTGGTGTGGGGGGCATAAGGGGCTGACTAGGTCAGACACTGGCTGAGGGGTCACAAACAGAAGAGGGGCCAACCAGCCAGGCCAATTTCTGAGCAATCAAGTAACAATAGCAGCAGGAGCAGCCAATGCACCAACAAGGGTGAAGGGCAGTGCCTCCAGCAAGATGGCACCTGAGTGGTAGGGCACTTGTTAGGTTTAAATCCTAGCATTGAGTGCCACACTTGTAGCCTGGGGAAAGGCAGTAAAGGTATCTAATAAATAAAACATATTTGAATGAATGAATGAAAAAATATACTTGGTTAAAACCTTGGAGAGCTACTGCCAAAGACAGAATTGACCTAGATGGACTAAAGGTCAAGCTCTGCAGAAGGCAAGCTTTATATGCTACACCTTACTCTTACCTTCCTTCTACGAGTAGGCTGAACACATAGAGTAGTAAAACACATAGCTCCATCCCAACAGCCTTCTGTTAGCCTGGAAACCGTGTTTGATTTGCAGGTAAGAGAGATTGAGTCTGGTTTTGAGGTGGAAGCTTGACACCCCAACCATGACAACTGCTTCCTCCCATCCGTCCAAACAAAACTGATGGGGATTTTACAAGTTTAAAGTATAATAGTGTGATGCCCTCCAGATTCATATCTGAAACCTGCTAATTTATGTTTTTATTTAAAAGATTTATATTCCACTTTTCTAAAATTCATAGCCTCGAATTGTCTCCCGAGGCAATTCTGGGGCCACTTGTACATTCTGTAGGTTGATTCCACTGCCTCCATACCATACCATGCAGCTCCATACCAGCTACCAGTTTCTCCTGCCTGCCCACTGCTGCTGTTCAGGCAGTCTTCCTCTTCCCCTCCATCTCTTGAACACCAACACACACACACACACACTACACATCACTGCATAACTGGCAGAAGTTCTGAGGAGTAGGAATCTTAAGGTTTTCAGGGAGACCGGATGAAACTCCCAAATCCCCATATCCAGCAAGGGTTCCATATGTCAGAATTTCTGCGGCACAATTTTAATGAAGCATCTCTCTCCATTAGCTGTCACAATTCAAGAAGCTATTTTTGACCTTTCATAACCCTGAAAGGAACCTCAGCTTGAATTTCATACTCCGATGAATTTCTTGGCAATGCCTGAAAGTTATATATTCGCCAATAAAATTGGATGTGGCATCATCGTCACCCTCAGAATGGCTGAGAATAGGGGTTTATCCTTCAGAGAAACCAAAGATGACTCTGTTCCTATTAAGTTCTTATGAAATATGGAACCAGAGGCAAATATCGATTTTTATATATACCATAATATATTTTAATGCTATTCTGCATTTGTACATAAATTTTTTTGTTGGCATCCTTCAGTCTTGGAAGACTATGGTGTCACGCTCTGAATAGCGTTCTGGAACAGAGTGTCCTCTCCAGTGCGCAAAGCCTGGGTAAAGTAGGTATGGAGGATAGGCTGTTACCCATGCAGCAAATCCCCCCTCTCCACGTTGCTGAAATGGTCCAATGGAAAGGCAGAGGCCAATACGGTTGGTTCCAGCGGCATCGCAGGAGTTGCCAGAACGTGACTGTGTTCAGCCTTGAACTGCCTCAGGGACTCCGGCTCCGGATTTTGCCTGGAGGTTGACTCCTGAAGCCTTTTCCATAACTGGATGGAAAAGTTATGGGTGCTGGGGATAAGAATACCCCTGGGGGCTGGGGATAAGAATAGGCCCTCCGTTTGGCTGTACTTGTCGTAAGAGGCGACTAAACAGTCACCGGGTAGATGGGACTCATCAGCCTGGGAAGGCAGCTCATCAGAGAGAAGGAAAACTCTGATCCCAAACCTCCACTGCCTTGTGGCTACATCCATCCAGTTATACATAAATACATTTATACATAAATGCAGATTAGCATGAGAATGAAAAGATAATTAGCTTGGCATGCTTCCATTGTGAAACCTGAACAGCATCCATGTGGGGATATGTCAAATATCCACCCACAAACATTTGGGGGAGAGATTCAAGTGTGGTCATTCTTTCTACCTTTTTAACAGCTTTTCCACTGTTCATACCAGCTCTCTCTCTCTCCCTCTGCTTTTCTTTGCTTTGCTCTCTGCTTTTGTGCTCCTTTTCTGAGTGTTTTGAACCAATGGGGGGTGTCACATAATAAATACAATGACACCATGATGCCACAAAGCCAACTTTGGCTACATGATGATGTCAAAAAGCCCATTCAAGGGAGGATATGAATGGATGTCATGGCAGCTGTCAGGCTGAGAACCTTGCCACATCCCAAATTGCCAACATGTGGAAATATTTTTAAAGGGGGTGAAAATGTTCATCTCCATTTCAGCTCCAGCCTATACCTGCACATGTAAGCTGTTTCAGTTGCTGTCTGAAAGCTCCGAGTCGATTCTTTCTTAAGGCTTTCGGGGTCACAACGAATTTCAGGACCCACTGCTGCAACAGTCTCCATCTGCTTCTCTTATCTTTATATTAAACTTAGGTCAAATTAACCTTTCTACTTACGGCATTGTAGAAAACATAAGGTATAATGAGTTAAGCAGGGACCAAACCCATGATCTCTTGGCAAAGAGGCGCCTTTCAGAGTGGTGTCTCTAACACAGGAAAGTGCATCATATTCACCCTAGTGTAGCATATTTTCCTGTGACTGTTGGTTGGTATCTCCCTTGTGCCGTGTTTAAATTGTGAACTCTTTTGGGACTCAGAATTAACTTTTCATGCTTTTTGCTATGTAAACACCTTTGAGAGCTTTTTCAGTTGAATATTAATAAAAATAGACTCTAAAGTACTCTGGAATTCTGGACACAATGGATAGGATGAAATATTTGAAGTACATCAGCTAATGTAGATCTTTTTGGTTCAAGCTGAAGACTGCTTCTGATATTATCTCTATTTGCCGAAGCCATGGATACTCATTCAAAGTCCATTTCCAATCTGCAGAGTCAAAGTAGAACATTTTTCTGAATTAAGACTTGGCTTGCTTCCATTGCGAAAGCACGCACTATGAGAGCAAGCTTCAATATATATCCCAAAAGATTTAGAATGGGGATGACAACTAACACTCAGAGGAAACCCCAACCACTATCTTGTGTCCACATGAGTGAATTGGAAGAACACTCCCCCCCCTCTAAACAGTGACTTGAGATACAGTGATTCAATGTTGTTTCATGTAGCAACAAGTTCATATTACCTGCTCTCATGAGATTGGAAAAGGCAAGACTAGGGGAATGAATTGTGGACCAAGGGTTCTGTGAGTTCCTTTCATCTCACAGAACAAATATTGTAAAAACCCAATTGAAAAATGGTGGTTTAAGACTCCCCTGCCTATGTAAACCGCTGTGTGAAAACAGAGAAAGGCAGTATATAAATATCCGAAATACATAAGTAAATAAATAAATGTAGTGAGCAGAGTTCACAGGAACTTGATTATCGAATCAATCTACTTCTCATGACGTAGGAAGTGTGTTTCGGCTCACATACAACTTTTCTGCCTGGTGGTATGATGGATCCATTCCTTCCACCTAGGTTGGCTTCCAGGAGACCATGAAATGTTGCAAGCCTGGTCCACCTCAGGACTTATAGTGACTAGTAGCATGAAGGGAACTCAACAATGAAGAACGAGAGAGTGGTTTAGCTGCATGTATACACAGAGCTGATGGTATGAACATACTCCATTCTCAAGTTTTACTGCTGTTCTGGTAGAAGGTCCCGGTTAGGGAGATTGGCCTAGAGTCTCCAGGAATTGGGATCAAATCTCCAGGTGTCTATTGAAAGTAATCCTGGAGATTTATAGAGGGCCTCCAGGAATTTCCAACATTACATCAGCTTGGAAAAAAAGACTCAAAAAAGAGCTTCAGAGCTGGCAATCCTAGGGCCCAATCCTACCCAACTTTCCAATGACGATGTAGCCTTGTCAACAGGGTATGTGCAGCATCCTGTGATGTTGGGGCAGTCATGGAGGCCTCCTCAAGATAAGGGAACATTTGTTACCTTGGGTATGCATTGCAGCTGCATCAGTGCTAGAAAGTTGGATAGGATTGGGTCCCAAGTTGCAGAATATAGGGACCCAACCTCCACTAATGAAACAAATACCTTTTGTAAGCTCCTAGCATCAGAAACACTGTTTTCCCATTTTAGGGGGAAAAAGAGCAAAACTTATTTTGAGCCAGTTTGAGGTGAATGGGGGGGGGGCTCCTTCCATTACTACTTTCACACACACACCAAAAAAGAAGCTAGTCAACTTTCAGCTTAACACAAGTAAGCAAAGAACAAGGTGAAAATTGTGGTTCAGTGGATAGGTTATTCTGTCTGAAGTCTAGCCATGCATCAATCCCTCCCATAGCTTGGAGACAAATTATTTTTCAAGATGCTTTCCTCCAGTTTTTGCTTATCCTTGTGCCAAATACTTTCTCCAGTGCCTCAATTTTCCTTTCTGACATTTGACTGCATTTTCTTCAGGGCTGGAGCTGTCACATACTGTTCATAGTACACCCAGTTTATGAGGTGCCCAGAACAAAGCAGCCTTTAGGTGTTACGGTCATGACCAAAAAAAAAGAAAGAACATTAAATTATATTTGACAGAAACCAATAATATCAGCAATGTCTCAGTTGAGGTCTGGCCTAAGTAGCTGTAAAAGGGGAAATTTTTAATCACTCTAAAAGGGGTGGCACAAGAAGAACTGTGTGGGGGACAAAAAAAGAGGCAAAGTGCATTTCAGAAATATTCCATTTCTGAAAGAGAAATAATCAGTTTCCTGTTCAAACTTCCAACCTAAATGTATTTCCCCTGAAGTTAATGATCTCAGAAGCTAAGCAGGGTCAGGACTGGTTAGTACTTGGATGGGAGACCACCTGGGAATACCGGGTGCTGTAGGCTTATACTATGATCTCGGAAGCTAAGCAAGGTCAGGCCTGGTTAGTACTTGGATGGGAGACCGCCTGGGAATACCGGGTGCTGTAGGCTTATACCATAGTCTTTTGAGACTGAAGGTTGCCAACCAACCAAGTTCTATTGATTTTGGTAGCATTAACTTCGAAGTAAGCATGCTTAGAATTCCAGCTTTATTTTGATTTCCAATTTATAATTTAATAAGGGGGGGGGGTAAAGTACTTGTCTGGGGAAATGTGTCTCTCCAGCCTCAGATCAACTGAACAAACAGTTCAATCACAACTGAAAACCACCATTGAAAACCAATGGCAAATTTTTGCAACTGGAAGTCTGGCAAAAGAAACTTGAGCAGAAACATGGCCAGTGTATAAGGTTCAATGTTTAAGTCCTTTTTACTATCTTTTCTGCTGCCTACATCTTCTTAGCCAACATTCATAACATGCTCACTTTGGTTGTTTGAACTGGCCATCATGGAAGGAAGGCAAAATTGTTGTCATCAAGCCCATAAAGAAGTACAGGTTGAGTCTCGGTATCCGCAAGGGTACTGTTGCCAAAACCCCCATGGATGCCAGAAATCACATTAAAGGAAATCCACTTTGGAAAAACAATGTCCTTTTGCTCATCACGTTGAGATAAAACAGTGGGTGAAAAATCCACAGATAATTAGGTTATATCTGTATTGCCAAGTGTAGGAGAAGAGCAAGGTAAGACCAGTTGATCTCTCATGAATATACAGGGGGCTCAGTATCTGCAGATTCCACCATCTGCTAGCTCGGCATCGACAGATTTCATCATCCATGGATGCCTCCCCGCAACTCAGAAGGCCTTCATGATGTGACTGGAAGCCTCTTTTGGTTTGCACCAGTGACCTCTGGTGGTGTCCAGGAGATGTTCTGAAGTACGGGGAGGCCCCATGGTCCACTCCGTTGGCCTTCCCTGGCCTCAGAACATCTCTCGGACCCAACCGGAAGTTATGGGTAGAAACCGTAAGTGGCTTCCGTTCACATCTGGGAGGCCTTCTGAGGAGGCAAGGAGGCCCATGAAGTAGTCCACAGGCTGACATGACCAATGGAGGACCTGGCATGCAATCAAAGCAAGTTATTGCAGAGCCAGGACCTTGCCCCCATGCAGGACTCAAACATCCATGGATTTTGGTATCTGCAGGGGGGGGGGGCGTCCTGGAATGAATCCCCTAGATACCAAGGTCCCCCTATACACAAGAGAAAGGAAAAGAGAAGCCAGACAGGAAAGACACTGTGTTGCATTCAGGAACAGTGAATTAACTATGCATTATCTGCCTAAGTGACCTCCAGATTCTGCTTTCCTCTTCTCTTGCGATTAGGAGAAACAATGATGCAGACCTGTACTAGGGCACCAACAGGGATTTGCATCTATAACCCTGTTAAATAAACTTGCGCGGTTCCTGAACCCAATTATTGAGATTCAAGAGACAAGAGAGATAAAACGTGCAACAGAATGGCCATTTGTTTAATTCAACTGACTTCGCTTCTATGTAAGCTTCCAAATCCTAAATGGAAGCAAGCCCTACTGAGTTCCATTGGACTTACTTCTAGGAAAGAATGTTCAAGACCGCAACCATTCTTTCTTTCCTATGTATATAGGTGTGTCCCCGATCCATGGGTGTTCCATTCTGGAACCCCCCACAGATAGCAGAAACCATGGATATGGGCTACCCCCCTTCTCGGTCTTTGCTGAGCTCAGAGGCCCCTCCAGATGCAAGGGGAGCAGATGCGCACAGGGGTGTGGGCACTGGTGGGGGGGTCCCAGATCTGATCAGTGGATAAGTGAATTTGCAGATATGGAGGCCCCCTGTATTTGCAATAACTGTTCCCAAACTCTCAACAAAATGAGAGTGAAAAAATTAAAAGGGAAACACAATTAAAATAAATCTGATTGGCTAAGATGGCGGCACATTGATATTTGCCAGGAAGAAGGATCATATCACATGGTTGGCAACCTTCAGTCTCGAAAGACTATGGTATAAGCCTACAGCACCCGGTATTCCCAGGCGGTCTCCCATCCAAGTACTAACCAGGCCTGACCCTGCTTAGCTTCCGAGATCAGACAAGATCAGGCAACATGAGTCAAAAGTAATTAAGGAAAAGTAACTGATGATTGACAGACAAACAAACACAGTTCCTGCAGAAGATTTGGGAACGTGAATGTTAAATATCATTTGCAAACTGAAAAATTAAAATAATAAAAAATTTAAGTCCATATTTGTTTCTGCAATAATGCGAATGTTCTCGCTTCTTGCCAGCTGTCTGTCTCTTATCTGCAGCCTTGGCAGCTGACGGAGGGGCCTGTGGCACCACAACAATAGATTCTGATATCTCTGCGCCAAATGCTGAGCTCAGCCTTCTAATCCTTTCTACACGTAAAAAGTATGCATTCTTCTTCTCTAGGAATACCTGATTTATGTTTGAGTTTTTAAAATTCTGGTGACAAATGAAAAAGAAAGGTTTTCAGTTCCCACTGAAAAGTCAACGGGCAAGTGCAATTCTTAGCTCAAGTGGGGAAGAGTTCCAGAGGTATGACACTGGAACAGAGAAAGCCCTCTCCCTTACTACCACCTAGTGCCACTAAGATTCACTAAG
Source organism: Tiliqua scincoides (assembly GCF_035046505.1). Lineage (NCBI taxonomy): Eukaryota > Metazoa > Chordata > Lepidosauria > Squamata > Scincidae > Tiliqua > Tiliqua scincoides. Next base: position 16,124,955 of record NC_089831.1, read on the forward strand.
TGATCACTTAGTGATGCAATCACTAAGATTTGCATCACTGGTGCAGGAAGCCAGCGTTTCACCCCTATGATGGGCTTCTTTCCATGAAGTGGGTGGGGCAATGCCCTGGGCAGTAGGCATGGTGAAGTACCCTTTCCAGTCCCCCCACTGGTTTTTTGGCTATAACTTTTGATAAAATAGAGTTATTTCAACGCAGTATGTTTCATTGCATTCTGCATGCATGAAATTCCGCATCAATTTTTTTAATATATACTTATATAACCTGATGGTATTATTAGAAAATACCAAGATTTTAAAAACTTTGGCTAGTAGTGGTGCCACCCACACTCTCTGCACTCCTTAGCAACGCCACTGCCCCACCCCCAAATCCAATGTTAACCTCCCAAATGCTGCCTGTTCAAGACACTTAACCACAACATTAAATCTGTAACTTTCACATAAGAAAATCCAAACCACATATATTTGCTGCAATCCTATTTATCGCAAACAAAGATGTTAGAGAATCTCAGACTGCCTGTATCATCTTGCATGATGCCAGCAGCTCATCCACATATTGACTTCACCTAAGTTTCCTTATCTTAAAAGCTTCGATGAAATCAGCACGCATCGAGGGTAGCTATTTCTGTAACGTGGTGTATTGAAGAAACATCGGCGACCCACTGTGTCCATTAAGGAACTTCAAATACAAAAGAAGGGAAATTTTCTGAATAAGATATTAGACCTTACAGAAATCTGTTGGTCTATTAGTCACACAGGCAAGAGTTCTGAACTGTTGAGTCTTCTCCTGCTTTGATTCCTGTACAAAATCCCAGCTCAGTTTTCAAAGTCACTGTGAGTAGTTTGATCAACCATGCAGAAAGGGCTTAAATGTCATCCTCCACTCTGTTATTAGTTACCAATTGGGAAGGTGTAAGAATACACTCGCTATGCAATACTTATTTGTTACCATCTTCCCAGCTCTGGCTTTGAGAATTACTTCTTGTGAGATTAAGTTCCTGTTTCCCCTTGTAGTTTCTCTGCAAGGAAACAAACAGATTTACTCTGGAAGGTGAGGAAAAGGAAAAAGAAATTCTCCCTTTTAAAGGATGGTTTGGGTTTCATAAGGGCTCCCCATGGCTAGAATCCTATATGCCAAATACCGGAGGCAATACTCAATCCCAAAGGATAGATTAAGAAGGGTAGGAAAAGGTAGACTGAGAAGCTTTGGGACTTTGCTCAGATGCAAACAAATCAACAACTGTTACCCTGCACATGCCTGATCTCCTCTGATCTCGGAAGCTAAGCAGGGTCAGGCCTGGTTAGTACTTGGATGGGAGACCACCTGGGAATACCAGGTGCTGTAGGCTTATACCATAGTCTTTCGAGACTGAAGGTTGCCAATCAGTCACCAAACAAATCAACAAAGAGAAAGAGCAGAGGGGGAGAAGAGACTAACATGGAATATATATTTGTTAACACAAACCCTTTCATTAGTTCAATTTCCAAAGAATCAGCCAACCCTAAATGTTCAGCCAATGTGGAATTGGCAGGCAACTGTGAGACACCCTAACCAGTTTGCCACTCCCCCCACTCAGTGGTTGCTTCACCTGGTCTCAATAACTATACAGATCCCTTGGAAGAAGCTGGACCTAAGAACATAAGAAGAGCCCAGCTGGAAGAGGCCAAAGGCTCATAGTCCAGTTTCCTGTATCTCAAATGACCCACCAGATGCCTCTGGGAGCAGACAAGACAACAAGATGCATCCTGTGGCCATTTCCTTGCGCCTGGCATTCTGAGGTAGCCTACTTCTAAAACCAGGAGGTTGTACATACCCATCATGACTTGTAACCGGTGATGGACTGTTCCCCCCCGCCCCCGAAATCTGTCCAATCCCCTTTTAAAGGCAGCTAGGACAGGCACTATTACCTTGTCCTGTGGCCTGGAGTTCCACAGACTGATGACACGTTGGGAAAAGAAACATTTTCTTTAACTTTTTATGGCTCAGGTAAGCCTCACCTCCTGAGTGTTTCAGAATCCCCCAAATGTCTTTTGCGCCCAGTTGAACAACAATCGTTCTCCCAGGCAGAAGAAACGTTTATCTCATCAGCAGAAGGAGAGGGATGTCGTTTCCCCCCCCCCTCCAATCGATTCCACCAGCAGCCTTGCTTCATTTGGAAACTGGCAACGACTGTAACATGTATTTTCATATTAGTGCTCGTAAGAAGCATCTCTCAGACCAATGCATTATTATTTGGGCCTCTGTCAAAGCATAACCATTTTGGCTCAGAGTCAAAATGCCTGAACTTCAGGGACTGCTCCTGAAATTCCCACTGCAATTCCAGCATCAACCTCCTCTGATACCAAGCACTGGCTTGTTTTTGTTTTGTTTTAATGACCAGCAGTTGAACACTCTAGACTTCTCATTGAGAGGAACCCTGAAATTTACTTCCAAGTTTTACTCCTTTGAGTGTCAGTGGAGCTTCCTGAAATGTATGAAGACAAACACGCAGGGCTATGTCCATAGGGTTTTAGGGTAGGAAAAAGTTGAGCTGATTGGTTCATTTGCAGAATTCCACAGCTTGATGGGGAAGAATTAACTAAAAATCAAATGGTGCCATTATTTATCCTCCCTTTTCTCCTTTCACCCCATCCAACTGCTACTGTATTCTACGTTTCAGCATAGAACGACTCAAGAGCGCAATCCTGAGGAGGTCTTCAGCCAGCTCAGGAGTGCCGCGAACATGCCATAAAGCATGTTTGCACCTTTTTGTGAGCAGGCTAGGCTGGAATGAGGATGTGCAACAGCCTCCCCACACCGGAACCTAACGTGGACTGGGTAAGTATGTGCAAGCCAAGGCAGGTTGGTGCAGGGGCTTGGAGTGGTGGTGGGAGGGCATTCCAGGGGTGGAGAGGGGGCATTTTTGGGCAGGGGGGTGGGCAGACCATGAGCTGGATCGGGCCTAGGAAGGGGGAAGGATTGGCCATAGCGCTTTAGGCCCCATCCTAACCTCTACTCCTGGCCCAATCGGCCTTACATGGGCTGCTCAGATTTTTACACCCCTCGGGGTTAGGGGAAAAAAATCCCCTTATCCCAAGTTGCGCTCCAGCTGACACCTACTTTGAAGTGGAAACAGCACAGGCTGCTCAGCCTGCCTGTTCCAGCACAAGTTAGGACTGGGCTCTTAGTGATTTGCCGAAGCTCCAGCTGAAATAACTGGGTGTAGGTTTTGCCTCTTTAGATAATGAACGCTCTTCAAACGAAACACCCTGAAAATAGAATCTACTCTCTGATACAGAAACACAGTATTTCTCAACCAGTGGTATGGGTACCACCAGTGGCACTTGAGGTGGTGCCTGGTGGTACTTGCGGAACCCCTGGATACCTGCGGCCCAGCAGTGAAATCAGGAACGCGACACAAAAAACAGGAGGCTCAGCTCAGCAGGCAGAGGTCCAAAGCATGCTTTCCCACACTGGAAAAAGGCCTCCTGTCTACCCTGAACCTCTTACTGCCGTTTGTCATGTTGCACCTGGCCTCTCAACCCAAAAGTAACTGGAGATGATGTCACTGCCAGTTACTTCTGGTGGTAGTTTGAATAGGTGGACCGTGTGAAATGGTACGTTGGAGGACAAACATTGAGAAACACTGTCTTAACATATTCCGCACCCCAATCTTGCTGACTCCCCCCTTTTCCAGTTTCCATACAGCTCAGAGACTATTTGCATGAGCAGTGAGAATCAAGATGCCTCTGTCACATAAGGCTTTCATCTCCCGGATCAAAACACAGCAAGGGTATCTAGAAAGGTAAAGATTATTCTTCCCTGCCTGCATTTACTGCAGGGCTGGTCTTGCCCTTTTATCTTGCATTCACCAGTCAGGCAAAAAGAAAAAAAAATCTGGCCATTTCCCTAATGAGATTGAAAGACAGCTGCATCTCAAAATGATTTTATGACAACCAATGCTTAGCGCAAGGCAGTGCTGCAATGAAAGGTATTTTTGCACTCTCTAATTGGCTATTCTTTATTCTGTTTGTGCACCACAGTTCTATCTATGCCACCTTTTGACCAAGCGGCTCCTCAAGCTGGCTTTCCTAAAATAAGCAGCATAATTAAAAACAATTAGTTATGCTGCAGTATAGTCTGCCCAGTTGATCCTCCTCCTCCCCATCCGTTTTTTGGAACTTCCCATAACTTGATAACATTTATGTATATCTGTCCTCTACTGTTCCTTTAAGCAGCACAAGAAAGCAACATATAGGAGGTATATTACTAACCCTCCCCCTATTTGCCATGATTTGTCATTTATACCGACTTCTTCCTGCCCTGCAAGTGGCTAACAGATGGCTCACACACACGCACACACACGCGCACACACACACACACATGTGCAACAAGAAAATAACACACTCATTGTTGCCTCCCCATCTCTCTTTTTCTAACACCCCTCTGGGACCAAGAACTACTTTTATAATTCCATTCCTATGTAAACTACTTTAAGAACATTTTGTTTAAAAGTGCTACATGAATATTCAACTGAAAAATGAACACTGAAATAAAACAAAACAGCAACATTAAAACAACAAAACATTAGAAGGCACACATTTCCATTACTCTTCATGCTAATGCTGTGGCAGACCAGGATGGTGTTCAGTCACCTGGTTAAAACTAACAGAGAGAGAGAGAGAGAGAGAGAGCCTCCCTTGGGCAAGCAGTTCCACAGTTGGGGCACAACCACCAGGGCTTTGGCCAACCTTCCTTCAGGGAGGGGGGCAGTGGATGGTGGAACTGGACTTAGACCTGGAAGATCCAGGTTCAAATCCCTCCTCAGCCATGAAGTCTGGGCAAAGTGACACCCCCAACCCTTTCAGACTGCTGGAAGACAAAAAAAGAAGAAGGGGGGGGCTCCATAATCATAATAATTTTAAAAAGCTGTTTGTGGCTCACCGCCTTATGCAACCCTATAAATTACCCGGCATCCAGCTGCCAGCTCTGGCTCAGCCCAATATTGCCTGCAGTAATTATTTGGATCAAATGCAGTTTATCTGCTTCATATTTGTGTTGCTGTGCTCTCTGGTAACTTATAAATGTCATTGCGGTGTTTATTTGTTATAATGAAACTTAATGGTGTTTGAAACCAATGGCTACGCTTGTGGGCTGCAGGTTTGAAATAATCTCTTCATCTCGGGAGCAGGACGCCTTAAGATAACATTAAATTCACCCTATAGGAATTGAAGATGTATGCACAGAGATATTCATGGCTGTGTATTATTCATCAGAGAGATGACTAGCAATCAGCTTTGAAGCCTACGGCTATGGGCTGGAAGCACTGTCACCCACTAGAGGCAGATTTTTCCACCCAAGTGGGAATAGTTGACAAGCCATAAGCCTGCATTGTACTCCATCTGTTTTTATTATACCTCCTGTGGAACTCTGGGTAAGTTGATGTGAGATGGTGGCTGGGGAAGGGATGTTAGATTAGAGTGACTCAGTGATGCTTCTGTAGCAAGAATGTGCACATTACATATTGCCATGAATACAGTGCAGAATCCAGATTCCCAAGGAAAGCAGTTTCGCTTGAGTGAAACAAAATAATCTTTGGTATAGAAGGGGAAGAAACTGGAAATGATCAAAGCTGTGAAGCCTACAGATGGTTCAGAAACCTGAATGCAACTGGGTGGGCACCCAAAAGACAGAAAGTGTGTCATTGTCTATACCAGAGATTCCCAAAGTGTCCATCACAATGCCATGGGGTGTCACAATGCACTTACTGGGGTGTTGTTGGAGACCTGCCGCCTGGCAGCCAGGCTTTGGCATGAGCCTACAAACAGCAACAGGAGTCTCGGTGTGATGGGCAAAGCTGCTGGGTGCAGTTTTCTATTTTTGAAAAAAGCCCTCCTGCCCGCCCTGACCTCATCATCACTCTTTGTATGCTTGTGTTCGGTCTCCAACCTGGAAGTAAGTGAGGATAATATCATCACATCACTGCCACTTCCTTTCAGGTGCTGGGGCATCACAATGAAGATAAGTTTGGGAAGCACTGGTCTATGCCCTGAATTGCTCCCAGAATTCTCACCAGCCTCTGTCCCCTGGTGACAAAATTCTCAGTGACCCCACTTGCACCAGCCATTTGGCAATCATATGTACATTTCAGTGGGGGGTAAAGAATAGCAAGCAGATGTTTTCTATCCTTGCACTACATGGGATTCTAATTCACACTAGTGACTAATGAGTACATAAAGCAGAGGCGGTTTATACTAAGATTGACATTTTGTTGTGTGTTTAACAGCTGCATGACAGGCAGTAATCCAACAAGCAAAGCTTCCCCTATCACTGTATTTCAGTGTCAGCCAAGGGTGCACCCACTGAACTGCTGGCAGTCATGCAACTGTTAATTGTACAAGATAGAGACACTCTTTCTCTATATATGCCCATGTATTAGTCTTCAAGCTACCTCCCTAGCCATTCACATATCTGGGCACCTTGCAAAATATTCAGAAACACTGCCAGTCGTTGTTTTAGAGAAGAATGTGCAAGAGTGCATCCAATGTAGAGATGGTAAAGAGATTATGAACAGGCTTCTGTTACATATGACATTTTTCTGGAGCTGATCAAGGCAGTGATTAGAAGATGGGAGCTGAGAAGCACCTCAGATCAGAACAGTGCACTGTCCAAGGCAGTCTAGGGCTCAGGAACCCTAGTGATAAGTACCTGCTTGTCCCAAGACCCCTCCATTCACTTTCCCAGGACTACTGCTCTGAAACTCCATGTAACTGAAAGACAATCACTAGGGGGGGGGCTTATAATCAAAACAATATCTCCCAATAACTTATTCAGTGGTCAAGAAAATTGTGAATAAATTATTTGACAAGTCTCACCCAGACAAAAAATTGGAAACAATTTGCAAGCAATTTATCTGAGGACAAGTGGGAGGGAAAAAATCATTATTTGCATACTATGATGGGTTTTAGCCATCAAGCCCTGTTAATTCCCTAAATTGGGATTTAGTTAGAAGAACATGAAGCTTAAGAGTTCTGATCTTGAGGGGCAGAGGGAGACAAATCAGATTTTAATAATCAGGGTGTATGGAGAGAATCCTACTTCTGGAATTAAGACGAACCAATAGGTTGAAATATCTTTCCTAGATGGAAAATCAAAAGTGTTTGTGCCATTTTTCATTAAGGAAAAAAGAAACGATGACATGGGAAGGTTACTACAAAAGTTTACAAAATTATGTATGGTATGGAGAGAGTAGATATAAATTATCATTACAGCATGCTCTGGGAAAACAGTACCCAATGAAATTGACTGTTACTTGGTATAAGATTGGACAATGAAAGTGGTCTTTCACACACCGCACAATGAACTTGCGCAATTCCCTACCACCAGTTGTGGTGATGGCTCCAAAAAGGGATTACGCAACACCATGGAAGAAGAGTGTTGGTATTAGCCATGAAGGCTTAATGAATCTTCTATGAGTCCTGGGGGAGGAGCACTGCATTCATGCTCTGCTCGCAAACTTCCTAGAAGAGAATGTCTAGTTGCCGATGAAAACAGAATACTGGAATAGATGGACATTTGGTCTGATTCTGTAGGGCTGCTCTTATGTTAACCGTGGAAGTAAGGCAAGAAGATGGAATATAGAAAACAGTGACTTGATGGATACCGTGGTACAACTCAAGCACAGTTGAGGACAAAAAACCAGATTTCATGGGTCATAACAATCATGGACCTTACACCATCCTTACTATCTTTCAATGTCACAGGGCTGGCCTTAGGTGCTGTGGGGTCCAACTGGAAACATTTTTTGCACAGTCCCAGGTCCACAGCCAATTTCCAAATATAAACAATATAAACAAACACGATTGACTTAAGAATTCAGAAGAAAATTTAACATGTTGCTATAAAAATAGTTGCTATTAAAACTGTTGCTCTATAAAACCTGCAATGTGGTGTTAAGGTGTCCATTGTAATGTGTCGTTGTGTGCATTTGAAAAGCCTAGAGTAAATTACCCTATCACAGGGGCCCCTTAGGCACGGGGCCCAATTGGTCTAACTGGCTTTAAGCCAACAGAGTTTGCATCTTGCAACTGAAACACAGTTTATAGTGTTCAGCCTCTGCCTATCATTGATAGAAAAGCAGGGTGATATTTTCCCCAAAAATAAGTATTTCATTTCCTCCTCCTGGGAGATGTGCAAAGTCCCGACACCAAGGCGGCTTGTGATCTGCCTGGGTCATGGAAACATGAAAGTTTTTTTTTTTTTTTAAATCTTGGATGGGAGTGAGATAAATTGGGTATTATTGTCAGTTATTTACTCTGCCTCTCTATTTAATTGTACAATCAAAGTGAATTTTTTTTAAAGACGCAAATTAAAACAGACAGTAAAATACAATCCAAAACAATAAGTACAACGTTACTGAACACAGCAGCGGAATAAAGTTAAAGGACAGGAAATGGTAAGATGTGTCATTAAAGCACCAGCCTTTTCTTCTGCACACAAGGCTTGGGATGGGTGATGCAACCCTGAGCTGCCTTGTTTCCTTGAAGGGTTCATGGTTATAAACTGGGATTATCAGGAGATGCTCTGCAGCTATGAACCGGGGTCGGATCACCCAAGAAAGGGGTGAAGCTATGTATGTGGAAGCTGGCCTGTTTCCCCTAAGCCAGGAATCTATACTGAAAAGAGGGGAGGAGTGGAAGGATAGAACCTGCTGCAGCCCATATCTAATGATCAATAATGCTGTAGTCCAAGAAATCCTTGTCTTGCGACTTATTATGATATGTGGGTAAACATGTGGTTTTTTTTTTTAGTGTACATAGTGCACATAGTGATCATATATGTACAATTATTCCTGAAAGGACTGCCAAAACAGAATAGCCTTCATCTAAAGGTCAGCAGTGATGGAGTCAGAAATTGGATGGGATACCACTGAGTAACGGGTTCAATGTCACTTTTGGTGCAAGACTCCCATAAAATAGGAGGTTATTCCACAACACTGGTGTTGGAAGACCAAATGGCCTGCCTCTCATCCAACCCTGTCATACTTCCAATGGCAGGAGATGGGCTGACTGCCAGGGAGGCCAGGTGATGAATGCTGTCCTGCTTCCTCCACCAGTTTCCAGCTTTTCCACCTTTCCCTGACCCCGTTTCCTCTTCTAATTTAAGAAAACATACACAAGAAAAGGAAAGGGGGGGCATCTCCTGGAAGACTCTCTAAGCCACCACTCTTCCTCCCCACACACTTTCACCTTCCTCTTCCTACTTCTATAAATTAGGGCACAATCCTAACCAGGTCTACTCAGAAGTAAGTCCTTTTTTGTTCAATGGAACTTTCTCGCGGGAAAGTACGGCTAGGATTGCAGCCTTAGCTTGGCAGGAAAGGGCAAGGGTCGTGCACACCTGCAGGAAAGCAAGGCAAGTGGTAATGGAGGCTATGGTCATCTTTGGGTGGGGGCCCCCCAGAGTCTGAGTAGTACAATGGGAATCTTGGGCAGGCTTGGAAGGGATTTGGTGGTTCTCTGGATACCTTCTCTCAGGCTAAGGACTTGAATGCTATGATTGTGAATTAATGAGAACACAGAACAGTGCAGGCTGGGGAAGGGACACAGGTAATCAATAATGATAGCCCTGAGCAACTGTTTGGCAGGAGAGATTTGGTTACACAGTGCTGAATGTTCAGCCGGCTGTTCTGCACAGGGACCATTTGGTTCCTAGTTGGAATCCTCAGCATGCCTTCCTTAAAACTCTCTTTCAGACCTTTTAACATCTCTGTGCACATTCAGGGTGGAACTGGAGGTGAGAGCTTGGAACAGTTGTTTCCAGGCCACTTTAAATATTTCATTTAGCATTTACTTCCAAAAATATCTGAGGACTGTCCTCCCCTGATTTCTAACAAAGCTAAAGGCTTCTATGCCACACAGTCGGTCGCTCATAAATATGGATGAGAATTACCAGTCAGGCAATATTTCACTATCTTTCTACTGCAATCTCTATAAAGCCAGGATGTGTGCTAACCTCCTCCACCCCATATCAAAATACATTTTGCCACTAGATATGCACGCTTATTTTTAGAACTACTGTAGCCACACACATGATCAAATGGAGTTTGTGGAACTGTTGAAGTCTCTCAATGTTCTCTCTCCACATCGTGGTACCACTTCCACTTAGACACCCAAAAGGTAAGCTTATAGGCAAAGTAGGAGCATTTCATGAAATTGATGCTAATTGATGCTCCATTGATGCTATGTTTTTTTGTGGTGGTGCTTCATTTACTTATTTATTTCACTTAAAGAATGCAAGTATCTAGTCCTCATAGGTCAGCAAAGTAATATCTTAAAACAGTGATTCTCACACTTTTTAGCACCAGGACTCACTTTTTAGAATGAGAATCTGTTGGATCCACCTCAAGTGGATGTCACTAACCTGGAAGTGAAGTCATGGTCAGAAGTGACATCATCAATTTAGGCTTCAAACCTGAACTGCAATTAGCCAAAGGTCCAATTACACAGTCTGCTCTTGCTGTTCTTTTGTATAGCTTGGAAGTCAAAGCAGAAGGCAGTTCTGAATCCTTATCCAACCAAACAGCCTCCCCCCCCCCATTTCCAGCATCCTATCATCCCACCTACCCAGGGCAAAGCCCATCCTGCCCAGAAGCTCTGTACCCTGTACCTCTGTACCCTGTATTTTCAATGGCATCTGAGCTAGGTGCTCTGTGACCCACCCAGTGGGTCCTGACCCACAGTTTGAGAAATGCTGTCTTAAAACATAATGCCAGTATGATAGTATCCGGTGAAGGCTTACCCAATCATATTTTCAGGGAAATCATATGATATGCCCCTCCTAGGCTTGTACCACGTCAGAATGTACGTTCTGCCCCTCCAGACTTCTGCATAGAGAGAGTTAATATCCAAGAGAAGGTTAAAGCTGGCAGATAGGGAGCTTTTTGCATGAGTTGGCATTCTGGCACGGGGTGCCTTGTCTCCATTCCCAACTGATAGAGGAGGGTGGTATCATGTGGTTTTGATGATAGAAGAAATGAGCTGTAAGCAGCCATCAAGTAAAGATTGAAGCAGAGCTGAGGAGCCAAGAAAGTCTAACATGGCCCAAAGAAAATTCCAGTCTCAACAAGGTTTTGTAGCCCATTCTTGTTCAGGAGAGTCTGTGACAGTCTAAGGGAGTGGAGTCAGCCTGGTACCTGGGAACCCATCACTTCTTGGTAAATGCAACCTGTAGCCCCATTGGTTCACCACACAGGGTAGCAATGCTCAGAGCCAGGGGCTCCTGGGTAGGGCTGGCCTTATGAGCTGCAGGGCCCAACTGGAAATATTTTCTGCAGGGCCCCAGATTCACAACCAATGCCATAGAATCTCAGAAATATGAAGAGAATTTACTATAGACTTTATATATCTGTGGTTGAGTGGAAAGCAAGCAAAATGTGTGCTTAAAAAGTGCATGTGAGTTAATGGAAAATAGATCTAAGCATATTTTATTAAAAAAAACTGCATACAGTCGATTACCCTAGCATGGGGGGGCCCTTAGGCGTGTGACTCAATTGGGAGCAATTGGTCCAATTAGGAGAAAGTCCTGGGTCTTGTCCAGTAGCATCAGACACCAGAACACATAGATTCAAACTCAGCATATACCCACATGGCAGCTTTCCAGGGTGCTTGTTCAGATCACAATCAGCAACAAAGGAAGACCAAATGTTTATGCTCAGAAATACAGACTCAAATATTTGTTAACCAGGATCTGGCATTTGGATGAATGTCTTTCAGGTGAATGAAAACAAACAAACCCACCCTAAGGCACGAATGAAGGCTGAGGATAGTACTGCTGTCTCAGAGGGATTGCTGGACGATTTATAGCATCATTTTAAGTTGGCTTAATGGTATAAACAGACCGGCAATAGCGGGTTCTGGTCCAGCAGCAGCCAAGTCAATGGAGTGACCTGCATTGCTTATGAAATATTACCTGCTGGAAAACAGTTTGTCATGACACCCAGAGGCACATGGAAGGGGATATGAAAAGGGCCATGGAAATTATGCCTGAATAGGCTCTATTGGGCTCGCTCTCTCTCTCTCTCTCTCTCTCTCTCTCTCTCTCTCTCTCTCTCCTAACTTAGTACAATTTTAGAGAGATAGAACTTTGTGCATAGAGAAACTGGTCTCTCTCTCTCTCTCTCTCTCTCTCTCTCTCTCTCTCTCACACACACACACACACACACACACACACATTCAGAAGACTATCCCTTGCTTAGTCCCTCGTGTTTGTTGAAAACAGAACTGAGAAATCATAAGAACATAAGAACAGCCCCACTGGATCAGGCCATAGGACCATCTAGTCCAGCTTCCTGTATCTCACAGCGGCCCACCAAATACCCCAGTGAGCACACCAGATAATAAGAGACCTCATCCTGGGGCCCTCCCTTACATCTGGCATTCTGACATAGCCCATTTCTAAAATCAGGAGGTTGCACGTACACATCATGGCTTGTAACCCATAATGGATTTTTCCTCAAGAAATCAAAAGTGAAAAGTTACAAACACACAAGCAAAAGGTTGAAGTTTTCTATTAAATGCAAACATCCTGGAAAAAAAATTTGACTCTCTGATCCTCCCTGCATACTTATCTTATACGCATAAGTGCCTTAATAGTTGAATGTCAAAGGCTCAAAGTAACACAAGATAGGTCTATTTGATAGGCTCTCTGCCAAGCTGTTCTTAGCAACTAGTAATTTAGCGCCCAATCCTATTCTTTTCCCCCTCCAGAGATGCAGCGGTACCAAAATGGTTACTGCTGCATCTTGATTGGGGGGGGGGAGAGTTGTGAAGGCCACCTCTGGGCAAGAGAATGATTTTCCCTTACCTGGGGATAAGCCAGCGGGGGGGGGGGGGTGTTACATGGTCCTGCACTAGCTAAGCAGCTGGCACAGGTCCGTGTGGACTTGTACGCGGGATTTGGTCTGCAAAGGAGCTTAGAATTCAGTGGCCACCACTGCTGCTGAACCTTCCCCCTTCCCAGAACCAATCTGCCCATCCCAGTCCCTATTGTTGCTCCATTACACCCTCCCCTACCCCACTACTGTCATGTTGAACCCTTGCCACCCCATTTTGCCCTTTGACCACCCCTGCCGCTTCCCACGCCATCTTACCTGGATTGGTGGGTGACTCCTGACCCGCTGGTACAGGCAGGAAAGCTACAGCCTTCCTGCCAGCAGAGCACCTTTTATGACTGGTGTTGATGCCTTACAGCAGTTAGTGCCAACAGAAGAAGCACTGGGATGATGACCAGAGTAGGTAGGATTGGGCCATTCGCCTCTCATTGCTGTTTTGAATTTTGACCTGTATAATGACCCACTGCAATCTTGCTAGATGATACTCTAACAGTGCAAGCCTATGCATGTTTACTCAGGTGTAAGCTCCACTGTGTTCAACAAGACTTACTCCCAGGAAAATGTGTATATGATTTCAGCTTATGCTAAGCCAATGAGTGAGTGAATCACGGATGTGATGGAGTGCACTGTGTTAAGTAAATGAATCAGTTCTGCCTTTGCTAGAAAGAAAAACCAGTTGGTAAATTAAACCTGAGCTTCCTGGCTAGATCAGATGTAATTCTTAACACCACATGGAACACAGAAGACTCTGGGACTCAAAGATGCCACTCCTTAGGGTATACCTGGCCTGGAAAAGAGTTTATGAGCACCTGGAAAAGCAGCAGGACAGAAACAAGAATGTAAACTTTGTCCCTGTGTTAGATTTTTGAAAGAGAAATAACAGTATATTTCATAAACATATTTTCTCCAAAGTTTTATTTATTTTGATGGCATTAGCTTTCCAGTTAGCCTGCTTAGGACTGCAGTCTTATTTTAAGTTCCAGTTTATTACTCATCAACGGAGAAGTCAGCCTGCCTGGACAATGCTTGCTTCACAATCCACCCACCCTGCAACGTGCCAGTTCTGCCCTGGAATACATTCTCAGGAGAGGCATATTGTATTACCTGATCGGCAAAATTTGTCATTTATATTTCGATCAGTGGTTCCCAAACTGTGGGCTGGGACTTGATTTTTGGTGGGTCACCAAAAGGTGACAGAAAGATCAGATAACTAATTGCCTCAAGTTCTGAGGCTATTCAAAAATTGGATATTAGAGCCACTCATTGCAAAGAGCTGAGCTCCTGAAGTTTGCAAGCATGTGTAAATATAGGGAGATAAATGTTTTAGGGTCTTTTTCTCTAGTTATTACTTACTTACTTACTTAGGGCCAAATCCTATTCAATTTTCCAGTGCCAATGCAGCTATACCAATGGGGTGTGCACTGCATCCTGTGGTGGGGAGGCAGTCACAGAAGCCTCTTTAAGGTATGGGAACATTTGTTTCCTTACCTTGGGACTGCACTGTGGTTGCACTGGTACTGAAAAGTTGGATAGGATTGGGCCCTTAATCAATCAGTCAATCAATAATGATTTTCTTCTTTCAAGATCTTTTTTAATATCTGGTTGTCGTACACTTGGTCTCACACTCCCAGGGTTTTGGGTTGCTGAGAGTTGTTGGTTCTGAACCCTAGAGCCCTCAAAGATCCCTGTTCGGTAGTACTGCCACCACCCTGTAAGAGTCAGTGCCTCGGTCTAGGGACACCGAGACCCTCTAGGCTTAACTATATCCCTTGTAGGCACTGAGCACTTTCTTTACTTAAAGTCTCAGTCCTCAAGTTACTAGTCCACAATGAGGATTTGGTAGCTTGCTGAACGGCTAGGCAGGATTCTGAACCTTTGTCCCCAACAGACAATGAACCAACATGGTAAAAAGATTTTTACTTTATTAAGTACATAGGGTTACAAAAAGTTACAAAAGGCCGCAAATGCTAGAGGCATAAAAACTTCTAGAAAACATATCAGCATAAAACAACAAACCTAACTGGCTAACTCTATTATTCTCTGACTCTCACCTGGGTCAGCTTCTTTTGTAGATCCTCAGGCCAGTTACCTAAGAAGCCACATGGTCCTGGCGGGGCAGGATGTGCACCCACCACCTATCTCACCAAGAGACAAAGACCAAAGACCCTGTCCTCCAGAAGTGGGGCTGGATGCTAGCCCTCTCAGCTCTTCCCTCCCCCCTGGAGATATACAGCTGCATTCCATCCTTGATGGGCGTCTTTCTGGCTGCCTAGGTGCTACATTATCACCTTCCATTGAGTTGTAAATTCTTAGCAGCTAGGACTGCAAGCCACTTCTGTGTTACTGTTTTAGCTTGGTTCAGGCTTTACATGTTACTAGGTCTAAACTGTACATATTCATGACACTGGTAAACCTAGATGGGTCCTAGCAGAGTGGTGTTTTAAAAAGTGGGTCCCAGTGCTAAAAAGTTTGGGAACCACTGATATAGACAATCCTTTTTAAAAAATCATCAGCAGACCTAGTAGTTCTTCCAGGAGTGGTAGTTGGTATTCCCTGCCTGCCTAACAAACTAGCAGAATCGCAGAGCACATGCCGATACCATCCCCACGTAAATCTAATGCATAATTATTAGGGACAGAAATACTAACTAGTAAAGCCTGATACTATCCATCATTGGCATAGGAATGCCAGGCAGCATTCATGAAACACCCCTGAGTAATTCTAATTCCTTCCACTAGATGATACTGGTGTGTGCATGTGCAGACTATTCCTTTTTATGCATGGTATCCACTGTGATTCTTGCTGTTTGTGTAAGCATGTGTAACTAAGATTTTATCGATTTCATCCAGGGAAAAGTCAACTTGTCTTTCCCTAGTGGTGCCTGTTTTTTAAGGTTTCCAGGTGGCCCGGTGGAGAGTCTTCTCTGTCTGACATCAGACAAAAGAAAAGATTATTTGTTTTTCATTTAAGTTTAACGTGCGCCGATGTCTCATCTGAGCAACACGCATGTCAAACAGCAGAGAGGGAGAGTCACCATCCAACATCCAACTGATAGAGATGCATTTTAAACACATTGTTGGGTGCTCGCTGCAACCTCCCTTGGCTTCCATTAGAATTCCCTTTGGTGAGTGAAGAACAAAAGGCTCTGTTGAGTTGATACAGGAGCTGCCTCTCCTAATCACTTGCAGTTGCATCTCCTCGGCAAAAGATGAAAGTGACAATGGTTGGCGTAATGTAAGCTCTCCCGTCACACAACTGCCAAGCAGCAGGGTTGGCAGAACCTTCATTCCCACTGACAGCAGTGGGGGTGAGACAAAGTTTGAGCGGCAGGCTGACGCCCGCTAGAGAGATCTAGCAATAAACCAGCACAGAAGTTCCATTAAAGGAACAAGAACAGGGCCGGCCCACCCATGAGGTTGGGTGAGATAACTGCATTGAGTAGCAGGCTGGGAGAAGCAGCAAAATGACAGGAGTATTCTGCATCACGTGCTTGCCCACTGCCTCCCCAGGCCAGTCCTTGCCCGGCCACACTGCCCTGCATTCCAATCCTCTTCTCACTCACTGGGAGTGAGCAAGAAAAGGATTGGAGCAGTGGCACCCCAGCTCTTCCTTCAGGACCACTGCCATGAGCAAACAATCACAACAGCGGGGCAGGGGGGCAAAAGCAGTAATCTTCTGTGCCTGTGATCCCATTCCGATTGCCCCACTGTTCCCTATCTTGATGCTTCTATATTATTGGGTGAACCCCTAAACCAGGGGTGTCCAAACTTTTCGGCACAAGGGCTGCATTGTATATCAGAAACAGTGTTGAGGGCTGGAAAATAAATAATAAGTACATGGAGAACCAATGTGCCTTTCTTTTCCCTCCAGGGAAAGTTTTGGCTGCCTCCTATTGCCTGCAGCCTTATTTATGCCGGCAATGTTCTCTGCTACTGATAAGAGCTCAAAGCACAGCTAGCAGTCAGTGATACCCTCAACCAGAAGCCTGGGTATATACCTCATAAGCCACTAGAGGTGCTGAATGTTTTCTTTCCATTACATTGCATTACATTCAGCACTTCTAAGTGGCTGAATGTGGTACACACCAAGAAGTGCATCTTTTGGTCTATTTTTAGCCCCAAGGAGGTGGGGAACTGCATAGGTTGGATAAAATCATCCAGAGGGCTGGATGTGCCTCGTGGGTCAGGGTTTGGAGACCCCTGCCATAAACAAAGAAGCACTAACGGCATGCAGGGCAATGGTATTAAAAAAAAAAAATCAAAAGAGGGTGAAATATTAATATGGAGGATTTGGGGGAAAACAATTTCACATACACTCCCAAAATTCCTGGTTTTGCCCTGAAAATCAAAACAGGAGAATAGCCTGCACAGCCCTAATCCCACTGCCTGTCCACTGACAACCAGAGAAGTCAACACTGCTATATAAAAAAATGGTTTTTTGGCTCCATCTTTGGAAAGGAGATCTAGGGAATCTTCCCAGGACACCAGAGCCCAGTTTTGCAAAGCCTTTTTGCAGAGGAGGGGTCCCAGGCATTCTCATTGATGTCTGCACACAGGAACTGCAAAATCAGCAGCCAGAACGTCTTGCTTGAGAAGCCAATGAGCCTTAATCCAAAAGCGCAACCTTTCATTGACAACTACTTGGCCTGCTAAGTGTTTTCTCAATAGCACTTCCCCCCATTTGTATTACTTTTGTGTGCAATTTAACAGCCTTGATTTTGTGTTCCTTTGGCTTATGATAAACTCTTGCCTTTATAAACCTCTTACCTCTTCCTCCTCATGAGAGAGAGAGAGAGAGAGAGAGAGAGAGAGAGAGAGAGAGAGAGAGAGAGACCCCAAAGTAACAGGGAAACAAATGGAAATGGAGAAGCTCTTTCTCCGTTGACAACAACCACCCCATTAGATCCCTTTAAGCAGGACAAATAAGCCACTCAGCTGCACAAGTGGGCTTTTATATTTATTCCAAATTAGAAACAAAATAATTGCTGCCTTGCCTTTAATGGACGCGCCAGTTAATTGTTCTAATAGCTCACTGACTCCAGCGGGGGGGGGGGGAGAGTTGTGCATCTATGCAAATGCAACCGTGTGATGCCGGTTTACCAGTTCCATTTTGGCCGCAGCACATTACGCAAACCCAGCTTGAACTCCCCCTTTCTCTCGCATGCTCCATGGCACAGGGCTGCCATTCTAGATCAATTATTAATATGCACGTGTTATAATTATTTGGAGGGTTGGTACAAGATAATTATAAACCATAAAACAGCTTTCATCCGCATGCAGAAATGACTGCCTCCCCCGCTTCCTCCTTCTCCCACCAGCCCATGTCTGAATCTTGTACGATCTTAGAGATCAAAAGTGTACTTTTTAAAATAAAGCTCTTGCGGAAATAGGAATCAGACAATCACCCACTTATCATCTGGACTGATAGTTATGCAAAGGTCTTGTGCGTTGCGGCTGCAATGCAAGAATCATTGCTGGTAGCTTGGAGAGGCCGTGTGTAATTGAAATGCCACTGGGCTCAGAAGACTGGTCAAAATGTGTTGGTGGACTGGATGTAGTCCACAGGCAATAGTACAGGACGCCTGTTCTAGGGGTCATAAGAACATAACATAAGAACATAAGAACAGCCCCACTGGATCAGGCCATAGGCCCATCTAGTTCAGCTTCCTGTATCTTACAGCGGCCCACCAAATGCCCCAGGGAGCACACCAGATAACAAGAGACCTACAAGGCTTTCTGGGAATTGTAGTTAAGAACATAAGAACAGCCCCACTGGATCAGGCCATAGGCCCATCTAGTCCAGCTTCCTGTATCTCACAGCGGCCCACCAAATGCCCCAGGGAGCACACCAGATAACAAGAGACCTGCAAGGCATCCTGGGAATTGTAGTTCATAAGAACAGCCCCACTGGATCAGGCCATAGGCCCATCTAGTCCAGCTTCCTGTATCTCACAGCGACCCACCAAATGCCCCAGGGAGCACACCAGATAACAAGAGACCTGCATCCTGGTGCCCTCCCTTGCATCTGGCCTTCTGACATAGCCCATTTCTAAAATCAGGAGGTTGCGCATACACATCATGGCTTGTATCCCGTAATGGATTTTTCCTCCTGAAACTTGTCCAATCCCCTTTTAAAGGCGTCCAGGCCAGATGCCGTCACCACATCCTGTGGCAAGGAGCTCCACAGACCAACCACACGCTGAGTAAAGAAATATTTTCTCTTGTCTGTTCTAACTCTCCCACCACTCAATTTGAGTGGATGTCCCCTGGTTCTGGTGTTGTGTGAGAGTGTAAAGAGCATCCCTCTATCCACTCTGTCCTGTGGTTCTAGGTCATGTGGTCATGTGGTTCTAGATCAGGTCATGTGGTTCTAGATCAGGAGTGTCAAATATAAGGCTGGCAGGCTGGATACAGCTGGCAGAAGCTGGCAGAAGCATCTGGCCTATGTGATAACTGGGTTCTCCCACAGCTGCTGTTTCAGCAGCACCACTTCTGCCAAGTCTCTGGGAGGGAGAGATGGAAGGAGGCCTCAGAAGGCAAGGAACACTATGGGAAAAGGGACAGATCAAGAGGAGTGAAAGGGGGAGACAATGCCAGGGTTCTGGGCGAGCCTAACCTTTATCCGGCCCACATGATAATTGGGCTCTCCCACAGCCACCTTTCCAGCAGCCCCGCTTCTGTGGAGGCAGCATTCTTAGCTGCTGACTTTTAACTCTGCAGAAGCACCACTTTTGTGATGGCAAAAGTGGTGCCATTGAAAGGGTAGCCCATGTGATAACTGGACTGTCCCAGCAAGATAGTTGCCCCCCCCACCCCCCCGGAATCTAGAAACTATGATCAAGAGTGATCCTTTCTCTTCGGTCATTTACAGCTAATGAGTTCTGACAATAAGCAGAACAAAATGTTTATTTTTGGCCACCATCTGATTCATGACATCACTTTCTGCTTAATGATGTCACTTCCAGCCCTCAGCAGGTGCCACGAATGCTATTTGGCTCACTGTATGGAATGAGTTTAACACCCCTGTTCTAGATTTTTATGTTCTATATGTTTTTCACCCAAAAGCTTTGTGTATGCATATCTACATATACACTCAAAATAAAGTCCCTCAAACAATAGGGTAATAGTACATTCAGGACCCTGGTTGTTAGAGCCATATAACTCTGTGTCCTAGCTATTTATTTATCCGGGGGGGGGGGGAACACCCCAGCAACACTGTAAAGGAAGCATACACTTTAGTGATAGAATTGTGTGATATACAAATCTATGCTTTCCCCTGCACTGTACTCTGTAAAGTTTCGAAAGGCTTTATACGTTATTCCGATGCTGAAGTCTATGTGCGCAGAAGCTTTGGTTTCATTGCACATACTGAGCTGTGCATTCATCTGTGCAAACATTATCAGAAATACACGGTGAATCATTAATGACACCCTATTCCCTGGTATGAGTTGCTTGTGTGTTATTCATAGATGAAGTCCCTGTGCTTGCTTTGTGTACATTCTGAGTTATGAGTTGTTCGTGCAGATATTATAGAGCATGCCTGTGAATGCTCCCTGATCCTGAGTAGCTGGTGGGTGCTACATACATCCCAGAATGCTTCACTGTACAGTTGTCTGTATGAGAGTGCTATCTGGTGATAGTCCTCCTCTCACTAAAACGGCCTCTCAAGCAGCAGAATTGGTTTGCTCAATGGAAAAGTGGTATTGTCAGCCTAGCACATGCATTTACACAAAAGTAAGCTTCTGAGTCATGCATTTTACCATTCAGAAAACCTTTAATATGAACTGAGCCCTACTTAAGCCATCTCTAATTTTGCAGTGGGCAGCTATCCCCACTTATGGAGTGGGCAGTCTGATCCTAGCCAACCAAGTTGGCAAAATGTATGTTCCACTGGCACAAGTGCCAGCCCCTGGCAGAAGTGACATGCTGCCAACGCAGATGGCTGGTGGCATTGCATGCAAACCAGCAGGGAGGACTCCTGACAACAGTACAGATAAGCTGGTGGTGGGAGTGAAAGGAACAAGGGGGGGGGAGAGGGAGAGAGAGAGAGAGAGAGAGAGAGAGAGCGAGAGAGATTCTGGGCAGGGTGGGAGGCAGAACAGGGGAGGGACAGGGCAGTAATCGGGGGTACTTGTAACCTGAGCTCCTCCTTTATTTCCTGCTCCCTTACTGGCTTCATTTCAGTGCCAGCGAAAATAGCTGGCACAGAGTCGAGGAGACCCATTGAGGTAGCAGAGGCTACCCAGGTAACAGAGGCTTCCCCAGATAGGGGAATTAAAGTTCCCTTACTTTAAGGAGGCCTCTGGAATGCCTCCCCCCATTAGTTGTTGGTTGGCAACCTTCAGTCTCGAAAGACTATGGTACAAGCCTACAGCACCCAGTATTCCCAGGCGGTCTCCCATCCAAGTACTAACCAGGCCTGACCCTGCTTAGCTTCCGAGATCATGGTATAAGCCTACAGCACCCAGTATTCCCAGGCGGTCTCCCATCCAAGTACTAACCAGGCCTGACCCTGCTTAGCTTCCGAGATCATGGTATAAGCCTACAGCACCCGGTATTCCCAGGCGATCTCCCATCCAAGTACTAACCAGGCCTGACCCTGCTTAGCTTCTGAGATCAAATGAGATCAGGCACGTGCAGGGTAACAGTTGCTCCCCCCATTAGATGCATCACATGCCTCAGTGACATGGTTGCATCGGCAGGGGAAGCTTTAATTAACATTTGGTCCTTTACCCACTCCTTTTGCACAGTAGATGGATCATGTGAAAGGGACCTACTTGGCCATGTAGGCATTGCGTTGCATGCACCCTAGTTTGACTGAATGAGTTACTCACAGGGGACTACAAATGAAGCCAAGGCCAGCTTCTATGGCCTGCCAGGTTGATGCAGAAATACCGCCCATTCTGCTGCTTCCTTACAGTGCTCTTCATTTGGTGTATAATTCGAATCCATAAAGCCAGGGCTGGCCATAGGAGCTGAGGAGTTAAATCCAAAATATTTCCGCAGGGGAACCCCACCCCTGTGGGACCCTCTACGCACCCGGATGAGAAGCAGAAGCAAGGCACCTGAGGGTGGCATCACCGCCAACTGCTTCTGGAAAGGCTGGTTTCAGGCCAATTGGAGCCAGGGGCAGGTGGTAGGGAAGGCCATCCAGTGACAATACTCCCTCCATTCACCGTGCTCTCCTTGCAACACCTTGGCATGGAAGCGTTCCATGCTGGAGTGTCAGCTACAAAGCGAAGTAACAGCTGTGGGTGCTCCGCTCGCCACACCAGTGGAGGGCCGTTCCAGGCACAGAGTCTAATTTGGTCAAACTGCCCTAAGGCCAGCCCTGCATAAAACCATTCAAAAGTTAAGTGAGGAACAGTACAGTGGTCTGAGATGAGCTTTCAGTCAATGAGAGCAGTAAACTCTGGCTAGTGCAGCAGGATTGGTAGGAAATTAACCAGGAAATACTTTCAGAGAAGAAACAGTGGGCAAGGCCAACATATTCTAGATTTCTTCTTCAACAAGAAGTCTGCAGTTCCCAAGAATAAGTTGCAACCTGGTTCATTCTCCTGAGAGCAGCTCCTCTCAACATCTTCCACTGCTACCATGCAGGAGGAGTAGTAAATTACACAGCAGGCTCCAACTGAGTGAGTAGTACACAACAGGCTCCATTTTGGAATCCCCAGTGTATTAAAAATAATAATAATCAGTGGATACCAAATCAGTGGAAAAATAGCTTTAAAGACCCACTTTGAGGTTTCTTATTCCTCTATTGTCACCCCAGAATGCATGAGTATAGACGCTATACCATATTCAGCCACTAGATGGGACGAGTAATGGAATCTAATGGAATGAATTATTTAACAGCAGGAAGGTAGGAAATGGGATTTTGGTGCTTTTTTCATTGTTACAAGGCATTTAAAGGTGGACCTCAGTATCAGTGGTGAGTCAAATCAGTGGATACCAAATAATAATAATAATAATAATAATAATAATAATAATAATAATAATAATAATAATAATAATAATAATATCTCTTGTTGGCATCCTTCAGTCTTGGAAGACTATGGTGTCACGCTCTGAATGGTGGTTCTGGAACAGAGTGTCCTCTCCAGTGCGCGAAGCCTGGGTAAAGTAGGTATGGAGGATAGGCTGTTACCCATGCAGCAAATCCCCCCTCTCCACGTTGCTGAAATGGTCCAATGGAAAGGCAGAGGCCAATACGGTGGGTTCCAGCGGCGTCACAGGAGTTGCCAGAACGTGACTGTGTTCAGCCATGAACTGTCTCAGGGACTCCAGCTCCAGATTTTGCCTCGAGGTTGACTCCTGAAGCCTTTTCCATAACTGGATGTAGCCACAAGGCAGTGGAGGTTTGGGATCGGAGTTTTCCTTCTCTCAGATGAGCTGCCTTCCCAGGTTGACGAGTCCCATCTACCCGGTGGCTGTTTAGTCGCCTCTTATGACAAGTACAGCCAAACTGTACTAATAATAACAGGTATTTATATACCGCCTTTCTTGGTCTTTATTCAAGACTTTATTCAAGGCGGTTTACATAGGCAGGCTTTATCTAAATCCCTATTTAAATAGGGATTTTTACAATTTCAAAGAAGGTTCTTTCTTTCAAGAACTACTACATTCAAGGTGTTTCATTCCGATCTGGCTTCACATTCTGGCCTCCATCCTCCCACGCTCAGAACAGATGGAAATAGCTCGGCTACAGCTTGTCAGCTGCTTCAAGGTTGCATGATGCCGGTGGCCTCGAACTGGTGACCTTGTGGATGTTATCTTCAGGCAGACGGAGGCTCTACCCTCTAGACCAGACCTCCAAATCAGTGGATACCAAAGTCCCACCTGTGCTTACTAAGTAAAAAGTTTTAAAAAGTGGCGATTCTACAAACACAGCTACATTAAAACGCTTTTATGAGTACCGTGTGCTGTTGCATATAGTACTCTGTTTTCCTGGAGCATATCCATAGTGCTATAGGAGGTATTACTGTAATTGGAATATCTAATGCACAAAATGTGATGCAAACCAACTAACTAATAATATAATAATATATAATATACAGTATTTATATACCGCCTTTCTTGGTCTTTATTCAAGACTTTATTCAAGGCGGTTTACACAGGCAGGCTTATTAAATCCACGCAGGGATTTTTACAAATTGAAAGAAGGTTCTCTCTTTCAAGAACCACCACATTCAAGATGTTACGCTCCAATCTGGTTTAACATTCTGGCCTCCATCCTCCCACGCTCCGAGCAGATGGAACAGCTCAGCTGCAGCTTGCCAGCTGCTTCAAGGTCGCACGGTGCCAGTGGCCTCGAACTGGCGACCTTGTGGATGTTAATCTTCAGGCAAATGGAGGCTCTACCCTCTAGACCAGACCTCCTGCCCCAACTACATTGAAGATGGGCCTCTAATCTTGGCACGTCATAAGAACATCCCCGCTGGATCAGGCCAAGGGCCCATCTATCCAGCTTCCTGTATCTCACTGTGGCCCACCAAATGCTTCAGGGAACACACAAGACAACAGACACAACCTGCGTCCTGGTGCCCTCCCCTGCATCTGGCAATCAGAGGCAGCCTACTTCTAACTTGCACCTACCTACCATGACTTGTAACCCGTGATGAACTTTTCCTCCAGAATTTGTCCAAACCCCTCTTAAAGGCATCTTGGCAAGATGCCATCACTACTTCCTGTGG
The DNA here is from genome assembly GCF_035046505.1 of Tiliqua scincoides. NCBI lineage: Eukaryota > Metazoa > Chordata > Lepidosauria > Squamata > Scincidae > Tiliqua > Tiliqua scincoides. The sequence goes on from NC_089831.1 coordinate 16,149,516, forward strand.
CAAGGGGTTCCACAGACATGACAAGGAGTTCCACAGACTCAGGATTTTGTTTTTGTTTTTGTGTTAACTGCTTTCTATGGAAACTACGAAAAAAACACACAGCAAGAAGAAATAAAACAAGGTAATTGTGGAGCGCTGGTGCTTCAGCTCTTTTGTATATGGAAAGGGAGTCTTGAGTACCTGCTATCAAGTCAGTGGCTTGCTGAACAGGTGGCTGCGGAGTAAGCTGACACTTCTTCGCACTTAATAGCTCTTGTTAGCCGTTTTACAAGAGGCTGCCAAAAACCCGCCATCATTGCTACAGTGCCGACCGCTAACTAGTCGATACAGTTCTGGCAAAATTTCAGACACAGGAAAGCATGAGCATAAGAGGTTCTGAGAGCTCATCTGGCTATGGTAAACACAGGAAAAAGCACACATTGCAGAGCCCCAAGACGATGAGAGAAAGCTAGAGCCAAAGCCATAGGCAGATACATTTGGTGGGGGAGCTAACAGTACACTAGGGTGTCATCGTAAGTCAGTACAAAATTGCACATCTTTCCTTGCTGATTTCTATCCCATCATAAGGCTCCACAGAGGCTTAGGGCAATATAACCAACTGATTGAATACATTTCATTGAAAATTATCAGTTTCAATGACACAAAATGTGCTTTCTGTAATATTCAATAATAATTGGAAAGTACCCACAAAGCTGTCCCCAATCCAGGAAATTCAATGTCCACCCCAAAAGCCAGACAATATTATAGCCATGGCTAACTGGTACAAAAATGTAATGAACAAGGAAAGTGCAGAAATTCTGCTCATGCTGAGCATATGCAAAAGAAGGAAGTTAAGCAAGATACTCCTGTTTCCGCTGCTTACAAGTCATAGCAATGCCTTTTTTTCTCATTGGCAAGAATACTGAGCAACACATTACTGAGCAAGAACATACATGCTGTCTACATACCAGTGGTTCCCAAAATTACCTGGGTCACAATGTCTCCGCAGCGGCTTCTTCTCAGCTCAGCCGGGCACTGCCATTTGAATCACATGAAATCTCCCGAGATCCAAGATGGTGGCCCCCCCAGGGGAACAGACAGGAGAGGCCACTGAGCATGTCCTGTGGTGACCCTGCAAGTGTGAGCTGTCTTGACACATACTTTGGGAACTCCTGGACTAGATATTCTTGAATGTTTATTGCAAGCTAAACATTTCATAAAGGGACCAGTGTAGGAAATCATATATTACATTTTTGGGTTGAATGCAAAACTGATGGCTGAACAGTTGCCACTCTTTGATAGGAAAGACGGGGGCACAATGAAGTCACTGACTAGGGCATTTATAAGCAGAGCACACTCCTTCTGAGCAGTGGCCAGGACAATAAAAGAAGGAGTGTTTTCCAATATTCTATCCCTTCCCCCACAGGACATTAATAACCCCCCATAAAGTAAGCTTAAGAACATAAGAACAGCCCTGCTGGATCAAGCCATAGGCCCATCTAGTCCAGCTTCCTGTATCTCACAGCGGCCCACCAAATGCCCCAGGGAGCACACCAGATAACAAGAAGACCTGCAAGGCTTCCTGGGAATTGTAGTTAAGAACATAAGAACAGCCCCACTGGATCAGGCCATAGGCCCATCTAGTTCAGCTTCCTGTATCTCAAAGAGGCCCACCAAATGCCCCAGGGAGCACACAAGATAACAAGAAGACCTGCAAGGCTTCCTGGGAATTGTAGTTAAGAACATAAGAACAGCCCCGCTGGATCAGGCCATAGGCCCATCTAGTCCAGCTTCCTGTATCTCAAAGCGGCCCACCAAATGCCCCAGGGAGCACACCAGGTAAAAAGAGACCTGCAAGGCTTCCTGGGAATTGTAGTTAAGAACATAACATAAGAACATAAGAACATAAGAACAGCCCCACTGGATCAGGCCATAGGCCCATCTAGTCCAGCTTCCTGTATCTCACAGCGGCCCACCAAATGCCCCAGGGAGCACACCAGATAACAAGAGACCTCATCCTGGTGCTCTCCCCTACATCTGGCATTCTGACTTAACCCATTCCTAAAATCAGGAGGTTGCGCATACACATCATGGCTTGTACCCCATAATGGATTCCTGGCTTCCTGGGAATTGTAGTTAAGAACATAAGAACATCCCCACTGGATCAGGCCATAGGCCCATCTAGTCCAGCTTCCTGTATCTCAAAGAGGCCCACCAAATGCCCCAGGGAGCACACAAGATAACAAGAAGACCTGCAAGGCTTCCTGGGAATTGTAGTTAAGAACATAAGAACAGCCCCACTGGATCAGGCCATAGGCCCATCTAGTCCAGCTTCCTGTATCTCACAGCAGCCCACCAAATGCCCCAGGGAGCACACAAGACAACATCCTGCTGCCGTTCCCTGCATCTGGCATTTACAGCCCATTTCTAAAATCAGGAGGTTGCACATACACATCATGGTTTGTAACCTGTAATGGATTTTTCCTCCAGAAATTTGTCCAATCCCCTTTTAAAGGCATCTAGGCCAGGGTTTTCCTGTCACCTTGGCGGCCAAATCACAGATAACATCCCAGTCAAGTGAATTTAAAAGACCCTTTTCAAGAAAAATGTATGCAGAATTTTGAGGGATGTTAAAAGACATTCAGAACAAACCATTCATGTGCTGAGACCTTTTGAAGGGAGAACAGTTGGGCACCTAAGAATGGATGTGAAGCCTGATCATAGTTACAACAGCAGTCGCCAAGTTACTCTCAAAAGAAGGTAGGCAGGATCTAACACACTTCTGGTTATATCCTTTATTGAAGCCAGCATGTGTGACATACTAAGTGAAGTTTTAACTTGCCCTCCATTTTCCATTTCTGCTGTTCCAGCTATTGAAAGACCCTTAATAGACAGTTAACAAAGGGCTGGCCAAAGCCAACTCTCCAAATTGCCTATCAAAGATCAACTTCTATATGATTCTCCTCATATTTGTTATGCTTCTACAACTCTGTCGTTGTGATGATTTTTTTTTTTTTTTTTTTTTGCAATCACAACCTGTTAGCTGTCTTAGGGCCCAATCCTATACAATTTTCCAGCACCAGTGCAGCTGTAATGCAGCCCCAAGGTAAGGGAACAAATGTTCCCATACTTTAAGGGGGCCTCTGTGACTGCTGCTCCACCACAAGATGCAGTGCATGCCCCATTGGCACAGCTGCACCAGCAATGGAAAAATGGATAGGATTGGGCTCTCAGGCTGCAATCCTAACTACACTTTCCTGAGAGTAAGCTCCATTGACTATAATGGGACTTACTTCTGAGAAGACAGGCATAGGATTGCACTCTTACACATAGAAATGGAAAAAAATGAAATTAAATCTAACAAACAAACAAAAAAACATTGGCAACCTTTCAAGATAACTGTAATGCTTCACATCAACATCTGGCCTACCCAATTTGGGACCCAACAACCTGAACTCAGTCTGCTAGATCCTTCAACTGTGCTGAACACATACAGTGAAGTTTATTGAGCTCCTTTGGGACCACCATGGGGGTGAGCTGTGTCTTGGCTTGGTAGGCCATAAATCATACAGGTCTAACATGCATTTTCTAATGTTGAACTTAAGGCTTTCGACCCAGGTTAAACCACCTTTGCCACTCGGGGAATGCTGTCTTTATAAGGATCAGTCCCTGACTGGAGAAATGGCATGTTCCTAGTGATTACGTATCTTTTTCTGGATGTTAACAAACAGTCTGCAGTGTCTGATTGAGTGGGTTATTAGCAGAATGAAGACAGATGGTAGAGGATTAAGTCTAACGCTTCTTTATTTCAAGGCTATCATTACCCAACAGCTCTTCCGCTCTTCTGCAGACTACAACTGTCACCAGTTTAATTTCCTTCTTGCATCTCACAGCCCTGAGCCATCGAGAGATCCAGACACAAAGAAATCATACCAATTTTTAATCAGGACTTCAGAATGATCAGAGAGCAGCTACACGCAAGAACCCTATTTTGCTATCTTCCAATGATATTTGTTCTTAGTTTATTCCTTGGACTACAGCCCAAGGTGGATTTCTGATGTAATCAGTATTGCAGAACCTGTACAATGGCTAGCTAGGATTGGATTTCTAGGTCAAAATCATAAATTATGGCCCTATGGTACACACCATGCATAGCTGAGGGATTTCTGCCTTAATGATCTCTATTAAAAGCTGATCAGCTTCCACAGCCCATATGTGCCTGCCAAATAACTGAGCAGTGGGTGAATTTTCTTTGATTTTCAGCATGGGGCAGTAGCCCAGGGCTAGAATACTGCTTAGATGCAGATGGACCAAGTTCAATCCTTCCAAGTAAGACTGAGACAAGATCCACTGGAAACCCCGGAAGAGCAACCCCAGTCAGAAAGGACAACAAGGAGCTCAATGGTCGGACTCAGTACAGGTAACATCTTAGTGCAACTTTTGTGTCAGAACAGTACTCTATCCAAGTCAATATTTCCTACTGTGACTGGTGGTATAACTTGAGATGCCAGTGATTGAACTAAGGACCTTATGCATACAACATGTGCTCTGCCACCAAACTATGACTCCTTCCTATGCTAGACTAGAAGGCAGCTTCATATGACTTCCCCACACTGTCATAGGTTTTATTTTCCATTTCTGCCACTCTTGCCTATATGTGCAGGAACACTGGTTCGCCCCTTTTTCCGATTACAGAGTGTGTTGCCAATTCCCCCTTAGTCACAAAATAAGATATGTCTAACAGCATAAGTCTAGAGAGAAATTGGCTCATTTCTATATCTCTTTATTGAACATTGTGATGGTGTGTCTGAAACCTTAATCACAAATTAAATATTTTATCACACAAACTGAGAATGAGTTCAGTGTAATTTATCACTTCCTAGCCACTGGGGTTATAAAAAAATGCAGAATTAAAGTTCAGGGGATACTGTTTGTTACTTGTGTCTTATATTTATATTGTTGCATATCATCAATTATGTCATAAGCCTGACTTCATAAAGACCCGCCATACTCAAAACAATCACATTCCATGTTGCAATCACAATAGGAATCAGTAATGCTTCTGAACTTTGCAATTATTTGGTTCAGAATACATCGTTGCCTGGTATATAATGCTTATTCCCCCTAGAACAGGGGTGCTCAAACTTTCAACTTTAGGGATGCTGGACCTTTAACAAGTGTATAGAAGAGAGAATTTCAGCAGGTGCAACTTGTCATCCCACAGATGAAAAGCTGCACCTGCTGAAATTATCTCTCCTACACAATTTTAAAGGTCCAGCATCCCTAAAGTTGAAAGTTTGAGCACCCCTGCCCTAGAAGCTCTTCTACAGTTCAGAATGCAAACTAATGTGTTGCAAGTATGTAGACAGTGCTTTTTAATTTAAATTTCATTTGCATTTAATACACTGAGACTTCTGGGAGGAACATTTTTGGCCTTACCATAAGTTTGCGTTGGCTCAGTCATGTTGTGAGAATGGATGATGGCCAGATCCCAAAGGATCTCCTCTATGGAGAACTCGTGCAAGGAAAGCGCCCTACAGGTAGACCACAGCTGCGATACAAGGACATCTGCAAGAGGGATCTGAAGGCCTTAGGGATGGACCTCAACAAGTGGGAAACCCTGGCCTCTGAGCGGCCCGCTTGGAGGCAGGTTGTGCAGCATGGCCTTTCCCAGTTTGAAGAGACACTTTGCCAACAGTCTGAGGCAAAGAGGCAAAGAAGGAAGGCCCATAGCCAGGGACACAGACCAGGGACAGACTGCACTTGCTCCCAGTGTGGAAGGGATTGTCACTCCCGAATCGGCCTTTTCAGCCACACTAGACGCTGTTCCAGAACCACCTTTCAGAGCACGATACCATAGTCTTTCGAGACTGAAGGCTGCCAACAATAAGTCAACAAAAAATATAGTTAAAGATAGATAACCAGGGGGGACAGGATGGGACACACGACACTTTGCAAAACCTATGAGCTGAGTAGATCGGAGAGTTTTACAATGCTTTGGCCAGATAGTTTCAGCTTTGCAAAGCTCCTGTTTCCCTGAGTCTGTGAACTCCTTAAAAACCCTTACCGTGAGACATCTGCTTAACTCAGAGCAATAATTGGTGCTTGGACAGAAAGTATAATAAGACTTGGACAAAAAGTACCAGAAGGCAGCGTGACACAGTGCAGCAAGCAATTCAGAACTCTTTGGGGTGAAATGTACTAGGTGACCCATTTGCAAATTCAGCAGAGAGGAGCTTCCTCCATAGTTAATAGAAAGTGAAGCACTTTTTGGAGGAGGGGATGAGAGTTTCCAGCAGCAAAATGCTGTAATTTGCGTACTGGGAATAGGTAGGAGAGGGGATGAGGCGGGTGAAGGGCAAGCAACTCTCAGAAAAGTAATCCCCTCCCCAAATGCTGGCCCCCTAAGGTTAGATGAAGTAAAGGTTCTTCTTTATAACTTCAGAAGGCTTTTCTTTTCTATAATACACTCCATTATTCAATCATCAGAAAACACACATTCTGCCAGTTCCTGAAAATTATAACCGACAGCCTGATTTCTCCCTCGCTGCCCGATGGTGGTGAGGCTCCTCTGGTGGCGCAGACTGCAGTAAAGCAGTCAATGCCTGTTGCAAAAGGCACTCCAAGAGCGAGCAAGTCAGTATGCTGCCAGGAGAATTAGCGGGAAGGCCTGCACCTTCCTGCCCATGCCATCGGGAAAGTTCCTGCTTGCCAAAGCAGTTAGGCTGATGGTGGGAAGGGGTGGTGGGAGAAGCGAAACCTGGTGGGGAGAAGGGTGAAATGGGAGTTTGGGAGGCTGTGGGAGGGGGAGGATAGATCCGATCCCTAGGGGGATAGCTTTCCCACCCACTTTCTCTTCTTGGACTTGTGCTGGCAAACTTGGTGGCGCAAGTCCGAGGAGACCCATTGCAGGTCAGGGGGCTTACGTGGGAGTAAAGGGAATTAAAATCTGCTGCCTTCTCCCCCACTCCCCTCATGGATGCAGTGTTCACCAGTTTGGTGACAGAGGTGGGGGGAAAGAACAAGAGTGGACTCCCAATCATAAACTGGAAATTCAAATAAGACTGCCATCCTAAGCACGCTTAACTTGAAGATAACTCCATCAAAATCAGGAGGACCTGCTTCAGATAAAACATATGTCTAGGATGGGAGCATTCACATGATATATATCACTATTTCTCTCCCAGGTATTTATCTAACATGCTGAAATGCACTGCCTTATCTGTGCCCCTTCCCCAATGTTTTTGCCCGATGCTGAGGAAAAGCAGAAAGATTCCCACAGCAGAGTTTAGAGTTGCCAAGCGTCACCGTCACTCTTTTTTTCACCAGCCTTTTCTCTCTTTTCTTAGGCAGCAAAAGTTAACCTCAGGCCAACTCGGGGCCACAACTGAACACTGTTCCATCACCAGTGGGTCTGCCCTGGTACCAGATTTGGTGCCCCCCCCCCCCCAAGCACACAGATTTTTCAAGGTTTGGCGATCTTGTGATATTTCTGAAGTTCTAAAGAACAACTTCAGAAATATCAGGTTTTTGGACGCATCAAATCTAGCAAATCTAGACCTGCCACCTGTGGTATCTGGATCTGAGACAATTTCATTTTTGGCCATGAAAAGATCATCTGGCAAGGCCTAGAGATCAGCTGGGATGATACCTTGAGTGATTTTGCTAATTAGTTCCTTAAGAGACTGGGGTGCGTGTCTTGGAATTACAGAGAATGCTTGCCAAGAGAGGTGGGTGGATAGAGCAAAAATAAAACAGAAGCAGTAAGTTGGATCAGACAATATGTTAATTATATTGCAGACAGCACAGGCCTTGATGAATTCAAGCAACAGGGGTCTCCTGAGACGCGGCAGTGCGTGAAAAAGTATATAGATATATATATTGCCTTTGGGAATATAGCAATTTTGCACATTCAGCAGCAATGAGCATATATGTGAATTTACCCCTGCCACCAATCCAAGGGAAACTATGCATATCATTCTGCATTCTCTAAAAGCAGATCCAAAGTAATTTTACACGAGGTGGAGATGCACACGTCCCTGAGGAGTTGCAGACAATTGGGACAGAGTTTCTGTCAAGCCAGATTCAAACCAACACATTGAATCTGGAGGCTGCTCCATAAAAAGACATGGAGGCTGTAACTTGCAGTGAGTAGAGGTGTAACTAGGATGGAGTAAAAGAGCATAAGAAGAGCCCTGCTGGATCAGGCCAAAGGCCCATCTAGTCCAGCTGCCTGTATCTCACAGTGGCCCACCAAATGCCCCAGGGAGCACACTGGACAACAGACACAACCTGTGTCCTGGTGCCCTCCCCTGTATATATACTATTATGTTCCAGAACCACCATTCAGAGCACGTTACCATAGTCTTCCGAGACTGTGGTGAGCATATAGTTACACGCACATCTAACCCAGAAGGAGATGCAACCAGATCTCCCCAGAAGGATCCAAGGTAGATGCAGGAAAACCAGCTCATGCTGACCTATTTTACATGTTCTATGTGTGCACAACTCAATCTTTAGACTTGCTGTTCCTTCAGGAATGTGGTAGCCATTTTGTTTATGAGGCTGTCATGAGTCATGCCAATTGTGTTCTCCCTGAGGGAGATTTTCCATTAGCACTATGTATTTTCCCCAAATGTTATTCAGTCTTCAAATAAAACCTCTGTAAGCATTCAAAACGCCCGCATGAAACCAAACAACTTAATAAGAATTCAGTGAACTTTAAAACTCCTGTGCCTACTCTGAAGAGTTTGGTCTTTGTCTTTTTTTTTTTTTTTAACGAATCAGGGCTCATACTGCCTTAAAATGTAACACTAAATGTCGTCTTTGGTTAATGTCATTTTTGAGCCTCTGTTTTAAATTTGCCATTTCATCTAGGTAGTGACAAGCCCACCCGCCCACCGAAACAAACAAACAAAAATGTGTTGCTCAATGGGAATTTCATATAAATCACCATCAAGGTTCGGAGAAGAAGAGGCAAAATATGAATTTGAGATGGCTGAACAGATTTGGTTCCTCTAAGAAAGAGGAACAGCATCACTTCTTGTGCTGTGGAAATTAGAATGCTGAATTAAGACTGGTTGAAGGTATTTGCTGAAAAATAAGTGACTTACCCCTGCTAATTGGGTAAGAGGCACTTTTTCAAGTGGGTGCTCCTTTTTTTAGCAGGGGGAGAGTAACTGGCCCACCTCACCCCAGCACTGTCTGTTCTGGTGGCTGTCTGCTGGTATTCCTTGGCATCTTTTTAGATTGTGAGCCCTTTTGGGACAGGGAGCCATTTAGTCATTTGATTTTTCTCTGTAAACCGCTTTGTGAACTTTTAGTTGAAAAGCGGTATATAAATACTGTTAATAATAATGTTAATAATAACTTTATTTTGTTCTCAGAAGCAATTTTTACATAATTCTATGATCCAAGAAACCTCAGTGGATGGGGACAGAATTCCTCTCCTCAATCTACTTTTGACTTACCATCTGTACTTTTGTGGTGCAGGAGTTTAAATACGTAAGGGAACAAACATGGTCAACTGTGGATGAAGTTTCAAGTCCAAGTTCTACTACCCCTACCACCAGTGATTTTCAACCTTTTTCACCTCACGGCACACTGACAAGGTACTAAAATTGTCAAGGCACTCCATCAGCTTTTTGACAATTGACAAGGCACACCATGCTGTGTGTGACAAGGCTGGGGGGGGGGCTTATATCCCCATTGACCCTATTAACAAATGACCTTTCCCCAAGCTGCTGAAACAGAGACACCTGCATTGGCTCGGTCATGTCGTGAGAATGGATGATGGCCGGATCCCAAAGGATCTCCTCTATGGAGAACTCGTGCAAGGAAAGCGCCCTACAGGTAGACCACAGCTGCGATACAAGGACATCTGCAAGAGGGATCTGAAGGCCTTAGGAGTGGACATCAACAAGTGGGAAACCCTGGCCTCTGAACGGCCCGCTTGGAGGCAGGCCGTGCAGCATGGCCTTTCCCAGTTTGAAGAGACACTTGGCCAACAGTCTGAGGCTAAGAGGCAAAGAGGCAAAGAAGGAAGGCCCATAGCCAGGGAGACAGACCAGGGTCAGACTGCACTTGCTCCCTTCGTGGAAGGGATTGTCACTCCCGAATTGGCCTTTTCAGCCACACTAGACGATGTTCCAAAACCACCTTTCAGAGCGCGATACCATAGTCTTTCGAGACTGAAGGTTGCCAACAACATTTCCCCAAACTCTTGTGGCACACCTGCAGACCATTCACGGCACACCAGTGTGCCACGGCACAGTGGTTGAAAAAGGCCTACCACACATGCCACTACTTCTAAATACCTCTTTCCTGCATGCACCTTCCAGTTAGAAGGGAATCCTATCTGTTACCTTCCTGACTCTCCAGAGGTTGAGCCAGACCTTATTTCTGTCATTACCCCATAACAAGCATATTTATAAAGAGTAGTGCAATACTGGATGTCACTAGCAGAATGATCTTCACAGAACTGATAATAACATCTCCTGCTTTCTATCTTCAAAAAACCCAGCAATTGTTTCCTTTGGGTAAAAAGAGGCTGTGCTTTTCTCAAGACCACTCAGTGACTTCAGGACACAATGATCTTCATAGCACTGATAATAACATCTGTTTCTATCTTCAAAAAACCCAGCAGTTGTTTCCCTCGGGTAAAAAGAAACGGTGCTTTCCCCAAGACCACTCAGTGACTTCCTGGGATTTAACCCATTTTTGCCCAGCCCACAAGTGTACACAAATTTGGTCCCTGTTTCGTACATGTAATGTTGGGCAGAAATGACTAAGGTAAGAATCCAATAACCTTCCTACTGGTCCCACATCCTGGACAAAACATTTTTCAACAATTCAGGCCAACTGAAACAATTGTGCATTTTGCAAGCTACCACTGGCGAGTATCCACCTGCAACGTGCCAACCAAAAAAAGGACAATGCTTTCTGGTATTCTAACAGTATTCTAACAGATAAAAAACATACACACACACAAAAGGAATAAATCCCAGAGCTGATTATTGCACTGTCTTTGATCTATCAATGAGAAGTGAAGGCGCAAGACCTTGGCATGCTGGGAAATTTCCAAAGGCAAAGGAGAGCAAGGATCAAAGGATAGTCTTAGGATGCATAACTTTCCACTGGCTTGTTCATAAGCCCTTCCAGCAGAGCAAAAGTGGAGCCTGCAGCTCGGAATGGCTCATGTTAGTCCAGTAGAAGGTGAGGATGTACAAAAGAGACAGACTTGAAACTTCTTTGGTCAAGGGCAAGCAATTAGGAAACTTTCCCTGCCGATGTCCTGTTTTGACACTAATCATGCTAAATATGGCAATGCCAGAAGCTTTTTCTGTGGGGTTTGAGGCTTAAAAATGTCAAGTGTCAAAGCTGCAAGCTGCCAGGATGCTAACTGTTTTGTTTTCCCGTTGCAAATGCTTTTAATAGTTTAATGATTTCTGTTCACAATTACACCCAGCTATTGCAACTGTTAATCAATGGGATGCTTATAGGATGCTTGGCAGGTGGAAGGAATTAGTTGTAATATACGTTTGCATTTCTTAGGAAGAAGATCATGTGGCCCCATGGAATCATTAGCATCTCTGAGAGGGATGCTTTTTTGGGAAGTTCAAAGCCATGATGCCATCTTAGTTCCCAAAAAGCAATGAAAAATTTGCAAGCTGTTGTATCCCATCTGCATAAGTTACTCTTACTACTTGTGCAGATTGAAGGGTGTAACGCACACCATATCTTCCAAGTCCCAAATGGAGCTATTTGGACACTCGTATTTTTTAAAGCAAATACATGATTTGAAGTGCTACTTAGGTCACTAGGGGTTCAATCCTAACCAACTTTCCAACACCGAGGTAAGAGCAATGCAACTCTGAGGTAAGGGAACAAACATTGCCTAACCTTGAGGAGGCCTCTGCAACTGCCCCCCAACTGCAGGATGCAGCACATGCACCACTGGCACAGCTATGCCAATGCTGGAAAGTTGGTTAGGATTGCGCCCTAGGGGGTCTTGAACTGGGGATCTGGCAGTAGGGTTCAGTCGCCTTATGCTCTTCACTACCACAGCAACTCCCAGGCAGAAGGATTTATCAGCCTGCTCCTTATTGCACCTGTGGCCAGAACCATTACCGTAGCCCTTTAACACTGGTGTTGTGAGGAAGCAACAGCGGTCCGGGTCAGCTGTGGACCTCCCCAGCACTGTGCCTGGGGCAAAGGTCCACGATGCCACCCCCTGTGGGCTGTTTATGCTCCCTGCACCAAAAAGCTGCTACCCCATTCTCCTGAAGCTCATAGAGCCTCAATCAAGCTTAGCCCACATCAGGGAAACTTCTCTGAGGTTCCCCAACACTTTAAGCTATGCTTCCAGTCTTCCAAAGCACAGTTTCTGCCCCGATCGGGAGACTCAGAGAGGCTTCCGGGGGTCCTAGTAGTTCACACCTGGGGCTTTTGCCCCATCAGACCTAATGGCAGGTCCACAAGTGGTCTGGGTGACCCAGTGTAACAAATGCTCCAGTCTTTGTTCCTTAGTTTGAGCAGCATAATTTTAATGAGCAACAGTACAGCCCAACTACACTGGTCCTGACCACCCATCTGTTTATAAGACTTTAGGTGGTCTGTAATAGGAAGCGCCAGTTTTTCTCTGATGCTTGCCAGAGGTTGTACTGTCCTATCAGGTGAAGTTACTGTTCTGCTCTGGTTCTGGAAATACAAAGTCCAGAATTATCTAGGAGTATCTCACCCTTGGAACCCACAGACAAACAGAAAACACAGCACCAGACATCCTTTACAATGTGTTCTGCTGCCTCTGATCCTCAGCGCCCAATGTGGCACTCAACTCCAGTCTCTCTTGACCACATCTGGCTGTTTTAACTCTCGTGTGCCTGCTCTGCAATTGCCCCCCCCCCAAGCTGTGGTCTTCCTGAGAGCTATACCAAGCCTTGACAAAACTTAACTGCTACATGGACGAAGGGGGCCAAGGGGGGGAAAGGTGCTTTATACTCAGTAGTCCACATCAACAAGTAGTTTTGTTTGTAGATATACAAGGAAGGCTCTTCTAGACACAGGAAATGGAACATCCCAGTCTTTGGGGGAAACAGAGGAAAAGTCACTAGAGACAGAACAGCAAAATAGGTTCAAGGCAGGTGTGTTTGGAGTGGGCAGAACCATGAAAATGAAACAGCCAAAAGATATTTCTAACCTTCAGTCATCCGCCGATACTTCTCCTTGTACATGAACCCAAAGACCAGACAGCATCCTCTTCTCGAGAGACCGAGTTCTGCAAAACAGAACACAAGAAAACATTAGTGGGCAAAACAGCTCCTCACAATTAAGAAGGAGTTGTAATGGATGGTCAGGGGCAGGGAGACGCTTAAGAGACGATGGCTGAAAGGTGGATAATAAGATGAAGTAAATAAACAAAGAAAGACTATTCATTCCTTACTCATAAGTTTAAAGCGGTCAGATCAGGGTCAAAGCAAGGCAAACAACCCTCACTGGACATGAAAATACAATAAAAGAAAAAGTCAGATCAAAAAATGGAGCATTTCTAAACACAGTAGCATATAAAATGAAACAAACCAAGTCTGAGGTCATCAATTGAAGTCAGAGATCATAATTCTTGCCAATAGTCCCTGACAGTGTATGTTTACTGTTTTCATACACGAGGCTTCAATTGATTTTTTTGATCTCCAGAGCAGCTTCTTAAATAAAACCTCCATTAGTCAGAAAGAATATGCAATCTAAACTTTACAAGGGAAACTTTGGCTTTCTACCTACAACATTCGTACATGCTTCAAAATGTATCAGAGATCATCAAAGGCATTTGTAGCTTGACACGTGGGAACACATGAAACAATAAACACCCAACCATGTATCACAATACCCGTCACTCTAGCGAAATAACTATCACGCTATCGCAATACCCATCAAAGTATCACAATACCCATCTATCTATTGCAATACCCGTCGCCCTATCACAATATCTGCCCCCCTATCGCAATACCCAACAATCTCAGTACCCGTGCTCTACTGCAATACCCATCCATCTATCACAATATCCGTTGCCCTATCATGACAACCGTTGCTCTATCGCAATACTGGTCTCTCTATCACAATACCCATTCACCTATCACAATACCTGTTGCTCTATCGAGATACCCATCCATCTCTCGCGATACCCGTTGCTCTATCACAACACCCATCCTTCTATCACAATACCTGCCACTCTATTGCAATAAAGGTCACTCTATCACAATACTCGTCGCTCTACTGCAATACCCATCGCTCTATCATGACACCCATCCATCTAGCACGTTGCTCTATCACGATAACCGATATCGCAACATTGGAAATGGAGTACGATCGCTCCACTTTTACTTTTTGAAAGCTGGGGAGCCCTGCGGAAGGTCACTCAGGGCTCTCTGCACCCCCAAGAGGCTGCTGCAAGGACTGGTAAGTAAATGCCAATCCCTGCAGAGACCTTAGCGACGCACTCCTAGAGATCACGTTACTGCCACCCTCCTGGCCCTTAAGGGGGTAGAGGCCAGGGCCCTCAGGCTGGGGTGTCACGATGACCTAGTTTGAGAAGACCTGTTGTATTAGCCACAATGGGAACTGGTGCACCAGATTTCAGTGAATCCAGCTGGATCAGGCCCAAGGCTCATCTACTCTATCACCATGTTTCCTACAGTAGCCAAGCAGGGGCCAAGAGAAGCCCAAAAGCAAGAAATAAAGGCACACTCCTCCTCTGAGGTTGCTCCTCCTCTCAACCTGTCTTTGCAGGCATCTTGCTCCTGAACCTGAAGGCAGCATACAGCCTTCGTGACTAGTACCCAATAATATACTGTGGAGGACATTCAATTTGGGCTTACCACTAACATTATTGGAGAATGAAATAAGAACATAAGAAGAGCCCCACTGGATCTGGCCATAGGCCCAACTAGTCCAGCTTCCTGCATCTCACAGCGGCCCACCAAATGCCCCAGGGAGCACACCTGATAACAAGAGACCTGCATCCTGGTGCCCTCCCTTGCATCTGGCATAGTCCATTTCTAAAATCAGGAGGTTCCACATACACATCATGGTTTGTAACCTGTAATGGATTTTTCCTCCAGAAACTTGTCCAATCCCCTTTTAAAGGCATCCAGGCCAGATGCCGTCACCACATCCTGTGGCAAGGAGTTCCACAGACCAACCACACGCTGAGTAAAGAAATATTTTCTTTTGTCTGTCCTAACCCTCCCAACACTCAATTTTAGTGGATGTCCCCTGGTTTTGGTGTTATGTGAGAGTGTAAAAAGCAGCTCTCTATCCACTTTATCCTTCCCATACATAATTGTGTATGTCTCAATCA
The DNA here is from genome assembly GCF_035046505.1 of Tiliqua scincoides. Lineage (NCBI taxonomy): Eukaryota > Metazoa > Chordata > Lepidosauria > Squamata > Scincidae > Tiliqua > Tiliqua scincoides. The sequence continues at coordinate 16,164,847 of NC_089831.1, forward strand.
TGTCCCCCCTCAGGCATCTCTTTTCTAGGCTGAAGAGGACCAAACGCTGTAGCCTTTCCTCATAAGGAAGGTGCCCCAGCCCAGTAATCATTTTAGTTGCCCTCTTTTGCACCTTTTCCATTTCCACTATATCCTTTTTGAGATGCGGCGACCAGAACTGGACACAATACTCCAGATGTGGCCTTACCATCTATTTGTACAACGGCATTATAATATTAGCCATTTTGTTCTCAATACCTTTTCTAATGATCCCAAGCATAGAATTGGCCTTCTTTACTGCCGCCACACATCAACTTGTCCACCACCACCCCAAGATCTCTCTCCTGATCTGTCACAGACAGCTCAGAACCCATCAGCCTATATCTAAAGTTTTGATTTTTTGCCCCAATGTGCATGACCTTACACTTACTGACATTGAAACACATCTGCCATTTTGCTGCCCATTCTGCCAGTCTGGAGAGATCCTTCTGGAGCTCCTCACAATCACTTCTGGTCTTCACCACTTGGAAAAGTTTGGTGGCATCTGCAAACTTTGCCACCTCACTGCTCACCCCTGTCTCCAGGTCATTTATGAAGAGGTTGAAGAGCACCGGTCCCAGGACAGATCCTTGGGGCACACCGCTTTTCACCTCTCTCCATTGTGAAAATTGCCCATTTACACCCACTCTGTTTCCAGGTCTTCAACCAGGTCTCAATCCAGGAGAGGATTTAAAACTGTTTTCCCACTGACACCCACTCTCTGTTTCCTGGTCTTCAACTAGGTCTCAATCCAGGAGAGGAAATCAAACTGTTTTCCCACACACTTCGCAACTTTTTGTTCAGTCTTCTGAATTCAGTGGTTTTAAATGCAGAGGAGTCACTGACATCCTGGCTAAAACTTCACTTCTGTGCTGTGCTTATTGTGTACTGCCTCTCCCCCATACCCCATGTGTATCCAAATTGTGATGGAGCCTCAAGAATAGGAAGCGGGTGATTGTACTGGTCCTAACCCTGATTTATCCCTCTCTTCAAAATTACCAAAAAGCTGGGTAAATCTCTTCACTTCAACACATGCAAGTAATGAGAGCTCTGTAATCCCCTTCACTTAGAAGACCGTGTGATAAAATAGAACATGGGACCTTGAAGGAAAGATAAATGTGTCTCCAGGCTCTGTGCTCTTTCAAAGAAAAGCAGCTGGCCTGAAAAGTAGCTGAACACCAAGGCCCCAGGAAGCACATGCCTTTGATCGCCTGCTTTCTTAACAGGGGTGCCTGCCTACCCATAAAAATGCAGAGAAATGAAACTGAGCATGGATTTTCCACAAAAAAACAAACAAGAAGATTGTGTGTGGGTTTTACCACTTGGGCCGTGTATATTTTATCTTGTGGGACAGAACAAACACCTTACAGGCTCTTCAAACAAACCCTCTTGCTCCACAGTGGGGGGAAAACAAAAACAAAGAAGGCTCTGTGGTCCAGGCACGCACTACCGCCCTGGTGATCAAAGTGTTTTGATGCATGCCTGTGGTCCTGAGATAGCTCATGCTTTATTTGCAAAGAAAGACTTCCTGGCAAGAAGGTCGAGGAAGGTGCAATGCCATGAGACGCCGAACACCTTCTTCTCTACCGTCTGATAAAGAGGGGCCAGGCCCAGCAACAGTGCAATATAGATCCCCTGCTAAATGAGCAAAGAGTTATTGCATTATCCTATTTGCCCCAGCATGGTGTCTTTTCCAGTGGCTGTTGCTGGTGTCTCTTCTGTGTTTTTCCCCCAAGAATGTGAACCCTTTGGGAACAGCGAACCATTTATTGCTAACTTTGTTAACTACTCTGTTGAAAAGTGATATAGAAGTATTCTTAATACATAACAACAATAATAATAGTCTTGGACAAATGCTACCCCAGCAGGATCCACTGCAGTTGGCTAGCACTACCTCCCTTTTGGGGGGGTGGGGGGGGTTTGGTACTTTGTTAGAAACATTGTGGGAGGGGGGTTACAATGGCACCTCCAGTCATGCAAGCACTGAGCAGAGCACCACAACACAAGCGGTGTACCACTGAGCAGTCCACCAGACTTGCCACAAGTAAGCCTGCCAGGAGGTCTCCGTATGGGGGTGGGCTAAGACAGGCTTACTAGCTGGTAGCAGTGGGACACTGTCCTCCACACAAGCTTGGCTAAGGGCTCTGATATAGCGCTGCTCCACTGTGATGCCACATGGGGGCACTGTGGGGTGCAGAGACGCCACTTGTGTGATGCCACATGGGGGCGCTATGGGGTGCAGAGACACCACTTGTGCCAGCACTTAGAGAAGAACAAAGTTCTACAGGCAATGCATGGCTGTTACAGCATCTAGTCAGCCCATCAGAACCACCCAACTCCCAAACCTATTGCTGCAATAACTGGCAGGATGGAGAGATAAACAGCAGCAACAAATGCAATATTAATGGGAAATTCAAGTTTCAGGGCCCAATGCAGGCTTCACAAATGAACACAGAGGAGTCTGCCTGGTGACCAGCCTTGGCAAAAATGAACCATTTTGGTTCTTCTCTCACACTAATTGACCTCTCATGTTCCTTGCTGTCAGCCCACCATCACGAACTGGAGATGAAACCGCTGATTCAGTCTGTTACAAACTGCGCTCCAACAAGTCTAGAGCGTGTAAAGCGAACGGCAAGGACGATTCCATTGTCAGATCACAGGAAGAAAGTGCCTTTTGTTTGTTGATGCTGAGCAATCCACAAAGAAACATGCTCTATTCTGAAATGGGATGTACACATTTTTTTGAGGGGGGGGGAGGAACGAATACATGATTTCATACTTTTATCCCAAACAAGGTTGCATTTGCCCTTCTTTTGCTATGGTCAATGTTATCTACTGTGATAGATATCAGGGGATGACACCAGGGTTGTGTGCCCCTCCCAGCTGAACACCCTGGGCTAGGATATTACAGTGGGCCTCTGCAGGAGTGAATGTGTGTGTGTGTGTGTGGGGGGGAGTGATAGTTTCCTGGTTGTTATTGGTTGCGCTGCTAGGATGTCACAGAGGAACTCATGCTAAGAAACCGTTTGCTAAAGAAGTCTTTGGAACAATATAGATTTGGAATTCCAATGCACAAATTATTATTTAAATTCCAATGCACATATGAAATTGTTGATAAGATTCTAGCATGTCTGCCTTGCCTAAATGCCATGGAGGTTTAAATATAGTTTTTCCGAGTGCAGTTCGGCTGCGATTTTCTAGTCTTTCCACGAAAACACATTAGACAGATAACGCCTGCTGCTTATGGTATGAGATGACTTTTCAAATCCATACTGCTGAACAACAATCTAGACATGCGCTGAAGCCATTCACAGGTCTTGCTGTGTGCAGCATGTGCAAATCTATTGCAAAATGGCACTTTATGATTTTGTGATTTACTCAAAATCCCTGTTGGCTTTTTATCCTTCTTCCAACCATCTAAGCAAGCACAGATCCACCAATGAGGCTGCAGCCACCAACCAGTTCCAAATTGCCACTCCTCTGCTAACTAATACCCCTATAAAGCTGTAGAAGTAAACAGGATGTGATTTATGCCTTCACTGATATGAAAGTAAAAGGTATCATCGATCCTTATCAAGCCTTCTAATGAACTGCCAAGGTATCAAAATGTAATTAAAAACGCCAAAATTGAGTTTATCAACCACAGTAAATAGCGACTTTGGCAGCGGAGCCAAACAAATCAGCATTTTCCCTTTAACCCTACTGCTAATTCTGAAGGGTAATTACATAATTACCCATGTCTTTTTGCACAAATAGAGTCCCAATTTACTGCTGCTGACTGATGGGTGAATTGCAAAAAGATCTAAAGTCAGAACAAGGACCTCACAAGTGATCACAAACTGTTTTATGACAATTGAGTTCCCCTCGATTCCTTCCTTTCCATTTATTTACCTTAAGAACAGCTTCAGCATAAGGAATACAGGAAAACAACAGGAAGGGGACTTCCCCGAGAATCTTTTGAATCAGCGCCATTGCAGAAACACTGCTTGGCCAAGCAGGCAGGTGGTTTGTGAATTGCCTGTCTTCACTGTCTGAATGCATCGAGTACAGGGCCCCTAACCAGTTCACCCACAGGATTTAGCATGCACCAAATGATTAGGTATTCAAGCGCAACACATCAGATTAGAGAGTATGGAGTGAAGCCCATGTGGTTGTGGACCACTGAGTTGGATGGATCTATGACCTTGCTGAAACAAGATTACTTAAGGTTAAGATCAAAGATGCTTGTATGTATTCTGATTTGGCTCTCTCAAAGGGAATCTATGCACAGTGAGTTCCACCCACCTCACTGAGGAGCAAAGGCATATAATGTCATCTAAGCTAGAGGTACTACAGAGAGAGACCAATGAGCTAAGGTTCATGATGCAATTATGTTGCTTTTAAGCTTGCCTATAATTTCCTACTAGTAATTTATTAAGAACTGCACGCCAGTAACTTTCAACACCCACGCCAATTTCCACGCCTGTTTGTTCTATGATTCCCTCCTCTTTATATCATCTACAGTGACATTGCTAGGGGTGTGTGGCTGCACCAGGTGATACACACAGGGGGGTGACACCACTATTGGCCAAAACCTTTAAAATCTTGTTTTTTTCGAATTATACCATCATGTTATATATCATTGTATAGTATTGGCAACCTTCAGTCTCGAAAGACTATGGTATCGCGCTCTGAAAGGTGGTTCTGGCACAGCATCTAGTGTGGCTGAAAAGGCCAATCCGGGAGTGACAATCCCTTCCACACCGGGAGCAAGTGCAGTCTGTCCCTGGTCTGTCTCCCTGGCTATGGGCCTTCCTTCTTTGCCTCTTTGCCTCAGACTGTTGGCAAAGTGTCTCTTCAAACTGGGAAAGGCCATGCTGCACAGCCTGCCTCCAAGCGGGCCGCTCAGAGGCCAGGGTTTCCCACTTGTTGAGGTCCATCGCTAAGGCCTTCAGATCCCTCTTGCAGATGTCCTTGTATCGCAGCTGTGGTCTACCTGTAGGGTGCTTTCCTTGCACGAGTTCTCCATAGAGGAGATCCTTTGGGATCCGGCCATCATCCATTCTCACGACATGACCAAGCCAACGCAGGCGTCTCTGTTTCAGCAGTGAATACATGCTAGGGATTCCAGCACGTTCCAGGACTGTGTTGTTTGGAACTTTGTCCTGCCAGGTGATGCCGAGGATGCATCGGAGGCAGCGCATGTGGAAAGCGCTCAGTTTCCTCTCCTGTTGTGAGCGAAGAGTCCATGACTCGCTGCAGTACAGAAGTGTACTCAGGACGCAAGCTCTGTAGACCTGGATCTTGGTATGTTCCGTCAGCTTCTTGTTGGACCAGACTCTCTTTGTGAGTCTGGAAAACGTGGTAGCTGCTTTACCGATGCGCTTGTTTAGCTCGGTATCGAGAGAAAGAGTGTCGGAGATCGTTGAGCCAAGGTACACAAAGTCATGGACAACCTCCAGTTCATGCTCAGAGATTGTAATGCAGGGAGGTGAGTCCACATCCTGAACCATGACCTGTGTTTTCTTCAGGCTGATTGTCAGTCCAAAATCTTGGCAGGCCTTGCTAAAACGATCCATGAGCTGCTGGAGATCTTTATATATCTTTATATATCAATCGGTGTGTAATTTCATGCAGTGGAACAAACCACATTGAAATATCTCTGCTCTATCTAAGGTTATAGCCAAAAAAACCAGTGGGGATGGGGCAATGGTGCATCACCATGCCCAACACCTGGGGCGTTGCCTGCCCACTGCATGAGAAGAGGTTCATCGTGGGGGTGATAAGAACATAAGAAGAGCCCTGCTGGATCAGGCCAAAGGCCCATCTAGTCTAGCTTCCTGTATCTCACAGTAGCCCACCAAATGTCCCAGGGACTACACAAGACAACAGACACAACCTGTGTCCTAGTTTCCTCCCCTGCATCTGGCATTCTGGGGTAACCCACTTCTAAAATCAGGAGATTGCACATAACTATCATGACTTGTAACCCGTAATTACAACCCCTCAAAGCAAAATCCGGAGCCGGAGTCCCTGAGGCAGTTCATGGCTGAACACAGTCACGTTCTGGCAACTCCTGCAACGCCGCTGGAACCAACCGTATTGGCCTCTGCCTTTCCATTGGACCATTTCAGCGACATGGAGAGGGGGGATTTGCTGCATGGGTAACAGCCTATCCTCCATACCTACTTTACCCAGGCTTCGCGCACTGGAGAGGACACTCTGTTCCAGAACACTATTCAGAGCGCGATACCATAGTCTTCCAAGACTGAAGGATGCCAACAAAAACCCGTAATTAACTTTTCCTCTAGAAATTTGTCCAATCCCCTCTTAAAGGCATCCAGGCAAGATGTCATCACTACTTCCTGTGGCAAAGAGTTCCACAAACTAATTACACACTGAGTAAAGAAATATTTTCTTCTGTCTGTCCTAACTCTCCCAACACTCAACTTTTGTGGCTGTGACCTGGTTCTGGTGTCATGTGAGAGGGAAAAGAGCATCTCTCTATCGACTCTGTCCATACCCTTCATGATTTTGTATGTCTCAATCATGTCCCCCCTCAGACGCCTCTTTTCTAGACTGAAGAGGCCCAAACACTGTGGCCTTTCCTCATAGGGAAGGTGCCCAAACCTCGTTATCATTTTGGTTGCTCTCTTTTGCACCTTTTCCATCTTCACTATATCCTTTTTGAGATGTGGTGGCCAGAACTGGACGCAATACTCCAGGTGTGGCACTCCTGCATCACTGATCCTCTACCCCCTTTTTCTGTTTTGATAAACTCTTTTTTAAAAAAAAATGTTTAACTCTTCACCTTCACCTTCCTGTTGTCCCAGTCAGAATGTTGCTTCAGTATGGCAAAAAGCCACACTTGTACCACTCCAGTTCTAGTGTGAATCAGAACCTGCTTCCAGATGTTGTCTCAAGAAGGTCAGCGGCAACGTATCCCAGTAAAATATTATTATTTTCTCCGAAGAGAAACTGAGCAAATGCACAGCACTGCAATGATTCAAATGGCAAAGTTGTAGGAGACTGCAAAAGCTTTTATAACTAAAAGGCACCTTTGAATGCTTCAGCCTCGGTGCTGCATCCAAGGCTTCAATTTCTGAGCTGGGTTCCACCCTCCAACCCCTTTAATGTCTAAGGGAAACCTACAGCTGAAAGAGAAAGCAAAGTGCAGAGGACGGTTAAGCTTCAGGGAACCAAGGAGAATCTATGTTTGTTCTTGGCACACTTGTCCGTAGCTTGCAGTTTAAAAAAAAAAATCAGCTTCAGACTCGGACTGATCCCTCTTTCCTGAAGATGATGAAACGAGGTACGTTTAAAGAACCCTGCAGAAATAAATGTGCATTAGGTTTACATGCACATTGGAAGGAAGCATGAGGTTGAAATAGTAAACAATAAGCATTTCTATAGCACTTTTGAGTGTTCAAAGAAGGTGAGTTATTTTCTTGTAATCTTTACATCTTTACAAAGATCTCTAAGGCAAGTATTATTATCCCCATGTTGCAGATGGGAAGACTGAGAGGGAGTGGGCTGCCCAAGGTTACTGAGTGAGGGCCAAATCCTATCCAATTCTCCAGCGCTGGTGCAGCTGTGCCAACAGGGCATGCGCTGCATACTGCAGTAGAGGGGCAGTCACGGAGACCTCTGCAGAGTAAGGGAATGTTCGTTGCCTTTCCTTGGGGCTGCATTGCAGCTGCACTGGCATTGGAAAGTTGGATAGGACTGGGCCCATGGCAGGTCATCTCCATGGTAGAAGCGAGAGTAAAACAAAGAACATTTCTGTTCATCGCTCAGTTTCTTAGTTGCTATGCTACATCAAATCCTTACCAGCTCACGCCCCCCCCCCCAGTGTAGCCTTCCTGGGCCTTGTAAAGCCCACAAAAACAAAAAATGCCATTCTAAGGCAAGGGGGAGATTCTCAGCATGATTTAAAGGGATGCTTTTAGATAAAGTCAAGATTTAATTTAAAAAAAACACACACTTTTTGAGATAATTCACTGCACTTACTTTTTCATTTCCTCACAATCAACTACAGGTGGTGCCTTGGTATGCACTGATTTGGTATCCACTGATTTGACTCACCACTGACTGATACTGGGGTCCACATTTAAAAGCCTTGTAACAAGGAAAGAAAGCACCAAAATCCAATTTCCTACCTTCACGCTGTTACAGCTGCACCGGTTTCAAGTTTCTCAGGGTTAAAGACAGCTTTAAAGACCCACTTCCAGGTTTCCTGCGCCTCTCTTCTCACCCCAGAATGCATCAGTAAAGACTCTATATGGCATTCAGCAAATAGATAGGGTGAATAATGGAATCTAATGGAATGAAATTATTCCATTAGGAGCAATGGAGGAGCAAGAAACCTGGATTGGGTCTTTAAAGCTATTTTTCCATTTGGTATCCACTGATTTTTTTGTAATCCACTGGGGATTCCAAAACAGAACCCCAGTGGATAACGAGGCACAATCTGTACAGCAAACTGAGGAAGAGCTCTGTGCAACTCAGAAGCTCACTCATTACTTTGTGTAATTTGGTTGTTCTTTCTTGGTAATGTTTTTATAGGCATCACCTCACATCCGCTGATCTTGTATTTGTGGTTTCATTTATCCGCAGTTCACATATTCCCCCGTTGCGCTCGTGATCCACCTCTCTTCCTTTGACAAGGCTTTGCAAAACACAGTTGTTTTTTTCCTTTGCTCCAGAAAGCTGTGAAAATGCAGCCAGATACTGAGAACACTAGATGCCGAGCTGCTAGACGAAGGGCGCAATCTTAACCCCTTATGTCAGTGCTTTCCAGCTCTGACGTAACGGCAATGCAGCTCCGAGGTAAGGGAACAAACATTCCCTTATTTTGAGGAGGCCTCCGTGAGTGACACCCAACTGCAGGATGCAGCACACGTCCCATTGGCACCGCTATGCCAGTGCTGGAAAGTACTGATATAAGGGGTTAGGATTGTGCCCTAACACTACAGGAAGTGACAACTAACAAGAACTGTAGCATTCTCTGTCTGCTTCCCCTGCTGTCCACTTCCTGTTAGTCTGAGACATTTTGCTGCTATCCACGGCTACCAGTATCCATGGAAGCAGCAGGAATGTATCCCCTGTGTATACCCACATCCTCCTCCTTCTAATGAACCAACACAACTCTCTGTGTCTTGCTTGATTCTGAGGTTGTACGCAGCCCTGGCAGCCGTAAAAAATAACACAAGCACGTTCAAATAAAAGGATTTGATCTTTGCTGAGCTAATCCATAAAAGTTTTGTGCCTTCCACAAACCTGCTTTCCTGCCTTTGCAATTTCACTGCCTGTTTTTGAGGTAAATGATCTTGTGCAGAAGTCATGAAGGTTTCAGATGAACCAGCATGGAAAAATGCCACAGCAAAGGGGTAGTAAAGGTTTATTAACATCGTCATCATCATTTGTACTCCTGTGCAGCTGTACCCCATCAGGAATGGTAATAAATGTTTAATAGCCCAATAATACCTGTTTAATAATTTTCTGAGCTCATTCCTGCCTAATTGCAAGTTTATTAAAGAACAATAAACTTTATAATCATTGTAAAGACATAATTGCAATCTCAACACTTATTTAATATTGAGTTAATTTTATTACAACGAAGTTACTTTTCCCATACATATTAAATATCAATTAGTTGCTTTAAACTATTGATTTGTATTTAATTAACTATGCTATTTTATACCAATTAAATTCTTATAAGAAAAACTAAAACAGCTGGTCTTTCAAATTTTCTTTATTTTTAAACTACACACACACACACACACGCATTGTACTGAAATAAATCATACATACACATTATTTAATGGTTTCGTTCCGCACTGATAAATATTCAGAAGCAATGGTAATAAAGCACAGTTGGTTGTTTGCCACTGAGTGGAATTTACTAAAGAAGGAGAGGGGTTTGTTTGTTGGGTGCTTTTCAGCTGGAGTGCTTCTGAGAAATGCAGCATCAGTTTCCAGGCCAAGCAGGTCTGATGAACAAAGATGGCAGCTTTCATTGCTAAGTTCCTGCTATAATCACCATCCCACTAGCGACTCCGCAATATCCACAGATGCATGCACTGGGCAGACATGCACTGCCCACCAATCTCAGCTGAATTTCCCCATGGTGCTGATATTTGTGCCATCCAGTTCAAAGCTGCCACTGAGGCCTCGTCCCTCTCAATCACCAACGCCACCAACAGGCCATTGGTTCATTCAAAAAACTCATTTGCATTCATTCCCACAACACCAGAGTTCATTCAAATGGATTTTGGGATTACTATTATTTATTTTAACAGTCAGGTGGCGGAACTTTTGCTGTCCAAATTTCTCTCTTTGAAAGGCGCTGCAGACACTCCCAGTGGGGGCCTCCAAAATGTCTGGAGAACACAATTCCAGTGCCAGGTTGCTAGGGGCTTGGGGGCATAGCCCTGCCCTGGGACCCCCACGGTGCTATCGTCTACCTCCTGATGGCACAGTGGGTCCTATCTCTGCCCCTGCTATTGAAGGTTCAGGAGATAGCCAGGTCAGGAAGCCAGGTCAGGTGTGGCCCTCAGTGATCCACCTGGTCAACCTCTTGGTCAATACCTTGGTCAACCTGGTCAATACCAAAGGTATTGAGTAGTTGCCCAGTTACTCTCCACTATTGTTAAATCTTCCTGCTAAGGCCGTCATATTTTTTTCTGGAATGGTTGCTCTGCCATTAACAGTGGTTCCCAACGTGGAGATCATGGCCCGCTAGGTACGGCATTTGGAAAATCCTTTCCCCTTAAGAGAGGTGGTGATCTGGTGGAGATCCGTAAGCAACCAGACCATCACATCTGGGTTCTCCCCGCTGCCACTGATTACAGGGAGGTAAGAAAGGGGTTTTTATGGGGCTTCTTACTTACCCAGTTTTCGGCATAGCAGCAGGGACAACCCAGAAGTGATGGGCAGGTTGCTTATGGGTCCTCCATCAGGTCTCAACCCTGAGGCATGAGGTTGGGAACCGCTGCTTGAATAGCAGCAAGTTCCTCTTTCCTGGGTCTATTTCTCCCCTCCTCTATTCTCATGTAGTAGTAGTAGTAGTAGTAGTAGTAGTAGTAGTAGTAAAAATAATTGAGGTACCGCTTTTCAACAAAAAAGAAATATTCTCAAAGTGGTTTACACAGCAAAAGAGATTAAGAAGAAATTGCAAAGATGATTTCCTGTCCCAATGGGGCTCCCAACCTTTTTTTAAAAAAGGCACAAGGGAGATAGCAGCAAACAGGTACTGGAAAAGAAATGCTGGGAGATTTGGGACAGTTGCTTTCTCCTCTTCCCCCCCCCCCCCCCGCAAAAAAGGTAAGAAAACCAACACTTTTAGCCCAGTGAGCAGGGGCATATACATCCGGCTGCTGAAAAGTACGCTTCATGCATCTGATTAAGTGAACTGCAATCACCAAAAGCTTCTACTACAAGAAAAGTTAGCTTGGAGATTGTTTTTGCTGCTCCAGCAACTAACCGTAGCCACCCATCTGGAAATCAGTTTCATTCTGCTTCTTTCAGTCCCTGTGGTAGTAGATCTCCACCCTACCATTGGATGGTTGTTAAATGGCTGCTGACGTTTCCAGTCTTGGGCGAACCTGATACTTTGCCCATTACTGTGGCGCGCGTATTACTTTGGTAAGCCTGCAAAGCAGTTTGAGACCTTCCGAGATAAAAACATGTCACATAAATGTGAGTTACTATTATTATTAAAATCTGTGCCAGGTTAATTTACAAAAATATGTTTGGGGGGAAAAAAGGAGAAAAAGACTTGCCTGATAACCAAATGAGCATATTACTGCTTGAGATATGAATCAGCTGGGGACAGAATGGGCTTTAAACACGTTAGCTGTGCTGCATTTTACTCCGTACTGTGCTGCCGAAAGGTTGTGTTTATAAACCTATTCATTTTGTGATGCACTTGCAAACCTTGTCATCCATTTATTGCACAAATAAAATCTTAGGAGCAGAGGATTAGTTGAATGTGTCCCCATGGGACCACAATTGGGCTTTTAAAGATCCATCACTAGCACTAACCAGATGGAACTGAGATAGTTGCAGACTCATCTCTTACCATATCCTAAAATGCTGGGATAATGAATTTTCTTTTCCTCATAGGCCAAGGTTTAAAACTCCAAGTGAGAGGGAAGAGGGGGTGGGTTTCTGTATTGGCAGACACATATACTGATCCTCTTAGTAGCTGCTTGGACAATCCCAGCACGATCTCCTTGGGGGTTGTATTTTAAAGATGAATTTCAAGGATCCCTCACCTTATGGTGAAATCTCCTTGTAAAAAAACAACAACAAAACACTGTGAAAAGTCACCATAAGGAATTTTCTGAATGTCTCAGATTTTAATCAGGGGGGGGGGTGGTATATCTCTAAACTACTCTAATTATACTCTGTAACTGTATAATTACAGTTATAAAATAAGAAGACGGATTGATTGATCTTTTTACCCCACCTTTCCCTTTTAAAAATCAAGGACAAGGTGACTTTCAAGAAAACACTACATAACGAAACCTACAGCAATACACCCTGTGTTGTATCCTATTTGTGTCCCCTGTTAACAGAAGATTAAGGTAGTTTCATATGTGCTTTCATTTGTGAAGGGGGAGGGGTCCTGATGTCCCTCCCCTCTGCAGGTCCACATGCCACAGTCCCTAATGCCTACAGATTTTTTGAAGGGTGTAGGGAGTTAAGCGAACGGGGGATCCACAGAAACCATCCCTATCTTGTGCCAACAGAAGTACCCTCTGTTCATCTAATGCAGGGGTGTCCAAAGTTTTTGGCAGGAGGGCCACATTGTCTCTCAGACACTGTGTCGGGGGCCAGGGGGAAAAAGAATTAATTTAAATTTAAAATTTGAATAAATTTACATAAGTTTACATAATTGAATATATTAAAGATGAACTTATGTGAATGAATGAAAGTCTTGCAATAGCTCAAGGCCTATAAAAGGCCTTGCACAAAGCAAGGTTGACCTGCCCTTTGCTGCCGCTACTGCATCACAGACTTGAAACAACAAGCAGTGGAGGGAGCCCTCATCCCACAGCTCACGCGAGAGGTCAAACAGTCTCCCTCAAGCTGAGAGCAGTTGCATCAGACCAGTGCGGGCTCCAACAAATCTCCAGAGGGCCAGAGGCTCATTGGAGTCTGGGGGCTCCCTGAGGGCCGCATTGAGAGGCCTTGAGGGCCGCAAATGGCCCCCGGGCCGGGGTTTTGGCACCCCTGATCTAATGTGAAATGACTTTAGATAAGAATACAACATAATATAAAACACAACAAACACTTTAAGGGGAAAAAAAAAAAGAATACACAGACAGTAGTCTAAAGTAGATTACAGTTCGTTTGTTTTCCCCAAAAGTACTTTTGGGGGGCGGGGCGGGATATTTAACTGTTTGAAATCAATGAAGGAAATAGCCCAGGGGCTACACATCTCCCCAGGGGCAGAATTCCAAAGGTATGAAACCACCACCACAAAGGCCCATTTTTTTGTACCCACCAAACAAATTCAAGTTAAAGGTGGGCTAGCAAGCAGGGTCTCGGAAACCAATCTAAAGGCTTTGGCAGGTTCCTGGGGAAGCAGGAAGCCCTTACTTGATCCCAGACCAGTGGTTCCAAAACTTCTCATAAATCATTACATGGGAGGAGAGAAGGCAGCAATGCAATCACCAGGAGGCATCCATCAGCCCGCTGCACCCACTGGGAGGCTGGCACTGCCACTGGTAAGTTTGAAAAAAACCCTTTCATCCATGGCTGCAGCAACTGTTACCCTGCACATGCCCGATCTCGTCTGATCTCAGAAGCTAAGCAGGGTCAGGCCTGGTTAGTACTTGGATGGGAGACCACCTGGGAATACCGGGTGCTGTAGGTTTATACCATAGTCTTTCGAGACTGAAGGTTGCCAACCAACCAGTGCGATCCTGGCAGTTGCACCACTTCTCTCCTCCCTGCCCCTCCAAGGGGCAGAGACAGGGCTTTCCCTAGCTGGTGGGTCATGACCCACCAGTTTGGGAACCAATGTCCCAGACCATTTGCAGCTCTCCACATCCCCCCACCTTAAGACATTTCATGGAGCTTATTAAAACTTTAGGTGTCTTAAATTTCTCAGATGTTCTGCCTGAGAATTCCAAATCCCAAATCCACTCTGAATTGTGCTTTTCAGGAATAAGTGGGGACGCACTTCCAAAGCTACAATCTTACACACGTTTGCTTGGGAGTGAATCCCTTGAATTCAGTGGGGCTGAGTTTTGCCCCAGATATGTCTAGGATTGTGCTGCAAGTCAGGTAAGAGCATCCTAGTCACCTTGTTTAGGCATGGTCTTTGGAATCTGGAAAGTAGGAATTTCTCACCTGCAAATTCCAGTTCTGGGAAAGGAAGGATGGCATTCCTACTGCTGGGATGCCCCTCCTCCTGGAAGGCAGGACTGGGACCTTGATTGATGGATACTCCTCCCACATTGGGGGGAGCATCCCTCTGATCTCCAGTTCCGGACTTGACAAGCAGAAAAGAGAAGACCTGAATGTCCCCCGTGCCTCGGCCGTGTCCTGTCCTTAACTGTATGGTGTGTCCACTGCGAGGCCTGATTTCATAGAGAACCTAACCAAACTGTAGATGAAATAACTACAGAGAAAACCAACAACTACAACTTGTAATTTAACTGTGAACCACTTCCCGCCCCGGGTGGGAAGGGGGGGACCCGTTGAGGAAGTTTGAAGTAGCAGTGCACCCCCCGAGCTGGAGAAGCGGCGGGCGGAATGCCATCCTTCCTTTCCCAGAACTGGAATTCTCAGGTAAGAAATTCCTACTTTCCCTGGGAAGGAAGTCTGGCATTCCTACTGCTGGGATATACCAGAGCCAACCAAGAAGGGTGGGCCAGTGAGGGCTAACTCACTGCTTCGCCACCTGTTGCAACAGCTTAGCCCCCATGGCGGCATCCGATGAAGCGGCTGAGGTTATCTGGTAGTGTTTGACGAAAGTGTAGATCGAGGACCACATCGCTGCCTTGCAGATTTCGAGAAGGGAAGCATACCCGTCGAAGGCCGCTGTAGTGGCAGTGCTCCTGAGGGAGTGGGCCGTGATGCCCTCTGGGGAACATCCCCCCCCAGCCTTTGAATACATGCTCTCAGCCAGTGTGCTACCAAGCTAGTTGAGGCTTTGTGTTCCAGGTTGGAGTCCTTGTAGGTTACAAACAGGGCATCCGACTTTCTGAACCCCTTGGTGCGCTTGGTGTCGTAACGCAGAGTTCTGCGCACGTCCAGTGTTTGCCATGCTTCTTCTCCGGGGTGGACTGGTTTGGGGCAGAAGGGTGGGAGAATGAGCTCCTGTGCCCTGTGAAACAAGGAGTTAGCCTTCAGAACGAAGGTTGGATCCAGACGGAGGACCACCTGGTCTTTGTGGAAAATACAGAGCTTGGGGTTGATGGAGAGCGCCCCAAGCTCTGAGACCCTCCTAGCTGAGGTGAAGTTCCCTGGTGGGGACCAAGTCCAGCGGCTCAAAGGGGACCTGAGTATTATTATTATTATTATTAATAACAGTATTTATATACCGCTTTTCAACTAAAAGTTCACAAAGCGGTTTACAGAGAAAAATCAAATAACTAAATGGCTCCCTGTCCCCAAAGGGGCTCACAATCTAAACAGATGCAAATGAATACCAGCAGACAGCCACTAGAACAGACAGTGCTGGGGTGAGGTGGGCCAGTTACTCTCCCCCTGCTAAAAAAGGAGCACCCACTTGAAAAAGTGCCTCTTACCCAATTAGTAAGAGCCTCAAGGACCTTGTTCAGATCCCAACTAGGGAATCTGTGAACTGTCGGAGGGTTCAGTAGAGCTAACCCCCTCAGGAACCTGCGGACATGAGGGTGGGATGATAGGAATTCCCCTGAACCTGTTCCCAAGATGCTGCTTAGGGCTGCCACCTGTCTCCATAGAGTGCTGGTGGACAGCCCCTTGTCCAGACCCTCCTGGAGGAAGGCCAAATATCTTTCACTGTGGCTCTGACCGCTCTGACCCCCCTGGCCTTCGCCCAACTGGTAAAGGTGCGCCAGGTGGACTGATACACCTTCTTAGTGGAGCACCTCCTTGAGGCCAACATGGTAGCCGTGACCATGTCAGAGTGCCCCAACTTGGTTAAGCTCTGGGAACCACAGATCTCCACCCGAAGATGCTTGACTCTGTTGAGGAGACGCTGTAGTAGGGGTACCGGCGGAAAAGCATACAGTAGGCCCTGTGGGCAGGGACTGCGCAGAGCAACTATGGCCTCTGCTCCCTCTTGAAGGCCCCTCGAGAAGAACCTTGGACCTGCGTGTTCTCTCTTGCGGCGAAGAGGTCCACGAGCGGCACCCGAATCTCTCGCTCACTAGGATGAAGACTCGTGGGTTTAGTTGCCACTCTGTCTCCAGTATTTGGTGCCTGCTCAGCCAGACCGCTGTGGAGTTGTCTACCCCAGGCACATGCTCCACCTGTATGACTCCAAGGTGGGCTTCGGTCCAAGTGATGATGGCTGCCGCCTCTTTGTGTAGAGCTGTGGATCGCAGGTCACCTTGCTTGTTTATGTAGGGCTTGGCAGTCATGTTGTCCGTTTTTACAAGTACCTGTTGGCCTTGGATCAAATGAGAGAACTTGTCCTGTGCCAGATGGATGGCTCTGAACTCCAGCAGATTGATGTGACTGAGGGACTCCTCCCTGGTCCAGGTTCCTTGGGTCACTGCACCTTTTGTGTGGGCTCCCCAGCCCAATAGGCTGGCGTCCGTGGTTATCACTGTCCATTCCGGATTGGAGAAGGGGAGCCTGCTGCCAGCTTAGAGCAGCTCCGCCATCACATCAACTCCTTTCTGACCCTGGGGGGAATGGAGGTCCTGGAGTGGGAGTTGTCCTCTATCTCTTGTTGGAAGTGCAAGAGGAATCTCTGAAGCGCCCTGGCGTGGAGACGTGTCCAAGGAATAATGTCCTGGCAGGACACCATCATGCCCAGCAGTCTGCCTAGTGTCAACACGTCCTGTTGTTGTGTAGAGAAAAGCGTTCCCAGAGGCTGCCACATCTTCTTGTGTCTCTCTGGAGACAAGGAAATCGTGGCTTTGGCAGTGTCTAGGAGCAGGCCCAGATGTTCCAGCTGTGGACTCAGCTGAAGACAGCTCTTTTCCCTGTTGACCACAAAGCCTGCCTCCTCAAGGGTCTGTACCGAGATCTTGGAGTAGGCTCCCTTGCCCCTCTGCAGCGGTGGAACTGGCTCCACTGTTCCAATGTCCAGCATGTGCTGTATCGCTGGAGGGAGGAGTATCCATCAATCAAGGTCCCGGTCCTTCCTCCCAGGAGGAGGGGCATCCCAGCAGTAGGAATGCCAGACTTCCTTCCCAGGGAATGCTCTCTTCAACAGGAAAGAGCTGCTGAAATCTTCCTATGAATGAGAGTCTGTATACAAGAAGCAGCTCCCAAGACACGGGCAGCCATGAAAACTGTGAAATGTCCCCCTGATGAGCAGCATTTGTCCTGGGTCGCTGAGTTTGCTTTGACTATAAGATGACACCTCCTTCAATGCAGTCTTTTTCTCTCTCACCAGAGGGACAGAGAGTGACCAGAAGCCTCCTGTCTCCACTCTGCAGGAGACAGTCACATCTGCCTCTTTCACACTTCAGTGGCGACACTTTGCCAGCCAATATGGAGAGTGTCTACCCTGCAAACCTTTTCAACTCTACCAAGGCAGAAAGAATGAGGAAACAGCAGCCTCTGAAGACAGGAGGTATGCTAGCTCCTTGTTCTGTCCATCTGCTACTCTTTTCTCACCCCCTTTCCTTGCTTTTTGCAATTTCGGGAGTCTCCGATGCTTCTGAGCTGTCTGTCTCCTGCCTCCTGATCTGTTTGGCAGCTTGGTCCTGAACTCCAGTTGCTTAGGGAGCAGCCTGACAAAGCTTCTAACAACACTGATGCCTCCCTGGCTACTGCCTCCCTGCAAATCTATCCAAGATCCAGCACAGAAAAGCTCCAGGACTCAGCTAAATCATGTGAGCAGCAGCCAAAGAACTGGTGTCATCCTACTGGGAAGGCACAAAAAAACAGAGGAATTGTACTAAAGCATATGGAGCCTTTCCTAGCAGTGATGCACAAAGAGGTCCCAAATAAGCAAGCAGATTCTCAAAGTGAGACCCTCTAGAGCAGTGGTTCCCAAACTTCTTAGCACCAGGACCCATTTTTTTTTTTAAACAGCACTCAGTCAGGACCCACGGAGGTTTACCAGACTTTTAAAATAGGAGATCTAGAAAGAAATAATATTTTATTTATTTATTTGGTTGGTTGGCAACCTTCAGTCTCGAAAGACTATGGTATAAGCTGGCTGTTGTCCATTACTTGCCAGCTGACTCCTCCTACCTTGGCTTCTAGCCAGAGACTTCCAGTCTCCTATCCAAGACAAAACCTGAGCTTATCCTGCTTAGCTTTTTCAGGCAAAGCAACAGCTCAGTCTAAAGCAACATGTAAAGTCACAGCTGTTTCATAAAGTGACCACTTCAGAGAAGAACCACATTTTCACTGCTTGCAGAAAAGTCAATATTGATGAGGCCAGGAAGGCCTCCTTTGGATTCAACAGCTGCAGCAGCACCACAACTGGACAAACAAATCCATCTTGCACAAGTATAAATCATATCATAGACCATAAGAGCACATGAACCAAAGCTGATCTAAGTGTTTGGGATAGGTACCTTTCAGTAGGTATGTACTGAGTGGAAACTGTCCTTGAAATACCCTTGTCCCAGACTGGTTCAAAACAGTAAAGATCAAAACCAGTACTCTGAACGGGGCCTCGATACAAACTGGTAAGCAGTTTGGATTAAATGGAACTGTGGCACCATGAACCATGATGTTCCAGCTTGAGACAGCATGCTGTGAGGGGATGAGAGGGAAACCACTGGTGCCAAAATTCCGCACAAAGGCAAAAATGCAAGCACCGTGCTCCTCTAAAGAAGAAAAATAACTAGGAACTTTCAAGGCAGAGATTTTAGAAGCGTACAATTTTTCCATGGGGTTCTGCAGTTCAGAGCCGCTCGATCAGTTGGACTTGACCACCCACTCTGGTGTCTCACAACCTCACTTATGGCCCCTCTGAATGTGCCATTCCTCTTCTAAGCAGCAAAGAGCATTCCCGCACATTTTCTTATATCATTTGAAGACGACATGGCATTCTGAGGCAGGGAACCCCATGGACCTTCTATTACCGAGAAATCACACTCCAGCCTCGCAAATGCCATTACCACTCTGTATCTTATAATTAAATTGTGTTTGCCAGTTACCGCACAGCACGCCTGCAATTTTTACTCATCTGAGGGGCTCTCTTTTTCTTTTTTAAAATATGTATTCTATATTTTTATTCTCTGCCTCCATTATTTTTGCTTCATTCCTCCTCCTCCTCCCCCCTCCAAAAACTCTTGCCAATTTCTGAGAAGTCTTTAAGCGGCTTCTTTTTTGTTTTTTCCTTCAGTGAGATGAAAAGAAACAGGCCTGTGCTGTAGAAAATCGAAGGATTTTTCTCTCACTATCTTTCTATCTTTTTTTTTTTTTCTCCTTTCCAAGTGGTTAAGACAGGAAGGCCGGAGGTGGTTAGGAACGGGATTCAGATTGCAGACGTGTTTAGTAATTAATAGGGGTGTGATTTTTCAGTGATATCAAAATAAAAACACATAACACCGCTCTCTGAACTTTTCATCTTTGTTAAAACCAAACAGCATCCCCCCCCCCCCACCCAAAAAAAATGTGAAAAAATAAACCGGGAAATCTGTGAAAATAAATAAGGGGCTGAACTGGGGGTGTGCATGGGTAATTATTGTGGCTGCATCTGCTGATACTATACCAGATATATTACTTACATAGTTCACTTTTAAAGTGATTATAATTTATTTATTTTTTAAAAGTCCCTGGAATGAAAACACATCACTGCTTTCTGCATTTTTCCTCCTTGAGGGAGAAAAAAAGTCTGAGAAAATAAAAACGTTTAAGAACCCCTCTAGCAACTAAATAACAAAAGAGAACAATTGCACAGCTTCCTTTCACCAAGTCATAGCACTGGTCTAGTTCTGTAATGTCCACTGTGACTGATGGAAGCTCGCCAGGGTCCCAGGAAGGAGACTTTCTCAAGCCAGTCTGGAGATGGTAGGAATTGGATCTTGGATCTTCAGCACATAAGGCCATGTGTTCTACCACTAAACACCCACTGAATGGATATTGCACAGAACTAATTCCTTACAGAGTTTCTCAGGCTTCGCTATAATCTCTCCTGGTGAGTGTGGGAGGCATAATCGTTTAGGCCACTCATAGTTAGCTTTGCAGCCAAGACACTAACAGTGCAATCATCAGCATGTCTACTGAGAAATATGTCCCACTGCATTTCATGGGTTTTCACTCCCAGGAAAGTGTATATAGGATTGCTGTCTCATTGGGTTGGCTGACATTTTTCCCCCAATCCTGCCTACTGGAGAGGAAACAGTACACGCCAATCACATGTGTCCACTTGAGGAGAGAATGCAAAAATGACCTTCACCAGGAAAATCCAGCAGAGGTGTTTGAAAATGGTGTTACTCAGAAGAAAACCTATTGTGCTCAGTAAGACTTAGGCTGTAATCCTATATTACTCAGCGGAAACAAACTCCTCTATGTACAAGCCAAAACTGCAGTTGGTGCCCTGGTAAATATCCAGTCATTGACCAAGAATTATGTTGTACTTTAGTTGGATTTTTATACTTAAGTCTGTCTTTGGACATCCCTTCGCTCTATGGTCATGTGGGACTACTGAAGCAGGGTCTGCCTTCATTCACTCTCCTTGATGTGAGCCTCTAGACTGGGGGAAGAGGTATGAACAGATTGGGTACAAGTCACTACAGTCTGATTTGCAGTTTTGAATGACAGCCATGCATGACTGAAATGCTGAATTTTAGCCTAACGTTCCCATCAATTGGGAAACAAAATTAAGAGCAGCTAGAATACAATCCTGGTTGTGAATGAACAAAGCCTCTACAACTGTGAGGGGAGGGAAGCTGCAAGAATGAAGGTTTTTATTATTATTTTTTTTAAAACTGCAGAACCATTGCTTTGATTGAAATATTGAAGCTTTTCAATCCGCAGGCAGGAGGGCCATTCCAGTTGTTGGCTAGCAATAGAACAGGATGTCAGATGTACAGGGAAGGCTTGAAGGCCACACTGCAGGATGCTGATTGCTAATATGGACTGTGCGAGCTTCCCCAGAGCCCCAGCAGCAGGAGATCACAATCATCCCCCCCCCCCCCCAGGAGTGACCTGCCTTTGGAATTCTTTGATGATGAATACTTTGGAACCACAGTGCAGAGCAAAAAGCTCAAACAGGAAAAATATTAGAAATTAACAATGGTAACAACCGAGGCAGACTAGACCAACACTTCTAGTTATTTCATTCTCTAGGGCAGCAATTCTTAAACTTTTTTAGCATCGGGGACCCACCTTAAAAAAAGTTTCACTCGAAGCTCAAGCATCTCTGGCTATAATGGTGATTGGGCAGCAGTGCTCCTCACAAGTAGCAGGTTGTTTAACCCTTTATGAACATTGCCTTATCTGCCTTGTCAGTTTTGTGACCTACCAAAAATTGGGTCACCACTCAACTGGTGGGTCTCGGACCCGCAATTTGGGAACTACTGCTCTAGAGCCATGTCAAATATTGTTTCAACAAGTATACATTAACACATCGTTAACACCTATTTATCATCCAGGTCAGCAAATATTCCCCCCCCCCTAAATTGGAGCCAGATTTTGAACTGAGCAAAGCAACCAGCAACATGGGTTCTTCCCAGTGGCCTCTAACCCTCCTCAGACCACAATATCTGCATCTTAACGTGCATTATGAACAGGAACAGAAGCTCTCTCCATAGTAGAAGCAAAGACCTCTTTAACTCCTTCCTAGTCTGAGATGCAACAGACGCTTTAGCAAACTTCTCTCCTTATTCACCTACTCTGTCCAATTTGTCATATTTGGTTAGGTTAAGAGCAGGTCAATTAAGACTTACATTATAAGGGAGGGAGTGGGGTCTTTTGGACACTCAGATGCTGCTCATAATTGGGACTGAAGAACAGCTCTGTTATGGAGTGAGATTTCACTAGTGTTCAAGGTGCAAACTGAGATGTACAACACCATCTGTTGCAGATTGAGCTTATTTGTCATGATCCCAACCCTATGGAGATCTTTAACCCACCCCCAGATATCCACATTAAGCAGAGCTCTTGAGATCTGGAAATATATTGGAGGTACAGTAGGAAAGTTTGGGAGTGTGGTTGGGACCCCAGGATAACAATTGCTCAACTCTTGAGCTAAAACATACAACAGTGTTCACTTGCAAAACCTGTGAATGAATTCAGTATTTCTGGGAAATCAACCACAAGGCTCTGCTATGCTTCTCTGGTCTACAAAATGAGCTTGCAACCCAGGATAATTCTAGCTCTTCTCTAGGGGGGAATCATTGACGGGCTATCAGTTTCTAGTGGGTCCCAGAATCTCACAAGAGTGTCTATTCTGGATGTATGTTTTTTTTTTGTTTTTTTTTGGTGCACTCAATGCTGGAAGCAACGAGGCAAGAAAAACACAAATTATCCATCTAAAACCCAGAAGGATTCAAGCTTGAGAGATTTTTTTAAGTGAATTCTTCTAAAAGCATCTTGGCCAGGATGTGTAAGTCCAACCCCAAAGTTCCACCAGCTCATCAAAACTCATTTGGTTTCTTTCCAAATTCCTCAGGCAAAATTTGGTAGCAAGTCAAGTCAACCTACAGCCCATAAGAATTTGGTTACCTACAGGAGCTAACGGTGGAATAAACTCTGTTTTCTCTACCTTTGCTCCTCTAAATGACATATATAACTGGCCTCAAAATCCAGGGCTGATTTTTATACTTTATACAGGCTTTCTGATGTGCAGTTTTCTTTCTGTTAGAAACAAAATATTTCAGGTAGCTGATATGCTGATACAGTGAAATGCTTACTTGGCACTTTTTCAAAGCCAGTACTTTTTTTCCTATGTGAAACACTGCTCCAAGTAAGGGAAGGGGAAATTAAGAAGACCACAAAGGTAAGACAATATGCAATGTGTTGGGAGGGCAGGGAAGAGAATTGTGGCTTTGTGACTGTCACAATGGCAAGCCAATCAGAACTCTATTCAGCCAGTTTCTAAAACTAGTTGGTCCTCTTCAGTTCAATTTTCCGAGGAAGTTGAATTTCCAACCCAAAAAGGGGCAAATATGAGCTCACTAATCAAGCAAAAACTCCTGTGCACACACCCCAAGTTGCCGTTTAACTACCAGCTACAGGTTCCTAACAGGCCTCTGAAGATACAGGGAAATTAAAAGAGACACAGTGAAATCACTGTTTTCTAGAATAGTTTGTTTGGTCCAATGCAGGTAGATAAATGCTAATGTTGAATGGGGATGGATCGCAGTATTCTGGATTAAAATTTACTGACTGAGTGATCAAAGTAATAGAAAATGCAAAGCAGATGTAAATGCATGTGGACAGTTGTGCAAAACCCTCCTGAGAAATTTCACTAGGAGTTCCTTTTAGCTAATAGTCAGCCACACATTTACTTGGAAAAATTCAGATGGTTTCCATGAATGCTGCCCAGTTACTACTAAAATGGTCCAAATGTTTGAACTTAAAACAAAAAAAATCCTCACCCACCCTGTCTTTATTCATTCCACCCTTTGTATTAATCACATCCCTCTGAACTTTGTCATCTTTGAAATAATAACCATCTTAAAATAGTGACACACTACAGATGGGTGCCCTTGTTGTTCATTTTAGGTTTGTAACATAAGGCTGCCTTATTGGACCACTTGTCATCTAGCTCAGTGCTTTCCACCCTGACTGACACGGGCTTTCCTAGCAGTGGTGTACAAATGGGGGGGGGGCTGGCGGGGGCTGACAGAGGCCACCTCCCAATTTTTTAAACCTCGACATTTTCGAATAATACCAAATATTACCAAATAGCTTTGGATATGTTATGTATCATTCAGTGTGTGATTCGGAAAACACAACTGCCTTATTTAACAAAAAGTGGATTACACTGAGATTACCACTGGGAATAAACAGCTTGTTGCACGGATTCCAGAAAACCAAATGTATTCTTCATAAATGTACATACTTTTTTTGCCTTTCTTTTATATTACAACAAAACTGTCTTTATATGTATGATAAGTCACAACCCCACTGCATATTATCTTGATAGACATTCCTTCTGTATTTTGATTTAGGATATGATCTCTAATGTTCACTATAAATGTGAAACCTATTATATATAAGTTTAATAAAAGAAAATGTTCAATGTCAGCACTTCTTCTCTGGCCATTATTATTATTCATTTCATATCAGGATGGTTATTGAAAATAATCTTGTGATGGGGAAGGTGCCAAAAATTTATGGGCCCCAGGTACCAAATGACCTTTGTATGCCACTGTTCCCAAGGTCTTAGATATTCTGCTCCTTGACACCCTTTTGACTGCATATTCCAAGGACTGAAGCTGGGAACTTCTACCTGCAAAACCATGCGTTCTCCCCATGAAACATGACCCTATTCCCAGCCTGGTGGAACGTGGTAGCCTCTCTAGCCTTATGCATAAAAAGATGTCCCATTTATCTGAGCCTCTAATTGTCTCAGAGCCAGCCAAATGTCACCAGGCTGTTTGGGAAAATGGTGACGAAAGGTAGTGCAGGAAGCCCAAAAGTCGCTGGGAGTTGTGAAAGTTAATAGCCCTGTGGTTCAGCATGACTCTTTGATGGCTCTTCTAAGAACAGCACTTCCTTGCTCCATTGTGCGCCCAGGGTTACGCCTCGCCTGGGGGCGTTCTCCGCTTTATCGGGTGCTGTTGTGCTGGCAAACCACATAATTTATGGAAGGCATTTTGTTGTTGCCAGGGGCCCATTATTTTTTCCTGTACTGCCCATAATGTGAAGGATATATACAAAAACAGCTCCCTTGCCTCTCTTGGTGTCACTATGCTGGCTCTCAAGTGCATACACACACTCTCAGTCCCATTAAAAGTAATGGACTGAGGTTGTCCACCCCATTACTTCCAGTGGCTTCGTTTCAGCCAGACAGCTTAAAACTCCCATATCCTCCCGACAGCAAGGGTGGTGGCTTTGGCCTGTTCTGCCTCATTAGCACTTGCAGGCAATTCACATAATTTTATTTTACTTTTGTAAACAAAGCTGGTGGGCTGCATTGCATTTTGCTAATCGTACCAGGAAATATAACCATTCTTTACACCGCAGACATTCATTTGTTTTAGTGCTTGCTTTAAAAAAAGAAATCAAGATGAGATTATTTCTTTCTTTCAAAAGATAGCCAACTTTCGTTGCATGGGAGTCAAAGGCAAGCTGATATTGCAAAGCCATTCCAGGCTCGTAAGCTCTGGTTGGAGAGACATAGTCTCTTCAAATATTATGTTTTAGGTGCTCATCTAAAATATTGTAAGCCCACACTTAAGAAGGCACAACACACATGTGTCATACAGATGCACTCATCGGAAGAGGCAGACCCAAGTTTTCCTTCTATGGACATATGGAACAGCCCTTACAATCCAATCCTATGAATGTCTAGTAGGGAATGTCCTATTTAACTCAAGGAGACTTTCTCTCATTTATTATTTTTCACATTTTTATATCACCCCTCTTCCAAAGACCTCGAGGTGGTGTACATAGTTCCTTCTCTCCTTATGTCATCACGACAACCCTGTGAGGTAGGTGAGACTGAGAGCTAGTGACTGGTCCAAGGTCATCCAGGAAGCTTCAGGGCTGAGCAGTGATTTAAAAATGGATCTTCCAGGTCTAAGCCCATCACTCATATCATGCTACACCAGTGATTCCCAAATAGTATCCCCGTGGAGACAGAGAAACCAGCAAGGGGAGCTGCGGAATCCTTGCAAAAAAACTCACCACCTTATATAATGTATAGGATTGTAGCCCTACTGGGGAAGCTATGGCCAACAGCCCAGTAGGTCAAGGGAGCTACTAGCTGAAAAAGTTTGGGAACCACTGCACTATGCCATGCTGGCTTTCATGTAAGTGTATACAAAATTACAGCCTTAGTTAAACTCTCTATCATTTGATTGCAGTAAAATTCAATCAGGATCAGAGATTAAAGTACCTATTTCACAAAGCAAGCTGAGGATAGAACCATGACCCTCTTTATTCATACTGATTTTGTTTGCCCATGACCTGAATTACACATAACACTATCTCCAAAAGAAAAATGAAACTCTTCCTTCACTATTACTGCCTTTGGGCCCAATCCTATCCAACTTTCCAGCTCCGGTGTAGCCACAGTGCAGGTCTGTGGTGAGGGGACGCACGTTCCCACACCTTGAAGAGGCCCCAGTGACTGCCCCTCCACCACAGGATGCAGCGCACACTCCACTTGCATGACTGCACCAGCAATGGAAAATTGGATAGGATTGGGCGCTCGCTCAGCATTTATCATGCTTATCATCACAATGCCTCTGAAACACAGATAATCACTTCAGCATTCCCATGTGCAGATGAGGAACAGAGGCTGAATCCAACTTGCCTAAAGCCACACAGTAAATCAGTGGCACTGAACAGAAAACCACAAAGAGCCCATGACAGAAAATTCTTGTCTCAACTCAGGCATCATGCCAAATTGTGGCTAAAGAAGTTTAGCCACAATTTAGTACAATGGCTGTATGGATAAAGACGGAAGGAGGCAAGCTGCGCTAAACCATGGTTTGCTGTTACCATGGGAAACTGGAGCTATGTTTTATGTTCTAAAACAGAGGTGCTCAAATTAGCGACCACTGTGCAATCGGAACACAGTCCCTGTCCAGACCGCATCCAAACATGCATGTCCTCCTCATTTGGAGGGCAGGGATGTTCTGGGCAGTCACGTCATCTTCCCGACAACCCAGAAGGCTGAGTGACAGGACATCTGGGCAGATATGACTGCCCAGAATGTCCCTGTCCCATGATCGAGGGGGACTTCACGTGGCACTCAGGCAGAACCAAAAGGTCTGCTCACCAAGTGGACAGATCCGCCTGAGCACTGAATCTGGCCCCTGGGCTGCAATCTGAGCGGCCCTGTTCTAAATTGTAGCTAAAACATTAATTCAGTCAACGAATCTGTGGCTTGTCGTTAATTCCCACGTGTGGGCTGGAAACTAAGGGTGAGAGAAAGCAATTTACCCAAGGCTGGATCATCAGAAACTTTCCTCTCAACAGATATCTTCTCTGTGGGCGGTTTATTGTTAACAAACAAGGCTAGATACCAATATATTTAAAAGCAGAGAAGCCGTGCCAGTGGGTCCTACAGATTTGCAACCTGCCTGCCCATCTGTTAACTGGCCTCATCGCAAGCAAAGTTCGTATTTAGCCTCAACATCTCACCCATTGTCCGGCTAAGAGGAAGAATCCCCTGTGTACATATATTTGGTAACCCAAACCAGTTTGTTCCCCCTCTGAAACTCAATTTTCAGAGTTCACATATGGAAGCGCAAGCTGAAGCTAGCAAATATTTAGATCACATCCACTGTTTGTTTCCTGCTCTAGACACAATGGTTTCCTGCAGTGCATGTATGTCCGTGAAACTGAGAAGAACAGCAGTTCTCTCTCATTGCGCAGTCAGTTAACAGGTGTGCCTGGAGGGCGGCAAGAAGACTGTGCCTGGGGAATTTAACCCTCACAGTAACCAAGGCAGAAAAAGGAATACCACCAACCAAGAGAGTAGCAAGTGCAGCTGAACAGACAAGGAAAGGTCACAGTTTACACAGGCAGCTGAAGCACGTGGTCATGCTTCTGCTGAATTTGTATCACTTTCCAGTCACAGGTAGATAGACTGCATGCTTTGGTGCTCCCATGTAGGACAAAGTCCACTCCATGCATGCAGAAAGCAAGCTTGTCAGACAGTTGGAAGTGGCACAGTTTGGAAAAGGCCGTATCATTGCACAGCATAAATGGGGAGTTCAGTGGGAAACCACTTTTTGTAGGTCAGTGCTGAGCAATGATTGATAAAACCGGTATACAAGATAAAACAAGATTGATAACAAGTTGGGCTGTATTACCTCATTCAGAACAGAGTTTCAGTTCCTTGGTGTCCTGTCCTTTAAAGGGACCTGCAAGAACTGTCTGAAAGGTTGTAAGGTGCTACCATACCCTGGAGGGCAGTAAGTGAAGGACCTGATTTGATCAGGGCCAGAGGTGGACGGAGGCCTTAAATCCCTCCTGGCCCAGACCTTCCCAAGTTCTGCCTCCCTGTCTGTGGAGTCTTAGAGGGCAAGTCCTCTGTCCTAGAATCTCACACTCCTTCTCTGTTCCATCATCTCTCTTTCCTGGTCAATGCTGACACCTGCATGCAGACCTGGGGGGACAACAACACACAAACCC
The DNA here is from genome assembly GCF_035046505.1 of Tiliqua scincoides. NCBI lineage: Eukaryota > Metazoa > Chordata > Lepidosauria > Squamata > Scincidae > Tiliqua > Tiliqua scincoides. The sequence continues at coordinate 16,193,245 of NC_089831.1, forward strand.
TTCTTGACATGGAAGGGGCTGTTTCTTTGAGAGGTTCAGGCTCAGAGTGTGATGCATTTGGGGTCTCCAGCTCCAGGGCTTCTAGGGTCTCCTGGCTGGCACCCCCAGGCTCCAGCCTGGTGCTAGAGCCTGGATCAGGCAGCTGATCATTCCAATGTAACTGCTCCCCCTTATCATAGCTAGATTCCTAGATACTCCAAGCTCAGGGTAGTTGTGACACTCAGATAGCAATTGGCAGGTTTCACTTGTGTTAACATCTCATCATATTTCACGTACTATGATGGGGGAAACCGCTCTTATTGAATGCCATCCCACTTCTGAAGGCACACATGCCCAGAGCCATAGTCTGTGCCCACTTGTATCTGCTAAGGTTCCTAGTTCAAAGATATCAATCCTTACATATTTTTCCTCCTCCTGTAACACACACACACACACACACACACCTGCAATCTCTCAGATTCCCAGGCAGGGACTGTCTCTGGTCAATATCGCATGTGCTTACAGCTTTAGGCAAAAGAGGCAAGTAGGAAGACTCTTGAAACTAATTGTAGGCACCAGATGAAAAAAAAGAGGCTTAGATACAAAGAAAATAAGCTGATAAATCTTCTCATTTTAGCTGACATTTTAAAACGCTAGACAGGTTTTCTCAGTACCCAAAGGGCAATAGAGGCACTAAAAGTCCTTATTAGCAAATTTCCTAGTGCAGCAACTTCATAACAAAAGAAAGCAAAACACCTTTAACGGGGGGGAAACAGCACAAAGATTTATCTCTGAAGGGTGGATTTTTTTCACCAGAGCTACAGAGACCAATTGTGCGGCGCCAAGGATTTAGAACATCGTCATAAGGCGTTTCCAAGGATGAACATCTTATTTCTAATCAATAAGGCACAAGACGTCTGACTCGGACTCCTTCTCTCTCAGCTACCTTCAGAAGAGCAGCATGGGGGGAAAAAAATCAATGTGAGAGGTGTGCATAATTTGTGCCTTGCTGGGGGATGGTACACCATGTTGGGAAGATGGAGGGGAGAGTGAAGATGAGCTTTCCAACGTGTCTCTGATTGCACTGTGCTGTCCTTTGACATACCCATTTCAGTGCCTTTAATTGTACAGCCAGATGAAATTCAGCAGGTAAGCTTTTCCTCACTGCAATGACTCCAAAAAGGGGGGGGCGGACAAAGGGGAAAAACATGTGAAAATCTGACTTGTAACATACCCTTGTTAAAGGCACAAGAGTGCAACAAGGGGAAAAGGTGACACCTTTATTTGAAAGTCAGTAGTGGCATAAACCTTTAGCCAGCCAAATCTGGGAGCTGGCTGGGAGAAATGAAAGATCAGGGAAGGAGAGGATAAATACGTCTCTACTCTTGCCACCTTTCCCCAGGTGTTCAAGCCCTAGTCCAAGGCAAGGGGATTAACAGAATGATGGACTGCTTCTGACTGAAGAAAGTGCAGGTTGATGAGTAAGGAATGGAGGTCCTGGGGGTGCTGAAAACTCAGTGGTAGGTGCTGAAGGAAGTGAGACAAAGAGAAAGCAAGAGGAGGCAGCACCACTGGTCCTTGGAGATGAAAGGAAAGTGATGGCAAAGACATCGTTAAGATGTCTTTGTTGGCCTGGTAAACATAAATAGGAAGGAAGGAGCAATTAACTTTAAGATTAGTTACTTTAAAGTCGTTGAAACCTAAACAGCTGCCTTACAAGGACTTGCTTATGGCTGCTTTTGCCATCCCTTCTTTCACAGAAACATGCCATATTATTCCAAGCAGGTTTCAAGGTTTCTGAGGACATAAAGCCTGGGTCTCCCTGACATCAGGAGAGTAAGTCTTTCTGAACGATGAGAATTTTGCTTTTGTTAAACTTTGCAGATTCTTCTTACTTCTGCTGGGAGTTGTCACATCAGCAAAAAATTAGTGCTGGGGAAGAGAATTTCCCAGCTATTTTAGCAAACCTAATTCCAGCTGGAACCCCAGATGGGCCAAAGCAGGTGGAAATGTTGCAACAAAAGAACAAGATATGAATTGTTTGGTGCTGTTTTTGTCAGTACAAGCAAGGCAGAAGTCTTGGGAGACCAGCACGGAGACCAGAATTTTCACTTATTAAAACTAGTTTCTCTTTTCCTAACTCTCACTCCTGGCAGAAGGCTGCAGCAGAGGGTCAGGTCTTACTACTTCCTGACTTCTGTAGCCATGAGAATGGATGGGGTGGGGATGATGAGTCATGAACATCCTGGGGGGAAGGAATATTTTGCAGGGCTCTCCCTCAGATAAACAGGAACAGTATACAGAATGCCCTTATGCTGAGTAACTCCACTGGTTCATCTAACTCAGTATGGTTTATTCCACTTAGCAGAAGCTATCCAAGGGTTTTATGCTGGAATCTTTTCCACCCCAATATCCGAGAAGGGACAAGCTGGGGTCAGAGTGAAAGATGGAGAGTTCCAGTCCTTTTCCTTCTTCTCCTATTTCCCACCCTCTCACCCATCACAGAGGCTGCCACCACAGGCAATGTGGTGCACGTATTTTACAACACACAATGGAGGAAAACACACATATTTTAAATACATTTACAGACAGGCAGTATAGAGGATAAGTTGACGGACTGAAGTTGTCAGTTCAAATCATTGCCTGGCACTCAAACTCACTGGGGGAACTTGGGCAAACCCCTGTTTCTCAGTTTAACCTACCTCACAGGGTTGTTGGGAAGATAAAATGGGGTGGTGGTGATGTTGGAAGATGCAGCATTGCCTGCAGGACGTGGAGGGCAGAACACTATCCTATCACCTGAGATCCTTGACCTGCCCTGTTTGTGGTCCTTGCAGCAGTGTGCCCTAACCTATTTCCTCCCTCCCTTCTTTGAACACCTTACCTTCTGTATTCAGACCCGCAAGAAGGAAAGATGTGCATGCTGGTCATTCTGCCCCCCTCACATGTGCACACAGGAGAAGCTGCATTTAGGGCTTCTTAAGTATAGCCTCTGATCCTTATCAGATGAAGATGTACATATGCAACTATGATCTGCAAGTTAAGCTTTTTCTTTTCTTTTCTTTTGAACCTTTAATCAAGCCTCTGTTTGGGTTTCACTGATAGCAACTAGATCTCCTTTTTTTAATCACTGGGAGGGAGTCCTCCGCTAATCACTCTGCTGCACCTGCACAGGCCCCTTCTCTTCAACAAGGGTGAACAGAGATTCATGTATGCCAGCCTGAGTTCCTTGGAGGGATAAAACAAGGACATCCACCACTTTTTCCAATGAAACTCAGTGGGGGGGGGGGGCCAGTGAGAGCCAAGGTTGTCCCTATGTGCAAATAGCTCTAAGCCATGTGAACAATAAATTTGGAGGACCAGAACAGCTGCTGAAACATTAGCATCCTCATAAGTAGATGTATTAAGAAACTAACCCTGATGGGTAAGTACCAATCAGATGGTAAGAAGAGTAGCTTGTACATACTTTGGAGATTCTCTAAATCAGGGGTGCCCAAACCCCGGCCCTGGGGCCACATGTGGCCCTCGAGGCTTCTCAATGCGGCCCTCAGGGAGCCCCCAGTCTCCAATGAGCCTCTGGCCCTCCAGAGATTTGTTGAAACCCGCACTGGCCCAACACAACTGCTCTCAGTGTGAGGGTGACTGTTTGACCTCTCATGTGAGCTGTGGGATGAGGGCTCCCTACACTGCTTGCTGTTTCATGTCTGTGATGCAGCAGAAGCAGCAAAGGAAAGGCCAGCCTTGCTTTGTGCAAGGCCTTTTATAGGCCTTGAGCTATTGCAAGACCTTCATTCATTCATATAACTTCATCTTGAATATATTCATTTATGTAAACTTATGTAAATTTATTCAAATTTAAGATGCAAATTAATTCTTTCCCCCCCCCGGCCCCCAACACAGTGTCAGAGAGATGATGTGGCCCTCCTGCCAAAACCTTTGGACACCCCTGCTCTAAATGAAAAATGGGAGAGAGACAGGCTGGTGAAGACTGAGTGTGCTCAGTGGCTCATGAGCCAGGGCCTCTGAGAGGAATTTTATCAGCAGGTACAAAGTTTCTTTTGGGTCCCTTTGCAAAGGGGGATGGGTGAAACAGAGTGTGTGACGGGTGAGCAGAATAGGGGCAGGGAGGGGCAAAGCAGGGTGAGGAAACAGCTGGAAAAGTCTTTGGAGCCCAGGTCTACCCACCCATGTGGCATCAGTAGTGTCCTCAGCATCCCATAGGGGCAACAACTCTGGGTAGATAGGAAAATGTCAGATCCCAGGAAATTTCTGGGCCCCCTCCTTAGCTCCTGGGCCCCCCCTTTTGATCCTGGGCCCGGGTACAAATTACCCCCTTTACCCCCCTCTCCTAGGCCCTGTCATGAGCCACAGACTCTTGAAGGTACTGATGGGAAAAACAACAGAATATGGGGTGGGGGGGCAGGGAGAGGGGATTAGCCAGCTTGAATCTTTGGCAGCTTATAATATCCTGAAGGGGAGGCACTCAGAGGGAGAGGCAACATTTTGTGGCAGGTCCCACTTCTCTATATCATAACAGTGATTTCTTCACTGAGACTACCATTTTACAGCAGGGGACAGCACGAGCTTCTTTCAGGTGAATTGTGCCCACTTTGCCAGGTAAAACTAGGGTTGGCTGCCTTCTCCCCAAATCAGCTTGTAAAAGCAATCGAGAAAATGAAAGGTTTGCATTGCATTTCTCAGAAACAAAAAGTGGATGATGCATCCGGAATGCTTCAAGAGATGCTCTACGACACCATGGTTTTAATCAATAATGTACTGTGGATTCTCCCTTCTCCCCACACACACACTTCATATCCACATGTTTATGTTGTGTAAATAGGAATTCCCCCCCCCCAGTGATCTGAATGTGTTCATTTAATGTCGCTGACACAAAGCATATGAAATGGGCCAGCCACCCCTCAGGACCTCCGGGAAAATTAGACTATGTTTCTTAGACAAAGACACCCTTCTGAGCAGGGGGAGGGGGAATAGGGGAAGAAAAGGAAGACAGAACAGGCCAGAGATCAAAGCAGGAAAGCTTGCAAAGGACAGGGATAAAAAAAAGACAAAGGGGAGCATCTCACATACTATTGTGAAAGAGACATTAAATATTTTTGTAACTTTAAATGGAGACACTAATGGAAGGAGGAGGAAGAGTTTAGGGGATTCTTTGAAAGGGCTGCTCAGGCCTGCCCCTGTGAATCTCTTCCAGGGTTTTTCTTCTCTCTCTCTCTTTCTCCCTCTCAGAGCAGAACTGCCAATCCAGCATGGCACACTCGCAACTGGATTCCTATTTAGAGACGGAGGGAGCCAGCCTGCCATCCCACTGCTGGGAGAGGAGGGAGGGTATTCCTCAGAACCAGCTGCATTTCTGGCCAATGCACTACTTTGGGACCCTGGGTGATTGCAGCTGCTTTCAAACTCTCTAGGAGAGTTTGAACCTTAGTAAGTTCTTGCGGGGGGGGGGAGGCAGCGACACAATCCCCGGGATTGCGTCGCTCAGGGGGCTGCGGGGACTGGGATGCACTCACCAGTCCCTGCAGCAGCCTGTCAGGAGTGCGAGGAGCCCTGCGCGACCTCCTGCAGCGCTCCCCAGGGCTTAAAAAGTGAAAGTGGAGTGATGGCGCCTCCCCGCACGAAGTTGCCTCCCCCACTTACCTGGATTGCAGCACAGCCTCACGCAACTCCAACACCAACTGAAGAAGCATTCTGAGGCTTCCCTACAGTCTTAAACTGTGATTCCAGAAAACCAGAGGCACAGTTTCCAAGGGTGTCAGAAGCCTCAGGAGGCTTCCCACGTAGTCCTACAGCAGCCATTTTCAACCACTGTGCCATGGCACACTGGTGTGCCACGAATGGTCCACAGGTGTGCCACAGGAATTTGGGGGGAAGGACATTTATTAATAGGGCCAATAGGAGATGTGAGCCCCCACTGGCAGCATGGTGTGCCTTGTCAATTGTCAAAAACCAGGTGGTGTGCCTTGACCATTTTAGTGCCTTGTCAGTATGCCAGGAGATGAAAAAGGTTGAAAATCACTGCCCTAGAGACATGTGACACCCTGCGCCCGAGGCATTTACCCCTTTTGTTCAATAGCAGGTCTGCTGCTGACTACATTGGCTCGTCTGTCAAGGATCCCCTGGAAATTTGTTGGGAAACCCAACTGCATTCTGGGTTCTGGACTCTAGATCATGTTTTAGGAAAGATGCTCAGACCATGCCTGTCATCAGCTGGTCTGATACCACCACACATGGTGGCACCACACCATGTCCATTTGCAGTCTGTGTAGACTTAGGTGCAAGCGTAAACTTGCACCCTGTGACACACAAGACTTTTCCAGAAACTGAGCACAGAAGAGGAAAATAATAGCACTAAGCGGGGAAATTTGCCCACCCCTACTGATCTCCTCACTGAGTAAGCCTTATTAGATTTCTGAAACTTCTTTGAACACAGCATGAGGATCACTGTTGCAAATAATTAAATGGCATTCATACAAGGTACATTTGTACTTTGAGGTATGCGTACTCAAAGGTATAAACATTAATTATCAGCATTGGCCAGCCAAGAACGGAAACAGCTGCTTTAAGCAGTGGATTGAGGGAGATGGCAAACTGGCAGGGATACTCCACAACCCGAGCCCTCCTGCCATCTCCATCTGGCTCTGCACCAGGCTGCTCTGCACAGGAGAAGAGGAGAGGGTCTTACCTCCTCTTCCAGGTCCACTGCCTGCATTTTCAAATTGCCACTGCCTTCCTCCCTGCTGCTTCTAGGATAGTGGCCAGAAGGGAAGAAATGGGACTCTCCCAGACTAGCACTCCACATAAGAACATAAGAACAGCCCCAAAGAACAGACAAAGGCCCATCTAGTCCAGCCTCCTGTATCTCACAGTGGCCCACCAAATGCCTCAGGGAGCACACAAGACAAGAGACCTGCATCCTGGTGCCCTCCCTTGCACCTGGCAACTTTACAAGAAGCAATGGTGGTGAAGGAGGACGGCAGTGGTGACAATAAGATGAAAGCTGGCACAGCATGCTTGGGTGTATACAGGGTGTGTGTCTGCCAGGGACATGCTGTCAGGGGAGGCAGAGCCTCCCTATCTTGTCAGTTCAGCCTCCCCTGCGATTGCGCACATACTCCTCCTCAACATGTTTTCCAGTTTCTTGCACAATCACTGGGGAGGCTGAGATGTCGCTTCCACAAGCTCTAGTCCCTCTAAGAGATTCTCCAAGACTGTCCAAGTCTCTCCAAGAGAATACAGCTTGCAGCAGTGACATCTCAGCCTCTGCTGTGATTGTACAGGCACTAGGGAGGTAGCCCCCAGCCCCCTTGCAGCATGATGCCACTCTGGAGCTCCGTGCGCGCTGTGCCTCTCAAGTCTTGAACCTCACTGATGCCTGCCTTGCATCACCTCACAGGGAAAAGCTATGAAGAGTGCCTTCTCAGTTCCAGACCCAGAAAAAAAACAACAACAACCCCTGCTTCGACCCGTCCACCTCTTTCACTGAGTGACACGAGTCTGAGCCGCAGTTTCCCTTTAGAAAGAAACATACGCTGCAAAAATATCCAAATACTGATATTTCAAAATGTCAATGACTGTATTTTTGTAAACCAGGCAGTGGCACTCCAGGCTAGAGGTGCCTTCAGAAATCAATGGACCCTTTTGCAAAGCAGCCACAGAAATAAATTAGGCAGACAGAACTATAATACGTTCAGAAATGCGCGAGAAGCATTGTGCGGGTCTTGTTTACTAAAAGCACTATATTAATGTAAATGCTTATGATAATTGCTAAAATGCCTCCTGTGTCTTTTAAACCTGCCACACGGAAAATGAGAAAAGTCGGCGCCTGGTTTTCAACATCTATTTTTGGAAACAAATCAGGGAGGTATTTATTTGGCAAATAAATCTGGAATCATAGCACCTTGGCCAAATTTTAGCCTGCCCAAAAGTGTTCAGTCTCCAGTTAACTCCTTCCATTATTCCAAATAGATTCAGGCACCTTGTATTACCATCCCAATAAATAACAACTCTGGAGAACTGAGTTTTCCCCTAAGAAATCATTATTGTCAAGGGGCTGCCACTGCTCAGATCTTTCAGCAAAATGAAGATTACTATGTGCTGGGGTTGAGGGGGTGGAGAACATAAATAGAAATGCATGAATGGACACACAAGTGCCTATTTCTTGAGAACTGCCTTGTTGGGTCACCTTAAGACTCTGTTTAATTCAGCATTTGATTTCCTACCAGTGAAAGAGAATATGAGGACAATGGTCTCTCTTTCCCTGTTCTTTGTTCCCTGCATTTGGTACACTGCCCCTGAAAATGGAAGCTGGATTGAAACCATGCTAGTTATAAATGTGCCTCTTTTTTAGAAGCCATATACCACAATGAGCGCACTCCTTAGTGCAGGGGTGTCAAACATAAGGCCCAGGTCGGATGTGGTCCCCAGAATCAATTTATCTGGCCCTTGGGCTCTCCCATCATTGGCTGCTCTCAGCTGTTGAGCTGTGCTGAGGTGTCACTGCTGAAAGGGTGGCCCATGTGATAATTGGGCTCTCCCGTATCTTGAAAACATCAGTTTGCAGCTAATGAGTTCCTAAGTGAGAAAAAATTGCTTATTTCTGGTCATGACCTGCTTAATGACATCATTTCCTGCTTAATGACATCATTCCAGCCCTCAGCAGGGATAATGAATGCTATTTGGCCTGCTGTATGAAATGAGTTTGACACCTGTGCCTTGGTGAGCTGCTGCTGATGAATGATGCTTTAGAGGTCCTCCTACACAAAGGTGTTGATAAAGTTGATTTAGATTAGTTTAAAAGTCATTTTTGCCCAACACTGCATATATGCAAATGTGGGCTGGGCAGCAATGGGTTAATCCTCAGCTTTTCTCCCTGCCTGTTTGCACCTCATCTAGGATTTGAATCAATCCTAATCTTCACATGCATTTGGGTGTGGAGCTATGCTCTTTCTTGGCTCTCCCTAGGTAGCTTCTTATGGCATCAGCTCTTGACTTCAGTCTATCCATGACAACTACAAAGCCCTCTTCCGCACTAGGTATCCCAGTTTTGAGTTTGGTGACATTCCACAGCTGTGCATATATTCTAATTGCGTACAGTGAACATGCATAGAGCAGACAAGACTGGCACTGTTCATTTCTGCCACCATTAGGCACATCTTCTGAGTCTACTAATATTATCCTGAACATGCAGAGGGAGCACATGAACATGTTCCCTTCCTCTTCTTCTGGAAACTCAATTGGCATCCCTTGAAAATCCTCTAATTTTACAGGAGGAAGCTTGACATTTGTTACTACTTTGACATGTTGATGCCAACCACCTGAAGTGGCATCAGAGATTGGTGGCATAATTGGTGAGCCAGGTTGGGCAATGTCTAAGGCCCATGTACATCAGAGTGCCCACCTGGTTCAATCAACCCGAGTACTGATGGCAGTGTTTCATCAGAGGGTGGATGAGGATGCCATATGGTCCAGGTCTCCAGGAGTTGACCCTGTTAACTTATCTTCACCCATTCAGTATGCACACTTAGAATGTGTGCACTAACAAAACTTCTGGCTTAAGGGTACCCATTTGGCAATCTGCAGACCAAATGGCACTTTGGCCTTCCTCATCTCTGGGACATGCCTCATCTCTAGCCTAGATGCCTTTAAAAGGGGATTGGACAAGTTTCTGGAGGAAAAATCCATTATGGGGTACAAGCCATGATGTGTATGCGCAACCTCCTGATTTTAGAAATGGGTTATGTCAGAATGCCAGATGCAAGGGAGGGCACCAGGGTGAGGTCTCTTGTTATCTGGTGTGCTCCCTGAGGCATTTGGTGGGCCGCTGTGAGATACAGGAAGCTGGACTAGATGGGCTTATGGCCTGATCCAGTGGGGCTGTTCTTATGTTCTTAACTACAATTCCCAGGAAGCCTTGCAGGTCTCTTGTTATCAGGTGTGCTCCCTGGGGCATTTGGTGGGCCGCTGTGAGATACAGGAAGCTGGACTAGATGGGCCTATGGCCTGATCCAGTGGGGCTGTTCTTACGTTCTTATGACATAGACCTTCGATCATGGACCATCTCCTGCTGATTTGACATGAGCTGGAAAGCAATAGGTTCCAAGGATGGCCACTTTATGACACTTTTGTTGAAGGCTGAATCCCTGATATCACAGCGCTGAGGGTTGGAAGCTGTAGCAAGAAATGGAACCTGCCAATGCAACCCATTGCACTAAAATATCGGTGCTGCTTTATCTACCTAAAGGAGCATAATGGAGGAGATGTTCATTTAACATCTTTCTGCCTTACAAACGGCTTTTGCTTTTCACTAAATTGAAAGCGAAGTGCAATATAGGTGACTGATTAGGCTGTGTAATACATTCTCCCTGCAAATTTGGATTAGGAATGATTATGGCTGAAATAAAATAGTTGAACAAGATTCTTTGTGCTATCTATCTCCTTCCAGCTCCCTAATGCAAGATGAGAAACTAATGGAAAGAACTGGAGATGAAGTGAGAGGGGAAAAAAGCCAATTTAAGGCCAGAAAACTGCATATCACCAAGGTAAAGTTCAGTGACCTGGTCCAGGAGATGTGTAACAGCTGGTTCACCTGCGCCAATTCAGATGTAGACGGCTAGTCCAAGACCTGAGACAGCATGCTACATGCTGCCCCCATACCCAATGATGTGCCAGGCTCTGCTGCTCCCACTCTCCAATGCACTAGCTCCACCCCTCCATATTCCCTTGGCTCTTCATAAATTCTCTAGTTGAATACCTTATGCAATATCAAAAATGGGACAGGGAGCCCAAACATATGTGGTTTTCCAGTGCCAGTGCAGCCATGCTAATGGGGTGTGCACTGTATCCTGGGATGGGGAGACAGCCACAGAGGACTACTCAAGGTATGGGAGCACTTGTTTCCTTACCTTGGGGTTGCATTGCAGCTGCACCGGCGCTGGAAAGTTGTGTAGGTTGGGCCCAGGGTCTCTATGCAGGACAGAATCTGGGAGAAATGAGTGATGAGAGAGCCACTTTGGGTCACAGGACGGAAACACGTTACCTTAATGAAGTATAAATGGCTGACCTTGGAGAGACCCTAAAAAGTTACCACTTACTAAATCATTAACTCCTACTAGGCAGGGGAGTGTTTTAAAGTCAGTCAGCTGAAGGCAATTACAGCCTGTGCAATCAAAGAGCATTATATTCTGGATAAAGAGAGCCTGACACGGGCATGACAATTAAAAAAAAAACTCCATCAAGCAGGCTATCCTTCAAAAAATCACAACCAGCTTCACCAGATCAGCACTTGCGTGACCAACCACATACTGCACTGAGAAATTCACAAGCTGGACATGAAGCCTACAGTTCTACCCTGTTTGTTCCCAACATTCAGTACATACAGTAATCTGTTTAAAGGGAGATTCTATTTAGCTATCATGGCTAATAGCCATCAATAAACCTAACTTTCTGTGATTGAGTGTAATCATTTTTTTCACAGCTACCGGCCATTGCCATTTCATAACAGGGCCAGTCCATCCATGCAGGGCCAGCCCATTCATCCGGCAATGCAGGGCTGGCTCAATCATGAGGCCAACTGAAGCAATCGCCTCAGGCAACAGATTGTGAGAGCCACACATCCCCTGCCAACTTGAGTCTACTGCTGCTGCTCTTCTTCCTCTCCCTGAAGTGGAAAAAGAAAAGGGGGAAGAGAGGAAGAGGAATTGTGAACGGGTGTGCTGAGCTAGAACAATGGAGCATGGCAGGAGCAGAGGCTAGCCCATCATTGGTTGGGTGGGGGGTGCAGCATTTGGCATGTTGCCTCCCACGTCAAGAGTTCTTGGGCAAGTCCTGTGGCAAGGCCTGCCAGTGCTCAATCACAGCACCTTCTGTAGTGTTTATGTGCACAGGCACTGAGCTTAGCCTTGGTAACATAGCAAGCAGCAGGCAGGCAAACCTACTGCCCCCCCACTCAGGCACACCAGAGTGGGCCAGTTGCAAAGGTTGAAGCCCAGTAGCCGGTAAACAGAGAATGTTATGAAGAAGCACTTATCTAGAAATGTATTGCGGTCAAGCCAGAGCCAGCAGGTTGCTTAGCAGTGCAGATTTCAGCAACCTTCAGTAATTTTCCCTATTGCATAGTTTTGCATCATGTATTTTGAGAATGAATAAAAGTCTGAGGAAGCTAGCCGGGAGGACGGACTTCTCTCTCGATCTCATACTGTCCTACTTCCAGCTCAGCTCTCCCTGCATCAACCCTCTGAATGTCTGCCATGTCTCATTCATTGCTCTGACTCCTTGCTGCTCCAGTTCTAACTTTCAAACCCTCAGAGTGCTTCTGCTTTTAGCACTCTCCCATCAGGCACCAAGGTTCTAAGCCCTGGGTGCTTCCCAAGTAGCATTGCACTGCTACAACCTTCAACTCTCTTAAATGGGTTGCCTGTCTCTAGCCTCTGAGACCCGCCGTTCAAGAAGCCTCTTTACTCCGCACAATGGCACAGGGACGGAAAGCTTCTCCACGGGGCCAGCATCTTGCAGTGCGGAGACAGCTGCCACAGCAGGCAACTTTAAGCACTCTCCCCATGACAGCTGTTTGTTATGTGCTCTTTGCTGCAGCATCCCTGCTTGCAGAGCTTTCCTGCACAGCTGACATGAAATTTTCATGCTGATGTTTGTACCAGTTCCCATGTGCAGAGGAAGACGGATAATTTGATCAAGGAGCAACTGTACCTCAAAGCAGACATTTGCACTAAGGCATGCACCAACCTTCCTCCTGTCCCAGGTCCTCTTGACTCTTTGTCTCTGATAACTTCAGTGCCTGTAACAGCCGTTCATTAGCTCCACACGATGAACTTTTACTGGCTGAAGAACTGGGACCCAATCTTGGGGGTGGGGGGAGGCTGGGCCTAGATTGTGGTTTAACTGACTGTGACTGTAACCTTCAGAGATGAAGGTCAGCACCAGCATGACCGGGATGTGATTTGCTGCCATTTATATCTTGATAGGAAAGTGATGGAGGGTGTAATTGCTGCCATGGTATAAGTTTCTGCCATTTGCTTGTGTCATGTGTCCGTGGAACCAAACTTGGGCAAAGGCACAAGGACCAATGCTAAGCAAATCAAGGAGGGGAAAAGCAAGATCTCAAGAAACATAAACGGGCTTCAAAGGCTAACGAGGCAAAATCACAAGAGCCAGAACAATGCCAGAACGTGTCCTCGAAGCACTTCAGGGTCAGCAGGAAGCAATGAAGAAAGGGCAAAGCGGAACTCAATAGATGGATGCTAAAAGGGAGCAGAATAGTCTTCCAACTGTTTCCCGAGCCAACAATAAATGGTGGAGGTTGGGTTCAGTTGAAAACAAAATCATCTTATTCATAGAATATCTTATCCTTAATAAGAACATAAGAAGAGCCCCGCTGGATCAGGCCAAAGGCCCATCTAGCCCAGCTTCCTGTATCTCACAGTGGTTCATCGGATGCCCTCACACTGGCCGACCAGATGCTTCTGGGAAGCTCCACATGCCTTTCAAAGGCATCTAGGCCAGGTGCCATCACATTCTGTGGCAAGGAGTTCCACAGATTAATGTCAGGTTGGGTAAAGAAAAAAAAATTATTTTATCTGTTCTAACTCTCCCAACACACAATTTTAGTGGATGTTGAAGTTAACCTCCAAGCCCTATCTTGAGAGGACAGAGATGGAACTTCTGCATGCAAAGGGTGTGTTATGCCACTGACAGCCCAATCCTATGCATGTCTACTCAGAAGTAAGCCCCATCAGAGTCAATGGGGCTTACTTCCAGGAAAGTGTGGATAGGATTGCAGCCTTAGCTACAGCCCCAATCCAATGCTTGGCATAATTTCCTTTTCTTCATGAACCTTACGGTGCTTGGTCTCGCTTTACATCACTGTGATTTAATCCTGGTTGTGGCAACTTGTGTGATATTTGTCAACAGTAGCACAAATGACACTTCTGAGGCAATGACACTGCAGATACAATCAGATCAATTGACAGTGTGAGCAAATAAGTTTTGGGACAAAAGAAGGAGAAGCTCCTGCTACTGAGAAACCATTCCAGTCAAGGGAACAAAAGGGCTCCTGAAAGCACCGGAGAAACAAAATGGGAATATTTCTTGGTGAGCTTGGTTATCCATAATTTGTTTGGCTGTGCTGAACATGCTACATTTGAAGCAAGTACAGGTATCCCCCCCCCCCGCCTTCTGACAGTTCGTTTTCCACCAATCCACTCTTTCAACACATTTCAATTATACCCAGAACTCATTCATTCACTATATATGCCAATCTTTCAACCTCTCTCTGCTGTCTAAAGGCTAAAATTGCCCTCTCCCGTGTTGATTTGCATATGACAGGATGATTTGAACTCTTCTGGTATGTGTATGTATGTGTGTGTGTGAGAGAGAGAGTAGTGCCAACTTTCGCTCCATGTCCAATCCCATTCCCAGAGGCATTAATGAGAGTCCCTCTGCAGAAATCTTTGTGTTACAGCAGAAGTTTTAGGATGCTGTATAGATTAGTAAAACTATCAGAGATTGACCTGTAAGGGAGGCTTTTGTAGTTCATGAGAGGAGAAAGACTTGCAGTGACAACTGATAAACATTCCCCCCCCCATCTCTGAACCTGTTATTGTAGGAAGATCATGATGAAAAGAAGCTACTTGTAAAGAGCAAAAAGGGTACACTCAGTGTAAAAGCAGACCAATATTACTGCAAAAGCACTTGTTTCACTGAGCACACTTTTCCGCTGTTGCTTCCAACAAACGCTATTACAGATTGATTTGTATGTACCCAATGAAACAATATCATCTTGACCTCACTCTGCCCCCATCACATGCTTCTTGAGATGTGGTGTGCCATGTCTGATCATTACTTCATGTTAAAAATGACAAGGATGCCACAAATCCCATTTTTGCTATCGTTTCCACCCACTCACCCTCCCTCATGAAACCAGGGGGAGGGAGTGTACAAAGAGGAAAGTTGACGGCAAAGAGGTTTGGAGGGGAACACAGAGCAAACTTGGGTCTAAGAAAAACCCCTCACTCTGCTTACCTCTAGCTCTGATGTTGGGTGGTACACACCAAGCACAGCTGGATGGGGAGGGGGAGAGAATATCAGGATTCACTGTGAAGCTATCAAAGATATTGCCTCTGTATTTACAGATATCTCTCTGTATTTAGAGGAGCTGTGTTCATTCCACTAACTCCCACTCAAGTACAAAAGAGCAAATTGAAATCTGTGGCAAACCAGAGGGTGTAGTGTTTTAGAGAGCGGAGAATCTCTGCTCATCAATAGGCTGTATAGGTCTCTCCTAGAATTGCCAGAGCTTCCAGTACTCCTCACAGAATGGGGGGAAAAAAGTTTCCATCAGATGCCCTAACGTTCTGGACTGGTTCGGAACTATCCACGGTTCATCTGACTGACTAAAAAACAAGCTATGTCACTATTCACCCCCAAATCACGAAAGAGCACTGGGAATTTGGCTCCCAAACCCCCTCCCGACCAGAAATGCCATAACCTGTAATCGAGGATTGTAGTAACTTGCAAGGCTTCAGAATTCCCAACTGTAGCCATGGGGCCAAGGAATGGACCTGCTGGTGGAACATCTTCTGTTCACTGATAAGTTAAGATAAGATAAGATAAGATAAGAGGAGCAGACCACAAGGTATTTTCAGGGATGCAGTCTCAAACTATTGCCTTACTGAAAACAATGATGACATTAATGTGATCAAAGTCACTTAAGGATCTTAAGGAAGGCCTTGGCTAGCTTAAATCAGATCATTATGACAATTTGTTCCACATGACCATTTGATGTAGAAAGAAACCCTGAATCTTTCTGACAACACAAATGGAAAGTAAACAAGAAAAGGGATGCTTCCCTCTCTGCCATGAAAATACGGTTTTCCCAGAATGTCTTTGGAGATAGTACAAATTCTTTGCAGTTCTGAACTGCTGCTTTGATTTGGGGTTGCAGTTTTCTTTGCTGTGCTGGGCATTTTGTCTTTCCTTAATGCTTCTGTAATGTATTTTTATGGTTTTATTCTGTTTCAATGAAGATTATTAGCCATCTTGGATACTCTTTGCAATTGAAAGGTGGAGCAGAATTTTTTTTTTAATGGCTAAAAGGGAGAAGGTGTCAATGACCATACAGAGTTCTGAATAACCCAATTGTAAAATAACAGGGATAATTTTTAGAGTGCTTATTTTGGAAGAGGCATGAGATGCGGCAGTGTGCAGGAAGCTGTGCTCAGAAATGCTGTGTTTTTATTGGATGCTTACTGACCTCCCCTTTTCATTGTTTCCCCAAGTCTCCCCACCAGCTCAGCAGGTAATTTACTGATTCATTAGTCACCACCTGACTTACACAGCCATTGTTAACTAGTGAGTCTGAAATTGCCTTTATTTTGTTCTGTTATCAGTAGCTTGCAGGGGTCTTTCTGGTTTCCACTCCAGTTGTTCTCAGTCAAACTATAGGACATGGGCAAGTCACAACAGCCGGGAACATTGACAAACTCACAAATGCCTCTCAAGAGAGACAAAGAGTTCGAAACATCACAAGAGCATGCCAGGCTACCCATATGGCTAGCCAAGCATGCAAATGCTCACTCCGGTAATGTGCTCTTTCATTGGGACTGTGTTGCTGTCATGCATCAACACCCAAGCTCATCCCAAATGTTTACAATCAAGACTGCTCCCGGAGGGAAGTTGGCACCTTTCACCTTGCCCCTGACTACCCAGATTCCAAATGCGAAGATAATTGGCTCTTAGAATCAAGGACAAACTGAGGAAGGCAAAAGCAATGAGGCTTCAATGACCTGAGCATATGGAGCTGTGTGAAGCATCCAAACCTATGAAGAAAAACAGGCAAGCTTGGAAAGAAGGAGGATATGAGGGATTAACCTCACAATCTGCGGCATTTCAGAGGGATGCCTCTTTGCACAGTGCACACCACACAGTGTGGCTAAATCTGGTCCTAAATCATGCTGGAAGATTAAGATGGTTGGCAACCTTCAGTCTCGAAAGACTATGGTATAAGCCTACAGCACCCAGTATTCCCAGGCGGTCTCCCATCCAAGTACTAACCAGGCCTGACCCTGCTTAGCTTCCAAGCTCAGACGAGATCAGGCATGTGCAGGGAAACAGTTGCTGCTTCAGTAAGTCTAACAATGCATCGTATTCCTGGACAATTCTAGCATTTGAACTGATCAGGTTCTTCGACATAGTAACCCTACCACAGGAAGGTTTTCATGAGACCATTGCACTGTTTTAAAAATGTTGGGGGGATATCTTTTTAAGGTGAGTTTTCACCTCAAAAATGATGATCATGCAAACTGGCACATATGTTCAAACCTTCAAGCTACTGAGCATCCATGAGTGAAGGGCTGTTTCTAAAATGAACCGTTGCTCTCACTGTAAAGATGTTTCCAAGCCCGGTGGCAAAGAATTCTGAAGTGGTTGCCATTTTAATGCCATTGCAATTAGCTAGAAATAACTCCTAACATGTGGTAGAAAAGATGGCTGCAGTAAACACAGTCAGGTATCAGGAGAAACAGTCACAGTCAGCATGTCGAGGAAAACAAGCTATAACATCTGATGACCTTGTGAAGCAGATGGATGCGCAGCTACACAACCGAAGCCTACCTAAAGGAAAAATGTAATAGACACCACCAGAGACCAAGATGATTGGAGAGCGGGTGTCAATGGACAATTTTCACAATTTTCAATTTTTTGCAATTTTTGAGGTGAAAAGCGGTGTGCCCCAAGGATCTGACCTGGGACCAGTGCTCTTCAACCTCTTCATAAATGACCTGGAGACAGGGGTGAGCAATGAGGTGGCAAAGTTTGCAGACGACACCAAACTTTTCCGAGCGGTGAAGACCAGAAGTGATTGTGAAGAGCTCCAGAAGGATCTCTCCAAACTGGCAGAATGGGCAGCAAAATGGCAGATGTGTTTCAATGTAAGTAAGCATAAAGTCATGCATATTAGGGCAAAAAATCAAAGCTTCACATATAGGTTAATGGGTTCTGAGCTGTCTGTGACAGATCAGGAGAGAGATCTTGGGGTGGTGGTGGACAAGTCGATGAAAGTGTCAACCCAGTGTGTGGTGGCAGTGAAGAAGGCCAATTCTACGCTTGGGATCATTAGAAAAGGTATTGAGAACAAAACGGCTAATATTATAATGCCATTGTACAAATCGATGGTAAGGCCACACCTGGAGTATTGTGTTCAGTTCTAGTTGCTGCATCTCAAAAAAGATATAGTGGAAATGGAAAAGGTGCAAAAGAGGGCAACTAAGATGATTACTGGGCTGGAGCACCTTCCCTATGAGGAAAGGCTATGGCGTTTGGGCCTCTTCAGCCTAGAAAAGAGGCGCCTGAGGGGGGACATGATTGAGACATACAATATTATGCATGGGAAGGATAAAGTGGATAGAGAGATGCTCTTTACACTCTCACATAACACCAGAACCAGGGGACATCCACTAAAATTGAGTTTTGGGAGAGTTAGGACAGACAAAAGAAAATGTGCAACCTCCTGATTTTAGAAATGGGCTATGTCAGATGCAAGGGAGGGTACCAGGATGCAGGTCTCTTGTTATCTGGTGTGCTCCCTGGGGCATTTGGTGGGCCGCTGTGTGATACAGGAAGCTGGACTAGATGGGCCTATGGCCTGATCCAGTGGGGCTTTTCTTATGTTCTAACTGAATCTGATACAGGTGGGGTACAATTTCACAAAACAAGCAGGTTCAGAGAAGGGGCCCACAGGCTAATTGAGACCTTTACATTTCTGAAAGACACTTGCATAGGATAAAGCTTGATGAAGGGAGAGAGTCTTACAGTGATATAGACTTACAAGGGTTTAGAGGTCATCACATCACACTGATGCATTTGACTGGAATTTGGAAGGGGTCTATAGGACTTGTAAATGAATGAGGGGAATCCTGTGGAAGTCCGTAGAGCTGAACATAAGAAAGGCCCTGCTGGATCAGGCCCAAGGTCCATCCACTCCAGCATCTGCTTTCCAAAAAATGAGCAAACAGATGTCTCTGAGAAACCTACATGTGGGCAATCTCCTAGCATTGATTTCAAGCAACTGGTGTTCAGAGGCATATTGTCTTGGAAGCATGAAAAATATCGATTTATCGACTTGTCCACACTTTTTCCCCCTTAACCCCTTTTAAAGCTATCTAGGTTAGTAACTACTGCTACATTTTGTGGCCACAAATTAATCATGCACTGTGTGAAGTATTTCCTTTTGTCCGTTCTGAATTTGTCCGCCTGTCAGTTTCATTGGGTGTCCCCAGGTTTTGGAAGAGGAAGACATAAGACCTTCATATATGTTTGTCCATACCATACCTTATGTTTTAACCCCTGCTAATTGGGTAAGAGGCACTTTTTCAAGTGGGTGCTCCTTTTTTTAGCAGGGGGAGAGTAACTGGCCCACCTCACCCCAGCACTGTCTGTTCTAGTGGCTGTCTGCTGGTATTCTTTTGCATCTTTTTAGATTGTGAGCCCTTTTGGGACAGGGAGCCATTTAGTTATTTGATTTTTCTCTGTAAACCGCTTTGTGAACTTTTAGTTGAAAAGCGGTATATAAATACTGTTAATAATAAATGTCTTGCTGGTTTGTGGGTACATTACTGCTTGCAATCTCTTTTTTTATTCTAAAAAACCTTTTCTTACCAAGTCCTGGTTTCTGATCCTGGTTTCTGTTCTTGGTTTGCAGGTGGTTTCAAATGAAACCACAAACAATGGTTTGCCTCAAACTAGCAAAGGAAGGAGGAAAATGTGACACACAAGGGGTGGGAAACATGCAACATGAGGATACCAGTCTAGTTTCTTCCCAAAATGCCAGATTATGGTTTGGCATTGATATATTTTTTAACCATCTTCCCATCCCTTTAAACACCTTCTGGCAGCATTCCAGAAAACTGTGAAATTGAGTTCTGGGTCTGGCTTGAGGAAAATGCACAGATATGATCTGTGGATTGATCTATTGGTCTGTGGAACTCCTTGCCACAGGATGTTGTGATGGCATCGGACCTAGATGCCTTTAAAAGGGAATTGGACAAATTTCTGGAGGAAAAATCCATTACGGGGTACAAGCCATGATGTGTATGTGCAACCTCCTGATTTTAGAAATGGGTTATGTCAGAATGCCAGATGCAAGGGAGGGCACCAGGACGCAGATCTCTTGCTGTCTTGTGTGCTCCCTGGGGCATTTGGTGGGCCACTGTGAGATCCAGGAAGCTGGACTAGATGGGCCTATGGCCTGATCTAGTGGGGCTGTTCTTATGTTCTTATGATAATGAAGGGACAGGAGAGACAGGAAGAGAAGAAACTGCAGGGATCTAAGTAGAGCATCCTTCAACTGAGGAACATCCTAAGATCCTGCTCAGCTGGGCTGGGGTCACAGTGCCAAAATCCTGCCTGGAGTATTTGAATCTCATCCCAATTTCAGACTGTTGGCAGAGATCCATATCAACCCAGGCTGCAGAAAAGGCTTCATCCCTGGCAATACTCCAGCAACATGACGTAGACACAGAACTCGTACAAAGGCCCACAGCTCCCATTCGCAATTACTGGTATGAAGGGAAGTGAGGCTTGGGGTAATTTTTCTAAATCTTCTTGAACAATGCAGTAGCACTGACAGCAGCTGAGGAAGCGAGGCTTGTTTGCTTCCAGAGAGGGTACTCTTTCCTTTTTACTTGTACAAAAAGAAAGGGATGAATAAATTGTGATTTATGGGATGTCAAAAGCGCTGGGTGTTGTTTCCCCCCCCCCCACACCAGAACTCAATATATTCTTTTTCTTTTCCTCCCAAGCAACTGTTTGCAGTCTGCAGAGGGACTGTTAAGAGCTGCTGGATCTCTTTTGAGAACAGAGTCATAAATGGAAACTGCAGGGAGAGGAGAGAAAGGAGGAGAGAAACAGGGAAGGACTGTAGGAGAGCATTTTGGAAAGAGGTGGTAGGTGGTGAGGGAAAGGGGTTCAGAACTTTACATTCCAAGCAGCTGCTGAAAGTCACTCTGTTTGCAGAAAGGTCCTATTTAAGAATGTCCATCCTTCCAGGAACATTAGGGGCATGTTCTCCCGCTGTGTTAGAAGCAAGGTTTTCACAACCACAAAAAAATTCAAAGCAAATTTGCTTTGCAACAAAACATTGCTTTGCAATTTTACTCTCAAGGGAAGAACATTTTAAAATGTTCAGGCAAAACCAAATTTGTTTCTATATATGTATCTTGAGGGGTGGGGGTCACAACATTCCTAGAGAGAGTACTCAGCTCTTGAGAAATTGAGGAAAGCAAAGAGGAAGAAGACCAAGCCAGCTTGGCACCAAGATTAGGTCTTCCTAGACCAGTGAGCACATCCAACCCAGAAAATTGGTGACCTCTGTAAAAAAATTCTGGGTGATATGTGCTTACTGGTCTGAGCGGCTAGAAGACCTAATCTTGGTACAGACCGGGCTTTGACTTCTTTCCTGTTGCCTGGTGGATAGGACCAGACCCGCTCTGGCCTACTGGTGTAAGAGCAGGTGTCCCGGACTGAAGTGCAGTCTGTGATCGCAGTGACATGACATTTGATGCAATTCTGATCTAGCAACTGACAAAAAACGGCATAGAAAAATCCACCCAGTGTAACTGTACTTGCTTTGATTTTCCTTCCTTCTGATCCAACCAGTTGCAATTCTGCCTGTTGGCCACAAAGTGGTGCATGGACTGCAAGTTCCTACCTTGCTGTTCAAGCTACTTGTACTACTGTAGAGTTTTCACCCTTCCAGTTGAGCAATGAATTGCTGAACATGCTCCCAAGCCAGCGTGTTCCAAGCCTGTTGATGGTTGAAATGGCAAGTGGAGCTTCCAAGAACTCTTAGGGTGCCTTCATTCTCCCTTTTTCTACAGTCTCTGAAGCAAACATGTTGTGCCTTCACTTTGCTCAACCCAAGTTGCAGAACTGCCACCCTCCCATTCATTCGACGTAGCAACTGCTAGAACATGAGTTTTTCAATCACTGAGTCCAGTCCCTTCCCAGTCACTCCTGAGCACAATGTATTGTTTCAACCCAGCTTCTGCTTCCCAAGTGTTGAGATCCTGTGACGTGTTCTCTCCCAGGGTGCCCGCACACTTCTACAAGCGTGCATGTAAACCGTATCAGAAATGGCCCAGTGCAGGGTTTTATATTCTCTCTTATTGCTGCACTGTGTGTTACCACAAGTGGTAGGCAATAGTAATTTGTATTTAATTACCTGAATTTGCAAAATCAAAATAATAAAAACAGCATGATTTGCAAATACAGATTTTCTTCCCTTGTGCTAGCTGTTATATCATATGCAGGTCAGGACATCCAAGCACCTGTCTTTGGTGCTTAGTATTTGTTTAACTGACTGGTTGCTTCCTGTTCTTAAAGAAAAAAATTGTTTCTTTTAAGTAATTGATTTGAACAATAGGCCTACATAACAAAAGCCAGACCCTGCAAAGAAAAAAAAATGTCATTCTTAAGCCCAAAGATCCTTATATTACAGCAGTACCAATTTTTGAGGACTGAAGGGCCTCCGTTCCCTACAACACCAGGGGAGCTGACAATCTCATCAGAATTAACTGTCTGCCAGGTTCTGCTTTTAATTAAGCTCCTATTGTGCTTCTGAAAGGTCAAGGATGACACAGTTCTGTTTTGAGACTGATCTGGAGAGACTTATGGAAGTAGCATTTCCAAGTAAGGCGTGAGCCATCTTTAACATCCAGAGACTGGAGATTGAAACAACAGAGTAGCAAAGAAACACCAAGGTGGAAATGTCCTGGATTGCTGGTGCCAAGTAACTTGGCACCGAAGAGAAGGTCTCATTTAACTCGGTCAAGTGCCTTTTTGGACCCAGAATGGGCTGGAAATGTACATGATTATTGCCTTGCCGGTTAACAGCCTGAGCCTATCGGACAACCAATTCCTGGAAGCTACAGATTCCAATCCAGATTCTCCCTATGCAGGTGTTTAAATATAATCAACAACCACCACAGTACTGATGTACTTTCCAACCTGGTTTGACTTTTATATGAGAGAGAGAGAGAGAGAGAGAGAGAGAGAGAGAGAAACTGATGCATGCAGTGAAACCACCAGTGGTGTGAGAACTAAACATGTCCCTGAGCTGGAGACTCTAGCAGATGAAAATCCAAATAGATTCTACCTGCATAGCCATGCATCTTCACCATGCAGCTGGTTCTGTTTCTTGGTCATGCTGAATTGTAGTGGAATGTTGATTGGCAGAGCAAACAAATCTGTGCTCCACTTCACATGCATGCATGTATTGACCAGGGCCATTAAAAACAGGCAAAGAATTGAATTAAAAGCAATCTGCCTTCTTTACAATGTAGCCTCTTTTTTTTTTTTTTTCCTCCAGCCACCATTTATATTTCTATCCTTGCACATACCTGAATTGTGCGTTCCATTCTCTGCAGCTTATCTACCGTTGGAACGGCCACCAACCATGCCATTCAGATTTCCCTTTGGCTGCTGTAACTGTGCCTACTGCAGGTCTCCAGCCTCTAATCTCACCTGACAGACTGATCCTTGGCCTGTTGCATGCATGCCTCTACTATGAAAAAGCTGGAAGCAAGATGGAAAGCAGCAGGTGAAAAGCAATGCCTATTCAGGTTGGTAGGCCTTTACAGACAGCTGTGAATTAGAGGTATTAGTAAGGAGGAGTTTTGTTGTTGTTTTTTAAAGGCAAATCATGAATGAAAAAAAAAGGAATCAAGGAACTGCTCATTCAGTTTCTTATAGATCTTTTTTTTTTTTTTTTTTTTTTGCAACCTTCAGTCTCGGAAGACTGGTATTGTGCTCTGAAAGGCGGTTCTGAAACAGCGTCTAGTGTGGCTGAAAAGGCCAATTCGGGAGTGACAATCCCTTCCACACTGGGAGCAAGTGCAGCCTGTCCCTGGTCTGTCTCCCTGGCTATGGGCCTTCCTTCTTTGCCTCTTAGCCTCAGGCTATTGGCCAAGTGTCTCTTCAAACTGGGAAAGGCCATGCTGCACAGCCTGCCTCCAAGCGGGCCGCTCAGAGGCCAGGGTTTCCCACCTGTTGAGGTCCACTCCTAAGGCCTTCAGATCCCTCTTGCAAGTCCTATAGATCAACAGCTTCCAAAGTGGAGGCTGTTGTGTGTCGGCAGAGGTTTCCCTGGCACAGACGGTGCTTAACGTTCCACCAAGGAGCCTCTGCAAAGCACCTAAGTTTGCCTCCATTTCTTTGCCACATTCAGCTGCTTCTGCCCAGAAATCCAGGTGCAAAGTCTGCTGGGGTGCCGGAAGCCAGAAGCGGCTGGGCATGGCAAAAAAGGGAGCGCATGTACCTTTGCACAAGCTCCCTGGTAGAGCAGTAAGTACTATTCATGTGGAAGGGCAACAAATTCGGCCCCTGGACCAGTGTCTGGAGAGCCCTGTTATAGATGGGTGGCTATAAGTGACAAGTGAAGAAAAAGAAATGCAGGCAACCCCGCTTATCTGCGTGGTTCTGTTCCAGAACCCCTACGAATGGCTGAAACGCACAGATACGGACGAACGCCCATCCCCGCAGTCTAGCCCCCCACTCCGGAGGCCAGTCATGGCCTCTGCCAGTCTCAGAATGAGCTTTATAGCCCAAATTATGTGACTTCCAGATTCATGGAGAAACCGGAAGTGATGCTTTTAATGCATTAAAAACATGACTTCCAGTTTATCTGTGAAACCAGAAGTTATGTGATTCAAGCGGCTGAGCTCAGACTGAGCCCAATTTGCCCACGGCCTCTGCTGAACTCAGAAGCCCCTCTGGGGGTGAAGGGAGCAGAGCTCCGGAGGGGACACACGCAGGGGGCTCACGAGGGGCCCTCCGAACCCACACTGCAGGCATCCGTGGATTTGCAGATATGGAATTTGTAGATAACTGAATCCGTGGAAATGCCTTCCCCCCGTACTGACAATTGTGGATAACTGGTTTCACAGATATGGGATTTGCGGATATGGGGGTCTCCCATACTGACAATTAGGGGACTTTAATCAGAAGTAATTACTGAGAAATCTTGGGATGCCCCTCTTTACACAATGATATCGAAAGAGGTTAATTGTCTTCC
The DNA here is from genome assembly GCF_035046505.1 of Tiliqua scincoides. Taxonomy (NCBI): domain Eukaryota; kingdom Metazoa; phylum Chordata; class Lepidosauria; order Squamata; family Scincidae; genus Tiliqua; species Tiliqua scincoides. Next base: position 16,218,323 of record NC_089831.1, read on the forward strand.
AAATCAGAGCACTTGTGCCAAACATTGAAGAGCATTTTTTCTGCATCTGTAATGTTAGTGGAAAACCTATACTGTACTTGCTGAAATGAAAATGAAATCCAGGACTTCAGAACTCTCTTCTATTCCCTGAATTAACAATGTCACTATAATCATTTGATGGTTTCCTAGTTTTTTTGAAAGAACAAACAATATCCAATATCCTGAACAATATCCAATATCCTCAACACTCTTCCACAGGGGTGTCTTTTGTCTGTTTAGCCTGACTTATCTGGGTGAGGGAAACTCTTGTTTGAGATGATTATGGGATATTCTGCACCAGTAGTTTTCAACAACCTTCAGTGCTGAGCTTACGTAGTCTTTCTTATAAAATTGTTCAAGTATAACAGAACCCCTTCAACACAAGAATTAACACTCGAATCTCTACAACTTCCCCTCTCCGAAGTGCAATCATCTTCCAACTTAATGATGATGCAGTTCAAGAATACTTCTCTTCCTCCTTTGCTATGAAAGTAGGGCAGTGTTTCCTCAAACTGTGGGTCAGGACCCACTAGGAGGATCGTGAACCAATTTAAGGTGGATCCCCAGTCATTTCAATGTGCATTTTATTTTTAATATATTGATGCTTCCAGTGTATGTGATTGCATTTGGGGAAATGTTACAGATCTCTACTTTTAAGAGAGTAAAAAGTGTATCCACAGCTGTTGTGCTTACCAAACCAATGCATGTTGTTGGCATCCTTCAGTCTCGAAAGACTATGGTGTCACGCTCTGAATGGTGGTTCTGGAACAGAGTGTCCTCTCCAGAGTGCGAAGCCTGGGTAAAGTAGGTATGGAGGATAGGCTGTTACCCATGCAGCAAATCCCCCCTCTCCATGTCGCTGAAATGGTCCAATGGAAAGGCAGAGGCCAATACGGTTGGTTCCAGCGGCGTTGCAGGAGTTGCCAGAACGTGACTGTGTTCAGCCATGAACTGCCTCAGGGACTCCGGCTCCTGATTTTGCCTTGAGGTTGACTCCTGAAGCCTTTTCCATAACTGGATGTAGCCACAAGGCAGTGGAGGTTTGGGATCAGAGTTTTCCTTCTCTCGGATGAGCTGCCTTCCCAGGCTGAGGAGCCCCATCTACCCGGTGGCTGTTTAGTCGCCTCTTACGACAAGTACAGCCAAACTGAGGGCCTATCCTTATCCCCAGCCCCCAGGGGATAAGAAACCAATGCATAGTAGTGCCCTAACTACCATTTCACTCAGCCAAATGAGGATACAGATGTCACATGCTCCCCTCAGCCCCTGGCTACATTCGGAGTGTTTCTTTACTAGCCCAAAACATACAAATCCCTCTCTGTACCTCATTTTTACAACAATCTTAGAGGTTTGCACTGGGGAGCAATTTAGTTTCCATCCTTTTGTTTACTAACCTCCATTAATACCAATTAGTATTCATGGAGAAGCCAGTCAGTAACTTAAAAAAAAATAAAAATAAAAATAAAAAAGCTTTTCGGTGGACCATCCATTGCAGCAGTTAGAACAAAGGATGAGAAAGAGATATATGCAGGGCTGCCTTCCCCTAATCTAAAAGTGTATCAAATGGCTTTTAACCTTGCCTGAACAAATTCAATTTGGCTACTGGATAAGGATCCAATTCCTTGAACTAGAACAGAAGAATTGTGTACTGAGAAAGCAGAGGTCTCAAGGGACTGGCACCTGAAAGAAAACTCAGAAAAAGATTTCCAGCCTGCTAATCCTGTGATAACTCACACAAGACAAATCTGGAATGATGAGGGCCCTTTTGTATCACACGTGAAAACAACGGAGCTGCATTACAAATAAATTTGTAGGGGCCGAAAACAGACAGGAGGGAGCAAAACTTGGGTTTGAAAGACAGCATGTTTCAGAAGATTCTTTCATTTTGCACTTTATATTACAACTGTAATATAGCAACTGTTACCCTGTAATATAGCAAATGTTACCCAACAGCAACTGTTACCCTGCACATGCCTGATCTTGGAAGCTAAGCAGGGTCAGGCCTGGTTAGCACTTGGATGGGAGGCCACCTGGGAATACCAGGTGCTGTAGGCTTATACCATAGTCTTTTGAGACTGAAGGTTGCCAACCATTATATTACATGCATGTTAGTCATCACATGCGAATTTTGACAGTTCCATGAGCATTGGGCAGCACAGCACCCATCTCTGTCTGACTACTTGCTTCCACTGCTTCTCCACTTCCCCAGACTGGAAAGCAAAGAGGGGGATTGAGAGGACCAGGAACTGTGAAGGGGAGGAGAGTGCTGAGCAGGGAAATTGGATAGAACAGAGGCTGGAACATCATCAGCTAAGGGAGGGAACAGCATTCGGTCTTCCACTTCAGACATCAGACATCAAGGTGGTCTTGAGCGGGTCCTGCAACCATCAGTATTTTGTACCCTGAAAATTCGGCAGACGTCTACAGCAATTTCCTCAAGGCTATCTGGGGAACAGCTCGACTGAGAAGATAAATGAACCTGAGATCTCTCACATATCATCTCTAAACTCCACCCAGTGTATCACATACAGCAAAATTATTCGATCGTGCTATTTTTGAGGTACTGCAATGCCTACAACACTGGTTCCCAAACTTTCTAGCACCAGGACTCACTTTTTTAAACAACATTCTATCGGGACCCACCTAGGTTTACCAGACTTTTAAAAAAGGAGACCTAGAAAGAAATAATGTTCTATTTATTTATGTATAAGTAATAACTAGAAAAAGACCCTCAAACATTGATCTCACTATATTTACACATGCTTGCAAACTGAAGGAGCTGAGCTCTTTGCAGGGTAATTACCTGCTTCAGTATCTGATTTTTGAATAGCCTCACAACTTGAAGCAATTAGTTATCTGATCTTTCCATCACCCTTTGGCTACCCACCAAAAATCAGGTTGCAACCCACCAGTGGGTTCTCCGACCCACAGTTTGGGAATCACTGGCATATAGCATGCTTAGCAGGCAAACAGATTTCATGTCAGTAGCTTCTCCTATGAACAGGGCATTTGATGTCTGGACCAAAAAGAGAAAGAACTGGAAATGATTTCTAGATTAATATATATTTCTATATTAGCCCAGCAGTGGCTAAAGAGGTACTGATCTGTCAAAGGCTTACTTATGGCAACCTACTGCCTTAGAACAAAGAGTGAAATATATTAAGACATATTATCCAGGAATTTATGCAGTATTGGAAGAATCATCATGGAGAAAAAAATAATTTAGTTGGATAAACATTATTTAAATGAGATGGGGCTTGCGATTCTTTTAAAGAACACATCCATTCATTATGCAATTATTATATAAGTCTTTGAGTCTAATTGTCTTTAAATTGATTTATTATAGAAGCGTTCTTGTACTTTTGCCAATTAATTGCCTTTCAATTGATGTATTATCTGGATTATTATTAAATATTTTTTAAAACAGAGATAAATAGTGCAAGTTGAGATGTGTGGGGGAAGAAGAAAATGAGAGGAACAGCAGAACATAAAGATGAATATTGGTATATTAAGTGAGCAAGGGCCTGCATGTACATATGGGGGGGGGCATGACTTCAATTTTTGCAAATGAGACTAAAGTAAGACTGAAGGCACTGCTCGTTTCCTCGCAGCTGCTGTGTGGCGCCGTGGCTAATGAAGCATCAGCACTGTTTGACAGTCCTCATCTGCTGCCACTTGCCCGCTGCTGCCAAAATCCCAGCAGCCCTTGCTCCATCAGGCCCAGATGCTGTGCTCAGCCACTCTCCTGGCCGGTCAGGTGCGTACCACTCTGCTTCCAACCACTTCCTGGTTGCCATAGCAACTCCTCTCCAGAGTACCCTTCTGAAGATGCAGCAGAAGAGGCAGACATACATGTAAATGAGCATCCTTCTCAGAAGCACCTGGAGAATTTCCAGGGCATGGTCAGAGGACATGCGATGATGCGGCTACCTTGCTGAAGCTAAGCTGCCACGGGTGCTCATCACCGCCTGAATAAGCAGGGCCCACCTTGAGGCTCACCATGGTAAAAAAAAATGGATATAAAAGTAATAAATGCAATTGATAATAAAATATAACAATTGCTTCTGAGAGTAGAAGTAGATCAAATTGCTACTAACTACAAGAGGGAAGATTCTGGTTGGCATCTGTAAGAAATTCTTGACAGTCAAGATGGTTCAGCAGTAGAACAGATTACTGAGGGAGGCAGTGGATTATCCCCCCACTGGAGATCTTCAAGCAGAGGCTCACCAGGTACCCGCTGGAGATGCTCTGGGAGGATTTCCTGCTACAGACTGGGGCTTGGACTAGATGACCTTGTGAGTCACCTTCCAACTCAATGATTCTATGGAAAATTGAGTTTGTAGAAAGACACGTAATGAGCCCTGGCTCTCAAACTGTAATCGCTAATATGAGGCCGTGAAAGTTTTACAATTACAGAGTTCTCCACAAAGTCTACTGTCATTCAGTGCTGGTACCTGGTTGGGAGGGGTCCTGGGCAGACTCCCCAATGATTTATTTGGTGCTTCAGCAGTGGTTTGACAGCAACTGTTATCCTGCAGATGCCCGATCTCGTCTGATCTCGGAAGCTAAGCAGGGTCAGGCCTGGTTAGTACTTGGATGGGAGACCGCCTGGGAATACCGGGTGCTGTAGGCTTATACCATAGTCTTTCGAGACTGAAGGTTGCCAACCAACAACAGCAGTTGTTTGCTACTGAAAATCTTGGCTGCAACTGCAACCGAAGGGGTGATCAAGGGGGAATGGGATGATCACCCCTTTCTAGAAACCAATGAAAACTGCCAATGGAGGGAGACAGTAAAACTTCAGTAAGTGCCACATAGTTACTAACTGGCTTGCTGTGTTTGTTCCATCTACTTCTCTGTAGTTTCAACCCATTGGTGCTAATCCTTCCTTTAGGAGCCACAGAGTGCAAGTTCTCCCTTTCTTCTGCATGACAGCCTTTCAGGTATTTAAAGATGGCTGTCGTATCCCCTCTTAAGTCTTCCAGCCTAAACAAACCAAGTTCTTTTAATGACTCTTTTAAAAAAACTAGGCTTCCAGGCCTATCACTGTTTTTCTGCCCTCCCCTGAACACACTGTCACAGTAAGGTTTTTAAAAGGGTCAGGCTGGTTAATGATGTAGGAAGCAGCATCCTCAGAATTCATGAAGATCTAATTGTTTCAGAATTCAGTCTGGGTTGCTTTGTGTGCTGAGCATTGAAGGCTGCAGCAAAAAAAAAAAAAAAACACAAGCAGGTAGAATGTGCTCCTGAATCAATGAAAGATCAAATAGTACATCTTTGTACATCTCACTCCCAGCTACAACACTCCTGGCTCATTACTGCCGTTTTAAATAACAGGCACTCAAACCACAAACACCGGTACAAGCGGGAGATATTGCCTCGTTATTATTAGTAATAAATTCCCCCAGCACTGAAGTTAATATTTAAGTCAAGCAACAGATACAAAACTCAGGATGAAAACAATACCAGTGGAAAGAATGTTCGATGGCTGAAGTACAGGGTATGTGGGAGTTGAGACTTTCCCAGGTCTACTTCATTGTCATTCCACTGATGAGCACAACTCTGAAAGACATGGGGATTTGCCTTGTGGTGAATCATACCATTGCCCCTTCTAGCTTAATTCCTCCAGTAATTCCTAAACTGTGAGCCACAAAAGTGATGCAAGTGTGCGGAAGGAAATAAATAATGAAAAGTACCTGGCAGCGAAAGGTGCCCACCTACAGAGGTGGTTGCTTGCTGTGTCTCTGTGGGATTCTGACCCACATTCCTTCCACTCAGTCTGTATTTCAAAGTGCACTGAACACACCTAGAACAATTCAATCACACCTGGGGCAGCGGAATTGCTAGGCTTACAAAAAAAAGGCTGCCGGTTGCATCTCAGCGTGAGTTGAAACCCTGTGATGTGCTTCCATCCAAGGAGGAGGAAGCGCATAGGGCAGAACACACAGGCACAGGCTCTGTTGCGCATAAGAACAAAGAGAGCCTCTGGTTTTAATACGGAACAAAGAAGTGTGTTGCTTCTAATTTTATAAATAGCAATAATTTATCATGAGCTGTCAGGAGGTTCTGCCGGGCCTCTGAGATCATCTGGATGAGCTCTGCTCTGCACACTTGTTGAGACCGAGATTTGACAGGTGTGCGCATAAAAAAGGGCCTTTTTTATGTTGGCCCCCAGGTTCTAGAATTCTCTGCAAGAGTTTGTGGAGAGGGACTTTGTGATGTCCCTGGCTATCCTGAAGAAAGCTTTGAAACGCCATGATGTGTATGTGCAACCTCCTGATTTTAGAAATGGGCTATGAAAGAATGCCAGATGCAAGGGAGGGCACCAGGATGCAGGTCTCTTGTTATCTGGTGTGCTCCCTGGGGCATTTGGTGGGCCGCTGTGAGATACAGGAAGCTGGACTAGATGGGCCTATGGCCTGATCCAGTGGGGCTGTTCTTATGTTCTTATGTACTTTTATGCTTTTAAACAGACAACCGACCGAAGTGAGGCCTCTATAGAAACTGAATACTGTTCTTTACTGCTTTTTTATCTGCTGTTTTGGATGTGGACACTGCGATTTTTTATAAAGAGCAGCATCCAGACTTGTTTGCTTTGGAGGAAGGAACCCTGGCTCCAGAGCAGTGTTTCTCAAACTGTGGATCTGGACCCACTATGTGGGTTGTGAGCCAATTTCAAGGTGGGCTGCCTAGCACCTAGCTCAGCCACTATTGAAAACACAGAGCTGAAAATACAGGATTCAGAGCTGCTGGGCGGGATGGGCTCCAGGTGGGAGAGAGGTTTGATGCTTTGCCCTGAATAAGTAAGAAGATGGGATGCTGGAAAGGGGGAGGGCTGTGTGGTTGGAGAAGGATCCAAATCTGCGTTCTGCTTTGACTTCCAAACTGGAATGCTTGAATTATGAGCTAAGCAAAATAATAGCACAAGTGCACCGTGTAATGGGAATTTGGCTGATTGCATCCTAAATTGATGATGTCGCTTCTGGCCATGGCATCACTTCCAGGTTAATGACATCACTTCTGGTGGGTCCTGACAGATTATCTAAAAAGTGGGTCCTGACACTAAAAAGGTTGAGAGCCAATGCTCCAGAGGAAAAGAAACTTAGGACGCTCTCCTATTAGCATTCCTGGAGCTACTGCAAAAGGCAGCTGATAAATTGAATAATAAATGAAATGAAATAATATATATGCAAAGGGCAACAGATGTTAACCACTCGTTCTAATTTCAGGATGCTTTAAAAAGGCTAACACCAGCACCTTCCATCGACATATGAACCTGATTTCTGCTGGGCCAGAGCCTTGAATCATCTAGCTCAGATACTGTCAACCCTGATGGGCAGCAATGCTCCAAAGCTGAAGGTAGGGGTCTTTCCTTTGCTTTACCTGGTAATGTCAGGGACGGGAACTGGGACTTTCTGCATGCAAAGCTGGTGCTCTCCCCACTGAGCCACAGCCCCTCCCCAGTGATGATACATCACTTCTATCAACAAGCAGATCATAGGGGGCGGAGGCATTCATCCTTGCATTGGGATTTCAGGTGAAATGCAACCCCTCCATAAACCTCTGTCTTTACAAGGCAGATTCATGCCATTATTCTCATTTTCAACCTAAAGGAAATGAAACAGAAAATGCAAGTAATTTACCTGAGGTCAGACGCACCAGATAAGTGACTGCGTTTGCAATAGAAAATGAGGTCCCTGCAAAACCCAGATCATATCATCATCCCAGCACTCCACTTCTAGCTATGGCTCCTGTAACAGAATATATTATCTTGTCTGTTCGGTAACCAAGAATCACCAGAATGGAACCTAAATGTTGATATTGCCGAGATGAGACCACTGTCTTTCACCACAGATCCACGCAGCCTCCTCTCCTGAAACTTAAACCCTATCTACCTTTTCCCTTTCTTCCTGGCTCTCTCTCAACAATCCATACGCCTATCAAGCTTAACACAATAGCATCTAAATCAGGGGTGCCCAAACCCCGGCCCTGGGGCCACTTGCAGCCCTCAAGGCCTCTCAATGCGGCCCTCAGGGAGCCCCCATCTCCAATGAGCCTCTGGCCCTCTGGAGATTTGTTGGAGCCCACATTGGCCTGACGCAACTACTCTCAGCGTGAGGGCGACGGATCGACCTCTCGCGTGAGCTGTGGAATGAGGGCTCCCTCCACTGCTTTTGTTTCATGTCTGTGATGCAGTAGCAGCAGCAAAGGAAAGACCAGCCTTGCTTTGTGCAAGGCCTTTTATAGGCCTTGAGCTATTGCAAGTCCTTCATTCATTCATATAAGTTCATCTTTAATATATTCATTTATGTAAACTTATGTAAATTTATTCAAATTTAAATGTAAATTAATTCTTTTTTCCACCGCCCCCCCAACACAGTGTCAGAGAGACGATGTGGCCCTCCTGCCAAAAACTTTGGACACCCCTGATCTAAATAAAACCAGGGCTACACCAGGCAGAATCACAAATCTGAGACCCTCCCTTTGGCATTTCCAAACTACGGCACTTTAGTATGCAGTGCACAACCATGTTCATTAGGGAAACCAGCACGAAAGGTCATTTCCAGGTGTATGAAAGACCAGTAATGAAGCTCCCTAAGCTTGCAATCCACGAGAGTCCCTGGGACTACGTTAAACATGGGACAATCCAAATGGCACAGACAGACTGGAATATTCAAGGTAGGAAAAACGAAACAGAAAGAACGAGACAAGGTCAATGGGTAGACATTTGGCATTGAAAGTCAAAATGCATCTAGCTAAGGAAAGTCATTATTTTCGATTGTGAAAGCGGAAGTGGGTTTCAATCACAACTTTTGAGACATTTAGAGGCTTGGGGAGCCCTGCAGAGGGCGCCGTGGAACTCCCTGCACCCCTCAGAGGCTGGCATTGGTTTTAGCCACGTGTAAAAATAAACACTTGTCCCTTGCAGTGGCACAATCCTGGGGGTTGTGTAGTTGCCTTTGCCGCTTCCCCTCAACAACACTGCTCTAGGAAGATGGGCTGTGGAATTATTAAGTTTATCAACCAGGACTGTGGAGTCAAGTCAGGAGAAATTTTGGGTGGGGTCAGAGTTGGAGACTTTGTGTACCATCCCCACAGCCCTGTTACAATTGGGTAAAATTGGCATCTTTGGTGAACAGAAAAAAGCATTTTCCAGCAGTCTTTGCCGCTGCGATGTGGAATTTTCCTCCTAGGAATACAAGGGCCAAACTTTCTGGGCAATAGACAAGACTGCAAGATTTTCACTAGGAAAAGGGGGCAAGTAAATTTTCAGACAAAGCATATAGTGAATGGTTATGGGGGCAGTTTGGGTTCAAGTGAAAAGGGCATCCTTGGGTCAGAACTCGGAGCACAGTTTTGATGATTATCCAAAATCATTCAGTAGATTCACTGCATGCAACCTTATGCTCACCCTTTTTCTAGTCAGTAGAGCAGCTATTGATAATCCCTGCCAAGGTTGGTAGATAACACTAGCCAAATATGTATTTGTCCATATGTGCAATAAAGATGCAACCACACACACACACACACACACACACACACACACACACACACACACACTCCTTAAGGGGTTAATTTCTATAGACTCTGAAGACAAAGCTGCACCCTGCTAGATAACTGGTGGTTAAGAGACAAAGGCTGCAATCCTATTCACACTTACCTGGGAGTAAGCCCTATTGACTATAATGGGACTTACTTCTAAGTAGATATGCATAGCATTGAGCTCTAAGTAGCAAATCAGGACTTCCAGTTCTTGCCTCTGTCATACCTCTATCATCACATGTGCTACAGGAGAACACTGTATAGGCTTGCTGTCAAGACAGCACCAAGATAACATGTGATGTGCTTTGCACATTTGGAAAGAGTGTATACAAATGTATACAAATGTTAAGTCACTATTATGGATGACAACTCTGGATACGCTCAACTATCAGGAAAACAACAGTTGAATAAGGCACCTTCCACATGAACAACAACAAAAGAGGACCTACCCCTGTTACATAACAACCACTGGGATTTATGGAACTCATCTCTGCCAAAGAGGCTCTAAACCAGCAATTTTCAGCCAGTGTGCCGCGGCACATGGATGTGCCACAAATGACCTGCAGGTGTTTGGGAGAGGTTCATTTATTAGTAGGGCCACTGGGCAAGGCAGTGTGGTGTGCTTTCCCAACTGTCAAAAAACTGATGGTGTGCCTTGACAATTTTAGGGCTTTGTCAGTGTGCCATGGGATGAAAAAGATTGAAAATAACTCAATAATAAAGTTCCTCCGGCCTTTCCAGAGTCTGTTGCAACTTTTTTCAGCCTAGATTCATGTGCCGGGGCATCCAGTGGTCCTACTGCTTCTACATAAATGCTAGCACCGGCTGCACTGGGGACTGAGTCCTGCCCAACACAAGGCCAGCAGTTAAGGTCGTTTTCCCCAGCGGTACCTGTTCTCCTGTGGTACTCCTGTGGTACTCCACAGCGGTACTCCTGTGGGCTCAGGCTTTCCCCTCCTCGCTAACACTGAATCCCAGTTCAGGAGCATGCTATGTCTACGGAGTTTTCAGCTCACAAGACAGCTAATTAAAAACCAGCAAACTCTGAACTAACTTCGGTGCCAGATTTGCCGGTTGCGAGCAACTTGGCCCGATAACGAGACGACACCCGCTCGCTGGCCGTGTGCAGGCAAAACAGGTGCAGGTGGCGAGACGCTTGTTTCCGCAGCTTTGTTCATTACCGTGTCACTTCATGAGGCATTTTATGAGATGCCCGGCATTTATAACATTATGGCAGCCCTGCGATGATGGTGTTTGCAACTACTGATAAAACCTTGTTGGTGTTTTCTGTTAAAGCCTTGCCTTTCATGGTTTTCATTATAATTCAGCTGTTTCAAGACACAGGCAAACAAGCTGTGGCTGCCCAGATGGGAGAAGGTTCCCCCCCCTTCTCCCCCCTGTTGTTGCTCTTGTTTTAATTTGAACTGATTACAAATTGGCAATTTTTGCCTCTCTGGGCGTCAGCAGCACAATACAAAGGTTTCCATAAGGAATACAGGACTCAACATGCTGTGCTAGAGCAATTCTTCATTTAGCTTCATGCGCTGCTTCTGAAAGCATCCACTATCTCAGGAGTCTCATGCAAAACCTGCAAGAGAACATTTCCATCTGCAGTTCACTTTTGCTTACTTTAAGCAACAGGTTTCATTTAAAAAAAAATTCATCTGCAATTCAAATTTCTGTCACTCCTTGAATATTTAATTGCTCAATGACTTTGTAGCCTGCATGCCCCTACATGAAATTTCTATGTGAAATGCTGGAAGGTATTACATGAAGGGATTCTAGCCTGTGATTCTGGCATGCTAGTTTTCTGCTCCTCCTCCTCTTCCTGGTCATGAGGCCAATGAATACTCTTGCTGAAAATTTCCAACCTGCATGCTGAGTCTCCACCCCAGGTTCCCACCACAGAATAAAGTCCACCACTTGAACCAACTTTGATTGAGTATACAGCCTTGTTCCAAAGATCTCAAAGAAGGTATAACAAAAGCATGCTTATGTTTATTTGAAAGGCCATTTCAGGAGGACCGAAGATCCCCCTTCCTCCTATTTTGTTAACATAAGCCCTGCTGGATCAGGCCAAAGGGCTATCTAGTCCAGCTTCCAATCTCTCACAGTGGCCCACCAAATGCTCCAGGGAGCACACAAGACAGCATGACACAACCTGCGTCTTGGTGCCCTTCCCTGCATCTGGCATTCTGAGATTGCCTGCTTCTAAAACCAGAAGCTTGCACATACCTATCATGAAGATGTAACCCGCGACGGCCTTTTCCTCTAGATATTTGTCCAGTCCCCTCTTAAAAGCGTCTTGACAAGATGCCATCACCACTTCCCGTGGCAAGGAGTTCCACTGACTAATTACACACTGGGTGAAGAAATATTTTCTTTTGTCTGTTATGTTAGGAGGTTGTCCATGACTTTGTGTACCTTGGCTCAACGATCTCCGACACTCTTTCTCTCGATACAGAGCTAAACAAACGCTTCGGTAAAGCAGCTACCATGTTTTCCAGACTCACAAAGAGAGTCTGGTCCAACAAGAAGCTGACAGAACATACCAAGATCCAGGTCTACAGAGCTTGCGTCCTGAGTACACTTCTGTACTGCAGCGAGTCATGGACTCTCCGCTCACAACAGGAGAGGAAACTGAACGCTTTCCACATGCGCTGCCTCCGATGCATTCTCAGCATCACCTGGCAGGACAAAGTTCCAAACAACATAGTCCTGGAACGTGCTGGAATCCCTAGCATGTATGCACTGCTGAAACAGAGATGCCTGCGTTGGCTCGGTCATGTCGTGAGAATGGATGATGGCCGGATCCCAAAGGATCTCCTCTATGGAGAACTCGTGCAAGGAAAGCGCCCTACAGGTAGACCACAGCTGCGATACAAGGACATCTGCAAGAGGGATCTGAAGGCCTTAGGAGTGGACCTCAACAAGTGGGAAACCCTGGCCTCTGAGCGGTCCGCTTGGAGGCAGGCTGTGCAGCATGGCCTTTCCCAGTTTGAAGAGACACTTGGCCAACAGTCTGAGGCTAAGAGGCAAAGAAGGAAGGCCCATAGCCAGGGAGACAGACCAGGGACAGACTGCACTTGCTCCCGGTGTGGAAGGGATTGTCACTCCCGAATCGGCCTTTTCAGCCACACTAGACGCTGTGCCAGAACCACCTTTCAGAGCGCGACACCAGAGTCTTTCGAGACTGAAGGTTGCCAATACAATATGTTAGGAGGAACATAACTCCTGTAATGTTCCATGGAAATTTTACATGCACAGGCAGCATGCGCAGAGTTTGGCAAAAAGAGTTCTCTGATCAACCAAGCATGCACAGAGCACTCATCAGACACTCAGCTGTCTTAATTTTTTTTATTCCAAAACCACTTTGCAATCATCCAACTGATGTGTAATTATCTCCAAAATACTTTGCTGCCCATTACTCGCATCTTGCCGCTGTTATTCTCTCCTGCCCCGCCTCTGTTTATTTGGCCTTATACTTTCCCCAATTGTTACAGCCTTCTAATTATTTATTTGCAATCATCCCCCATTAAAAAATGAAGAATGCGACAGAACAAACAAGCAAGCAAAAGCAAACACTGTCTCCTCTCAATATTTCCTTGACAAGTCCCAATTTTTAGCTGATCAAATAATCCCTACCACATCAGAACACTAATATAATTCCCTTCCAAATACGCATTTATTAAAATGTAAAACAGTCCAATCATATCGGGAGCAAAATAAAATTATATATATTTTGCATTAACTCTCTTTTTTTTAAAACTGTTACCCAAAGCCTGCCTGTATCTCTTATTTATTTCAAATTACTTTTCTAGAATTTTAATACAAATCTGTCCTGGTTATTTATTTATTTTCCTAACCTGCAAGGGAGCAAACCTGGAGGGTTTTAATTTTAAAGCAATGCATTTAGGACTTTAATTTTGTTTGCTTTAGAATTTGTTTTGGCTCCTGATCTATGGCAAGGTTCCTTTAGTTGAATAATTTTCAAGAAGTAAATGTAGCTTCTCTTTCTACTAAAAAGGGTTTTCTTTTCTTTTTATTGGGGGGGGGGGAGGTATTAGCTCTCAGGTGGCCAACTGTCATGCTTAGAAACCCACTCAAAGTATTGCAGTAGTCAACTATGGGGGGGGGGGGATAATAAGAATGCAGAGTCTGTAGGTGAAGCAGCTCATCTGCATATACCTCCCAGCAAGCTTTGCGGCAGAAGGGGGTGAAAAATTCACTGCAAGGACCTTAGACTACCTCTGAATGCCAGATGCAAGGGAGGGCACAGGATGCAGGTCTCTTGCCTTGTGTGCTCCCTGAGGCATCTGGTGAGCCACTGTGAGAGACAGGAAGCTGGACTAGATGGACCTTTGGCCTCATCCAGAGGAGCTGCTTATGTTCTTATGTTTAAGGCTTGCATCTGCGGGATGGCAAAAAAATACCAGTCCCCAAAGTCCACCTGCAACTTCTTTCTGCCCTACCTCTGGGCAAATAAACTTAGATCCAGGACGATATTGCCAACCACCAGGAGTCACAAACCTCCCCATATAAACATAGCTCTTAATTTGCACCTTCTTTAGATTTTAACTGGAGGCTACTTTAACAGTCCATCTTAACTGAAAAGGAAATGCTAGAAAGGAAGTCACAGTCATCTTTGGCAGTTTCAAATCAGGTTCAAATAGACTGGGCCTAGCTAGGTCATTATGAACTTCTTGGATTGATTTAACTTCTGTTATTTTAATTAAAGCAATCTGGTCTGCTGCATCCACCTCTCTGTGCATTCCTGTGTCATAGTATCATAGAGTTGGAAGGTACCCTTAAGGCCATCTAGTCAAACCCCTTGCCTGCAGCAGGAAATTCTCGTAGAGCAGCATTTCTCAATATTTATCCCCCGCCATACCACTTTACGTGGTCCACCTGTTGGAAGTACCACCAGAGGTAACTGGCAATGATGTCATCACTAGTTACTTCCAGACACAACGTGACAAAAACCACTATGAGGCATAGGGCAGATGGAAGGGTTTTTCGATCACACAAAAAGCACGTGTTGGACCTGCTGAATTGAGTCTCCAACTGCTGCTTGTCATGTTGCATTGCTTGTCTTGCTGCCAGGTAGAGGCGCTTGGGGTACCACAAGTACCACCAGACATCATCTGAAGTACTACCAGTGGTACAAGAACCACTGGTTGAGGTAAACTGTCCTACAGCATCTCAAGAAAATGCTTGCCGAGCCTCTGTTTGAAGATCTCCTGCGAGGGACAATCCATCACCTCCCTCGGCACTCTGCCAAACCGACCTTACTGCCCAAACAGAATCTCCTCCCTTGCGGTTTGCACCCATTTGCATCCACAAAATATGCCACACCTTACTGCCAAGGAGACAGCAGCAGCAGGGCAACATATAAATAGGATATGCTAAGCTTTCTGCATAGGAGGAAGTGGGTATAACATTCCCCTGCATAAAAAGAAGGGAGTTTTCCTGACATGGCCCCTTACTGAAATCCCAATACCAATTTCTGTGATGTATATCAGCCTGTCTCCTGCAAGATTTGATTTTCTATTCATTTTTTTCCGTTTCCAGGACTGCACAAGGTCAAACCGCCCGAGGAGATGATACGGGGCAGGCGAATGGTTGAATGATTAATAATAAATACTGGCCCTTTCTGTGCCACAGGAATTTGAGGGGGTGAGGGTGACATTCCTGGGTTGATTGATTTAAGCCAGTATTGCCGTCTGGGAGATTCTTTACTGTAATGACCATTAATACTAATGGCCCTGTGAGCACAAATCAGAAAGGGATGCTTATTGCCTGGTGGGGGTTAAAGAAAACACAAATAAAAAATGTGCCCGGCTTCCTACAAGATGTCAAATGAGTTGGGGAGGACAAAACGCATGGCTGGTTTCATGGGTGTGTGCGTGTGCTGCTTTATGGCACTCATCTAGTATCTAGTGTCACACTTTTATTGCTCTCCAGGCTTAGTCAGGAAGTAGAATGTGTTCTTGTATGGTCAGAGACACCAGCAACAGGAGGAGATTTTTGCAATAACATTGATAAATGGAATAGGCATTAACAGGTTGCAATGAGGAGGCCTATCACTTGGTTTTGAGCAGAGATGTCCCAAGACATCCTGGTACTTGAGGCAGCGTGCCATAGAGAGCCTGGGTAGTGTAGTGGTTTGGGGTTTGGACTTGAACCCGGAAGATCCAGGTTCAAATTCCACTCAGCCATGGAGTGTCCTGGGTGACCTTGGGCCAGTCACTATCCCTTCGCCTCACCTACCTCACAGCATTGTCGTGAGGACAAAAGGAAGGGAGGAACCATATATACCCACGCTGGACTCCTTGGAGGGCCAATGTGATGGGTGGATAAGCAAGCTGTCCCTCTTGCCTGGTGATGTGTGAGACTCAAAAAGGAAACCAGAAACAGAGCAGAAGGAAAAGCATGGAGAAGCAGAGCGATGGGCTAGAGCAGGAGTGGCCAAACTGTGGCATTTGTGCCACTAGTGACACACAGACACTTCTTACGTGGCACATGCAAAGTCACCTCACCTGCTGACACAGAGCAGCTGTTACCCTGCACATGCCTGATCTCATCTGATCTCAGAAGCTAAGCAGGGTCAGGCCTGGTTAGTACTTGGATGGGAGACCGCCTAGGAACACCGGGTGCTGGAGCCTTCTACCATAGTCTTTCGAGACTGAAGGTTGCCAACCAAATTTGCTGACACAGGGAACCCAGGCCTCAAGGGACCAGCAAGGCCCAGGGTGAGGCAAAGATAGCCCCTGCTTCGCAGATCACGTGGACTGGCAAAAGTAGATCCAGTAGTAGGGCCACACTCCGCAATAAGGTGGAGTGGCACTATTCTACTCCCCTCCACACTTCCTATGCCACTCCACCACCCCCCGTCTTTTTGAACCCCAAGGAGTGGGCAAATGAACTATGGAGGCAAATGGGCAGACAGAGGTGGGTGCCCTACTACCAAACTACTGCCTGAGATAACCACTTAGCCAGTCTTATGGAGGGACTGGCCCTGATCTCCAGATTACTCCCAATCCAAGACTGGCAAAGGGTGTTGGGCATGTATACTGTCCTCTACGGCAACCCTCACTGTGGGAGAAAGCTAGCAGTTGAACAAAGAGATCCTGTATTGTTTGAGTATAATAATAATAAACTTTATTTATACCCCGCCTTTCTCCCCAAAGGGACCCAGGGCGGCTTACAACAGGTTAAAAGCAGATTAAAACATAATATTAAAAAACAGACAAAAACATTAACGTATTAACAAATATCATAAAAACAGTAATCAGATAAAAAATCAGGTAAAAGGAGCATAGGGCAGCAGATCATAGGAATCAGGCCTGTAAAAAATACTAAGAGATGTTAAAAAAGATGTTAAAAAGGCCATGAACTCAGAAGGCTTGTTTAAACAGAAGGGTCTTCAGGCCCTGCCAAAAAGTCTCAAGAGAGGGAGCCATTCTCAAGTCAAGGGGAAGGGAGTTCCATAACATTGGAATAACGTTCCATAACATATACAGTTTTCCTTGGTTCCCTGAAAACCTGCTTTTGTTGCAAAACCACCTTGCAGGGTCAAAGAGATTCAACATGCAAATAAATGCAAAATATTTGTCCTGTTCCAGGCTAAAGCCTGCAAGATATGCATGCTGCACATATGAATCTAGGATAAGCCCAGGTGGCCAGGAATACAGACAACTCATTGTGAGATGGATTAAAACAGTGTTCCTCAAACTGTGAGTCTTGACCCTAATAGGGTCATGAAATCTCATTTGGGACGTGATTACAGCAATATTTCAAAGCCTGTGCAAGAGAAGGCTTGGATCCATTCCAGTAATGAAACTGACTTATCAAAACTGAATTCTTGAGATAATCCTGCACAGCCTCTTCTCGCTGTCTTGCACCCTGGATTCTAAAGCTGGCCCTGCTCAGTTTCCTACCTCACAGGGTTGTTGTGAAGACACAAGAGTTAGGGGGAAATGGGGTGGGTGGGGCTGGGCAGATTGGGTCCTGGAAGGGGGGCACGATCAGTGGTGGGTTCCCAGTTTCATCCTTTATTAATTTAATTGGGTCATGGCATGAGCAATGTTGAAGACAACCGGGTCAAAACATTAAACTGGAAGCAAATCAAGCCAGCTATCTGAACATGTGGAATATTGTTCTTGCTCGGAGGTTAGCTAGGTATTGGGATATAAGCCTCTCCTATTTGGGTTCTCTGTATCTCCGACTGATCCAGGAGAGGGAAGAGGTGGAGTCCACTAAATTAAGAAACTCCATCTTCATATATGTCTTTTGGAATGCACCCCAGGATCCAAGAGACAGCCCAGATTTGCGCTCTTAAATAGGTAATGAGTGTGCCCCTATGAAGATACGCTTCTATATGCGACTTCGCTGTGCAATTAGAGAGGACCCAGGCACATGAAAAATTGTTATTAGCATTGAGTCCCTCCAGGAGTTTAGTAAGTATTTGCTTTTTTCACTGCACTGGGGAAGATTGCCCAGAATAATATGATTTTGTGTGTTCAAAGACTCAAGAGTGTACTAAGTGCGAAAGGGAGAGGGTGGGGGAAAAAAATCACCCTTGCAATGAGCAATATCTTAAAAGCATGTGAAAGGTTTAAAAAGTGGATCCATGTAGAAAATAATACACTATTTTAAAGACTAAATTGCCAAAATGATACTTTCGGTTGCGCTACCTCCATCTCAACCATCCCAGCTGAATCCCTAATGCAGTGCGTTGCAAGAGATTTTCTTACCCCCTCCATTCTTTTCTTGAGTATTAGTATTGTGAATTGCTATGTTTATGGCAACACTAAAATGGTACAAAACTATCCTAGTTATTTACCAAGTGATTAAACCACAGTAATTTATTATCACTTTACTCAAATATTGTAGTGTTGGGTCTCAATAGGTTTTTATTGCCCAACACTCCTCTCTTCCCCTCTCCTTAATATTCAAAATTGCTTTGATCCTATTGCTGTATACTTGTTTGGTTCTTTTCTCTTTTAGTGTTTTGCATAAAACTCACAGCTCTAATGGGTTTTATAAAATGAGATGTATTGTCACGGATCCAAAACCATACAAAGATAATTATCTCGTCCATTTGTGTTTTCATTACAATGAAAAATGCTTTCCCCTTCTCTCCCTACCCACCTTTCTTGACCTCCCATAATAACTTGGACCATAAAGGTCTATATTCCTATACGTATATACGTGTATATATATAGCATGTATGTGTGTTCAGTGCATTGGGCATGTATATTTGGAAAGGGGCATAACAAAACAGAGGGTGGCTTAAGTCTTTTATTTTAATAGACAATGCTCCATTAATCACCTTGCAGGAGCAGCAGTGCTGTCGGATAGCACATCTTCAGCAGGGTGCAGAATGGAATTTGCAGGAAGGCATAATCAGAACCAGATTCTCCAGCTGGTGTAGATCAGGAACGGGGCCACTAACATCAACGAAAAGCCCATGTAAAAGGGATGGAGACGAGAATCAGTCTCAATCATTGCTAGAAGCAAAAAAAAACAACAAACCTCTGGAAACCTTCTAAAACAACATTTTCACAGGGCTCACTTTAAAAGCAAAACAAGAGTGCCTTTCACTGTATGAAGCTAGCAGCACCAAGAGGCACCATGCTGGCATCTCTGGAGAGGTAGTTGCTGTGTGTAATTGTCAGAAAGAGACAACCTACACAACAGCAGGGTTACAGCCGTAATCTCAACGATGCCTCGAGCCTGGAAAAAAAGGAGCCATCACATCAGTTGAGACAGATATTTTGACCTTTTCCAGCGTGGCTGTGGGATTAACCATGGTGTTGAGCACTTGCAAAATCCATGCTCCAGTCAGCATGCCCTTCCCCATCAGGAGCATTGCTGGGGTGTGTGGGCTGCATGGGGGGTGACGCGCATAGCTGGGGTGACACCAAAACCGGCAAAAATTTTCAAATAATACCATCACGCTATATATCAATCGATGCGTAATTTCATGCAGAATGCAATGAAACAAGCTGCACTGAAATCCCTCTATTATATAAAAAGTTATAGCCAAGAAACCAGCAGGGGCAGGGCGATTGTACATCTCCATGCCCACCACATGGGGTGTTGTCCCACCCACCCACCCACTGCGTGGGAAGAGGTCCAACATGGCGGTGACGTGCTGGCCTCCCTTGTCAGGTGATGTAAACCCTAGTGACACCACTATTCCCTCTTATAATAAACATCACAGTTATCAGTAAGTTGCTAGGGATGCGTGAGAGGCTACAACCAGCATAGTCACTGGTGCTTTATCTTCTACTGGCTGTTCTGGTACTGTCCGTTTTAGCATGTGACTTCTGAGGCTGAGGGAGAGAGAGACAGAAGGAAGTTTCTGAAGGCAAAGAATGCTACAGGGGAAGACACAGACCAAGACAGGTGAGAGAGGA
Organism: Tiliqua scincoides; assembly: GCF_035046505.1. Lineage (NCBI taxonomy): Eukaryota > Metazoa > Chordata > Lepidosauria > Squamata > Scincidae > Tiliqua > Tiliqua scincoides. The sequence goes on from NC_089831.1 coordinate 16,238,308, forward strand.
CAGGGACATACAGCCAAGGCATGGGGAGAGCCCAATTATCACATGCCCCCCTTTCAGCAACACCACTTCACAGACCACCTCTCAGCTGCTGCAGCAGAAGCAGCACTGCTGAAAGGGCAACCCATGTGATTAAAACATCCCTGTTTTAAATCTCCCGCTATTAAAACATGGACAAGATTTGCAGTTCCTCTTCTGTCATGTGCAGCTACTGAGTTTCTATGTGAGAACAAAGTGCTTATTTCTGGCCATCTTCTGCTTAATGACATCACATTCTGCTTAATGATGTCATTTCCAGCTCTCAGCAGGAGCTATTAGGTCCATATATTAAAAAAGTCTGGCACCTCTGTTTAAGAGGGTCATAAATCTGTACAGCTGGACAAACAATAGGGGCATCATTACTCCCCGTGCAATCAAGAGCAGTGCACTGTGGCCAGGCAGTTACTTGTAGAGAGTAACAATGGAAAGGCTTTCCCCTTCACAGGTGGCTGGAAGCCTCAGGCTAGCACCATGCATGGGACCAAGATCTCTGCAGACCATCTTGGTTACAAGATGCAGGAGCAGGAGGTCTGGTCTAGAGGGTAGAGCCTCCGTTTGCCTGAAGATAACATCCACAAGGTCGCCAGTTCGAGACCACCGGCACCGTGCGACCTTGAAGCAGCTGACAAGCTGAAGCCGAGCTATTCCATCTGCTCTGAGCGTGGGAGGATGGAGGCCAGAATGTGAAGCCAGATCGGAATGAAACACCTGAATGTAGTGATTCTTGAAAGAAAGAACCTTCTTTCAATTGTAAAAATCCCTATTTAATAAGGGATTTAAATAAGCCTGCCTATGTAAACCGCCTTGAATAAAGTCTTTAAAGACCAAGAAAGGCGGTATATAAATACTTGTTGTTGTTGTTGTTGTTGTTGTTGTTGTTATTATTATTACAAGTGTGGGGAACTCCTGGGTCGATACAGCCAGGGTCCTTCAAAAGCTAAATATTACAGGCATTATTCACTATCAAACAAGGTCAGGTTTAGACACAGTCACTTTGGAGGAAAAGCTTCTAAATGTCATTATGCCAGACTGCAGCTGTCCATTTGTCAGGTTTACCCCAAGACGTCTGTCTGTCCCCTTTTCAGAACTAAATGCTGCGTGTGCTGGCAGGGAGCAGTGAAAATTCCACCACTATAGAATACCCCAAGAATTGTGGAATATAAATTATTGAGAGCACAATCCAGCAGCTTGCACACAGAAAGGCCTTGCCAGTTTTAACTCCCTGTGTGTTATGCTAGAGATACATACATACACATTCAAGCTGTCTTTCATTGGTAGCCTTCCAGGGCATTTTTCCAAAAGAAGGAGAGGAGAAAGCCAGAAGAGAAACATCAGGGAAGACAGATAGGATTGTGCTGTAGCTAGAAGGCAGCCATGCATAGTGAAGGATGGCTACTGAAATAAACAGCCTGAAAACCAAAAGGCCAGGTGCTTATTCTCTCTTTGTACTGTGATGTGAAATAGGAGGGGACAAGACCGTTTGGCGCCGGCTTTGATGAAGTGGGATTCTTACTTGGAACTAGTCATAACCTTAATGGGTCTTAATTAAAGCCCAGCATCCTTACTCAACGGCTACTTCATAGAGACCACCTGTAGTATCTTCTCTGTCTTGGTTCCCACTGTAGCAAAGCCAACCCCCTTTTTGCATCACCGCACACCCTATCCAAATCGAAGAAGTAACTCTATAAACAGTAGTGTTCTACAACCCGTGACACCAATGGGGTTGCAGAGCCTCGGTTGTGGGGCTGCAGCAACTTAAGGAAATAAAAAAGGTTGAAAACCACTAGACTAGAGCACCGCCAGGTAAAGGGGAAGGCATCTAGGGTACCCCTTCACGTGCCAGGAAATTGTGTCCCAGTCCCACTCAGGTTCTTAGCAATTGGGCTAAAATAGCTTTCACGAGTGCCAGGCTTCATGGTAACTTTCTCTGATCTCTTTAATGAGAATATTTGGTTGCAGTGAACAGTGCTGGGAGGGGTAACTGGGTGGGGAGTGGGTTGTGATGGTGGTGGGGTGGGCAAACAGGGTCCTGGGGGCAGGATCAACTGTGGGTTCCCAGTCTCATACAATCTAAGCAACTGGCTGCAGTGATAGAAGCTCATTGGGTAGGCTGGAGCACTACTCAGGGTAAGGGGGGAGATATTCCCTTACCCTGAGTAAGCCTCCAGCTTGCTCTACACCTGTGCTGTATGCAGCATAGGCCATGAAGCATGGTTGCACCATCACAGGTTAGGATTGGGCTACCTGACCTCTTTGCCACTCCAACAGATATTGCAATTCCTATTTGAAGAGGAACTTCCCTGTCCCCACCTACTTCAAAATTTATTTAAGAGGCAACGTTCTTATTAATGTATCAAATCTTAGTTTTCAGTTGGTCTCCTTTTTGTACTATCTCTCACTATGTACTTAAAAGAAAGTTCTTACACATGAGTGTCTTATCAATTGCTACATAGTACTATCAAAAATGGCAGAAATGAACGCTGTACATGATTCCTTACATATTAAAGTCTTGGTGAACCAATGAGCATTAATAATTTTCTGTGCATCCAACACACATTCATCCTAGCTGATTTTTGGAAAGCACTGAAGATCAAGTCAACAGGACTGCACTGATATAACGAAAGTTATAATTTAGTGTCTACTGCAGAGCCAGACCCCCACCCAGTACCAAGCAATTGTCTTCAAATGGTTAGATTCTCCTTTTGTCTTATCTTCTTCACACAAACAATGGGTGTCAGCTCCGTAATAAATCTCTTTGTATGAGAGATGGGTTTTAAAATTCTAGGGATTTCAGGTCAGCACTGAATTTTTAAAAGCATTGATTTCCTAGGCTGTCAAAACTTCAATGCAGGGTCATTCAACCATTTTGTGTTCTAATAGCTCACCATTCCAGTACAATAGCAGCATCTCATCACCTCCACTTCAGTACAACAGCATCACCTCCAAGAACAGTGTCAACTGTTGATGCAGGACAAATGACAAGCTGTTTGAATCCAAAAATTATTCCTATTAGGAGCATCTGAACAATCAGAAACACAATATAAGAACGTCAAGTAGAGCTTTGCTAGATTAGACCAAGGGTTCACCAAACTCAGTATCCTGTTTCCCACAGTCCAACCCAGGAAGCTCAGAAGTAGGGCATTAAAGGCAATGGTTTTCCAACAACTGGTACCCAGTGGTATAATGCATTTGAAAATGGAGGTTCTACTTCACCACCATTGCTAAGGTTCTTGATCTCAACATCCCAGAGCAGTGTTTCTCAAACTGTGTGTCGCTAGCCAATTTCAGGTGGGTCCCCATTCATTTCAATATTTTATTTTTAATATATTAGACTTGATGCTAGCATGGTATCTGACTACATTTGGGGAAATGGTACAGACCTGTACTTTTAACAAGCCACTATGCATATTCTTTTAACAATGATAGTCAATGGAACTTACTACTGGGTAAGTGTGGGTACGATTGCAGCCTAGGATTGTTAAAAATTTTCCTGTTTGATGATGTCACTTTTGGTCCTGACATCAATTCCGGTGGGTCCTGACAGATTCTCATTCTAAAAAGTGGGTGCCGGTGCTAAATGCGTGAGAACCACTGTCCCAGAGGATGAAGATTCATCTCATGAATCAATCTCAAAGAAGAGTTACACCATTACTTTTGAACTGCTTGATCCATTGCTACTGAGGACAGTAGCACCACAATGTGATTTAAGTCACATTGGTGATTATTATTATTATTTATTTATTAACAGTATTTATATACCGCTTTTCAACTAAAAGTTCACAAAGCGGTTTACAGAGAAAAATCAAATAACTAAATGGCTCCCTGTCCCAAAAGGGCTCACAATCTAAAAAGATGCAAATGAATACCAGCAGACAGCCACTAGAACAGACAGTGCTAGGGTGAGGTGGGCCAGTTACTCTCCCCCTGCTAAAAAAAGGAGCACCCACTTGAAAAAAGTGCCTCTTACCCAATTAGCAGGTACCCAATTAGCAGTATGATTGACATACTTTTTAAAAAAAAATTGAGTGCAATCTACTGGCTATGCTGAATTGAGGCAAATATGCAAAACTGACTTTTTAACTTCATTCAGTCAGTGGAATTTACTATCATGAGATATGACTATGACCACAACAGCTAACTTAGATGAAATTTCAAAGGATTAGACAAAAGTCATGATTTAACAACAGCTATTAGTACATGATAGCAAAATGGACCTTTCACATCCAGATGCAGTCTGCCCGGGGATATATATTGATAAGGAGCAGCAAAAGAACAGGGCTGATATTGCCTTGGTGAGTTTCTGGAGTGGGGGGGGGGGCACTGGATTGACCACACTGGAGATGGGGTGCTGAACCAGACAAGACTTTGGACAGATCCAGTTCAACTCTTACAACTTTCCTAACTTAGACCAGGATTTTTTTCCAGGCAGGAACAACTCCTTAGGATCTAGGTCAGGGGCAATGGAAGCGAAAAGAGGAAAGTAGCTTTAAATTGTTAAAGCAAGAGCTCAGGGGAATACACTTGGGATGTCGCCCTCGTCACCTGGCTGTCAGAACATGTTTCCCTTTAATTAAAAATGTCACACGCACCCTTCTCCTTTCTCTGCGACGGATGTTGCCAGTTTTGCTGTATTTTAGATGTGTCATATCACAGTGCATCATATCCTAATTAACACATCTTGTCAGGTCCAGTAGTTGGCTGCAGCAGCATGTCTCCAGCAGCTGTCACTGGGACCCAGCTTGAGAACTGGGGCAAGTAGAATCTGCACTTGGTAATTGTTCTTAACAGGTAACAGAGGATGGATTTTTCTGTAATGGGAAAAACAAGGAACTTGTAGGTCTGCTTGACCACAGAAGGGTCATTCCACAGGGAAGGTACAGCACATGGAGAATGATTCTTCCACTATGATATGAGAAAGGAGATTGGCATTGCTGTCAGGGGGTGCTAGTGCTGGGGGGAAGGCCAGCTGACAAGCATTTGATGGCAAACAGAAGCAATGCCCCTCAGGAGTCTAACTGCCACAGGAGGAAGCTAATGAAAGCCTGTGTTGCTAGAGCAACTTCATGCTCCAACTGGGCTCACCCTGGAAATGGGGGGGGGGGGAGAGACACATATGCTGATTGCCTAGGCAGGTTTAAAAGCCTAGTCACTGATGTCAATGAAGACAGTAAGTTAGACAACTGAGACCAGGGTGACCAGACGCCCTCTTTTTTCCAAGTCATGCTCTCTTTTTTAGCCTCATGTCCTGGAAAAGAACTTAAATGTCCTCCTTTGCCCCATGAGCAGGCAGTGCATAGCCTTCTTGTAATTAATAAATTATATGTACTATAGTTTTAAATTTAATAATAATATAGTGTTTAAATGAACTACATTAAATCAATATACAAGTGTTTACAGCTTTTATTTTGTCATATCCTAGGTTTTTCTTGGACGTCCTACAATTTGGATTACCTTGCCCTCTTTTGTGCTTATAACATCTGGTCACCCTGACTGAGAGCTTCTGATGCCCATGTGGTTGCCTTGTGTCAGAAAGGAGAGCCTTGGGAGGTGAAAGGAACGTAGTGGTGGAACAGACAACCCAGCAGTCACAAAAAAAAAAAAAATTCCACTGGGTTCTTATACAGTCACAGTAGGAGACATTGGTTAGTGGGAAGTATCCCACTGAGGGCACAATCTTAACCAGGTCTACTCAGAAGTAAGTCCTATTTTGTCCAATGGGGCTTACTCTCAGGAAAGTGTGGTTAGGATTGCAGCCTAATACGGTTGTCTCTCTGTCTTTCACACACACACAAACAGGATGCCACGGGATCAGACCAAATATCTATCTAGCCTACGGATGACAAACGTTAAGACCCATGGGCCTTAGATAACATGGAAGCTCTTTATCCAGTCCTTGGGCTCTCCCAGCACCACCAACCAATTCATGCATTCTGGGGTATCGCAAATGCATTCTGGGGTGAACTTGGGAGGAACAAGGAACCTCAGCATTACCCAGAAGTGGGTCTTTAAGCCCTAAAAAGAGCCACTGGAAGTTTGGAAACAGAGTGGTCTTGGCACAAAATGATAGGAGTCCTGATTTTCAGGCTTTTTAAAATTCAAAGGCATTTAAACACAGACGCCGTTATCCACAGATTCCAGTATCCACAGGGGGTTCCGGATCTGAGCCGCCATGGAATTCCGGGGTCCGAACTGTACTCTTCTTTAACATATCAAGATGGAAGTTACCTTCTCACCCCATTGCAGCTTTCCTCCTGGGCTCAGGCACAAAGCTACTGTTGCATGGCAGGGTCCTTGCTCAAAATTCCAAATGAGTTGGAAGGTTTGTCCTCAGACAAACTATTTGTGGGAAGAGAAATGATTTGCAGTAACAGAAGGGAAATGTCTTAGGCAGCGCTGATGGGTTTGCGCACCCTTAATGATCAGCACTCAGGGTTACAGAAAATATGGAACATTACTGAATAAAATCAATGGCATACAGGAAAGAGGGGGCAGAAGAGGATATACCACTTTTTGACTTATGAATGTGGATTATTATCTGTTGTATAAATCATAGTTCTTCGATATGCATTATTTAAAAAATGATTTAATATATTGATTCGCTTTAGTGTAACTTAAAAAGATCTCCACTCAGGATTCAGTAGGGATTGATAATATTGCTTTTCATTTATGTGGTGCCATGGACTGCAAAAGCATTTAACCAAATGAGGACTTGAGCTACATCACTTCCATGCAAATAGTGAATAAAAGATGGAGACAGTTTAAGTGACCCCATCAACTTCACACAACACCATCCTGGTGCGTTAACTATTGAATTGAACAAGGAGCCAGATTTTGCAATAAAACCCAGGAGCCCTGGCTTCACAACTGACTGCTTTAATTATTAGACAGCAGAGCCTGTTAAATTTTGAAACTGCTTCTCGGCCATTGCCATCCTTTGCCTTACTTTCTGTGCAGTCAAACAGTACATCCTGCTCATAAATGCAGAGCACAACCCAGGCGACACCTTCCAGACACCTTCATCTTTTCTCTAACCACTAGTCGCCATTGCCTCCCACAATTAAGCCCACACATTTTGAGTTCTGGTTTCCTGCTTTGATAGTTATGGCTCTTTTCTTTACAGGCAGAGGTGAGCAGAAGATTCAGAAGCCAAGAATGGATGTGCAGGGAATGAAGGTTTTTGCTCCCCTTTTTTTTTTTAAATCTTGAATTTTAAACAAAAGAACCAAGAATGAGAAAATAAAGAATGCCAGCTTTTTTGAAAAGGCTTCTCATTTAATTGGATTGTTAGCACTTTAATGGAAAAAAGTTCCCATTAAATCTGCCAATGTGCTTCTTCAAAAAAAAAAAAAAAAGTGTGTGCAAGAAAGTCACAGTGACCCCATTATATTCTGTCCTATTGATCTCTGTGGGTATAGCAGAATACTGTGCCTAAAGACTGAACCACGTTTTACTTTTGATGTTGTGAAATCCTGATAAAATAATTTATAACCTGGTCACTTTTCACATGGACGTGCCCTTCTGGTCCTCAGAGTCAGCCAGCATTTGCTACAGTACGGTCAAGAAGGATGGTTTCAAGTTTTGGGGATCTCTGTGCCGGGGAACATGGCTCTATGCTCTTGCCATACTGGCCATATTGGCAATGGTGGAGCTCATCAGATGATGCTTGTTTCCTTTGTCCCAAAAGGAGCAGAAAAGCTGTCTCATCTCAATGTAAATCATTTTCCAGCTAAGCTACCAGGTGATAGATTTATGCCTCCCAAAATTGGTAATAGAAAGTTGTCCATGTTAATGCATGCCGATGATATCCTTCTTATTTCCCAGACACAAGGGGGGGGGGGTCTGCATAGATTGCTTAAGGAGAATGTCTATCAACAGGCTGAGCTTAAAATAAATCATACGAAAACTAAAATTACATTTTTCCCCCCTAAGAAGTCTTTTAATTGGCATATGGAGGGTAATGTGTTAGGAACAACTTAAGCTCTTTAAGTACTTAGGTCTTTACTTTTCAGCCGCAGGAAACCGGAAAGAAATCAGCTTCAGAAGATTAAGATGTCTGTACAAGACAGCTCCCAAGCAACTCTTAAATGTTACAAAGCTAACGGCGCAAAATAATTTTTGCCTGACTGGGATGTTCTTGTAGTTTGAACTTTGTGTGTATACTGTATGTGTTGCAGCAGCATTTCTCAAACCGTGGGTTAGCACCCACCATCTGAATCTACCCGGGATTAATTTTTTGTGACTTTCACAAAGTGATGTCCTCGTCACAATCACATATGCAACCCCATCCACTCCTGTTATTAAGCCTGCTCTCTTTCTACTGCATCCCTTTCTGCGACTTCCCAACTCCCCAATGTCATTTTCCTACATATGCTGGAAATAAACTGGAAAAAGAGAAAGAAAACTGATTAAACAGCGGCCAGAACTGGGGGCTCTTCAGCTGAATAAATGTGCCAATTCATTGGAATTTGTAAGTCTTTGATAATGAACATTTAAAAGGCAAAGCCTAATGAGAAAGATCCCGCAAACAAGCAGCAAATGATGGCAGGGTATGCTTTTTAATTATACAGTGATGCCTTTTTCATCTTTCTTTCCTCCTTCTAATGACTGGGATGTCTCACTCTGAGGCCTCCGCAGTACAAAAAAGCCCACTTTAATATTCTTTTTAATTGAGATTTTTCTTTTTCTTCTTCCAGGCTTGCATCAAGGCCATCACTGCACACTTGATCTAAAACAGGGGCCCCCTGCTGGCAAGGAGGCAGGACATCTGATCCGAATATAGGAAAAAAGACGAAGGGGCTTGTGAGAAACCCAGCAGATCAGTGTTTCTCAAACTGTGGGTCGGGACCCACTAGGTGGGTCATGAGCCAATTTCAGGTGGGTTCCCATTCATTTCAATATTTTATTTTTAATATATTAGACTTGATGCTAGCATGGTATTTGACTGCATTTGGGGAAATGGTACAGACCCGTACTTTTAACAGCCTACTATGTATATGCTTTTAACAATGATAGTAAATGGGACTTACTCTTGGGTAAGTGTGGGTAGGATTGCAGCCTAGGATAGTTAAAAATTTTCCTTCTTGATGTTGTCACTTCTGGTCCTGACATCACTTCTGGTGGGTCCTGACAGATTCTCATTCTAAAAGAATGGGTCCAGGTGCTAAATGTGTGAGAACCACTGCAGTAGATATAGCCATACTAATATACACCTTAAGGCTGTCAACAGATTAGATTTAAATATTTAAAACCCAATTTTTTTTGTCTCTGTGGCCCTTACTACATCCAACAAAAGTCTTGGGGAACTCTAGGGCTCCGAGGAGCGCACACCAAGAAACACTGATTTAAAACAACATTGGATTTTTCAAGGAGCAAAGTGGTTTCACATGTTTGCCCTTGCACAGTTTTGTGAGGTGTGCAGCAGCCAAGATGAAGAATGATGTAGTAAGTGAATCATTGGAGAAAACAATTCTTGAGTTTATGGGGGTATGTTTTTGCTGGAAAGCCATAAGGCTAAGAATAAATCCTTGTATCTCTCCCATGATTACTCCTACTTATGAATGCATCCTCATCTGAATGAAACTTCAAAGGCAGGATGGTCAACTTCTTGGGTTTGGCCTAACCCAGTGCACTTCTTTTGTTTTTAAACCAAATCCTGTTTCATGTATTATGCGGTATAATTTCAGCCACCATAACCCTCTGTCATGTGTCATGTCCACATAGCAGCATGAGACTCTATGTCATGGAAAGTTTCAACAGCACCTCCACACCTTCCTGAAACATCTGGTACTGCTGAGGTCTCCCCTGTGACAGAACCAAAGTATACATTGAGCTGATTCCATACATCAGGGCTACTTTGTGGTTTCAGTCACAGCTTTCAGCAACAACATTATTGCCCACATAATGTATGAAAAAAGGCAAGAGAGAGGACCACACATGGCCTAAGCCAGTGGTTCCCAAACCTACCTGGGGTCATAACACCCTTGCAGCCTCTTCTTCCTGGCTCAGCCAGGCACCACCATCTTGGATCTTGCAAAATCTAATGAAATTGAAGACGGTTGTACCTGGGGGAATTGGGTCCCCATGAGTGACACACCCGTGAGTGTGCCACAATGCCTTAAGGCAGGGGTGTCCAAACATTTTGGCAGGAGGGCCACATCATCTCTCTGACACTGTATTGGGGGCCGGGAAAAAAAATGAATTAATTTACATTTAAAATTTGAATAAATTTACATACATGAATTTTTTAGAGATTGAACTTATATGAATGAATGAAGGTCTTGCAGTAGCTCAAGGCCTATAAAAGGCCTTGCACAAAGCAAGGTTGGCCTTTCCTTTGCTGCCTCTGCTGCATCACAGACGTGAAACGGCAAGTAGTGGAGGGAGCCCTTGTCCCACAGCTCAGGAGAGCAGTCGAACAGTCACCCTCATGCTGAGAGCAGTTGCGTCGGGCCAGCACGGGCTCCAGCAAGTCTCCGGAGGGCCAGAGGCTCACTGGAGACTGGGGGCTCCCTGAGGGCTGGATTGGGAGCCCCCGAGGGCCGCAAGTGGCCTCCAGGCCAGGGTTTGGGCACCCCTGCCCTAAGGCATCATGACGCACATTTTTGGGAACCCCTGGCCTAAGCTGAAGCAGTACCTAAATCCCACCCACTGTTTCTGGTTGCATGTGTTTGTTTCAGTGAATTAATCTTATGTGGTTCTCCTAATCAGCATATACTGCAGCAGGATGCTTGGTTGCTTTGTCTTCCAAGGAATGCTAAAACCCATGCCAGGTTCACGAAGAAAAACTCATGCAGCACTAAATGACAAAGGTTCTGAAATGGCAGCTAAGTCTTCTTTGAAGGAAGGTGGTGCGGAGACTAACAGGGCTGAATAGTATCTTCTCAACAAGTTGTTGCTGGTGGCTCCGTCTCATTATCATCACAAACTCATCTCTGAGGGTAACAGGATGAAACAAAGCAGAGGGTCATGGAGTTCCAGAGAAGGCCATGAGTAGCTGTATTGTGAGTGATTTCTTTGAAACTGGCACATGGCATTTTTCATTTCTGTTATCTGTGCACTTAATTAACCAAGGCTTGTAGCCTTCATATTTGATTCGGGTTAATTATCTTCTAAGATGTCTTCTTCAAAACAATAAAATTGAAAAGAGCTAACAGGTCACAAATGGGGAGAGAGTCAAGAATATCCTTGCACAGAGTTTGAGGGACTTCCCCCCCCCCAGCCAAATAGGACTGGATCTGGACCAGGTTCAAGAGGAGGTGGCTGTTTGCCTTGTAATATAGTATTTTTAATCTCTTATTTCCGCCCGAGTTGAGGAGACATCTCCTTTTCCTAGCAAAGTGCTTCTCAATGGGCTGCCTGAGAGTCCTTTAGGGGCTTCACTGGCACACCATAAGTTGCCACCATCTGCCTGGTGCTGTGCCATCCTCCCCATGCACTGGCATTCTAGGGCTCCCCAAGACTATGCCAATGCACTGATGGGGTTCCCCCAAGACTCTGATCAGAAGCGTAAAGGGCTCCAGAAACTGAAAAGTTTGAGAACTGCTGGTCTAGCACATTTCGTCAATTAGGGTGGTACTGATATTATTATTATTATTATTATTATTATTATTATTATTATTATTATTTTATACCCCGCCTTTTTGCAGAACGGGCACACAAGGCGGCTTACAATTTAAAAGTGCAACATGAAAAACAAGTAAAAACAATTTACAATAATTAAAAAAATCTAAAAACAAACCCACCCCGTGGATTTTCATATAAAAAGCAAGAAGCAAGAACGCCAGCCAGCCTGTCAACAATTAAAAGCTTTTTGAAATAAAAAGGTCTTCAGTTCACGCCTAAACGTTAACAACGAGGGAGCAATTCTCAGTTCTAAGGGGAGGGTATTCCACAGTTCGGGGGCCACCACCGAGAAGGCCCTCTTCCTGGCCGCTGCCCCTCTCACATCACTTAGTGGCGGCACAGTCAAAAGGGCCCCCCCAGATTATGTAAGAGCACGGGCAGGATTGTAGGGAAGGAGGCAGTCCCTCAAATACCCAGACCTGAGCCGTAAAGGGCTTTAAAAGTCAAAACTAGCACCTTGAATTGGGCCCGGAACAGAACCGGCAGCCAGTGTAGCCGCTGGAGCAACGGCTCGACAGAGTCAATAGATAGAATGAATATTCTGATAATGTAGTCTTCTTGAATTTCTTTGCTCAAGTTTTTGGGTGTGATGGCGGGGTGGGGGGGCTTGAAATGAACGTCTCCAACTCCACCAACAGCATTCAAGACTCCTTTAAGCGGAATAATTTTATGGTCCTTGACTCAGGAAGTCGCCTTGAACTTTGGTTGTGGGGATAAAAGTGCAGACAAAGGATCCTTGCAGGAAGACAAGCCTAGTTTGCATTCAGAAATGTAAAGCTGGCTCTGCAGGCCCACTTTCTTGTGATACGCATTACCTTTGCTCAAAGGTGTGTTTTTTTCTCTCCTACTTTCACTTATCTAATGAGCAGTACATTTCAAGAGGAAGAGAGAAGGAGCGAGCAAGTAAGAGGGATTTTTTTTTTTAATTTCGTTTTTTTTCTCCCTCCAAAAGCCCTTCCAGTGGCTGCCTCAGAAACTTAATTCAATTTCTTCGGCTAGCTCATATCACTGGTGCTAAATGCAGGAGAGCATAAGAGGCCGGGTAGTGATTGACAAAGAAATTTAGGGACACAACTGCCCTCTTTAAGCAAGGATGGGGCCAGATGATCAGAGCAATCCCAGGCTGAGCGACATATTTGAAGAGCAACGCGGCAGCCAGCCGCAGAGGAAGGAGACGCGTGTGTGAATTGTGGAACCTGTTGGGCTGTGGAAAGGGAGACGGCAGAAAATGCCACCTGTATCTGTAATGGTAATTATCCCCCAGAAAGGTCAGCTCCCATTCTCAGTGAAGTGTACAGCACATTTCAAACGGAAAGAATATGTCAGAGATAGCTGAGCAATTATCATAATAATGCGTTACATTTGGTACTTGTCATTCCCAAGCTCTTTGCAAGTCAGAAGTGGAGAAGAGTACCACCTTCTTCCTGAAATGCATGCAGTCAGCCCTGGCTCAAGTCCTATGGAACTGCGGGGGGGGGGGGGGAATGCAGCTGAATCTTAGGGCTGACCAACAAATACAGAAAAAGCACACAGCATAGTCCTTTCAGGGCTGCACCATCCATCAATGCCAGTGGAGAAATCACCAGATTGTATTTTCCTCCTTATCAAAAGCTCCTTACTCTAACATATCCAGCAGAGTGGTTCTAAGCTAGCTTCCTCCTTTTAATTAATGTTTTATAAAAACATTTTGCACTGCTTCTCTCCCACAGGACTCAAAGCAGCTCAAAAAGAGAACAGTGAAGCAGCTCAAGTCCAAAGGACTACAAAGCAAACATCACAAATCCAATTCAAGCAACGATTCAGCTGCAGAGCCCACTGTCTAGAGAGGCACTCAGCAGCACAAGCTCTTTTTAAGAGCCAGGTTCTCGCCATACATCTAACAGCATACGTAGGTGTCAGCTTGTCTGGCATCTATAGGGGAAGCCATGTGGTGTGGGGCTCTTGCAAGCTGGCTTCGTAGTTCCAGCATCTGTGCATTAAAGTATATGGCAATGTGGACAAATGGTGACTTCATCCTACAGGACAACAAAGGAAAAAAAATGGTGCCCTAAGGAAGCAGCACCCTGGGAGGACAAAAGGCCACATGAAGATCTGAGACAACAGCAAAGTGAACTGCACAGGATGTGCTGCTTTCAGAGTGAATTAGGAAATATTTATGGCAGCTTTGTCCAAAGCAGCATCAAAACATCACAAATGTGTTTACAACAAATGCAAATATCACTGAAAAGGGAACACACTTTTTGACACTCTCATGAAACCAAAAGAGTCTCAGAAGTTGCTTTGATGGCACGAGAACAATTGCTGGAACCTGCAAACTTCAGTGGCTGCTGGTGATGAGTACAAATCGCACAGCCAAATTATGGAACTTGCAGACTCTTCAAGCACACCTTCACTTTCAGGCAGACTTCTGATACTAAGGCCAATTAATAAGAGAAACTAGTTCTCTGAAGAGCTCACATCAGACCGCCCTGGGAACATTAGCCAAAATTGCAATGAATTACAGTGAACTAAGGTGACCTTAATAAACTACAGAGCACCTCAAATGCTCTCACTATCTAATCATCCAGCAGCCATAAAGGAGAAAAGCTTCACTTGAAGCATTTGTCAAGGCAGTGAATCCCAGCCCTTATTTTACTTGTGCAGTAAAGCAGCTCAAACCTTATTTTATCCAAGATACTTTCAAGGTCATGGAGAAATGAGATTCTTTCTCTGCCACCATTTGTCCACTTTCTTGTCCTTCTCAACCTCAGTCCTTACTAGATTCCCAATGGCTGAAATGTTCATACTCTTCTTGCAAAAGTGATTCAGCTTGGTTCCCCCCCCCCCCCAAAAAAAATGAATGCTTTAATACCAAAACATGGGTGCTACAGCCTACAAGTTTGAGTATATATGCCAATAGGGAATATATATCCAGTGTGCCCTGCTTCTTGAATTCCCCAAGATATCTGGTTGGCCAATGTGGGAAGCTGAATGCTGGATTAGATGGGCTTTGTGAGATTCTCCTAATATTATGCACAGATCACTCAAGCCAATATCTCTCCCAGAAGCCATCAGTGCAGCACTTGTATATATAAGTGGAGGCAAATCAGCAAGTACTCCTGCAACTAATTAAATCAGTTACCGCACATCAGGTCTCCAGTGAAATGCCCTGTATACCCCTAAAAGCTTCCAGACTTGAGCAGACCACTTTCACTGTCTCTGTCCAAGGTGCAACATTTTCCCTCCCTCTCTCAGTTGCACATCTGTCCTTCCTTTTGTTGGGCATGCTGAGTGTATTTCCCTTCCCTCAATTTGTGACGGCTTTTCCATTAAAAACACCCAAGAGAGAGCTTTGGTTATCCAGAAACTAACCACTAACAATCAACTCCTATGAACCATCGAGGTCCTTTTCGAGTCACCACTCTGATTAATTCGTAAAATACTCTCCCTTACAAAGGAATGGTTACCCAGTCATGCCACCATGTGTTTGTAGCTCAACTCAGAGCCCAATCCTATCCAATTTTCCAGGGCCGGTGCAGTTATATCAATGGGGTGTGCACTGCATCCTGCAGTCACAGTCACATAGGCCTCCTCAAGGTAAGGGAGCATTTGTTCCCATATCTCAGGGCTGCATTGCGGCTGCACTAGAGCTGGAAAGTTGGGTAGGATTGGGCCCTCACTGTCTTATGACTAGATGTTAAAACATTTAGCTGACTGAGTGATGGTAGTTTCATCTGCTACTGTGAGTTAAAAGAACAGCAATACTCACTTCCTAAACTTCTTTTTTGGTCTTCTCTAAAATGTCTAAGCCAGAGGGCACTATACTGAGCATAATAGGAGGAACTAAAGATAGATCAGTGGGGCCCAGGTTTTAGTGAGAAAATCAGCAGTCTGAAATGGCTTCTATAATTACTATTCTCAGCAGCATCAATGCTATTCACGTTTATTGCTCACATTAATCACAGAATGCAAGTCATCTGTATAGATCACTCAGTTACAAACTCATCTGGAACTTTTGTTGTTGTTGCTTTTGTCTAAGTTAGAACATACTAAACTCATTTTGAATTTGACCTCTTGGATCTACTTCACATCCATGGACATCCATTTTCAAACCCACTTGACAAAAAACCCCTGTGTTTAATTGCAAAGGGCTCCATGGAAATATCTATTAACTCATGTTAAAATTCTAGTAAACTGTAGATAAAGTAGAGAGGGTGATACCTGCAGTCATAATAAACAGGTTTTGGTGGATGGCAGCATATCTGAAATGAACTACTGCAGTACACAATTACTTGGGAGCAGGTGCAATAGAATACAATGGATTTTCTTCTGCGTAAACATGCATAAGATTGCACTAGAATTCTCATACACCAAATACTAATTGTTAAATATTAAATGCATTAACTGCTGCTGAAACAGAGACACCTGCGTTGGCTCGGTCATGTCATGAGAATGGATGATGGCCGGATCCCAAAGGATCTCCTCTATGGAGAACTCGTGCAAGGAAAGCGCCCTACAGGTAGACCACAGCTGCAATACAAGGACATCTGCAAGAGGGATCTGAAGGCCTTAGACCTCAACAAGTGGGAAACCCTGGCCTCTGAGCAGCCCGCTTGGAGGCAGGCTGTGCAGCATGGCCTTTCCCAGTTTGAAGAGACACTTGGCCAACAGACTGAGGCAAAGAGGCAAAGAAGGTAGGCCCATAGCCAGAGAGACAGACCAGGGACAGACTGCACTTGCTCCCAGTGTGGAAGGGATTGTCACTCCCGAATTGGCCTTTTCAGCCACACTAGATGCTGTTCCAGAACCACCTTTCAGAGCGCGATACCATAGTCTTTTGAGACTGAAGGTTGCCAACAACAACAAGATGCATTAAATGGCTACTGTTGTCATACAATTGGGTGCAAAAGGGAGCCTTCCAGGTTTCCAGCAATGTTTCAGGAGGATGAGGGGAACTGCACTGAATAGTTAACATCCCATTCTGGAAAGGAAAATGTCGAGGAGCAGGTTGGTTTCAATTCTTATGTCAGTCCTGCAGTGGCACGGTTAGGCATATGACATGGGTGAAGGACCCCAGAGTGACTGCTCTTTAAATACAATATCTGTCTTCATCGTCAGTAAGCCAAAACACCCTCCAACACATCAGACTTTAAGGAGGAAGGTCTTCTGGTTCAGTAGGTTAGATGTCCCACTAGCGTTGATCTCCATTATTATTATTATTTAAAAAAAAATCAGCAGCAATTGTCACCCTCATCATCTTTCTAAATGTTAACTAACTCATTTCTCTGTTGGACAGGAACTGGAGAATTTTAAAATGCAGCAGTTTAATGAACTCTCCTTTGGTTGAAGTGCCAAGTGAATTATCATGTGAAAAGGATATATATCTTGCTAGAATTATGAGCCATAACATCAGAAATTGAGAGGATTTATGAGTGGGCCACCTCATTATGAAAATCCAAAGCTGTCCATAATACGTACAATGCTGGCATACAGCTTCGAAGGCCACGAGAGGGACCGATTGGCCCAAGACACTAAGTGAATGAAAAAAAGCTGCTCAGAGATATTCTTTATTCCAGTTGCATACTGAAACTTAGGGCCCAGTCCTATCCAATTTTCCAGCACTGATGCAGCTGCAATGAAGCCACGAGGTGAGGGAACATCGGTCCATTTAGCCCAATATTGTCTGCACAGAACAACAGTGGCTCTCCAGGGTTTTAGGTTAGGTTCTTTCCCAGCCCTGGACATAACAGGGATCGGTCAAGGACACAAAATATCTACCACTGAGTTATGGCTCTTCTCCCTGTCCTACAGCATAGCCCAGACACTGGATACATGGAATATTTTTGTTCACCTAAGAGCAGCCCTGGAGTATCAGAGCAAACACCCATCAAGTCCAGCATTCTGTTTCTCATAGCGACCACAGACACCACTTGAAATCTCATGTGCAGGACAAGAAGACACAGTAACCCTCTCACATGTTTCTCCCCATCAACTGATATTCAGTGGTAGACTGACTGCATCTGAAGGTGGAAGTTCCTTTTAAACATAATGACTACAGCTGTTAATAGAGCTGTCATCCATTAGAGCAACAGCCACTGCTTGGCTCTTATTGCCTATATTTTAGTTTTATTTGTATTTTATGGTTTTTAATGTACTATCTTTTATGTATTTTAATTGTTGTTAGCTGCCTTGGGTACCCTTTGAGGAGAAAGGCGGGGTACAAATTGAATGAATGAATGAATGAATGAATGAATGAATGAATGAATGCACCTAATTCTCCCTTTAAAGCCATCAAAGCTAGTGTCCAATCACCATAATATCTGGGGGCAGTGAATCTGAGTCTGGTCTCAAGTTCAGAGTCGCTCATGATCCTGATATTTGAGGGATGCTAGGCAGGGGTTGGGACTGTGCATCACCCCCAAGTTCTGGATAAAGAAGAACTGCAAGAAAACCTGCCAGGAAGGAAGGAATTTTCTTACAGTAGGGCAAAGTGGACCATACTCTGTAGCTTCCTTGGTCCCCTTAAGAAACATCCAGCTTAAGCTTCTTTGGGCTGGACTCTGCATGTCACTATCACAATGAGGTACCACTTTTACCCCTCCTTCACTTTGGTCTCGTCCTGTTTCCCTTTCTTTCCTTAAAGTTATTCCATCCCCCTCCCTGTAAATATGGATCTAACAATACTCAAAAAGTATTGAGAGTTCATGACAGGCTGTGCTGAAATATAAAGCAAATCAGTCAACCCAGTGTAATAAAAAGATTGGTGGAATAAGCCAAGTAGGTTGTGTTTCCTAGCTGGAGCATTTGGGGGATCTGAGACTCACCCAGGCTGCCTGCCATGTTGCATCAACTCTGGGTAACCTTTCATTTCACAGATGTCCCAGGAGCAACCATTCGTTATGCAGGTGCATTTTAATTGGCCTTCTGACAACATTCCCTGGCACAGCAAGCATTAACTATCAGGAATGCTTGGCAGATTCAGAAGCTCAATCGGCCTGCCTCGCCATCCGAGGGTGGCACATGTCAGCGTGCCGGCAATTGGTGTCATTAACGATAATCCTGCGTGTGATTTTCCCAATAGGAGGGAGAACGAAAGGGCAGGGAGCTGATGCTTAAGAAGAAAAAGAATGTCTTTTTCTTCTTCTTTTTATAATCAGATTTTTTGAAACGGGCAAAGTTGGATTTTTTTGTCCCCCTGTAAGTTGCTACCAGACAGAGCAACTCAGAGAAACCATAGGTCATGCCCTGAACTGGAAATGAACCCACTAACTCTCACATCTCATAAAAGATGGGCTGTGGTGCCATGACAAAGCACATCTTTTGCATGAGGAAGGTCCCCAGTTCAATCCCCGACATCCAGGACTAGTCTTTCTGGGGCCTGATGCTGTGGCACTTACATAGTGGTATGCGAGCCTCTGCTTCTTCAATTTCTTGAATTACTAAAGGAACAAGGAGGAAGAGCAAATGAGGAAGTATGGAGGAGAGGAGATGCTGTAAGTCCACCCCTCTCACGTTTGCCATGTGTCCTCTTCCTTTTCCAATTCGGGGTGCAGAAAGAAGAGCAATATCAGCGGAGGTGAGTGGGAACACAGAGGTGGGCACCTCCCGACAGCCTGCTGTCTGAAGCAACATCTTCCTTCTGCCCCCAAACCTTTTTCGTTTAAAAGGATGTCAAGTAGTAACACTGGCAGGAAACCTCTGCCAGAGAGTTTTTTTCTTACTGCTGGAAGCCAGAGTGGGTTGACCACATCAATTACATTACATTGGCATCCTTCAGTCTGGGAAGACTATGGTATCGCGCTCTGAAAAGTGGTTCTGGAACAGAGTGTCCTCTCCAGTGCGCAAAGCCTGGGTAAAGTAGATATGGAAGATAAACTGTTTCCCATGCAGCAAATCCCCCCTCTCCACGTCACTGGAATGGTCCAATGGAAAGGCAGAGGCCAATACAGTGGGTTCCAGCGGCGTTGCAGGAGTTGCCAGAACGTGACTGTGTTCAGCCATGAACTGCCTCAGGGACTCCGGCTCCGGATTTTGCCTCGAGGTTGGCTCCTGAAGCCTTTTCTATAACTGCATGTAGCCACGAGGCAGTGGAGGTTTGGGATCAGAGTTTTCCTTCTCTCAGATGAGCTGCCTTCCCAGGCTAACGAGTCCCATCTACCCGGTGGCTGTTTAGTCGCCTCTTAGGACAAGTACAGCCAAACTGAGGGCATATTCTTATCCAGATCAATAGTCTGCAAGTATAAGCCAGATTTTTTTTCTATTCATAAGTTACTCTTTGGGTGTTCTCTGCTTCTTAATAGCACTGGATGTTCTCTTGGGAATTTAGAGCTGGCAAAGAAACTGCCCAGGAAGTCACCAATGCTGAGTACTGGTGCCATTTAATTTCATTTGCAGCTTTATAGGAAACCCAGAGACTTCCTGCTCAAAGGAAACATGAAAAGAATTTCAAGGATAGCAATATTTCTCAGGGAGCGCTGGTATAGGCCTAGATGCCCAGTGAAACACATTACTAAGCTCTGAGGACCACTGAGTCCTAATGAGTCTATTTCTTCCATTCCTTGAATTAGAAAAGGAACAAGGAAGAAGAGCAAATGGAGAGCTCCATTAAGAGCTATCTATGGTACTTTGGTTCCTGCACTTGAAAGACTGGCATTCATCTCCATGGTCCATTTCTTCAGGATCATCACATTCACATTAACTGAACCAAGATACTGAGTTTGCCATCTCAAGATGGTTTAATGTAGATCAGTGGTACCCAAATTTTTTAGAGACCATAGGATGTTGCTTGATTTATAGGCTGTCGCCTGATCGGACATATTTCTGGAGGAAAAATCCATCACGGATTGTAAGCCATGATGTGTATGCGCAACCTCCTGATTTTAGAAATGGGCTATGTCAGAATGCCAGATGCAAGGGAGGGCACCAGGATGCAGGTCTCTCGTTATCTGGTGTGCTCCCTGGGGCATTTGGTGGGCCACTGTGAGATACAGGACTAGATGGGCCTATGGCCTGATCCAGAGGGGCTGTTCTTATGTTCTTATAAATGCCCAGGGTTGTGGCTATAATGGTGACTGTGCAGCAGTGCCCCCCTCCCCCGCCTGGAGCAGCTTGTTTAACCCTTGATGCACATTGTCTAATCTGCCTGGTCAGTTTTGTGAACCACCAAAAATTCAATCACAACTCACTGATGGGACCCACAGTTTGGGAACCATTGATCTAGATAATTATCTCAGTTTATGCAGAAAAAGAATCCACTGTTTTAGTCATATCTTCTTCTGAAATACAGGGCTATATTGTTGTTTTTGCATCTTTTTAGATTGTGAGCCCTATTGGGACAGGAAGCCATTAGTTATTTGATTTTTCTCTTTAAACCACTTTGTGAACTTTTTGTTGAAAAGCGGTATATAAATACTATTAATAATAATTAATAATAAATATATATTCCCAAGAGTTAGGTGGTAAAAGAGGTGTATTGAAAACTGACAAAACATAAGTTGCTTTATTGTTCCTCAAGCTGTAATCCTGTCTTCGCAGGACACTATTAAAATAATTTCTCAGCAGCTACAGAGAAACAAAGCTCTATCAAGGTCATCTGCTCTTTTGACTGTTACAGCACAAATGTCTTTTCAATTAGTGGTGTTACGCCAGGTAAATCAGTGCAACTGGAGAACTGTGTCCACTTGCTTTTGAACAATCTGTTGTTTATTTGCAAATACTGAATGCCATCGCCATGGGGTTTCGGTGGTCCCATTCACATGCACACGCACCTGGGACGAAGGGAGCTGATTAGGTGGAATTCATGCCACTGACTCTGGCCATGCAGATGGAAAATTCACACACACACGCTCTTCAGGGAAAGCAGCTCTCACACTGTGACTGTGCCAGCAGGGAGAGGACATTGTGGGCCTATGACAGCCTGTATCAAGTAGCAGTGGAAGCAGGCAGTCGTCAGGTGATTTACAACCCAGTCCTGAGCTGCATGGTGTGCAGGGCGACCGTGACAACCTGAGCACAACTGGGCAGCCGCCTGTGGTTCCTTGGGAGAAAGGGACATGCTAACTCTGTGACAGCTCTTTAGCCGGTGCAAAATCAAGAGGCCTCATGGCCCGACACGGGGCTCTGGATCCAGCAGAGTCCAGCTCTACCGGTCCCGCCCCCTCCTGCCCTGCTCCCTCCCCCTTCCACACCTTCTCCCCACTCTCCACCCACCCCGGAATGTCGTCTCCCCCCACACCCCAACTTACCTCTCCACCGCCAGGTGCTTTGCATGGAGAAAGTGGCAGCGGATCGCTGGTCTCTAACCAGCGCTGATCCAGCACGGGCTCACCCTGGCCAGCTTTGGCACTGGCCAGCGCTAACTCCCACAAACTTGCCTTATGGCACATTTGTGGCAGTGCATGCCAGCAGTGAGCCAGCGCACACTGCATAGGATTGGGCCCTCAATCAAATTTCCTTTGCAAAATAATGAGTGGATTTAATTACGTAATCTTGCTCAGTGTTTATAACAATATTTGCCATAGTTTCTCACGCCCCACTTCCCGGAGGAATCAAACATTTTCGGGTCAGCCAGTTTCCTTGTGAGAAGAGAGAACGGGTGAATTACGATGCTTTCTGTAATCTGTTTATTTACCAGTACATCAGTTGAGCGTGGGGAGGGGGGAGAGATTCAGTTAGGCAGTACTAGTTCCAGAAACAATCCCCTAAAGCAACTTGCTTCTGAACTGCAAAAACTCAGCTGTGTTTCATCAACTCAATACAAAAACTGCCTCTTTGTTCTCTCTTGATGCCAAGTACCAAGGCAGAACACTGCCCTCGGCCCACACACTGCCAGGTGAGTGCCACCTGCATTCCAAGTACAGCCCGTCTGCCCATTAATCAGCATTCACAGGCAGGCCACTAAGCAAGACACCCTAGAACTCACCAGTACTTCTGTAATTTCCTGAATGTTTCATATACAGTCAGAGCCTTGTACAAAAGATTCTTCTTGCTATCCATATTACAAAGGGGGGGGGGTAGACTGATCACAAAAGCTCACAGTCCGTCTAAGAGCACTCAAAAAGATGGGTGCTGGACTAAAATAGTCTCTTCAAGTGTTCAGGCTGCCTGCCGCGTGTCACACTATAAGCTTGCACACTTATGGCATTCAGTAAAAGAAAGAAATATTTCCATTTGTCCCGAGCAGTAAGAACCTAAGGGCACAATCCAGGGGTGCCCGTGGGCCACCACAAGTCCCTTGCACCAGCCCAATGTCGTCACAAAAGTGTCAAAAAGCACTTTTGCACTGGCATAAGGAGAGTTGCGTCGGCTGAGCTCAGCCGGTGCAGGGGTGGGGGGAGGATGGGGAGGAGGGGGGAGGGAAGCATTTCGGGGCAGCGGGAGGATGGGCAGTGAGTGTTCCCAGGGGCAGGTGGGGAGCGGGAGGTGGGGCCAGGATCTGGCACTTTTACCACATCCTAACCCCATTCCCGGGCAGCCCAGGGCAGTCCTGGGTTGCTTGGATTTGCGCCACCTCCTAAGGTGGCGCAGATCTGAGTAGCTCCTCAAGTAGGGGAGAAGTTTCCCCTTGCCCATGGCTGAGCCTCCGGCTGCCTGAAACTTGTGCTGGATACAGCGCAGGCCCTTATGAATCTTCTGTGGATATGGGACACACACACACACACCTGTATGCCCTTTTCATTGTTCTTCACAAGACTTTGTTTCCAGATCTTTTCACCATTTGTCATAAGATTTTGTTACCAGATCCCTTCCCATCTTTGCTTCCTGCCTCTGAAGCCATTCTAGTTTCTCAGTATCACATAACCAGTGGATATAGGATAGCAGCTGTGACTGTGACATATGAGCTGGATGTCCTCAGTGCAAATTTCGGTCTCACAATGGCCTTATTGGGTCATCTTATGTAAATTCGCACGACTTAGTGCACCAATTTAAGGTCTGTTGTTGAATGTGCAGAAATGCCCTAATAGATTTAATTAGGGGAACATGTTTTCTCATGTTCTGCCAACATTTTTCTTTTGCTAATTGAAATTTAAGCCTGTTTGCTAATGGCCCCAGAAAAATATGTCACTCTAGCTCTGCACTAAGAGCATCAAATGGTGGCTTCCGATTTTCTGTGTTTCAAATGAACAAAATCGGAACCATGAACATTTTTAATGAGCATTCAGGCACCTGCATGCATTCCACTTAACTTCAGGTCCATGATAGTTGTAGGAGAGAAGACAAACCACTTAGCCTACCACTTATTGTGGTTGAAAGCAAAGTTGTCATACCACAGGGACCTGCCAGACACAAAGTGTGCACCTTACAGCTGCAGATCAAACATAGGCAGGTGGGTCTATTTCAGAGGCTCATCCTTTGTGGAGTGAACACAGACATAATCAGCAGTGTCCTGTTGGCTACCCTTTCACAAAAGACAACATCCTGTAGATACAGCTCTCCGGTGTATGAAGGATGCCAAAAGCAAAATAGCCAAAGGCAAGTTAATGACAGAATTCCCCTTCTAAAACAAAACCTTGAGGTTACAAAAAGCCTATGAATCTGAAACATGGGAAACAGCCTGGAAGATTTCAGGCACAGAGTTAGCCAGGACACATTTTGCTAGCTGAGCTAACAAATGAAGTATGGCAGTAACACACCTCTCGTCATGCTAGGCAAGGGTTGTGTGGAAAGAGGACTTGTACCCTCCACCCACCCACCCCCCCAAAAAAAGATGCACTATGCATCCATAGGATCCTCTTCAAGGAGGATGGGGGTTGGCTATCAGAGATGGAAGGTATCAGATATTGTACCCCATTGTACGAATGTCTCCAAGTGTCAAACTTCAGTTTTACCCTTGAGATTGCAAAGGCACACCCATCCATTTATACAGGAGGGAGTGCACTAGGGCTAAGGCCCCTATTATCTCAGCCACTGACAACCAAACCTGGTTTTATCTGCACAGACACTTACTTCATGGCTTCTCTTTCTAGCTCCCATTGGAAGAATGCTTGGAAATGGCTTACCAATATATACCCTGCCAGATTCTACCCAAATGGAACTTGTGGTGTGAGGGATGCCTACACACTATAATTTTCTAAGAGTCCTTCCTGCTTCCAGAATCTTTTACTGTCAGGCAGAATCCTTGCTCAACCTCTGACAAGACTTTGTGACCCACTATCATCTGAATTAGGCTATTCCAACCCAAGACTCATACTGGTTTGTAAGGGCAAGCAAAAATCTAGATGGGAATGTAGTCACTTTGTTGGTAGCAGTATGCAGAGTGGAAACCTGACCACTGAACCCTACATCTATTAAGGCATGCAATCCTATACACACTTACCTGGGAGTACATTCCATTGTACTCAGCGAGGCTTACTTCTAAGCAGAGCAGAGGCTTACTTCAGTCTTGCAGGGGATTGAACTGTGAGTGTATTCTGCATTCTGACTCTCAGGATCCAATCCTATCCAACTGCCCAGCACCTATGCAGCTGCAATGCAGCCCTCAAGGGAAGGGAACACATGATGCTTTATCTTAAAGGGGCCTGAATGACTCCCCATCCCCCAGAATGCAGCACACACCCTATTGGCACAGCTGCATTGGAGCTGGAAAGTTGGATGGGATTGGGCCCTCATTCCTAAATCTGCTAACTACCACATCGCTTACAAAGAGTCTTTCTAGGAAAGAGAAGGCACTGGGAAAATCCATATACCTGCTGTACAGGCAGAAGCCTGCCCACCAAAGGCCCCAAATTACTTTCCCTATATGCCTGGGAAAAATCCTGTCATTCTTGGAATTGGGAGAGTTACAAAGCTTTACCTGTACACTGAAATCACAGCAACTAGAGCACTGACAAAAAATCTAGCTGAATTATCTTATCTGAAGAAAATCTAGTTGAAGAAAGAGAGAGGAAAAAAAAAGCTAAAGTTGTCACCCCAGGAAAATGAGATGCTGATTTCTTTTCAATTGTGTTAAAAGTGATAAATAAATGTCCTAATAACAAACAATAAAGAGGAAGGGGGGCAAGCATCTTGCGGTATGAATGCATTATAAGATTTGACATACAGAATGAAATTAATTTAGAAGTCTAAAATGGTCCTGGAAAGAAAACCAGGGTTGTGTGCATATATTTTTTTCCATTACATCCGTTGATACCAGCCTGGCCCTCGAGACAGGAGGGAACAGTTTATTTCTGCTAAGGGCAGGTATTCTGCTTTGAAACTGAAGCAATTTAAGTGGCAATCCATGCAATAAAAGTACACCCACAGCAGGGATTGGACCAGCCTTTCCATTAGGTGGGCTGGGCAATTGCTTACAGGACGAGATTTGGGAGGGGAGTGAAAGCATTCTAATACTTACTGTCATTCTGCTAGCCTTTAAAGTACATAGCAGCTAAAAACAAGTGCTGAAAGTTCAAGCCTCAGGTCTGCCATGAACTCACTATGCGGCCTTAGAGATACCACTGAGGTAGGTAATAATGTTTAACATTTGTATAGCTCTTTTTGACTATGCAAAACACTCTACACCAGTGGTTCTCAAACTGGTGGGTCACAACCCACCAGTTCATGTAACATTACCCTGTCCCTTTAAGGGACGGGGGAAGGGGAGGCAGGTAGCAACACGAACCCCAGGATAGCGTTGCTAAGGGTGGCAAGGGGGTGCTTTGCACTTACTTCAAGAAGGCAGGGTTGCAGCAGGCTGCAGGAGGTGCAGGGAGCCCTGCGCAGCCCTGTGCAGCGCTCCCCGAGACTTGGAACATTCGCTAAAAGCGGGCGCAAAGTACTTCCGTTTTGCAGGAGGTGCTTTGCGCCCGCTTTTAGTGAACGATCCAAGCCTCGGGGAGCGCTGTGCAGGGCTCCCCGTATCTCCTGCAGCCTGCTGCAGCCCGGCACAGCCTCCCCAGACCTCCAGAAGGGATCCCCTGACACCATCACCCCAGGCATGGTATCTGGGACGACTGATCCCCAGCCCCCTTATAGCTAAGCCACGGATCCAGATATATCTATGATGTCCCAGAATGCTTAAAGTCGCTAAGACATCCTGCTGCAGTAGCCGTTATCTTCGTAAACCTAAGAATGCTGAAAGTTGGAAAGCTTTGAAAGCAGCAAACTTTGTCTGCTCTTGCATCTCTTATTTTATTTTTATGTATTTTTTCTACTCATCTCCCAGAATGTTCAAGCCCACAGATTCTCCGAGCAATCATTCCTCGGAAGCATCTGCTAGTGGACATTTGGCTTGACTCAGTAGAGTAGTAGTTCTCTGTCTGTAGAGAGCACTTTCCATGTTGCCCCATCTGCTGAAGAACCCCTGCATGACTGCAAGCCTGGAAGTTCTGTCTGTTTCTTACAACTCCGTAACTTCCACCAATCACATCTCTATTTCATTCAAAAATTAGTTGTCAGTAAGGAATTAAATTCTTCCATGTTCCATTCCAAGATAGTGCATTTCATTGCATATCTTATGCAATTCTGGTATAGTGGCTTTTTTTTTTTTTTAAATGCTTGCTTTACTTCCTTCCCAGAAGCAGCTTGGAACAAGCAGAACTAGATAATTAGTTCTGTGCAATTGCTGGACGTTAGCAGTGAGAATCTGCAAAATGCAAAATATGTTCCTGTCCCAGAGGCCTTGAACCCTGAGCTGCCTGGATTTACTCCAACTTAACCGTGGGAGGAAAAAACAAATGAACAAACACACACACTCAGCCACACATTTTAGAGACATCACCAATTATTTTCCTGTTTGCAGCAATTATCCACCTGTAATTTTAGAAGAAAGAGCTGCATTGCTGTATTTTGTCGCAGAGTATGTATCAGATAGATATTCCAAATTTCAGTGTTGTGGATACAAGATAATTTAACTATCTCCCTTTGTTTAAACGATAATTTTATTTCTCTAGTGTACGGCATCAAATTCTACAAGCAGAGTTTAAAGTTACTCACAGCATTTTACCTTTAGTGCTAATTTTCAATGCTCTATCATGGCTTAATTGCTACTGCTTACACAACATGGCATTATACCATAGGAACTAAGTTAATGAGCAAAAATGTCGTTAAAAAATAAAGGAATGAAAAGGGGCAATGGGGGTGAAGAAGCAACAGGAAAGGGACTAGGTTTTCAAAGGGACTAGGACTAGGTTTCCACTGCCCTTTTCCCAGTGATTTCCCTACTCAAGCATCTTTTTCTTCTCCACAGAGGATTTTACATAGTAGTAGTGTTGGTTGCTGCTGCTTCTGTTGCTGCTACCCAGCTCCTTCATTGTTTTCTGCAACTTGGATTCAGGATCCACATAAATCAGCATTTCTCAACCAGTGGTTTGTGAACCACCAACAGTATGTGAGATGGTGTCCAGCGGTACACATGGCACCCCTGGACACCCGCTGCCCAGCAGCAAGACGTGATACACCAAACAATGGTAGATTGTTGGAGGCAGGAGGTCTGGCTCAGTTGGTAGAACTGCCGCCTTGTATGCCTGAAGATCTGAGGCTGCCAGTTCGAAACAACCAGAAGTACCCGAGAACTGATGACACGCTGATATACTGATAAGCTGACCCTCGGTGGCAGAGAGGAGTTGCCATCAAGTGGAGCATGGGAGGCGAAGGGCCAGAGAGAGACCAGACCAGGAAGGAATCCAACTGGAAAGAGGAGTTCTATGAAAGACTAGAACTATTCAATTGTAAAAATCCCTACGGGGGTTTAGAACAGCCTGCCTATGTAAACCGCCTTGGATTAAAGTTCGAGGAGAAATCTGACAACCAAAGAAAGGCGGTATATAAATACCTGTATAAATAAATAGATGGCTCAGCTTGGCTAGAGTGGGCTGAGCTCCAGTGCACTGTTTTCTCACACTTGAAAAAGCCCTTCTGCCTACCCTGAGTCTCCTCGGTTAAGTGCATCTTGTCCTGGTCTTGCAGGCCTCCCAACCTGGAAGTAAGTGACAATGACATCACCACTAGTTACTTCCAGTGGTATGTCTGATGGACCAGCATATGAGAGGTGGTACGCAGTAAGTGGTATGTTGAGAAAAGCTGACAACTCATAGATTTAACAGTGTTATATCCAGCACTTTAGCAGGGCTTAAACACAGGCCTGCAGCAAGGCTAATACAAGGGAAAAGAGGAAAGGGGAGTCAGGAGGCTGGGCTGTGATGATAGTGAACAGGTGCCCCCCCCAAAAAAAAAAAAAAATGTATGCCTCAACCCAGTGCAGCCCACATGCTATAGTATAAGTCACTTTGACATTCAGGCCCCTGCATCTCAAAAGCAGTTTGCTATGTAGCATTTTCTTTCACCTGCCCACTCTAAGCTCTTTAAGAAAAACAAATGTAAAGTTCCACTGGGTGACTGAACTAGTTGAACTTGTAAAGACAAAGAAGACCCTGGCCTCTTACTGCATTGCAGTAGTCTACAATCACATATCTGGTGGCCTGGTTTTGCAGTTCAGTATTGGTCAGTCACCCTCTTTGCCTACAACAAAAGAGCATGAGGTATAATGGGTTCCACAAACCTCTTCAGGGTGTGTGTGTGTGTGTGTGTGTGTGTGTGTGTGTTTTAAGCAGCATTTGGTCTTCAGAAGTTGTCCTAGTTCAAGCGGCCAATGAGGCTCTCTTATCCAACATCCTGTTTCTAGATGCTGATTGGAAGCACACCCCTTCTAGCATTCGATATTTCAGGCATAAGGCATCTGAACATGATGGAACCATGAATAAAGGTTTAACATTGAAATAATGCAGCCCCTCGGCCACTCCAGTAGGCACATAAGAACATATGAAAAGCCTGGCTGGATCAGGCCAAAGGCAGAAAAATCCATCACTGGTTACAAGTCATGACATGTATGTGCAACCTCCTGATTTTAGAAATGGGCTATGTCAGATGCAAGGGAGGGCACCAGGATGCAGCTCTCTTATTATCTGGTGTGCTCCCTGGGGCATTTGGTAAGCCACTGTGAGATACAGGAAGCTGGACTAGATGGGTCTATGGCCTGATCCAACTGGGCTGTTCTTATGTTCTTAAGTTCTTATGCCCATCTAGTCCAGCCTCCTGTCTCTCACAGTGGCCCCCCAGATTCCTTAGGGAGCACACAAGGCAACAGGAGACCTGCATCTTGGTGCCGTCCCTTGCATCTGGCATTCTGAGTTGCAGGATGTAAAGGATGTATTTATGAAGTAGAAAGGTGAGAGGTATTTGTGGTGAGATGGGCTGCTGAAATAGGACTAAGGCTGCAATCCTATGCACACTTTCCTGGGAGTAGGTCCTATGGAATGCAACGGGACTTACTTCTGAGTAGACATACATAGGATTGTGCCCTAAGACTTTCTTCAGGATCACAGAGTTTGTCCTTTACTTGGGGGAAATTTGGAAACCACCTGCTCAAATTCATTTCTGAACATGAGTGGAGGGAACTTAAAAGGTGAGACCTCTAATCATTTTGAAACTTTTACCAGAAGATAAGAAGATGATTAGTTTTGAATTTGAAAAGTACAGTTGGAAGTCATGACGCTGTAACTAAAACAACACTTCCACTGTTCAAAAGCTCAAACAGAGTTTGTGTCACTACTTTGGAAGAACTTTTTAAAAAGTATATATAGTACATGCCTAATTACTCCTGGATTAGCTGGGTGATTCATCAGAACTAATTATGGATGCATAATGAATTTACCAAATCCGCATATATTAGCAAGACCACTTCTATCCAAATCCCCACAACTCAGCCCATGTGTTATTTGTTTTCATCTTGCCTCCCTTCAATCATTTTTTATAAGCTAATTAGCTCAAATTATTTGTATTTGAATAAAGGCCTGAGACACACATAAGGAATGATGAACTCCCAAGTAAGTAAATGAAAATGTATGCAGCCTACATTAATTGTGACGGAAGCTTCATAAAGAATTAATATCTTTCAGCCATCTCCGCTTTCTGTCATAATAATAGGTCTAATCGAGATGAGTGGATAAAGCAAGGCAGAGCCCATAACTAATGCAGCTACACTTGGATTACTAAATGAACATCTTTAGGCAGAGTTCCGGCTTTTGATGTTCTCTTCCATCTATAAGAAAATAAGAACCCTTTTGCTAAGTGCTGCACTGACACACCTGAGTTTCTTCATTCCTTCTCTATAAGAAAATAAGAAGAGTCCTGCAGGATGAAGCCAAAAGCCCATCTAGTCCAGCCTCCTGTATCTCACAGCGGCCCCCCAGATTCCTTAGGGAGCACACAAGACAACAAGAGACATGCATCCTGGTGCCCTCCCTTGCATCTGGCATTCCATACTTCTAAAAGCAAAAGGCTGCATTTATGGCTTGTAGCCTGTAATCGACTTTTCCTCTACAAA
Source organism: Tiliqua scincoides (assembly GCF_035046505.1). Lineage (NCBI taxonomy): Eukaryota > Metazoa > Chordata > Lepidosauria > Squamata > Scincidae > Tiliqua > Tiliqua scincoides. The sequence goes on from NC_089831.1 coordinate 16,269,245, forward strand.
TCTGTCCAATCCCCTTTAAAAGGCATCTAGGCCAGATGCCATCACCATATCCTGTGTCAAGGAGTTCCACAGACTATTTGCACACTGGGTCAAGAAATATTTCCTTCTAACTATCCTGATGCTCAATTTTAGTGGATGGTTCTGGTGTCATGCGAGATGAAAAATAACATCCCCCTATCCAACCCCGGCATAATTTTGTATCATGTCCCTCTTCAGGCACCTTTTTTGCCTAGAAGAGTTCCAAACACTGAAGACTTTCCTCATAAGGGAGGTGCCCCCAGCCCAGGAATCATTTTGGTTGCTCTCTTCTGCAACTTTTCCACTTCCACAATATAAAACCAGGAAGACTGGAGGAAGCGAGCTGTATTCCCTTAAGCCACTGGGTTTCAGACTGTGCACGGGAGAACACACATGGCATTTTAGTACCTTTCATCTTTGTGAGTGTGTCAAGCCTACAGGTAGACCACAGCTGCGATACTAGGACATCTGCAAGAGGGATCTGAAGGCCTTAGGAGTGGACCTCAACAAGTAGGAAACCCTGGCCTCTGAGCGGCCCGCTTGGAGGCAGGCTGTGCAGCATGGCCTTTCCCAGTTTGAAGAGACACTTGGCCAACAGTCTGAGGCAAAGAGGCAAAGAAGGAAGGCCCATAGCCAGGGACACAGACCAGGGACAGACTGCACTTGCTCCCGGTGTGGAAGGGATTGTCACTCCCGAATTGGCCTTTTCAGCCACACTAGACGCTGTTCCAGAACCACCATCCAGAGCGCAATACCATAGTCTTCCGAGACTGAAGGTTGCCAACAACAAGTCTACAATTCATTTGGTACAAAAGGGGGGGGGGGTAAAACCATGCTTTAAGGAAAAGTATATTCATCATAAGGCAGCAGCCAAAACTAACAGTAGGCCTGCATCACAATGCACAGATAACGAACAAACTCTTTTTCTCACACCATTTAAGTTCTCTTTTCCTAAGCAGACACCAAAGTGCATACCAGCTTTCCCACCAATTCATTGTTTTTACTTCTGGCACTTGGTGAGCCTACGGTTTATATCTCTCATACTTTTCAATAGGATTTTGAGCACCATGGTGGGTTTTCCCATTAATTTTAATGATCTCGCTGCCTGGTAATGGAAGCTGTGAGCTAATGATATAAGCTCACTTTTTCCGCAACAATATATTTGACCTAAGTCCAAAAAACAGAGAAGAAATCTGCCTAACCCACCACTTATTTGCAGTGCAGCTGCTCTGGGTCCTCGTTTATCTATGTAGTCATCTGTCTACACCGGCATTTTTCTCCTCTACTCTGCTGCCTTTCAACTTCTCTACAATAAAACATTCTGAAAAGTGAAAATGTATATTTTATTCATTTATTCTATAAAATCCAAGCCTAATGCCTAGGAGGAGAGAATGAAAGAGAAAAGCACAATGTGTGTGTGTGCGTCAGAGAGAGAGAGAAGGGGGAAAAAGTGATTGATTGACTGACATTCTAGGTTACTTTACTATATAGCTCCCGGAGGTGAAAAGACTCAGACTCCGAGACTTGATCGATCTTTTCTTCAAACTCTTTATATATATGCATAGCGTCAGTAAGCAATAAACAGAATGATGAAAGATGTACCCCACAAAATGATCAAAAGATTCACATCTGCCTATGACAGAGAAGACATTAATTCGAAGGCATGGGGTAAACGTGCATGGGGGTGACTGATTGTGGGATGCCAGAGACACGTTTGTTTTCACAGGTGCCGGAAGAGGCTTACTGGCTCCAGTGATTTTCTGCAGTCATTTGGAACAGCAAATGTGTTAACAGCCCAGCGTGTAATTAGCTTGTGGAACTCCTTGCCACAGGGTGTGGTGATGGAATCTGACCTAGGTGCCTTTAAAAGGGTTACAAGCCAGGATGGGTTTTAGAAGTAGGCTACCTTAGAAGGCCAGGTGCAGGGGAATGATCACAGGATACAGATATCTTGTTGCCTTGAGTGCTCCCGGAGGCATCTGGTGGGCCACTGTGAGATACAGGAAGCTGGACTAAATGGGTTCCTGGCCTGATCCAACAGGGTTCTTCTTACATTCCCAATACCAGTTGCTGTCATCTTCACCAGTACTGTCCTCAATCTCCTCTGGGGATGCCATGCAATCCTACTGGCTCTGGCTACTCTTGTGCTTTACTGATGAAGACATTCCATGCTGCATCTCATGGGATGATAACATGGACACTAACTGAAGATCCATGTAGGCTAAAGTGGCAATGGGCACAATCCTAACCACCTTTCCAGCACTGACATAGCTGTGCCAATGTGGTGTGCACTGTATCCTGCAGTGGGAGGTAGTCAAGGGGGACCTCCTCAAGGTAAGGACATGTTTGTTACCTTACCTTGTGGGTAGGTCAGTGCTGGAATATTGGTTAGGATTGCGCCCAATGTTGGTAAATGAAGCCAATGATACTGAGGGCATCGAGGACACCATCACATGGCAGGTTTAATGAGGGCGTGTAGTTAACAATAAGAAATTTGGTGAGCACCCTGGGACAGGCTGATTAGTCAAAGGGGGCCTGTAGCTGATCTCCAGAGGCTACTTAACTCAAGGATGCTGGATGGGATCCCTTTGAGCAGTGTACTGCAGTGTCAGCCTTCAAGACTGATTGGCCTGAGGAGGGGTGATACAGCTCTGAGCTTCTTTGGCTTCTTCAAGAAGTCAGCAGTGATACACTGAGATTGGTGATGGCGACTGGCCTAGACGCCTTTAAAAGGGGATTGGACAAGTTTCTGGAGGAAAAATCCATTATGGGGTACAAGCCATGATGTGTATGTGCAACCTCCTGATTTTAGAAATGGACTATGTCAGAAGGCCAGATTCAAGGGAGGGCACCAGGTTGCAGGTCTCTTGTTATCTGGTGTGCTCCTTGGGGCATTTGGTGGACCGCTGTGAGATACAGGAAGCTGGACTAGATGGGCCTATGGCCTGATCCAGTGGGGCTGTTCTTATGAACTACAATTCCCAGGATGCCTTGCAGGTCTCTTGTTATCTGGTGTGCGCCTTGGGGCATTTGGTGGGCCGCTGTGAGATACAGGATCTGGACTAGATGGGCCTATGGCCTGATCCAGTGGGGCTGTTCTTATGTTCTTATGACATGAGACAACCTGCAGCTTGGAGCCAGGGTGGGGAAGCCACAAAAAAAGGAGCACATGAGACAGAACTGAGCTATCTCCCTCTGAGGCAGGAGACTCTCACTAAAAGGGGGCAATGCGTTAGGTCAGTTAAGATCAACTGCTGTATGCGCAGCCTATTTGTAACCGAAACTGCTTGCCTTGCATGCTACTAGGGTATATGAGCAAAAAGGCTCGGCATCGCATCTTCTTTCTCATGATATAAGCTCATGTGCCTGAGCACAATGGCTCTTTGGTTCACCATGCCTGAACACGATGACACATACTGCTCTTTCAGGGAACCTACCAAGTGTGGTTGATTTGCTGAGTTGCTGCTAACATATCATGGGGCAATTCTGTTTGCATTTCTAACAGAATTATAGAATGCTAAAGTTGGAATGTACCTTGAAGAACATCTACCAGTCCAACCCCACACTCTTTGCAAGCAACAGCTATAGCAGCCATTTTCAACCACTGAGCCATGGCACACTGGTGTGCCGCAAGTGGTTCATAGGTGTGCCACAGGAACTTGGGCAAAGGTCAATTATTAGTAGGACCTATGGGAGTTGTGAGCTCCCCACAGGCAGCATGGTGTGCCTTGTCAATTGTCAAAAACCTGATGGTGTGCCTTGACAATTTTAGTGCCTTTTCAGCGTGCCATGAGATGAAAAAGGTTGAAAATCACTATGCTATAGCATCCCCAACAGGTGGCCCTCCGGCCTCTGCTTATGGGGCCCTCTAGCCTATCTATGCAAAGGAAAAAGTACTCTTTTTGTAGTTATCGACTCTAAATAGTTTGCCCTATGCTAATCTGAAAACAAACAGTGAGCAGAAAACAAGAGACTACAGCATTGTGCAAAAGTTAGAGTATGTCTTTGAGCTTTTACATGCACATGTGTAGCTAGTAGAGGTGATGCAGGGACCTTGACTCTTGGCACAAGAACAGGAGATTTACACCTATGTAAGTGTGTCCTTATCTTCACCTGTGAAATGTTGGAGGACATTAAAAAAAATCTAGATGCCTTTATGTACACCTCTTCATCAGGAGGTGTAGACTATCATCTGGAAATCATGGGGACATACAACGCACATAACCAAAGCAGGATTGGTTTGGTTGGCAACCTTCAGTCTTGAAAGACTATGGTATAAGCCTACAGCACCCGGTATTCCCAGGCGGTCTCCCATCATACTTTCAAATATGATTTACATTCCGGAAAGGCCACAGATGCAGAGGAAGAGTTATAGAATGCGGCTTAATAAATGACAATAAATACCTTGTCAGATGAATAAGTACACGTTGGCAACCACTGTTGGGTTAAGAGGATGTCTGACCTACCCACAAATAAACGGGCAGGCATCAGTGGAACACCAGATGGTGATTTACAATCTCTTTTGTCATGAGGCTAAAGCACAGCAGCTATAAAAGCAGCTTAGGATGGAGGACCTCAGAATAGGAAGTGAAACAAGGAGGAGTTTCACACCAAAGCTCTTATGCTGGCGCGATTTTGTTTTGTACATAAGCAGCACGCGAGACAAGGTGACTGGGGAAATTAATAAGGTTGTGTGGATGCCGAGGGAATTCCAAGGGCAGCCCACAGAGCAAATCAAATCACAGCTTAGTTTTTCATTACATTTTCCATTAATATCCAAGTTGTTTGGGGGCATTTCAGTTCAGCACATCGCATGAGCTTTTTGCAAGGAATGTCGGTGCCTCACAGCTCTACTCGTTCAGAACAACCTGTAATTGCAATGTTGATCTGCAACACCACCAACTTCCCCCTACTCCCAACCTGATGCATACAGGAAACTGGAGAAACAATGACTTCCTATGGACAGGTTGTCATATCCAAAGCTGCACCCTTAGAGGCTGGGTACCCCAGTTCAGGGGCCCCAATGAACAGAGAGCTGGCACTTGAATGCATGAGTTTTAAGAGCTGAAGCCAGGCACGCAGAGAGCACTGTTCTGTTGACCCCAGGTGGCAGGGATTCTGATACGTACACCTGGTATAGCTTATCCAAAAACTTCAGGGAACCTGCCAACATAGGGCCTGATTTCTTGTGCCCATAATTTCCTTCTGTACTGGAAATGGGCTCTGAGCCACACAGTTCCAAGTAGGTCACTCAACAAGCTCCCAGACTCAGGCTGTGAAATTCCTGGCTGAAATCTCCAAGTACCAGACTGCCCTGTATTCAGCCTCTTGTCAGTTCTAACTAGAGCCACTACAGTGGAGAGGAAATCCCATAGGGGACCAGAATTAAAGCATGTTGCAGTTTTGTACCAAACCTCAGGCAGCTCAAGATGTAGTTCTAGTACTGAACCGATTTGGCTTGAGTTTGGAGAAGCAAAATGAGCCCCGTTCTTGGTGAAAGTGGGGACATCTTTACATTTTTCTTCCTTTAGGAGAACGGCATGGTGATTTAGAAGGGGCTTACCAGGATGGTTGTAGCACTGGCTGGCATCTCTCCCATTTTCTCTCTTTTAACCTGAGCTAGTAGCATTGCCACCTCTCCTTTTGATGCCAACATCACTCCTTTCTCCCAGAATATCTTTCAGAAGTGCCACTTCTGCCACTACAGCTCAGTTGCTAAGAGGGTGGTTTGTGAAGCGATGCCTTGGCAGAAGCAGCATTGCTGGAAAGGCAGCCCACATGATAATTGGGCTCTCCTAGCACCTTGGTAACATCTCACCCCTCTTGGTCTGCCCCTTATCCTAGCCTACAGAATTCCTTGCCTTCTGAGTTCTCCTTCCATCCCTCCCGGAGCCTTGGCAGAAGCAGCACTGCAGAAAAGGTGGCGTAGCAGGGCCCAATTATAACAGCAGCCGGAGAAAGAGCTTCCAGGGACTACATCTGACTCTTGAGTCTTATGTTTGACACACCTGTTCTAAACTAATAAACCGCCTCTAGCTGCTTCCCTTGTATGTATGCTGGCAACCTTCAGTCTTGAAAGACTATGGTATCGAACTCTGAATGGTGGTCCTGGAACAGCGTCTAGTGTGGCTGAAAAGGCCGATTCGGGAGTGACAATCCCTTCCACACTGGGAGCAAGTATAGTGTGTCCCTTGTCTGTCTCCCTGGCTATGGGCCTTCCTTCTTTGCCTCTTTGCCTCAGTCTGTTGGCCAAGTGTCTCTTCAAACTGGGAAAGGCTATGCTGCACAGCCTGCCTCCAAGTGGGCTGCTCAGAGACCAGGGTTTCCCACTTGTTGAGGTCCACTCCTAAGGCCTTCAGATCCCTCTAGCAGATGTCCTTGTATCACAGCTGTGGTCTCCCTGTAGGGCGCTTTCCCTGTACAAGTTCTCCATAGAGGAGATCCTTTGGGATCCGGCCATCATCCATTCTCATGACATGACCAAGCCAACGCAGGCGTCTCTGTTTCAGCAGTGCATACATGCTAGGGATTCCAGCTCATTCCAGGACTGTGTTGTTTGGAACTTTGTCCTTAAATGGATCTTAACTATATGAATGCCACGTGGTGCTATTCTCACAGAAATGAATCACAGGGGAGTTGGGGCAGAATGGCTACAAAATGTTAAGTGATTACCTTTGTGTATGATCACAAACCTCACATGATTAGACAAATCACAAGCTGAGCATATAGTTTAGACTGGACCTCACTTTCTCCAAGATTTGACGGTCTCTCATTCCAAACATGCAGAGATTCCAAAGAACCACCTAACCATTAGTTCCCATCAGCTGACCGCTCTGGTCCAGGATTCTCCCTGACGAAAGAATGGTCAGGTCACCTTTAACAATTTAGACATACCAATCAAGCCTGGAATTGGAGTAAATGCAGCCCTAGTTAAGGGAAACCAAATTATTTCAACCAAACTACTACTTCTAAAGCAAGAGGAAGAAGACTGGACTTGACTTCCAAAAGCAACAAAGGTGGTTTAAAATGCCCCGAGCATAAAGATACAGGCCTCCAGCTGACTGGTATCTAAGCAATCATCCTGTCTTACTGTTAATGAATTCAAAAGCAGTCAAGTCCATTTCCTTCTTCTGATTTTTCTATAAACAATTTACAGTGCAAATGTATTTTTTGAGGGATACAAATTGTCCTGTGTTAAGAACCTTGGTAAACGGGTTTCTAGATAACAACAGCTATGAAAGGCTATAAACAGTTCTAGGAACTACTTGGAAATTATGCAGTTTTTTTATTTTATTTAGTAGATGAAATTTAACCATTGTAGGCTGAGAGTTGGCTGAAATTGTAAGTGCGTTTAAGCAGGAGGAAATCATCGCAGACGTAAAGAGCGCATGCAATCAACAAGAGGCCCTGCTGCTACAAAATGGTATATCGGTTTGAATGAAAATGCAAGGCATTTTCCCCCAAAAATGATTGGTTGGAACCCACCATTGGTTTGCAGAGCCTTTTCAAAATGAGTCAGTAGTGGTGGGTGTTTTGTACAATATGACTCAGATAGCTAATGTTATGAACCGAAGCATGAACTTGGCATTAAATTCAACTGATTTCATAAGTTTCCAACAAAGGGGATTTGGGACAGGTGTAGGCACTTTAAACCTAGGCATATATCTGGCTTAAGTGTATTGAAAATCATAGCCTTCAATGCTCCTTATAATATTGGTTCCTTAGGATGGATTCAGATGCCTGTGTGTGAGAATAATAGTGGTTATCCTATGTACAGACTACAAAACAGCTATAATATGTAGAAATTGATTTAATCTCTGCAATCTGTGAATGATAAGATCCTGGACGAATACACTGTGTATGTATACCACACACACAAATAATATCACCATGAATGATAGAAAGATGGCAAGCAGAAAATGTTAGTGCTTGAACACCTCCTTTAATGCACGTAGCTGATGAAACGGACTGTGTTCAGAAATGTTAACACTGCAAATAAATGTGTTAGCCTTTAAGGTGACATGAGGCTCTCAGTTGTTTTTGCAGCTTTGACAAGTCTTCAATTTGTGACATCCATATAGACCCTAATAAAATGAAAGAAGACTGGCCCTGGACAACCCACAAAACTAGACCCTGAGATGTGTTTTGCAGCCCATAAATGTCACAAGGATTGTAGCAGAGAACTTCACAATATCAAAGACCTCTGCTCAAAGGCTTGGGGGCAGAATGTGCCTGCGTAAGGTGGAAATTTTGTGACCAAATCAACTTTTACAAAGGTTGCTTTTCATTCAAGTCATAGCGAGAAGTCAAAGCTTGCAACTGTTCTATGTGCCTGTAAGCACATAGATTTGTGTTTGAAGTGATGGTGCTGATGGTCTACGAAGGCTTGAGCTTTGGTGGACATTTGCTTGGAATGTGCACATGTTTCGACTTGATTTCAGGTTGAACCTGGGAACATGTATGTGTAGCCCAGTGGTTCCCAAACTGTGTGCCATGGTAACTGATGGTTCTTGGGGCCAAGATCGCAGACTGCCTCCCCCCAAGGGCTGCCACACACCGCCTCCCTTCTGGAGGCCCAGGGAGGCAGTGCAAAGCCTCCCTAACCCTCTGCAGGACTTGTAAAGGCCTTGGAGGGCTGAAAAACATCACTTCTGGTTTCACCCTGGCCTTCAGAAGGCCTTCTAAGAACTTTAAAAACAACACTTCTGGTTTCCTCCAGTGACACCCCCCCCTAGTCTGGTGCATGGGGCATTTGTCCCCCTTGCCGCCCAGGTACGCCACTGCCATCAGGCACTGCAGCAAACTCAAGGGGGCACTGTGGGATGTCACTGGTGGCCTAATCTTCCCAGCTCTCCCAGGTACCTCACATAATCTCATGCGATCCAAGATGACAGTGCCCGGAAGAGCCAAAATGGCCATTGTGAAAGAAGGGTGACATGACCACAGTACATTTGGAAACCGCTTGTGTAGCCCTATGTGGCCAACAATTCCTGAGGTCATTGTCATCAGCAGAACCAGCTGATACCTACCTAAAAACAAAAGTATAGGTTCCTGGTAGTTACACCAAGTCTGGCCAAGCTGGTTACATCATACTGCCTGATATGCATGATGATGTACACCTCTCAGAGGTTGAAATTACATACTCTTCTAACCCTGTAGAAGGCTCTGAAGCCTGAACACTGACAATCTATGCACTTTCTAGATTGATCTCAGCCTCTTATCCTCAGATTCCCAGTTCAAGTCCCATTTCCCCATCAATGGTACATCCTCATTGTTTAATAAAGGTTCTACTACTATTGTCTAACTGTTGCAATGAGAGTTTCTGAATTTTCCAGTTATCTAATTTAGCTTTATTGTTACCTATCACTTTTAGGTGCAGAGAAAAAAAAAACAAGCAAATGTAACACCCAAGCTACAGGCAATCGCTCCAAAGAAAATGAAATCTATTAATTTCAAAGTGCTATCAACCAACAAACAAAATATGTTCAGATAAATTCAAACTTCAAAACTATTTTGTCAGATTTTTTTTTAATGCATCCCATATTTCTACACTAGAGATAAGCCATTGGGTTTAAAATAATCTTTCAGCTTTATAGATCTAAATTGCTTTCCCACTATTTCACATACTTTGAATTGTATTTAGCTTAAGGAATGAAACAAGCATTGGGAGAAAGAGAGGATTCACCTAGTTTGATAGGAGAAGCAGAAGTCTCGTCCAAAGATAAGAAGGAGTTGTACCAAATTCAGGACACACTTAATCAAGAACTACACTCTGACAGTACCCAATATTTCATTAGCTAAAGGCAGTTTAATGTTTTCAAAATACAAAGGGCACCTACAGACATAATAATAATAATAATAATAATAATAATAATAATAATAATAATAATAATAATAATAATAGGTATTTATATACCGCCTTTCTTGGTCTTTATTCAAGACTTTATTCAAGGCGGTTTACATAGGCAGGCTTTATCTAAATCCCTATTAAATAGGGATTTTTACAATTTGAAAGAAGGTTCTTTCTTTCAAGAACTACTACAATCAAGGTGTTTCATTCCGATCTGGCTTTACATTCTGGCCTCCATCCTCCCACGCTCAGAGCAGATGGAATAGCTCGGCTTCAGCTTGTCAGCTGCTCCAAGGTCACACGGTGCCGGTGGCCTTGAACTGGCGACCTTGTGGATGTTATCTTCAGGCAGACGGAGGCTCTACCCTCTAGACCAGACCTCCTGCCCAAAGTTACCAGACCAAAGTTCGTATCTGTTAAGATTTCTTTAATCATACGACAGCTCTGCTGGTAACGCCTCCTTAGAGGTCTAAAAGGGCATGCCCGCTCAATATGTGGTAGAACTGAGGCAGCAATAATGGGATTAGGAATCTGCCTTATAACTGAATCGAACCACTGGTTCAGTGAAGTCAATACAGTCATCACAGACTGGTATCACTGTCCATGATTTGAAGCATGGGTCATTCCCAGTTCTACCTGGAGATGCCAGGAATCTGAACCAAGGAACTTTTGCATACAAAACACGTGCTCTAACAGTGAGCCATGTCCTTTCCCAGAGAAGTCTCCTGGACCTGATCGGAGTTCATGGTCAGAGAGGCCATTTTTAGAGGGGGCTAACAACTGGTGGCACTAGGATTCGCCACTATGCAGTGGGACTAACCCCCAGGACAAGTGGATATATAGCTTGTCATTATATGTATTATATATAGCAACTGTCATTTGGAAGGCACTTCAAGTTGTATAGTGAAAGATGACCTTTACTGTAGAAGCACATATGCACCTGGAAAAAACACAGCTGGCAAATCAGTGCCCCGTACCGTATCACACTAGAGTTAACAGTTCCTCTACAGGTTCAATGGCATATTTAACAAGTAACCACAATGAAAATGGGAGACCTTCTACTCCAATTTATTCTGGTATTTACTAAGGAAGCTTTCACTTCTGGTCCTCCACATCCTGATGCTCTACAGCAGCCATTTTCAACCACTGTGTGCCACGAGTTGTCCACAGGTGTGCCACAGGAATTTGGGGGGAAGATCATTTATTAATAGGGCCAATGGGAGATGTGAGCCCCCACCGGCAGCATGGTGTGCCTTGTCAATTATCAAAAACCTGGTGGCGTGCCTTGACCATTTTAGTGCCTTGTCAGTGTGCCGTGAGATGAAAAAGGTTGAAAATCACTACCCTACAGGAAAGATCAAGGTGAACATGTGTAAGCATAATGTACAGCCAGTTTCAATTCATACTGAAAAGAAAGGCAATCTCTCAATTGTGGCTCTTCATTACAGTGATGGGAGACAACAATGCACCGTGTATGAACTACAAACTAGAAGGGTCATCTTGTTCATAGTGAATTCTGTTATTTCCACCCTGAACTTAATTTCATCCAAATCTTTTCATAATTATGGAGAGTCTTAACATTGAACAAGTGGCTAGGTTTTGCTTCAGATAAGTAAGCCAGTAGTCCAGTTCAGACCTAACAGCAAACTTTGGTTTGCTATTTGAACTCAAACACACATGAGCCTAATGCTGGCCTCTGCCAGCAGGTCATACATGCAAGCTGTCAAAAAAGTGCCTTAAGGCACATTGCAGCAGCACAGAGGCGCATGGCGCTGGCACAAACGCCTGCGTCCATCAGAGAAGGTAAGGTCTACATGGGCTGACAGGGAGTATGAGTAATGCAGGTGAGGAGGTGGTGTAATGGGGTGGGGAGGGCGTGGATTGGTACAGGGAGGGTGCAGGAATAGTGGCCATATCCTATCCCCCTTCCTGGCCCCGATTTTCTGACACAGGGCTGCTTGGATTTATGCCAGCTATTTTGCTGGTGCAAGCCTGCGTAACCCCGTTATGGGTACTGGGGTTTACCTGAGCAAGGGAACGAATGTACTCCAAAGCGCATGCTGGTGGCCTCCTTTCCTATATAGGATGCAGCCAAGGCCATTTCAGTGCTTCTGCGTCCCTCTGTGGGATAGGGAGATAGGATTGGGCACTTAGGTTCATGCGCTTTCTTCTCCCATTCCCCATCCTTCATGTCCCAGGGAAGAGATGGAGAGTTCTGAACACAGTTTGCCCAAACAGAGCAGGCAAAGGGCAAACCTAGTTAGTCAAACCCTAACTTGTTCTCAAACCAGGATATCAAACCAGGATCTTATCCAAGTTTGCAAACTACAGTTTGGAAACATTATTAGGTATGTGAAGATATAGGGTCACTTTGGCTTGTGTCTCCTATTGCACTGGATTGGAGTATTTGAGTGTGAAGTTTTATAAACTGTCCTTTATTTTAAACCCACAAAAACAAAACAAAACAAAAAAACAACAACAAAAAACAGGGTAACAAAGATACAAGCTACAATTCATAATTCATATTTCAGATCAACACAGTTGGACAAAGAACACCTACCACCATCTGAAGCGCACCAAGGGGAAAAGGGGTTCAAGCTAGCCAACTTTTATAGCTACCAGTATTTGAAACACCCCTGCAAAATTTTCCTTATCAAAACTCTTAATTTATCTCAGAATGTATACAGATCTCCCCCCACCCCGAATGAGCTCCTTCAAATTCATCTCACATTTTAAGTTTGGTGAAATCTGGAGGCAACTCAAAAAGTGTACACAAGCCCTCTCCCCTTGAAACTTATCTAAACTTAGGGAAATCCAACTTTTCTCAACATTCTTACAATATGCCAAGAGCAAGATTCAAAGTCTCACAGCAATCAAGAAATGGTGAAACAAAAAACCCAGAGGAAGATGGAAACACACAAACTAGCTAGGCTCATAGTGTGGTCCCCATGATTTCACAATTAACTTGGAATTATTGTCCGCACACATGCTACTTTTTACCTTCTTCGTTTTGGATAAGGAATCTTCTCTCTTGTCAGACACTCCATCAATTTCCCCTCGGTGATGAGGGTCAAAACCCCAGTTGCTCTGCAGATCACTGGCTTTTTGTAACACAGTCCATGCTTAAACTACATCACAAGGGAACTCACAGTTCCATCCACTCTCATTCTCTTTGCTTGACTTTGACCCACTTCAAAACATCATATTCAAGCCAGGAGTTAAGAAAGGAAAAAGGAAAGCAGGATAAAGAGAAAAAGAAACAAATATGATAACCTGGATTATCCTTCTCTAAATCTCCCCCTGCACACTTGAGTCTTTGGTAATCAGAGGAAGATCAAGTTACTCTTCAGCAGTTGCATGGATTAGAATCACACCTTCGTAAGGGAGCTTTCAGAGCCTTCCAGAGAGATTTGATGGGGAAGACAGAACAAGTCTACCGTCTCAGAAATAAAAACTATCATGCCTTCCTGCTGTTACTGAAGTGAGTTCGTCCTCTCCCACCCTCCCTTTTTTGGGGAAGGAAGCAAAGGATAGGAAGATAGATCTGAAGGGAGTAACTCCCCCACACATTCTGACAGAAAAAAACATATAGCTTTTGAAATGACAAAGAAAAAAAGAAAAACAGTGAAATAATAATATTAAAAAAGTTAAAAAGAATACCCTCCTAATTTTGGAGGACTCTCTTGCACATCTGCACAATCACTACCATAAAGCAGTGGTTCCTAAATTGTAATCCTTGGCCCCCCTGGGGAGCTGCAGAAACCAGCCAGGGGAGCTGCAGAATCCTCATGAAAAACCTGCAAACCTATACAATATATAGGATTTTAGCCCTAATGGGGAGCCATGGCCAATGGCACAGTAGGTCAAGGGAGCTGGCAGTCCAAAAATTTTGGGAACCACTGTCATAAAGGAAGCCCCACACCTAAGAATGACTCCTGGAGTAATATAAGAATTGCATGTTTACATGGTAAACTTTAAGAACACTCAAAAAATTGCTTTATAAATATACTATGTATCTTTACCACCACCACTATCGTCACCATGAGTGTTAGAAAACAGGGGTGTCCAAAGTTTTTGGCAGCAGGGTCACATTATCTCTCTGACACTGTGTTGGGGGCCCGGGGGGGGGAAGAATTAATTTACATTTGAAATTTGAATAAGTTTACATAAATGAATATATTAAAGATGAACTTATATGAATGAATAAAGGTTTTGCAATAGCTCAAGGCCTATAAAAGGCCTTGCAAAAAGCAAGACTGGCCTTTCCTTTGCTGCCAGTGCTGCCTCACAGACGTGAAACAGCAAGCAATGGAGGGAGCCCTCATCCCACAGCTCACGCAAGAGGTCAAACAGTCGCCCTCACTTTGAGAGCAGTTGCGTCGGGCCAGTGCGGGCTTCAACAAATCTCTGGAGGGCCAGAGGCTTATTGGAGACTGGGTGCTCCCTGAGGGCCGCATTGAGAAGCCTTGAGGGCCACAAGTGGCCCCAGGGCCGGGGTTTGGGCACCCCTTTTAGAAAAGATAGACAGACCATCACACAGCTTTGACAATGATGCATCAGAGAGTGTTGATCTGAGACAGACAGATGGGGTTTTCAAGAGGCAGTCTTTATTGATTTCCTGTCATTAAAAAAGTCTGGAAAATGTTGTGCTAGTGTATCATTTCATTAAGAATGTACAAGCTTAATAAAATAAATGTTTGCCTGGTTACATCTGAACACAAACACAGTTTCTATGACTGTCAAAGATTTCAGGCAGCATGAAGTACAAGATGTAGTCAGTAACTACAGGCAGATTTATTACACGAAATGACATCTGCAGTTCCAACGTGCTTTAGACTGCATATGACTCTTTAATGAGCATTAAACTAAGGGAGAGATAAAGATATAAACACACATGTATGTGTGGAGGATCTCAGACTGCAATCACTTTGAGGGACATACTGACTACTGCAATTCCTTACAATATGCATAGTATTTTCGCAGCACAATCCTATGCATGTCCTCTCCAGTTACTTCCGGGTTTGGAGATTGCGATGCAACGCTACAGATAGTGGCAAGAGGCTCAGATCAGGTGGGAGGTTTTTCCAAGTTCATGGAAACCATTCTTAGGAGCTCAGTCTGCAAGCTGCAGGACAGTGAACATCCCACAATGCCCCTGTGCCTTCATCATGCCACTCCTGAAAGTCGCACCTCTCAGATGGGGGACCTCTGAAGTACAGTGGGTTCTCCTTGTTCATGGATTCGGAATCAGCGGTTTTGACCAACTGTGGGCTCTGAACCCGTGGGGTGGACCCATTGAGGACCTTCCAGATGTGACCTGAACCTTGCTCCAGTCTCGTCTAGGATGCTTTCTGAGGTCCCCAGACGCTTCGGAAGGGCATGTCCAATTTTCATGCTGGCGCAAGGCAACCCTAGGATTGAGCTGTACAGGGCCTCTGAGAGGAATTTTATCAGGGGGTACAAAGTTTCTTTTGGGCCCCTTTGCAAAGAGGGAGGCGTGAAACAGAGCTGGGGAGGGTAGTGACGGGCAAGCAGAACAGGGGCAGGGAGGGGCGAAACAGGTCAGGGGGAGTGTAAAGACAGCTGGAAAAGTCTTTGGAGCCCAGGTCTACCAACCCATGTGGCATCAGTAGCGTCCCCAGCATCCCGTGCAGGCAAAAAGTCTGAGTAGATAGAAAAACACTAATATCCCAGGAAATTTCTGGGCCCCCTCCTTTGGCTGCTGGGCCCCCCTTTGGACCCTGGGCCTGGGTACAAATTACCCCTTTACCCCCCTCTCCTAGGCCCTGGGGCTGTGAATGTCTCTCCAGTCGACATTTTCTCTACCCAGTTGAACCCAGCAGTTGGTTTCTATAGGAATCACTTAAAATTCAGCGTGGAATATTCAGGAAATGAGAGAAAAAAGACATGGATGAGCACCCTGGTGCACTGTATGGAGAATGAAGGATGCTTTCATAGAACCTCAATGGCTATTTGGCCAACAGACTAACAGCCCAAACCTATCCAATTTTCCAGTGCCAGTGCAGCCGTGCCGATGGGGCATGCACTGCATTTTTGTGGTGGGACAGCAGTCACAGAGGCCTCCTTAAGGTATGGGAACATTTGTTCCTTTACCGTGGGGCTGCATTGCGACTGCACCAGTGCTGGAAAATTGGATAGGATTGGGCCCTAAGACAGGAATTTCTCAGACGAATCACCACCCACACACCCAAGGATATTGGCTTGGCTAGGTCTCCCTTGTCACAGACTGAAAAATGTTAGCTGTGAGGCACTTAGAATGGCCCTAGGGACTTTTCAAGGGCTCTGAGTCAAGGGATGGGATGCAGAGGTGGGATGCGTTGGCCAGAGGTTGCATATCATCCATCCTAAGATAGCATAAACTTTGGAGAGTTGTTTTGAGATGGGTAAATCAGGTGTTCTCCACTGCAGATCCTCTGTTTCTTAATTATGAGAAAAATGTGACATTTTGTGTCTGTTCACTTTTGTCCATGCAGTTAAACGCATGACCACAGGAGCAAACTTCCACGTGGCAAGAGACATCAAATTGTATATTATAAACATATTAATTAACCAACCAAGATGAAACAGAACTACCTAAGGAATTGGTTTCCCTCTCCCTCCTCTGAGAGGTTTTAATAAAAATAAATAAAAAGTGCCCAAGCCAGAATATTTTTTCTAGTTAAAAATATTCCATAAGTGTCATCAAAATTTTACAATAATGCATTTGCACAGAGATGTGCAAAGGAAGAAATTGCTTAATGCAAGAAACACAAACCCCAAGTCAGCAAAAATTGGGCTGCCACCATCTATTATGTGGTTTCTGACAAGCCAGTTGCCATTAAAAGGAATTGACAAGGTGCAGACTTGGGGAGGCAGGGTTGGGGGGGGAGAGAAAGGAGGAAATAGAAGACTATACTTTCAGCTTTTTGTAACTTTCAAAACCCAGCAGCTCTGAAAATTAGATACAGACTGATGGTATTTTCATAAACTCCTCGAGTGCCCGAAAGATGCTATGCTAATTCCTGGAGCACTCTATGAAGAATGAGGACGGGAGACCAAAGGCAAGAGTTCATAATTGCTTTTTAATATATTTCCAGAATTCATTCTGCCACACGCTATCTATACTATAGGCTGAGCTGGCGGAAGGAGGACAGTGTCGGAAGGAATAAATAGGACCTCATAACATTCGTCAACCTATATTAAATTGTACTGAGCACCACAATAAACAAGACCAGCAAGGAAGCACATACAATAAAGGAATAATTCAGGCTCCATGGCCATAAATCTCCTTCTTTCTGAGCACCTCATTGATCATCGCCATACTCATTTATACAATTAAAGGAGCTATAAACAAAAGGCAGAGATGTCTCATCTCATTTTTTTTTAATTGAGTTAACTTCAAGAATTGCTTATAATGCCAGTCTTCCGGCTTACAATATAGTCTCTTTGCTCTAACCTGATCTGGAAAATGAGCACATACGCAAGCACACACCCCGTTCTTTTAGAAAACAAGAGAAAGTTGCCAAGAGAACAGGGAGACCTCAGTGTTTCTCAACCAGTGGTACCTAGGTGGTACATGTGGGAACTCCAGATTTCCACTGCCTGGCAGCAAGACAAGCAATGCAAAAATCCGCAGAAGGAGGCTCAGCTTGGTGGAAAGAGCTCCAGTGTGCACTTTCTGTGAGCTCGGAAAAGTCCTCCTGTCCATTCTGAGCCTCTTACAGGGGTTTGTCACATTGCATCTGTCCTCCCAATCCAGAAGCAACTGTGGACAACGTCATCGCCAGTTATTTCTGGTGGTACTTCCAATACCGTGGTATAGTGCAAAGTGGTAGTGCAAAGTGGTATAGTGGGGGACAAACATTGAAAAACACTGCCTTACATGTTGCATTCTTCTGGCAGAGTCACAGATAAAAGAAAAAGGCGGAGAGGAGACTCCTGTTATATGTATAGGCCTTAGTTGAGATTGGATGAGCCATTTTGAAATGACCCACAGGACGGAAGGCAGATCTGCCCACAAAAATCAGTGGAGAAATCTAGAATTTCGATGTAGCTTTGATCGGACATTAGTGTTCACTTTCGGGTTTCAGTGCTGGAGAGGGTGAGTTTGGGAATCGCTGGACTAGAAGATTTTTCTGACTGTGGTCCATACCACCCAATTAGAACAGGATAGCATATAAAAAATGTTCAATATGCAGTGTAGGTCACGGTGATGCAGCAAGCAAGCCTATTTGAAAAACGGTATATAAATACTGTTATTATTATTATAAATGTAATAATTATTAATAATAATATTAATATAATAATTAATAATAATAATTATTATTATATAAATAAAATATATAAATATTTATATATTTATATAAATAAATATATATTTAAATATATATTTATATATAAATAAAATATAATTATTATATATTAATAATAATTATATATTAATAAAATATATTATAAATATATTAATATATTAAAAATCATTATTAATTTTATATAATTATTATATAATAATTAATTATATAAATAATTAATAATTATATGATAAAAATATAATAATTCTAATAATTAATAAAATATATTAATAAAATATAATAATAATAAAAATAATAATTAATATTATTATTATGTAATAATAATAATAATAATAATAATAATAATAATAATAATAATAATAATAATAATAATATTTATTCATCTCAGTGCATCTTCTGAAAGAAGAGTATCCCCTACACTCTGTGGTCCTATGGAGTCAGCAACCAGATGGTACAAGATTAAAAATGAAACTGCCCATCTTTCGAAGAGAGCACAGGCCAACATTTTGGGGGAAGAGGTAGCAGGAAGGGGAAAAAAAAAGGTCTCTTAAAGGATTTTTTCTCTAGCAGTCCCAGAGGAAAAATACATTTCTTCACATATGTCAAAGCAAATGCTTGATCACTCAGGTAGATTCCTGTAGCGCGTGCCAGCATGTAAAAACATTGCTTGTCATTTCTGACATTCTGTCCACAGTTTACAAATGCATGGGGTTCTGCTCAGAGAGTATCACATGTTGCTGCTTTTTTTCTTTTTCTTTTTGCACATTATTAATTACTGCTGTCACTTGCTCCTCACTAAACAAGACAATCCGACAACTATAGTTACAGCAATAACACACATTCATCAAGGAGGTATGAGTGCATATTGCAACAGTGGGAGGGGGGCTGTAAGTCTTGTTTTTCCAATGGTCATTCTACCTCTTTTTTTGCTTGGCATTTCTCATGATCCAGTGCAACACAGAAAACTGCACACAATTAGAAATGAAAGAAATAGAAGTTTGTTTCTCCAATCCCTACCCCCTGCTCATGATAATTATTTTAAAATGCTAATAAAAATATTTAAAGCATAATTTAACATGTTGCTCAAGTCTTTAAACACAGTATAGGATCTAGTATAGGGACTATAAATTATACTGTGCTTAAATTTGTGGCTAAAAGACTTGAGCAACATGTTAATCTATGCTTTGGTATATTTGTAAAAAATATTTAGCTTGGTAAGCAAAGTGTCCAGGCCAGAGAAACCTATTATTAAACTTACTCTGATTTGCCTTAATTCTTTTACACCTAATTTGTGTTATATAGTAATCTGACCCTATGACAGTCCACAAGAATTGCCATGGTAGGTCAGCCTAAGATTCACCTCAGCTGCCACAACCTCCAACAGCAGCCTGTAAGATGGCTCCGGAAACTCAGAAATTAAGCACCAAAATGATGCTGCTCATCCCTAGCATATGATAATCAGAGGTATATGTTGTCTTTGAACATGAAGGTCAAGGTTTCATTGAGATGTTGTAGGAAGGGCAGGAGGTCTGGTCTGGGCAGGAGGTATGGTCTAGAGGGTAGAGCCTCCGTTTGCCTGAAGATAACATCTGCAGGTCGCCAGTTCGAGGCCACCGGCACCAAGAATGGTGAGACCTTGAAGCAGCTGACAAGCCGAGCCGAGTTATTCTACCTGCTCTTTGGTGTGAGCGAAGAAGCGTCTTGGCTGCCCTCCATGTGAGAGATGAAGGAGCTGCTTGTCAGATTGCGTGGGAGGAAACTGGAGGCCAGAATGTGATACCAGATCAGAAAGATCCATCTGAAATGTGGGTCTTGAAAGATAGAACCTTTCAATTGTAAAAAATCCCTACGGGGATTTAGAACAGCCTACCCATGTAAACCTTGAATAAAGTCTGAGGAGAAATCTGACGACCAAGAAAGGCGGTATATAAATACCTGTATTACGAGTAGTATTGTTGATAGGCCTATCAACCAGGCAGCTGTTTGGTTTGCTAAAATGATAATGAGAAATTGGTTTAGTGGATTCAAGGTGACTATGCAAGCAGATTTGGCTCCTTTGAACTACATTAGCCCAGAGAGGACTTCAAGCTGAATGTGCATTTGAATATGTTCTGGGCCAGTGTTTCTCAACCAGTGGATCTCATACCACCAATGATACTTGAGGTGGTGCACCTGCAGGACACCCAGAGCCCCTCTGCGTGGCAGTGAGACCAGCAACACAACGCAACAAACACTTGGTAGGAGGCTTGGCAGGCAGAGCTCCAGGATGCACTTTTTGCACACTTGAAAAAGCCCTCCCATCCACCCTGAGCCTTTTACCGGTGTTTGTTGTGTTGTGTCTGGTCTCCCAATCTGAAAGTAACTGGTGATGACATCATCGCCAGTTACTTCCAGTGGTACTTTCAATAGGTGGACCATGCAAAGTGGTACAGCGGAGACAACGACTGAGAAACACTGTCCTAGGCAGAAGTGTGCTTTTTCGTTGATAATGAACAATCACTCCAATAGGGACTTAAGGTTTCTCTATAATAAGGACAGGAGTTAGGTAGCCTACCTATCCATCAGAGCCTAAAACCAGAAGCTAAAATTTGCCAACAGAGCAGAAGGTACAACCTTCTTGTTGCATTTCAGAAAACATATTGAAACTATAGCCTGGGCAGACTACATATTCTGCCATGCCTCATACGCCACACTGTCAAGTAAGAAGATTAAGTGATGTTAACTTAGTTCTCTAATACAAGACTCTATAATAAATTTCATTAGAAGCTGCTGGAAAAGTAGGGAGCGCAGAGCTGCTGCGAGTGTCATGTGGCTGGCAGCTCTAACGTATATCTTATGGAACTTATCATCTAATTATAAAGAATAAAGCTTTTTTTTTTCCCAGTGTGGTTACATGTGGTAATGAAGCATGCAGGAAGAAGCTTGCAAGATAGATAGGGGCTTTCACTGCTGAAGCTGAAAACTTGCTTAACTTAATAGTCTATTTATTACATTTATTCCCTGAGCATACAAAACTCGATTAATATCTTCTATCTTGTCCCATGCTATACAATTAAAACTAGTGAAATGCATTTGCCCAGGCAGGCTGCTCACTGTGGATGGAAACAGAAGAAGACAGAAGCTAAACGACTCTTTGAGGAGACAGACGAGAAGTTGTGAATGTTCTGAATAATGAAATGGCCCAGCGAGGGTCTTGCAATCCCGTACAGCATAAAGGTTAAGAAGAGCTATTATAGCTGGGCAGACAAAACTCGGTGTGACTTATGAAGATTCACACACACACACACACACACACACACACACACACGGATCTTTGGAGCAGCCTCAAGCTGAATCAGAACACAAGTTCATGTAGTCCAGTACCGCCCATGTTGACTGACAGCAGGTTGCCATCCCTGCTACTTGACATTCTTTAACTCAGCGGTCTCCAAAGTGGAGACAAAGGGTCTCTATTCAACACCAAGCGTCGTTGCAACCAGCCAATTCTGGCCTCTGATGCCCCAACAAGCTTTGCACCAAAATTCCTGGGCAGAAGCGGCTGGTCGTGAATGAAGGCATTTTGCAAAGGTTCCCACCAGTAAGCTCTGGTCATGCAGGGGAGGGATATCAAAGGGCGTCGGAACCGGGCCCTGATTTAACTGAAGGTATTAGCAACTGAAACATATGCAAGGTGTACAGGGCCACCCACATTACCCACATTACACCCACATTATACTTGGTATAAGGCAACTACATACCTGTGTAATATTTGAACACAAAACTCCTGACTGGTAATGACTTTGGGCAGTGGAGTAATTTAAATGGAAAGTTAAAGCAGAGCAATTCACAGCCCAACCCTATCCACACTTTCCTGGGAGTAAGCCCCATTGACACTAATGGGACTTACTTCTGAGTAGGCATGCATAGGATTGGGCTGTCAGTCTCTAGACCAGTGATTTTCAACCTTTTTCATCTCATGGCACACTGACAAGCTACTAAAATTGCTTGTTTTGGTGGGGGGTTCACCATGCTGTTGGTGGGGGTTCACATCCCCCAAAAGCCCTACTAATAAATAACCATCCCCCAAACTCCCACGGCACACCTCCAGACCATTCGCAGCACACTAGTGTGCTATGGCACAGTGGTTGAAAATGGCTACTCTAGACCGTGAAACTTGCTTTTAAAGTTTGACTGCTGCCCAAACAGGCTGTTTTTTGTTTACGCTGTGGAACACACTCCCTAGAGAGGCCCACCTGATCACTTTGCTACTTTCTGTATGGCAAGCAGGGAAGATATGGATTTTTCAGTAAGTGTACGGAGCACTTAACTTATGACACAACAGTTTAGATAGCACTAGTTTCATGTAAACCACGCATCGATGATTGCAGATAAGTGTCTGAATGAACATGAGATGCAACTTTTCATCAAGTTACAGCCGCAGAAAATCTGTGGCTCTAATTGGGACGGTTTTTCACACCTCTAATCGGGAATTTGTTAAGCATAGAATTTAGGGTTCTTTTTTTACCAGTACTTGTTATTTCTATACGAAGTACATACTTCTCAGCGATTCCTCACTCACTTGCACATGAAACCACACAAAGAGTCACATATCCATTTCCATCGGCTGAAATGATCTAGCAAGAGAAAGAAAGTAAATATATGCAAGGATTGAGATTTAAACATTCCCATTAAGATTAACATCTGTGGTAATTGACTTAACTGGGGGGATTTTTTTAATGCTTTCTAAGGTTTTTTCTGAAGAAGGGGAAATAGAATGTCACACCATGAGCTTGCAGCCATGAATTTGCTTTTGAAATAATGTGTATATATCAAGAGAAGCCCACAGCTAAGACTTTAAGGCGCTGATTTCAGGGGATTTAATAAGAATGTAATTTGTATAATTAGCCATTCATCAATGTCAATTTCACTAAATGAATGCCAAAAATATTACCTTCTTCAATATGACCTAACCGGATTGGAATATATTATGTGAAAAACAAACACTTAACAAGTTCTCTCTGCCTTTTTCTAGGCCCCAGTCCATCATAAGGCAGTTTGCAAGCAAGACACCTGGCACACACGGGTAACTAACCCAAATATTTAGGTATGAAAGTGAATGTCAAAATTGTTTCACTCACAGCGCAATCCTAACTTGTGCTGGAAAAGGCAGGTCGGCAGGCCTGCACCGTATCCAGAACAAGTTACACAATAGAATAAATCGTGGAATTTGCTGTGGGTGTATAAATCACGGAATTTGCTATGGGCGTATAGACGATTTACCTGTTCCTGTGACACAGGTGGGTAAGAATTGTGATAGAACTTCAGCTGCCACCTCATATGTAACACACTAGGATTGCTTGAATAAAACCAATAAATATACAAGGGGAAGGAAGGATTTACTGTGTACTAAAAAGGCAAAGTGCATTTAAATTTGAGAGATAAATAATTTTATTTACAACCATGCCAACGGAGGGAAAGGAAGATGCATGACATTCTGAAGAATAACTCCTGTTTCTCCAGATTGGTCAGTGCTGGAAAGGCTTGGGGGAGAGGGGCGTGCATGCACTTGCATGTTGAGTTCTTTATTTATTTGTTGCACCAGAAGATAGAATGCGCTCTCACAACATTGTACTGTCAGTCTCATAAATTAGGTGTGTGGGAAAAGAGATCATTTCACACCCATCTTCCCTCACTACCCACCAGCTCTCTTGTCAAACTTCTCCTGAAGTACTGCCGTAATCATACCTTCCCCCCCCCCTTTGCTTCCCGCCCTGCTGGTTGTTTTCCGTGGAAAAAGAACTCTCAAATAAATCCTCCAATTTCACATTTCCAATGTGAGCCTGTTGCACACTATACATAAAGGGTATTGATCGCTAATATGCTGCTGACTGACATACGTGCCTCTGTGGAAATGTTTGGGAAGGCAGAGGAGGAGAGGGGGGGAAAAAAAAAAAAGAAATACAACCCACTTGGTTTGAGCCAACTGGAACTACTAATAGAATGGGTCTTTTCTCTCCTTCTTCTCCTTCCCTCCTGGGAAACTAAATGTCAATATCACATTTAAAGCTGAGGAAAGGAAAAAAATAACAACCTAAATGATCTCACAGAAGGTGTGAACCCCAGCTTTCCAAACCAAAATGAATGCAATTTGGAGCATGCCCTAGGACCTGTTATCTGGTATCTCCTTTCCTGTACCCATGCAATTAAACTTCAGGAATATATTATCCCCCAAAATAAATAATTTTTTTTGTTTTGTTTTTTTAAAACAGGCAAGGGGGTAAAAGAATGGAGGGGGGTGAACCATGCACCCTGCTGAAACAGGGGCATAAATACAGTGTTGTTGTTATTTAATTACCTCAACAGGTGGGAAACCCTGGCCTCTGAGTGGCCCGCTTGGAGGCAGGCTGTGCAGCATGGCCTTTCCCAGTTTGAAGAGACACTTGGCCAAAAGTCTCAGGCTAAGAGGCAAAGAAGGAAGGCCCATAGCCAGGGAGACAGACCAGGGACAGACTGCACTTGCTCCCGGTGTGGAAGGGATTGTCACTCCCAAATTGGCCTTTTCAGCCACACTAGACGCTGTTCCAGAACCACCATCCAGAGCGTGATACCATAGTCTTTCGAGACTGAAGGTTGCCAACCAATGTTATTTAATTATATTGGAACTGGTGTCAGCTTCTCCATCTGCAGCGAAGCCATAACCTGGTAAAGCAGCAATTCTCAAACTCTTCAGCACCAACACCCACTTTTGAGAATGACAATTTGTCAGGACTGACTGGAAGTGATGTCATTAACCTGGAAGTGTTGACATGGCTAGAAATGATATCATCAATTCAGGCTTCAAACTTAACCCGTGATCAGTCAAAGGTCCCATTATTTTGCACAGCTTGGAATTCAAATATCCCAGCTCGGAATTTAAAGCCGACTTGGGCCCTTTTCCAACCACACAGCCTACCCCCTTTCCAGTGTCCCATCTTCCCACCTATTCAGAGCAAAGCACCAGGTGTCTCTCCCACTGGAGCCTGCCATGCCTGGCACTCTATACCCCCTGTTTTCAGCTCTGTGTTTTCAAAGGTGGCTGAGCTAGGTACTATGCAACCCATCTGAAACTGAAATTGGTTCGCAACCCAACTGGTAGGTCTTGCCCTACAGTTTCAGAAATGCTGTGGTAAACAACTGTGACCCCAAATGACTTTTGAAATCATCTTAGGCTTCCCCTCTTCCTAGGAGGACCAGAAATGGGCGCAAGAAAACAAATGCAAAGGAGTAATTTGATTTTTTTCCTTTGATAGATCGTAAAGTCAGTGTGCCCTGGTGAGCAATTTTATTTTTGTTCCTCCAATATGGCAGAAGGTGCCATGCTGTCATTATTAAACAAACAATAAACAAAACCACCTACATTCCCTGTGTGTGTATCTTTCCAAAGTTGGACACAGAGAGAAAATGATTGATGACACATTGAGAGCCCAAGCCTATGCATGTCTACTCAGAAGTAAGTCCCATTATAGTCAATGGGGTTTACCCCCAGGAAAGTGTAGCTAGGATTGTAGCCTCAGTCACGTCCAATGTTGCTTATCTCTAACTCACACTGTTGAAAAGATGATGTGTAATCTTTAAAACTTCCCTCCCCCAATTTAGGAGGCAAGCCTTAAACCGCAGTAAATATGACAACAGACTGCACAGTGCCCCTAATCCTCCTGCAATAGACTTTCTGGCCATTTACATCTAATGATCATAAGGAGAGCCATGCAGGATCAGGCCAAGGTCCAGCTTTTTGAATCTCACGGAGGCCCATCAGATGCCTCTGGGTGCACACAGACAAGATACCTCCATTCTGTTGCCACTCCCTTTGCATCTGGCTACCTCTAAAAACTGGGAGGTTGCACACAGTCATCACAACCCGTAACCTGTGATGCACTTTTCCTCCAAAAGTAAAGGCCTATACATACCACTTGCTTGGTACTACTACTACTACTATGGCAACCTTCAGTCTCGAAAGACTATGGTATCGCGCTCTGAATGGTGGTTCTGGAACAGCGTCTAGTGCGGCTGAAAAGGCCAATTCGGGAGTGACAATCCCTTCCACACCAGAGTGGAAGGCATGGCAGGCTCCAGTGGGAGAGACACCTGGTGCTTTGCTCTGAATAGGTGGGAAGATGGGACACTGGAAAGGGGGTAGGCTGTGTGATTGGAGAAGGGCACAAGTCTGCTTTAAATTCCGAGCTGGGATATTTGAATTCCAAGCTGTGCAAAATAATGGGACCTTTGACTGATCACGGGTTAAGTTCAAAGCCTGAATTGATGATATCATTTCTAGCCATGTCAACACTTCCAGGTTAATGACATCACTTCCAGTCAGTCCTGACAAATTGTCATTCTCAAAAGTGGGTGTTGGTGCTGAAGAGTTTGAGAATTGCTGCTTTACCAGGTTATGGCCTCTGGTATTCTGAGAGACTCTTCGCCGCAGATGGAGAAGCTGACACCAGTTCCAATATAATTAAATAACATTGGTTGTTGGCAACCTTCAGTCTCGAAAGACTATGGTATCGCGCGCTGGATGGTGGTTCTGGAACAGCGTCTAGTGTGGCTGAAAAGGCCAATTCGGGAGTGACAATCCCTTCCACACAGGGAGCAAGTGCAGTCTGTCCCTGGTCTGTCTCCCTGGCTATGGGCCTTCCTTCTTTGCCTCTTGGCCTCAGTCTGTTGGCCAAGTGTCTCTTCAAACTGGGAAAGGCCATGCTGCACAGCCTGCCTCCAAGCGGGCCGCTCAGAGGCCAGGGTTTCCCACCTGTTGATGTCCACTCCTAAGGCCTTCAGATCCCTCTTGCAGATGTCCTTGTATCGCAGCTGTGGTCTACCTGTAGGGCGCTTTCCTTGCACGAGGATGCGTCGGAGGCAGTGCATGTGGAAAGCGTTCCGTTTCCTCTCCTGTTGTGAGCGAAGAGTCCATGACTCGCTGCAGTACAGAAGTGTTCTCAGGACGCAAGCTCTGTAGACCTGGATCTTGGTATGTTCCATCAGCTTCTTGTTGGACCAGACTCTCTTTGTGAGTATTGCTCACTTGCTTGGTATACATCAGCTATTAAGCCAAATCTTAATGGCTGAGAAAGCCTTGCATACAATTGTGATGTGTCCACCATACACTTATTTAGGCAGAACAGCCATATACCAACTCAGGCCCATTGATCTATCAACCTCAGGACCGTCTGTGCTGACTGGCAGCCACCAGCTTTTTCAGCAATACCTGTGGATGCTGCCAAGAATTCAAATTAGGATATTCTACATGCAAAATTAGCTGCTGTACCCTGCCTTCAAGAAGAAATTTGCTTCAAGTTTTGCTTTAGACAAACCTCATTGAATTCATTGACAATTCCATCATAATTCCTCAGACCTTTCACTCCACGTTCTTAAATTTTGCTTTCAAGGAAATCCAGTGGCAACTTCTCTTATTCACCCAGAGGATAATGGCAATGTCAAACAATTACCTGAGAACACTACAGTCAGCCCTCATCATCCGTGGGTTTGCAATCTGCTGATCTGAGTCCATGTGGTTCGGCCTCAGAGGACCTCTAAGACGCAGCCAAAGTCATATCTGGGAGGTATACTGAGGCACGGGGAGGCTGCACATGACCTCCCCATACCTCAGAAGGCCTGCCAGGGCTTTCTGAAAAAAACACTTCCTTCTTGGGGGGGAGGGGCAGGCCTCTCTGTGGATTTGATAATCCACAGATATTGGTATCTGTGGTTGGTCTGGGAATGGATGGATCCTCCATGGACAAAGAGAGCGCACTGAACTTTAATGTAAAATAGAACCAGGAAATAAACCCTTATTTAGTTCAGCTTCTGTTTAAATGTTCCTTGGAAACTCGAGCACATCCTCCACGTCAAGAAAAGAACATCTGTATCCTTCAGATTTCCAAAAGCTCATGTTTGTGATACCGTTTCCAGAACGTCAGTTCTGCATTTAGATATTTTCTGAAGTGTGTGCCATGAACTCAAGTGATGCTAGCATGTCTAATTGCTCAATCAGCACATGACATAGAGACTCAAAGCGATGCCTCGTTAGGGACTACCTTAGATGGCACAGTGCATTTTTTTTTCTAGTTACGCTGAGCTATGAATCAGTGCAATCTTCCTAGCTGCATGTCATTGCATCCCCCCGCCTTCCTTTTTTTCTACTCACCTGAACCTTCTAAGGAAGATATTTTGGGACTGACAGTTAAGCACCCAAGGCATAATCTGGTAGTCAGATTTCACACTGATGCACTGGAAATACATAACCCATTTGGCAGGTAAAATGAATAAATAGTGGACGACATTTGCTATTAACTGCAAATGGCAAGTAGCACCTTAGGTAGCTAGTTAGTGACAACAACTGACAGAGAAGGGAGGAATAGGTATAGTTGACTTCAGATACCTGCCTTGCAGCTCCTATGCAAGTACTGTCTCCCTTGGTAAGGAGACAAGGCCCTTGTGTTCAAAGGGGGCATACTCTCAGGAAAGCATGCATGGGATTGCAGCCTAAAGCAGGGAAGGCCAGCTTCTAAATTCATAGCGGTCACTACAGAAAGGGAACCAACCAGAAGTATATATTCTGTACAGCCCAACAGAACCCCTTTGGGTGGGCAAGCCCTATCATAAGGTTGGCACCATTGGGCAGTAAGAATTTTACTGTTATGGAATGCATGTTCTCAGACATGTCAGAGGTATTACTTAGAACAGTGTTCTTCAGCTTTGGAGTTGGGACCCCAATGGGGTGACAAAGAATTCTGGGGTCATGGCAACTTACAGGAATGAAAAAGATTGAAGACACTGGACTCATCATCACATAAAGGGGGAGGCATCTGTTGTACACCTTCAGGTACCAGGAGACTGTCCCAGTCCTGCTCAGGTTCTTAGCAGTTGTGCTAAAATAGCTTTCATTAGTGCCAGGCTTCATGGTAACCTTTTCTGCTCTCTACTAAGAATATGGTTACAATGAACAGTGCTGGGGAGACACAGTGGGGGTGGGGGGTGTAGTAGATATATTATGCACAAGCCTGGGCTTGGCCTCAGTATGTTGGCAACAAGGCAGAGCACACTCTGTGTCTGTGCAAAAAGCACACTCGGCGCAGCCTTGGAAATCATGCTGAGTCTTCGCCCAGTGCCGGTAGGCAAGAGGATGTTATGAAGAAGCGCTTCTTATCAATGTCAATGGAATTTGTGGTTAGCTAGAAAGCTGGCTAGAGACAGCTGGTTCCCAAACAGTATAACCTTCAGTAATTTTCCCTAATGCACAGCTTTGCATCATGTGTTTTGAGAATGAATAAAAGTCTGAGGAAGCTAGCCGGGAGAAGGGACTTCTCTCTCGATCTAGCATACCATCCTACTTCCGGCTCAGCTCTCCCTGCATCAACCCTCTGAATGAATGTCTGCTGTGTCTCATTCATTGCTCTGCGCCTCGCTGTTCTTGTTTATAGTCTAAACTTTCTCAGTGCCTCTGCACTCCCACCAAACAACAAGACCCCAGAAGGCTTGGTTGTTTCCCATAGCAGCATTGCGCTGCTACTGTGGTGAGAAGGTGCAGGACTGACAGTGGGTCCCCAGTTTATTTATTTATGTATTTATATTTATTTATTTGGGCAATGGCACAAAAAAGGGATGAACTGGCCTAGAAAGTTCATTTACACATACATTTAGGTTACGGTTGCAACCCTATACATGCTTATCTGAGAATAAGTTCCATCAAATGCAATGGAACTTACTTGACAGACCTTCTTATACTCCATGGCATCTTATACTAACTCACACTGCAGAAGGTCTCATGCTTCTTGTCACATCAGAAGAGCTTCTCCCAAAAAGTCTACTACCTTATCCTGTATAATGCACAGGAAACCAAAATAACCCTTAGGTTGCCCTTAGGATAACTCTAATTATCCAAAAGCAAAAACATAGTCCAAGTGTTCAATCAATCCTCCTCCCCCCCCCACACACACACACAATGAAATATCTCCAAAGTCAAAAACCAAGGGAATCCAAGCAACTGATGATAAACAGATTATTATCAGGTATGACAAAAATATACATGCTTCTAGAAGACTGTGGTGGAAGGTGATAGGTCACCCTTGCTCCACTGCCAGAAGATTTTATGATACCCATAAATGAACTGTGGGCCCACATCCTGGATAATACATTGCTTTTGTGTGCCAGAATCTTGCTACCGTATGTGCAGGGGGGAGTGTCAACTTAAAAAAAAACAAAGCAAGTTACTGATTTCTTATTTTATGTACTTATACAGAAGTTTGTTTCCCCTTCTTCCAAATATGTAAGCAAGTTACACTGGGATATGCATATAAGTTATGCTTGGATATGCAAATATCCTTGGAGTTTTGACAGACTCACAAGCTTTGGTTGTGGTTTTGAAGCAAAGAATTTGCCAGATTTAAACCACCACTCCAGTCTTTTAAAGAGGAATGGAGGGAGAAGAAAGTCAAACTTGTAAATTAATGAAAGTTTCCATTCAAAAGGAGACCAGCATTGAACCTTGCTGTAGTTCCATTGAAAGGTACTCAAGATAGCAGGACAAAGAATCGAAAGCTGGAAAAGAAAGAGGAGTTAACTAAAGAGTATTTACTGTAAAGATAAGCATACCTTGCACAGAGTGACCTATCTCCATGTTTACTTGGCTACTGCTACAACAGATTCTATACAGGATTAGCAAAGACATGAATATATGGTAGGTTCTTGACAAGTGTATGGGATACTCCTCTGAATCTTGCTCAGGTCTGAAGCACTGCACAGAGATGGTGGTAGAGCTACTGATGGGTGAGTACCCACACTTCCCCTGACAGATGGATTTGGTGGTTAGCATGCAGGCTGCTGAGATAAAAGGGCATCAGGGCACAAACCTAACCAGGTCTACTCAGATGTAAGTCCTATTTAGTTCAATGGGGCTTACTCTCAGGAAAGTGTGGTTAGGATTGCAGCCTTAATGCCCAATCCTATCCAACCTTCCAGTGCCAGTGCAGCCTCAATGCAGCCCCAAGGCAAAGGAACAAATGTTCCCTTTCCTTGAGGAAGCCTCCATGACTGCCTGCCCATCACACAATGTAGTACACACCCCATTGACATGGCTGCATTGGTACTGGAAAGTTGGACAGGATTGGATTCTTAGGCACTTCAGATGGAGCAGCCAACATGCATCAGAACCCTGGACAAAAAAATTGTGGGAGAAGCCCTTTCGGGACAGAAAGGTAATTTGTACTTCTAATTTTGAATTCAGAACAACAAAGTGTACCTCCACTGTCAGAGTTTAGGAAACACCTGTCTATACAGGTAAAAGGGCTGATTATAGATCTAGACAGATAAACACACACACACAGGTGGTGCCTTGGTATCCACTCATTTGGTATCCACTGATTTGATTCACCATTGATACTGGGGTCCACATTTAAACCAGGTTCCCTGTGACAAGGAAAAAAAGCACCAAAATCCAATTTCCTACCTTTGCACTGTTAAATCGCACTTATTGCAAGCTTCTCAGGAGTTAAAGATAGCCTCAAAGACCCACTTGTGGGTTTCTTGCTCATCCATTGTCACCACAGAATGCATTGCTATAAATGCTATTCTGCACTTGGCCACTAGATGGGGTGAATAATGGAATCTAATGAAATGAAATTATTCCATTAGAAGTAATGGAGGAGCAAGAAACCCAGAAGCGGGTCTTTAAAGCTGTTTCCGCTGATTTGGTATCCACTGTTCTGTTTTTGTTTTTAATCCACTGGGGGTTCCGAACGCCCTGCCAAGTTTGGTCAAACATATTTTCCTTTAAACTCAGCCCCAGTCTCTGGCTGTACTAATCAATTCCCTGGGCAGAAAATGGAGCTAATGGATATCACCTCTAGTTTCTTTATATTAGATTACCTCCTACATTGCCTATGCATGGAAATATGGAGCAAGTGAGTAACTAGCCACCTATAAAAATCTGATTGATATGTTAGAGTTGTCCCCCCCACCCCACCCCACCCCCCAAAATGGAGGAAAAGCAGGAGAAGCACAGAAGCAGGTAAACGCAAAGTCAAGCATAATAATGATTTGGGCAAAATGGCAAAGCTGAGAAGGAAACAGCATTGTGAGTGTACAAACCTCTAAATGGCGCACAGATGGGAGGGAGAAGGGTAATCTTCTGGAAAAGCCTCTAATTGTCTGCCCACACTAATAATTTCAGAGAACGCTCCCCTCTCCCCCTCCTGCGTATAATTACACCATTCCATCTGTCTATCAGCAGGTTTTTTACAGCTCCTTGCGGCGGCTCCATGCTCATCCTTGCCGG
The DNA here is from genome assembly GCF_035046505.1 of Tiliqua scincoides. Classification (NCBI taxonomy): domain Eukaryota; kingdom Metazoa; phylum Chordata; class Lepidosauria; order Squamata; family Scincidae; genus Tiliqua; species Tiliqua scincoides. Next base: position 16,301,712 of record NC_089831.1, read on the forward strand.
GAGATGAGGTTTTTCAAAGATTTAAGAATCCTTCTGACACATATCCCAAAGAAAAGACACTCAGGAGAGGTAAATCCCACTCCTAGGCCTGCTAAGTCTCTATTAAAAAAAAAAGTCATATAATCTCTATGAGCTCCATTACTGTGTCAAAACAGGAGATAGACACAAAAGGCGCGCGCGGGGGGGGGGGGGGAGAGGGCTGTTTTATTTCTCCCACTTCTTCCTTTTCTCTTCAGTATGCTGTCCTGTCCTGGTCATTCAGTTAATCTTACATCTCGATGCATCAATTGCCAAAGGAAAGGCAATATCACACAAGCAGAAAGAAAGAACAGTGAACTCAACATTGCCTGGGTGCTTAAGTAATCTGTGTACCATTTTTTTTCCGTAGCACCACCATTCAGTGGGAAAGTTCATTGCACAGTTCATTCTCTTTTCCATGTTTCCTTGCTCTAATCAATGTTCTACGCCAGGTCAAATGTGATTTGTTGAACATTGCAGTGGGAGGATCAGCCGGCAGGCAAGGCATTCAGTGCCATGTTCCCAGCTTGAAGCAGCTTTCCAGTTACCACAGTCTGTTCCTTTTGGAAATGGAAAAGGTGCTGGAAATGGACAAGGTGCAAAAGAGAGCGACTAAGATGATTACGGGGCTGGGGCACCTTCCTTACGAGGAAAGGCTACGGCGTTTGGGCCTCTTCAGCCTAGAAAAGAGACACCTGAGGGGGGACATGATTGAGACATACAAAATTATGCAGGGGATGGACAGAGTGGATCGGGAGATGCTCTTTACACTCTCACATAACACCAGAACCAGGGGACATCCACTAAAGTTGAGTGTTGGGCGGGTTAGGACAGACAAAAGAAAATATTTCTTTACTCAGCGTGTGTTTGGTCTGTGGAACTCCTTGCCACAGGATGTGGTGATGGCGTCTAGCCTGGACGACTTTAAAAGGGGATTGGACAAGTTTCTGGAGGAAAAATCCATTATGGGGTACAAGCCATGATGTGTATGCGCAACCTCCTGATTTTAGAAATGGGTTATGTCAGAATGCCAGATGCAAGGGAGGGCACCAGGATGAGGTCTCTTGTTATCTGGTGTGCTCCCTGGGGCATTTGGTGGGCCGCTGTGAGATACAGGAAGCTGGACTAGTTGGACCTATGGCCTGATCCAGTGTGGCCGTTCTTATGTTCTTTTCCCTATGCGCAGATTGAGACTGTACCACAGATGTGCATCCCTTAACAACCTTCTGGCCAGCGACAAGTCGCATATGCCACGGCTGCCGCTGGTCAGGAGGTCGCACCCCCCAAACCTCCAAAGCTCAGGGGAGCTCCCTTACCTCCTGAGGTTTTTCTGAGCCACCCAGAGGCAGCGCACATCCGCGCACTGCCTCTGTGAGGCTGAGAATGCCCCAATTGTGTGAGAGATGCAGTTCTTCCTGGAAGAAATCGCGTGATTCAGGCATTCTCAGTCTCTAGGAGGATCAGAAAAGCCCCTGGAGATGGGAGTGGAGCTTCCCCTCAGCTTTGAAGGCTTCGCATAGCATCAAGCCCCACTTGACGACAGCGATGCCGGTCAGCAACCCTGTCACTAAGAGGCGCACGACTATACTAAGTGCTGCTGCCGCAATAGTTCTCAACCATATAAATAATAATAATACAGGTATTTATGTACTGCCTTTCTTGATCGTCAGATTTCTCCTCAGACTTTAATTCAAGGCGGTTTACATAGGCAGGCTGTTTAAATCCCCATAGGGATTTTTACAATTAAAGAAAGGTTCTATCTTTCAAAAACCACACAACATTTCAGATGGAACTTTTGCAGTCTGTTATCACTTTCTGGCCTCCTCCCACACAGGCTGACAAGTGGCTCCTTCCAAAGAGCAGGTGGAATAACTCGGCTCAGCTTGTCAGCTGCTTCAAGGTCTCGCCATTCATGGTGCCGGTGGCCTCGAACTGACGACCTTCAGATGTTATCTTCAGGCAATTGGAGGCTCAACCATCTAGACCAGACCTCCTGCCCATATGAGTGAGTCTCACACCAGTCTTGAAAGGGAGGTGTTATCACTCCTGTTTTACTGATGGGAACAGGATGAGAGACTGTGACTCAGGAGCTTCAGCCTAATAGCCCCCAAAATTGGCCTCAGTGGTGTCACAAGGGTTTGTGTCATCTGGTGCGGGAGGCCAGTGTGTCACCCCTATAATGGACCTCCTCCCATATAGTGGGCAGGGCAACACCCTGGGCAGTGAGAATGATGATGTACCATCAGCTGCCCTTCCTGGTGGTTTGTCTATAGCTTTTGATATACTTCAACCCAGTTTGTTTCATTGCATTCTGCATGAAATTATGCATTGATTGATCTATATGGTATATTTATACCATATATCTTGGTATATGACATATGACATATACCATATATATGATGGTAGTATTCAAAAATACCAAGGTTCAAAAAATTTTGTGAGTAGTGGTGTCACCCCCACCGTGCGCATCACCCTGTGCGACCCACACCGCACGTACCCCCCTAATGATGCCACTGATTGGCTGTACTGGAATTGCAGAAGATCTGGAGAGGAGGTAGGATGTGGTGTCAGCCATGGCCCCTTTAAGGGTAAGGCCTGGGCATTCAGCAGGGAGTGTGGTGCTTGAAGGCAATAGGTGCTTGAAGGCAATAGGGCCCTCAGGCATAAAAGCACGTGATGAAGGGAGAGTTTGGTGTGGGTAGCAGATGAAGGAAAGCTTGAGGAAGGGGAGACCAATGGACTTCTGAGGACAACTGGAACGACGGAACTGCTGAGTCTTTGGAGCAGACTAATGGACTTTGGAGACTGCTGGAGCAGAGACTGCTGGAGACACTGGAATTTGGTGTGTGGCTGCCATGCCCAAGGCCTACTGAGGACCAAGGGGCTCTGCTGTAGGCTTCTGGCAGGAGAGAGGACCTCTGCAGATTGAACAGGTGAACTACCCCGGTGGTGGGGTCCAGCAGGACTGCAGGGCAGAACTAGAGTCATTGTTGGGTAAAAAATGGGAGCTAATTAGCTAAAGGTGGGCATAGGTTCTCCAGGCAGAGCTTGGATTGGGAATCTGGCAAAACACTGGCCTTTCAGCATTCAGTTCAAAAGTGCGAGATTATCCTCGAAGACTGAGCTCTGAAGAAAAATTTAATTATGAAGATGGCTGTGCATGGCACTACTTAGCTGGTTCTTTGTGATGGCTTTAAGAACCTTGCCCCTTCCCTAAAAAGAGTTTTGTACTTAAATATTTTTCTCTTTTAAAATTATGTGAAGAAGAATGGATGAATGCATTTGTGTTAATGCAAATCTGAAAGTTAAAAACAAAACTGGATAGTCAGCTTGTAGAAGAGAGGTAGGACAGAACGGATACCTAAGCCAACATTCAATTTGTTGGTATGCTCACCTGTCATTTCAGCAACAAAGCTGGGAGAAATCCAGGAAGCTAAGGGACATACTGTGAGCTCTGTTTATCTACTCCCTCTCTCTTTATGCTTGGCCAAGAGAATATCACACATGCCTGCGGCTTAGCTAAGGTTTGAACCTGCATTACTTGCAAGTCTGAAACCTTCTTGCTCTTCATTTAGAACAGGGGCGTCCAAAGTTTTTGGCAGGAGGGCCACATCGTCTCTCTGACATGGTGCGGGGGGGGGAAGAATTAATTTACATTTAAAATTTGAATAAATTTACATAAGTTTTCATAAATGAATATATTAAAGATGAACATAGGAATGAACGAAGATCTTGCAATAGCTCAAGGCCTATAAAAGGCCTTGTACAAAGCAAGGCTGGCTTTTCCTTTGCGCCACTACTGCATCACAGATGTGAAACAACAAGCAGTGGAGGGAGTCCTCATCCCACAGCTCACACGAGAGGTTAAACAGTCGCCCTCACTTTGAGAGCAGTTGCGTCGGGCCAGTGCGGGCTTCAACAAATCTCTAGAGGGCCGGAGGCTCATTGGAGACTGGGGGTTTCCTGAGGGCCGCATTGAGAGGCCTTGAGGGCCGCAAGTGGCCCCAGGGCTGGGGTTTGGGCACCCCTGATTTAGAAGGAAACCAATAACGAGGGGAAAAAATGAGACTTTGTTTTAAAATCCAATTCTGCAAACCAAAGACAGAACTACCACTGCTCAAGTTTCAATTTAAGGAATAAGAAACTACATGAAAACTGCAAAAAATATATGTCGAATAAACAAGGACTTGCTCCACACAGGTTCTCTCTCACATTTGTCTTAAATTGGCATAATCTTTTCCATCAAGGCTGCACTCTACGTTGCATTAAATAAGGCACACCAGCGTGTAACTTGTGTGTCCTCAGCTAGATAGTGGAAATCGGTCAGGCCCTATAAACAAAGGATGTTTCTAAGATCTAAAGGTATGATCTGAAATTCAGAGATGCAGCAAATCTTACAGAAGCTAAATAAGTCTATAGGAGACTTCCAGGGAACCTTATCCATGCTACCCAGGAAGAAAGGTAGAATATGAAGAAACTGCATCCAATAAATCAGCAAGCAGAGTGGCCAGCCCAGTGGTTGGTTTTTCATTGCAACATAAACCAAAATCTCTTCAAGGTACTGCTCTACAGGCTGAGCCCACAAAGGACTCTGAAAGGGTCATTTACAAATAATCTACAAAAGCTAGAATCCATCCAGCAACAGTCTTTGAGAGCATCTTTGCAAAGAAGAAGAATGGGGGGAAAGAACATGGCACTGGACATAAAAGAACTGTTTGAGCCAGGTAGCTATAGTCAAAGTTATTTCAATGCATTTCAATCATCCCTTAACATCAAGGCTCATTTTTCAATATCATGGTTCTTTTGACAATAAATGAATTGCATGATTTGGATCTCTCTCTCTCTTTTTGTTCCAACTCTTTCATGAACCATTTCTTGATAAGGGACGTCAAAGCAATCAGCTCATTTATCTGCATAAAATCGAAACATCAAAATGTCATGTGGAAAAAAAGAGTGACCTCTTCAAATTCTCTTGCCTCCAGTAAAAAAAAATAAAAATTAAGATTTAAAGGAATTATTTTTTTTTCTCCATCTATTATTTTCTTTTCTAAGAGGGACAGGCATTAATTTTCAAGGTCGGATGAATTTAAGAAAACAGCCAGTGCAAAAGAATCTACATTTTAAAACATTTGCAAATGTCAATACAAAGAAAGAGACACAATGGAAAGAAATGGATGCATATTTCAATTATTATGATTTGGGATAAAGAGCAGGAATTAGCTTTGAAATTCCAAGGCTACCTCACTATAGAAAGGTTAAAGTTAGGGCAAAATACACATAACTAAAAAGGAAAATACCTGTATTTGTGTGTCCAAACTCTCTCATGCAATTTCTGATAGACTTGGATGTCCCAACCAGTGTGAGAATGGCGGCACAATTGGGGAGATGTACCTTTGCTAGGCCTGGATCCCTGGCAAATGCCAACTTTACCACTCTCTGGAGCAGGCCATGCCTGCAGACTTTATTCTGCAGTGCACTGAATAAATCTCTCTCTCTCTCTCTCACCCCCTCCTCCCCTGCTATGAGAACTTTGGGACAAGGTGAGAGGGAAAGAATGATAACATTCAATAGCCTAACTGTGCACTATTAAAGATTAGGTCAAATTTGTTTCATTTGCATCTCACTTTTCTTCCATGGAATTCTGGCTGGATAATCTTCCATCCAGGCAATAACTATGACAGAGAATAAGGGGAGATGCCTGCTTTGCATGCAGGGGGTTCAAGCCCAGTCATTTCCAGGTAGGGCAGGGAAAGACCCTTGTCCAAACCAGGTGGTGTGGCTCTGTCAGGCAGCGTGGTGAACACGCAAGAGTGGCAGCAAGCACCTGACACAACGTTGAAGACTGCAGAGCAGAGGCTCGGTGGGCAGGAGATTTTCACTGCATCAAAAAGCCCACCTGCCCTGAGCCTCCTACCACTGTTTTCAGAGTCATACTGGATATTTGCAACCTGGAAGTGACTGGCAATGACATCACTGTCCCTTACTTCTGGCTGCTGAGCTCTGCACCTGCAGGGCATCATGAGGCAGGTACATTTGGGGACTATTGCCCTTGCTTGTTACCCTAGACCTGGTGCCACTCATTAAACACAGTACTGAGTGAGATGCACCAATGGCCTGCCTCTGTATAAGGTAGCTTCCCACACTACCAAACTCTCCTGCTAAGGTTCAGAATACACGACTTTATATAGCAGTTTTGATTATTAGGAGAACTTCACATAGATTATTTCAGTCTTCCTTAGAACTATGTCTTAAACACCACCCTGTAAATTCAGTAATGTTACTGTGGAAGACAAGGATTGGTGTTTAAAGACCAAAACTTAAGAACATAAGAACAGCCCCACTAGATCAGGCCATAGGCCCATACTTACTGTATCTCACAACGGCCCACCAAATGCCCCAGGGAGCACACTAGATAACAAGAGACCTCATCCTGGTGCCCTCCCTTGCATCTGGCATTCTGACATAGCCCATTTCTAAAATCTGGAGGTTGCACATACACATCATGGATTGTAACCCGTGATGGATTTTTCCTCCAGAAACTTGTCCAATCCCCTTTTAAAGGCATCCAGGCCAGATGCCGTCACCACATCCTGCGGCAAGGAGTTCCACAGACCAACCACACGCTGAGTAAAGAAATATTTTCTTTTGTCTTGCCTGAGAACACCTAGTATGCACATTACTGAACAGACAGTTTAACCCAGTACTTTCCAGTTTATATGAATAAACCCTAATGGAAATAATGTTGAGCCCTGATGTGGGACATATGGGTTGCATACTGCATAAAGGACTCTCTTATGTTTGGTGCTGCCCCCTAGAGGCCGATGCCAAACCTATGGAGGTGTGGCAAGAGAATATGTCATTATAGGGACGTGGCTAGTGGGGTGTGATCCCACACCATCCACCATACATTCTGTTTACAAGGAAAGCTAAACCTCTGCACAGAACTTAGTCCACATCCGCTCTATCTCCATTGTCATATATCTCACTGCACCGGTTCTGAGGATTAGCCCAGACATTGTGCTAATATGATTAGTTTTGAACAGGAAAATGCCACCATGAGCCAACATTTTCATGTAATAATTCAGTGTTTATTTTTTCTTACAAATATGCTTTCAACAGGATGACAACTGAGATAAAATTGCAAACTGCAGTGTAGTAAATGCAAAACCCCAACAGATTTTTTTCCACATGTACTTTTGTTTTTTCATGTCTACTACAGAGGGAAAGAAAAGAAAAAAAAAGGAAATGCCACCTCCAGGCTTGAAATCTCCAGTATCTGGTCTTTACTATATAACAGCACCTTCATAAAGTTAGGACGACAGCTTCTTCCCTCTGTGGCTTGTCCAACAAAGAAGTGTGAGGCTTAGACAGCCAACACAGCTCTTCCTAAATGGGCCCAGACAGTCCCTCCCAGGGGCCAGTGTAGCAAAGCTACAGAGCTCAGTTCTGTCTTTTGTTCTCCGTCATTCTCTTACCTCTTCTGAGCTGAATTTAGCAGCTGGGGCATCAGTTGGTAGCTGCAAAGCTTCAGGGAAAACACCCTGCTGAGTGTGGACATTGCAAAAGTTTCCTGTCATCGTTCTACAGAAGTTAATAAAGAGACAAGGCTCCCCTGACATGCCGATAGCTACAGTGAGACACGACACCCGAGCATTGCCTGAAAATGTCTCTGGATTCAAAATGTCTCAGCACATGAAGTGAATCAGAGACTCTCAAAAGGGGTGTGTCCAATTTTTAGTTTCAGGGGGAAAAGTTGATCAAGGACCAAGCTAGATATAACTTCTGATTGGTGGGAATGCATCTCTAACGTAGACATATTATTTCCTTCTTAAAAGCAGACACATGGATTGGGCATTGAAACAGAGAAGAGGGAACCTCCTGCTCCTGCTACAATCCAGATTTGAATGAGGCTCCCCAATGTAGGCCTTTTTTTCCCCAGGGAGAAATTAACAGCTTCATGTTAATTTCTCCCTGGGGAAAAAAAGGCCTACATTGGTGCCAAATTACTTCATACTATCTGTTTTCCATTCAGGCTGTTACCATTGCATGCAATGACATTTAAGAAACTGAGAGTCCAATCCTATCCAGTTTTCCAGTGCTGGTGCAGTTGTGCCAGTGGGGTGTGCCCTACATCCTGTGGTGGAGGGGACTTCAAGGTATGGGAACATTTGTTCTCTTACCATGGGGCTACATTGTGGCTACACTGGAGCTGCAAAGTTGGACAGGATTGGGCCCTGAATGAATACCGTCAGCCCAGTCCCCATATTAAGTATAATAGTAACACTGACCTAGCGTGGGGGTAAGCTGGGACATTGAAATCATAGCTGTATCATTATAGCTGTAGTTTCACATGAATAAAACCGATGCTTTGAATGTTCAGTATTAAAGTGTGCAATTGTATGTATTTGCACCCTTGAAATGCAATCACAGTATCATGCTGTGATATCCTTTGCAATGCATCTGTCAAAATGTACTCGGCAATATTTGCAAGAAAATGTGCCACAGTGGCGTTGCTAGGGGTGTGTGGGCCACACTGGGTGATGGGCACAGGGGGGGGGGTGACACCACTACTGGCCAAAATTTTTAAAATCTTGGTATTTTTGAACAATACCACCATGTTATATACATCAGTTGATGTGTAATTTCATGCAGAATGCAATGGAACAAACCACGCTGAAATATCTCTATTCTACAAAGTTGCAGCCAAAAAAACCAGTGAGGTGGGACAATGGAACATCACCATGCCCGCTGCCAGGGCATTGCCCTACCCATTACATGGGAGGAGATCCATCATAGCGGTGACATGCTGGCCTCCCACACCAGGTGATGTAAATTCTAGTGACGCTACTGGTGTGCCAATATACAGACAATATATGTCATTTGTGACCATCTGCAGAACATCTTTTGCATTTCTCAAAGAGGCTTCTTCATTTACTGGAAAGAAGAATATGCCAAAGATAGCGTACGGCCACCATGTTTTCAGCCCTTGCCTAAAACATCCACACAAAGACAACAGCCTGGTGTCAGTGATCACAACGGCTGATTTTCCTCCAGGGAGGCTGCTCTACACATTGAATAAAGCATGGAAAACAGAGAGAGCCCGTCTATATAAGCAATGCAAAGAAATCCTTGCCCCCATGCCCAGATATTCTATCCAGCATTGCCTCAAGGTTTATGTTGGCTTCCCATTTCAAGGGAGATGCTAGATATACGCAAAGGCCTCAGGAATGAGCATGGGGAAGGGAGGACTTGCTTGGATACGGGGTGGCTTCAGTGTTTTTAATGAATGAATGAATGAATGAAGAATACACTTGGACATGTCGTGGGTGTCATTCATCTTTCAGTTTGGTTCTGAATTACACCTCTGGGTATAAAACTCCCTCTAGCCTTGCACTCTCAAAAGAGGTTCTGATTTACAGCGGCAACAGCAGGCCTCAGCACTGAAATTTGCATTCAGTGCCAAGACCCTGGAACTTATAAAGTAGGCTATTAACACATTTATAGTGGAAGCTCTCGTTAAAGAGAAGCAATTTCCTTGACTGAGCTGCAGAACTCATTCCCTGATCTGTTTGTCTGAGCATGAAGCACATGTGGGGCTCCTGCAAGCGGAGTGAGCACCAAGGTTTGTAGGCATGGCCCAATTTGCCCTTCCTCACCTCATTTTCCTCCCCTTCCCCCACTCAATCAGATCATCCCATTCACCCCACCCCAGCTTTTCAGTCATGCTTATCTGAGGATTGAATAGGTAATAGGCAGGGAGCTCTGCCTAAGAATATAAGAACAACCCCACTGGATCAGGCCATAGGCCCATCTAGTCCAGCTTCCTGCATCTCACAGTGGCCCACGAAATGCCCCCAGGGAGCACACCAGATAACAAGAGACCTACATCCTGGTGCCCTCCCAACCTTCCCTACCTTTCCCTTTCAACTTTCCCACACTATAATAATCCCAGATGGTGGGATTGTGCTGACTGTATTGGCCAGTTGGGGGGGTGAAGTTGTGCCCAGAGCAATTTCTCCTTCCACCCCTTCCCAGGGACTGATAGGAGGTGCTCTTAGAGGTCTCTAAGAGAACCCCATTGGCTGCTATGGGACTTGCAGCAGCCACAGGATAGAGCAGTTGGGCTTCTGAGGGCATGATTTCTCAGCATGTGCCTGGGTGTAAACTCTGATGCCAACTCTGCCTGCAAGTTTCTCTAGCATCTCTGACCAGGATTTCCCTGCACTATCTGCAAAGGAATCAAAAAGCAATGTCTCGCAGGAGGCTCAACACCCCACAACAGATCGACAGTCTTAGAACATATGCATTCTTTACTTGGCCCTAGATTTGAACTTGGGCTCCCCACACTTCTCCACAGTTCCCAAATTTGTTTGCCTTCTACTGGTGCAGGGCAGGGTCTACTGGCACACCCAGCCTTCCCTCCACTAAGTACAGCATCTATGAAAAACTGGCAAATGACACACAATTCTGCACACACTCCAAACAAAGCATACAAATGATTGAAATGATTTGTGAGAGACATTCAAGCACAAGAGGAGCAATTTCATTCAGTTCGTATGAAATACATGTGATTGTGGGACAAGGCCAGTCAGTTAATAATAGTGTCTGAAAGGTATCACTTTCAGAAGTGTTGTCACACCCAGACTTTTAAAAAAACTGAGCATAGCTCAGGTACCTGCTACCTGGGATCAAAGATATACACAAAGATTTTGTGTATGCTGAAATCAAATCTAATCAATCAATCAATCAATCAATCAATCAATCAATCAATCAATCAATCAAATGAGTTTTATGGTTGATAGACCATAACTTTTTACAGAATACAGATATTTTGGTATGGTTTTTTATTGCACTTAGCATTAAATTACCTTCCCAATGATGTATAACTTGATGGTATTATTCATACATACCAAAGTTTTCACAATTTTGGCCGCTAGTGTCAAGCTCAGTTTGTTAACTCTCCTAAAGCTTGTTACCTGGTTCAATTGCCACCCCCTTAGCTATGCCACTAAGGCTAGCTTTAGGGCAATTGGGCCCAATTAGGCCCCGCACCTTGAAGGGGCACCATGCAAGGGCGGAGAATGATCACCCACAGACAGGAGTTTGCAGGTAAGCTTCCATCCACAGGCCGGTGCGGCAAGTCCAACCCTGCAGCTCAAGAGCCCTCCTGTCTGCCCCTGGCTCTGATTGGCCTGAGACTGGGCATGCCAGAAGCAGGTGGCAGTGACACAACATTATCACATCACTGCCAACGTGCTGCACCTCGTGCCAAGTACCATCAGACTGGGCCTCCACTTGTCATTGTAAGTAGCAGGGTGTGCAGCGGAGAGGGGTGACACCCACCCCTGGGGTCCCACAAAAGATGTTGGAGCCCCTCAAAAAAATCTCAAATTGGGCTCTGCAGCACCTAAAGCTCTCCCTGTTGAAGGATGTTCGACAAGCAAGCGCCAGGTTTAATAATAATAATAATAATAATAATAATAATAATAATAATAATACAGGTATTTATATACCGCCTTTCTTAGTCTTTATTCAAGACTTTATTCAAGGCGGTTTAAATAGGCAGGCTTATTTAAATCCCCATAGGGATTTTTACAATTGAAAGAAGGCTCTATCTTTCAAGAGCCACAACAATTCAGATGTTTCGTTCTGATCTGGCCTTCATCCTCCCACGCTCAGAGCAGATGGAAATAGCTCGGCTTCAGCTTGTCAGCTGCTCCAAGGTCGCACGGTGCCGGTGGCCTCGAACTGGCGACCTTGTGGATGTTATCCTCAGGCAGACGGAGAGTCTACCCTCTAGACCAGACCTCCTGCCCAGGTTTGTGATCCTAGAAACTATTACAGAGTCAGACTTAAGCTAAAGTATGGGCACTGGACCACAGACACAACTGCCCAGAGCATCGTGTCATCTGGATCTAGTGCCCAGAAGAGCTGCGCTGTGGTGGAAAGGTAAGAGCCGTACATGCAGGGGAAGGCTTTCCCAGTGCACAGAGGTCTCCAGTTTGGGACCACTGTTCTGGAGGAGTAAATTAATATAGCTTTATTTATTTATTTATTTTCAGAATTTATATCCCGCCTTTCCACTCCAGAAAAGAGCACTCAAGGCGGCTAATTTATGAACTGTTCCATTTGTTGGCTTTCCTTCCCTCTTTCTGAAACACAATTAATATTTTTGGCCCATGTTGATGATTTGTTATTCCATTTTGACGAATCGGTTCGACCTCCTGATCTGCAGCCTCAGATCATGTGCAGCTGTAGCCCTCAGCTATGAAAACAGAACCATAGCCAAGACATTCACGTTCATCCTTGCTAGTGTTTAGCACATTCTCTCTATCTCTCTGTGGCAGATTGCAGTATGGGTTTATTTTTGAGAGGAAACAAAGGAGCATGGGAAGTGGAGCAATGGAGGGTGTCAGAAAGGCTAAAAAAATAACTTTGGGATAATGATGCACTAAGATGCAAGATTATCTTTTGAATATGTATAGTAGTTCTAAGATGAGAACCACCTGCTAGAAATCTCATTTCTGTTAGGGAAGCAGAAATGGTAAACTAGTGAGTAATTAGTCTTTGATTCAATGTACTTGGGTAAGTGTCCCTTTTCTCTCTTGCAGGATTTAAAATATTACAACATATTTGGAAGGGCAGTATTCGGCTTGGAGCAGATTCACCACGGCTGGCATTTGCGCAAAAGCAAATTTTGCAGCTCCTTTCAACATTCTCACTCAGGGGAGATGTCCGAGGGAAGACAAGACAAAGCCCTAGGCTGCCACTACTAGATTTCACCTAAAGTAAAATTCAAAGTGAATGTGGTGGAGAGTGGCTTTCTCTAACACAACAACCCCTTGAAGAGTTTTGAGGAAACCGAAAAGAATTCCAGTAAGCACATTCCTCCAGGGAGTTTTTTCACAGTTTTTCTCATCCTTGGAGAAAGCGGAGATGACTCACAGAATCAGCAATAGAACATAAATGTTTTGATTCAGTGGATTACCACATGCGGAATAGCTGATCCAACCCAGAAACCAATACTGGGTAAGAGGCTCATTTAATTTTTTTCTTACTAAATCTTTACGCTGCCTTTTATGCTTGGAGGCTTTCAAAGTAGTTTACAGAAGTTGAATGCAGTCTAAATCAGGGGTGTCAAATTTGTTGCATACGGAGGGCTGAAGTTAGCATTCATGGTGCCTGCTGAGGGCTGGAAGTGATGTCATTAAGCAAGAAGCAACATTATGTAGAAAGTGATGTTAAGTAAACAATGGACAGAAATAAGCACTTTGTTCTCACACAGAAACTCATTAGCTGCAAATGAAAAAAAGATTAAATGCGCAAATCATGTTTTCAAGATACGGAAAAGTCCAATTATCAAGTTGGAAAAGCCCAGTTATAACAGGGGCTGGATAAACTGCATCCTACCTTATATACACACCCTTGGTCTAAATATAACCCGGGGGGGGGGAATAGCAGCACTCAGGGAATGATCTAAATGCATGTTGTCCATGGAAATACATTTCACATCTCCAGTAGAGAACAGCCCTCTCCTCCTGCTCCATCACCACACATGAAATAATCACACAGCACATGGATGGGAGTGAGATTACATGGGCTGGCTCCACTCCTAACGTGCAGCCACTGGCTTCACCCTTTGAAAACAGAGTGGAACAAAACAACAAGTCCTATTTTCATACCAAGATATACCGTATTTTTCGCTCTATGAGACGCACCTGACCATAAGACGCACCTAGTTTTTAGAGGAGGAAAACAGGAAAAAAAATATTCTGAACCGAATAGTGTAATAAAATATGTCTCTCCGCTGCTCTGTTTCCATGCTCCTTAGCATATTTTACTACCTCTAGTTTAAAAGGAATTTTATATGCTAGCCTTTTCTGCTTTATCATCCTTGCACTGGTAGAATGAGGTACTGTAGTATTTTTCTGCAAGTGCATTGTCACTAAGCATTACATTTGCATTGCCATTGAGCGCCTGCATTTGCATTTCAATTTGCATTTGCATTACCATTGCATTTGCATTTGCATTACCATTGAGCACAGGCAGGACCCTGGTCAGGGGCAGAAGCACCTGCCAAGGAGGCTCTGCTGCCCTGAGAACGCCTGCAGCTTTGCAGTATTCGATCCATAAGACGCACACACTTCCCCCCCCCACACTTTTTGGGGGGGAAAAAGTGCGTCTTATGGAGCGAAAAATACGGTAGATGCAAAGTTGTACAGTGGCTTCGTCCACCACTGTGCCAAAGAACACATGAGCCCTCTGGACTGCTTAAGCATAGAATTATTCTCACCAGCTCCAATTTCTATTTGCAAAAAGATGTGAGAGGAATGAAAAATAGAGATTCTCCCTCTGGATATCTGTGCCAATTCCTGCCCTTGGAGTATAAAGAAGCCTGATGGAAGTTGCCAAGAAGGTTCAATATCAATAAAATGAACTCTCCACAAATTTCCTAATGAGAAGAGAATGAGTCCTTACAGCTCCAGTTAACTTGAGTGCATATCGGAGCTTGGGGAAATAGCGCTTTTAATAGTGCACTCCTTGAATAACCAACCATTGCATCTCATCGTTACGGATGTGCCTTCCTCTTTCTTTCAATACAGCAAAAATGGCAGGCTCCATTCCCGCTACGGGCCCAGAACTCCCAACTCATCTGGTTAGAATTAAGTGTCTCAATTAAAGGTTTGATTTACATTTAATAAGAAAGCTATTCCAAGTCAAACCAAATATCAATTGTGTAGAATCTCATTATTGAAGTTCTACACCTGTCAGAACCACACAATTTTTCTTTTTAAAAAGCAAAGTAGTTAACCTCAAATAAGTGGCCTTTTAATAATTAATTAGTATTTAATTAATAGACAATAACAGTTGCCACTTGATGCATCTCCTCTGCAGGCTTAATCCAGCTCTTCACTACCTTTTCATTAACTGCTTGAATGACTGCAAATGTACTGCTTCATGGAGCAGAACACTTCTCATACCATCTCACAGTCTTAGCAGGACAGTGTGGTGTTGCATGCAGAAGGGAGAACTAGGAATACAGGGCTCCTCTGTCTGCTTTGCTTCACCTGCCCAGAATTGGGCTCAAGACCAACAATCGGGCAAGGTCAAGATTCACCTAGGAAATATTTCTAGAGGCAAGGCACATGCCTGATCTTGTCTGATCTTGGAAGCTAAGCAGGATCAGGCCTGGTTAGTACTTGGATGGGAGACCGCTTGGGAATACCTGGTGCTGTAGGCTTATACCATAGCCTTTCGAGACTGAAGGTTGCCAACCAAGGGAATTACAAAATTGAACAGGATCTAGTTCAGGTCAATAATCAGAAAGGCTAGGATATGATGAACCCCTTAAGACCTTAACTTGTTTCATACAGATCAGTGTTTCTCAAAATGTGGGTCGGGACCCACTAAGTGGGTCGCAAGCCAATTTCAGGTGGGTCCCCATTCTTTCCAATGTTTAATTAAGCTCTCATCGCCTCTGGAGGATGTTCCGAGGACCCATCCCTCCAAAGACCTTTAAATGTTACTCCAAGTGTCCTTCTAAGGCTTCCCGAAGGCCTTAGAAGGCATTTTGAGGCCCGTGGAAGATGCATTCAGCCTCAATGGGCCTCAGAACACCCTCCGGAGACAACCAGAGCACAGCTCTGGTAGACTCCGGAGGGCCCGTGTCAGGCCATTTGGGACGTGCGGATGATCAAATCCATGTGTCCCAAATCCACAGGTGCCATGGGCAGCCTGTACACATTGCATGGGAATAGGCCTTATTGAAGAGACTAGGACTTACTTATGAGTAGACATGCATAACGCTACACTTTAAGATATGAACATTGCAAATGCCCATTAGGCCATTAAATTACAAAAATGCTTGTCCAACAAAACATGTCAGGGGGAAAAAATGGAAGGACCAATTTAAATCCTAACTAATTTAGTCAGGGGAAAAATTTTATAATATTGGACACACAGAATTGCTGTTTAAGGTGGATAGCACTGACACAAGGCACCTGCAAGGGTTATTTGAGTCATGGGTGTCCACCCGTGTCTTTTTTTTAAATAATAAAGCAAATTACATATTGGGGAAAAAAGCTCAAATTAATAAAAGGACATTCAATAAAATAAGATTTTAAAAAGGGGGAAGAGACTAAGCCAATCTATTCTTCTTTGAGTAATGTTATAAAAGTCAATAAAAGAAAGCCACATTAAATAAAAGTTAGCCCTCCTACATCATATTAAAAATGCATAACATTCCTACTGGTTTTGAATAAAAAAATGCATATGTCCACATCAGACTGCAGATAGTTCCTCAACATGGCACCTCTGACATATGCTTCTCAATGATATCTTGCCATCAGAACAAATGACTGGCTGTTTTGCCAGTCTGAGAAAATTACTCTGAAATCAAACATATTGCGCTTGCTCTAAATTCATTGAATGTTACTTACACCGCAAAGCTGAATATTTACTGTGCAGAGTTTCAATTTATTACATAGATAAATTTACCCAATTACATCAGCTGTAGGGCTATTTCCCATCATGCATTTCAATGGTTTACTCATTACATAGTCTACGTCAATGTGCGTCAGACATTAGAAGGGCATAATTGGTACCTAGTGGCTAGCTTGCCAGGTATTGGGAAGGATCCTTCGATCCTTCTTGGAAACCAAGAAGCCCTAATTCAGAAAGACTACTGATAATTAAGATACACAAAAGAGATGTATGAAGCACCTGCTCTGCATACAGAAGGTCTCAGGTTCAGTCCCTGGCATTGTCCAGCAAATGCTGGGGGGAGAGAGCTCTCTGGAGAGCTTGCTGGCAGTGTAAGCAAAACTGACCTTGATGAGCCAATCACACAGTTCAGTATAAGGCAGTTTCCTATGATATGGAAGAATCAAATTGAACACATGCTTAAAAATTACTTACTTTTGGTACCAGGGGTGGTGGTGGAGTGCATGCAAATTTCACAGCACTGGTTTAGTTACATCTATGTACTCTGTGCAAATCTCATTGCTCATAATTACTTAGAAGCTAAATTCCTCTCTTTGTCCATTACTCCTCACAAGGATTTGCCCAGTAGAGTGAAACAGGTAGCTTTGGGGGGCGGGGGGGGGGCGGAATAATCCCAGTGCAAGATACATCATCTGCAATACTCTTGCTCAGAGCATGGGGGAATTCGAAAGTCAGGCTGCTGGGAGCACAGCTATGCAAAGGAACAGATTCTCCCAGGCATAGTTACTTTTTAAAATGCAAGGCCACCACTCAGGACTACTGACAGCTAATGACTGAAAAGAACCATTGGACTAATCGAAAAGGGAGATATGATAACAAGAAATGGCTCTGAACAGTATGAGAATGCTTTTAATGGCAACAGGCAAGGAGAATCTCAGCTGGGCAGGGAAGCACAGCTTGGACAGACCAGCTGCCCTGTCAGTCAGACAGAGCATTGGGTCGGTTGGGTGGGTGAGCAAAAGAGACACAGAATGCAGGGTTTAGGAATAGGAGAGTTTCTACTTGTACCTACTGCCCAGAGCAGGGGTGCCCAAACCCCGGTGCTGGGGCCACTTGCGGCCCTCGAGACCTCTCAATGTGGCCTTCAGGGAGACCCCCGTCTTCAATGAGCCTCTGGCCCTCCAGTTTGTTGGAGCGCACACTGGCCCGATACAACTGCTCTCAGCATGAGGGTGACTGTTTGACCTCTCGCGTGAGCTGTGGGATGAGGGCTCCCTCCACTGCTTGCTGTTTCAAGCCTGTGAAGCAGCAGTGGCAGCAAAGGAAAGGCCAGCCTTGCTTTTTGCAAGGCCTTTTATAGGCCTTGAGCTATTGCAAGACCTTCATTCGTTCACATAAGTTCATCTTTAATATATACATTTACGTAAACTTATGTAAATTTATTCAAATTTTAAATGTAAATTAATTCTTTTTTTTTACCCGGCCCCCAACACAGTGTCAGAGAAACGATGTGGCCCTCCTGCCAAAAACTTTGGACACCCCTAGCCCAGAGCATTGACTTCTATTTGTTAACAGTGGGTTTCTGCCAAGGATATGTGATCATTCTAGAACTGCTGCCACATTGTAAGGAATGGGGGGAAAAAAGTTAAGGTGTGCAAGGAGTGTCAGGGTGCAAGGAACAGTTAAGAACAAGGAAAGTTTAGCGGCAGTTCTCAGACTTTTTTTTAACCCCTTGGCATCTAGGGTTGCCAGTGGCCACAGAACCCATTCTTCATGATGCTGAACACCCAGCATGACAGGGAAAGAATAGAGAAGGAAGAAAAAGATGCTTTATTGTGCAGAGTGGGGTGAAGAGAGAAAAGAGGAATAAAGTAAAACACCTCCTTATGGGGCCACAGCAACAGGGGGAGGGAGTGAAGGACAGACCCCCCCCCAGCCCACTGTCTCTGAGAGAAGAAAAAGAGCTATGAAATATGGGATGCCCATCTTATATCCACATGCCCCTCCCAGTACTAGCCCTATACAGATCAGCTTCCCCAGTGGCGTAGCTAAGGGGGTGCAGGGGGTAGCAGTTGCACCGGGCATCAAGCTTTAGGGGAGCAACAAGCTGAGCTTGACACTAGTGGCCAAAATTGTGAAAATCTTGGAATGTATGAATAATACCATCATGTTATATATCATTGGAAAGGTAATTTAATGCAGAATGCAATGAAATAAAGTGCATTGGAATATCCATATTCTATCAAAAGTTATGGCCAGTTAACCATAAAATGAAAATACAACTGCCTTATGGAACCAAAAGAGGATTTTCTTAACTCAAAACGGACCTATGAAACTGATTGTTCTGAGAGGCAATGACATGTTATTATGTTATTGACATGTTGCAATGACATGTCATCATGATACAGCATGAAACCAATAAGATGTTAATATGAGTCAGTCATGTCCATCTATCATAATACAGTTATCCTTGCTAACTGGGTAAAAATGCACTTTTTCAAGTGATGCTCCTCTTATATTTATCAGGGGGAGAATAAACGCCTTTCTTTACCCCAGCATAGTGTCTCTAACCAATAAGGGGCACACTTTTTATTTATTTACTTAATTAAATTTGATTTTTTTTCATGGGGAGGGGGGCTACAAATCTTCTTTGATCCCAGGAAGCAGATAGATACCTTAGGCTATGCCTCTGACTGAGGGGAGGTAGCAGAACAAGTGGTTGGCAAGCGACTGGGGGGAGGAGGTGGGTTCCACCAAATTTTCACTTTTAAAAAAGCCTGGGCGTGATGTCACTTCCTGTTGTGACATCACTTCGGAGGCAACATTTTGAGCTTGGCACCGGGCTACACGATCATTAGCTATGCCACTGAGCTTCCCCCCCTTTTTGCCGTCCCTTCCACAAACTGGGCAAAAAATACCTTCTAAAGACAATGCACTGCAAGTAAAATGTATTTGCATAAGGTCATTTATTTGAATAATTTTTTTTTGCAGAGGTTTAGGTGTCACTGAGGTCTCCTTCCTTAGGAATGTGTGGGCTTTGGGGGTCATATTTGAGAGTCCACCTCTGATCATCACCAGTCTCAAGTAACCACCTGGGCCAATGCCAGGAACCAGAGGATGACATTATCAGTGCCCTTCTGATTTATGCAAATTCTTTCTCAGTTTTCCTAATAAGAAATCAGCTCCTGTCATCATCTGTATTTCTTATTCTGAGCCACAACACTAAAACACTTGGCGGTGATTACAAATAGCAAAGTTATTTTTTGTGCCAAGTCTACAGCATTGAAACTTAATAGCATGGTGTAATAGAACCCCACGCTGATGTGTGGCATATTTAATATCCATCTTTCTTAGAAATAACAGTGTTCTGAAATTAGAAAGGACTTTAGCAACGAAATAATTAATGTAGATAACCATCATAAATGCCACAAATGGAAGAAATACAGATGGTAGTGAACCATGATTGCTAATACTCTAACCTGTTGTGACAGAACTTTAAAAATTGAAACTCTGTCCCCCAGAGGCCAGTGAATGGAGGCTTAGGCAGACAGAAAAGAGAGCTCCTTTCTAATTAAATTGCTCTCTCTCATTACCCGTCTCCCCAGTTGGTCACACACACTCTGTTACGTGAGCATCCAAGTTTTGTGAAGCCTACTAACACAGCAGCAGACTAATCATCACTGCATTGGATTTTTTACTCCTGCCCCTAGCTGTGGATTTTGAATGCCACACTGCCAAGCCACTGCAGTGCTAGAGAGGGAGGCCGTTTCAAGTCTAGGGGCTGGGGTTGGAGGTGCAATTCATAGCAAGAACTAAAAACTTGGTTCTTGTATAGCAAACACACACACACTCACAATAACAGGCATGGACATCATGTGTTTCATTCACAATATCTTTATTTACCTGGGACAGACTCCCCTGCAACCTACATTATGTTAAGCATGTGCTTAATTATGATATATGTGTTTTTCCTTCACTCATAAAAACCTAAGAACAGCCCCGCTGGATCAGGCCATAGGCCCATCAGCTTCCTGTATCTCACAGCGGTCCATCAAATGCCCCAGGGAGCACACCAGATAACAAGAGACCTCATCCTGGTGCCCTCCCTTGCATTGGCATTCTGACAGCCCATTTCTAAAATCAGGAGGCTGCACATACACATCATGGCTTGTAACCTGTGATGGATTTTTCCATCGCTCAATAGCAGCTCAGTCATCTACCCCAAACATTACTTTTATTTTTCACATTTTATATACTGTCCTTCCTCCAAGGAGATCAGGGTGGTGTATATGGTTCTTCTGCTCATTTTGTCCTCATACCAATCCTGTGAGAGGTGTGTGTGTGTGTGTGTGTGTGTGTGTGTGTGTGTGTGAGAGAGAGAGAGAGAGAGAGAGAGAGAGAGAGAGAGAGAGAGGCTGAAGTTCACCCTGAAAGCTTTGTGGCTGAGCAGGGATTTGAACCTGCATCTTCCAGGTTTAAGATGAAGTCCCAAATCACTACCCCATTATGAATTGCAGGGTGGGGAGGATAACTCAAGGTTGATTTGGACAATAGCAGGCACTTCTCTGACTTAAACCTCCCTCAGTGTATCACTGGAAGAACCATCCTCAAATTTGCTTCACATTTCACTTCAGTCTGAGTTCCAGTGACAACTCTGTTTAAGGTGCATCACCCAAACCATTGTTCAATGGATCCCACTGGCAATGTGTTCTTCATCTCCCTGGTAGTGAGGCAGGGGACAACCTTAGAACCAGCTTGCATCACCTACTCCACACATTGCTCTTCATATCTTTAGAACCAGCAGGATTGAAAGAAGAGCAATTCTACCGTTGATCTTCCCATGCAGCGTGTTACGGAGCTCGACACCTCGGACAGAGTGAAATGCCAGCAGCACTAGGAGCCAAATCCATTAACACGCTGGATGCTTGGATGAGTCCTTAAGCTTCATTTCCCTCTTACTGTTTTTGCCTGGGTGGGCTGTGTGGGTGTTGAGTCAAAGGAGGAATTTCTGCCTCAGTGATATTCCCTCTACGTTTGTAGGATGATTTTCATGCAGAAAAACTTGCAACCAAAAGAGATCGGCGCATTGTTCACAGGCCATTTTAGTCAACAAGGAAGCATAGATACCTCTGGGGTGTTGATCAGCCAATGTATTTTTAAGAGTTTCATTACAATAAGAAATTTAAAGGGGGGGACACTCATGGAAATGTTGAAATATGGGACACATCAAATTATCTCAAATACCTAAGGTTACCCACTGCGATTCAGCTGTTTATCACATCAGTGGGGCAAAGTTGGGAGAGCATAAACGGTATACCCTCCAATAATTTATCAAGGAAGACAGGAATATGCTTTTAAACACCTCTGTTCAAATTCTGAGGCCTGTTTTGTCTCCTCCATTTCTGCATATTGCTACCTGTCTGTAAGCCTCAAGCAGGTGTAAGTCCCTCCTGGAGGACTCGGTGATGGCAGCAGAGTTTGGTTTCACCAACTTGCTTTGGTTGGCAACCTTCAGTCTCGAAAGACTATGGTATAAGCCTACAGCACCCGGTATTCCCAGGCGGTCTCCCATCCAAGTACTAACCAGGCCCGACCCTGCTTAGCTTCCAAGATCAGACGAGATCGGGCATGCGCAGGGTAACAGTTAATATGCTGTATTCATTTATTCTGCAGTTGCTCAGTCTCCAACTGATTTAAACTCAAGGGCAGAGGGCAATTATTCTTCAGAACAAGGATGTTTTAGAAAAGGGTTATCAGCAGTTCAAGACATCCCTCAGTAGTTACAGTGCCCACTGCATGGTGCCTTAGTTTTCAGGTACAAGCATTACCTACATGTACACTAGAGCAGCGGTTCTCATACTGTGGGCCTGGGACCCACTAGGTGGGTCACGAGCTAATTGCAGGTGGGTCATGTAGCACCTAACTCAGCCACCACTGAAAATACAGGGTACAGAGCTGTGGGGCTGACTGGGATCCTGGTGGGAGAGAGGCATGGTGACTTGCTCTGAATAGGCGGGAATACGAGATGCTGGAAAGGGGGGAGGGGAAAAGGGTATCATGCTACCTCATGACACCACCCTCATGCATCACTTGAGAATGGAGGCAGGGTACTCCGTGCCAGAATGCCAACCCAGGCCAAAAACTTCCTGCCTGACAGCTTTAACCTTCTCTTGGATATTAACTTCCTCTGTCCAGAAGTCTGGAGGGGCAGAACATACATTCTGAAGTGGTACAAGCCTAGGAGGGCTGTATCATATGATTCCTCTGAAAATATGATTAGGTAAGCCTTCACTGGATACGGTCAAGACAATCTGACCGTGGGTCGGGACCCACTAGTTGGGTCGTGTGGCAACTAGCTCAGCTGCCACAGAAAATATATGGTACAGAGGTAGAGGGTACAATGCTGGGCAGGGTGGGCTCTGGTGGGAGAGAGGCATAGTGCTTCGCCCTGGGAAGGTGGTATGCTGGAAAGGAGAGAGAAGGGGTGTGGTTGGAGAAGGATCTATGTCTGATTCAGCTTTGAATTCTGAGCTGAAATGTTTGAATTCCAAGCTATGCAAAATGACAGCACGGGCACTCTGTGTAATGGAACCTTTAGCTGATAGTGGCTTAGGTTAGAAGCCTAATTTGATGTCACTTCTGGCCATGATATCATGTTCAGGTTGATGACACCACTTCCGGTTGTCTTTCTAAAAAGTGGGCCCCGGTGCTAAAACATTTGAGAACTACTGGACTAGAGCCAAAAAAAGTATAGAAATTTAACGGGAGAGGAAACACTGAAGAATGGCAATGGTCACAACACTCCTGAATGGAATGCTAAGGTGGCATGCTCAAATGGCAAAAAATAGGGACAGTGATTTAACAGATATACCCCAAAATAGAGACCGCTGCTGATAAGTAGGGACAGCTGGAGCATATGCCAGGGGCTTATTGCAACCACAGTATAGCCATGGAATATCTAGTAACATGATGTTAATTATTTAAATACAGCCTTGGAAAACAGATCGTGAATCCCTAATTATCTTTACAGCCCCTTTATTATCCTACACTGCAATTTGACTTTAACAAAATAATGCTTTGCATGATAGTTTTGCAAAACTATAACGTTCAGAGTCCCAAGGTAGACCACATCAGTCCCTTCCTTCCCCCACCTTGCCTTTTTCTATGCAGACGCACAATTAACCCCCTTGGAATTCTTTTCAGTGTAGAGTAGGTTACCCATTGCCAGGATAAGTAGGCAGGTTTTGCCCTGGCAGAAACATTGGGGAGTAGTCTTGAGAACTGGTGCAGCACAATGAGCTGCCAAATCTCAAAGGTTTGAGAGCGCAAGTGCAAGTCTTCCTTCAACTGCAGCACACTGAGACAACAAGGGGGTGTGGAAGAGAAGGAAAACACTCTCCTGGCTCCGAGTTACCATCAAAGGTTTTCCTGGGATTCTGCCTGCAGCACACTGGGGAAATGAAGGGAGGGAGAGACCCTCCTGCTCCACACCCTTTTGCCACTGCTGCTGTCATCTCACCAGAATTGGTTAAGTACAGGGGAAGGAAAATCATGCAGCCAACTTCTCTGGGTGGAGGAGAATTTCAGAGGCTGAAGATCTTACCTCTCCTTTGAAGTGGGCTTCTTTCTTCACAATCACAAATTTTACAGAATGCGCCAGCATCTGTACCATAAAACCATGTTCCACAACAGTACCATGTCCCAAAACAGTACGTTTTGCATACCTTGAATGTACCTGTGCATTCTTTTCTAAGATTACACTGAATTTCCCAATAACCTACACACTGAGTAATTCTATGCTAGTCTGCCACCTTTTCAAGCCATTTCTGACCTTGTTGCATATATGCAACAAGGACCAAATGTGTATACCTGAGGGCTGAGCAGAAATGGGTTAATCTGAAAAATCCTGCTTTTAGTTTACCTTCCTTTTAGGGAAGTCATTCCTTCCCTAGATAATTATGGATACCCTTCTCTGATCTCACAGCTCCTTAGACACCGCAGCCTAATCCTGACCTGAATTATTTCCTGATTCTGAACTTTTTTTAAGCAGCATGTAATTAATCTGTGGCATTCCTTGCCACAGTATGTGGTGATGACACCTGGCCTGGATGCCTTTAAAAGTGGATTGGACAAGCCATGAAGTGTCTATGCAACCTTTTTGGTTCTAGAACAGGGGTGCCCAAACCCTGGCCCGGGGGCCACTTGCGGCCCTCAGGAACTCACAATCCAGCCCACGGGGAGCCCCCAGTCTCCAATGAGCATCTGGCCCTCCGAAGACTTGCTGGAGCCCATGCTGGCCTGACGCAACTGCTCTCAGTGTGAAGATGACTGTTTGACCTCTTGCATGAGCTGTGGGACAGGTGTTCTCTCCACTGCTTGCTGTTTCAGGTCTGTGATGCAGCAGTGGCAGTGAAGAAAAGGCTAGCCTTGCTTTGTGCAAGGACTTTTATAGGCCTTGAGCTATTGCAAGACCTTCATTCATTCATACAAGTTCCATCTCTAATATATTCATTTATGTAAATTTATTCACATTTAAAATGTAAATTAATTCGGCCCCCGACACAGTGTCAGAGAGATGATGTGGCCCTCCTGCCAAAAAGTTTGGACACCCCTGTTCTAGAAGTAGGCTCTCTCTGAATGCCAGATTCAAAGGAGTACAGGACACAGATATCTTGTCTTGGGTACTCCCTTGGGCATCTGGTGGACCACTCTGAGACATAGGAAGCTAGACTAGATGAGTCTTTAGTTTGCTCCAGCAGGGTTCTTTTTATGTTCTTATGTTTGTTTGTTTTTTTAAGTCTGGGTCTACTGTATGTATTTCTGATATGGGCTGTATTAATGATCAGAACTAAAGAGTTTTTGAATATAATCTTCAATCTAAATGTGTGTATTAATTTGTGTGTTCATTTTTAATCTTTTCTTCAATTGCGGCTGTCTAGCCGAGGTCCTTAAGAATGGGTGGCCTGGGCATCAAACTGCATAAAAAGCACACGTCCGCTGCATTAAACGTTTTCCTAACTCTGCTTGGTTTATGAAATCTGACAAGAGCAAAGAGTAAACTTGGCATGCTTGCAAACAAGGGGGTAGTCTATGGGCAGAAGTCATCTCTGCCTTCATTTTCCAGGAGACTGGGTTAAATTTATCAAGCTTTTCCCCTTCAAGACAAAGTGGAACAGGAGGGAGGGAGGAGGAAAAAGATACACAGCTGGGCACCACAGTCAGAATCTTTAGTTTTTTTTAAAGTAATGCTGAGTGAGCTGTTTTTCATTTCTGCATCTCCCAGGTGGGGTGAAGCTCTTAGATAAGAACCTCTAAAGAGAAGAAACAAGATCCATTTAACCCTCTTTCATGGAAATCAAGAAATAGCATTTCTTAAGCATTCAAAGCAAGATGGCAAAACAAGATCGCCGAATGTCCATCCACAGGAAAAAAAAAACACAAAGAACAAATACACCTAAACAAAAACCACAAAGAGAAAGAGAGTGATTTTCATCATAATTCATTTGTCTAATGGATGAGATCTGAAATGAGTTAAGAAGCAGATGGGAACCCTGAAGGTACACTGGTTTGTCGCTTCCTATAAGGTATCTCTCCAAGAAACCACTGCACAGCTTAGGTCTTCCTGCCTGGAAACAGAAGATTAAAGAACAAAGGTTTTGTTTTTTTTTTGCTAGTTTCTCTTGGCCACAGATACTCTGTTCATCAGGGTGTTCTTAGCCCTCTCCTAATATGGCTTCCCCCAAAACTGCCTTTGTTGCTTCTTCTACAACAGGGGTGTCCAAACCCCGGCCCGGGGGCCACTTGCGGCCCTCAGGGGCTCCCATTCTGGCCCTGAGGGAGCCCCCAGTCTCCAATGAGCCTCTGGCCCTCCAGAGACTTGCTGGAGCCTGTGCTGGCCCATTGCAACTGCTCTCAGCATGAGGATGACTGTTCAAACTCTCACCTGAGCTGGGGGGCTAGGGCTCCCTCCACTCCTTGCTGTTTCACATCTGTGATTCAGCAGTGGCAGAGAAGGAAAAGTTTGCCTTGCTTTGTGCAAGGCCTTTTATAGGCCTTGAGCTACTGCAAGATCTTCATTCATTCATATGTTCCATCTCTAATAAATTTATTTAAGTAAATTTATTCAAATTTTAAATGTAAATTAATTCTTTTTTCCCCCCCAGTCCTTGACACAGTGTCAGAGGGATGATGTGGCCCTCCTGCCAAAATGTTTGGACACCCCTGTTCTACGACATCTCCCTGGTCCTTGTTAAATTATTTCTACATAGCAAAGGGGCAAGAATGGGACTAGCCAAGGGTTATTTATCCTGCCAGCACAATGTCACTGAGTTCAGGAAGCTTGCACCAGGCATGACATCTTGTGATGTATGGGTTAGAACATCGGGATGCTGAGAATGCCATGAAGTATTAATCTCAAGGAGACACTACTGAACCCAAGACAGACTTAACATCCATAAGGAGAGATCAAAGGTATGATATCTCTGACACAGCACACTATCAGAAGTGATCGTAAAGAAAACAAAGGGGTCATTTTAGTGCCTGGCGTACTCAGTGAAATGGCTTCAAGACCTAGGATGGGAGCAAACAGGCATTTTTCACAGACCAGACCAAACACACATGTGGGACTTCTGGGCTTTTCTCTACAGCTTCTTGCAAGTCACCAATAAATGAAGCATTAAGTATGTCACATCTGTTTCCATATATAACTTACAAGTTTCCCCTAGGTATTTTTAGAAAGACGTCCCAAGGGTTTTCAGCCAGCCAAAGACCAACACACAAACAACAATATTTCTAAGGACAGAATGACAGTGCTGAGAGCCAGTGTGCCAGCAGGAAGGCCAGAGCATTCTCACGCATGATGGCCCATGGACCAGGTAAGTCCAGCGCCAGGTAAGTCCAGAGGGGTGGAATGGGGAGGTGATGCACAGACTGGGCCTTAGAGGTGGTGGGGTCAGCGGCAACAGTGTAGCACACCGTGTCCCATCTGATCTGCCTGCATGAACCAACTTGGACTAACACAGGTCTGAGTTTACCAACAGCGGCTGACAAGGCTTACCCCGGGGCTGCGGTTCCCAAACTGTGCATCACAGCGCCTTGGGGGCATCGTAAGGTACTCCCTGGGTTGCTGTGGGCCACCAGCAAGCTGAAGGCCTTCTGCAGCCTTCTGAGGCAAACTTCTGGTTTAGCACTAAACCAGAAGTTTGCTTCAGAAGGCTCTGGCAAGCCTTCTAAAGTGCAAGGAGGCTATGCGCGATTCCTGCGTGGTTCAGAAGGCCTGCCACAGCCTTCTAAAAGAGTGCGGCAGTGTCCCACATCACACTACGATTGCAGTGCGCAGAGGCACTGTAGGACGCTGCCCTGGGGCAAGGGGACACATATTAACCAACACACAAGTTTGTTAAACCTCTAGTCTGCCTTCTGTCTGCTGTATTCATCTACTTTACAACTCCCCACCTTTCACCGATTTAAAAGTCAGAAGGGTATATTCATCACCTTTTCAGACCAAATCATACATTGGCCTAATTAAGAATGAAATCCTTGACCTAACTCAGGGAAGCTCAAACTTTCAACTTTAGGGATGCTGGACCTTTAACAAGTGTATAGAAGAGAGAATTTCAGCAGGTGCAGCTTGTCATCTGTGGGATGACAAGTTGCACCTGCTGAAATTCTTCTATACACTTGTTAAAGGTCCAGCATCCCTAAAGTTGAAAGTTTGAGCACCCCTGACCTAACTACTCAAAAGTTAAGTCCCACTGATATCAATGGGACATATTCCCAAGTATGTGCGTACAGGACTGCAGCCTAAATTATAATTATGCCTCTCTTCAGCCAGGGAAGGCTCTCAAAGTTGCCTACAATTTAAATGAGTATGATCAAGGTGTGTTTCCTAGTAAACAGAAAAAGTTGCATGTTGGGTGCAGAGGTCTGGATGAAAAGGTCAGAAATTAGAGCCAGGACTTGACAGCCAGGGTGGTGGAGTGTTTCTGGAGTGGGCATTTGACCAGGAAGCTCCAGGTTTAAATCCCCGTTCAGCCATGAAGCTTCCTGGGTAACCTCATCTACCTCACAGGGTTGCTGAAAAGGAAGAAATTAGGAAAGGAACCATACATACCACCCCGAGTTCCTTGGAGGAAGGGAAGTATAAAAATATGAATGAATGAATGAGCTTAAGAGGGAGAAATCTGAGGTGAGGGGTGAGAGACACTGGGAACAAGAATCAGAGAGAAGACATATACATGACCAGGAACTTCACAGGAGAAAGCCTATGGGACAATCCTAATCAACTTTCCAGTGTTGATGCAGCCATGCCAATGGAGTGCATGCTGTATCCTGCAGTCACGAAGGCCACCTCAAGGAAAGTTTGTTCCCTCACCTTGGCGCTGCATTGTGACTGTACTGGTGCTGGAAAGTTGGAAAGGATTGGGTCCTATATCAGTGTTAAATAACCCATATGGAATAGCCAGTCAAATAACAAGCCATGGTGTAGGCCTCAGGTTTCCATAAATAATCCTCAGAAAAGGCTGAACTCTCTGGAAAGATTAAGCCTTGCGTCAGCTTCCATGTGCCAATGGAGAAGTGGGGGCTCATCCCTGACTGCTCCTGCACACAGTCACAGGTCCTCAAGACTAAGGCTGTGCAGGGGAAGGCATTGATATTCAGTGATTCTGCTCCCATCATTAATATTCTTAGAAGGCTCTCTGTAACACATTTATACAAAGCTACATGAGCTGTTTCTACATTTGCTTTCAATTTAAATAATGGCTTCAGCCAAGTCTTTGATGTGCTGTTTACTTTAATTACCGTGCTACCCCTATCTGTGTCTTGACACCATGTCACTGAATATTGTATGAATGTTCTCCACTCGACAAGCTTTTCCCACCATGCGTTAACTCCATGCATCCCACCCCACCTCTCACAGCCTGCTTAGACTCATTCCCTTTCACTCTCATCCCTAACTTTTCAGGTGGTTGCTGTCAATGAGATGTGGCATTTAGCTGAAATTATCCTCCCATGGTGATTGCAAGGGGATAAATAAACTAGTAAGCAGCTGTTTACCAAGCTGGCTCAGAAAGCTGACATTTGCTAAATAAGGGGACTAACTGATAGAAAGGCAGCTCCTTTCCTAGAGCGCACAAGCTCACTCACTGTAGGCTATCCAGCTTGCAGACTGGTGAAAACCGCTTACATTTGGCTAATGCGTATAAGGACGTGGCTAGAAAATGGGCAGAACCATTCATCATCATGATTTATATCCAAATGCCCAACATCATTACGGGCACCGCGTGCCTGTGAAAGGAAGGCTACGTTGCAGGGAATCTTGGGAGTTACGAGCATCTCTGTATGCTCTGCGCACATTACCACCACTTAGCTTTATGAACGGTGCTTCCTGAATGTGTAAATCGCGTCACACGTACAATCTGGATGCAGACTTTTCAACAACTCTGTAAGGCGGTGGTTCCCAAACTTATGTCACCTGGTTTGTGAAGCCCCTGCAACCTCTTCTTCTCAGTTTTTTTAGTCAGGAGCTGCTAGCTTGGATGTAGAGAAATCACGTGAGATTTCACTAGATCCAAGACGGTGATGCCCAAATCTCACGAGATTTTGTGAGGACCAAGACAGTGGCACCCAAATCTTATGAGATTTCGGCATAGTCATCTCGGATCTTGTAAGATTTCATGAGATCCAAGATGGCAGAGTCTGGGAGAACAGCAAGGAGGGCCATTTGGGGCATCCTGAGGTATCCCCATGAGTGCACTGCAACACCTAAACTGTTGCAATGCACACTTTGGGATCCTCTGTTGTAATCATTATCATTCTCCATACATTGAAATTGTGGGGCTGAGACTGAGTGATTTTCTCCATGATCATCCAATGAGCTCAAGGCAGAGAGGTGAAATGAAGTCCTGATGCTTCAGTCTCTCATGCTTCAATCCTAGGCATACATACGTGGGAGTACCTCTCAAGGAACACACTGGGGCTTACTTTTAAGTAGACATGCCTAGAATTGCACCACTAGCCATTGTACTACACCAATTCTCATTTATGTTGCACACACTCACTACTGAAGGATACCTGCCAGGGATGTGTATCTGCAGGTGGAGAGGAGAGGAATGCTCTTCTCGCAAGAGCATTCTCCGTGTAGAGCTGACACTGAAGTTTTAAAAAAGTGAAATGCAATGCAAATTGCAAGGCTCCTCCCAAGAAGGGATACCTGATCACCGTCAAGGGAAGCCAACTGATTTTTCTGTTAAAACAAATGAAATTACTGCACAGCCCTGTCTCTAAATGCAGTGTTTTATATCTTTGTGCAGCTAAAAAAAAAGATACAATTGGGAAACCAAATGTGATAGGAGCCCAAGCTTTCCTTTGCCCCTGGTGACTCCAGTTGTTGATGATGATGACTATTCTTACGCATTCAGCTCTATACAGGTGAATCCTTGGTGTCTTCAAGGGATCCGTTCTCAGACCCCAGTGGGCCTGGGATGCATCCAGTGCAAGTTTGGGGCCAAAAACAGTGCAGCCCAAGGCTAGGGGAAGCCTTTCCCCTTACCCCATGTCACACTGCAGCAGCCCCAATGGGTCTACTTCGACCTGTGACACCTCATGAGCCTGGAGCCGTATCATGCAACCAGGGAACGGGGTCCGGACCTGGCATAACTACCAGGTTCTGGCACTGCCTCCTGCTCCCCGCTTGCCCCCAGGAACACCCACCACCCGCCCTTCCCCGCCTCCCTTCCGCCTCCTCCCTGCCCTTCCCACAGCACCCTGCGTTGGCTGAGCTAGGACAACGCAACTCACCCTTTCTCTGGGGACCACATTGAGGCAGGGAGGCCAGCGCACTTCCGTGCACAGGCCCATCTCCCTGGAAAGGGACCTGAGCCAGCCCAAGCATGGGTTTGGACTGTACCCTTAACCACACAGAACCTTGTAGATTACTACTTGTAACTTACAAGTTAAGCGCTACTCATTAGTAAAGGTGGTAATAACACAGTAGGAAAGACCCTTCCTCATCCTTTGCTTTAATTCTGCAGGATTCCACTGTTAGCTAAATTCTCTGCTGCTCGGTGAAAAAAGGTGATGAAAATATTTATGCCAACATAAGTGTAAAACCTTTCAAGATCCCTGTTGAGTTCAGTGCTACAAGGCGCCCAGAACTAAATCTCTAGAAACCCTGATCTCTTCTTGAAAATGCCAAACTGATTTGTGGCATGTTGCGGTGAAACTAACAGAGGGAAATTCCAGAGGAAGGAGAGACATCCTAAAGGCCACAGACCAAAGTGAGCGGATGACAAAGCAGGAAAGAGATAATAAGGAAGGGAAAAGTGACAGGAACATTTTACTGAGCCATTAAGTGCTCCTTGCCAAAATATCTCAGGCTTGTTACAGCTGAGGCTTTGCTCAAATTTAATGCAGGCATCAGGCACAGAACTGGTAAAAAAAAGATCAATAAGACAACAAAGCTGAAGACTAAAAAGTCTCATGGGATGGATGGAATCATGCTGCATTTCAGGTAATATTTACTAAAGGGAATTAGAGAGACCAGAGTTCTGGAAAATACAGGCAGCTGTCAGATGGCAAGGGGAGAGCAGTATGTACAACACTTAAATGACTTGGAGTTATTAAAGCTTCAGAAGTAAGTTCTTTGGGCAGGTCTCACTCCCAATCCATTACTTCTAAGGTCAAAGGAAGTTGATACAGAGGTGGTGTGTTGCAGGACCCCTAGCAAAGGGTTCCACTTCCATGCAAAGGGGGAAAAACAGCTTGTATATTGATCAAGCAACATTTGATCCTTGGTGGTGGCAGCCTGTTGTTTGCAGACCTCATCTTTTCCTTGGAAAAAGCCAGTACTGCAAATTCTGCTCAGACAATTCATTACTATAGGCAGGTGCTCTAGAAACAGAGCCACAGAACCAGGAAGGGATTTTCAGTTGTTTTCAACGGTGGTGCTCCAAATTCCCACGGCATTCCTGTGGATCTTTTGTGGCACACCAGTTGAAAACTGCTGTATTAGAAGTAAACTGGAAATCAATGGAAGATTCCCACCCTATACAAACAGAGCACAGAGCACAGAGGGAACAGGATCTGGACCACAACTGCAGCAGAGATTAAAACCTAAAAGCCCCCTGCCCTACTGTAGTTTTCCTCAGTTTCCAGTGTGCTATTAACAGCAACAAACAAGGATTAAGTTACATTTTTCAGGTCATTCTAATTTGACCCTTCATTTTCTTGCTGTTTTGCCTATCAGACTCCCCCTTACCCTCTCAGAAAGTCACCATGTTTTTTGCTTTATTTCCTGATCTTCAATCATACTTTATGTGACACTGATGTGGTCACATCATCTCACAGTATCCTTCCTTCCATTATTTCACCTTTCACCTGAACATGTCCATCTGTGGGAAAACCTGGATTGATGGTGAGTCAACACGAGGGACATATTCCATGCACATTGTCCTCTTCCTCTCTGAAATGCACCCCTTGTTCCACTGACTGTGGGTGGGGGGTTGCATATGAAAAGGAAAGAAAGGGGTTCAGTCACATTGAAGGCACACTTGGGATTACTGATTGCCTAAGTTTCACCAATCGGACCTCATTATTCATTACCTTCCAGCATATCAAAAGAGACTCAATCTTTGTCTTTTAGTTCTCGCTATATTTATTTCAAATTACCCAAATGACTTGCCATTTTATATACATGGTCACCCAACTGGCAAGGTTTTCTTATGACACTCATAAGCTATTCTGCATGCTGCAAAAACAGAACAGGCCCTTGTTCTGTCATCAGTGCATTTTTGCCTGCTACTCCACTCAGTAATTCTTTGAGCATCAGGCAAATTAATTTATCACTCAATGAAAATTGCACTGAGCATTAATGAAGCCATTTAGCATTCATGCAGAAGTTCTCTTGATTTCCACAAGTGTTCTATTGTAGTTCAGCATTTGTTGGGCAGTAATTAATGGTACTTAATCCTTAAAGCCCTAAATTGTTTCTAATTTGGAAAGGAGTGAAGTTGGAAGAATTAGTTTTTAGTTGCTCCCCCCCCAAACACGCACACACCTAACACCTTGGCAATCCTCCTTCCTTCAACTGTTTGCTTCTTCAGTTACCATGTCCAAACAGTTACGCAAGAATGGGGAACAGAATGCAGTCCTGGATTCTAGCCCAATTTCCCAGAGTTATACAATGACCTTTAGCAAGACATTCTAATGCCCACTGGCTCAATGTCCCCATTGTTTAAGCAAGGCAAATATTTACAGAAAACATCTGCAGTGCAAGACTGAGTTTATAGATACAATGGATTTGGAGCCCCTAAAACAGACGGGCCAATTCTGATGTAACTTTTTCTTTCTATGGGGAAAAAGCCCCAACGCTTTAATTTGCAAGAAATACCGAGGAACAGAAATGGACAATAATCTAGTTTCTTGCTTGCAGACTTGGCCTCCAACATTCACATCCAGTCTGTACTCCTGTGTAGCATTTTTCTTTCTTGAATAATCAACCTCATGCAGGTAAATTATTCTGCGGAAAATCTGCCCGGCGACTACTTGTCCATTCTGCCCACAAGGTATGGGGGGGGGGGTTTACTTGCCTTTCCTGTAGTCAAAATCAGCTTCAGAATTAACCAGCATACAACTGAGCATTATTTCCTCACACATCACACTGTGACATCTACAATCTTAATGCAACATAACATGAAGGGGATAGATGAACGCAAATCAGCTAATCTAAAGATATCTGCATCTTTGCTGGAGGTATACGCATGACTCCAAAGAAGGTGCCAATTCTGGCTCTTCCCCCTCCTCCCCAGCATATTACAACCTGCTTATTAATGCTGTCTTCCTACTGACATCCCAACTGCACCCACTCCCTTTTGGCTACATTGCTACTTCCTCCAATGAGAGAAATGGAGTCCTTGCTTTTGCCCCAGAACATAATGGAATAGTGAAGAGCGAACATATGTGCAGCTCCACTTCAGGGCTGTCCTTCATTTCTCAGACGAGAGCAATAGCAGTTGCATTGAAAAGAACTGATCAAATCAGTGTGTGTGTCCCAAAGTCAATCCTCTATGCTGCTGCTAAGAGCCCATAAAGCCTTCCACTGGAGACTACCATCATCCAGCCTCACCAATCACTCCAGGGACACCAGAGGCCCTCCAACAGCTTGTAAAATTCAAGGCTCCAAGAACAAGTCCAGGGCCTTTTAAGAGAAGTTCTTTATTCAGATGTGGCAAAGCCTGATTAGATCTGTAGGATCTGCTCCAGTTTAAGAGATCCATCTAATTCTGGTCTTCTTTGGAGCATGTTAGTAGCTTTGGAGGTATCCAGGCATGCAGCTCTGTTCCAGTTCACCATATATCACCCCTCCCCTCCCCAGATACCAGAAGCACTGACTGATCATAAGATCAGATGAAATCTCATAAGATTAGACCAGGGGTGTTAAACATAAGGCCCGGGGGCCGGATGCGGCCCACGGAAGCTTTTTATCAGGCCCTCGGGCTCTCAGCTGCTTAGCAGTGCTGAGGTGGCACTGCTGAAAGGGCAGTCCACATGAAAATTAGGCTGTCCCATGTCTTGAAATATGATCAAGATATGTGTGTTTTCTCATCTGTCATTTGCAACTAAGTTCCTAAGTGAGAAAAAGTGTTTATTTTTGGTTATGACCTATTTAATTACATCACTTCTTGCCTAACGGCATCACTTTCGGCCCTCAACAGGCATCATGAATGCTATTCGGCTCTTGGTATGAAACAAGTTTGACACCCCTGGATTAGACTGTTTCTGCAAGAATATTGCCTTAATCTCTGCGGTTTTATCCAAGGCAATGACCATTACATAGTAATTAATTTGTGGAATTCATTGCCACAGGATGTGGTGATGATGCCTGGCCTAGGTGCCTTTAAAAGGAGATTGGACAGATCTATGGAGGTCCATCACAAGTTACAAGCCGTGAGAAGTAGGTCATCGCTGAATGCCAGGTACAAGGAAGTGGCCACAGGATGCAGCTTATCTTGTTGTCTTGTGTGCTCCCTGAGGCATCTGGTGGGCCACTGTGAAATACAGGAAGCTGGGCTAGATGGGCCTTTGACCTGACCCAGCAGGGATTTTCTTAAGTTCTTAATCACATAAGAACAGCCCCACTGTATCAGGACATAGGCCCATCTAGTCCAGCTTCCTGTATCTCACAGCGGCCCACCAAATGCCCCAGGGAGCACACCAGATAACAAGAGACCTCATCCTGGTGCCCTCCCTTGCATCTGGCATTCTGACATAGCCCATTTCTAAAATCAGGAAGTTGCACATACACATCATGGCTTGTAACCCGTAATGGATTTTTCCTCCAGAAACTTGTCCAATCCCCTTTTAAAGGCGTCCAGACCAGATGCCATCACCACATCCTGTGGCAAGGAGTTCCACAGACCGACCACACGCTGAGTAAAGAAATATTTTCTTTTGTCTGCCCTAACTCTCCCAACACTCAATTTTAGTGGTTGTCTCCTGGTTCTGGTGTTATGTGAGAATGTAAAGAGCATCTCTCTATCCACTCTGTCCATCCCCTGCATAATTTTGTATATCTCAATCATGTCCCCCCTCAGGCCTCTCTTTTCTAGGCTGAAGAGGCCCAAATGCCGTAGCCTTTCCTCATAAGGAAGGTGCCCCAGCCCAGTAATCATCTTAGTCACTCTCTTTTGCACCTTTTCCATTTCCACTACGTCCTTTTTGAGATGTGGTGACCAGAACTGGACACAATACTCCAGGTATCACCTGTCTGGTTTCACGCCACCAACACACACACACACACACACACACACACACACACACACAGAGAGAGAGAGAGAGAGAGAGAGAGAGAGAGAGAGAAACACGTAGACATGAAGAGCCAGGCATTCAATTGAGGACTACTGGCTCATTTCATGTTTCACATTTTTCATGTTTCATATTTAGCTGTACTAAGTATTAGAAATCTACAGTTCTTTTCTGGAGAAGGATATTAAAAAAAAGGAGTAAGATTTGCAATTATCCTGGGGACTGGATGAGAAGATGCACTTACAATATCTTTTGACACTGCACTTTGATCAATTTGAAGGCTTTAATATTATAGAAATATTTCACTTTTGAGTGCGTATGGGAAAGAAATCTAATCATCCATCCATCGGAACTCTAGATTTGTCATGATTCACTGCAAAAGAGGAGGGGGAAGTCCTCAATTTCTTAAAGAAAGAAAGGGGGGTGGAAAGTAAACATACCAAAGCTTCTCTTAATTCGGTCGTTAGTTCAAACTGTGCCATTTCCACTTTACCATTTCATAAGTTGCTATGTTGTCTTCCAAGGTATTATTTAAGCAAAGTGGCATCTAATTATGTTTTCTCTCCACATTCATTTTTTTTAGTAGGTAATGAAGGCTAAGGAGAAAACTTGTACAATTGATTAATGCATGGAAATGCAGATAGGGTGGAATTGAAGCAAGAGAAGGGAAAAAAATGCTTTTATGCTCTATCTAAATATGAATGAAACAGATTTTTTTTAAGCTACCTAGCAAGCCCAGGCAAGAGACTTTGCATTTGAAAAATCAGCCATGTAAGTAGGTAAGGATGAGCCACTTGCTGCTAGATTAGTTGCCTAGTCAAGTAACACCCAATAATTACAACATTAGCAGGGTGGTGTTCATTCCTTCAGTGGGTGACAGAGGGTTGCTGCTGAAATACAGCCTCTCAAAGCACAGCATGTATACAGCATCTTTCCAGAGAATGCTGAGTGATGGAATGTCATTGCACTAAAGCTTTCTCCTTTCCCCGGATGGATGGGGTTGGGACACCCAATGCAACAGCATTACAACCTGTGTTATGATAGAAGACACAGTGCTGCTGTTTACACTGGCAACGATGAACTTTTTCATTATATCTCAGCCTGATGCTTGGAAAGAAAACAAAACAAAGACAGGCTATAACAGACTCACATTCCAGTCAATGGGAGCTGAACCATAACAAACTTAATTGGTTTCTTATATAATTAAGACAATATATCACCTGTTATTTTGAAGTGAAAGAACTATTTTTTTTCTGCACCAATTAATTTTTTTTTTTAAACCACATGATGGTGATTTCACAGAGCAGGAAATGCAGAAGAAAGAGCCCTGACACAGGAAACAATAAACTCATCTTGGGTCACTCTGAAGGGCCAGTTGGTACATGCAAGCTTACTGCTCATTGATTGTAGCATCTTGTATTTGTGTATGAGTCAGCTCAAACAGAACTGACATCACGTAGTGTTTCAGCGCCATCATAATAAAGTTCAATAGGGTCAGATCACACGGTTGGACTCCCTGTCCAATTTTTTTGTGACGTAATCAACAACAATAAAAAAAGTGAGACAAAGGGATTTAGAACAACTGAAGTATGATGCATCTGATCTTGTGTTGTTCCTCACCGAACTGCAGAAAACTTCGGGGCATCTTATTACTTTGGAAGGGCATATTCTGAATTAAATAGGTGCTGAAAAGAGCAACCAAAATGATTACTGGGCTAAGGCACCACCCTTATGAGGAAAACTTCGGGCCCTTTAGAACAGTGGACTCCAAACTGGAGATTGCTGTGCCCTTAGATATCTTCTTATCTTTCAAGAGCTACAACAATTCAGATGTTTCGTTCTGATCTGGCCTCCATCCTCCCACGCTCAGAGCAGATGGAATAACTCGGTTCAGCTTGTCAGCTGCTTCAAGGTCGCACGGTGCTGGTGGCCTCGAACTGGCGACCTTCGGATGTTATCTTCAGGCAAACGGAGGCTCAACCCTCTAGACCAGACCTCCTGCCCCATCCCATCCCTGGGAAAAGCCCTCCCATCCCAGCCAGCACTTACCATTTCGCCACAGAGCCACAACTTATCACCCACCATTGCTGTACATGGATGCTCTGGGCAATTGCATCTATTGCCCAGAGTCCCAGCAGGTTGTGCAGTAGGATGTCTGGGCAGACTTGACTCCCCAGAGTGTCACTGTACAGCAATGGAGGGTGATAAGACACAGCGCTGTGGTGGAATGATAGGCACCGCTGACCGGGGGCGGGGGGTGGTGGTGGAATTAAGCTGGGTGCGAGATCTGACCCATGGGCTGAAGTCTGGAGAACCCTGGTCTAGAAAAAATATATCTGAGAGGAGGACATGATTGAGACATAAAGCATTATGCAAGGGATGCAGAGTGGATAGAAGGATGTTCTCTCTCACACACAACACCAGAACCAGGGGACCTCCGCTAAAACTGAGTGATCGGAGAGGTAGAACAGACAAAAGAAAATATTTCTTTACCCAGCGTGTAATTAGTCTGTGGAACTCCTTGCCACAGGATGTGATGATAGCATCTGGCCTAGATGCCTTTGAAAAGGGATTGGACAGGTTTATGGAAGATAAGTCCATCACAGGTTACAAACTGTGATGGGTTTGTACAACCTCCTGGTCTTAGAAGTAGGCTACCTAAGAATTCCAGCTGCAAGACTGTGGCACCAGAATGCAGGTCTCTTGTTGTCTTGTGTGCTCCCTGAGGCATCTGGCGGGCCACTATAAGATACAGGAAGCTGGACTAGATATGCCTTTGCCCTGACTCAGCGGGGATCTTCTTATGTTCTTAAATGAGCATACACATTTTTCATAAAATGTTTATGTTCTATTCAGGATCATTCTTTTTGACTGGACAGTGGTGCTACCCAAGTCAAGTGTACATATTAGATTTGTACTCTTTTTCAAACAAAACTATGGGTCCAATTCCCACCCACCCACCCCCACCATATCTAAGGTCTCTGCCATCCTTACTGCAGATTCCAAAACATTTATGGTACGCTAGGGGTAAATGGAACTCCCCTCCTTGAGACATTTCACCAGCCCTATAGAAATGATTGGTGCAAGAGTGTACACAATCTGTCTTGGATGTGCACAGGAAAATGGCTGCTAGCTTTACTGGAACTTACTGCTTTCCTTTGAAATTACTCAGAAGTAGCACCCAAATAAAGTCATTGCAACATTTCATAGGTAGCAAAACTAGGTGGCAACACTGACTTTACATACTCTCAGTCAAAGCCAAGATAATCACAGGCAGACTTTTGCCCTCCATATGTTGCCGGCCAGGCGTACAAGAATCCCAGGAGGCACAGCTTAGTGACCTGGCACATTCTGTGTATGTATTGGTTGGATGCCAAGGACTTCCAATTAAAAGATATCTGGCAGCAGGCTAAGAAAATTCTGAGACCATGGAGGGCTGCCGCCGGCCAGAGTGGAAAGTGGTGGAGATGGAGTTATTGGTGTGCGTGCAACTGAGACAGTTTCTTATGCATCATTCTCTAATTACAGGCTCAAATTGGGGGAGGGGGGGTTTAGCAGAATGCCAAAGACACATCCACAGTGTAAAATGGGAGATGAGGCTAGCAATGCATCACAAAATTCCTGACCACTTGAGTTAATGGAGGCAAGTAAATAATGTCACGGACAGGCAATTCCATGGCCCATTTACTTTGTTCTCCTAGCACCTGCCTCCGCTTTCTTTTCCGTCAGCACAGCCAAGTCAACGCTAGCGTGCATTTAACTCTGCAGTTCCCATCCTCCCCCAACCAGTCCAGATCTAACCTGCCACTTCATCATTTTGCTTCTTTTATCCTTGTTTCTTCCTCTGCTTCCCCCTCCTCCTGCTCTTGCCCTGGTGAGCTATACATTATCACGAAACACTGTAATTTATTCACTGTTACAATGTCATTAATTATGCTACAGTTTTCTGTAATTAAACTGCCTACCATCTTGCATTATTAAGCTGGTGTAGCACTGGCAGGACACACTGCAAGCAACTTTTCTCACTGCTCTGAAGGTGCTGTAGCAAATATACAATTA
Source organism: Tiliqua scincoides (assembly GCF_035046505.1). NCBI lineage: Eukaryota > Metazoa > Chordata > Lepidosauria > Squamata > Scincidae > Tiliqua > Tiliqua scincoides. Next base: position 16,342,035 of record NC_089831.1, read on the forward strand.
GATTGCACTAAGTGGAGAAAAAAGAGTTATTTATACATTGTGGGGCAGGTCCTTCAGGGTTTTCTTATTTAAATGCTATGGGAATCAGCAGTTTTCTCTCCCCCCCCCCCTTTGGAAGTACAGCAGTGCAAAAGTGATGACTGTTACACACAATGCTAGAAAGTGGAAAGCTCAGAACCAGTGGAAGGTGTTAAACAACTGACACAACACACGCCTTAGGAATTCTGTGTCAAGCCTTGATCCCAACATAGGGAACCCATTACCTCAAACCACCCTCAAAATGATGTCTGTACATGAGGGTTCCAGCCCATGAATCAGGAATTGAAGGCTTACCCTAATAAGCTGGATCCGTACAGTCATTTATCCAAGCCCTCTTCAAACAGAGAGGGCAACAGTTCTGTACAGTGGTCAAACACTTCCAAAGATTTGTTGCTTACATTTCCGTCCTACCTTCTCTCCAAGGAGTTAAGAGCAGTACACGTCACTCTCCATCCCCCGACCCCTTTTATCCCCACAACCATCCAACAAGGTTAAGTTAGCTGAGGGGCAGATTCCTAAGTCAAGGGCATGGCTGAAAGGGAGTTGGAAACCTAGTCCTAATTCAACTCACTAACCTCTACACCAGTGGTTGTCAAACACTCATGGAGAGTTTGAACCACTGTAAGTGCTGGTGGGGGCAGGGGGAGGCAGCGGGGGCGGGTGGAAGGCTCCGAATGAGTGAATGTATTTGCATCTTTTTAGATTGTGAGCCCTTTTGGGACAGGGAGCCATTTACGTTATTTGATTTTTCTCTGTAAACCGCTTTGTGAACTTTGAGTTGAAAAGCGGTATATAAATACTGTTGGTTGGTTGGTTGAATGTAATGTAGTGAATGTAAGTAGTGAATGTAAAAGCGGAGCAATTGCGCCCTGCCTCCGCTGAAGTGGAGCGCGGTCGCTCTGCTTTCACTTTCACTGCTGCGGGGAGCCCTGCCAAAGGTCCGCACCAGACTCCCAGCACCCCGGGGGGGGCTGCAGGAGGCTTGGGTAAGTGCACCCAAGCCCCTGCAGCCCCCTGAGCGGCTTGATCCTGGGGATGGCGCAGCCGCCTCCTCCCTCCCTCCAGGCTGCCCCCCGCCCCTTAAGAGGGCAGAGGTCACAGCCCACAGGCTGGGGCGTCGCGACGCCCCAGTTTGAAAAGCCCTGCTCTACACCATGTGTTGGATCTCTAGGGACTTGGTGCTGGTGGAATGCTTCTTGACTAGCACAGGGGTGTCCTAACTTTTTGGCAGGAGGGCCACATCATCTCTCTAACACTGTGAAAGGGGCCAGGAAACCAAGTATTAATTTACATTTCTAATTTGAATAAATTTACATAAATTTACATAAATGAATATATTATATATTGAACTTATATGAGTGAATGAAGGTCTTGCAATAGCTCGAGTTCTATAAAAGGCCTTGCACAAAGCAAAGCCGGTCTTTCCTTCACTGCCACTGCTGCATTGCAGATGTGAAACAGCAAGCAGTGGAGGAAGCCCTCATCCCACAGCTCAGGTGAGAGGTTGAACAGTCGTCCTCACGCTAAGAGCAGTTGCGTTGGGCCAGCATGGGCTCCAGCAAGTCTCCTGGGGGCCAGAGGATAATTGGAGACTGGGGGCTCCCCACAGGCCGGATTGTGAGTCCCTGAGGGCTGCAAATGGCCCCTGGGCCAGGGTTTGGGCACCCCTGTTCTAGCACGATTGCCATTTGTATGAATATGCACAAACAATAAGGTCCCAGGATAAGTGTACACCTCACATTTGATACACAGCATAGCCCAAGGCATATTTTGGAACTGTTGCTAGCAGCGTAGGGCAATTTCATGTTTCATTTTTTTTCCTAGTATATCTTTAGCCAAAAGAACAAACACACAATTATGGCATATAGCAGATGGAGCAGAGCCTTCAGAAATGTGCAGCCATGGTAAGGGGAGGTCTTGGCAGTGATCCTTGGATAAGAATAGGGGTGTTAAAACTGTGTCCCTATTTTCACCTCCGAATTGCTGAAGGGTACAGGAGGATATGTAGGTGGATGTGCAGAGAAAGGCAGTGATGCAAGATGGTGGGTATTGCTCCATGCTAAAATCATACCTTGAAGCAAAATGTCCTTGGGAGGAAGCTTTTGAGGGGCCAGTTGATGCAGCACAAATTAATACAGCCAACAAAATAGATTTCCTCCAGTTCCTACACATGAACCCTCCAGCACTTTCTCAGGGCAGCAACATGCTCTTCTGTAGCTTATAACTTATCTTCTCTGCCAATATACAGAAAGACTTATTTTTTCATCTTTCATCACCACAGGGGGGAAAAAACCAAACATACACGCCCCAAACAAATTTGTTCAGAATGGTCAGCTCTGTGAAGATATGAGCTGTAGGAACAGAAAAGGAAAGGGAGACCTAAGTATTGCCCTGCATGATTATCAAAGACCAATTTTTTTTTTTGCTGTTTATAAGCAAAGGGTCTTTGCAAAGGGTCAAAAGTGCTAGTTCTTGCAGAGGAGCAAATCCATGCGAGAGCAAAGTCTGATGTATGAAAGACAAACCTGTTTCCAGTGCCTGCAAGGGCAGATGCAAAACAGAGTGGAAAAATACATTTGCAAGAGGAAAAGATGGATTGAAGGCACACTAAGATGTGTGCAAGAACGTGTGAGGATGACAGAGATGCCCCCCCCCCCCACAGTTCTGAGTTTCTCCTCACTATCTTTTCACCTAATGCTGCTGAGGAATGCAAAAAAAGAGCTTTAGTTTTATCAACACCCATAAATCCACGCTAATGGCTATAGTTTAAATTCACTTTAGCTACAACTGGGAGCATCCAAATGGTTTATTGGGAGAAGATAAGATGACGGGGCCACATGTTATTTTATATATAATCAGTCCCTTGTATCACCATTAGACACATTTTCCTTCAATATTTATACCACAGAAAAAGTAGAACAAAAACTAGCAGGAACTTTAAAATTCTTCCCCATCTTCATTGTCAAAACATTTTCTGCAAAACTCCAATTTTTAAAATTTTAGCTTCACACAGTTCATAGCTTCCAAGCACGCCAAAAGGGATGGGACAGATTTCCCTTTAAGTTATAAGGAAGCAGAAAACATCTGGGTATCTGAGGTGGAAACACATTCCATAACAAAGATGGGCAGGCTTAGAAGTTTGGGTTGCTGCCTTATAAAGACAATGCGATCTGGTATGTGTCTACTCAAAAGTAAGCACCACTGACTTGCTCCCAGGGAGGTGTGTACAGGACTGCAGTCTAAGTCAGAGCATTAGTCTATCAAAGGTCAGGATGGTTTGAGAAGTTGATTGGTCACATAACTGGGATTAAGTTGTTTGACTGGAGAATGCACTATGAACTGAACAGGGTCTCACCTATATTAGGTCTTGGAAGCTTCTTGGAAGCTCTGGCTAGTAGTTTGTCTCTCTGATGTGGGAGTATGCCTTTAACCTTTACTTTTGTAGGTTTTACAAACCTACAAAACCTGTTTTATGGGGGAGTATGCTTTTAACCTTCATTTAGTGGGTTTTAGCTTTCTACTTTAGGTCCTGTGGGATCTTTAGGTTTTTGTGTTTACCAGCCTTAATTTTCTTCTCTTTTTATCTTTAATAATGCCCTTCATAGGTGAGGGTGAAATGCCAGGGAGATCAAAATTGTATGGAACGTGGTCTAGAACCTTGGAAACTTGTGATCACAAACAAAGGTCAGTATTATCCAGAAATATTGACAGCCACTCTCCAAGGTTTCAGACAGGAATTTTTATCTGCCTTACTCTACCGGGGAATAAAAAACTGTGGCTTTCTACATACAAAACATCAAGTGGTCTACCATGGTGCTACAGCCCCTCTTGGGATCTATTTAAGGTGCTTGTTTGGGGGGGGCAGGGGCTCTTGCCATCCTTCCTCCAGAGCCAGGCGCAAAATATCGCAGACACCCAACCATAAGTTGACCCCACAGATAAGTCCAGGGCAGGTTTTGAGCCAACAATCATGGAATTTTCTATGACCCTTGGAAAAGTCAGGGGTTAAACTTAGGGGGGTGCCTGACTATAGTTTTGTCTGATTTTACCAAAGGGCAGATACTGAAAAATAACCCACCACTAATTGTTACCTAAGAACTTTAGTCTCTAATTTATTAAAAACAGCAGCAACTGTTACCCTGCATATGCCTGATCTTGTCTGATCTCGGAAGCTAAGCAGGATCAGGCCTGGTTAGTACTTGGATGGGAGACCGCTTGGGAATACCAGGTGCTGTAGGCTTATACCATAGTCTTTCGAGACTGAAGGTTGCCAAGCATATTAAAAACATAGTAAAAAATCATAAGATACATTTTTATACTTTTTTAAATTCTGGTCTTCACCACCTTTTTGTAAACACTATCAGAGTAAGTGCACTGTAAACTACATACCAGTAAAACAGTGGTTCCCAACCTGGTATTCACGTACTCCCAGGGACACTCAACAGGACCTTTAGGGGTAATTGAAAAAGAATGAAATAATGGCAGAAAAAGGCAGGCCATGCTCCAGAATGCACGGTCTGGAAGGGAGGTAGCTAGCTGGCTGTGAAAACCTCACCAATAGCTAGTTTTTGGTCATCAATTCATCTATGAACCAGTGATTGAAAACCAGCGCAGTAAAAAAGCTGAAACATAATGTGAAAAGTGATCAATCACCCAGAATTTCTCAGCACACTTCTGGTGCAAAACTGTGCAAAGGCAGAGTCTTCTGTTCTTCAAACAGATAAAAAGAGAAAACACTGTGATAAATACATGAAGTCTGGGCTTTCATATAGAGGAGATGAAGTCTTGTATTATTAATTACAAACATTTTGTTAATATGAAGGGTACAATTTATGGAAACGGGCTGCCAAGGGATATGCAAGTGAAAAAGGTTGGGAACCACTGCAGGAGAACCATGAATCAAATCCACCTTTAAGGTGTCTGGTGTGTTAAGCCAGAAGCTCTACATACAACATATAACACATAACTGAGAGTATGCAATTCAATTCACAGCAGAGAGATGACATATTTGCAACCCTTTTTACTCAGAAGTAGACCCACTGCTTTCCATGGGTGTTATTCTTAAGTAATGGTGCACTGAATTGTAGCCTTGGAAGGAGGGTCCCATTGTGGTGTTTCAAAAAACAGACCTGCTTTGCAAGCATTTGCAAAGCAGAACCAGGCTGCAGCAGAAGGAAGGAGAATAAAAGGTTAACTTTGGCTGGAATGTCCCTGGAAAGTGACTATAGCCAGGTGCCCTCCTGAGCTGAGCAACAGCTCAGCTGAGAAAGGAAACTGTTCAGAGTTGAAAGGCTCTGCCCTCTGATTGACCTGGAGATAAGGCGAAATGATAACTGGAGCTTGATTACTTAGCAAAAATTTCAGATACTATAGGTGAGTATCTACGGTAGTTCATATCTGTGGTGCAAAGCATAGCCAAACACAAATTGGTAGCTCAGGAGGCTGGGCCAATCACCTAAGGCACCCCAAAAGCCAAACTCCAGGTTAACTTGCATATACAGGTACATAAATACATCTGTAGGACTACAGATCAGAAAATCAAATATAAAACTCCAAACCTGGCCACCAGAACTGCATAAAGACCTATTAAAAGACAACCAATACGTTACCACCGTGGTTGAGAGATCACCAAGAAACACGATTCCAATCATAGCAAGGATGTTTTTTTCCTCAGGATGTTTTTCCCCCACTTGTCCCTTTTTTTCAATTATGGGAAGCCAGAAAATCTGATCAATTTACTGCCTACCATTAGATCCTGATCTGACTTCTGCCTGCTTCCATCCTTAAGAATGATGATCCTACTGCCGAAAATGAATTTCAATTATCCATCCCTTTATAGGCACGAACAAGGGTTCACAAAGGCTGACTTGACATACTCTTGCTTATATTTATGGGTACAAGTGTCCTCCAACCTTCTGAGTCCTCAAGCCCCATAAGACAACTCAGAACAGAGGCAAGGTCTTTAATTTGTGCTGGGCTGTGAAGTATCATACATAAACCAACAGGAGTCTCCTCCAAGCAATTTAAATCTTCTATTTCTGAGACATCTTCTATTTCTTCTTCTATTTCTGATTTTCTCTCCAATTTGCTGAGAACGTGGGGAAAGGACCTGAGTGCTTCTCAGTGTTCTGCTTGCTGAATGGCATGGATCATTTACCCCTGGCAATCAGGCAAGTGGATTTGTTGCAGTCTGGCTATAACATAAGAACATAAGAACAGCCCCACTGGATCAGGCCATAGGCCCATCTAGTCCAGCTTCCTGTATCTCACAGCAGCCCACCAAATGCCCCAGGGAACACACCAGATAACAAGAGATCTGCATCCTGGTGCCCTCCCTTGCTTTTGGCATTCTGACATAGCCCATTTCTAAAATCAGGAGGTTGCACATACACATCATGGCTTGTAACCCGTAATGGATTTTTCCATTTATAAGAAACTTCTTATAAGATTTTGATAAGAAGCTGATGGTCAGACAGAATTGGCCCATTTTGCTTACCACGACTGGAGTCAGCTCTCCAAGTCACAGGTGGACATAAGAACATAAGAACATAAGGACAATATTTGTCTCAGCAGAGTTTTGCAGTCTCTTAATCTTCATTCTATTAAACATTTTAATCTTAGTTTTTGGTCTTTGAGTATTTGAGGATTAGAAGAAAGAGATCATGCCTTGCATCCTCTTTCAAATATCAAAACTATCCATATTACCACTATAGCACACTGCACAGCATCAAGATTGTCTGTGCCAACGGCACACAGACATATTCACTTAAAGTGGCAGCAGTGGATGACATAGATGGCACCGCCATTATTCAGGTATTGTGGTTATTCAGGTATTGTGGCTGGTTTTGTAAATGTGAATGGGTGCTTGTTTAACATTTAAATCTAAACAGGAAGCAGGGGGGCTTTTCTGAAGTCCTATCTTGTTCTAACAACCACAGGGAAGCCAATTATTCATGACACAAAGCACCCCAATTCAAAGTGCTTTGGTAGCATTAGCGCATTTTCTATGTCATGAGTCTGGAAAGGGGTGTGTGTGTGTGTGTGTGTGTGTGTGTGTGTGTGTGTGTGTGTGTGTGAGAGAGAGAGAGAGAGAGAGAGAGAGAGAGAGAGACTGCCACTGGTTGGTATACATTAATATTTTGCTGTGTTTCTTTACAGGAGACTGATGTGGCCTGGGGAAGTTAGAAAAAGCAATAAAAACTTAAACAGTATTTGGATCGCCAGAAGATCTGGTCCCCTGTGGGTTATTTAAACAATAATCTCTCCTAACCTCAGCCAAATGCAGGTTTTAGTCCCAAAAGACTAGACCAGACCTCACCAATAATTCCTGAAGAGGGAAGCAAACATCTTTTCCAAATAGATTCCCCTGTAAGAGGCCTTCGTTTCCATTTGCCTTGTCTAAGCAGCAAAGGAGGCCAGCGACCGCCAGAGCAAAAGACATGTACCTCTTCTTATGGGGGGGGGGGGAATATACATCCATGTAAAAGCAAACAGTCTTTTTGGATGGGAGTCATCACCTTCAATTTGTCATTAACCTCAGTGACAATAAGCTCATTTGGAAGTTAAGTGAGTAGCTTCAATTAAAAAAATGGGATGACTCACAACAGTCAAGGAGAGACCAGCCCAGTGCTAATAAGTTGCCCTGTGGGCATGACAGAAATATTCAGTATAGCCCAATGTACTGGACAATTTCCTCATAACATTAATGAAGTGCAAAGGCATTAGGCTTTTGTGAACCCATTTGAGCCAGCTAGAGCTAGTTGCAAGGGCAGAGCTTATATACAGCAGGTTGCACTGTCCGTGCAAAGACACAAAACCTACCTAGCCACCCAATTTCTACACTATGTCATTAGCTGGTCACTTTCAGGCTGAGTCAGGATATTTTGCCCTTCTGCCTGAACGCTCATAACTGGGTGATCTATTTTACCTCGTCATACTGAGAAACTAATTGCTTTTCCTGGGTCTAAGCAAGTAGGACAAAACCACCAGCAGCAGCGTGGGTCAAGAAGCTTTAAAAGGTTTGGTGTAAGTGTAAGTGTTCAGGGGCTAGGAGAGGACAGCATTACAATCTCTTAGGGCTGAATGGCAAAAGGGACAGTGGTTAGGTCCTCTGGGGCTGAATGTACATTCACATCCCCAAAGGTTGTTTGGTCTGAGGAAGTTACATGGAGATGAGGTTTGCTAATCCAAAAGCAGGTAGGGGAGCTGGACCATTGCACTGATGGCTCTGTGCTCAGGACGAGGGGTAGGTTCATTGAGAGTTACCATTCATAAAGAGATGTCAGAATCCTGGAGACTGAATACACTGAAGCCTGCAATGCTTTGAGGGAAATCACAGACTATGAATCACACACACAGTTCAGAAATCATACGGAAGATGGTCACTTTGATAAACTTATTGCCCATTTCAACTCAAGTTATTGCTTTGCGTCCTGGGTGTGGGAGCAAGGGGTGCATTTTATTGGACATTTGAAGGAAATGTCTTACATTTTTACACATCTTTTAGCTTTTTACAGGCTTGATTCCTCTGTGACTTGCTCTTTTATTCTGTCTTTTAATCTGACTTCTGTTTTTATGGCCTCTGTTAATGTGTTTTTAAATTTTATCTGCCATGTGTTTAATGTTTTTTAAAATCTGCTTTTTTTACATGTTGTTAGCCGCCCTAGGTTCCTTTAGGGAGAAGGGCGGGATATAAATTAAGTTGTTTATTATTATTATTATTATTATTATTATTATTATTATTATTATTATTATTATTATTATTATTAAATAATCAGGGGAATACTGGACCTTATCCGGACCTTACCCTTTTGCTTATGTGACAGGGCTAGTGAGCACACTCACTCGCATCCTTGGAGCACACTCTGGGGTGATGCTCGAGTCGTAAGGCAGACTGGTGATGCCCGAGCTCCGGTTTGGGTGATGCCTGAGCTCGCTCGGAAGCAGAATGAGTAAACAGGCTGAATCCACAAAGTGCCAAATCCCTTGAGGAACTTGCATTGTTCCCCGACTGACCTTTGTACTAGGCTAGAATGTAGCTGAGGAACTTACAGTGTTTACCTACTGGACTTTGTACTGGGCTGAGAGGGAGGTTAATAAAGGAAGACGAGGAGGCTGGCTGGGTGTGTGTGAGTGCTCTCTCCCTTAAGCAAGCCAGCCTGGTCTTGCTCCCTTCATGAACCCTAAACATGTGAGTGTGTCTTGATTGCTTCATTGCTTGAGACATTATTATCGGACATTAACCTGCATGTACTCCAACAGAACCATTTGGCTTGAAAAGGACAGGCTCACAGCGAGTGAGAAACTGCTCGTGTTTGCCTTCACCAGCATCTGTTTTGTGGTCTGGAAGAAGTCATTTGTACAGCGGGCCTTGACAACCCTTCATTTCTCATTCAGGTCAGATCTCTCCATCTTTCACAGCAAAATGAAAGAAACCAACCAATGTTTCAAAACACACAGACATGACCGAAGGACCATCTTAACTTACAAACAAATTGAGACGCCTGTTCCAGTTCATGCCATTTTCCGATCACAGTGACAATGATGTCTGCAGTGCATGATGAAGACCATACACTGCTGAAGAGTTCAAGGTTGTTATGATGAAGTCAAACTTCATCACAGGAGCTTATTTTTCAAAGTCGTCTCCATAAACTTATGTGTTCCTTCTATTTCTTCATGAAACTGCTCAGACATACGCATGCATGTACAATTAGAAGCTTAGATAATAAAACCTTAAATTTATTTATTACATTTTTTTTTCCCAACTGGCAGTCCTAAGCTATACTTACAGTGCAATTCTATGCGTGTATATGGGAAGCGAGACTCACTGAATTCAAAGGGACTTACTCTGAGGGAGGTGCTTATCGGATTGTAACCACAGACTGTAATCATATACATACTTCCCTGGGAGCCGATTCTATTGAACTCAATGGAGCTTAGCATCTTCACATGCTGCAGCCTGCAGTCTAACACTTGGTGTATTTTTAATTGTTTGAATGGATATATATGACTAAATATCATAAATATAACAAACAGTACAATTTTATGTGCTAAATTATACATAACACATTTTGCATTCTTAAAATAATTAAGTATGTTTAATGTGAAAGTATTACATTTAGTTCAATATTTCATACTTGTCCCCCCAAAAAACTTTAACTATTCCAGAACTCCTGAAAAGTTTTTATCTCCAGTCTCATCCTATTTTGCTTTCAATTTTTAATGCCCAATTTGTGTGTGTGTGCATTGTCAACACACACTTGTCATTTAAATGCAGTTCCTCTGAATACCATTTACTCTCTTCTTCTTTTCCTTCTCTATTGTTGGCTTCATCTGAGCACCCTTTAGCTTAATTCAATTTGTTTCAGTGACTCATAAGATTTTTGCCACTGATGGCACACAACAGGCAAAGATGCAAGAAGATTCACACCACAAAACAAAATATATGGGCTGCTGTTAAAGCCATTCAAACTAAACCAGAGAGCCAGGGTGGTGTAGTGGTTTGGGAGGTAGACTTAGACCTGGAAGATCCAGGTTCGAATCCCCCCTCAGCCATGAAACTTCCTGGGTGACCTTAGGCCAGTCACTTTCTCACCTACCTTACAGGGTTGTTGTGAGGACAAAAGGAGGGGAGCAGCTGTGTACAGCGCCCTGAGCTCTTTGGAAGAAGGGTGGTATAAAAATGTAAACCAGTATTTCTCAACCAGTAGTATGGTATCACCAGTGGTACTTGAGGTGGTGTCTGGTAGTACTTGTGGGACTCCTGGACACCTGCTGCCCAGCAAGTAAGACGAGGAATGTGACACAACAAACAGTGGTAGAAGACTCGGTTCAGTGGGCAGAGCTCCAAAGCATCCTTTTCTGTGCCCAGGAAAGCCCTCCTGTCCACTCTGAGCCTTACTGGTGTTTGTCGTGTTGCATCTGGCTTCCCAACCCAGAAGTAACTGGTGATGATGTCATCATGATGATGATGGTGGTACTTTGAATAGGTGGACAATGTGAAGTGGTACAGCAGGGGACAAACATTAGGAAACACTGAAAGATACTGAAAGCCTGGAGGTTAAGGACATAGAGGGTAAAGAACAAGAAAAAAAAAAAACTGCCAGCAAGAAAGCAACATAGGTGGCAACTAACTTTGAAACACCATGAATGTTCAAGCAACATGACTTTTGGGGAGAAAGTATTTCACTGTAACAAATGCAATATTTAAAAAAAAAAATTCCAGAATGACAGGATATTCACCGTAGCCCTTTCTAAACCATTCTTGTATCTGTATATCCCCCCTTTTTCCTTTGTTAAGGATCAATATTAGTAGGGGAATTCAAGGATCAGACACAGCTTTGAGCCAAACACTCATCTGGTCAACTGTGCTCATCCTAGACAAATAATCACCACTAGCAAATTGTGTGCTGCTGTTGTGAGATTCCCCCCCCCATTTTGGAAATATCGGTGGAGCATTTAATTACAAGACAGTTGCCATATGTTACCAGGTAATTCCATTGTAAGCATCATTTCCATAGACAGCAAATGTAGCAAATGCGTCCTTCCGCCCTCTGGACCACACTGAAAGTGCTATGGCATTTACTCTGGGATTTACTGAGAATATTTACTAAGCTGTCACTCTCTCTCACACACACCCCAAAACGAAGCCTTAGAGATCAGTTGGGGCTCATGTTTAATCAAAGGCTCTCAAGCTGACACACATATGTCAGTAGAATAGATCCAATATTCTGCTCTCCTATTCTTTTCACTAGAGCCGTGGTTCTCAAACCTTTTAGCACCAGGACTCACTTTTTAGAATGACAATCTCTCAGGACCCACAAGAAGTGATGTCATTAAGAAGTGATATCATAGCTTGAAGTGACACAATCAATTTGGGCTTCAAACCTAAGCCGCAGTCAGCCAAAGTTCCCATGACACAGTGCACTCTTGCAGTTATTTTACATAGCTTGGAATTCAAACATTCCAGCTTGGAAGTCAAATAAGACTTGCAGACTTGGATCCTTCTCCAACCACACAGCCCCCCTTTCCTGTGCCCCATCTTCCCACCTGTTTGGGGCAAAGCACTATGCCTCTTTCCCCATCAGAAGCCTGCCCTACCCAGCAGCTCTATACCCTGTATTTTCAGCTCTGCATTTTCAATGGTGGCTGAACTAGGTGCTATGCAACCCACCGAGTGGGTCTTGACTCACATTTTGAGAAATGTTGAACTAGAGAAAGTTCTCTCTCTCTCTCTCTCCCTGTGTGTGTGTGTGTGTGTGCGCGCGCGCATGCCGTCACTCCTATCGTTGTTTTGCAACCACTTTCCTTTAATTGGCCGCCCAAGGTCTAATTCAGTCATTACATTTGAATTGTATTTCCCATGGCAAGTCCAAGTCCTTTTGTTGGCTTCCATGCTGCCATCATTACAACATGAAAATTCCAAGACTAAAGAATGTCCAAGACAACACTGTAGAAACTACTCCACCAGTGTAGGCACTACTCACAGAATCCAGGCAACGCATGAGACCAATGTATGTATACATTCCCCATACAACACGTAAAGGTGAAGCTACACGTTATGCTCATGGGGTAATGGGGTAATGTCCACGGGTAATGTCCATGTCCAATGTACCCCAAATCATGGGGTGATGTCTCAGTTGATGTCCCAACATCGTCATCTCACAACTGGCAGCCAACTAAGTGTGGAGGCAGGGAACTGTACATGTGATAACATCACGATGGAGATAAGTAACAAGTACATATTAAGAGAAAACATTTCAATGCAATTTTGTTGTATCAAGCATAGAGTTTTAATCCTGTTGCTGGACAGGATAGAATAAAGGCGAAGTGATATTAGTGGCAACCATGTATTAATGCAAACTGGCCCTGAATGTCTGCCTTCAAAGCCCTTGATACTTGTCCTTTCCTGCTGTGAAGTCATGAATTATGTTTGCCTTGCATTAATATTCTCTCTCTCTAGGTATTTATAGATTTTCCTCCACACTCAGTCTAGGCTAAATAAATACAGCTCCCTCATTGTCTCTTCATATGACTCATCATATACTTCTCCTGTAACCATTTCTTTTGCTGTCCTTCTCTATTTCCCCCCCCCCCCACTTTATTCCCCTCTGAAACAAACTGCTGAGCTTCCTTCAACCTCGGAGGTACACAAGGTACAAAAAAAGGACACAGCAATTACAATATTACTTATTGTACAATAACAAAAATTAGGAGGAATTAATGTTTCAGAGATGCTACACACAGGGATTAGCAAAATGCTCCAGAGCCCAGCAGCTGTGCTTTGGGTTGACGCACAAATCATGTGACAGAGCAGGATTTCTCAATGTTCGTTCCCATCCGTACCACTTCTCATGGTTCACCTACTGGACATACCATTAATGATGTCATCGCCAGTTATTTCTGGATTGGAAGGCCAGATGCAATGTGACCAGCACTGGTAAGAGGCTCAGGGTGGACTGAAGGGCTTTTTTGAGCATGTTGAAAGCACACGGTAGAGCTCTGCCCGCCGAGCTGAGTCTCCTACCATTGCTTGCTGCTGGTCTCACTGCCAGGGCAGTAGGGGTCTGGGGGTGTGTGCAACCCACAGTATAAGTACCACAGGTTGAAAAATGCTGTGGTAGAGGACTTTGGACGGGCTCTTGCTTTTCAGACTTGTTGCTTGTTGAGGTCCCCTCTTCTTCAAATCCTAAAGCCAGTTCAAACCCACCTGACGCAGAAGACACAAACGGAGGGGGTAATATTTTTAGAGGCGGCAACTGAAGCTGGGCATTTTGGAACTCAAAAGCAAAGAAAGCCAGAAGACAGGAACGAGATACCTGTGAGCGCTGAACACACTCCGTCTTGCTGTCTGTTTCTCCATTAAAGGCACACTAATTCATGAGAACTTGTTCCGCTGATTATATTCAAAGAGCTGCTTACCCTTAACAAGATTTCTTCACTGAGACCACTGGAAGTACACAATCAAAACCGAAGCACTGAAGCTTCAAGGTTAAAAATTGCCAGCTTCCTCCATCACTGCCTGCAGAGCACTGAAGGGGAAATTGCTTCCACTAGCAAGAGAGAGAGAGAGAGAGAAGGCAATTCTGTGCATGCATAATGGCAACCCGAGAAGCATCTGTATGTTTCAAACTGGGTTTAGGCAGAATTTGGAAAAGGTTATCTGATGTCTGGCCATCACTAACATAGACAAGATCTGGAGCAAAGGTCAGGTCCAGGGTGGCATTTGACCCCAGATGGCCAAGAGGGTGGGTGCTGCTCCACAGCCAAGCCTCACCCCCAACCAGTCCCACTTGCCATCTCCCAGAGGTCTGTGGAGGGCTGGAAAGGCTGCATGAGGCAGGTGGGACTGGTGGCAGTTGCAGCAACCCAATCGATGGGGGGGGGGCAGCTTGCAGTTGTGATCATAGACAGCACAAGGGCCAAACTGCCACTGTATTGTGTCTGCCAGTTAGCTTAAAAAATTACCCTGTTTTGCAAGGAAGCCTTGAGACACTACCAGGACCCACCTCAATGATCTTAGGCTTTTGGAGACATCAAACTTGACAACCCCTTCAAATATTTCCATTGGCATATTTCATGAGCTCTTTTCTGTCCTCCCTAGCAGATCTGCCTCAAAAACCACACACCTTAAATGCCATGGGGTGCAAATGTATAAGGGAATGTTAGAAGACAAAGCCACACCCCTGCCTCCAAATGGCCCCATTTCCTCTAACTGGTTTAGTAACTAGTTATAAATCAGTAGTTGCAGAGTGAATTTAGTAAGCAATTTGTCTAACCTTACTTATCATGTTCATACCAACTTATTGGGATGATCATCCCAATTTATGCTCATCTTATCAATTTATGATCACTTATGATTATCCCATACTTATGATCATCTCAGCAATACCAGGTTGACATTATTCCCATTTCACCGAGAGACAATTGGGACCGAACACTTTGATTGGCCTATGGTCAACTGCAAACTGAGCACCAGAGTCACGGATGTTGTTTGCTCATTGCCATTGCATTTTGCATGCACAAAGAATTTTACTCATTGAGGAAAGCATTTTTGGCATCTCACATCAGGTGTATGTTAACACAATGCAGTCCTACCAGCCACAACAGCAGCAAGGTTACAAGTAGTTGCTATACAAATAAACATTGTGAAGGGGTAAGAGCTGGCACTGTTTTGTGGCTGTCAGAATCCACAGAGGCTCCATTTATTGTCTTTTTCTTCTTTATTCCTGAGTGGAATCTAAATTCCCTTTAGATGACATTTATATTTCCCTCATCTGCGGCCTATGATGAATGAAGGAAGGAAAGAATTCATCTTACAAAGCCCTTTACAACAAAAACAAAATGCAAGTAAAATATCACACACTCCCCCCCCTTCTGTTTATACAGACAGAGCTGCCCTCTTTTAAAAAACAAAACAATGAAACCCCATGTATTGGAATTATTATATCAAGGCTGACTGGAAAATGAAGCTAGTTTTATGTACTCTTCCAAAACCTCTTGTGATATTGCTAATATGTTTTTTTTTTCCCCTCTTGTCAGGAGTAATGTGTTTTCTACAGGCCAGTAGATAGGAAAGTGCTAATGGTATATTTCCAGGAGCAAACACTCCTCTGAATAACCCTATCTTAATCTACTGTGGAGTTTAATACTAGTTATTTCATAACTCTAGAATATAAGGGCTCGCCAAAACTGTATCAGCTTAAATAAAGCAGTCTCCAACACACACAAAAATTCATGGAAGAAAAATATGTAGAAGCAGAATTTATACAGAAGCAGAATTCAGAGTAAACATGGGCTGAGCTCACGATGCAACATGCAACTCTCCTCACCGTACCTGGGAACCCATCTCCTAAATCCTAAAGAAGTATCCACAGCTCAATTTAAATATTGAAGGAAGGATTCAGCACCAGTTTAAAGGACCTCTCTAGAAGAGTTGGGAAAGAGCTGGGCAGGAGCTGTGGTCTGGGAGTTAAAGCTGTGCCTTGCCTGAAGAAGCTAAGTGCGAGTAACCCTGGCCACAATTTGGTCAGGAGACCATTGTAGCAAGCTATTGTGAGAGAACAGAACCACGAGGAATCTCTGTCACTGTTGATCTGGGCTGTGAGTAGGCAAGGAGTCAACTCTGATAAGCGGCAGGTTGGTGGAGGAGGAGTGCGGAAGTCAGCTGCCATGAAGTCAGCAGCCACACCACCTGGCTGGAACATCTGGAAGGCATGAGCCGGCAAAAGAATGATGACCACACATCTGGAACATCTGGAAGTGAAGAGTTCTAGGAGTTTCTCACAGAACATTAATTGTAAAAACTCTATTTGTACAAATGAGGTTTGGCGACAGCCTGCCTATGGGTCTGTAAAACTCTCACTCGTTGTGAGAGTCAGAAGGTGGTACAGAAACACTGTATCATCAACTCCTCTGCCTGATGCTTTTGGAGCGGTTCTCAAACTGTGGGTCCAGGACACGCCAGTGGGCCATGACCCAGTTTTTGGTTGTTCGCAAAACTGACAGGGCAGATTAGGCTATACGAGCAAGAGTTGAACAAGCTGCTACTTGGGTGTGTGTGTGTAGGGGGGAACTGCTTCCCAATCACCATTATAGTCACACTTTTTGGCATTTATAAATCAGGCACCACATCAGGTGCATCTAAAAAGTTTGAAAACCACTGCCCTAAGGAATCCCTGATCTGTCTCTCCCATCCATACATTGCATCCAGAAGGTGGACACTTTGGCCAACCAGGGGCATACCTGGAGGTGCTGCCCACCACCACGGAGGTGCCACACACCCCTTTCAATAGTTGCTCCCGACTAAAACGTATCTTACTCCCAAACATGACTGGTCGTACCCCAAGATATAAGTTGCTCTACATAATAATAAATAATAATAAACTTTATTTCTATCCCGCCCTTCTCCCTAAAGGGACCCAGGGCGGACCCAGGGGACATTCACTGACTTTCCAACAGAGACAGTGATAATTCACCCTCAAATCAATAATAATTGATTTTGAGCACAGAAGTTTGCCACGGCTTTCAGTTTCTTGCACCTGTCTCTTCACCCCTCTGTGTTACTGAAGTGCTAATAGGGCTCTCCAGTACATACCTGATTAACTCACAGACTTAATTCTGGGAGCGTTACTCAGTGGGAGGCATCAATTCAACTTCAAAGCACAGAACAAGCTTAGTAGCTGTTAAGCGTTCGTTTTGGCATGCCAGAGTACATCAAACAGCGCATATCTGCTTTGTAAGCAGTTTGGGGGCTTCAGATCAGTGACCTGAACCAGCTGCATCCAGGCTTATTCATGTTTTATCCAACACAGCAAGCACCACTCCAATTAACAACAGTGGTAGCATGTGACATGATGCCTCCTCGTGGACTGATACAACTAAGTTGCTCTTCTACCAGTGTTGGTAAGCAGCTACAAATGGTAGAAGCACTGATACAATAAATCTAAGGTAATTGCTGCTCGTGTACAAGATATTATCCATTTCTGCAACTTCAGTGCATTTATTACCTCTTATGGAGTCAGAGGATTACCACTTTCAACAACTAAGCAAACAAAAATTCACAAAATCCCCTAGTAGTATTTGGTTGTCCTTAATACGTGGATTCCCCGGGGAACAACTGCTTCATAATAACTAGAGCAGTAATCATTGTGGGATGGCAGTCAAAGTAATTAAGCACTTTTGGTTGTGTCAGCACTTACAATTAGCACCAAAATTCATTACTATCTGGTTTGGAATGTGATTGTGCCCAATTCTTAAAACTTAGAAGCACATACTAGTGAAAGGCAGGATGGTGTCAAGGTTTGGGAGACCTGGGAGATGCAGGTTCAAATCCCAGCTCAGCCTTGAAGCTTCCTGGATGACCTTGGGCCAGTCACTTTCTCTCAGCCTCACCTACTTTACAGGGTTGTTGTAAGAACAAAAGGAGTGGTGGAACTATGTTATGCCACCCTGAGATCCTTGGAGGAAGGGTGGTACAAAAATGTGAAAAATAAATATATTAAATACTACTTTTTCAGTTAGGACTCCAGTGTCTTAAAGAGTTTCAGCAAGAGGAGACTCATCCCTCCCCCGGCATGAAGAAGGTGCAATGATGGTGAAAGCTGTGTCTATTTAACCTCTGGCTGTCATTCAGCTATTTAGATTCAGCTGCCAAGTGGAAGCGAAAACCTTATTTCTGTCCCTGTATCGAGGCAGTTTCTCCTCTGTCAGTGGCCCTCTTCTTTGACACTGGAGGAGAGCTGTGAATACACTTGCATCTGTATAAGACTGCTTCACTGACAATACTGTCATAAAATAGTGAGTCAAAGTTGCCTGGGTAAAACTCAGAATGCTTAAGATTCACAGCAAATTTTAGACAAGCCGCACACCATTTCACACATAATCATTATGTTCCAACACTTTCTCTGGGCATCATCACACTTATTTTTGCAGGGCTGGTGAAGACTTGCAGTCAGTAGTGGAGCCTCTTTAACCATTGAGGTATAGACTGTCTTCCCTCCCCCAAAAAACAAAGTCAAGAAGCAGCTCCATGGGAGAATTAAACTGAAAATAAATCAAGAAGGACAGAGCTTTAGGCTCTCTAGAGCATTATGGGAACACTTACACTGAACTTAAGAACAGCCCCACTGGATCAGGCCGTAGGCGCATCTAGTCCAGCTTCCTGTATCTCACAGTGGCCCACCAAATGCCCCAAGGAGCACACAAGACAACAAGAGACCTGCATCTTAGTGCCATCCCTCACAGTTCATCCTGACATAGCCCATTAATGAAATCAGGAGGTTGTATATACACATACACTGCTATTATCTGTGTACTTTCATCCCTCTTCTTGTGTTCTTAGCAAATTTGTCACACTTGTATACAGATACACACACACCCTACACCCACCATTTCTTTTTATCTTCAATAAGCTTGCTGCACAGAAATGAGGATTCTAACATCATTCTATATCACAGTCAGCTTTGTTGTGGGTTGAAAACTTCACCCAAGTCCCCTGACCCATAATGCAATATTGGCTTTCAATGCTAGGTGAAACTATAAGTGATATGAAGTTCTCCATGGCTGGGCTAGTATAAAGTTTTCAAAGCACTTGACATTATCTCAGTCATCTTTATAGAAGTCTGTAAAGCAGTAGTATCCACATTGCTTTGCATCTCCTAGAACAGAGCTAAGGAGGAAAACTTGGAGCACCACTGTCAGTTAAAGTAGTTCCTCCATCAAAATACAGAAAAATCCTGGAGCAACATTAAGTTTTAGAAAGCTGGCTGCAGATGGGAAACCCCCCTACAGTTTGATAAAGGACGGAAACATGGAACAATGGCAGTGTGGAGAGGAATCTCTTTTCCTTGTTTCTATTTATCATTCCTGGTTAACAATATAAGATATACGATAGGAGCAAAACAATTTGATGGCAGAACATCATAAATGAAGTCTGTTTTCCCTGGAAACTGCATAACCATTTGAATTAATTTAATTTGAAATATCAAATTAAATTAAACTGTAGAATAATCCCCAAGGGAAAGCATATTTCATTTGCAATGTCTTCTGATGGAGTGCGCTCTGCCAAAAGTTTTTGCTATGCATCTGGCTTCAAATCTAAATTTATTGCATTAGCTCTGGGAAGACTTTTAATAGAAAGTGAGAGATTAAAAGGAGGAAAAAGACTCAAGTTGCATATTGGGCAAGGAGAAAAAGAAGCAACAGTGTGAAATGGAGCCGACTGTGTTAACAATGGGGTAGTTCAGTTCAAATGTGCAAAGAGACAGAACATTATCCAGCACAGGATGTATGTGTGGTGCAAATGTACATGCTGCAATGGCAAAAGAAATAAAATATGCTTTTGAAGCTATAGATTACCTTCATCCTAGAATTCAGTATGTACTCCATTGTCAAGTTGAAGCAAGTTGATTGCAGCAGGCTGATCATATATATCCCACTATAGGCTTTGGAGCTACCCATCCTATCTACCTACATGTTGCTTTACTAATAATCCCACAACTTCCTGGTTTACCTTCTTCAGGGTCCCTCTCTCCCAGAAACGGCAGCTTCATTCTTGCTTCCAATCACACTCCATAATATGCTCTCCAACCCTAAGTGAGTAAGTTTTTGGAGAAGGTTCCCCACAAGCTTAATGGAAACTTATTTTCTTCACCACAAGCTAATGCAACAAGTTAGATTAGTCACAACTAAATAGCATTAATTTAAATGGGACCTGGAATTCTAAATTTCTTAGGAGCAAATCTGATAGTCAAATGCTGCACACAGAACTGCAGCATTTTTCTGAGTGGTAAATGACAAGGGCTCATTTTGGGGGGGGGGGGGGATAAGTCAAAAGTCAAGTTCACTGTAGACCTAAGCAGCATTCCTGCAAGGAATCATATCATTCCTTGAAGGTTTCTCAAGATACATTGAGTGACATGGAACTATATTTATTTATTTAACGGGCATGTGCCCTGCCCACCAGCCAACAAGATTCCCAGCTTTTACATAGAAATCAAACAGTGGGAGATCAATGGGGAAAGATGGGAGGGGACATGCCAGTGAGGTTGTTCCATAGCTACTATGGGGGAAAAGGGCTCCTGGGAGATGGTGACTCTTCACCTTACTGGCTTTTCCTTTTCAAGTAACCATTGAATAGACTGGTTCAACACAGGCAACATTTTTGAAAATGTCAACCACTGTTGGCATCCTTCAGTCTCGGAAGACTATGGTGTCATGCTCTGAATGGTGGTTCTGGAACAGAGTGTCCTCTCCAGTGCGCGAAGCCTGGGTAAAGTAGATATGGAGGATAGGCTGTTACCCATGCAGCAAATCCCCCCTCTCCACATCGCTGAAATGGTCCAATGGAAAGGCAGAGGCCAATACGGTTGGTTCCAGCGGAGTTGCAGGAGTTGCCAGAACGTGACTGTGTTCAGCCATGAACTGCCTCAGGGATTCTGGCTCCAGATTTTGCCACGAGGTTGACTCCTGAAGCCTTTTCCATAACTGGATGTAGCCACAAGGCAGTGGAGGTTTGGGATCGGAGTTTTCCTTCTCTCAGATGAGCTGCCTTCCCAGGCTGATGGGTCCCATCTACCCGGTGACTGTTTAGTCGCCTCTTAAAACAAGTACAGCCAAACTGAGGGCCTATTCTTATCCCCAGCCCCCAGGGGATGTCAACCACACACACACATATATAAAAAGGAGGTCTTTGGGTGAATGTGGAAATGAAGCTTTCATTTTCTTAAGCAGTGCAGTTGGAATTGAGTAGACAAAGAGTCGCCTTCTTGCTACCGATAGACTGCTTGCCTTTTTAAATAATGACCCAAATGAAAACACTCCTTTGCTGGAGCTAGTAAAGTCAACAGGTTAGGAGAAAGTGGGAGGTGGCGACCCCATCAGTTTTCAAAATAAAAGGTCAGATACAAAAAGCAGCACTTACAAAATGAATGGTATTGCTTTTCACGGCGAGAAATTGTAGAAAATTACAGCCAGCAGTGGTCTAGAGGCTGAAGCAGTGAGAATAACCTATTTCTTCCCCCCTCCACCCTCCCTCTCTGCCTATGAGCAAATATTGGGATAGCAAATACTAGAAGCAGATATTGGGATCAGATAATTTTCTTTAAAACAAGGAATCTTCTCTCTTTTTGAATATGCTCTTTGCAGTGAACCAAGGCTAGATGACTCCCAAATTCATTTAAAAAAAACAAAAGAGGATAGAGAACCAAACACACCACTGGTGAGCTCCAAGATAAGAAGCATGTTAATCAAACCAAAAGCATTAGAACTTCAATCCCTGACACTTTAGCACCCTTCCTGGTTTGTTTAAAATCTTGATTAGAAGAGTTAGCCCGACAATAAAATTAGTGGTAAGTCAATAAAGACCAGAAATAGAACTGCAAGTAACCACCAAGAAAAATTACTTGATCGCAGGCACAAAACGCGACTTCGATGATGAACTGACTTGGCTGGCCAAGTTCATTATGATTTTAACCATGAATCCATGAAGAGCAGGGTAATCATATTTAAAGAGATAAGGAACACAACTAGCAAAGGGCCTTGGCTTTGTCAGAGGAATTTCTCATTTACAGGAGTCACAAGTGGAAAATCAATACCTACTTTGGCATGCTAAAGGAGTATCAAGCTTGATGAAGCTTTTTCTTCTTCTTTTCATTAAGTCAAACACACACATCCATGCCAGAATCTGCATGCTGGAAGCGTTCTAGGTTTCTTTCTGGCCCGCTGCACAATTTCTCAAGATTTTCTCCAGGAACAACCTCATTCTATCTATCCTTGTCAAAATAAATCTCTCTCTGAATTTCAAACAAATAATCTCTATGCCACATTTGTAGTTCTCTCTTATGCATACAAATATACGTACACGCGCACACACACAACACATCTTGCAACAGAAACTCCCAATAGGACTTCATCTTTACTCAGGGAGTAGGAGTATTAATGAAATGTTTCTTAGAAGGATACAACTATTAATGCTCAGACATCTTGGAATTTATTGGGAAGAAATCTTGCTGATTCTTCCAACCTCCTCTAGAAATTTTTTGTGCTTCTTATACGGAAAATTCATTTGTACCTGGAAAGTTCTGCCACAACGTCTAGGCCAGAGTTTCTCAAACTGTGGGTCACAACCCAATGTCTGTTGGATCCCACATGGAACCCTCCCACCAGCTCTTGGATCTGGCTGGCTCCAAACTGGACCCCTCAGGACACAACTGGAGCTGCACTGGGCAGTTGGTTCAAGAGGCCTGGCGCTAGAGAAGGAGGTGGGTCACGGTATCCTCCACCACAGGACAGGCGGGTCGCAGCTAGGGGATGTTTGATAACCCCTAGTCTAATACCGAGAATACATATATAGTCCTAATCCTGCTTCTCCTATCTTATATTGTTCCACTTCAAGGCAGCAAGGGACTATGGAAAAACCATATGTAAAACCTTGTATACTGCCCCATACAACCGGCATTCTATCTTCATCTGAACTGTGTAGATTGGATGTGCCTGTCAATGGGAGAGGCAGTGATGCAGTCACTTGAAAAGGTGTTCTAGCAGTGCATCACTTTTGGCCTAGGGCTAGAAAGGATTGAGCATATAAACAAGGCACTCATCCTCAGTCACTACAATAGGCTCCTGAATGACCGAACTCATAGCAGGGGCAACTTTAACATGGTTCCTCTGACATAAATTTAAGCCATTTCTGCCCAACGTTGCATATATGCAACAGGAATCAAATGTGTAGACCTGTGGGCTGGGCAGAAGTGGTTAAGCAGAGTAGTGCCCATCTTTCATCAAAAGCAAAACTTTAAGGTGGGTTTGGAGATTCTGCTTGGATATTAAAGGAAGGTACACACATGTTTGCACTCTCCCATTGCTAGTAAATGGAAGAATATAAAATAAAACAATGTTTCCATGTCAACCCACATTGCTTGTCCCATGTCATGAAGTGGGCAACGTATTTGCATCTCCTACTGCGAAAGAACTCAGATCCATTTTCATCTTCACAAAAGCTTTACAAGGTAGGTTAGGCAGAGAGAGAACAACTGGACACGGGGTCACCTAGGGAACTTCATGGTTGAGTCAGGACTCAAACCTAGATCTCCCCAGAGCTAAGTCCAACACTCTAAGTCACTGTTCCCAAACTTACCTGGGTCACAATGCCCCCACAGCCTTTCCTTCCCAGCTCAGCCGGGCACTGCCATTTTGGATCTTGCAAAATCCAAGATGACAACACCCAAATATTGTGAGGCTTTGTGAGACTGAAGATGGTGGTGTCCAAGTTTTGTGAGACTTGGGTGCTACCACTTTGAATCTCAAAAAATCTCTTGAAATCCAAGATTGCAGAACCCAGGTGAACATGTAGGAGGGGCCACAGGGAACACCCCCCCACCCCCGCAGCACCCATGTGAGTGTGCTGTGATGCCCGAAAGTGTTGCGCCATACTTTGGAAACCCCTGCTCTAAGCCAATAGTTAAACTTTTTTTTTTTGGTCATCTCTGGAACACTTTCCACTCCTAACCATGGTCTCAGGAAGCCACAGGGCTCCAAGGCACACACATCGAAAGCATTACACCATATTTTTCCCCCCTATTGGTGGCTTAGGGCCACAACATAGCTTCAACCTATCATACTTCTGAAACACTTAGGGAGCAATCCTAACCCACTTTCCAGCACCGACATAAGGACAATGTAGCGCCAAAGTAAGGGAACAAACATTGCCTTACTTTGAGGAGACCTCCATGAGTGCCACCCAGCTGCAGGATGCAGCACACATCCCATCGGCACCGCTATGCCAGTCCTGGAAAGTTGGTTAGGATTTGGGCCTTAATCAAATTCCAATTTGACTCTAAGAGATATGTATACCAATTGCCCAACATTGGTCCTACAACAATAGTAATCATACTGAACCATGGTAATCCTAGGTAATCATACTACGATGCAACGGACCTCAAAGGTCAGGCTGCAGGGCAAAATGGAATGTGTGCCTCTTGCCCAGAATAAAATGCCCACAGCACAGCGGCCGCTTATTTGGCTAGCTGACCTTTCGGCAAATGGGGCAATCAATTCTGCAAGTTAAGAAACTGACCAGCACTAAGGATTCTGACAAACAAGTAAGCAGTGGCATCTGTCAATGCTTCTACCTTCAGAAGCACAGTAGGCTGTGCCTACCATAATGAGATATAGGGTGCCACCCCCCCCTAAGAACTTCAGCCACAGACATCATAGTCATTTTTTCACATGCCATGTTACGCACGTCATTGCCGAGCCTTTCAGAATCCTCTGCATTTCGGAGGCACTGGCAATCAAGCAGAAACTTCTGGGGCAAGCTGTGAAATCTCTGAAATGAAAATCAATTCCATCTCCATTTCACGGAGACTAATGTGGCATTTACGACATAAACAATCATTTCTGTTGGGCAGGAAAATTAAAAGCTGCGCTACATAAAAAGGAACAATGTTTAAACTTCTGGTGGAAACGATGCCCTGCATTGGAAATGCTCGCAAAAGAAATGCGATCGGGTGAGGGGGGGAGCTGGCAGAACCGAAGGGCAAGAGACGTAGAGAATTCCGCCCCCGATTGTTGCCATATACACTCAGGATTAGGACTGCTTCTGACACGCACAGCAGAACTTTGTTCTTCCTGTTGTTTCTATCAATATGAAAATAATGTTATCAAAAAAAGCTTATGAAATGCATTTTTCTAAGACGTTCTCATGAATGAAGATGTGGATCCCTGTATAACATCCCATGGGATTGCGGATCATGGCCGGAATAGGGCTGCCTGGGAAAATGTCTGCTTGTTCATTTACATTGCCTTTAAATTCAGCCACTGTCTTGCCTCGAGAGCTACTCCCGCACAACCAAAATTGTTGTTGGCTTATCCTTATTCATTTAGATTGCCTTTAAATTCAGCCACCATCACTTGCCTCAAGATCTACTCCCGCATAGACAAAATCAGGGGCAATCTTGCTTTACAGTTCTCAAACTGTGGATCTGTGGCTCACTGGTGGGTCAAAACCCAGTCTTTGGTGGTTCATGAAACTGACAAGGTAGATACAGGTTATGTGCATCAAGGGTTAAAGAACTTGCTACTTGGGGGGGAGAGCACTGCTGCCCAATCACCATTATAGCCACAGAGGCTTGAGCAGCTGGTAAAGTGACATTTTTTTAGCTGGGTCCAGATGCTAAAAAGTTTGAGAACCACTGCTCTACAGGGAAGCAATTCTATGGGTAGCAAATCCAGAGTTAGTGGAAACTGACAATAGTCAGGCAGTCACCACAGAGCTCTTCCCAACTTGCTGAAGACCGAGTATTTTAAGTCACTCAGGGCGCAATCCTAACCCCTTATGTCAGTACTTCCAACACTGGCACAGAGGTGCCAATGGGACATGTGCTGCATCCTGCTGTAGAGTGTCACTCACAGAGTCCTCCTCAAAGTAAAGGAATGTTTTCTCCCTTACCTCAGAGCTGCATTGCCGTTATGTCAGTGCTTAAAAGCACTGACATAAGGGGTTAGGATTGCGCCCTTAGCTGCAGAGGTCAATGTGGGGGGGGGGAGCCTCCTTATGTCTCAGAGTAATTGTGGCCATTCCCTATCTTTACTGGAGGATTGGTAGAAAGTAGGGGGGGCCTTCCTCTTTTCGGACCCTCAAATTGGCTTGTAATTGGTCTGTGGAACTCTTTGTCACAGGAAGTAGTGATGGCATCTTGCCTAGATGCCTTTAAGAGGGGATGGGGCAAATTTCTGGAGAAAAAGTTCATTACGGGTTATAAATCATAGTAGGTAGGTGCAAGCACTTTGTTTTAGAGGCAGGCTGCCTCTAATTTCCAGATGCAGGGGAGGGCACTGGGACGCAGGTTGTGTCTGTTGTCTTGTGTGCTCCCTGGGGCATTTGGTGGGCCACTGTGAGATACAGGAAGCTGGACTAGATGGGCCTTTGGCCTGATACAGCAGGGTTCTTCTTATGTTCTTATGGCTCAGAAGACAAAATGAAATGTTTTCTTAATTTTTTTGTTTCAGGAAAAAAAAATTAGTTTCATTTACAAGCTAATACACAGTAAAAACTAATTCTTGTGCCCATCTCTGTGCAGGAAGCTGATTTTACCTTGATCAGAACATTTTACAAGACTTTCCCTTGCCACTAATGCTTCAAAGAACCATGATCATTCCCCACCCACCCACTGACTCCTGCCCATGCAAAATAAAGATGGAAACACCACAGATTGTTCAGCACAGTCTCCAAAAATGCTAATCAGCTGCAAAACATCTAAATCCTGGCTTGAGAAAAGCGAGCATGATAAGGTAAGGAAACAACACTGGTGCATGCAGAACTATTATTTACCAATGTCAAAAATAACTACCCCATTTACATAACTGTAGGGCTGTGTGACAGCTCCTTCTGGGAAACGGCTTCCACTGCAGAACAAAAAAAAAACAAAACAAAACCCAAGAAAAGGATCTGCAATTTGAGAGAGCAGACAAGTTTAAGTGACACACTATGGAACTTCTTGACCTTTCAAGGTCTCTACTGCATTATTAACACACTGAGTAGTACAGCAAAATAAAAGGAAGCATTTTTTGATTTAAAAATAAAAGATAAAAGAGCAACTACAAAAGATACAGTAAAGAGCCCTCCCTTATTTGTTCTTCTTTTGAGCTGTTATTAAAACCCATTTTGCCCACCCCACAGGTGTGTATATTTGATACCTGTTGCAGTGTTGATCAAAAATGGTTTAAGTGGCAATCGTCAACAGTGCATTAGACAATTGTGGGGTACTTGGCTGGAGCTTTTTTGATAGACTCAGGGCACAGGGTATGTATTACATCTTGGGGGGTCTATTCTCAGTCCTGCACTTCACACTTAAGAAACACATAATCATCACAGGCGTCCGGATGGCCAACCCTCACTATTTTGTTCTGCATCAGCAACGGTCAAATAGGTGACTCCCCCAGGCTGAATGGAGCCCTACTCTCTCTGTACCCCAACAATTTGATCTTGTCGTGGCCATGACCTCAAGTGACAGCCTAGGAGTAGAACTCAGAGTGGAAGGAGCCAGCCAGGTTTCTGCCACCAATGGAAAGAAAGAGCTGCAGAAACTAGGCCCAAACAGTGAAGGATGGACCAGCCAGTGAGGAGTTTCAGGGACCTGAATCTGGATCCCAGAACTAGTTCATCTTGAGACTCTTGACCGACCCAAGTGGTGAGACCCTATAGTGCCAGGGAATGTGTCAAGGGAGAGAGGGCTAAGAAAGAGTGGAGTGCTCAGCTCCACGCCCAGAGGCTGCCACATTAAGAAACCTTACTCTGTAGTAGTGTCACAACTGGGAGGGGATTGTCACGGCCAAGAGAAATCCCACCCTCTAATATTACATCTTTGAGTTGTGTATCTGATGCCCTTATTGACTGGTGTCCCATGAATGGACTAGTTTTTTCTGCAATTAGATATGCTTTCATCTGCCAGACTGGTTTCTAGAGAAATGCAGTTAACCTTGAGAATAACCTTTCACATTTTTACACCACCATTCCTCCAAGGAGCTCAGGGTGGTATATGTGGTTCCTTCCCTCCTTTTGCTCTCACAGCAACCCTGCAAGGCTGAGAGATGTTGGCATCCTTCAGTCTCGGAAGACTATGGTATTGCGCTCTGTTCCAGAACCATCATTCAGATCGCGATACCATAGTCTTCCGAGACTGAAGGATGCCAACATCTCTCAGCCTTGCAGGGTCCTCTCCAGTGCGTGAAGTCTGGGTAAGAGAAGACTGGGTAAGAAGCCTGGCTGAGAGATAATGACTGGCATAAGATCACCCAGGAAGCTCCACAGCTGAGCAGGGATTTGAACCTGTATCTTCCAGGTATCTCAATCTAACCCCCAAACTACTACACCATCCTGTCTCTATAGAATATATTGAACCAGTGGTCTTTTCAGGCTTGAGAGTCCTTCATGAGGTTGTGGCAGGGCACCCTTAGAGAAGTCTTACCTTAGCAAGACCTTAGCAATCCTTTATGGAACGTGCATAACACGTGTAAATTATTGATCACAAAAAGCTTGCAAGTACCAAATGGCCAATGGACTTCCCACAGTGGCCAGCACTCAGACTAAATGGTGCAGACTCTCCCCTGTTGGCACAGAGTTTAACAGCATTTTGTTTCAGGAGGCTTCCGGTGGGAGAGTGATTTTGCCGCACACCATGGCAACAGAATGGAGCTCTGGCCCATTCAAGGGCAAAAAAATGATGGGAAGCCTGCATAGTGCTGATGCATCCTGGCTGTACCTGCTTTTAACAGCCTGAAAACAGCAGGTGAACACAGTCTGCCCACTCTGTCTTCTTGCTCAGACTGTCCAGGGATTGAGCTGTAAAGCAAACTTTGCTGTTAACGCTGTGAAGCCGCAAGGAACAGAACTCACAAGAGTCGAAAAGGACAAACAAAAAAAACAACCAGAACAATTCTGGACATTCCAAGTGGAAAAATTCACCTGTGGTTTTTGGAGGCCAGAATGTGAACACTGAAAGCTGTGTGTGGTTCTTGTTCTTAATTAGAACTGCCACTGAATTTTGCCTGGGGCTAAATCTGAAGGCTCCTGATGGAGCAAAACGTCCAAGCAATTGTCAAGGGAAGCAAAATAGAAGATGTTTTGATAAGCTTAGTGAAATAACTCATGGAGGATCCACACTTCCACAGCTGGGACCAATGCAGATTGTTAGCCAGGATGTGCTAAGGGCACCCTCTGCCTCTACGACGCTGATAGCGTAATCCAATGCTTGTCCTGCGCTGGTGGAGTGCACACTCTGCTGGAACAGGCTGTCGCAAAAGCACCACACTTTGTGACAGTGTAGGACTTCATGGCGCTGGTGGGAATGCCTTACACAAGGGCCAGTGCAAGGAACACCACACGCCAAAGCAGGTAAGGCCCATGCAAGGGAGTGGAGGAGCGGGGACAGGGTGGGGAGGTGGCAAAGAGAGGGTTAACAGGGTGGGGGAGGGAGGTGGATTGAGCTCGGGAAGGGTGGGATCTGTGGCACTAGTGTGTACCATATCCTATCCCCCTTCCTGAGTGAGACCCACTGACATGGGTCCACTCAGACATGCACCGGTGAATTAGCTGATGCAGGTCTGAGTGAACCTGTTGCTGTGGTTGGGGCTTTCTCAAGGGCAAGGGGAAAAATATCACCCCGGAGGGACCTTCTGATGGCTCAGTTTCCCTACAGAATGCAGCACAAGCCACACTGGCTTGCTGATACATCAGCACATGGGAATTTCCAAAGGACTGGGATGCGAATGCCCTGTCAGGATTCTAATGAAGCATCTCCCTTTGCTGTGAGCAAATCTGAAGAGGCTGTTATGTAAACTACATAGTGGGAAACAATGCAAGTAAATGAATTGCTGGGTCTTTAAGGCTGAAGGTGTAGCTGTTTTGGTTGACCAGTAGTAAATGAGACAATGAGGGATAAAGGGTAACACATGATCAAGGGATATAAAGCCCAGAAACAAGAGCTGGTCAGGGAAGTGAGCGGTCACCACATGTCACCTCAAGGGAACTTTGAATACTGCCAGTCCATCTAGGAGGGACAAAAGACCTCTCAGGCAAGTGGAGGCACTGCTTGTCCTATCTTCTGCCTATCAATGGTCTGATTCAGTACATTCATATGTTCAAAAGCCTGAGCAACTGCATCAGCATAGCAAATCTTCACGCCCTAATAAATCAACGCAGGTCAGAGATACACCTGGACCCCTTTTAAGGTGCAGAAATCCAGCTTGCTTATGGGTCTGAGCACGAATTAGCTGGTGCATGCACCAAAAAGCCAATTATTATTTAAGTATAAGTAAGGAGCTATACTCTCCTCGCCTCCACACTTCCTCTATTTTATTTCTACTTTTTTAATCCTCAGAGCACAGGATGGGGAAGAGGAGTGGGGGGTGGTGTCTGTTGGAGCACTGCTACATAAGGGGGGAGCCAGTAGGCTATGGGCCCAAGACTTTGGGCAGAGAAACATTCAAGAATGTCAAAGAAAGGGGGGGAAAGTATCTCAATTAGATTAGTGAAATTTCTCATGGTTAGAAATATGGGGAGCTCTGCATATCTCTAGTATTGACAGCATCTTCTAGCTTTTTAAGAAACGTTTTTCCATTATGTGAAAAGATGAATGCAATTTCCAGTTTATGTTCTGATCAAACACAGACACAACTACAAGAGATAAAATACATTATGAAGGAAAAACAGCGATTCGGAACTGAAGTTATGTTGATAAAAGTTATTGTAAGCTGAAATTACTGTAGGGTGGTCCTTTTCAAACTGTGTTCTGGGAGAATTTGGACTTTTGCTTCATAGCTCAACAGGAGTTTCTCAATGAGGAGAGTTAAATGAAGAGGGGGGGCTTTCAGGCCTGGTCAGAGCCCCATACCAGCTGAGTGCATGCTCCAGAGCACTCCTAAGAACATAAGAACAGCCCCACTGGATCAGGCCATAGGCCCATCTAGTCCAGCTTCCTGTATCTCACAGCGGCCCACCAAATGCCCCAGGGAGCACACAAGACAACAAGAGACCTGCATCCTGGTGCCCTCCCCTGCATCTGGCATTCTGACATAGCCCATTTCTAAAATCAGGAGGTTGCACATACGCATCATGGCTTGTAACCCGTAATGGATTTTTCCTCCAGAAATTTGTCCAGTCTCCTTTTAAAGGCATCTAGACCAGATGCCATCACCACATCCTGTGGCAAGGAGTTCCACAGACCAAACACACTCCTCTGAAACCTGAAAGTTCTTTGAAAGTTGCTGTGGAAAGGATTCCCTGAAGGTTCAAAGTTTGAAAAGTATGGGGTTTTGAGATTTTATGCAGTGCCAATGGGCTTTCCTACCCTCATTGCAGTATTTGAGGCCAAACAAACCAGTCTGGTGCATTCGCTTTACAGCTAAGTGAAGAGCAAGAGGCTCCATTATGAAAACAAGCCAAACACACGTACTCCGATATAACTTGGTAACATGCCCTGTCAAAACTGTGAAATACTATATAAGCGAGTATTTCCCCAAAGCCCCGAGAACACATTTTTGCATTTAGATTTCATAAATTTGTACATTTTATGCTGGTACACCTACATCTCAATCCCCAAATACTAATATTTTCAGCATTTCAAATTTCATTACACACACTAACCAAGTGATGAGATCCAGTTCCCAGGACACACAGACAGCGAATGCCGCTCCAAGTATCAGCATGAGAATTTGGTCCATGCTAGCAACTTGTTACAGGTGAATTAAGTTAGAGTAAGTGATACCCCCCCTCCCGATTCAGTATTCACCATCATTAACACAGGTTCGATTTCCACTTTACCCACATGTGTATTTCTGAAGGAACCACAGCTGTCCACAGATTCTTTTACTATCCTATGTATACCTAAGAATGGCTAATATTGGCTAAGCACTCTTCATTAAGCAAGCTTTTCTGTATGCCAGAATAATTATATGTCATGCATTAAAATACCTAAGAGGCCAGCATGAATACAGGCAATAAAGAGCCTTGGATAATTTTTTTCCCCTTTAGATCTGAACCTCATCTCTGCTCTTCCCAGTTTTGGGCTCTCCACCTTAAAAAGCTTTCCATGATCCTTAAGTCAACAGAGCTCTCAAGCAGGGTGGACAGGGATGGTTGTCTGTGACTTTACGACACCCTGAAGGCTGACAGCTCAAGTTAATATATAGATTGATGGTGTCCTCAGATAATACTGCCTAGAAAGGGGGAGAAAATCAATTTTGTATAAGCCCAAGGGCAGAGTGGTCAGCTTCATATATGGATTTATGAAGCTAAGAGTATATTAACTCGGGAACTCTGTAGGGTTAGGGCCAATGAGTTAGGGACGGAAATATGGTATATGCAGGCATATATACTCATGTGCTGTGCAAGTATTAATTTGTTCCCAAGTGAGTGCATAAACAGAAAGGTTTGGGGTGGCACTAGCAGGCTAAATCCCCAGCCAACATTGGCATATTCACATGTTACATTGCATACACATACAGGTACCAATAGATGAATGTCTATGGGCACAGAAAGCTGCAGTACACCCTTGGTAGCTGCAAACCCATGATGCCTTGCCTATGACTATTCAAAGTAAGAGGGCTGAAGCTTAGAGAATTCAAAGATAGACTTCAATGTCTCATATTTCATCCAGGCATACAGAGAAGGACCATAGCTCAGAGCCTATGCAGGCAGACAAGCTAATGTTCCATTCAGAGGATTCCCAGTTCAGAGACAAAGAGCAGAGTAGGAAAGATAAATCTGAGACTGGGTCAGATTGTTGAACCTGGTCATGTCTGCAAGCAATACAGTGATCTTAAGGACTAGTACAAGATGCATGGCTGAATCAGGTTTGAGGGTCAGCACATCTTATTTTCCAAAAAGTAGACTTCACCCTTACCTTGAACTACAGAATGCACATTGCAGAGAAAACATAAGGCTTCTCTAATGTATGAAGCAGCATGATGCACTTACATCCTTTCTCCTTAGGACCATTCCAGATTGGAGAGGCAAGATGCCCTAAATCAGCAATTTTCAACTTTTTTTCTTCTCACAGCACACTGAGAAGGAGCTAAAATTGACAAGGAACACCACACAAAACTATGTCACACACAAAACTGTCAAGGCACACAAACCTGCTGTTGGAGGCTCACATCCCTCAATGACCTTACTAATTAATGGCCCTCTCCCCAAATTCCCATGGCACACCTACGGACGGTCTGCGGCACACCAATGCGCCATGGCACACTGGTTGAAAACCACTGCCCTAAACGGCAACTCCTTTTCCTCCAATGTTAGTTGGGTGAGTAGAGAAGGCAGCAAGGAGCAACAGCAAGTCAGAAGCTGCTGTGGCAGTGGAGGTCTCAGCAGCTATTTGAGGATGCTGCCCCCCACATCAGCACTACCCTGGAACATGATGTGCGGAATGAGCCCATCATTTTCATTTCAGGTCTGAGAAATGAGATCATGCACATCCACAACATTAGTGATTCACCTACAGACTTCTGCCATGGCAACGGCACCTGCAGAGTATTCACTGCCTGTGCAAAACACCTCTGTGCCATTGCTAGATTCATTCCGAAGGTCAGCCTGTGCAAGCCACAAGGTGGCCCTTGGCTAGCTGAAGTGGGCAGCCCTCCAGTAGTCGGCAGCCTGGCCCATGGGATGCGACCAGCTGCTTGTCTAGACATTTGCCTGAAAACATTTACATCAACCTCTCAAATTCCTCCCCAGACAGTAGATGGCCCTGGCCTTACACCTTAGGCCCTGCAATCAGAAATTGCCATTAAATAACAATGCTTTGTTTCCAGTTGACATTCTGAAAGGGGATGTCCTTTTCCCCTCCTCGGAAAGGGGAGGACAGGGCTTTTCTTGTCTCTCTTCCTAGTCCCATGTCTCATTTGAAGTGGCTCTGTGCCTTTACCCTTTCACGAGGGCACAGGGAGGCGGGGCTGCATTTGCTCACTGATATTTCAGAAGCTCTAATTAATGGGGAAAAATTATTCATGCATTTAAGCATTTAGAAATGTATTCAAGTCCGAGTAAATATGATTTCCATGTAGTGATTCGCCCTCCGCATAACCAACCTCTTTCTTCTGAGCAAGGAAGAAAAAGAACAGCGGTGGAGAGCAGAAGGTGTGTGTAGAGGGGAAATCTGTGTGACAGCAATATTACTCTCTGTCATGTGGTACAGATTAATAAACACACAACAGAATAAATTGTTATACTGATGATGAAACCTATCTCCTAGAAAGGGAATGCGTCTATGAGAATTTCATTACCAGAGCTGCTAATTCAAAGATCCTAGTGCTCGGATGGGACATGAGCATGAGCCCAGGCGGATTCCAGTGGTCCAGAGAACGGAATTAATAGCAAAAGTTTTCTGTTCTCTCCTGAAGTGATACTAGAAGGCTAAGAAAGCAAAACCTGCTTTGGAGGGGACCTTGTTCCTTTCCCCACTTCTTGTTGGCATCCTTCAGTCTCGGAAGACTATGGTGTCACGCTCTGAATGGTGGTTCTGGAACAGAGTGTCCTCTCCAGTGCATGAAGCCTGGGTAAAGTAGGTATGGAGGATAGGCTGTTACCCATGCAGCAAATCCCCCCTCTCCACGTCGCTGAAATGGTCCAATGGAAAGGCAGAGGCCAATACGTTTGGTTCCAGTGGCGTCACAGGAGTTGCCAGAACGTGACTGTGTTCAGCCATGAACTGCCTCAGGGACTCCGGCTCCGGATTTTGCCTCGAGGTTGACTCCTGAAGCCTTTTCCATAACTGGATGTAGCCACAAGGCAGTGGAGGTTTGGGATCAGAGTTTTCCTTCTCTCAGATGAGCTGCCTTCCCAGGCTGACGAGTCCCATCTACCCGGTGGCTGTTTAGTCGCCTTTTACGACAAGTACAGCCAAACCGAGGGCCTATTCTTATCCCCAGCCCCTAGGACAACTACACTACACTTTCCCCACTACTTTCCCCACTACAACTAAGCTATATGTATGCAACTGGGACAGATGCTTATTTTATTTTTCACATTTTTGTACCTCCCTTCCTCCAAAGAGCTTAGGGCAGTGTGTACACACCACCTTACCTTCTGCAGCTGAGAGACAGTGACTGGCCCAAGCTCCACCAGTGCAAACCAGAAGTGCCTCCTGGGCGCGTTGTTTCCAGGGGGCTCTGTAAGACACTCACCATGGATTTAATTATCTACAGAAATCAATATCTGTGGGGGGTCCTGGAATGGATCCCCCGTGGCTACCAACTGTATTTGTCTACTCTCCAATAGCCTTGCTCCATACTAATTTTATAAACAGGGTGCTTGGGTTAATAAAATGTGCACGGACAGCAAGGCACCTTTTAAAACATTAAATAAAATGTCTAACAATCCCAGAACTGATATGATTGCATTTTATGGTTTAGATGCACTTCAAACAAACAACATTTGCTATCTGCAGAAGTGGGAATGGGCAGCATGAATGGGAAAGCAGAACATTGTCAGTTTGCATCCATGTACATGTATTTATGGGTCTGATGAAAATGGAAATGCTCTAGTGAGCTAGTGTGAATGCCATCAAAACTCTTAACTCCCCACCCCAAATATCCCCAGAAGAGCAAATTGAGACAATGGGCACCATCCTAACCAACTTTCCAGCACTGACTTAGCCGCAATGCAGCCTCCAAGGTAAGGCAATAAACAAGTACTTAGCTTGAGGGCGCCCCCTTTACTACCTCCCCACTGCAGGATGCAGTGCACACCACATTGGCACAGCTATGTCAGGGCTGGAAAGTTGGTTAGGATTGCGCCCAGTGTTTTGCTAGGGAGAATCATTACTAAATAGGGACTGCACTGAATAAGTAGACTTGGTCTGTTGTCATCTCTCAACCATTTTACAGAAGTATTGTGGGGCAAAAAGAGTGGGAAGAACAGCCCTGAGCTGCATGAAGGAAGGATGGGATAACTATAGCAGCAGCAGGGTCTATCCACACATTAAACACAGGATATGAACTTACACCAAACACAGTTTACAGCAGGGGCGGTGTGACGTCCATGGCTGGCGGAGACCCCGCCCCTTTGGGTGTGCCCAAGCACGGGGGGCTTACCCAGACGATGCGTGTCGGTCGTCGGCGAAAAGAAGAACGTGAGGCAGATATAGTGGATTTATACAGCCGGTTTACTCGTGTTAAGTTCTTCACACTCATGGGGCCTGTTACGTCACAGGCCCCTTTGTTTTACATAGACCGGTGGCGTCGGCGCATACCCGGCCCGTTCCCCACGTCGGCCTGACCCCTTGGGGCTTCAGGACTGGCTCTCCCACTGCTGTCTGTCGGCCAGGGGTACGGGTTCCCGAGAACTGCAGTACCTTGGCTGAGGGTCTGCTCAGCTGTCCTCAGGAGGGCCCCTTGTACCTCCGGTCTTGCCCCTCGAATCCCTGGCCTCCAATGGGGTTTGTTGAGAGGGGGTCCTGGCTGTTGTAGACTCGTCTCTCTGATTTCTACCCCAGGACCCCAGGCATGCCTAGGGTCTGGAGACTCCCAGCCCCTGGCCCTTCTCTCCAGGGCTGAGGTCTGCCAACTTCCCTGAGGAGCCTCAGTTGTCTGGATGAGGCCGGGGTGGCTACCCCCTTTCGCCTCCTCTGGGATCCCTCTCCCGACTGGAGAGGAGCGACCTCTCCCTTGGCCTCCCAGCCTCCTTATGAGGCTCTCCTTGTTCTGCTCCAGCCCCGCCCTTTCCACCCACGTGCCTGCTGACTGCTCCCAGGAGGCACCGGGGCCTGCTCCCTGGGAAGGGACTTGGCTGGGGTCCCAGTCCTGATAGTAGTCCTGTTTTACTCCAGAGGAGGCCCTTACCCCTGAGGAGGACCCTGCTCCAGGTTGATTCCAAGCCACCTGGGCTGGGCCTAGGTGACAGGCGGGCAAACATTTTGGTAAGAGCGACACATCACCTCTCTGATACTGTGGAAGGGGGGGCAGGGAAAAAAATTTACATTTCAAATTTGAATAAATTTACATAAATGAATATATTAGAGACAGAACTTATATGAATGAATGAATTTTACTGAGTTTATTTATAATACACATGAGAACTATACATACAGGCAAGTAGAAACACATGAGAACTATGAACTGTTTGCCACATGCACAGTAAGAACATACAAACCAAGCCAGAAACATATGAAGACATAAGTTGTTCAGAGGCAATGGGGAGAGGGGTTAAAATAATGCCCAGGGAAAAGCAGAGAACACATGGAGACTATAAAAGTCCTTGCTCTAACTCAGCCCGCAGTTCACTTCTAGCAATTGTGACCAGCAGTTGCGGGCCAGAGCAGGCACCAACAGTCTCTGATGGGCCATAGGCTCATTGGAGATTGGGGACTTCCTGTGGGCCAGACTGGGAGACCCCAAGGGCTGCAAATAGCCCCCAGTCCACCCCTGCTTTACCGTATTAGCTGTACATTTAAAACACCATTAGTGTACATCAAAAATGTAACATACGAACTGTTCTACAAACCACTATAGTAGCACAAAAGACATTATTTGGGGGTGCTCAGGCATCAACATGATGGGGAAAAATATATTCAGAAGGCAACGGCATGAAGAGTGAAAAGAGATGAATTGTGCTTCTTGTTTTGCAACACATACCTAGAGGCTTTGTTAGATCTGGGAAAAAATGAGGTATGCTAGAAAATGTGTTATTAACTAATATGCTTTCATTAAAGTGCCATTAACCATCATTTCACTTGTAGCCTAGACAAAGACAGAGTAATGTGGGGTGGGGGAGAAAAATCAATCCCCTGAAGAGGCTGTCTCTCCATTTTACATACAGGAAAAAACAAATCACTTTTTGATGTGGCACCCTGAGATTTTAAGCAGGGTGTATTCACAAGCGGTTTAACTCCAACAATGCCGCATTACAAGCTTCTTACTGATGGAGGAAGCTGCTCTTGCAAAGAATTAGATCTGGCTGCCACACTGAATGAAGATAAAATTCTACACTTTCCCTGGCAGTAAGTCCCATTGAACTCAGTGGGGTTTACTTTGGAGTAGACCCATCTAGGATTGTACAGCAAAACTAGTTCCTGTTTTGGTATTCTAAACTGGTGAGGAAAAATGAGAAGTGCAGAAAGCGGTGTTTTGTGTTTTTATTCCAAGGGTACATTTTAATAAATTATTATTAATTATAATTGTTTTAAACGTGTACCAGGTAGGTAATATGGGTGGTGCAGTGTCAGCAGATGCAGCCACATGTATGTAGAGGTGATTTATCACATTCCCCCCCCCTTTTTTTTTTCCAAAAATGAGAAGTGCAGAAAGTTGTGTTATGTGTTTTTATTTTGTTATAACTGAAAAACTGACCTTTATCCATGAATCAATTTCACTGGGTGACCCCCAAACTCTATATTATGGGAGAAAGAAAAACTTCTCTCTATCCATTTTCTACACACCATACATAATCTTGTAAGTAGGGGTGTTTTAACACACACACACACCCCTTTTTGGTGTTAAAATATCCAAATAAAAACACAATGCACCACATTTTGGTGTTTAAGATATTTTCCAGAAATTACAATAGATTATTTTTCCAGTTAGAAATAATATTGTGGCTGTATCTGCTGACACTATAAAGTACACTTTTAAAGCAATTATAATTTATTATAATTTGAAACTGAGCGCTTTCCACATGCACTGCCTCCGATGCATCCTTGGCATCACCTGGCAGGACGAAGTTCCAAACAACACAGTCCTGGAACGTGCTGGAATCCCTAGCATGTATTCACTGCTGAAACAGAGACGCCTGCGTTGGCTCGGTCATGTCGTGAGAATGGATGATGGCCGGATCCCAAAGGATCTCCTCTATGGAGAACTCGTGCAAGGAAAGCGCCCTACAGGTAGACCACAGCTGCGATACAAGGACATCTGCAAGAGGGATCTGAAGGCCTTAAGGATGGACCTCAACAAGTGGGAAACCCTGGCCTCTGAGCGGCCCGCTAGGAGGCAGGCTGTGCAGCATGGCCTTTCCCAGTTTGAAGAGACACTTTGCCAACAGTCTGAGGCTAAGAGGCAAAGAAGGAAGGCCCATAGCCAGGGAGACAGACCAGGGACAGACTGCACTTGCTCCCGGTGTGGAAGGGATTGTCACTCCCGGATTGGCCTTTTCAGCCACACTAGACGCTGTGCCAGAACCACCTTTCAGAGCGCGATACCATAGCCTTTCGAGACTGAAGGTTGCCAATGCCAATGCCCTTGGAATAAAAGCGCACACCACCACAATTTGCTATTTTGGCTAAGAAATTTTAGGGGAAAAGCATCACCCAAAAAACACACCCCTACTTATAAGTCTCAGGCATGTCCCTTTGTTATTTGCCCCCCAAACATTGCAGACTTCCTCAAAAAGAGGTTCATTTTGGGCTGTCCACTTACTTCTGCATTGTTTACTCCTCTACAGTATGCCCTTTCTGTATTTCAGAGCTGATTGTTCTCTCGCTTACTCTCATTCTCTATCTTACATCACCCTGGATTGCTGCAAACTGTGGGATTCCACAGCGACAGACCATCAGTTGGCTCCTGACAGCTCCCATGCTATAATATGGACCTGTCAAAGCTGCTCCCAGTAATGACAGCTTGCAGAATTAATGTGTTCACTCCTACATAAATGGAAGCAAAAGACAAAGGAAGAGATCTGGAACTCCAGAGGTTTGTGGTTTTCCGTTCTGCCACAAAGGTGTAGCCACGTGTACTACTCTTCATTTCCCTTTTAAAAGCAAAGAAAGGAAAAAAAACAACACAGGACAAAATAAATAACTTAATACCGGCTTCACGGCCAGCATGTGCGACATCACTCAAGCGCTTGAGGTTCTGTGATGTAGCCATTAAAATCAGATTATGAGATTCTGTGGTGCAGCAAATAGCCTGTTCTCTCATACAGTGTTGTTTGTGAGGAGTTTTTCCACCCCACCCACCTCATTTGTGCTATGTTCATTGCTCTAAATCAGTGGGGGTTTTTTTTGGGGGGGGGGATTCTACCTTTAGGGAGCATTGCAAAAGAAGAAAAGCCAGAGCATCTGCTACATCTACTTCACCTAAGTCAACATTTGCACTCTAGCAGCTGAATTCCACAATTCCAAGATAGACATATTTTCCAACTCTATCCACAGATGGCCAGGGGTTGCAGCTGGGGCCTTCTGCATGCACAGCAGATGCTCCATCACTGAGCTACAACTGAAACATCTGGATTTGGCCAATGCACTGTACGAAACGGTCCAAAGTCTGAGGCTGTAAGCGAGATGACATTTTGATGGTGTGAACGGATCCTATGGGCTCCTCTCCCCAACGGATGTGCTGCTTAGACCAGCGGTTCTCACACATTTAGCACCAGGACCCACTTTTTAGAATGAGAATCTGTCAGGACACACCGGAAGTGATGTCAGGACCAGAAGTGACATCATCAAGCAGGAAAATTTTTAACAATACTAGGCTGCAATCCTACCCACACTTACCCAGGAGTAATTCCCATTTACCATCATTGTTAAAAGAATATACATAGTAGCTTGTTAAAAGTACAGGTCTGACACATTTCCCCAAATGAAGTCACATATCATGGTAGCATCAAGTCTTAATATATAAAAAAATAAATTATTGAAAAGAATGGGGACCCACCAAAATGGGCTCACGACCCACCTAGTGGGTCCCAACCCACAGACTGAGAAACAGCCTCTGCTCCACAATCTCTTGTGCTTGCACTGCCAAGTGGCTTGGCCAGCACTTGACCTGCAACACCCCTGGAGAGTCTCTGTGCTGCCCTATCTGGGCACCTCTGTTCTAGGTATTCATCATGGATTACCTGTCCACCTGCTTCTCAAACTATTTGCTAGCTAACCTGTCTATCCCCATCTCCTTCAGCCTTGGCAACTACCACAGATGCCAAAGCTACTAGACCTGGGAAAAATTATTGGCCACTGGAAGAATAACTAGTACGAGATCAATTTCAGTTAGGAAGGCCCTGGACAGATTGCAGTCAATGGAAAATAGGGAAAAGTACAATCAAGGAAGGGGAAGAGATTCTTTGTTCCTGAATCAAGCTTGGAGTGATGAAGGACACTTCACTTGCGTTAAGGTCTATGCCAGTACACTGAAGCAGTTTCAGGGCCCAATCCTATCCAATTTTCCAGCACTGATGTAGCTGTTCCAACCGGGCATGTGCTCCAGTCTGCAGTGGTGGAGGGCAGTGATGGATGCCTCCTCAAGTTAAGGGAATGTTTGCTCCCTTATCTTGGGGCTGCATTGCAGCTGCAA
The DNA here is from genome assembly GCF_035046505.1 of Tiliqua scincoides. Taxonomy (NCBI): domain Eukaryota; kingdom Metazoa; phylum Chordata; class Lepidosauria; order Squamata; family Scincidae; genus Tiliqua; species Tiliqua scincoides. The sequence continues at coordinate 16,383,354 of NC_089831.1, forward strand.
CAGTACTGGTAAGTTGGTTAGGATAGGGCCCTTAGTCTCTGAAGTTTCTGCTGCGGTATAAGTTATACCATATAACAACCTTGTCTGTTCTGCGGCACTGCGCCAATGGCCATTAGCTTCAGAGTTCTATAAGCTTTTTGCCTTTAGGTGGTCAGTCTACAAATCAGTTTCTGGAACTCAAACACCACTGGAAAAGCCGTGATAAGGAAGAATTTCTTATTCATTACATCTGGAGGGGGAAAATGCAAGCAATCCATCATTATTTGTTGAAAATAAACAAAAAAGATCCAGTAAACAAAAAAAAGATCTCTTGCACCAAACTTTCCTTTTTGACTGACTTTGGCCTTGATTCTGCATGCCAAGTTTTCTTTCAAAAAAGGTGATAAAGCTGGGCTGGGCTGGGCAGTCATTCAAGAGACATTTCGAAGTCATTTTGGGAAGAGGGGGAATGTTCCTAAAATAATTTTGAAAATTAATCTGAGGCACTGAATGGAAGCTTCTCAATTCTGAGAACTGCTTCTATCTATTTTTGGGAACTATTAATGGAATCATCACCTTGTATCTAAGTGCCAAGTAAATGGTTTGCATTTATATAGCTGCTTTCCATTTATAGCACTTTACCAATTCATCTGCAGGAATAACTTCCTACCAGTAAAAAATGTGCAGGCAAGAGAGGTTGGAACATCACATCCTTAATAGGTCACACACCAGAATAAGCGAGGATGTTAGACAGGAGACAGAACAGTAGCTGAGACTCCTTCAAGGTCACACTGATCCTCGGATGCAAAGAAGTTATTTTTTGGTGAGGTGGCCATTTCTCATCCAAACTGCATAGATTATATGTAAATTTCCCCTCCCCCCCACTTTTTTCAACTTTATCCAGTGACTTTCTGGTTTTACTTTACTGTGCATTTTTGCTGCCAACCTTCAGTCTCGGAAGACTATGGTATCGCGCTCTGGATGGTGGTTCTGGCACAGCGTCTAGTGTGGCTGAAAAGGCCAATTCGGGAGTGACAATCCTTTCCACACTGGGAGCAAGTGCAGTCTGTCCCTGGTCTGTCTCCCTGGCTATGGGCCTTCCTTCTTTGCCTCCTTGCCTCAGACTGTTGGCCAAGTGTCTCTTCAAACTGGGAAAGGCCATGCTGCACAGGCTGCCTCCAAGCGGGCTGCTCAGAGGCCAGGGTTTCCCACTTGTTGAGGTCCACTCCTAAGACCTTCAGATCCCTCTTGCAGATGTCCTTGTATCGCAGCTGTGGTCTACCTGTAGGGCGCTTTCCTTGCACGAGTTCTCCATAGAGGAGATCCTTTAGGATTCGGCCATCATCCATTCTCACGACATGACCAAGCCAACCATTAGACTCATGTCTAATGCATCCTGTGCATCACAATGTGATCAATGCATGTGATCTAATGCATCACATCCCCATCCTGTGATGACTGGGATGGAATTTATTTCAGAGTTTTATACCTTCCTTCCTCCAAGGAGCTCAGGGTGGTACACATGGTTTCTCCTCTCCTTCTGTCCTCACAACAACTCTGTGAGGTAAGCGGGGCTGAGAAATGGTGACTGTCCCATGTTGAATGCACTGCAGTACTATAGTCTGGATATTATTATGCATGAACCACTGCGACTAAGTCCAGGTGTCCCATGTAGGGCCTCAGCGGGTGTATCAATGAAAGCTGTTAGAAGGCAGTCCTGGCAACTGCCTTCTAACAACCCAGAATAGCCCTGGTTCCTGGCATCCCTCCTAACTCTTTCAGGGGAAGTGCAACCCCTTCTAAAATGGACTGAATTCCCTCATCTGATGCATTAATATTCCCCACTACAGGACCTCCATACTAACTGGGTTCAGCTTGCCCCCTTGCATCTTGAAACCATTTCTAAGCACTGGTTCAGGGTTTCCACTGCCTCCCTAGGACTGAATGAATGGAGTAAGTATAATCTGCATACTGATGACACATCAGCCCAAACCTCAGGTCACAAATAGGAACTGATCTCAAATTTGCCTTGTGCAACCTCCCAGTTTAGAAAACTCAAAAGTGCCACTTCATATTCCCAATTTATAAGCTGGTTTAAAACAAAAAAAAAAAAACAACCACAAAAGCATGCAATGCAGCATTCACCTGTCTGCCTATCTCACAGCCTAAGATCCTTGTATAGCTTTTGCTCTCTAGAAGAAATTCGCAAGCGTACAACGTGATCAATGAGAAACAAGCATTATACCACTTACGGAGGTGTCTTCCCTGCCACTAACTCATGCGTGCAGTTTTGTTCTTATTTTAAAAGTGCTCCTATCCCCCACTTCTTTAAAGCAGCAATTCAGATAGATCCTCCCCCTGTAATAGATGAGCTGTGGAGCACCCAGGTGTTGGAAACAAAAAAAGGTAGGAACAACAAAATTAGGTCAAAATTTGCCAGTGAGAGAAGTAAATAACAGCTGCTATTCTAGCCTTTGTTCTCTTAAAAGAAAGCAGGTTTTTGTCTGCTTGTGTGTGTGTGTGTGTGTGTTAACTGCACACACACACTTGTCTTCTGTCTATTGAGATAAGACTTTGGCTCTTGATATATATGTTTTTAAAGTTTTATGCATCAACAAAGGCAGATGGAGGAAAGGATCCATCCTAGCAACAGTGGCAACCTCTGTTTATGGTAATGCACAGCTGAGGGAATGAACAACTGATTAATGAAACCAATCAATAAACAATAGCGCAGGTTTATTGTCTCCCGATGAAATGGCTCATTTTCCAGCATCTGTGGGGGATGGACGTGGCAGAATACGGAGAAAAGATATGCTTTGCATTTGGAAGTGGGTTTGTTCTCCACAATAACTGGAAACAGTTCACATTGTGAATGTTGTTGTTGTTCTCTCCTGAGCCTTGCAAAAAAAAAAATGATAATGATCAAAGAGGAGCAACGATGGTCCTTGCAAATGTATTGTAAAACAGAGATGCTTCCAGGACAGACCACTTCAAGAGATCAGGTGAGGTAGCCAGAGCAGAGGGGAAGCGGCAGGGCTGACTCACCCATGAGGCCTGCCGAACTGGGTGAACTGGAAGTGGTATCTTCAGGTACTTCTGGAGGTCAATAAGAACATAAGAACAGCCCCACTGGATCAGGCCATAGGCCCATATAGTCCAGCTTCCTGCATCTCACAGTGGCCCACGAAATGCCCCAGGGAGCACACCTGATAACAAGAGACCTGCATCTTGGTGCCCTCCCTTGCATATGGCATAGCCCATTTCTAAAATCAGGAGTTTGTACATGCACATCATGGCTTGTACCCCATAATGGATTTTTCCTCCAGAAACTTGACCAATCCCCTTTTAAAGGCATCCAGGCCAGATGCCATCACCACATCCTGTGGCAAGGAGTTCCACAGACCAACCACACACTGAGTAAAGAAATATTTTATTTTGTCTGTCCTAATCCTCCCAACACTCAATTTTAGTGGATGTCCCCTGGTTCTGGTGTTATGTGAGAGTGTAAAGAGCATCTCTCTATCCACTTTATCCTTCCCATGCATAATTTTGTATGTCTCAATCATGTCCCCCCTCAGGCATCTCCTTTCTAGACTGAAGAGGACCAAATGCCGTAGCCTTTCCTCATAAGGAAGGTGCCCCAGCCCAGTAATCATCTTAGTCGCTCTCTTTTGTACCTTTTCCATTTCCACTATATCCTTTTTGAGATGTGGCAACCAGAACTGGATGCAATACTCCAGGTGTGGCCTTACCATCAATTTGTACAACGGTATTATAATATTAGCCGTTTTGTTCTCAATACCTTTTCTAATGATCCCAAGCATAGAACTGGCCTTCTTCACTGCCGCCACACTTTGGGTTGACACTTTCATCGAGCCGTCCACCACCACCCCAAGATCTCTCTCCTGATCTGTCACAGACAGCTCAGAACCCATTAGCCTATATGTGAAGTTTTGATTTTTTGCCCCAATGTGCATGACTTTACACTTACTTACATTGAAACGCATCTGCCATTTTGCTGCCCATTCTGCCAGTTTGGAGAGATCCTTCTGGAGCTCCTCACAATCACCTCTGGTCTTCACAGCAATGCTCATGTCTCTGCCTGTTCTCTAAAAAGCCCTTGAACAGTACTCCTCTCATTTTACTTATTCCTCCACTACCTTGAGTTTTTCCACGACCAATTCTTGAGCTCTTTCCCCAACCCATCTAATTTAAACGGTAAGCATTTAAATCATGTTATTTCTTTGTGTAGCCAGTTAAGGTCACTAAAGCAGCACAAGACAATCACAAACACATCAAAGAACAGCAATAAAACTAGGAAATAAAAGCTAGCCAATATATATTAAAAAACACCCTAACCAAATTGAGGAGCAATCATACAGTGCTAAATTCCATTACTGACTTATAAAATGACTTAGATAAAGCTTCTCATTCCAGCAGGGCTGGATTCAACCAGAAGCCACTGATCACTTTGTGGGCTCAAAGGCAGCTAGAATCTTCACAGGAAGCACCTGATAGTGTTTCCCACTTGTTTCATCGCAAAGATAGGAACACGTTTGCCGAGAGGGGAATAGGGATAGTTGAAGCATATGATCTTGGTACAAGAAAAAGGAGCAATTATGCAAGACTATTTTTATTTCTGAAATGATGGAGGGCATGGCAACAGCAGTAGTCAGCTAGTCGTTCCTAACTGGAATTAGAAATGTTACGAGCATTCAAACCAGGAGGGCTCAAATGACTGAACACTTCTGCTCAAATGCTTTCAAAGCAGAATCAAAACAAGTGTGGATGTGCACACAGAAATCTGCACCATTGTGGACAAACTGGCTACTCAAAAAGTTTATTTTTTTTTTTAATTTGAAAATAAAACCACTTTGCAAGTGGTTCAGCTTACCACAATTTGACCTTCTGTGGGTATATTCAAGCCTTCGCAAATGATCGAAACCGATGGTTCTGCAGAGGTTCAAGCTTTAGCAGGACGTTGCCGAAACATGGTGAACCATGCACCAAAGTTTTACTCCATTTTAGGACGGATATGGAGATGCCTGTGCATCTCCAACTGGAACATTATGTTCACCCTCTTGGACAGGGGTAGCCTAGCAAGTCTAACAGCAGACATTGTGTTCAGATTAAGTATAGAGCAGCAGTCGACGACACGTTCACAGGGCTCTCACAGATGGAAACTTATATTTGTTCTCCCCATATAAGAAGAAAAATGAGTCTGAATGAAAGTAAAAGCATTTTGTGTGCAGAGGAACTTATTCTCCCTCACAAAAGGTGCTACAAGTGTTAATGGGCCTTCCCTCATAGATTTGCTGAACAATTTCAGTGCTGGTGTAGGCAGAAATTAGTAAGAGAAAGAAAGAGGATAAAAACCCATTTCCAAAAATAAAAAGGCAGTTCTAACTTCATTGGTTATCTGGATAATAAATTTCAATAAAAATAAATCAGGCGGTGTGGATGAGATGCCCTGATTGCAATCTGCAAGCTATTTGCTCCGTGGTTGTCCTATTAAAGTCAATTAGCCTGCTCAGGAGTAAGTGGGTTGCAGGACTACAGCCCTCAAGTCCCATCCTCTTCAATTACTCTCTGCTGGCTTTCAGCAGGAGTTAATCAGATACAGAATATGCCTTGGAAGGATTCTGCTGAAAACCAATTTAACCTTCTATTTCAAGGACGGAAACCAAGTAGGGAAGAAAGTTTGTTCGCTCCTGCAAAAGGAAAGACCTGACACCCAAGATATTTCATTGAAAGATACACTAATCCGCCAGCATACGACAGTAGAATGCTCAGTTCATAGAGGGACATTGGCTTTGCCTGGGTTTTATGTCTGGTGTGTGAATAGCATAGGTTCCAACTTGTCCTACTCAGGAGGACAGCTCCTTTTTTCTAGTGCCTGCCTCTGATGTGCACCATCCCTATTTTACCTTTTTCAGCAACACTGAGGCTGCCTTTTTGGCTTATTTCCAAACAGAGTAGATCCTTCATTATATTCAGCCACCACCCGAGTCTCTAGAAATTAATTCTCTGAGTTGGGAGGGGGTGGGGGGGCAAGACCAATTATTGCATTCATTGCAAGAGATTAAATACCCTATTAAACAACAACGTTGTGTGAGTGGTGTTTTCTTTCTTCCTTTTTAAAAAGGAAACTGTATTCATCAATTTATTAATACAATTTATATTATAAGCCAGCAGAGGACAAGCTTGTAGTTGTTAGAGTGTCATGATCAGTTACACATGAGACTAACAATGCAGAATTGTTTTACCAAATGCAAGGCTTCATGCTGAGGTTCTCCTCGGCACAGAGCCGCCAACCGACTGCAGTCAATTCCTTTAGAAGGTGCTTTCAGTTCTCAGATGGACTAGTCCAGGGGTGTCAAACTAGTTTCATACAGAGGGCCAAAGTTAGCATTCAGGGCTCCAGCTGAGGGCCGGAAGTGACGTCATTAAGCAGCTAATGGCCAGAAATCAGACCCTGTTCTCCAATAGAAACTCATTAACTGCAAATGACAGAAGAGAGAGTATGCAAATCGTGGTCATATTTCAAGTTTTGGGAAAGCCCAATTTTTATGTGGGCTGCCATTTCAGCTGTAACACCTCAGCAGCTGAGAGCCTGAGGGCCGGATAAAAAGCTTCCGGGGGCCGCATCTGACCCCCGGGCCTTACGTTTGACACCCCTGGACTAGTCTGTCATTAACCCAGAGCATTCTACATTATTGGCATGGATCAAGAAACTGATCTGTCAATAATGACTGGTCACATGCATGACAATGCTGTTTCAAAGTAAATACATAGAATATGTAGGAACTGGACAAGAATATAGGAATCTTCCATATACTGTATCAGACTTCTGGTTCCCCAAGTTCAGTATCGAGGACACTGACTAGCACTAGAATGGGGGGATTGGGCTTTGCAGAGAGGGTCCCCCTAGTGCTGATGTAGTCTCTGTTGGTCTTGCCTCCAGGCAGGAAAATTCAGCCCCATCCCTTCCATCATCAACCTGGCCACAGTTCTGACTTCCGTGGGAGTGGTGAGTACCTGGGCTACAGCCATCACTCTACCTTTACTCTGTGGAAAGAGGGGGCCTTTTCTAACTGCCTCTCTCCTACCCCCTCCCAGGGCTCCTTCCTCTGCGACTGGATCTTGCTGACCTTCATGAACAAGGTCAACAGCACCCAGAAGTTTGACCATGTAGGGGTCTGCTGCATGCCCACTAGTGGAGTCAGCTGGAGACAATCAGGTGGTTGACATGGAGAATTGAAATGTCACCCTACCTCACCCTTTGGGCCTAACTTTCTGAGATGGTCTCCTGCCCAAGTCCCCTTGCAATGACCAGGAGCTGGGAATGAGCTATTCCATGACCCCTACCACACCAGGGTTTCTCCAGGGTTTCAGAATTGACTTTTACCTTGAGATGCTAGGGATTTAAACTGAGTTCTTCTGCATGCATAGCAAACAGTCTTCCACTAAACAACAGCCCTTCCCCTATGTGAGTCTAGTTTTTATTATAATACACGAGCAGCCTCTAGTCCAGTGGTTCTCAAATTTTTAGCACCAGGACCCACTTTTTAGAATGAGAATCCGTCAGGACCCACCGGAAGTGATGTCCTGACATGCAGCGACATCATCAAGCAGGAAGAGTTTTAACAATCCTAGGCTGCAATCCTACCCACACTTACCCAGGAGTAAGTCCAATTTACTTATATTGTTGAAAGCATATACATAGTAGCCTATTAAAAGTACAGATCTGGAACATTTCCCCAAATGCAGTCACATGCCATGGTAGCATCAAGTCTAATATAGTAAAAGTAAAATATTGAAATGAATGGGGACCCACCAAAAATTGGCTCGCGATCTACTGAGTGGGTCCCAAACCACCGTTTGAGAAACACTGCTCTAGTCCATTAGGTGGTTTTGCCTTTAGTCTACTGAGCTGGCAAGCAAGCAGCAGCATAGTGCTGTACCAGGGTCTCCCCACTTTTCAGCAGCAGGAGGGCCACATTGTATGTCTTACACATTTTTGCAGGCTGAAAAAAAAACCGTTTTATATAGGTCTGAGGCAAAGGACGTATAGCACATGGTCTCTGTCCAATCCATTGCGAAACCCAGTTATTATTTGTTTATGCATATGCAAAAATGACTCTATTTCCTCGCTGCAACTTGTTTTATGGGCAGGAGTGTGGCTAACGTTGAATACTTATGATTTGAGGGTCTTAACGGATATGGCCCAGGTGGCTATAAATGAGGGTTAGCCAGGCTGACAGCACTCTGGCCATATAGAAAGGAGTTCAGTGGACAGAACTGCACATGAACACTCCGACTGTGTGATTGGGGAAAAAAATATATTTTAAGTTGCTGAGGGCTGGATAACATCCTGTGGTGAGCCAGATGTGGCCCCTGGTACATAGTTTGGAGACCCCTATGCTAGACCAGCAACAGTCAAAGTTGTGACCACTGCGCACCCGGAATGTGGTCCCCGTCTAGACTGCATCCGAGCATTCCGCTCGGGTGCCTCACTAGGTCCTCCTCGTTCAGAGGACAGGGAAGCTCTGGGCAGTTATGCTGTCTGCCTGGCATCCTAGAAGGCCACGCGACAGGACATCCAGGCAGATGCAAGTGCCCAGAGCACCCCTGTCCCCTGATTGAGGGGGACTTGGAGTGGTACCCAAGCGAAACTGAAAGGTGGGTGTATGGATTCACACAAATGCCGGCCCTGGCCCCCAGGCAGTGGTTTGAGCAGCTCTGTGCTAGATAGATTACAAATATAGGTCTGGTACAGGCCCGTAAGGCTCTCTGAGCCGGGTTCATAAGGCTTTCTGCACCCATACAAGCACTGGCATCCTGAGTGTACATATCGCCTGGGGCCTATGCCACCCCCTGCACTGCATTAAACCTCCCCATATCAGAGTGATGAGGCTCAGATGCGACATCTTGGGTTGCCCCCCCCAGTCACCCACTTCGTATTCTACTGTGTCCAGATATACCAGAGATTGCTACTACTTGTGCCACTTATGGGTGCCAGGTCTGGTCTAGAGGGTTGAGCCTCTGTTTGCCTGAAGATAACATCCGAAGGTCGCCAGTTTGAGGCCACCGGCACCGTGAATGGTGAGACCTTGAAGCAGCTGACAAGCTGAGCAGAGTTATTCCACCTGCTCTTGGAGAGATGAAGGAGCTGCTTGTCAGCCTGCATGGGAGGAATCTGGAGGCCGGAAAGTGATAACAGGCCATAAAAGATCCATCTGAAATGCTGTGTGGTTCTTGTAAGATAGAACCTTTCTTCAATTGTAAAAATCCCTATGGGGGTTTAGAACAGCCTGCCTATGTAAACCGCCTTGAATTAAAGTCTGAGGAGAAATCTGACGACCAAGAAAGGCGGTACATAAATGCCTGTATTATTATTATTATTATTATTATTATTATTATTATTATTAATGGATGGCCATCCATTTTCTATGGTCTTTGTGTGCCTATTTCACAGGAGTGCATAAAATGCAATAGGGTTGCATTGTCTCAAAACTCCTAAACTACATAATCTTCCCTTTGTTGTCAGCAGATGCGATACAAAAACAGGTCTCAGCTGCCTGTAACAGGATTCACAGTACAATACAATTATTTGATTGCCTTTGTGATTTTTGGCATAATTCCATAGTGCAGCAAAACCAGCATCAAAGTCTAACCCTACTCCTTGGAGTGTGCACAGTACAACCTTGAATACCTGTTCACAGTGGGCTACAACCCTTTGCATCAGCAGTATAGTCTGCAGGGTTCTGAGCTGTATTTCATGCTATTTAAGAATGGAACCACAGCCCAAGCTTGTTGAATGACTCTTGCATAGAAAGTAGTGCAAGGCAAAAGGTGGACTATGATTCCTCCAAGCTACTCCAAAACTGAACAAAATACTTGTTCAGCAGCTGGGGCTCTGAAAGAAGCAATTTCTTCTACTTACTGATACTGCTCAATCAAGTATGCACTCCATACGAACATGCAAGTCCCATTCTGGATCATGTTTTAGAGCCTCACCTGAGAACCACACTCGGGCCCCAGGCCTCCGGAAATCTTCCTTGCTTACCCATCCTGCACTTCTGACCCGCCTTGTTGAATTCTGTACCTAACACCATAGTCTTGTGATCCCTGCAGGAGCACAGAAATGCAGTCATACACTAGATATTTTATTGGTCATAATTGTATATTAATCTTTAGCAAATCACAAAATAATGACCACAGTAATAACCATACAATTGATCTAATTATCCCAGGATCACTGGCCAACTAGATCCTTTCAGATCTTCCAAATACAGCCCATAAATCAAATTTAGCCATTACCCTGCACATGCCTGATCTCGGAAGCTAAGCAGGGTCAGGTCTGGTTTGTACTTGGATGGGAGACCACCTGGGAATAGCGGGTGCTGTAGGCTTATACCATAGTCTTTCGAGACTGAAGGTTGCCAACCAGTAGCCATTTTGGGACTGTTCAGTAAAAATGGGATAGAAATAAATGAATAAATATTTACAGCCACACAAATTTCATCTCCTCCCCAAAAATCTCTTTTTCCTCTTTAAAGGATAAGCAAACGCCCTCCAACAACTCCAGATCCCTTAATCAGACATTACATCAAAATGTGCACATAAGCAGTAACCAGGATCCATATTTGTTTATTCACAAACATGTAGGCAGATCCTTGCTGTTCAATGTGCTGTATACATATTGGTTTATCTTGATTGTACACATTCCATTCACCCCATTACACACACTGACTGAAGCGAGTCCCCAGATGGTATCCCAGTTGGTATTAATGTAAAGACAAGGTAGAAAAAAGGCATGCAAGCCATCCTACAAAACACTAATGATCAACAATACGTTCCTGGGTGAGCAACTGGCACTAGTCTAACCAACCATCTCTATGGTTTGGAAGACAAATTAGTACATGGCTTTGCAGCGAAGCACACATTCAACAGTTCATACAACTATGCGTGTATACAAGGGAACGTGAGATTGTCCTCACACAACCCCCGTTTAATTGGCTTGTCCCATATACACTTTGCGCATGAATATACATACTGCAATTCTGGAAACTTCTTGTACAATCATTACTGCAAAGGGCAACAATATTCAATGCTGACTTTCCATTTCTGTTAATAACGCGCAAACTTTTGGACCCAAATTTTACCCACTTCAAACATTAAAAAAAAAAAAATGCAATTCAACGTGTGTCGATGAATTCATCACTAGACAGACCAAACGGATACTAAGCTGCTGAAAAATAGAATGAAGATAACTTCACTATGTAAAAATGATGTGACTCAGCCTGGTGACTATAATAAATACATGAAATTCTACACTCACAATTATAAAAAACAACAACCCTCCACTGTCTACCATATTATAACTTCATGACTCATGTCTTTTTCATCACAGTCATGACAAGGACACACATGTTGCATTCCTCTGTTTGCACCCACAATGAACCATCCTGTACTGTACAGAGGTAAATCTGGGTTTGCCATAAAGTACACAGTTCAAGAGGGAGGTGAAACCACTTACAAACCCTTAATATGTATACCTGTGTCTTTGTGTTTAGAGGTGTCACGAGCTTTCAGGTACAGGTGCTCAAAATATTGAATACCCCTGTGTGAAAAGATTGCGTTGAACACAATCTTATTCTCTGATCACGCAAGCAGGGGCAGATCCAATGTTTTGTGTTGGGGGGGGATGAGCACTAGCTTAGCTCCAGAGCCCAGGTCAACCAGGTGAGTAGACCTGGGCATGCAGGTGAACTTTGGCCTCCATGGCTGAGGTTTGCTGGGTGGCTAGACCAGAGCTCCTGCCCAGATTTGGAGCCCAGATCTACCTCCCGGGCAGACCTGTGCTCCCATTCCAACTCTGCTTCATTGGCTGGGCACGATCTCGCTGCCGACAACCTACCCAGTGGGTGTTCCCCCTGTGCTCAACTTCACTGGCGGGCACCGTTTCCTGCTGGCACAATAGTTTTGGGGGGCCACGCACCCATGCTCCTTCTGGACCCGCCCCTGCAAGCAAGCCAACAACCCCTGCTATTTACTTAGGGACAGGAGAAACAAGGTGGTGGAAGTGATGGCCTGCCTCCTAGGTACCCAAGCAGAGCATGTTTTTTTTCTTGCCGGAACTGAAAGCAAGTCTCCATATCGATAACACAATATGTTCCCCATCGGGTGCCTGGGGAGCTACTCTTATTGTTCCACAGTAAGTTTCAGGAATGATGGGGCAGAGACAAGGGAAGACGAACCTTGACAGGAAAAGTTGAGAGTACTGCAGTGGCTGCCTTCAAAATCATCCCTACTTTCCTATGCCCCAACATTGATCTTTGTGGTGGCTTGGATGGGGGAAGGCAGCAGCAGAGGTCAGATATTTTCAGGCAAATTGGATCACTCACAAACCCATGATGGCTTGCTTATGTTCCCACCAAATCAATCTGAGTTGAGCTTGGGGATGGTCACAGATCCCTATTTGTCTTTGAAAACTTGTTTGTTGCATTCATGCAATATATTTTAGGTGTCCACTTAACGTATTTGGAGTGCTAACCTAAAAACGCAGGTATGAAGTCATCTCACAGCCGCAAACACAACTGCATTTGTCCCCTAGAAAGTGGGGGGTGAGGGAGGAAGCAGAGCATGTTTTCTGTAGCCAATCTGGATCTCCAGTGACTTGCAATGATAGCTCAATACCACGAGTCCCCATGACAACTCTGGAAGAAAAGGCAGACAGGATAAGCTAAGGACTCATTATTACAGTTTTTAAAAACCACCAGTACAAAGTCCACAGTCCAAGAATCAATGCTTAATTTACTGAGACACATGGCACATAAAAGATTTGCTAAGAATAATTAAATCGTGAGTTCTAATTTCCCATAGGGAGCAAGTAAATTTCATATCACGTAGCGAACTGTGGATCAGGTGTCATCAACCATTCTGCCTGAAAAGCCAACCTCATTTTTGCCTGGTAAACAATCCACAGAAGCATGAATAATCATTTTATATATTTATATTAAAAAGGCTCATTTTTCCCCTTGCAGAACTATTATATTGGTTTATTATTTTTCTATGCACACTGACAATACTAAATCACATCAGCCAAGCTGTTGCTGTTTATTATGCTGTTTAGAACAATGCAGAGTTGACTAGAATTTGCCTTAGACCCAGGTTAGTTAAGCTGGAGTTCTGCTCAAAAACAAGGGTATTGTGAATACTTACTGTCCATTGGGAGGGGAGTAAAAGTAATGGCCATGCACATGGAAGAAAAGTCTGCTAGCACCAAAATGTTGCTTGACAACAAGATGGCAACATTAAACACAAATGAAAAAGCAAATAGAAAAAATTTGCATGTCTCAAGTTTCTTGCCACATCCAGCTATTAAATGAAAGTCTTATTTACTGATTTGTTTCTAGACATTTTTCCTACACAAGGATAATGCAAACCCTATTAAAACCACACAATAATGGGTTGAAATAGACCTCATGGCTCATTAAGGTCCCAATTTCTGCAAAAGCAGAAAATATCCTTTATGAATAGGGTTACCAAATACGAAGTGGGACAGAGTGCCTACACTTTTAACCATTGCATGGAAGAAAGAACTTTGGCAGGTGCAGCTCAGCATGGAAGGGTTAAAATAGTTGCACCTGCCAAAACTCCTTCTTCTATACCAGGGGTGCTCAAACTTTCAACTTTAGGGATGCTGGACCTTTAACAAGTGTATAGAAGAGAGAATTGCAGCAGGTGCAACTTGTCATCCCACAGATGATAAGCTGCACCTGCTGAAATTCTCTCTTCTATACACTTGTTAAAGGTCCAGCATCCCTAAAGTTGAAAGTTTGAGCACCCCTGTTCTATACAATGGGTAAAGATATTGGCAATCTGTCCCACTTTGTATCTGGTAACCCTACATATAAAAAAATACATCTTTTCGGAGGGGGGATGGGGGACAGATGGACATAGAATTATTAACTCTAGCAGTGGGATGCTTCTGTATATAAGACATAATTCAGGCTCTCTTCTAAGATTTCGTAGACATCATTTAGACTGGTCCAGAAATGTACGTTCCAACACCTGCTATTATCACTTGAAGACTGCAACATTGTGATAACTTGCAAGTGTGAACAAGCAATTACAAATCCAACACCATTCTCAGAACTTCTGTATCCTTCTCATATCACTCACCTCTCCAGAGCCACGATCACTAGTGAAAACACATCACCAGTTTTTGTACACATTCCAAGCAAATGTCCATGAAAGCTCAAACCTTTGTGACTTATACATTCAGTCCTTAAGGCATGTGCCTACAAAAGTTGAGGAGTTGTATGCAGCAATGTATGAAATAAAAGGTATGTATGCAAAGGTATGAATTTTAAAAAAGAACCTTTGTGAATAGTCAATTTGCTCAAAGGTTCAAACTTTTGTGGGTCTGTTCATGCTCACTTTGATTCTGCTTACAAGCACTTGAGAAGAGGACATCCAATATTTCAAACTCCTCTTGCTGAAGTCTTGCAACACCTTTAGAGCACACAAGCTTCAGAAACAGTGGTAGCAATTAAGACAACAGATGAAACAGGAAGTTGGGAAACTATCCAGATAAAAGCTGGAGTATCGCCTGTTGAATTGTATGCAATGGATGTGTCAGGAATTCTGATGGTTGAACAAGGAACTGGGCAGACTGAGATCTAACCTAGGGAGCAGACATGGGCTGTGTGTTGAAACATCAGAAATGTATTTTGAAGCTAAAGGTAACAGGGCTTGAAATATTAACTCTTTTGACTGGCAGATAGTATGATACCTTTGGATTGGCCAGGTCTGAAACAAATAGAAGGAACCTGGTCTGCTGCCTTTGCCTGGTTAACTAAGCAGTACCTTCTACCTGTAGCAATTTCAGGCTCTGTTTCCAGCTGAAGCCGCAGATCTCAGGGACCCCAATCTGCAGAACTCAGTTTGGTAGTTAAGCATAGCACTGGACTAGTTCTGACAGGATGCATCCGTTTGCTGTAACTCTATTACATTCTCACGCACTGGAAGTGTTGGGTTCCATCTTTGGTGAGCCTGCCAATATGGCCATCCCCTAGGACAGCAATTTTCAACCATTGTGCTGTGGTATACTGGTGTGCCACAAATGGCCCACAGGTGTGCCACAAGGGTGTCATCAGGGTCATTTATTAGTGGGGCGATTGGGGGTGTGTGAGCCCCCCAGTAGCAGCATGGTGTGCCTTGCCAATTGTCAAAAAAATGAATGGTGTGTCTTGACAATTGTAGTCAGTGTGCCATGAGAGGAAGAAGGTAAAAAAATCAGTGCCCTAGAAGCTCAAACCATAAGAATATAAGAACAGCCCCACTTGATCAGGCCATAGGCCCATCTAGTCCAGCTTCCAGTAGCTCACAGCGGCCCACCAAATGCCCCAGGGAGCACACCAGGTAACAAGAGACCTGCAAGGCTTCCTGGGAATTGTAGTTAAGAACATAAGAACAGTCCCACTGGATCAGGCCATAGGCCCATCTAGTCCAGCTTCCAGTAGCTCACAGCGGCCCACCAAATGCCCCAGGGAGCACACCAGGTAACAAGAGACCTGCAAGGCTTCCTGGGAATTGTAGTTAAGAACATAAGAACAGTCCCACTGGATCAGGCCATAGGCCCATCTAGTCCAGCTTCCAGTAGCTCACAGCGGCCCACCAAATGCCCCAGGGAGCACACTAGGTAACAAGAGACCTGCATCCTTGTGCCCTCCCTTGCATCTGGCATTCTGACATAGCCCATTTCTAAAATCCACCTTGTTTAGCAATTCAAAATTTCCATTGCCTTCTGTGTCACAAGCACCCGGGTTGCAAATATTTGAGCTACCTTTTTTTTTTTTCAATTGCAGGTACTTTCCATATGAAGGAACAGGTAGGATCTTGCAACACCTCCATGGGAGGCGGGGGGATAAACTACTGCTATTTCAATGCTGCTCTTTCAGCCTGGTCACAGTGCCTGTGACCTCTACACAATGAGGAGCCCATGACTGAAATGAAAGAAAGAATTTTAAAAAGCTCATTAGGATATTTGTACAAGGAACAGTATACCAGGGGTACAAAAGGTCCAGCTATCTTGATTGTGATTCAGCTGCTGTGCAGCTTCAGGTAAAAAAAAAAAAATGATATCCCTTCTGTAGCTCTGGAAAAGTTTGTACTTCACATATGCTGAGTTAGGAATCTTGAATATCAGGGGCTCCCTCCCACACACACTTCTGTCTCCTCGGTTTAAAGCCCCAAAACATTATTTGATGGCATTTTGACCTGCAGCATCATTGCAGACCTGAAATAACTAAGGTACCTTTTTAACTGGTTCAACTGAATTGTAGAGTTAACGCTTTCTTTCTGCTGTCTGTATTAGTCCTGCAGTGCCCCAATCTACTCAGCCTCTGGGCCTTCAGCAAAACTCATATCAGATACTGTTGGGAAGATAATCTCTAGCAAAGGCAATTTTCAGAGCTGACCTCTCAAAAGTTCTGGTGTCATGTCTCTGTTTTACTCCAATTTTACAAGATGCCACAAATATTCAAGACTTCATCTACCAAAGCAGGAACCAGTACATTTGCTGTTACAAATACAGTTAAGTGTCCAATGCAGTCAGTCAGAATGTTTGTAAACATTCTTAGACTTCATATTCACCCAGGGGCTATAAGAAATTGCAAGTGACAGCTACGCATGAAAATTATGAGAGCTCCTTTATCAATAGCATATGGGCATGCATATGTAAGCCCCTGATGCAACAGCATTCATGTGCATGCCAAAATTCGGCAGGCACACCATATGCACAGCTTTTGGTGTGCGTGCATGCATGGAATCAGAACTTTGTGGAAGACTGGATTGCGCAATAGTACATACAAGTCATGCCTTGTTACCCACAGGGGTTCTGTTCCAGAACCCCTAGTGGATAAAAAAAAAATCAGTGGATACCAAATCAGTGAAAAAATAGCTTTAAAGACCCACTTCCAGGTTTCTTGCTCAGCTGTTGTCACCCTAGGTGCATTGGTATAGACACTATACCGCATTCAGTCACTAGATGGGGTGAATAACAAAATCTAAAGGAATGAAATTATAATTATTTAACAGCGCAAAGGTAGGAAATTGGATTTGGGGGCTTTTTTTCCTTGTTATAAGGTTTTTAAAGGTAGACCCTGGTATCAGTGATGAGTGAAAGCTGTGGATATCGAGGTCCCACCTGCACACCCCCACACATTCCTCATTACTCTGCAAGAAAATTCTACTGCAATAGCTAGATAAAGTAAGTGAAAAATACAGCTGCACTTGAAACACAGTAAATGAAATGCAGAACTCAGTGGAGCTTCAGAGCAAGAGGGAGGCCACAACTTAGAAGAAGAGCATCTACTTTGCATGCCAAGAAACTCAGGCTCAACATCAACCATCTCTAACTAGGGCAGAGAAAAATTCTGGAGAGCAGTTCTAAACAGTATAAAAAATGCTGACCTAGGAGGAACATTGGTCTGACATAGTATAAGGCAGCTCCTTGTGTTCTTAGAGGCCCCCCAAAATCACTTGTTTCAATACAGTATAAAAGCATCACTCAGAAAATTATGAAAAACTTGTCATTTTTATTTTGTATAACACAGTCGTTCTCAAATGTTTGCACCAGGACCCACTTTTTAGAAAGACAATCTGTCAGGACCCAAGAGAAGTGACATCATTAACCTGGAATGGATGTCATGGCTGGAAGTGACATCATCAATGTAGGCTTCAAACCTAAGCTGTGATCAGCCAAAGGTCCCATTGCATGATGCGCTCATTCCCTGGGCCTCAGAATGCCTTAAAAGGGCATAAAAATGTCATTTCCGGTATCCCTGAGAAACTGGAAACTGCTGTTTTTTTGCCCAAAATGAGCATTCTGAGGGTTGGGGAGGCCACACAGCCCTCAGATCACCAGAGCACAGCTCCTGCCTGGTTTGGAGATTTTGGGGTCCCCAAAACCACAGATCTGCACATCCACAGATTTTGGTATCTGTGGGGGTTCTGGAAAGAGAACCCCCACGGATAACGGATAACCCCTCTGTACAGTCATTATTTACTAATCTGGGTGACTCCTGAGTAGAAGTCATCCATGCACTCACCTTTTCACAGCAAAGCTAGCAACTTTGTGAACTACTAGTAGTTCTCTGCCGCTTTGTGAACTACTTTGTGGGTCCCTTTGGGGAGAAAGATGAGGTATAAAAGCCGTAAATAAATAAATAAATAAATACTGCTGTTGAAAAGTGATATATAAATGTTCTTAACTCCACCACGATCACCACTCAAAATAACAACTTCCAGCTGCCTCTTTCACAGGGCCAGCGATCTGTGCCCTTTTCCTTTTTTTTTTATTGTTGTAGCTGTATTATTTTGCTAAGCTGCTTGTTTTTATGTTCTCTCTGGTTTTGCTACCAGCCAAATGCACTCTAGAGTAAGGACTCCTTGGGGACTTGCAATAGCTACTACATAAACGGAGCAGAGCGACAGATTTGTTGCTAAGGCAATGGTTAACATCGAAATACAACTCTGTCCCCTTTTACAGAGGGGAAAAAAACAACTGGCTGGCCTGCCTTCTGAACTGCGAGAAAGAAATCCCACCCTCCCACATTGAAAACTAGTGGCTGCCCTGGGTGTGCACCCATATTTTCTACAAAGACTGACAACAAGGATTCATATATCTTAGCCTGGCCGCAGGTGGCAATGATAGGAGATAAACCAGGCGAGGCAGAAGCACAGACCGTTGAGGTCTCAATACAAGGAGGAAATTACAGCTCAAGACTAAGATTTTCCCACTAGCTGTCAAGATTGTCTTAAGTTCTATGGAGTGCAGAAGTTTTTGCAATGACCTTTTGCAGACAGGAGTGAGAGTTGAGAAACCTATTACCACGAATAAGCCAATTTGCTAGGTAAGTGTAAGTGGCAATTTTCTTCCTTAAATACATTACAGTGAAAGGTAAATGGCTATAAACAGAAAGCTGTGCTTTTCCCTCTCGTTCCAAAATGATGTCTCCGAGCGTCATTTATAGGGCATCATCTTAATACCTTTACCTAGGAGAAAGGCTTTGAGGGGCATTGATATAAGATACGGTGCATTTCTATATTGATTTAGTGGCTTTCAGGTGTCATTTATTTTTTAAAAAGGAAGATATTTGCAGGAATAAATTGCAGGGTTGAAATTCCTCTAACAGGAACGAGAAATGAAATTCAGTGTTTAGGTGTTCATTACCATGAGACACATCACATCAACACAGAAACTGTTGTTTTTAAAAGCAGCCACTATGTATAGCATCAAGACCACGTGATGAACTTGAGATTGCAGTTCTCCAATTCCATTTACATCTGTGTTCTATGGATTTTTGACTACAGAAGCTTTTTGTCTTTGTAGAACGAAGTTGTAACCATGGGTCAAAGTGACTAGTCTCCCTAGTTGACAACCAGTTTTTCCTTGTACTGCAGTACTTTTTTAAATGAAAAAAATGCAACGAAAGCAAAGCCTAAATACAAACTTAGAATAGTAGTACCAAAGATCTGGGATGGGGCTGTAGCTCAATGATACAGCACATGCATGGAGAAGGTCTCAGATCCAATCCCTGGTATTTTTAGTGTTGGAAAAGGCTTATATCAGTAACCCTGGGAAGTTGCTGGCAGGAAGCAGAGGCACTACTGCCCTAGATGGAACAAGACTCAAAAAGGTTGCTGCATATGCTCAATTACAAAGTGTACCCAAATGGCATTCTTGACATTCATCAGGCTAGACCTAAACCGCCAACACTTAAGCAATATGTTCAATGGCAGACTCTTTAAAACCATATTTAATTAGATGACCAATAAGCAGAGCCTTTTCAGTGGTGATGTCTTCCTTATTGCACTCTTCATATATGGTAATCTCTTACCATCTTTGCATAAACTGGTAAAGAGCCTTCTGCTTACAGAGACTGTTTAATTTATTTGTTGCTGCTTTTTCCTACTCTACTTGGGCTGGTGCATCGTAGGGGAAAAAACTATTCTAATTTGGCTGTATTTTTGATGTTATCTCTAATTGTGCTTTTTAAAAGCTGCAAGGCTGGTAGGTGAGATTTGTTTTCTTTACACCTTCATTGTGAGGGCCTTGGTTTCAAACAGCTAAATTTCAATCATGCTTGGCAAGCCACATCCCTAAGGACGCCACTGAACTTTGCTGTGTTGTGTAGCAGAGCACTTGGTAACGCTTCTACATGCACTTGTTTTCAAACATCACAGAAAATGGAAAAATTACATTTCTGGAAGAAGCACGGAGTTAAAACATTTTAAGTAACATATAGATAGATATAGATATAGATCCAGCAAATCAGGACTGCAAATATGGGAAGGAATCCAACAAAGGCAGATGCTGTAGACTCCCTGTGCTAGCCAGGGCTTTTGTGGCAGGGCTAGAAGTTCTTTTGAATCAGAAGAAGTGAGTCTTAAGCCCAAGGCTGTCAGACAGCTTTATTTGGCAAAATAGCATCTACTTACAGGAGCATCTCTAGGCATCTAGAGCAGTGTTTCTCAAACTGTGGGTTGGGAACCACTAGGTGGGTCGCGACCCAGTTTCAGGTGGGTCCCCATTCATTTCAATATTTTATTTTTAATATACGTATTAGACTTAATGCTACCATGGTATGTGACAGCATTTGGGGAAATGTTACAGACCTGTACTTTTAACAAGCTATATGTATATTCTTTTAACAATGATAGTCAGTGGAACTTACTCCTGGGTAGGATTGCAGCCTAGTATTGTTAAAAATATCCCTGCTTGATGATGTCACTTCCGGCCCTGACATCACTTCCGGTGCATCCTGACAGATTCTTATTTGAAAAAGTGGGTCCTGGTGCTAACTGTGCGAGAACCACTGATCTAGAGGCATCCCTGGCACCACATTCAGGCAACTCTATGGACGTCACAGCCTGCAAGTGTCCAACAAGGTCCAAGATCAAAGCAATGCCTGAATGCAGAGGCTTTTATAGGCTAGCTGTTTACATCACTGCCTTATCAGGGAATCTGTACTAACTGGCAGGAGATGGACTACTTGACAGCAGAGGATATACCTACAGGGTTGCATGGTCATTGCTGGGGTTGTCATCATCTAACAAGCCACATGCAGTTGACATTTGCCAGACTGATGGAAAAAAGAGATATTTCCACCTTTAGGGAGGAAGGGTGAGCTCTGTAGGTGCAGTTAGATGGAGAATAAACATAGCCAGGGGTCAAGAGGTGAGCACTCCTATCATCTCATGCTTAAAACATAAGCAGGTGCAGCAGCAAAGGCCCTTAGTTGGTGTCCTTGTTGCTTCCCGTGACAACACCCAGAAGAAAGCAGGAAATTTCCAGGAGTGGGGAGACACACCAAAGATGGTTGACAGGCGCACAGGATGGGTGGTTTGGGCCTTGTGCCAGCCGTTATACACCCCTGGATGGTAAGCCGAAAGGCTCATTCAAATGTGGGGTTCTTATCCCAATATGCTCTCCTTGATCAGAGCTTTCATCAGTCTTGTTAATAACTGCTTAGGTCACCATCTAATCCCATACAGTGTTCCACTACAATTAGCAAAATTGGTAAAAAAAGTACGCAAGATTTCCATCCCTATCCCCCCACTCTGCATGAATAAAGCTTAGTGAACAAACAAGGACCTACTGCCATTATGGAGACTCTGCTTTCCTGATTAAGTACTCCTTAATTATAAGCACCTTTCATAATGGAGCCATGAGGGTTTCTTATGTTCTGGATCACACCTACCATGAATAAAATAATCTAAGTCCTGCCTCCAGCAAGAGTCATCCAAATAATGTAACAAAAAGTCACAGCGGCACTACATTGATTGTAGCTCCTAGGATTTAATCAGAAGCCCTCCCCCATGTTGTTCTTGATTGTCATTTCTGCTCATTAAAGCACATGCTGAGCGCCAGGGACGTACCTCTTCATTGGAACAGAAGGCTTCTCCTGTCCACAATTATTTCTCTCTGGGGTATTCTTCACAGGCTAAAGCTAGAGACTAATAAGAAAGATGCTCTGAAAGCATGAAACTAGGACAATAAAACACAGATATTCATTTAAACAGCGCTTCTGACCCGGTTACACTAATCATTTTGGCAGGGCTGGTCCATTCATGAGGCCAGCTAAAGCAGTCCGCCTCAGGCAACAGACTGGTGGGAGCGGGGGGGTGGTACCCATCTCTCCCCACCTACTTGCCTCCACTGCTCTTCCTCCTTCCTCACTCCCCGTATTAGGAAAGGAAGAGCGGGACAGAGAGGTAGAGGAAGTGTGGAGGGCAGGACAGTGCTGAGCTAGAACAATGGAGAGATGGAAGAGCAGAGGCTGGCACATAAGAACAACCCCACTGGATCAGGCCATAGGCCCATCTAGTCCAGCTTCCTGTATCTCACAGCGGCCCACCAAATGCCCCAGGGAGCACACCAGATAACAAGAGACCTCATCCTGGTGCCCTCCCTTGCATCTGGCCTTCTGACATACCCCATTTCTAAAATCAGGAGGTTGTACATGCACATCATGGCTTGTACCCCGTAATGGATTTTTCCTCCAGAAACTTGTCCAATCCCCTTTTAAAGGCGTCCAGGCCAGATGCCGTCACTACATCCTGTGGCAAGGAGTTCCACAGACCAACCACACGCTGAGTAAAAAAATATTTTCTCGTCTGTTCTAACTCTCCCAACACTCAATTTTAGTGGACATCCAGGGCCAGTGGCCTTAGGAGGCCTCAAACAGAAACTTTTTTTTTTTTTTTTGCAGGTTCAGGTTCACAGACAAGGTCTGTAGATTCTTAGAGATATAGATAAAATTACAGACTTTATATCCCTATGGTAGAATGGAAAGCAATTAATGTGGACTTTGAAAAGTACTTGTGAGTTAATGGAACAAATGGATCTAAGCACATTTTAATATAAAATTGCATACAAGACTAGAGTTGATTACCCTCGCGCATGCCCCTCCCCCTTAGGCATGGGAACTAATTGGGAGAAATTGGCCTAAAGTCAGCCCTAGGCACACCATTGGTTAAGGGGGGGGAGGATCCAGCATGCAACCACAGGGGTCAGGAAGTCTTGGGCTGGTCCTATCACTCAGAGGCAGGATGGTCACCATTGTCTGATGACAAGGTCTGGGAGTGGACGGAACCAAGAGAGGCAGAGTCAAGCAGGATCTACCAGTTCAGGGACAATGCTAAGGCAGGATAAGACAGTGCAAGAGCAGAGAATATGGTACCTTAGAGGTCCTGGGTAGAGCCCGTCAGGATCTGGAGTTTACTGACTTTTCAATTCCAAATACTGGTTGTGCAGTAAACTGGACGGACATATATACCATTAGGAAGCCGCTTCTGAAACGATGGTAAAGCAGTGCTTTGCAGACCTGGGTCAACCCCTCTGCAACAGCCCACCAGTTGCCAATTTATATTTTTACACTTCTGCCTTCACTCCAGTAACAGATATTTCAGGGTACCAAACGGGGGGAGGGGGCTACATGAGTATACAGAGAGATCTGAGAAAAGCACAGGCCGACAGGAACTCCTGAATTTTTCATCCTCTTTCCCCTTCCTTCCACACCCATTATTTGTGTCTCTTTTTTTCCCCTTCTCCTCCTTCTGAAATTCTTTTCAGCTTGTTTTTGGGGCTGCTTTTTAGGACACATTTAATGTGCACCCAGGGAAAATCTACCGCATATTTAGGAGTTAAATGCAATGGCAGATGGCACAAATCAATGGATTGGCATGCAAGAGAGGAGGCGGCAAGGGTAAAGGTGCAACAACAGAGACCATGTATTGTGGAGATTATACTGCAATAGCAGCAAGGGGAAATCAAAAATATAAAGGCAGTGTATTCATTAATCATTCACACGACTAGGACCTAAATGTAAGCAGCTCCTATGTCAAGGAAAAAGAAGGAAATTCTTAGAAGGAAAAAGAAGTATGTGATGGCACAAGCAAGCAGGGGGAAAGGAAGAGGGTATAATAGGGAACTCAGGAGGGTTACCGAGAAGGAACTGGGACTTGGAAAATGGGAATTTTGTGGTAATGGGGAGGAAGATGAGAAATAGGGGAGTGGTAAGAGAGGTTCTAAGGTTCTAGCTGCAGAAGAATAGAGTGACTGAGTTGCAGTTCTCTGCAGCCTTAACCATGACAGGTAAGGTCATAAAAGTGCAGTAGAACTCCTGAATCCATAGATTTGGTTTCCACGGTTTCAGCGATTCACAGTTCACCACAGCCCAAAAACAACGAGGAGACAATGTTGGCAACCTACAGTCTCGAAATACTCTGGTATCGCGCTCTGAAAGGTGGTTCTGGAACAGCGCCTAGTGTGGCTGAAAAGGCCAATTCGGGAGTGACAATCCCTTCCACACTAGGAGCAAGTGCAGTCTGTCCCTGGTCTGTCTCCCTGGCTATGGGCCTTCCTGCTTTGCCTCTTTGCCTCAGACTGTTGGCCAAGTGTCTCTTCAAACTGGGAAAGGCCATGCTGCACAGCCTGCCTCCAAGCGGGTCGCTCAGAGGCCAGGGTTTCCCACCTGTTGAGGTCCACTCCTAAGGCCTTCAGATCCCTCTTGCAGATGTTCTTGTATTGCAGCTGTGGTCTACCTGTAGGGCGCTTTCCTTGCACGAGTTCTCCATAGAGGAGATCCTTTGGGATCCGCCCATCATCCATTCTCACAACATGACCGAGCCAACGCAGGCATCTCTGTTTCAGCAGTGCATACATGCAAGGAATTCCAGCACGTCACCTGCATCACCTGGCAGGACAAAGTTCCAAACAACACAGTCCTAGAGCCCAAAAACACAAAATGTAAAATTCCAGAAACAATTCATATGTTTCAAATTGCACACCATTCTAAGTAACATGGTGAAATCTTCTTGCCCCACTGTGCTCATGGCTCATCTCTTTTTGTCCTCTGTACCCACAACTGGCTCGCTTTACTCCTGTCCAGTTAGCTTCACTCTCCACAAAGAGAGTGCAGAATTACCACAAAGTTATTGTGAAAATAACTTTTATCAAAAGGTATATATGTAAACGAAAAGCGACTTATATGTAAGGTTTGCTACTATCTGAGGTTTCAGCCATCTTAGAATGTATCACCACAGAGATGGGGGGGGAATGATTGTATTTCACTCCTTTTGCAATTTTATTCCTAACCTATATCCTAAGCTTTTCAGATGAGTTAGGAAGCAGGAATGTTTCTTTGTTCCTGGATCAGCTGGGGTAAATTGCCTGTTAGAGGCTTGAGGTTGAGCAATTTAAAAAATAGGTTAAGAGTTATGGACTCACAAGCATGCATACTCTAGGGAAGAAAATGAGAGCCTTGACTTCAATTTTGACTGCACACAAGGTAAGGAGATACCAGGATCTTATTCTAAATAAATAATTTAAAGATCCAGCCCATTTATTCTGAACTCTGGAAATGGGTTGCAAAAGTTCAACCCAAATATATAAACTCCTATTCTAGAATTAATATTACAAATTCTTAAGTTAAAGTGAAACTTAGCAGGAGCTGGCTGCAGAGCTCAGAGAAGCCACTGATTGAAATAAAACGGGCTGTAGGACATCTGCTCAGATCTACCCCCTTGTCTATTGAAATATATGAAGTGCATGAATCAACTCACTGTCCGCTGCCCAAAGAGATCGAGAGTTCAGAAAGCCCAGGCCCTGAAAACCCTTACTCAGCAAACCTAATCTTTACATCATCTGGAGCTTTCTGTGAATAAGGACCCAATGGAATTGAACAAGACAGATCCTATGAGTCTGCCTTTCTATTCCCTGTTATTTTGTGACCTCCGGCTCAACACATCCCCCCCCCCCAACAGCACACAAACAGTTTGCTGAGCAAACAGGTATTTCAAATCTTTTCCTAGGTACAAATCAATTTTAATTACAACAAAGCCTCTGAACAATAGCACTGGCAGCTGAACGCATCCCAAACTGTGTAGCTGCTTCTTTGCACCCGCTAACTATCTCAAATTAAATGGTGAATTGTACTGCAGCAGGGGTTTTGTCATGCAAACGAAGAAAAACAACTTCCTTTCCAATTTTCTTGAGCATAGAGGCTGCATTGTTGAGACAGAGAATATATTTTGCCATCTCAGTGGTTCTGCAGGAGAGATAAGCAGCATTGCACAAATTCTGCAATTTGTACGAATATACATTAAAAAAACAACACAACAACATCCCAATGTATTAAAACCAAATATTTAAACAGCAGCATTAGAAGAAAATCAACTACGTCAACAAATACAGGATTTAATCCAGATTTTTCTCTTATGTTTCCCCTCAAAAAACATATATTTGTTTACATTTGTCACTTCCTTCCCCCAATTCAAAACACAACGCTTAGGAGAATAGAAAGACAAGTTGATTTCATCATCACAATCAGTTATGCAAACCAAAGATTACAGTCCAAAACATTTTTAGGCTGCAATCCTATGTATATTTACTTGAGAGTGAGCCCTACTAAACTCAATGGCATTTCTCAATAACCATATACAAAATTCATCTGTGCAGCTATGACTGTCCCATTTAAGCCCACTAGGCTTATTCATGCGTTAGTTGCCTTGCATATCATTAGGAGGATTCAATCTTGTTCTTGAGTAACATCATACTCTGTAACGAGAAGGAATTTTGTACTTAGGAAAAAAAATTATGCACCTAGGAAAGTAGGATTCTGCAGCAAATTATGTTATACAGATCTGATTATTTGCATTTATTCAGCTTCTCCAAATTACACAAAGTACAAGTTCAGACTCCCTAACCACAGGGATTCGGAATCTGCAGTTCTGACTAACCATGGGTTCCGAACCACAGAGGAAGCAAGATCTGAGCTCCTAGATGCCACCACAGATATTCTCCAGTGGCATCCGGGAGCCTTTCTGAGGACCATAGAAGCCACACAACCCTGTGGGTCTGAATCCACAGGTTTCATAATCCACAGGTTTAGTTATCTATGGAGGGAGGGCAGTCGGGGAATGAATCCCTCACTGATACCAAGTCTCCACCTGTACGCAGAGACCTAATGCCCAAACCATATATGCTACGTGCCAAGGTCTTTGGAGGACCAGAGAGATAAAACACAAACCATCTGGAATGAGGAAGGGGAAGAAGGTGGCAAAAAGAGGGCTGAGACATAGGCTGGAGTGTGGAGAGGTAATATCCAGTCTGGTTTATGTAACTAGACCTTTTGGCTTTCTTAATCCTGTCAGGAACATCTTCATCTCATGGGAGAAACTGTAGATTTAGCCCAGGACATCTTAAAATTAGAAGGGTGCTTTGTCTCCACTGTGCCACAAAGCTTCTTTGAGTAGAAGAAAAGAATCCCATTTACTCTAAATTTCAGCTCCAAATTGTAGAGTCAACCAATACGAGTAGAGCTAAGACTTTTATATAACTCAGATAAGAGGCTTCCAAGACCATATTCCATGTGTTCCACTCCCCCGAAGCTAAAAGGTCCAAAGGACAGCTTCCTTTCAGTTCTGTTTCATGTTCCCTGACTATTTTCATGCCATTAGAACCTACATCAAAATTCAAATGCCTCAAAATGCACCAAATCTTGGACACTCCTCCTATTCTTCCAAAGTGCTTCATCTCAGCCACTGTAGGTTTCTGTCTTTCCCTTTCATTTCACTTCCAGAAAAGAACTACTCAGTTGCAACTTAGTTTTACTACTTCAAGTACTGTACTGTGTATGTTGGTGAAGCAGCATTGTATGGCTTCCAATGAAATAGCTTCACTAATTCCCCTTCTGCCCTGCTGAAGATGGTAGGCTGTCTTCAAAGGGGATAACTGCAAAGTACTAGAATAAAAACTTTTTACTGCTTTAAGCTGGAGTTGCCTTGCCTGCAGTTACCTAAAACCAGGGATGCCCCACCCCTGCCCTTTGGTGGGCCATTTGGTGGAGGAATTTGGTGGGCCACTGTGAGACACAGGAAGCTGGACAAGATGGGCCTAAGGCCTGATCCAGCGGGGCTGTTCTTATGCCCTCTGTAGGTGCTTTTGCCAAAAAACTGGAAGTGACTCTTTCGCTCTAACAGCCATTCTGAGGCCCACAGACGCCATAGGCAGATGCATATGGGTTCTATGGGGCTCAGAAGAGCCTCCAGAGGGCAGGAGGTGTGGGGGAGCCCTCCTAAGCCAACGGATAAGAACATAAAACGAGCCCTGCTGGATCAAGCCCAGGGCCCATCTAGTCCAGCTTCCTGTATCCCACAGTGGCCCACCAGACGCTCCCCCCGGTACCACAGTGTGCCACAAGAACATAGCAGCTAGATTTCAGCAAACATGCCTGTAAATAAGCTCTTGAAGCAACAAGCCAAGATACATATCAAGGAAAATTACAAAATCAGAACAAACTGCACCCAAAGCAAAAACATGCACATGCTCCTGCAGGATCACTAGCTAATGTGATCCAAATGAAAGTTCCCTGTGTCTTACAGAAGTTAATTTGGCTTCCCTTGCAAATTCTCAGATGCTTCTCTCAAGGTGGAACCCTGAAATCAGTTCTGAATTTCAATATATATGGAATTTCAAGACCAACTGTACTTCTGACTAGGCACACTGTGGTAATCCACCAGGGTTTATTTCCAATTCAGATATTATACTTCAGCTGGTGCAGACAAGAATTTCAAAGCCCTCCTTATGTTTGATTCTATCCTATTTAAACTCCACTGAGGGTGAATCTTCAGAGAATGGCTGCAGAAACTCTTGTGCATGGTGCTCACAGAAAAAAAAAAGTTAGGGGTGATTTGGATGAGTACACAACCATCACAGTTCTTTCTAAAACTGGAGTCTGGGTGCAAAAACTTTTGTGGAAACAGGTGAGAGGAGGGAATAAACAGACTTTCAGGGAAAACAACAAGAAGTTGTTTGAAAACTCCATGGACATTATAGACACATCTTTAAAATTTTCCATGGGTATTAGATATACTGTAATGTGTGGAAGGGCAGAACTTTCCATAGAAATAAAGGGACAAGTTCTCAGTTTCCAATTTCTGAGCAAGCCGATTAGCCTTCAGCTGATTTACACTTGAATCCATGTGTATGTTTTTTGTGCATGTTTCACACTGCAAAATACATGTGTGGTAAATTTGAATTATGTTTGCTTGAATAAGTTATCATCCGTCATCCATACTGTTAGTGAGTGGCTTGCCATAAAGGCTGAAAAAGATATGCTAATCTAGTCATCACTACTAGAAGTCATGTGGATGATCAATAGACCAGCATAGACAAACCACTGGTTTCAGATTGATGAAGCAGGCATTTTTTTGTCAAATTGAATTGAATTTGCTCCCCAAATTCTCCTTATTATCCTCTGCAAATCTGTTATCCTCTGCAAATTCTGACGCTGAACAGTCTTCAGGTAATCTTTGAATGTTCCAAAACTTGCTGAGTATCTTATTATTCACTGAATATTTCCCATCTGTATTTGATGGTTGGAATACCGCAAGGCTTAGCCATTTATTTGAATGTGAATCATTGACATGGTGTTTAATATCTGTTAGCATCTTAAGGATATGGTATGGTCATTTAGTATATGTAGAAGTATTTGTTTCTGGTGAATAAGTTAGAATTACAGCCTAAATCTTACTGAACACAATGGGTTTACTTCTGAGTGAAAGAAATAACAGTATTTTCAGACACCTCTAAGTATATGACAAATGAAAGCTTATGGGATTTCATGTTTGATGCCTTCCATTGTGGAAGGAATAATCAAAAGATGGCAAAATAAAGTGTTCAAATGAAACAGCAGTGTACACTACCCTGAGCTCTTTGGAGGAAGGGCAGTATAAAAATGTGATAGATAAATAAATAAATAATAATTTCATATCCAACTGAATGACCGAACCAGATATTTCAGTTAACTTATACTGTAATCTTGTTTGCATTTTCAGGGAGAAAGGTCTATTGAACTAATAGGGACTAACTTCTTCTTCTAAGTAGACAGGCCTATGATTGCACAATCTGAATACCCACGTACCCCACATATCTGCAGGGGTTCTGTTCCAGAACCACCACCACCCCCACCCCCGGTTAAGTGAAATTTCAGATATGGGCGAACACCTCCCCTCGCCTCCGGAGGGTCCTCTGAGCCCAGCAGAGGCCTCCAACGTTTGCTCAGACTGAGCCTGACAGTGTAAAAACGCTACTTCTGGTTTCTCTGTGAAACCAGAAGTGACATTTTTAATGCCTTATAAGGCATTGGGAGGCCCCTTATAAGGCATCAAAAGCATCATTTCCGGTTTTCATGGAGAAACCGGAAGTAGCATTTTTTACACGGTTGCGCTCAGAGGACCGCCTGGAGGGGAGCGGGGGGGACGGGATGGGACTGCAGACCCGATCTGTGGATAAGTAAATCCACGGATATGGGATTTGCAGATACAGGGTCCCTCTGTATTCGTGAATATGCCGTTCAGTTGTAGTAAGAGGGTTCTTTCTTTAACATATCCCAGCAGCCTATAGATCATGTCCAAGTAACCCAATACCCATCTTTATAAATTCTAATTATTAAGTCTGTGGTCTTGAGAGGTAGGTGTCAGTCCACTCCAAAACCTCCAGGTTAGGGGTGTGAGTAATACTGAGAGCATCTCCTATTCCTGACTGTGCATTTTTGGTCTCCAGTTATGAACCTCTCAAAAAGCATCCATGCCATTCTTAATAAAAATAGTGGGAGGGATCTGGGTTATGACACTGAGTTGCAGGCCCTATTGGACTTACAATGAGAGAGAGAGAGAGAGACGAAAAGAATGGGAAGATTTGTGTGCAGAGCAGCTGTCAGCTCTGCTTGGTGGCAACTAAAGGCATGTAATTCACAACTTCGGTAAGCTGGAGAAGTTATCATCATGGACGCTGTTGCTCTGCAGTGATTTGACAAGCTAACAATACCATATAAATCTTCTATTCATGCCACTTCTGGTAAAAACTGAATTCCAGGAATAGGCAGCAACAGCCAAGTGTGGTGATGTCCTTGCTACAACAGCGTTCCACTTGCAGCAATGGCAGCCCTGCCCGCATTACTGTATATTACCAAATTGCACATACTGAGAGTTGTGTCAATTGACTTTGCAGCTGCTAGGTCTGACCACAGTCCTCCCTAGTGTTAAAACAGGAATAAACACACACACACACACACACACACACACACACACACACACACACACACACACACACAATTTTCCTCCCTCTACCCATTATAAGCTCAAAACCCAAGCAGCCCTCTCAGATAACTTGGGTTGCGACGCTCTTGCAGCTTGTGGTATTTTGTGCCATTTCTTTGGCTTGATGGATTGAAGCTAAGCAGCCTTGTAAAAGCCTTGTAAAATGGGATTCTGGATTGCAAGAGAACAGCACATCTCCTGCTTCAGTGTACTCAGGGTCTTAGTACAGGATTGCTTGTGGAACATTAAAGCAGCCAAGCCACCCAAAAGGATATTCAGTTCATCTTTATTTTTTTTATTTTTTTTAAGAAAAGTAGTTCTTAAAGAAAAGAGGGGTTCAAGATTTTTTTAAAAAAAAGAAAAGAAAAGACATATGTATTGAGAGAAGTAGGAAAATAAAATATAACAAATTCACAGGCTGCTGGATTCGAGAGAGAACAAATTAATCAGAGCAAGCAAAAGCAGAAGCTCTTTTGTGTATCGTAAAAAAATCCTGGCCGGGCAGTTTTTGCAGCCATTAGGGAGATATGGAAGATGACAGAGATCAAGGATTTCAGTTATTTTTTTTTCCCCCTCTCCATGTTATTTAAAATGTGTATAGCAGAGGAAGAGAGACTGGTCAAACATGGGAACACTAGAGCAGATAGAAGTTATAAAGCAAAAATGCAAGATTCGCATTAGAAATTAGACTTGCACCAAGTAGTATCAGGTCTCTCTCTCTCTCTCTCTCTCTCTCTCTCTCTCTCTCTCTGGAGTAATTTCAGTGCAATAAATAATTTGACAAACACTTGGATACATAGTTGCCTTCTCCCCTCCCAACTTCCTACTCAGTGCTATTGTAGCCTCCGTTGCTACCACGTCCTGGGTCACATTAGGTGATCCAACCCAATCAGGAGTCACACGGCAAACCAAGCAAGGTCACAATTATAATGACTGTACTGTATATTTGTTGGCTAGAAGAGAGAGTGAATGTCAACAGGAAGTTAATGATCACCCTCCTGCCTAGTCAGCCTGCTTGCTTGTCTGTTAAAGCAACCAATATACAGGACAATCACTGAAAGAGGTTGTGTGACTGCTTGCTGGTTGAGCAAGAGACATTTCACATGTGGGACTGTAATAAACACAAACAAAGGTAATGGGCACCCTGGGGGAGCCACAGATACCAGTATCTGTATCAGTCTGGAAGGCATTTGAGGTCTCAAACTGGGACTCCCAGTGGATAGGATAACATGTGTGATAGGGATGCTGGCTCCACTGTGTTGCTAGAAACGTTGCCTACGCAACAGGTAGGTGCACTTACTGTACACAACAGGACTACATTAAGTCCCAACACTGAAGCAACCTGGAGAAGCAGCACAGCTCTTAAGTCATGACACCATGACAACCCTTCCAGTCTGAGCAATTCCAAGTGAGAAGATACAGCCAAATCAAGCTCCTCCTATCTACCCTTTTGTACTGGCCTCAACCCAGTGGATGATTTGCTCAGTCTATTCCTCTGGGATTCTGATTCTGCTGTCACTTAGCAGACTGGCCAAAGCAGGTGGACAGTCCAAAGCAGGTCCTCTCATTTTCATTTCTTTACTTGATGTTTTGGACTGGACATTACAAGCAAAAAGCTAATTCGTTCTGGTGGGTGTTTTAAAAAAAAAGTCTCCCAAGGACTTGATGCATGTAATCAATGTGAACTTGCAAGTGTCGTTTTCCCCTGCTAAGGATTGAATGAAGATGCTCACCAATTTAAAACAAAAATTGATCAATCCATACAAGATTTCAATTAAGTTAATGAGTCTGGAATGGATACTTAAATACTTTACCTGCTCAACATCCCGAACACAGGAGAAGAAGTGTGGTTGGCTTTCCCAGTCGTCCCCTGGGATGCAGATAAAATTTGTGAGGGAAGCAAGCCCCATTCTACAAACATCTGCTCAAACAGATCCAGGGAGGTAGACTGCCAGAATGCTGGAGGCAGGCGGTTTAAGGAGAGTTAGACACTTAAAAGAACATTAATCACGTTCTCTCCTGAAAAAAAACAGCACTCAACGTGATGTATAATTTTAAGAAAAATAAAGTGCCAGTGAATTAAATTCAACCATCACATTAAAAAACAAACTCAGCCCAAATCAAAAAGCTATAAATAACAAAACCAAACAATCAGGAAAAGCATAAAATGCATAAAACCAAGCAGCAGTAGTGCTACTGAAAATTCAACAGCCAAAATACCCCTTCCTATATTAAAAAGTTAAAAAAACATATGATGTAGTGGTTAGGGTGCTGGATTAGAAACTGGGAGACCTCAGTTCAATTTTCTACTCTGCCATGAAGCTGACCTTGGGCCAGTCACTTTTTCTCAATCTAACCTACCTTGCCAGGTTGTTCTAAGGATTAAAGGGGGTGGGTGAAGAACCACACATGGCATTTTGAGCTCCCTGAAAAAAGGGTAGTAGGTGATAAATTCAATAACTAAACAATTCTGATGAAGAGCACAGTTGTCTAGGAAACCTTATGCCATAATACAGAATCGATCTTGAAAAGGTACTACAAGACTCCTTTTTTCCCCCCAGTAAAATGTCAGCATTCATCAAGTTTCAGACACTTAGGGTCAAACCAGACATACAACCTTAAATGACTATTTGCTTCCAAGTAACCCTGCAAGCCTTTTTTCTTATCCAAGGTGAGTAGTTCGGGTCATACCGGATTCGATGTCCAGTTCTCTGCTGACTCTCCAATTGTGGATTTCCTACAAGCTTATCAGATAAATCAATATTTAACCACAGAGGGTACTGAAATGTATACAGAGATGCTCAGGAATGCAACAATACTGGTGGAGGCAAAGCAGTGAAGGTTTGATGATTCCACCAAATGGCAGGGGTACAGAAAGAGACAGAACACACATGAAAATGCAGAAAAAAGCCAGGCCCAGCCTATTCAGGAGGTCAACTGAGGCAGTCACCACAAGTGGCACATCCACAGGGGGACACCTGTTGCTCATCAGTACCCATTCATATCTACCTCCCAGTCCATGGATTCAAATAGGAAGAAGAGATGTGGAGTGAAAGAGGAAGTATTGAAGATAGTGGTGGGTTAGAGCAGGGGTCTCTAAACTTTTTGGCTGAAGGGCCGCATCAAATATCTGGCACGGTGTTGAGGGCTGGGAAAAAAATTAAATATAAAATTTAAATCAATACATTAGAGATGGAACTTAGATGAATGACTGAAATGAATGAATGAATGAATGGGCTCAAATGTCCAGGATTTCTCCAAGCACCAACACAGCCCAAGAAATAAAGCACACCCACTTAAATGGACCCCCATTCACCACCCACAAGCACAACTCTGGTTGTGTTTGGTCAACTGGGCCAGAGGCTCTCGGGGGATCAAAGGCTGGCCGTGGGCCGGATAGAGACACTCGGCAGTTCGCATCTGGCCCCCGGGCCGGGGTTTGGAGACCCCTGGGTTAGAGCATCACTCACACTTTAGCCCACTACTCTCCTTCCCACTTCCACTTCTTCTTCCACTCTGTTTTCTTCCTTTTTGAATCCAGGCGTTTAAGTAAAAGGATCAACAGCAGAAAAGGTAGCAGCACATGATGGAAAAGGCTGACATTTTGCATGCCCCCTCAGGCTCCAGGAAGTTTTGGGCTGACCCTGAGAAAAGAACATTATCTCCCATAACGTCGCTTCCATTAGCCCTGATTTGCTATGGCAATCTTTGCCCTGGTGTATTTGACAGCTACTGCAGCCAATGGGAGAAGTACATACTGCACCAATCCAATCCAGTTTCCTGCCTGTTAGTTTAATGATGTAATTCTATGGCACTGTTTTGTGCAGGACTCAACTTTCCAAAATGGAACCTTGGAACTGCTAAAACAAGAGAGGCTGCCCAGCAGCTGGTAGTTTTCATACCTGGCTGCTAAGTTACTGATTGGATGGGGCACAAGCTGTGTCTTGCTTTGTGGTCAGGTGGGGGAAACATTCATAAAAGCCATTAAGCAAGTTTTGCATCTTAACAACGGTGCCCCCCCCAAAAAAAAAACTTCTATAGCAACAGATACAATCTTCTCTCCTGTCTTTCTTTGGCCAATAGAGGGCCACAGCTTTTATCTGTACACAAGCACTTTGCATCTCTCCAAACAAGTTGCTTTTAAAGCAAGGGAGGCATTAAGGTTTATCCTCCAGCATGGCATATTTGAATTTAAGGTGAATAGGAATTAGATGTATGCATACTTCAAGGGGAGATGAGGCCCTTGTGTTGACTGCATTATCATTTATACTAACAAAAAGAGCTTAAAACGTTAGCATATTCTTTTGAAAACAGAGCTTTGCATTCTATTAAGAGAAAGGAAATAGAACCCACAGTGCATTATGTTTCCAAGCGCCTGTCAAGAAATGCTTAGGGATGACGCCTGCTTAAAAAGCATCCAACTGTAGAAAATATTCAGAATTTCCTGATCCTCCTACTGATCCCTGGACTAAGAAGTGGCAAAGTCGCTTCAATTAAAATCTCCACCAACTTGAAGCTTTCCTTCTTCTGTAACTTGCATTTTGCAGCAGGAAATTCTTCCCCCACTTCTTCAACCACGGCTGCTTCGACCTTCCTTGGGTATCTTGGTCTGGGGACATTTCCTGCTCAGAGCTGCCTTGCAGAATATCTACAAGATCTGAGCCAAACTCTCTCTCAAATTCCATCTTTCTTCTAGAACTTATTGGCTTCATGACCCCTTACTCCTCATCTCTACCTGTACAGCCTACAGGTTGGGGAAAACTCTGTCCAAAAACCTGGAGAACTAAGATGACTACATTGAGCTAGATGGACTCACTATAAAACAGCTACCTGTGTTCGTTAGCACATGAGTGGCACTTGGTTGCATTCATTCCATGCTACTCTTGTGCCTTTCTTTCCTTCCTTCCTGTTGGAAATTTAGTTGCAAGTTCCTTGGGACAGAAAAAAAGGCATTTTTGATTAGCTTATTTTACTAAGCAGTAGGTACATCAATTACACCAAGTATTAATCATTCCAAGCCTGATTTGATTCTAGCCATTTCTGTTAGTTTCCTTTTCTCATGTTGAATTGCTTAAAGGAACAGACTGGCATCTCTCATTTAGTGCCTGCCTCTTTATTTGCCTATCTTCTTACCAGATGCTCCATTCTTCATTCATAACTATAACACTTGGCAAATCTCATGCCATGGATCAAGGAAGACTCCACAGGTGGAACACGGTGGGGCATGTGTTGTAACCCATAACCACAGACAATTCCAAGGCACTGAGAGTCTACTGCTGTCATTGCTTCCCTGGGTGCTGTAGGCTTATACCATAGTCATTCGAGACTGAAGGTTGCCAACCAAAGCCAGCCATGAGCCAGAGCCAGGACTCAATTTGGGGGGGGGGGGCTTACTAGGACAATGAAGAGCACTGTCATTCACTGGCTGGTGAGCTTTCGCAGCCAAGAAACACCAGTGGTGTCTAGCCTACTTGTCCAGGGACAAGTAAAGCTGCCCAGGTGCCCATGCCTTAGCCACTGAGGTCGAACAGGGAGGGTAGAATGGAATGGTGAGGGAGGTGGGGGTGGGTGGAATGGGCCTGGATTGAGCCTCCAAGGGGGCAGGATCAGCAGTGTGCAGAGTGTATCCAAAACCCTTTCCCATGCCTGATCTGCCTACATGGATCAATGTGGACTTGCACCAGCAATATTGCTGGTGCAGGTCTGAGTTGACCTGTTGTGATTGCTGAACCTTATCAGGGCTAATGTGGACAAGTGTCTCCTTATCCCAAGGAGACTCTCTAGGAGCCAAAAATCTCCTGCAGGATGCAATGTAGCCCATGCTTGCATCACTGCATGGAGATTTAAGTTGGACTGGGCTGTCAGTGTACAAGTATTTTAT
This sequence comes from Tiliqua scincoides, assembly GCF_035046505.1. Lineage (NCBI taxonomy): Eukaryota > Metazoa > Chordata > Lepidosauria > Squamata > Scincidae > Tiliqua > Tiliqua scincoides. Next base: position 16,420,393 of record NC_089831.1, read on the forward strand.
ACTGGAATAAATTGAGTGGAGGGGGAAGGAGGGAACTCAAGGGCTCCTTGGAATCTTAATCAAGGATTCCTCAATGAAGTATTAAGAGACTGAAGACAAACTTCCCTGCAGTATCATGACCTATCTTCCCTTAGTCCAGTGGCCCCCAAACTGTTCAGCGCCATGAGCCACTTTGTCCTCAGTGGTGGGTCATGACTCAAAGGCTGGAATGCCTCATTGGAAGCCTCTTCCATGTCTCATTGGGCCAAGCTAGCTCTTGGCCCCTGCTGTTTCTAGAAAATTTTAAAGACTGAGAACATTTACTTCTAGCTGCAGTCATTCCAGCTTCTTTCAAGGACAATAAAACCCTCTGAAAGCGGAAGAAAAAAAAAGAAGGTATTTTAATTGGGAACAGTAGCACTCTGCAAAAACAAAAGAAAAGGATTCGTGTAAAGAAGGAAAGAGCTATTTTGATACTGGAACGTTAATGACTCTGTGGCAACCCTATCTGCTTTGGAAATGTCATGGTTGGTTCTTGTTATAATTACTGAATTTCAGCATTGGTGGGGAGGGTGGGGGGAGGACCAAACACATACGGTATGGAGATAATTGCCCAGTTGGTTATTTATGAAAGATGTAGAGTTTCTGTCTCCCTTTCCCATATAAATACAGAGGGTCTGGTAATTATCACTACGGCGACTTGTTAAAGTATCAGAAACCAGGAAAAAACAAACAAACTACAGAGTGGCTTATTCATTAAAATTCACAAAACGCATCATCACAGTGATCTGAAGATTACAAACCGCTGCCTTCACTAAAGAGAGGACTCGCCACGCTTACCGTGCTGATGCACAGAGAAGTACAAAGGTTTGCTTCCAGATGATTATGAATACTTTGCAGCATAGACAGGGAAATAAGTATGAAATGAAGGAGGATAACATTTGCACCGTGAGCGCCAGTCTGATAGATACTCCAAAGCAGTGTTTCTCAACTGGTGGTACGTGTACCATAGGTGGTCCATGAGGTGGTATCTGTTGTTACCCACAGCACCCCCTGGACACCTGCTGCCTGTCAAGGTGACCGTGATGCATCATGGCACGCAATGGTAGGAGGTTTGGCTCGGCGGGCAGAGCTCCGGCACACAGTTTTTGAGTGCTTGAAAAAGACTTCCTGCTTGCCCTGAGTCTCTTATTGGTGGTTGTCATGTCGTGTCTGGCCTCTCAACCCTGAAGTGACTGGCGATGATGTCATCACCTGTCACATCTGGTGGTACTTCCAAAAGGTGGACTGTGCAAAGTGATACAGTGGGGGACAAAGGCTGAGAAACACTGCTAAAGAAGCGATATGCATACAAAGTAATTAGATCTATATAATGTATAAAATCCATCTGTGGGAAACAAAACTTAAGTTGCAAAGCTTTGTTTTGGGTGTAAGTCTATGGTTTCTTTTTAAAAAATTAATGTCACTACAAGATAAGAACATGTTAATATTTGGCATTTATAGATGCCTGATCTTGTCTGATCTTGGGAAGCTAAGCAGGGTCAGGCCTGGTTAGTACTTGGATGGGAGACCACCTGGGAATACCGGGTGCTGTAGGTTTATACCATAGTCTTTCGAGACTGAAGGTTGCCAACCAGTATTCTCTGAGTGTGCAAAGAGTTTCACATGTATTACCTTGGTTCAGTTCATACCATCACCCTGTAGCGAAAGTATTATCTTCATATGCAGTTTTGGAGTCTGAGATGGAGTGGCTTGCTTAAGACCACCTAAGTGAGTTCATGGCACAGGAAAGCAGAGTTGGTTCAGCCATGATGCTGTGTAAAGGAACTACTTCGAGCAGTGGGTAGGTGTGGGGGGACAAGCAGTGAATCATGCAGGATTGCCCTGCAACCTGGCTGCCACTCCATCAGTCTGCCACCTGCCTAGCCAACCCAATCCTCTTCATGCTTGCTGTCCTTTAAGGAGTGTGAATGCAAAGAGGATTGGGGTGTGAGCAACCTACTTTCACCTCTTCCTCCAGCGCTGCTACCAATATTGGTGGGGCAGGAAGAGCAAACAGGGAACCACTTAAATTCTGGAAAAGGAGCAAAGAGGAACAGGATTGTGTCATGTCCCTTGTCATCTCTGTCGATGCCTCTGCTTGCTGCTTTTTCAAACTAGGCAGGGCAGGCCATTTCAGAATGAATGAATAACACAACAAGAAGGACATTCCGCATTATGTCATAGCAGTGCAGGTGGAGTTTATGATTTGATCCTGGTTATGAAAATTGGTGTGTTTAAAGCATCTTCCTATTTCTATCTTTAGAATATGGAAGGAATGTTGGAATGCTGAAGAAAAGGACAAAGACACAGTGGAAATGGAAAAGGTGCAAAAGAGAGCGACTAAGATGATTACGGGGCTGGAGCACCTTCCTTATGAGGAAAGGCTATGGCATTTGGGCCTCTTCAGCCTAGAAAAGAGACGCCTGAGGGGGGGACATGATTGAGACATACAAAATTATGCAGGGGAAGGATAAAGTGGATAGAGAGATGCTCTTTACACTCTCACATAACACCAGAACCAGGGGACATCCACTAAAATTGAGTGTTGGGAGAGTTAGGACAGACAAAATAAAATATTTCTTTACTCAGTGTGTGTTTGGTCTGTGGAACTCCTTGCCACAGGATGTGGTGATGGCATCTGGCCTGGACGCCTTTAAAAGGGGATTGGACAAGTTTCTGGAGGAAAAATCCATTACGGGTTACTAGCCATGATGTGTATGTGCAACCTCCTGATTATAGAAATGGGCTATGTCAGAAGGCCAGGTGCAAGGGAGGGCACCCGGATGAGGTCTCCTGTTATCTAGTGTGCTCCCTGGGGCATTCGGTGGGCCGCTGTGAGATACAGGAAGCTGGACTAGATGGGCCTATGGCCTGATCCAGCGGGGCTGTTCTTATGTTCTTATGTATCCTCTTGTCGTAGCATCATGCTCTGAACCTCTCTCACTTCTGCGTGCTATCATTAGAAGAAGGTTCTTTACCTGCAGTGCTATACATTTGTTGATAGTGTTGCTAAGATTATACTACTCTTTAAAACTGCAGATCACCCACAGAAAAAGTATACCATCTCTCTCTCTCACCACACACACACAGAGGAGGTTTTAAGGAAAAAAAATATTATTACAATTTCAGTCACTCCCACCATTCAATAGCATTTCCCATATCAGAGCTGCCCCCCATATAATCAGATACAGAGGAAGAAAACGTATTTATTTAAATAACAAAACTGGCTGCTGTAGCAGAAGTGAAGGTAAACACTCTATAGTATCATTAAAGCAGTCACAGAAGTAGGCTACATTACAAGTGCTGCAGAGTGTCTAAACTCCCTGAAAGGAAGCGTCCATTATGTATATATAAAGCAGATAAGTGGAATCCTTGTTAGCCTACAGAAGAGTGCCAACAGAAGGAAAATCAGTGCCAGTGGAGAATCAGGAGCAGACACCAACGCTAACAATACTTGCTTTTTAAACTGTCCTCAATGTGGCCATGAATTTGTGAAGTAAGGGAGCACATTCCCAGGATCAAGAGAAATGCTACATAACAAGTTCTCTTTTTTTTTTTCTTTTTAAAGAAGTTCAGTTAAAAGTTCACTAAAAGTTTAAAGTGACACAGTTCTTTTTAGAGCAGTGGTTCTCAAACTTTTTAGCACTAGGACCCACCTTTTAGAATGACAATCTGTCGGGACCCACAGGAAGTGATATCATTTATCAGGAAATAACATCAATTTAGGCTTCAAACCTAAGCAGCAATCAGCCAAATGGTCCAATTACACAGTGTGCTCATGCTGTTATGTTGCATAGCTCAGAATTCAAACATTCCAGCTTGGAATTCAAAGCAAAATGCAGAGTTAGATCCTTCTCCAACCACACAGCCGTCCCCCCTTTCCAGCATCCCATCTTCCCATCTATTCAGGGCAAAGCACCAGGCCTCTCTCCCATCAGGAGCACACCCTGCTCAGTAGCTCTGTATCCTGTATTTTCAATGGTGGCTGAGTTAGGTGCAACACAACCCACCTGAAATTGACTCACAACCCACTTAGTGGGTTCTTACCCACAGTTTTGAGAAACACTGTTTTAGAGTGCAGACAGCATTTTGGGGAAGCGTTGCAATCACTGGTAGAAGATGTGACTTTTATGCAGGAAGTTCCAGGTTCAATTCCTGAAGTCCACAGGTAGGGCTGGAAAAGACCTGCGCTTGAACTCCTGGAAGGCCACTAGATGTGGTTGGCAACCTTCAGTCTCGAAAGACTATGGTATAAGCCTACAGCACCCGGTATTCCCAGGTGGTATCCCATCCAAGTACTAACCAGGCCTGACCCTGCTTAGCTTCCAAGATTAGACAAGATCGGGCATATGCAGGGTAACAGCCCTACACTAAGCAAGATGAAATAACTGTTTGAATTGGTATCCAGCAAGTTTCATGTGTTAATACATTCTTCCAATCAGGGGACCTTCTCAGAACAGTAACTCAGGCAAAAAAAAAAAAAAAAAAAAGTTGGAGTCCACCAGCTTGTGGTAGACTCCACTGAGGGCAGGTAATGACTACTTGTTTATCCCTTAAAAAGCAAAACTTTTTTCATGCTACAGTGCACCCAATCTGAAGTCAGACCACAAATGCATTTCATGGCTAATCAGAAGTCTAGCAAGCACTGCTCTGCCACTATGAGGCAGTCAAGACAAACGCAGTCTATCCATACACCAGCACAGAAGGTCAACAAGGATGTGCCGAGCTGGTGTGGAGGCCTACAACATGGTAAAGCTAGCACCAGCAGTCCACAATCAAGAGGACATGACTACTTCACCTGTGCATAGTATTTACCTGCCAGTCAATTTCTAAAAGGGATAAGAACAGCTTGAAAAGTGCCTGGACTGATTAAGGAAAGGCAGTCCACTTAATCTCTGGGGAAAGAAGATCAATCCTTTAGAACTTGTTAGAATTCTTTGCAGAGTGTTTGGTAGATGCAACTTGGGTGAATAAATGACACTGATTTGAAGAATGCAACCACTTATAGCATGTAGAGATTAAACAGACTGCTGGGGTCTGAGGTCCCAATCAGCTAATGGATCACACTCAGAGAAAGCAACTGAACATTCTTCAAAAAACAAAAACTGGTTCTATCATTAAAACAAGTGAGATTAATGTATCAGAGCTGATGCTTGGCTGCTAGAGATCCTAGGTGAAAGCCCTGATCTGGGTCTCCCAGCATATTGGACTCCTGTGCCCCCCCCCCAAAGTGTAATGGTATTGGAAAACAGAAAGCAGCAGTGACTTCTCCCATTCTTCTACCTGCTAATAAGAGAGGCTCTAGAGCAGGGGTGCCCAAACCCCTGGGGCCACATGCAGCGCTTGAGGTTTCCCAATGCGGCCCTCAGGGAGCCCCCAGTCTCCAATGAGCCTCTGACCCTCCGGAGATTTGTTGGAGCCTGCACTGGCCCGACGCAACTGCTCTCAGCGTGAGGGCAACTGTTTGACCTCTCGCGTGAGCTGTGGGATGAGAGCTCCCTCCACTGCTTGCTGTTTCACGTCTGTGATGCAGCAGAGGCAGCAAAAGGAAAGGCCAGCCTTGCTTTGTGCAAGGCCTTTTATAGGCCTTGAGCTATTGCAATACCTTCATTCATTCATATAAGTTCATCTTTGATATATTCATTTATGTAAACTTATGCAAATTTATTCAAATTTTAAATGTAAATTAATTCTTTTTTTCCCGGCCCCCGACATAGTGTCAGGGAGATGATGTGGCCCTCCTGCCAAAAACTTTGGACACCGCTGCTCTAGAGGACCTGCAATGACATAAGGGCTTTCTGAGGATTTTCCTGTGAAAATCTGGGGAGACGGTGCTTGGGAGTACAGGGGATGACACCCAGGAGCACTGGGGCAAAGAGACATGAGGAAGACAGAGAAGAAACTCTTATAAGCCCTAGGGGCAAGAGACATTTGGTGCTTTATAGTATTAAGCACAATGTGTTTTACTAATATTGAAGGGGAAAGAGTGAAAAATAGTAAGAGGAGCCAAATGTTGCATATTTCAAAATAAGCAGCCAAACCATGCAATCTCATAAAGGATTTAGGGGTCAGAGAATGGGGTTATCAGTAGGATGGGACCCTAGAACTTAAGAACCACACACAAAATTAAACCCTCTTGCTTAACTTCATTAGTATTTACTCATTTCGGATACACAAATGAGAGTCCCATTCTGTGTAGTCCAAATATAATGGATGGATTAAATCCTGGGCAAAAACAACATTATTAAATTCAATGGCTTAAGGCAGTGGTTCTCGAACTTTTCCGGCTCGCGCTTCCCCTGATCCTTGTAGCCATTGGCCACGGCTCCCCATTACAACACCTCACCTCAGTTACCCCCAAAATGGGGATGAAGGTGTTATAATTAGACACTAGAAACAAGGCTGCCAGCACTCTGAGGCTGCAATCCTAACCACACTTACCTGAGAGTAAGCCCCATTGAATAAAATAGGACTTACTTCTGAGTAGACCTGGTTAGGATTGTGCCCTGAGTTTGTTAGCAGCACACCTGGAGGGTTTTGGAAAGGGAGGGGGGAAGTGATGAATTTGCTGGGGGAGCGAAAGACTTTGTTTTGTGTGTATCTGCTAATTGCAAACTGATGCAAACTGAGACCTAGAGACTGTTTGGCTGCAATCCTAACCCCACTTTCCTGGCAGTAAGTCCCATTGAACACAATAGGACTTACTTTTGAGTAGACCTAGCTAGGATTGTGCCTTTTGTCTTACAGTAGCAACCAACAGAATACCCCCCCCCCCCAAAGGAGGTAGAGGGGAATGGCTAAAAAGGAATGGGGATTTTTATTTTTAATCAATTTTTGGAGACAAAGCCATCAAGAGTGACTTTTTTTCTTTTTTGAAGGGCGAGGAAAAAGAGAAAGGTGAGGATCCTTCGTTAACCTGACACAGACTCCAAGCCTATGTAGGTCTACTCAGAAGTAAGTCCCATTTGAGTCAATGGGGCTTACTCCCAGGAAAGTGCAACTAGGATTGCAGCCACACAGAGCAAGATTACAACTCACACCCGAAGTACATGCTCATGCACATACACCCCAACATGCAGGTGCCACCCCTATTCCCCCCAGGAAAGACGGAGGGATGCAGGCTGGGCATCTGGACACCCCCCCCCCCACTAGGAGCAGGCTGGCTCCTTCCTTCCCAAGGAGAGGAAAGCACTGGACTGCCTGTACTTTCTTTAAAGCTGTCAGGAGCTTGCCCTGTGCTGATGAGATGCAGCACTTCCGCACTCTTCTCTCCTCCAGCCTTGACCAATCCCAGGATGCCCAGGGCGAGGGGCTCGCTGGGAAATCTAGTCCTTGGGGCGAGGTTGCACGTGGAGAGAGCTCCACGATGAGATGTGGCACCTCTGCCTGCCTGCCTGCCCAGCCAGCCTTCTCTCCCACCTCCCCCCACCATGTTTCACACGCCCTCGCAGCCTCACGCTGCCCCACCCACCTCGTTCACAGCTGCAGAAAAGCAGCAAGTCAGCAGGCAGCACGTACAGCTGAGCAGAGCAGAGCAGCCTCTCTCCCCAAGATGCCTGGCAACACCACCCCTCCCCCCAGGCTAGCCATGCTTCACTAGTGAGGCGGGACGCACAGATTGAATACCTCAGGCTTAAGGGTTTGCCTCTCCTATGGGGAAATATCATGTAAATGCCTTTTGTCTTACTTCTGTGATACCCGGCTCATGTCGACTCAGCATTTGAAATGCTGCATTTTCTCTTGGGAACCTGCCCATTGTTATTCCAGGAAGGAAGGTCTGCCGGATAAGTATAATCAAAATAACCCTGTAGAACCTGCTTAGCTCTCATTAATGAAGAAACAAAATCCATATTCAGCAGTGTAACAGCATAACGAGAAGGGGGCTGGGTGCTTGCCAATCAGTCACTTTCTCTAATTTTTTCATTGGCTGCCAGATTGATAAATGGCACTTCCCAGCACCCTTCCAATGAATGGAGAGAGCAACACCAATCCTTACTATCAATGCCCATTCAAAACGACCCAAACCAGTCTCCCCAGATAAATGACACAACACGCTTTCTGACTCTCATAGAATGGGTTTGATTCAAAGCTTCGAGTAAAGCTTATCCTAGTGCATGCAGCATCTTCCAGCTCTCAGAATCCTCATTCATTACTTTCTGGCTGGAAAGCAAACAGCTTCCCATCCAATAAGACAGCCTGTTCCCCCAGGATTCCTCCCTTTCCATCATCCAATCTTCCCCCCTATTCAGGGCAAAGCACCAGGTCTCTCTCCCACCGGGAGCCTGCAGCTCTGTACCCTGTATTTTCAATGGTGGCTGAGTTAGGTGCAACCCAACCCACCTGAAATTGACTCACAACCCACTTAGTGGGTTCTTACCCAGTTTTGAGAAACACGGTTTTAGAGTGCAGACAGCATTTTGGGAAGGGGCTGCAATCACTGGTAGAAGATGTGACTTTTATGCATTATAAGTGTGACTTCAGGCAGTAACAGACTTACTCAGCGCTGCAGCCAGGGCAAAGGTCCACAATGCTGCCCCCCAAACATGCTGTTGCCCCACTCATTGCAGCAATACAGGGCATCAGGCTGCTTCAGGACCAACCAGGGATGCATTCTGAGGCTTCCCCAGAGTCTTCTTCTCAGGGTCTCAGAAAACTAGAAATGCAGTTTCTGACTCAGAGAGGCTTCCCGCGCAATCCCAGAGGAGCGTGGACCCAGTGCTTAGGCAGGGCATTTGCCCCGTTCACAAAGCACTAGGCCCACTGCTCACTATAGCCTTGTTCACACATACTTCCCCACAACGAGGTCCTCTCCCCTCTTAAGTACTAGAGCTACATAAGATCATAAGAAGAGTTGCTGGATCAGATCAAGGACCCATCCAGTCCAACTTCCTGTATCTCACACTGACCCACAAAACGCCTCTGGGAGTACACAAGACAACAAGATATCTGTATCTTGTTGCCACTCCCTTGCACATGGCATTCAGAGATAGGCTACCTTTAAAACCCAGTGGCTACCTATAGAGTGGGCCCTCCTTATCCATGAGTTTGGCACCTACGGATTTCCCTCAACATAGGTGCATCAAGAACCTCCTGGATGTGCCTTCTTGGTTGTGTCCAAAAGGTCTCCCTGAGATTCAAAAGGCTCCAGGACTCTTCAGAAATTCTGAGTTGCTGTTGTGACCCCCCCCCCCCCGGATTTAATTATCAGCAGAATTTGGTATCTGCAGGAGGTCCTTAAATGGATTATCCATGGATACCAAGAGCCCACTGTAGTCATCATGGCATGTAACTTGTGATGGACTTTTCTTCCATAAGTCAAGGCCTATACGTATCACTTGCCTGGTATAGAAAAATCTTGATGACTGAGAAAGTCTTACATATGACTGTGATGTGTCCCCCATATACATATTTAGGTAGAATAGTCTTACACCAGCTCAGACCAGATTTAATGGACTTTCAGCATTAATGGTCATGCCTTATTCACTGTTAGCCCATTAAATAAAGGGTTCACCATATCATCATGTGACCACTATACTTTCTAACACACTTTCACATCCTGGGAAAAGAGTTATCACATTTTTGGATGTGTTTTATTATTTGTGGTAAACCTCCGTTATGTAAATCTCACATCTGATTTCTAGTTCTCCAAAGTACTGTAGGAAAGAGGGAGTTATGTCAAAATAAGTATCCACTTTTAGTTCTTCTTCAGCCCTATGAACTCTCTCTCTGCGCTGCGTTCTGGGATACCTTCCAATAATTCATGTCTGGACATCATCATCACCAAGATGATGGAGGCCACCATAAAACTGACCAGCTTGTTAAAAATTATTTCTTGATTTAACCTTTGAAATAGTGATTGATTTGGTTGTGCTAAGTCAAAGCAACAAAGTCTGAAATAATATAAAAACACAACACTATACAATCATAGGACAACATTATGAAGTCTCCTACTTTTTATTTGCCAGTCTCCTCTGGCATCAAATGATATAAATTATTTCCAACCTTCATTGCTGGTTGGTGAGCTTATTAAGTTGTATATCCAGTTTTAACAGAAAGCAAATTGGAGGTTTGGAGAGTGGGAACTAAGTTGGCCAATATTTAATAGAGAAAGAAAATACTTGGCACCCGCAAGAAATATCTGTTAGAGCAGGAGAGGTCTAGTACATTTGACCCCCCAAAAATGTTAGGAGAAGTGCATATTGGGGGGTTTCAGTTATGCATCTTGAAGACAATTTTGTGTCTGGCTAAAGGGGGGCCCTGACTTTACCTTAGGTCAAGAACACATTCCAATTCCAGAAACAGCAGACTATTTCAACTGGGCCACAATGTCCATCTATATTTCTAGCTTTACACAACCTGATCTACCCATGCAGCATAATTAGGAACTAGAATCCTAAGGCAGTAATGTGAACTACAACATTTCACAGCCTGCAAGTGGAAAGACGTTGCCTTTGAAAGCTTCCCGCTTGAAAAATCTTCCTACTTTTTTAAAATAACTTGGTACATCTGAGATAGATGCCCTACCCCAGCCTGCTGCTTTTTGTGCTACTTTTCTACATGAAGGAATTTTTCTTTTATTTCTACACAGGGGAGCATTAAAGCGTGATTCCCTCCTGCTCTTTGAAATAGTGCATTCCATTCCACCACTTAATCCTTCTGCTTCGGCAGGCCAAGTAGGCAGAGTCTGTGGATTGCATAACTTCCAGCTGCAAGTGTCAAACTGTTTCCAAATGATCCCTGCATTGTGAAAACTAGTACATCAGGAAAAATAGGCTAGCTCTTCCTTGATGTGTTGGGAGATAACTTAGGGCACAATCCAGACCTGGGGATGGTCCAGTCTGCAAGTCCCTTGTGCCAACCCAGAGGTGACACAAAAGTGCTGTAAAGGGAGGCCAACACAAGCCCCATTCAGATGGCAGAAGGGTAAGGCCACACCGGCTGAGGCAGGCCAACACGGGGGCTAGAGGAAGGTGAGGGAGGGTGGGAGGGTGGCATTTCAGGGTGGGGAGTGCAGGTGACGGGTGGGCCTATGGGCAGGCTGCAGGTGAGCATGGGGTGGGACCAAGAACGGGCACTTGTGCTGGATCCTAACCCTGGTCAGCCGGAGCAACTCAGATCTGCACCACATCTTGAGGTAATGGGCATTACTGGTAACTGCAGTGGCATTACTTGCAGTAAGGGGAATGATTTCTCCTTGCCACGGACTGAGCTGCAGGCAGCCCCAAACCCATGTTTGATAGGGGGGAGGCCTGCGCAGCTTAGGATAAATTAATAATAATAATAATAATAATAATAATAATAATAATAATAATAATAATAATAATAATAATAATAATAATAATAATACAGGTATTTATATACCGCCTTTCTTGGTCTTTATTCAAGACTTTATTCAAGGCGGTTTGTAGGGATTTTTACAATTGAAAGAAGGCTCTATCTTTCAAGAGCCACAACAATTCAGATGTTTCGTTCTGATCTTGTTTCACATTCTGGCCTCCATCCTCCCATGCTCAGAGCAGATGGAATAGCTCGGCTCAGCTTGTCAGCTGCTTCAAGGTCGCACGGTGCCGGTGGCCTCGAACCAGCGACCTTGTGGATGTTATCTTCAGGCAAATGGAGGCTCTACCCTCTAGACCAGACCTCCTGCCTCTAGACCAGACCTCCTGGATTGGGCTGTAAGTTTCATTTCAAGTGATAATGGCAGATAGTTCCCCTATTAAAAAGAATTAAAGAATTTAAAGCAGGTTCTTACAGCTCTTATCATGTTTGCTGTTATATGGCAGTCAAGAACTTCCTACAAGTCATTCAGGTATTGTGTACCATATGTCTGAAAAAAGGTTTGAAAAGAAGGAGAAAAGGCCCGGTGAATCACCAGTAACAGTTTCATTAGGAGTTACCTATAGGTGGGTAGGTGGGTGAGTGTGTAATAGAAGCAGCCACAAAATATCTACACTTCTCGCACAATAAAATCAACTTTGACGCTAATTGAATCTGAAAAACCCCAGCAGACCAGCTCTCTATGCTCACAACTCCAAGGCCCCATGATCAAATTGTTCTCCTTTTGCACGCTGATCCTCGTGAACTACTCTGCTCAGCTCTGTGTGCCCAGAGGCGACAGGGCTGGAAATGGAAGCACAGGCTTCCCCCGAGTGCCAAACTGTCAGAGCTCACTCCGTTAGCATCAGATCTACCCCTTCTCTTACCACCGCACAGAGATTGACTTCTGGAAATAGAAAAACAGAAAGACATTTTCTCCCATAACAAGATGCACTACATTTAAAAAGGAGCAGAGTGGACTGGGAGAAAACACACACACACACACACACACACACAGAGCCCACTAATCATAAGAATGTGACTCTTGATGGGCTGGATTCAGAGTAAGGCTTTATCATAACACAGATTCCTGTTCTTGACAGGAACCAACTACAGTTCATCAAAGTAGGGCTAACGTTTCTAAGGGAGGATGCCAAACACTTCCATCCTTACCTTGTGATGTGCCAGCCTCTACTTCTCCCAATCCCTGAACTGGAAAGGGGAGTCAGGTGAGAAGAGAAAACATGGAGGGCAGTCTAGCAAACCACTCTGCTCTCCTTCACACTTCCTCTTACGCTCTGTCCCCATCTTCCTTTTCCATTCCAGGAAGTAGGAGGAGGAGCAGTAGCAGTAGAGCAAGTGGGAGGACAGGGGTGGGCACCCCTCTGCCACCTTCTGTCACAGTTACGGAAACTTTTGCAAGCCGGTATCATATAAGCCAGGGGTCTCTAAATGCGGCTGAAAGGCCGCATCAAATATCTGGCACAGGGTTGAGGGCCGGAAAAAGAAATTAAAAAAAATTTAAATAAATACATTAGAGATGGAACTTGGATGAATGAATAAATGGGCTCAAATGCCCAGGATTTCTCCAAGCACGAACACAGCCCAAGAAATAAAGCACACACTTAAATGGACCCTCATTCCACCACCCCACAAGCACAACTCTGGTTGTGTTTGATCAACTGGGCCAGATGCTCTCAGGGGATCAGAGGCTGGCCATGGGCTGGATAGAGGCTCGCCGTGGGCCGCATCTGGTCCCCGGGTCAGGGTTTGGAGACCTCTGATATAAGCCAATGCTCCATCACACTCTCATATCATGTGATCAAGAAGCACACTCCATGATGGGGCTATGGCAGCAGTTCTCAAACTGTTTAGCAGTAGGATCCACTTTTTAGCATGAAAATATATTGGGACCCACAGGAAGCGATGTCATTAACCTGGAAGTGTTGTCATGGCTGAAAGTGAAATCATCAATTTAGGCTTCAAACCTAAGCCGCAAGCAGTCAAAGATCCCATTCTGATGTTATTTTGCATAGCTCAGAATTCAAACATTCCAGCTCGGAAGTCAAAGCAGAACCCAGGCTTGGATCCTTTTCCAACCTCGCAGCCCCTCTTTCCTGTGCCCCATCTTCCCACCTATTCAGAGCAAAGCACCATGCCTCTTTCCCATCAGGAGCCTGCCCTACCCAGAAGTTCTGTACCCTGTATTTTCAGTTTTCTCTTCTCAATGGAGACTGAGCCAGGTGTTTTGCAACCCACCTGAAATTGGCTTGTGACCCACTTAGTGGGTCCAGATCAACAGTCTGAGAAATGTTGGGCTACAGAAAAAGGGAATAAAACTGAAGTCTAGCACTGGTGAAAAAACCTTGAGTAGGAAAAATTGATTGAACTGGGACAAGATTGGTTAATCAGATTTTGTCTAAAGTACAGTTTGATGGGATTTTGGACATGGTTCTCAAGAGTTTTGTTAAGGCTAGGGTGGAACTTCTCATTTCATACCTGTCTACCCACATGTCTGCTCTCTCACCACTGGTATAGGGAACTGGTCCCATAACAGCTCATCTTACCTATTTCACTTTTTCAAACAAGATCAGCAAAATCTTGGTTGTCAAAATTGTCAAGGTTACAGAACCAGTGTTTATCAGCGCTTGTATCCTTTAAGCTAGGTTGCTTTGTTTTCAGCTAAAATGTGGTGCCTTAAGGCTTTTCCCACCTACTTATTAATGTGGAACAAGACTACCACCATCTTGACAAACTCCCCCTTTTTCCCCTGGAAGTGTCCCAGAGAGACACATCAGCCTTCATTCTGCCCTCCATCACTTTCACCATTGAATCCAAGCCCTTTGCCAAATGTTTTCTTTTCCTACGCCTGGGTGAACTGAGGCTCATAAAATTAAAAAGAAAAAAAAAGAGAGTCTCCGCAACAGTTGCTGGTTTATGAGCTCTGGCATTCAGCCTCCTTAGAGGGTGGAGAGAAAACAGTGCACTCTGTAGCCCCTGGAAATCGAATTACTCTCTGGCTCACGTGCAAAGCCCATTCATGAATTAACAACCCCTCGCTTAATCACTGCAAGTTGATATTTATCACAGGTACGTTTTACAAGATGAATTCTGTCACCAGAGCTGGCAAGCGTTCACCAAGTCCCACCAGCAGCTGCAAATATTCATTAGTAAGGGTTTCGGTGTTGGCTCCGAACTGCCACTTTCCATCCACTGGCTTCATGGGCAGGGACCAGCAGGCAGCACTGCAGAATAGCTCTGCACAAAAGGGGGCAGCTTAGAAATTTTAAACAAAAACAGATGTTGGGAAACATCGTAATTGACTGCACATGACAATAGATAGAATTAATGTTTCTAAATGATGGGTCATGGGAACCAAAAAAGCAATGCTGATACATTTAGTTAAAGGATGAGTTATGGGATGCATCATACTTACTCACTTATGGACCAGAATGCTGAACCATGTCATATTTTCCTTACTCATGGTTAAACATACCGTGTGAATATCTAAAATCTGACCACAAATCAGAAAGTGAAACCATGGTCTAAAGTGAGCTTGCAAACAATTTTTTAAATGTCATGTCTTCCCCAAATAAATGATGGTTAAGGTGTCCCCCCACCTCTATCCTTGCAAGATAATAATCTCACCAGCATCTCCCATACTGGGGCAGAGTTGATTACACCCTTTACATTTGGATGCTTAACCAGCGTGACGCCAACAAAACAGGGTTAATGCAACAAATCAGGGTTAGGGCTAATCCTGGTTAAATATTTCTGCACAGAACTTTACCCACCACAAGTTGGTAAATCACATCACATTCAGCAGTGATCTAGGGCAGGTAGTACTGAGACAGTAGCTATACTACTGACAACGGCACTGTATCTTCAATAGAATTAAAAGATGTTTTCATCCAAACTCTTAATAAATCCATTGTCTTGCTAGGGTTTGCTATATTCCAGTTCCCCAAACTTCAGGCAGCCCCATTTGCATATCATGCAAATAATTCACTAATTATGCAAAGCACATGTCTTAATTGTTGCATTGTCCAAGTCCTTTGTGTCTCTTCCTGGCAATTATGTCCACAAGGCTGTCATAGTCTCCTTGTCAACACTTCTTCCTCCCCCAGATTGCAGTACCTGAAAGTGCTCTCTTGGTGAATACAATACCTAAAGGAAGCATATGCTGATGATTAGTTTTGGCACTATTTGCACAGTAATCCCAGGACACTACACACACCACAAGTAAAACGCTCCAAAATAATTCACACCACACATGAGCAGCCTCTTGCAATGCCCAATCCTATATATGCATACTCAAATGTGGTACTTACTTCACCTCTTCCTCTGTTTTCCTGACTTAT
Organism: Tiliqua scincoides; assembly: GCF_035046505.1. Lineage (NCBI taxonomy): Eukaryota > Metazoa > Chordata > Lepidosauria > Squamata > Scincidae > Tiliqua > Tiliqua scincoides. Next base: position 16,436,091 of record NC_089831.1, read on the forward strand.
GTGTAATGGTCTGTGCTACTTAAGGTCTGGGTGACACACAAGTCCATGCTGGACCTATGGCTGGGTTTGCCTTAGACTTGTAAACCCAGTCCAAATTACACAGAATTGAGCTGTATAGTTAATTAAAAGTAAAACTAGCAGCACTACTTACTATTCACATACTATCAAAATATCATAGTCATAGATCTGATCTATCTGTGCATTCTATACATTCTGTATCTATACTCAGCAGACTTTAAACAAGGATTAGACAAATTTGTGGAGCTTTGGGTCTATCATAGACCATTTGTGTTTATGGTTGTACAGAAGCTCTGTGAATTAGTTGCCTTACTAGTAACTAGTAACTAATCTTTGTTAACTAGACCAGTGGTTCTCACAAATTTATCACATTTCTGTCAGGACCCACCCAAAGTGATGTCATGAACAGAAGTGACATCATCAAGCAGGAATATTTTTAGCAATCCTAGGCTGCAATCCTACCCACACTTACCCAGGAGTAAGTCCCATCTACAATCATTGTGAAAAGGTTGGTTGGTTGATTGGCAACCTTCAGTCTCGAAAGACTATGGTATAAGCCTACAGCACCCAGTATTCCCAGGCAGTCTCCCATCCAAGTACTAACCAGGCCTGAACTTGCTTAGCTTCCAAGATCAGATGAGCTCGGGCACATGCAGGGTAAGAATAGCTTGTTAAAAGTACAGGTCTGTAACATTTCCCCAAATGTAGTCACACACCATGGTAGCATCAAGTCTAATATACCCATTGGGCAAAAAGGCGGGGTACAAATTAATAAAATAATAATAATAATAATAATAATAATAATAATAATAATAATAATAATAATAATAATAATATATTAAAAATAAAATATTGAAAGGAATGGGGACCCACCTGAAATTGGCTCGCAACCCACCTAGTGGGTTCTGACCCACAGTTTGAGAAACACTGAACTAGACAAAAAGGCATTCTCACTATTATCTTGCGTACAATTGCTCTAGGAGCTACAATCTAGGTCCTCCCTGTTTGCTTCCTGCTCCCAAATGAAAGGAAGAAAATTTCTCCCTTGCAAAGCATTTACAAAGAAGAGAGGTGAGTCATGAGCATGAAGGGAGGAATTTCAGTAGGGTTCACTGCTATTCATGGTTGCAGTAGGAATCTATCCCCTGTGGATCCTGGAGAATACCTATACATATCTCAGGCAAGTCTAGATTTTGTGTGCATAGGCTATACTCAAATACCTATGTATTTGAGTATGCACAGACAACAGTGGATGCACAGACAACAGTGATGGGGCAGATGTTCCAAGTGAATAGAGAACTAAGAAATACTCCTGCCATGTATATGGGCCGGAAGAAAACATCGGTTGTCCAAGCCAACCCAGTAAAGTCTCTAAGGAACAGTTCAAATATTCTTGACGTGTACAATAATAAATACAGTTACTGTTACTATCCCCGTTAGTTTCTTTACTATTCTGGAAGCTCATCATTTCAGTAAGGTAGATGTTTCTTCACCATGTAACTGTAATTTATTATTAAGGTCCATGGTTAGTTTTTAAAGTTTTTCTCTCTCTCTTGGGTGTACATGTTCCTTTTATAGTAGGATAACAATGGAAATGGAATACAACACATACCTGTGCCCCAAAGGCTTTCATTTGCTTTAGAAGATAGTTGAGTAGCTCTAACCTTAAAACTTCCCGAAAAAGTTTTTACTTTTTTTTAAATGTAGGCCCTTAAAGCATCAGTTGTATTTCCATAGAGATAAGCTGACATTCAAAAAAATCAGACTAAGAAACAACATTACAGCTTTTATTCATAACTACAATAGTATAGTTAACTAACATATAGTTAACTAACATTGACACTACTGAAAGGATGAACCACCAGCATATCAAGTAAGCAAAAGAGAGAAAAGTCAACACAATGCTTCTTCTCAATGTCTTTCTTTCATGCCCCTGATAGGTAATGAGGCATCTCATTACAGTACTTGTATTATAAGAATAATTAGCATTGGTCTAGCGCAGGGGTTCCCAGACTGTGGGCTGAGACCCACTGGTGGGTCGTGATCTTGCTGATCTTGGTTGAAACAATGAAATAGGTAAGATGAGCTTTTATGGGACTGGTTCCCTATACCAATGGTGAGAGAGACAGACATGTGGGTAGACAGGTAGGAAATGAAATGAGAAGTTCCACGCTAGCCTTAACAAAACTCTTTGGGTTTGACAATATTTGAGAATCATGTCCAAAATCCTATCAAACTGTACTTTAGGCAATATCTGATTAACCAATCTTGTCCCAGATCAATCAACCTTTACTACTCAAGGTTTCTTCACCAGTGCTAGACTTCAGGTTTATTTTTGGGGGGGGGGGGGAGGGGAGCCATTTTTTCTCCTTAACTATACAAACAACTGCACAAAGTCTTTTTGCTAAGAAGTGGTGCATTAAATAAATAAATTCTGGTTAAGGTCTATAATTGATCTCTCTCTGTCTCTCTCTCTCTCACACACACGCTGTACTGTCTGATTTGATGTCAAGATGTATCTATAGAAATGTACCTGACATTAAGTGCTTACATTTAACTGTGAACACAGTAATGAACTTTGCAGTTTAAATTACTCTACAGTCTAGACCGTCCTGTTAATCAAGTGAATGCTGTCTAGGCATTTAATAGATGCTCTCCCTCACTCTACACTGCTGTTACACTAATACAATAGGATCACACAAATGCACTTATAAAGCTTCTAGGGTGCTCCACTCAAAAAATAGGAGCACAGTGACAATGTCACAACATCCTTCTTTTCAAAACAGCATCAATACATTGCCACAAACTAGAATCTGCTATCCTCCCATCCATCCACCCCACCCCACCCCTACCCTGGAGATTTGTGTTTCTGAGTTTGGTTGGATGAGTACACATCAGAGGTGCTAGTTTTGTTAGGTGGAAATGCATCTTTAGAAGTGCCACTGAACCCAATGGAAAGGAGTATTCCCTCTTGATACCAAGTAACCCCAGGGAACCTCTCAGTCTGAAGCGGTTTTAGAGAAGTCAAAGACACAAAGATGGAGTAAACAAACAGATCTTGCCTGATAAATCAAATAAGTAGAACGGTTTTTGTCACAAAGAGGCCATTTTCCAGTTAAGAACATAAGAACATAAGAACAGCCCCACTGGATCAGGCCATAGGCCCATCTAGTCCAGCTTCCTGTATCTCACAGCGGCCCACCAAATGCCCCAGGGAGCACACCAGATAACAAGAAGACCTGCAAGGCTTCCTGGGAATTGTAGTTAAGAACATAAGAACAGCCCCACTGGATCAGGCCATAGGCCCATCTAGTCCAGCTTCCTGTATCTCACAGCGGCCCACCAAATGCCCCAGGGAGCACAACAGATAACAAGAGACCTCATCCTGGTGCACTCCGTTGCATCTGGCATTCTGACATAGCCCATTCCTAACTGACAGTTCAACAGTATAACTGTTTTATATTCAATTGGAGGATGAAACAGAGTAATCTATTACACTACAAGACTGCTCCCTCCCCCCCCCACTGTGTGTGAGATCTATACCAGCTCGGAGCTGGAGCTTCAAGCATCCTCTTTTGTTATTATGAAAGGTGAGAATAATGCAACAGATAAATAACCTTAAGAGATACTAGTTTGCATAGGCAAATAAGAGACAACATAACCATGTAGATTTTAAAATGGCTACAACTTAATTAAACATCACAATTTTGTTGGCAACCTTCAGTCTCGAAAGACTCTGGTATCACGCTCTGAAAGGTGGTTCTGGAACAGCGTCCAGTGTGGCTGAAAAGGCCAATTCGGGAGTGACAATCCCTTCCACACTGGGAGCAAGTGCAGTCTGTCCCTGGTCTGTCTCCCTGGCTATGGGCCTTCCTTCTTTGCCTCTTAGCCTCAGACTGTTGGCCAAGTGTCTCTTCAAACTGGGAAAGGCCATGCTGCACAGCCTGCCTCCAAGCGGGCCGCTCAGAGGCCAGGGTTTCCCACTTGTCAAGGTCCACTCCTAAGGCCTTCAGATCATAAGAACATAAGAACAGCCCCACTGGATCAGGCCATAGGCCCATCTAGTCCAGCTTCCTGTATCTCACAGCGGCCCACCAAATGCCCCAGGGAGCACACCAGATAACAAGAGACCTGTATCCTGGTGCCCTCCCTTGCATCTGGCATTCTGACATAACCCATTTCTAAAATCAGGAGGTTGCGCATACACATCATGGCTTGTAACCCGTAATGGATTTTTCCTCCAGAAACTTGTCCAATCCCCTTTTAAAGGCGTCTAGGCTAGACGCCATCACCACATCCTGTGGCAAGGAGTTCCACAGACCGACCACACGCTGAGTAAAGAATCCCTCTTGCAGATGTCCTTGTATCGCAGCTGTGGTCTACCTGTAGGGCGCTTTCCTTGCACGAGTTCTCCATAGAGGAGATCCTTTGGGATCCGGCCATCATCCATTCTCACGACATGACCGAGCCAACGCAGGCGTTAAACATCACAATGCTAACTTAAAGAATAGTGTCAAGAGTACAGCTATCCTCCTAATCCTTTATCACAAGCTGAGAATTGTTATGGCCCAATACCCCCCTCCCCTTCCATCCCATCTCAGAGAAGTAATGTATTTCAGCAAGCAGAAGTCTGGAAGACACACTACAGTATTTATGTTAAAGTAATGGTTCTCAAACTTTTTAGAGGTCCTGGAGGCTGCTGCCCAGTTTCTAAATGCCAAGGGGTGTGGTGATTGGGCAGCAGCGCACTCCCTCCCCACCAGTATCAGTGAGTTTAACCCTTGATGCACACAGCCTAATCTGCCCTGTCAGTTTTGTGATCCACCAAAAATTTGGGACCCACCGGTGGGTCTCAGACCCACAGTTTGAGAAAGTATTTGGGAACACCCTATTTCCTAAAGCCAAATACCTGATGAAACTGAAAATGTGTCTTCTTAAAGGCCAGAAGAGAGATGGCACCAAGAATATCTTGTGGTAGGCAGTTTCAATCCAAGGGGCCATCAATGAGGTCTTTCCTACGTACATGCCTACCAATCTCACCCTGCAGATGGATCACAGCCTATATGGAGGATCAAAATGAACCGGCAGTTTCAAAAGGCAAAAGGCCACCTTTCAGGTGTCTAGAACTCAAATCATAATGGGCTTTAAAGGATAGAATCATCAGCTACAGGCATATGCTCCTGACAGCTTGGAGCCATTGGTACATGGGAAGAAGCAGCTGAAGAACGAATGTATTTCTTAAAATACCTCTCTCAGAGGCAGATTGGGAGTGGTCTTATAATCTATTGCCACTCCAAGATGTGCCTATGAAACACAACAGTATGTACAAGACACACTGTTCCTTTTTACAATGCACAAGCAGTTTACACCACCACAACTAATGACACTCGGCCACATTAAGTGCCATTCCTGCCAATATTTCACAAACAAACAGGGACATGCTTGTTAACACTCTAATTCCCTCCCAAGCCTCTTCCCCTTTACACATTAGGATGTATTCTGTTCCACTCCACATTGTTGGCATCCTTCAGTCACGGAAGACTATGGTATCGCGCTCTGAATAGTGTTCTGGAATGGAGTGCCCTCTCCAGTGCGCGAAGACTGTGTAAGGTAGATATGGAGGATAGACTGTTACCCATGCAGCAAATCCCCCCTCTCCACGTCACTGAAATGGTCCAATGGAAAGGCAGAAGCCAATAGGGTTGGTTCCAGCAGCGTCGCAGGAGTTGCCAGAACGTGACTGTGTTCAGCCATGAACTGCCTCAGGGACTCCGGCTCCTGATTTTGCTTCGAGGTTGACTCCTGAAGCCTTTTCCATAACTGGATGTAGCCACAAGGCAGTGGAGGTTTGGGATCAGAGCTTTCCTTCTCTCAGATGAGCTGCCTTCCCAGGCTGACGAGTCCCATCTACCCGGTGGCTGTTTAGTGGCCTCTTACGACAAGTACAGCCAAACTGAGGGCCTATTCTTATCCCCAGCCCCCACTCCACATGATATCACACATAATGATGTGTACTTGAACTTCCCTGTTCCACACAGCAGACACTGTTCCACCTGCAGCATTCATTTACACTGTAATTGTCCATCCTGTGTTCATTTAAAAAGCAAACACAGCAGTGTTTGTTGTTTAAGAGCTATATAATAAATGCACATAAATTGGCCTCCAGGGTTTTTAACAGTACAAAATACAACTGTAAGTGTGTGATATAACAGGCCATCGTTGCATGGTACCTTAATAAGGCAGAAGGTGCATCCAGCTTCCAGTTAAGAGAGTTTAACTTCTAAGGATCTTGGGGCAAGGGCCAAACCCTTAAGAACTGCAGCTCATTATTAGACCAATTCACACTAATAAAATGTTAAGTATCTTGTAAGATGCAAACAGGGGCAGTGATTTTATCAGAAACAGGAAAACTACAACAACAAAAGGAAAAAGGGTTGTCTCAAAGAAAGGATGGGAAATGTTGGATCATATGAAGTGCTTTCAGGATCAGATCTGGCCCTGCACAAACAATCTGCTCTCCTATACTCTGGTAGAGATACCAAATCCAAACTTGGCAGAACCCAGCTGCAAAAATTGCGTAGATGCACAGTCCCTTCCCATGGCTATCTGAAGGAAAGCAAAACAACTAGAACAGTGCTTCCCAGTGATCGGAACCATGACCTACCTACTTGTCATCCATGGTACATCACAACACTCCTGTTCGTGCCAGGGAGGCATCTTCTGCGTCATGCCAGCCCGGAGACCCACTCTGTTGGCTTCTGCAGGCCTCAGAATGGCAGAAGCCTCCAAAAACCACTTCCAGTTTTCAGAGGCAAACTAGAAGTTGCCTTCGAAAACCAGAAATGACTTATGAGGTTTTCGTGGGCTATATGGAATCCCATGGAAGCCAGGAGACTGGGTTGCTACCACGGTGCAACTCAAAAGAAACCTCTGGGGTCAGCCAATGCCTCTGGAAGGGCTCACAACCCACCCACCCACCCACCCACCATGCATACGTACATACTTGATGATACTATCCAACATTCACCTGTCTTCAATCCAGTATGCTGCCCACCCACTGTCTTGTAAAGTTGTGCAGTTGCTACTTTTCTGCACCTGGCTTCAAATAAGATGTCAACAATTTTTTTTTCCTTTTAAAATTATGTTTGCGTGACTGTAGGGGGACAGAGACACCAGCAACTGAAATGAAGGGAAAGATGGTTAATGAAACAGAAGTTTTTTAGCAACCTGTTTTAAGTCAATGCCCTAAGGCAATTTAAATAGCCTATCCTGCTTAAAGCATTTAAAGCACATTGATTTTTTTGATTTTTTTTTCCTCCCAGTTTGAACTTTTTATTAAAACAAAAACAAAAGCAAAAACCTACACAACCTAAATTCCTGGGCTCCTATCATTAACCGGGGGGGGGGGGGGAATCCTGACCAAACCACAGTACTAAAGAAACTCCAATGGCAAAGTGCCCCATTTAGAAAACTCCTAATAAATCACCAAACACAATTGCCGCAAGGATGCCAGGTTTGACAAACTGAAAATTAATTGCACCCACCCTGAGAGCTGAAAGAATAAATTCAATATTTTCTCCCTAATTCATTCACAGATGAGGAGACTTTTTTTTAGGACTCCTAATCAATAGTATATGTTCCTCAAACACCTCCACAAATGGAGTACAAAACAGGAATCAATTTCATCATAAACATATACTCACTGTGAGTATCTTTTGACATATATGCATTCATTAATTACATACAGATTTGCTTCTCTGGACTCCAGCCAGATCTCCTACGGAGTTCATATCATTTAAGATAATCATTAGAAAACTCTAATACTTTGAATCATCAAATGCACATTTAGAAATTTCTCAATTAATAAACATATAGATACATCATTTCCCTCTCCACGCACAATTTATCATACAAAATGGAACCTCTCCACAGAGAAGTTAATTTCCTATTACAATCATGCAGGTTTGGAATTAGATTTGTAGCAACAAGCGACAGTAGACGACAATTTGTCCACACACAAGCGAATAGATGGAAACCACAGTACTGATAATTAATAACTGAAACACAAACGAGAACAGCGCTGCTTGAATCACTGATTGTTCAGAGAAAGTTTGCAAACTTTCAGTCATAAATGTGGAACTATTTATGCCAGGCTCACATTTCCCTGGTCCATTTGACAAGTTTCCATCTGTGTCCTCCCAGGAACAGCGAGAAAAAGAGCTGAATTTTCAGATCCTTAGGGTCCATATTCTTATCCTAATGATAGCTATTCATTACGCCCTACTCTGGAGGCTGAACATTGTGGTCCTCACAAGGCTTGCATTAGGAATTGATGCTCTATAGCAGGGGTGCCCAAACCCCAGCCCTGGGGCCACATGCGGCCCTGGAGGCCTCTCAATGTGGCCCTCAGGGAGACCCCAGTCTCCAGTGAGCCTCTGGCCCTCCAGAGATTTGTTGGAGCCCGCACTGGCCCACTGCAGCTGCTCTCAGCGCGAGGGTGACTGTTTGACCTCTCGAGTGAGCTGTGGGATGAGGGCTCCATCCACTGCTTGCTGTTTTACATCTATGATGCAGTAGCAGCAGCAAAGGAAAGGCCAGCCTTGCTTTGTGCAAGGCCTTTTATAGGCCTTGAGCTATTGCAAGACCGTCATTCATTCATATAAGTTCATCTTTAATATATTCATTTATGTATACTTATGTAAATATATTCAAATTTGAAATGTAAATTAATTCTTTTTTTCCTCCGGCCCCCAACACAGTGTCAGAGAAATGATGTGGCCCTCCTGCCAAAAACTTTGGACACCCCTGCTCTATAGAAGGCCTACCACTAATTTCAGTTGCTGAGGCCTTCAAAGAAGAGCCTTCAGACTTTATACAACAGGACAGCATGTATTTAGGGGTGGGGGCTGTCCCTCATTACTCCAATTTCTTATGAACACGTTTTATCTTGCCTCCAAACACCACCTTACGTTGCAAGCAGCAGGGATGTACCGAAGTCAATTCCTTGAGTAGTCCTGAGTCTCCACTGCTCTTGACTCAAGTAACCACGAGTCTTAACTGCAGCCTTTGAGACTCATCCACAGTCATTTTTTTAAAGTCATTCTGACTCAATTCCAAGTCTTTTCAAGAAACAAGTCGAGCCATGAAAGCAGCAGGAAAATCAAAGCAAACACACACACACAAAACAGAGTTACAAGCACACACAAGAGCTAATAAGAACATAAGAACAGCCCCACTGGATCAGGCCATAGGCCCATCTAGTCCAGCTTCCTGTATCTCACAGCGGCCCACCAAATGCCCCAGGGAGCACACCAGATAACAAGAGACCTCATCCTGGTGCCCTCCCTTGCATTGGCATTCTGACATAGCCCATTTCTAAAATCAGGAGGTTGCACATACACATCATGGCTTGTAACCCATAATGGATTTTTCCTCCAGAAACTTGTCCAATCCCCTTTTAAAGGTGTCCAGGCTAGACACCATCACCACATCCTGTGGCAAGGAGTTCCACAGACCAACCCCACGCTGAGTAAAGAAATATTTTCTTTTGTCTGTTCTAACTCTCCCAACACTCAATTTTAGTGAATGTCCCCTGGTCCTGGTGTTATGTGAGAGTGTAAAAAGCATCTCTCTATTCACTCTGTCCATCCCCTGCATAATTTTGTATGTCTCAATCATGTCCCCCCTCAGGCACCTCTTTTCTAGGCTGAAGAGGCCCAAACGCCGTACCCTTTCCTCATAAGGAAGGTGCCCCAGTCCAGTAATCATCTTAATCACTCTCTTTTGCACCTTTTCCATTTCCACTACATCTTTTTTAAGATGCAGCGACCAGAACTGGACTAGTCTGTTTGAGTCTTTCCATTTTTATGGTAAAACTGTCAAGTCAGTGCCCAGGTTTTTGACATGCATGACTCAAATCCATACGAGTCGTGAAAAATGTGTTTCTGCAACTCAAGTCTTCCGAGTCACAGCACATCCCTGGCAAGCAGTAGTGTAAAAGTCAAGAAACCAAGCCACAATTGCAAACTGGTGTACCACTGCGTCTTCCTTATCCATGGGGTTGGCATCTATGTTTGCAAAGCCTAGAGTTAGAAGGCCTCAGAACACCTCTTGGATGCAACCAGAAGTTGCCATCACGAAATGGAAGCGACTTCCAGTCATATCCAGGAGAACTTCTGAGGAAGTGGGAGGCCGCACCCAACTTCCGGCAGGTCGGGCATGGTTCCCAGGTAAGTTACTGTAGTGCAGCACTCCCCCCTCCAATTTAATTATCAGTGGATTTCTGCATCCATGGTGGGTCCTGGAACAGATCCCCTGTGGAACCCAAGCATTGTTTTGTACTGTATTGTAGTGGCTGAGAGATGGAACAAGAAATCAGGACTTCCCCAGCAGAAAATCTCACCTCTGCCATGAGCTAACTAGGTGAGTCTTCAGCAAGCCAATCTGTCTCATCCTCAGCTGCAATATGAGGACAATACGCTGTAAACACATAAACACAAGTGAAGCACTTTGCAGAGTCAGAAAGCAGCATCTGCGTACAGTTGAACTCTTAAGGTCTGTTATTAGCCTGTTCACATTGTCCCAAATTACTAAGTGAAAGTACATGATAATGTATCTTGTGGGTCTAATTTCTTCTCCTACAAATTCACAATAAAGTCCTTCGTTCACAGGAGTCATTATTTCATGTGATTATAGCAGCTAGGATAATCTCGGCCAAGTCCTGGAAGGCAACTATTCTCCCTAAACCCAGAGAATGGCTGGCAAAACTATGGGATTTGAACATAATGCACAAAATAACCTGGTATTTAAAAACTAAGAATAACCCAACAATAAGCAGTACATATTTTGTTTTTGAATTGGGAAGCCTTCAGGGAGCATTGGAAAGGAAAGAAACAGTTAATTTCTGGGAATACTTTTATATTGTAATGTTGTCAGCAGAGAAGAAAGGACTTGGAAAGTAACGTAAGAGGCTGTGTGGGCATGTGTATTATATAATTTTAGAGCAATTTGTGTTTTCTGTGATTTTGGTTTCTTTTCGTTTAAATAGTAGATCTTTGTTTCGTGATAGCCAATCTTTACTGTGCTACTTTTGATCTTTTTTACATTCTGCTATATATCTGTTTTCTTCTTCCTCTGCACTTGTATGTAATGTTCTTTTTTAGTGTTCCCATAATCACTGCATTTTTTTTGTGTGTGTTTTTTTTTTAGAGTGAGTGTGTAAAGAAAGTATGTATCTTGCTTATACCTGCATAGCAGTACTTTTTTCCTGGATTGCACCCCACCTAAATTTGATTAGATTCCTTGGTCACATTGAAACATGACAGGGAGATGAAACCTTGGAGGTGACTTTAAAATTAGATTTTTATCGACAATTGGGTTGAACATTGGACAGAGACTGGAGTTGACATTCCAGTTTGTTCATTAATTTAATTGAGAAATTTATATTCCGCCTTCCCATGCTGAAACAAATGCCCAAGTGGCTTACAAAGCTATGTGTTCTCACAGTAATTACACTGTTTTCATAGTAATTGTTCTATGGGCAGATCATAGAACCCTTCTCTTCCAGATGCAATCCTTAACGGTGTGGTCTCACATCTGACATCTGGGTATGACTCCTCAGTTTCCAGCAGGAGCAGTTTCAGGTCGGCCAAGCTAAAAAGATACTCCTCCTAGCTTTGTTGTCTCACAACATTTTTATCAGCTTTCAGTCTCCCATCCAAAATACAACCTGGACAGCTTCTGTACAGCATTCTCCAGGCAGCCTTCCACTCAACCACCAGACCACACCTGCTGCTCATTAAGTCTTCTCAGCAACTTTTTTGCCCACTTCATTTTCCCAAATGCATAAAAAGGGAACACTAATGTTCCACATCACGAGCATATGGTTCCCAAACTGTGAGCCGTGGCTCCCTGGGGAACCATGGAAACCATCCAGGCGGGTCCTGCTGCCCACTGGCATTCCTGGAGGGGGGGAGCACTAAGTTTTGTCAGGTGCCTGGCTGCTGGTATAAAGCAGCCCTTCCTCCTTGGTTTCAGAGCCAGTGGCAGCTGCCAAAGCTTTTGGGCACCTTTACACCCAAATCGTAACCCTTGGGAGGAGGGGCTGCTTTACACCAGCAGTCAAGTTCCTGAAGAAACTTAGTGTTTTGCTATCGCCTATCCTGCTGACCTATACAATGTTTAGGATTGCAGCCCTAATGGGGAGCCACGGTCAATGGCCCAGTAGGTCAAGGGAGCTGCCAGTCAAAAGTTTAAGAAACACTGAGTTAGATCATCAATGCAACCCATGTTATTTGTACACAGTTGTACTATGATCTGAATTCCACTGATCATTGGGTGTGTACAAGGACACAGAGCATCTGTTAGATATTCTGAATCCCTTTAACCTCTCAGTCATCTGGGGGCCTCTCGTCCTCAGAAAACCCAGCCCTGATGCACCAGCTTCACTGCTGCAAATACAAGCTCATAAGAAAAGAAAGGGAGTCCCAGCTGCACATTCAGCTAACAAAAGGACTAGAAAATAAATAGGACTTGAGCTACATGAATTTAGGTTCCAGAGCGACCCTATTAAAAAGCTGTGCCACTTTCATTAAAAGAAGCATAATTCTGAATTGGTACAGCCCAGGCAACAGTCCCTGGCAATTGTATTTGTCTCTTTACTCGAGCTAAGAAATTAGTTATCTGCCTAAAACAAGCCGGCAGTTTTCAAATGGTGTTTTTGTGTAATTTGCATGCCTCAATAATGTTTTATGTATTATGCTGCTTATAAGCTAAAATGTACATGCACGCTCCTGCAAATTTAGGTAAATTATGAATAAATTAAATCTTATCTAAATAAACAAGTGTCTTTTTGAACAGAAATGCAAGCTGTCATGAATATTTAAGTGGACAAGGATAAATCCTCTCCATACACAGTTACTTCAAAGAGGATTTTCTAGCTTCCCGATTTTTAGCTTGGTTGTTTTGGGGTTTTTTTTTTTTTTTTTCTTCCCTTATACTTCGTTTTCCCCATTAGAGAAAAGAGTAAAAAGGAAGGAAGGTAGGAAGATCACACAGCCCTAGGGAAGAGTTACTAATTGGAAGGAAAGTCATGTTGAGAAATCTGTATGGTAAAGCTGGACGAGAACCATCACCAAACAATAATAACAGACATTTCACAAGCACTAGAAAACAGTGTTTCTTAACCAGTGGTACTTGTACCACCAGTGGTACTTGAGGTGGTGTATAGTGCAGGGATGGGAAAACCCAGCATGACTTGACTTGAGTCGTCTTGCAGAGTCACTGCCCCCCACAATTTGACTGGAAAAAGAATCCTAACGGGCACTTTCTGAGTCACCCTTTAGTGACTGTACTCGAGTTGCCTGTCCCCTTTAAAAAGCCAGCTGTGGAAAAAACAGGGCTGCTGCCAGGTTCTGTGTGTGTGTTGGAGTTCTCTCTGAACACTCCCCTGTTGTAAACAGGGGAGTGCGTGAGAGCCAGGAGAGAAATGGCAAGAGGGAGGAGGAGGGTCACAAACAGCAGCTGAGAGGTTTACCAGGGCGACCTGATCCTTTGCAGCCCTACTCAGAAGTAGTTCCACTTCAGCCGGTCATTCAATGAGGTTCCCTCTCCCAAGTAACAACAGAGCCACGGAGCACAAACCGTAATCGCTATTAACCCTCTCCCTGGGCTGAGTCACCCCCCTTTAAAAAGCCCACTACAGGAAAAAAAGGGCTACTGCCAGATTCTGTATGTGTGGGAGCTCTCTTTAACTACTCCCCTGCTGGTGTGGTGGTACATGCAAGACCCCCAGCTCCCGCTGCATGGTTGTGAGAACAGCAATGCAACAAGCATGGATAGGAGGCCCAGCTCAGTGGGCAGAGCTCCAGTGTGTGCTTCCCGCAAGCTCGAAAAGCCTTCCTGTCCGCCCTGAGCCTTTTACGGGTGTTTCTTGCATTGTGTCCAGTGTCCCAGTTCAGAAGTAACTGGTGATGACAACATCACCAGTTAATTCCCATGGTACTTCCAATAGGTTATCCATGCAAAGTGGTACAGCGGGGGACAAACGTTGAGAATCGATGCTGTAGAGCAGGGGTGTCCAAACTTTCTGGCAAGAGGGCCAGATCATCTCTCTGACACTGTTGGGGGCAGGGGAAAAAAAAAGAATTAATTTACTTTTTCAAATTTAAATAAATTTACATAAATGAATATATTAGAGATGTAACTTATATGAATGAATAGGCCTTGCACAAAGCAAGACAGGCCTTTCCGTCACTGCCACTGCTGCATCAAAGATGTGAAACAGCAAGCAGTGGAGGGAGCCCTCATCCCACAGCTCATGCAAGAGGTTAAACAGTCGCCCTCATGCTGAGAGCAGTTGCATCAGGCCAGCATGGGCTCCAGCAAGTCTCCGGAGGGCCAGAGGATCATTGGAGACTGGGAGCTGCCCATGGGCTGGATTGGGAGTCCCTGAGGGCAGTAAGTGGCCCCAGGGCCGGGGTTTGGGCACCCCTGCTGTAGAGCTTTTCAGATGTTATCATGTGATAAAAGGAAAGTGCTTGGGGAACCCTGAAGAGTTACTGACTATAAGTTGAGAGCCTTCTTTGGGAATAGCTGTCAATGCACAGAAAGAACTCAAATTTTTGCCAAGGGAAAAGAATGTTGGAGCAGGACCACTTTTGAAATCTGAATATTAACACCAGCACCATTTTGAGGCACCGCCCATACTGTAAAGTTAACAAAACTTGAGTCGTACAGCGCAAAGTATTTCATGTGTATTATCCTGAAATTGTCCACACAACAACTCTGTTATTTATTTCCATACTGCAGTCAGGGAAGATGGCGGCTGAGAGGGAGTAACTAGCTTAAGGCCACCTAGCGCATTAATGGCAAAGGCACATAAGAACATAAGAAGCCCCAGTAGGTCAGGTCAAAGTCCCATCTAGTCCAACTTCCTGTATCTCACAGTGCCTCCAAAGGGCTCTCAGCAAATGCCTCAGGGAGCACACAAGACAACAAGATACTTGAATCTCATTGCCACTCTCATATATCTGGCATTATCAGGTAGCATTATAAGAACATAATGGTGAAATTCAGTTATAAGGGGAAGGCAATTAAAAGGTGAAATTCAAACCAGGGAAGTCCTAAATGCACAACGAAGGGCCCAATCCTATCTAACTTTCCAGTACTGATGCACCTGCAATGCAACCCCCAACATTCCCTTACCTCCATGAATGTTCCCTCACTGCAGGATACAGCACAAACCCCGTTGACATGGCTGAATCAGCATCAGAAGTCTGGATAGGATTGGTTCCCAAGTCTCTTAGCTACTGCACTACAGCCCACATGCTCAAAAGTTCTATATTAAACGGCATGAGATTACGGGATGCACACTCTCCTCAAAGGCAACCTAGTCAGGTAAGAAACAGCACTTGCCTTCTCAGGACTCACCAGGGTGGGTCTCTCTGCCCTGCCACGTTTGTGGCACAAGTAGCTGCTCCCAAAGCAACCTGGGTCTCACTCCCTGACCTTGCCAACCACTTGCACAAGAAAACATGATTCCACAAGACCCAGGCTACTTGAACTGTAGTTCCAGCCTGCCGCTACACAATTTCACTCCAGGCTTTCAGGCCGATAGTCACAAAATCAGGCCAACAGAGCAAACATTTGGAAACTGCAAGCACGGGAAAGTCAGCTCCATGCATCACTGTTCCCTTGAGCAGAGATAATGAAATAAACTCTAATATGAAGCCCACCTATCTGATTTGGTCCAGCTCGCCATTATTCACGATCAACTACTGTGCACGTACTGCTTGCAAAGCTGTAATTACTGACTAAGCCCTGTAGAGTTTAATTGAATGTGTTTATTAAGAGTTTTGGCCTTTTCCTTAAAAAGGGTGCCATAGAAGGGCAAAGGGTCATTATCAGCTGGAGATAAACCCTCGATAATCTTCTCACAGCAAGAGACTGGATGCCTCTTAATACCTTCTCCACATTGCAATAGTTCCTGATTAAGGCACATCTGGAACTCTAGTGATATAGGCTGCCTTAGGAAAAGGAAGGGCAAAAAGGGACACAGATCTACTGCAATTGTTTGTGCGCTCTCTCTCTCTCTCTCCCTCCCGCCCCCCCTTGCAGTGGTATTGGTTTGAGAATTGAGTCATGCCATTACAACATATACTTAATGACAAGTGCAAGATAAAAAACACCACAAAACAGGAGTCCAAGTAAAGAAACCAGCTTTCCTCGATAGCAGTGATGTGGATGCCTGATCTTGTTTGATCATGGAAGCTAAGCAGGGTCAGGCCTGGTTAGTACTTGGATGGGAGACCGCCTGGGAATACCTGGTGCTGTAGGCTTATACCATAGTCTTTCAAGACTGAAGGTTGCCAACCATCTCCCTATACTGAACACTACCTCCAGATCTCGTCTGATCTCGGAAGCTAAGCAGGGTCAGGCCTGGTTAGAATTTGGATGGGAGACCGCCTGGGAATACTGGGTGCTGTAGGCTTATACCATAGTCTTTCGAGACTGAAGGTTGCCAACCATACAGCGATGTGCAGTTGTTTGGGGAGGAATTTGCTGTGGTGCCACAAGGCATTCTGGTGTCTACCTGCACAACACATGCACAACACAAGCTCTCTGCTGCAGCTCTAGTCTCCCCCTGTATAGAAATAAGCATGTGCCTGTATAGTGCGACTAGAGCTGAGGCAGACGAGAGCTCAGCCTGCCCTGTGATCGCAAAACCACTCAGAAAGTGCTTGGAGCGTGTGCGCAATCACAGGGGAGGCTATTTTCACAGGACTATGACAGGTGAGGCTCTGCCTCCCCTGACCACAAGTCCCTGCTCAACAGCCACTATGGCAATGGAACCAGTGAAAGGAAGGCAGGGCCCAGAACACTCAGCTGATGGAAAATTCTGTGTGATACCAACCCAGAGGCAAAACTTACCGGTTAGTAGCAGCTTCGTACTTATCAAACTCCCTCCCTCCCTATTGAATTAAAGAACACAAAGCCCCCCATTGCCATTTTAATGATAGTGCAAGATATTCTTATTCCATACTGCCTTCTCTTTTGTGATCTCCACCTGATGTTTTTAATATTTTTCTTTTATTGCTCTCTTCCCCCCCCCCCCCCGTTGATTGCATTGTGTAGATTTTTATTGCATTTTATATTGCAATGGCTGGCAACCTTCAGTCTCAAAAAACTATGGTATAAGCCTACAGCACCCAGTACTCCCAGGCGGTCTCCCATCCAAGTACTAACCAGGCCTGACCCTGCTTAGCTTCCCAGATCAGACAAGATCGGGAATGTTATTATTATACTATTATTATCCGCCCTTAGCCTTTTATTATAAGATGGAAAGGCACGATATAAATGTTTGCCAATAAATAAAAATAAAATAATAAGGAGATAAATAGTACCTCTTCAATGACTAGATTTGGCTGAAGCCTAGAGCAACCGATCTCTAGAAACCGACCATTTCTGTAGTACTTCAAAGTACTAAAAGCATTTCATATACATTCTCCGTCTAGAAGCTGAATTACAGCCCTATTAGGTACTCCAGTATTCTTATTTCCACACTGCAGACGAGGGGGTGAGGACAACAGACAGAAGCTTCACAGTCTCATAATTTCCCATGTGGTCAAAATGCAGCAGCAACAACTCGCTTGTTGCATTATCCTGACTTATCTGGGAGTAAGCCCCATTGAGTATAATGGCACTTGATTCTGAGTAGGCATGCATAGGATTTGACTCAAAGACACTTAGAACCGTTTCCCAGCCACATTCCCAACTCTCATTCTCTGAGCTACAATCCTCTTCTTGCTGGTTGAGAATGCGCAAGAAGTTTGGGGAGAGAGGGAACTCAAATCTTTTTTCACCACTGCTGCATATAAGTGAACAATTATGGTGGGGGGCTGGAGGTGGAAGTGGGGGATGCTGCACTTCTGTGCAGGGAAAGTAAGGAAGAGTAGTGATGAAGTGATCCTCAGGAGACTGACTAAAACAGGATCAAACCACTTTCATTGCCTGCTCCGTTTCTTTTTTCATAACAGGCTGGAGAGTGTGTACTGGAATGGAAGAGGAAGTTCTCTTTTGATCCCAGCTTTCTCATCCATCCTTTTTCGTGCCATTGGTTCAGTTCTCTTCCCCACCAGTTCACTACTCACTCACTGCTAAAATTAGTTACCAGTTAGTCACCCAACCTCATGGGTGCCAGTCAGTGTCCACTGTTCTTTAACCAGGTCAGCAGACTCAGGAGAATTCAGTTTCCTACATTAAAAGGGAAAGATGACTTCCTTCCTACTTTGGGAGAGCAGAAGTGAGTTAAGGCGACTGTTCAAAGCATGGACCACCTTCTAAAAGCGAATATACTTTATCTCCCTTTGCGGGACTGTATAAACATTTTGCACACCCAAACCCAAAGATGTGAAGTCTGATGATAAAAATGCTGACACAATGGGAGCAAAATAAGAACACCATGAACCACATGGCAAAGCCAAACGGGTGCCTCAGGAAAGCTGCTCAGATCACTCTGCCTCATCTATTTTAGTCCCCTGTGACATTTAATCAATCAAGCAAGGTTGGGAGCAGACTGTGAAATAAAATCCTTAAAGATGCCTTCCATTTACCTTCTCTGCCACGACCAACAAAAAAGCAGGTTTGCAGGTGAGTGGGGAGAAGCCATCATGAACAAGAGCAGTAGATGATAAATGAAACCGTTTGAGAGAGGAAAATGAGCAGCTTCTCCCCCTCACCCACCTAAAAAAGTGATGCCTTCATTTAAAAACATATAGTTGAGAAGTCTAATCACAGAGCACTCAGCTGTGAGGTCTATCCATTATCAAAAGACTGCTAAAAACAGAGAGTGGAAGCCAGACTTGAAACCTGACTTAATAAATCAAAACTGACATGTGCTCCCAAACTGATATAAAATAGGCTCTTTAATGTCTGTGACCTGCATAAGTTCTATTCATTTTACTTTCTAAAATAATAGATGAATAGCAATCAAAAACAATCTATTCCCCTCTGGCAGGAGCCCTGCGTTTTCATTTTTCAAGTGGGCAGTAAGGTTGGCTGAAGAACTGTAATTCCTTAACAGGAGGCAAGACATGGGTACAGGATATAGGTGTGTGGAAGGGGCATAGATTAAGAACCTCAACAGGCCACCTCATGTCTGTTATAAATCCTTGCATCTGTAAAATGTGAAATCCCCAGAGATAATTTGCTGGTCTTATTGACCATTTCCACAGGGGTAGCTGCAGTCAACTGTAGCAGCAAAAACAATATAGAGGCCTTAAAGAGTAAACAAATGTATAGCTGCACTTCATTTCACTTCATGCATCTGATAAAGTACAGATAATCGCATCTAGATGTACTGATTTTGACATACAAATTATCTAGCTCTCTGCTGCACATACTAAAGCCAGGCTTAACTTCAGATCTATAAGAAAGGTGCAAGACTTTTTGGAAGCAACCAGGGGAACAAAAGTCTTGACCCAAATCCCAATTTCTTCTGAGTTTAGATCTCATCTTGTCGTTGTCTAAGTAAACCCACCTGACTGAGCAATTTACAAAGGTGGCAGGGTCTGTTACATTTAAATTAAGCTATGTTGGCAACCTTCAGTCTCGAAAGACTATGGTATCGCACTCCGAAAGGTGGTTCTGAAACAGCGTCTAGTGTGGCTGAAAAGGCCAATTCGGGAGTGACAGTCCCTTCCACACTGGGAGCAAGTGCAGTCTGTCCCTGGTCTGTCTCCCTGGCTATGGGCCTTCCTTCTTTGCCTCTTGGCCTCAGACTGTTGGCCAAGTGTCTCTTCAAACTGGGAAAGGCCATGCTGCACAGCCTGCCTCCAAGCGGGCCGCCCAGAGGCCAGGGTTTCCCACTTGTCGAGGTCCACTCCTAAGGCTTTCAGATCCCTCTTGCAGATGTCCTTGTATTGCAGCTGTGGTCTACCTGTAGGGCGCTTTCCTTGCACGAGTTCTCCATAGAGGAGATCCTTTGGAGATCCTTTGAGATCCGGCCATCATCCATTCTCACGACATGACCGAGCCAACGCAGACGTCTGTTTCAGCAGTGCATACATGCTAGGGATTCCAGCACGTTCTAGGACTGTGTTGTTTGGAACTTTGTCCTGCCAGGTGATGCCGAGAATGCGTCGGAAGCAGCACATGTGGAACCTATCAGGGCTTGAAGTGCCATCCTCCCAAATGGATTAAAAGAAGCCAGGGCAGTGTCCTACCTCTCCATTTCCAGGTTATCCTGATTCTAAGTGAGCTTGTCAGCTCACTCAGAGGGACGTTTACTTAGCAACTGGTTTATTTTTCATGCAAACTTTGCTGCTGAACTCAAGTTTATAAATTTGACTGTTAGTTGTCTCTCTTCTATTTTCCATTTATTGATTCAATAAACCCTTTCCTTGTTTTGAAGGAACCTGCATAGTTCCTTAAGTAAGAGAGAAGTCCTCCAAACCTCCTTAAGGGTCTACCCAGGGTGCTAGATAGGTGAGAGAGGAGGTAAAGGAGGTGTGTGTCTCTCTCAGTTACTTTCCTTTCCTCCTCTCCACAGGTAACTGAGTATTCAGAGCTGCTAGCTAACAGTCAGAGCCCAGACTGGGAGAAAAATGTGAAGCACTATACCTCTCCTATGGTCCTGGTGGCAGCAGCTGTGAATCGGCATACCTGTGTGTTTAAAAGTGACCCATGGTGTGGGGTGGAATGTTTGTCACAGAGAGGTGCTCTCTGCCTTCCTCCCAGTGTCACCCTTCAAGATCACTACACAAGACTAATTCAAAATAAAGGACATTTTAGGAGTCTAGAGCATTTCCAAAAGAGTATTTTGTTAGATTTGTGAGGGTTTTTAGGTGCACAAAACTATTATATTGTGCCATCCCCAAGATTCATCGCAAATGGAAGCGTTCTCTCTAGCTGGGGACAGTATTCCTCAGGGAGAATTATGTTAGTACTGTGAAGTTAGCAAAAAGCTCACAGATTTATCTTGCAGCAATGTTCCCTTCTTTCTTTTAAACAAGAGAGTTTTGTCTGTTATCAATTTCAATCAAATTATACGAAATACAGGACTGCGAAAAAGAAAAAGACTTAACTTGCTTTGTGTGTTTCTTCCAACACCCCATCTTTCAGCTTTCAGAAGGAATAAGACTTGATCTTTTCAAATGTAAATCAAGCAATTTGCAAAAAAGGAAAAAAAATACGTATTTTGGCGTTTAAGCAATGTGGCTTTCATAACAAACCTGGATTTTTATTGATTTTCTGAACTGTCATCTAACTGAGTTATCTATGGCTTGTAATTTGCAGCTTTAATGAGGAAGGATTCTTTTCATTTATAATGACTAGCAAAAACTCCTGATCTTGCACAATTTGGCTTGCATATCCTCCCATCTTCCCAATCTATGGCAAGCAGAAAAGAAAGCTTAGAAAACAGTTTTGCTTAGGTCTGTGACAATGGTTTTCAAATTTGCTCCCTTCAGCATACACTTTCTACCCAGTCCTGTTCAGTCATTTATTCTACAAACAATGAATTTGTAGGTGACACTGCAGTGAAAGGGGTCTACCCTGTGACTGTTCTTTAAAACATCTGTAGGGGACCCCACCCCCATGTGTACAGTGGTACATTCTTACGAACGTGGTTCCCAAACTGTGGGTCAGGATCCAGTGGCGGGCAACGACCTGATTTTGGCAGGTCACCAAAGCGTGATAGAAAGATCAGATAACTAAATGCCTCAAGCCCTAAGGCTATTCAACAATCAGATACTGTAGTTGTTAATTACTCTGCAAAGAGCTCAGCTCCTCCAGTTTGCAAGATACCTGCTAACTGCCCTGCATGGAACTGAGCTCCTGCAGTTTGCAAGCTTGTGTAAATACAGAAAGATAAAGTTTGAGGGTCTTTATTCTGGTCATTATTTATTTATTTAAAGAGATTTACACCCCATCTTTCCATCCCACTTAAGGGCCCTCAAGGTAGCTTACAACCGTATTTAAATACAATAAAAACAGTGCTAAAATATTAAAACCACAAAAACAATAAAACACAATTGGATCACAGATGAAAAGATAAATAAATATAATCTTTTTTTTTAGAGTCTGCTAAATCTAGGTGGGTACTGACAGAGTGTCGTTTTTAAAAGTCTCTACTCCTATCTTTCAGGCTCAAATATGATCATAAATACTGGCTTGCCCTTTAAGGTAGTTGTATGGATTATAGATATGACCTCTCAGTAAAAAATGTATACACTTTTCTTTCACCATTCACAAAAGGTGCAGAATGCAAATCAGATGAGATTTTTCAGCTTCCCTTGATAATTTTAAAATGGTTACAGTTCAGCCTTGTTTAATTTCTTCTTCCTAATTCATGTACTATCATACCGTAAATAAATCTTCTACAGCCATGGATTGTACCTGCCTGTGGAAACAGACTGAACTCAAGAAAAGTTTATGATAAAGTAAATTTGTTAGCTTTTACCTGCCACAAGATACTGTTGCTTTTCTTCTTCTTGGCTGACAATTCTCTCTCTCTTTTTAGAACAGAAACCCATTAGCTTGTTGAAATACCCATCCAGATATTGTCAATAACAAACTGGATGCCAACAGTGCATTTCACACACGCACTCCCTGTCTTCAGAGAATCTTACTGGAAATAAAGTCTGACTTCCTTTAAATCATTGACAGTTTCTTGATTAGCAGCTTTCTCACATTGACAGATAACCAATAGAAATGAACAACCATTCTATTTTAGCAAGAAGTGCCTAGGCCAGGGTTAATTCTAATCTTTGCTTGCACTGGCATTTCAAAGTGTCTGGACATGTTGCAATCTAGCTGTGGGAGGCACAAGCCCCTCTTGCTTCTCCCTCATTAGGGGATCATAAAGTTGGAAGGGACCAAAAGGATCATCAAGTCCAACCCCTGACGAGGCAAAGCTGTCCACAAGCTGCAGCATCCTGATAGAGAGCTAAACAGCATCTACTTAAAAGGCCTCTAACGATCTACCACCTTCCAAGGCAGACAGTTTCAGTGTTGAACAGTTTATACACCGTTTTGATTGCGCTGTCTTAGCCAAAGGTGCTACTCCTTCAAGTCTGATGGAACATATGCACTGGCCTATGCTCCCCCCCCCAATAATATACTTCATTGTTTGACATCGACAATGACACTGTTCTGTAGGATCTTTGGTCTCTAATTGTCTTCTTGGGCTTTGCTTGCACTGTTGTGACCATTTTTCACATTTCCTCACATGATGAAATTGTTGTTACATCCCTTGAGCACTCTGATGGAATACAAAGCACAGAATACGCATGTTTAATAAAAAAGTAAAATTAAGACTTCAACAGTGTTAAGTGGATGGGGAGGGTTGGATGACAAGCTTGGGCAGTAGTCCTTGTTGTGAAAACTAAGGTGATAGCTTCTTTAAAAGATTTTTACCCTGCCTTTTCTCTGCTGGAGCAGATACCCACGACAGCTTACAATTTACAGCTAAATATACAATATATAAAAACAATAAATAAAATAAAAAATGAAACTATTTGGAGGAGGGTAAACAATCTACACTCAAGGAACTGCTAGAGAGGCACAGGATGCAGACAACCCATGACCCAAATGTCAGACAGATCAAAAATGTTTTGTTCATATCAAACATATTTTAACACTTTAATCTCAAGGTGTGGAGGGTTTTCAACATATAGAAAAACTTTTCTGCAAACGCTGTTTATCCCCAATCGAGATTTGCAATGAAATGCTATTTCTTGCAACTCAAAATTCCTTTCCCCAGCAGCTCATTGGAGATACTGCTTCATTTCTGGCTCCAGTCAAGCAACTAACGCAGGGCTTTCCAGACTCTGGCCCACGGGCCAGATCTAAAGCCCTGCCTTCCCGCCCCCACCCCAACACATGAACAGCACTAACCGTTCCATGGGGGAGTCTTCTTCCTCCACCACCAATCTTCCCAAATTGCACTCTGGTCCTCCGCTTCTAGGTTATGTCACCCCCAGGACCCACTGTGCCCAGATTTCTGGACAGATGTGGCTGGTTGAGGAGGGCAGCTTGGGGGAGATTGGCGGCACAGAAGGAAGGCTCCCCAGAAGAATGGTAAGAGTTGGTCGCACCAAAGATGCCTTTCCCAGCATGCAGCTGTCTCCCAGTTTGGAGACCACTATCCTAATGCGAACACACACATCTTCCTTCTGCAAGTGATCCTACAAAGACTTCCTGTGTATGATGTTGCAACTTCCAGTCTGGTGAGGAATTAGAAGAGTTTGGGCAAGGTGTTACAAGCATGAAAACTGCATGGGCTCAAGAGCTCTTACAGCCAATTGGGAAAAGAGCAACTTAAGCTGTCAAACTCCTTTCTCAGCCTACCTAATTGGGAGGATTTTCCTTTGGGAAATGGAACCACGTTAATGTATAGAATGCCTCTCTGACCCAAATATGTCAGCTTTGAATGGTGAGACAAGAGGGAGTAAGTTAAGGGGTATGCTGGGGAGAATAAAGAGGGGGTGGGGTAGTGTTGTTTTTTTTCTCCTCTTCCATTTTGAGATGAAGGCCTTTGTCCCCAAAGCTCTGCTTTGGCTATTACTGAGACAGCAAAACAGACCAGGGAGAGTTTAGTTCCCTGATTTGCACAAATTTCTTAGTATGCATGTCAGAAGAAGGGGTCTTTCTTCTCTGTTTCATACACATTTGCAAACTCCTGCCATGATTTGCTTTGGTTAGTTGATCCTCTTTAACATACAAAACAAAAAGTTGTTTGTGTGCAGGAAGGACAACAACAATAACATCTGAATCTTTAAAAACTGTACACAGTTGTGACCCAAATTTGCCAGACAACCAGGGCAAGCAACTAAGGGAAAAGCACAGCATACAGCCTGGCTGTGATTTGGGTTCTCATTTTCTTCTTGTGCACTTTGGGGTCTGTCACTAAAATGAGGCTATTTTCCTCTTGCATATTTGTTTTACTTCGATACTTGCCCTCCGCTTTCCAAATGGTTAAGGCAGTGTTTCTCAATCTGTTGGTCAGGACCCACAAGGTGGGTCATGAGCCAATTTCAAGTGGGTCCCCATTCATTTCAGTATTTTATTTTTAATATATTAGACTGGTATGCGACTGCATTGGGAAAAATTTTACAGACCTGTACTTTTAACAAGCTACTATGTTTATTCTATTAACAATGACAGTAAATGGGACTTACTCCTGGGTAAGAGTGGATAGGATTGCAGCCCAGGATTGTCAAAAATTTTCCTTGATGATGTCACTTCTGGTCATGACATCACTTCTCGTGCATCCTCAGAGATTCTCATTCTAAAAAGTGGATCCTGGTGCTGAAAGTGGGAGAACCCCTGGGTTAAGGCTTTGCATACATACTGTACATACAAAAGACCTTAAGAGTTACAAACTAAGTAAAAACACCAGCCATTAAAATCCTGTAATAGCAAATTTAAAAGTTATTTGACAGGCACAAAGTAAAGAAAAAAGAATGCTAAACAGAATAAACCAACTCTTAAAAAGCAGATAAAAAGTGAAGTTGGGTTTCCCCACAACAGCCCTGCTCAGAGGTCAGAAATGGAGCAAGTACAATACACTGAGGACAAACTGGAATTCAGAGTTTCTAAGAAGCTTATCTATATAAGGATCCATGTGACCAGCATTATATATAAATTGGGTTGCCATTATCTTGTGAGCAACTTTCACTGTCTGGGATCTGTGATCCAGGTGTATAATACAAACACCAACATGCTAACAAACTGGATCTTATTTGGTAATAAAAACAAACTGAACTGAGTAGGACATTTTAAGATTTGCATAGCATCAGGCTGAAAGTCACAGTCTTCTGCTCTTAAAAGTTTCAGTACGACTGGTGAACATTTAATCACTAACATCTCCGACAACAAAACTGCAAGTAGCACGTCTGGGGATGATTTGTGCCAGAAGCTTAGAAATGTCACTGTCATTCAAAGCAGTCAGTCCTGGGGTAAATGGTCTGACTCGCTATATGGCACCAGCTCTCAGCTCCAGATTGATGTCTATAAGCACTGATGATGGAGCCTACAAGTGACAAGAACAGACGCCAGTTCTGGTTTTCGGATATGCTGTTTCCAAGATAACTGGCTTGACTCTTTCACACATTGCACTTGTTATTAAGGTACGTACTGAAAGAGTGAGTGAGTTGGCTCTACGTATAGTATATAAATGGGCAAAAATTAGAGATATTTGAAAACGGTGTTATTTAATTTACTCAGAAGAAAGCCTGTTGTGTTCAGTTGGGCTGTAATTCTATCCTACTCACCAGAAACAAACACCTCTAGCAATACAGACAGTTCCCATTGTGTGCTAAGTTCCTGTAAACCCTAGCGGATAGCAAATTCACAGATAAACCATTGATCCTATGGGATCCATAGGGTTAAGTACAAGGGGTACCCTGGGGGGGAGGGCCACCATATCTGCCATCATAAGAATCCAGCAGAGACCATTAGGAAGTGCCAAAAAATCTCTGAATGCTGCAGAGACCTTCCAGAGGCAGCAGGGACCTCCAGCAAATGACCTGCAGAAGACCATTCTGAAGGTCCCTGCAGCCTCTGGAAGGTCTCTGCATAGCAGATCATGAGAACAGAAGCATAGATAACGAGAGAAGGTAGCAATTCTGCCCCTCACGGGTAAGCGAATTTGCAGATAACGAATTTGCATATAAAGAGGACTAATTAATTTTGCAGCTTGATTTTCCATCTTTGTCAGCCATGAGAAGCAATGCTGTGTCAAGAGTTTCATCATTAGGGCTTCCCACTTCCAAGGAAGAAAGTCAACCTTGATACAGAGAGGAAGCACACAACTTTTCTTCCTGCTGAAGCAGGAGGCTCAAATAAAAGACAGTTCTGCCTCATTGCCACTCCACAATCCTTGATGCTCAAGTCTCTTCTGGAACCAACAAAGAGATGCACGTGCCAACGCTGGCAAGCTTACAACTGAACTGACAGATGTTTTCCTCACCTTGCTGCCAATTTAGTTAACAACCTCCCATCCACTGGAACAGATCAGCGGGGAAGCTGACAGCGGTATAATGAGTTTACGAGTTGCTGCATAGCTTTACAGTCTCTCACTGCTTAAACTGGAAGCAAAGGACTCAGGAAATCCAAAGAGACAAGGGGACCTCCTTGGCTTTTGAGGAAGTTCCACACTTCCAAACCTGCAGGAGTCTTGGAGAACTTTCAGAAAAACTGTACTTAAAACCCACTGGTAAGCTCACTTCAAAGTAATTTGGTTCAAATCCACCACTGTGTCTACCTGGCACTCAAGGTGTTTGAAAGCTGAGGGCTATTTAGCAAGACAGAATACCTGAAGCACCTAGCCTTGCTCTCAGGTTTTAAACAAGACCCACTTGAATTTAAAAAAGCAGATTAAAGATTATGTGGATATCAGTTTTCCTGCTCCAAAAGCCAAAACCCTTGCAACAAAGAAGTAACAAATTCACAAATAGGATTTGTGTGCATCCTTCCCAAAGAAATCCAAACAAAGCCTAGCAGCTCGTTGCACAAGAAACAGAATAGTTAAGTAACTTAGGGCACAATCCTAACCCCTTATGTCAGTGCTTTCCAGCACTGACGTAAGGGCAATGCAGCTCTGTGGTAAGGGAACAAACATTCACTTACATTGAGGAGGCCTCCGTGAGTGACATCCGACTGCAGGATGCAGCACATGTCCCATTGACACCACTATGTCTGTGCTGGAAAACACTGACATAAGGGGTTAGGATTGTGCCCTCAGTCACTTAGGGCGCAATCCTAACCTCTTATGTCAGTGGTTTCCAGCACTGACATAAGTGCAACGCAGCTCTGAGGTAAGTAAACAAACATTCCCGTACTTTGAGGAAGACTCAGTGAGTGACACCCAACTGCAGGATGCAGCACATGTCCCATTCACACTGCTATGCCAGCGCTGGAAAGCACTGACATAAGGGGTCAGGATCGCGCCCCCACATAATCATTAAAAGCTAAGTAAAATTGGTTGCTTGGATAGAAGACCAAGACCAAGAGGCAGCTGGTATTTCTATGCAAAGGAATACAGTGTGGTCAGCTGGTAAAAAAAAAAAAAAACAGATAACATTCTTGAGAAGCTGGTCTGAAGCTTTGTTGCAGCTGCCTGGGAAAAGCTTGGAAAGTTCAAGAGCCGGCACCCAGGATGACGACTGCACTATGAAGGGATTGGTTGGCAACCTTCAGTCTCGAAAGACTATGGTATAAGCCTACAGCACCCGGTATTCCCAGGTGGTCTCCCATCCAAGTACTCACTAGGCCTGACCCTGCTTAGCTTCCAAGATCAGATGAGATTGGGCATCTGCAGGGTAACAGTTGCTGCTATGAAGCACCTGCAGAAATGGAGGTTCTATGAGATTGTCTCATGGAATACTACTTGCAAAAATACCATTGAAAAATGGATTTATGTTCAGCCTGCCTATATAAACTGCCTTGAGTCTATTGAGAAAGGTGTTGTATAAATAACATAATAAATAAATAAAAATGTGTTCACTAATAGGGAGCAATGTGGAATAAGATCTCTGCTTTTCTGACAAGCAGATAAAACAACTAAGACACCCCATGCACTTTTAAAATGCTTCCTTCTTTTTTTAATATAAAGGATGAAATCCCATTAATAATTGTGTTTACACTACACAACTATGATTTAGAAATGGTAAAAAAATCAAGGATGCATGAAATTTCGCACATCGCACATTTGAGAAGATTAAAGGCGCACAAATGTGAAATGACAGCATTCAGAAAGGGGGAACTATTTGTGAATATAATAACTGGAAAAGTTTCCCACGCCATTAACAAAAGATATTGGCCTTGGTCCAAATGAAGTCATGGGCAACTAGTCATTGATAATAACAGGTGGCCCTGAGTCTGTACAGGTGCATCTCCATTAAGTAAAAATCCAGTAAGCTCAATGGACCTTGAATGAGCATAATTAGGGTGGTGGATGTGCATTCATAAAAAAAAATAGCTATGCTGGATCCAAATTTGACACCCACATTTAATTACTAACGCTTAGGGATTTTTTTTATTTTTTTATTTTTTGCTCAGTTATGACTGTGATTGTTGGGCTGTGAAGCAGCTTATTGTAGCTTTAATTGCCTCCTCGGTTCAGACTTTTTAGAACACATTTGATGCCAAGTTCTTAATTTTAACTGAGGGCTAGAAACTTTTTTCAACCCACACATACAAAAAATAGAGCTAAAGTTCTTTATACGGTGGGGCCCCGTATCTGTAGATCCTTTATCGGTGGATTCACTTATCCATGGATTGGGTCCACGAATCCCTCATGCCCACCCCCTCTGAGGCGGTTTCAGTTAACTGCAGGGGGTTCTAGAATGGAACCCCTGTGGATACCTGAGCATGCCCTTATTCTATATATCTCTTCTCCTGCCATTTGTCTTTACCCTGACCCCATATCCCATAAGCAAATCCTTCCTACAAACAGAACATTAGTACATGTCTCGAGATCACCAGCTGGAAACAACTCAGCTGAATAATTCCGTGTATCTGTCATGATATAGCCCTGACAGTATAGCAAGGTGAACATTTGCAGAGGGGTGTCTTTATTGCAGTGAGTTTGGAGCCAATCATCCATCCCTTGCCATCCTTAACTCATGGCTCCAGTCAGCAAGAAAGAAAACCCCACAGCTTTCAAACCATGTAGCCATTTCACCTAATAATCACCCGGCTAGAAAATTAAAGCTCAAAACCTCTGTCAATGAGTAAGTTAATTTCAACACACATACACACATGCACAGTAAATTAATAAATTCCCCCTGAATCCATAATAGATACATCTTTGTTCAGCTACAGAACTTTGATATAAATTGTAGCTTTTTAGGCCTGGTTGTCAAACTCACAATATATATCATCCAAGAGTGGGTATAGAGTTCGAAAGTACATATAATAATATAATTAAGATGGCTTGACAAGAATGTATTTTAAAAAGTATAAAATACCTGCAGGTATAATAGGTTCATAAAGTCTGTCAGATTTACTTCTGCAGTGAAGAAGCTTAAAATGTTTTACTTTAATGTAATGCAAATTGAGGCAAGGATATTCACATAACACAACCCATTCAGAAGGTGGGGGTGGAAGGGGAAAAAATTGACAAAATGAGCAAAACGGATTTTTAAAAAGAGAGTAAAGTACAGGCCAAGCAAGACATTAAACTTTCCAGGTGAGCAGCTTGGTGGATCAAACAAACAGACTGCCAAGCAAGTCAGGCTTGTTTATTGAACACACCAATTTGAAATGCATTTCTTTAAAGACAGTTGCAAAAGAGTAACAACCATATACCCTTTTTTCCTTTTTACTACAACTAAAACAGTGCCTCTTCCCTTCCTATCTCATTGAAAAAGCTTCTGATACAATACTTAAATGAGAGCAAATTTTGTGGTTGTTGTTTAGGTAATTACCAGTGACATCTCTTTACAAGGTACTAAATAGAGGTTACAGAGGGCAGGTGGGTGGAGAGCAACAAAAAAAAAAAAAAAAGAAGAAGAGCATTTTGTAAGAAAATAAAATTGCAAAGATTCCTTGCAATATGCTTAGGCCTAATCCTGAACCTGATAAACCAGAAACAAGTCTTCTTTTTATTTCTCCAGTTTCATTAACAAACTAAAAACCAAGAATACTTAATGCGCATATGGTGATTTACTTGGAAGCCTGCTAACAGTCCCAGTGAATATCAAGCTATGAGCAGAGATGTTTGAAAATGGTGTTATCCATTTTACTCAGTGCTTAGTAAGACTTAGGGCATAATCCTACACACCAGAAACAAACACCTCTAACTATTAGGTCTTCAAGCAGGGCTGGCCTTAGAAGGTATGGGGCCCAGTTCTGCAACATTCTTGCAGGAGGCCCCTTGCTGCACGATACTTCCAGGGACCCCCCTTGCTGTGGGCCCCCCCACTTACCCATGATGAGTGGCCTGAGTAAGGCAGGAAGTAGATTGGCAGTGATGAACTGATGTCAGAGCATCACTGCCTACTGCTTCCAGAGTGGCCCAATTTCAGGTCAACTGGAAGAGGCAGTGAGCAGGAGAACTCTGCAAGAGCTCTGCTCATCATGTTGACCTATGAATGGAGGGTCACCTCCAGGCAAGGTGCCACCTGTGGCTGCAGGCTGCCCGCTCCCTGCTACAGTGCCCTCCACCAGTACAGGGCCCAAATTGGGTGATATCACCAAAATCACACTAAAGACCATCCTGTCTTCAAGGGAAAAGAGGCTGAAAGGAAAAAAACATGCCCCCAAAAGGACCAGGATGCTCATGTTAGGCTATTTTCCCCTCTCCTGGGGGGGGGGGGGGGAGTTGTTGCCCACAAGAAAGGATCTGCAAATCAGTGAGAGAGTTCATCTTTTGCATGCAGAAGGTCCTGGGTTCAATCTCAACACTAGCTAAAGGATCAGGAAGCACAAGCTAGGAAGAACCTCTGCTTATATCCCTGGAGCATCACTTGCAGTCAGAGTAAACAACACTAAAATAGACAGATCAATGGCTTTACTCAGTATACAGCAGCGTCCCATGTTTATTCCACATCTTTAAGACTTGAGGGAATCTGCTCAACTGAAATTCCCTCACCCCATAAGAACAGCCCTGATCGATCAAGCCATAGGACCATCTAGTCCAGCTTCCTGTATCTCACAGTGGCCCACCAAATGCCCCTGGGAGTACACCAGATAACAAGAGACCTGCAAGTCTTCCTGGGAATTGTAGTTAAGAACATAAGAACAGCCCCGCTGGATCAGGCCATAGGCCCATCTAGTCCAGCTTCCTGTATCTCACAGCGGCACACCAAATGCCCCAGGGAGCACACAAGACAACAAATCCCATATTTCAGATGTGATCATTCCACAAGTGCACTTCCATTCCTGACCAACTCATCACTTGT
Source organism: Tiliqua scincoides (assembly GCF_035046505.1). Taxonomy (NCBI): domain Eukaryota; kingdom Metazoa; phylum Chordata; class Lepidosauria; order Squamata; family Scincidae; genus Tiliqua; species Tiliqua scincoides. The sequence goes on from NC_089831.1 coordinate 16,468,016, forward strand.
AATTATCGTTGGGCAAGAAACTGACAGCCCAGTCCTAACAGGTCTGGCCCTGCCATGATATGGCTGCTGCACGGAGGCAGCTGGAGGTTACCTCAAGGCAAGGGAGCATGTGTTCCCTTACACCAGGGGTGCCCAAACCCTGGCCCTGGGGCCACTTGTGGCCCACAAGGCTTCTCAACGCGGCCCTCAGGGAGCCTCCAGTCTCCAATGAGCCTCTGGCCCTCTGGAGATTTGCTGGAGCCCACACTGGCCGGACACAATTACTCTCAGTGTGAGGGCAACTGTTTGACCTCTCGCATGAGCTGTGGGATGACCTCCACTGCTTGCTGTTTCATATCTGTGATGCAGTAGCAAAGGAAAGGCCAGCCTTGCATTGTGCAAGGTCTTTTATAGGCCTTGAGCTATGGCAAGACCTTCATTCATTCATATAAGTTCATCTTTAATATATTCATTTATGTAAACTTATGTAAATTTATTCAAATTTAACATCCAAATTAATTCCTTCTTCCCCCCCCCCGGCCCCTGACACAGTGTCAGAGAGACGATGTGGCCCTCCTGCCAAAAACTTCGGACACCCCTGCCTTACACTGTATCAGGCCTCAGCAGCTGCTATGGGTCTATTCAAATCCATGCCAGCTCAGTTACTGGTACAGAACCAAATAACCCTGTGAAGGACTTTCAGACCCAAGATGGTGGATAAGATCCACTGGCAGTCTCTGCCACCTGGGCCTGAACCACACTCCTCCCTGTCCACCCCCTGACCCATTTTACCCACCATCCCCCCACCCCAGAATGCCCCTGTGCTGCTCATCAACAAACTCATCACTGACAGCTCCCGGGGTCTCTCCAACCATTGTGGAGGCCCAGTGCCATGTTTTATGGTACTTTCACAAAGCCATCTCCCTGGCAGCACAAGCAAGACAGGCATTGCAGAAAGGTTTGCTCAGGCCCTGAGGGTGCAATCCTAACCAATGTTCCGGCACTGGCATAGCTGTGCCAGTGCGGCATGTGCTGCATCCTGCAGTTGGGGGAGGAGCAATCATGGAGGCCTCCTCAAAGTAAGGCAATGTTTGTTCCCTTACCTCGGAGTTGCATTGCCCTAATGTAGGAGCTAGAAAGTTGGTTAGGATTGCACCCTAAGGCTTATAAATAAATAAAAAAATCATTACCCTGAACAGTAAGTCTGGAGTATTATCCCCATATGGGGGATAGAGAAGATGGGGATACTAAGATAGAAAAGAGGAAATGGCTTGCCAAAGACCACTTAAAATGTATTCATGATCAAGGTGGAATTTGAAACAGGAATTCCCCACCTCACATTCTTGGCCACTGTGCTCAACTAAGCCTGTCCTCTGGCTACAAAATGGACATTATTCAGAACAGCATGTGTTGTACAATCTGCTTGGCTGGCTGCCTTTGGTGAGCTGAAAGGTGTCCAAGGGGGGGGGGGGAATGTAATTTTTACTCAAGATGTTTTACAACCCTTCTTCATGGGCTGCAAGAAGTCAAGCACCCTACTGGGTGGTTCTCAACAGATCCGGCATTTAAGGTTTGCAGTTGTGTCCGTCCGTCCGTCCCCCACCCTTCCTTCTCATGAACCTCGTTTATCACAGCATGAATTTAGAATTGTTTTATTTCACTGTCTTTTTTGCTAGCTTTCGGCAGACAAGCAGGGGACAGGTTTGTCCTCACAACAGGTGTCAAGAGAAGCCAATTACAGTGAGGTATTCTTTAGTCAACAAGGAACAAAGATGACAGCAGTAGAGCAGAAAGATGGGTGGAATGAAAATCAAGGTGTTTCCTAAGTGCCAAGAGGAAAAACAAGACATGCGAACCTTATTAGTCCTTCTCTAGCATGGATGCATGCACGAGAGAGAGAGAGAGAGAGAGAGAGAGAGAGAGAGAATGACTGTCAGTCTACAAAGGCAGCTCTGCAGGTAAGAACTTGGCCTCAAGAGGCAGATTTAAGGTCAAAATTGTTCATTACACTAAATTTGCCATTAGAAGTAGGGCTTAAACTTGGAAATCAACCTTTCAAGCTCCAAATTACGTTTGTGGAACCAGCCACAGGGAATAGGGGGAATGAAGGGGTATTAAAATAAAGACGGCAACATGAACTTCCACACCTTCTGTGCCAAATTGCACTCCTTGTGGATGTTTTGGAAGTTAAAAAGGACTTCTTCCTGCTTTAACTCAATTGGTTAGGGGTGGTTTTAAGGTAGTTTAGCTCTTAGCATGTAAAATTCAGATCTTCTAGGAACCAAGAGAAAGCTCCTTATGACAACCCTGTGTTGTGTTATTACCCCCACACGGCAGGTGGGGAATTGAAACTAGGAGAGAACAGCTTACCTAAGGACATCTCACTTATTGCAAAAGTGAGATTTGAAACGACCAAGTCCCAATGTGCAGCAATATTATTTAGAGCCCAATTCTGTCCTTCCCCCCTCCCCGATAGTTCGTCTGTGTCAAAAAGGAGTGTGCTCTGTGTGTGTGTGTGTGTGTGTGTGTGTGTGTGTGTGTGTGAGAGAGAGAGAGAGAGAGAGAGAGAGAGAGAGAGAGAGAGAGAGAGAGAGAGAGTCAAACTAAGAATCTTCAGAGGGGAAAGGGGATTACAATCCCCTTACCTCTCTGTAAGCCTCCCACTCTGCAGTGGATCTCCTTGGACCTGCAAAGCTGAAGAGAGAAAGGGGGCAGGGTGGTTGCAAAAATGGAGGCTAGGATCTGGCACGCACCATTGCTGCCGAATCCACCCAATCCCTCAGCCTCTCTGCCCCTCCATCACTGCCCTGTTTTCCCCATCCCTACCCCTGCCTTATCGGTTCCGGCAAAAGCAAAGTCCCAGGAGTGCTGCCTTCTCTTGAAGCAGTGCTCCTAAATGGTTGTCAACAGAGTGCTACACAGTCTGTCAACAGCCATTTTACCATAAGCAGAACCTCTTCCGCTATCATAAATGGCCGCATATGACAGCCCAATGCAAAATAGGATTGGGCTGTCCATCACCACACTAGCTCGCTGCACATGCTCTTCTTCAAAAATATGGATGAGCGTTATGGACAAGACTGTTTATCCTCTCTCCCTCTGCAACCTTTTTTGATAGCAGGTAGGATAATCTGTGGTAATCTTTAATGTGCATTATCTCACTTCTCTAAAGGGAAGCTTCCACTTTAATGTTTTCAAAAGGTAATGCTTCCACCTGTCATTGGTAATTAAGAATCTACTAAAATCCAATCTTATGAACAACGGCTACAAAAATAAACTGTTTACATTCAGGATTCTTTCCTTCTGCACACTTGGCCCACTGGCCTTCCCTATCAGAGTTACTGCTTTAAAAAAAAAAAAAAAAGGCCTTTTTCTCCCTTGTTTTGGCCTTTATTGGCAATCCATTCTCATTAAGCTCAACACATTTGTCTTCATAATGTGTACATCACAATTACAATATCAAAGGATTTGTATCTACATAATAAAAATGATCTATAGAGCACCACAAAGGAAAGCATAATCCTGGTCCTCAATTGTTAATTATGTGAATAGGAAGCACCACTATTTCAAAGGTGCACCTGCAGGTCCCCTTCGGTACCTTTTAAAACAACCAACAATGCAGAATTTTAGGTACGATTCTTCCAATCTTTCTATGCTAGCAATTTACAGGAGTACTGGCTATTTGCAATTGACACATTTATCTCAAATGCACTGGGCTACTCAAACAAGGGCCCAATCCAATCCAAATTTGCAGTGCCGGCGCAACTGTGCCAATTGGGCATGCACTGCATCCTGTGGTGGAGAGGCACTCACAGAGACCTCCTCAAGGTATTGGAACATTTGTTCCCTTACCTTGGGGCTGCATTGCGGCTGCATTGGTGCTAGAAAGTTGGATGGGATTGGGCCCCAAATTGGTTATTCAAAATTTCATGTCATGAGAATACATGAATGTCAGATTATGATCCGAGTTTTAGGTTAAATCTTTTCTGCCTTTCTGTGCTAGCAATTTACAGGCACAACTGGATATTTGCGGTGGGTTCATTTAGGTCACTGTTTAATGCTGCCCCTTGCCTTTTCTGCAGCCAATAGCTTAACAATATTTCAAAGAAATCAAATGCCCTAAGGGGGATGTATGGCTAAAACTTGAGTTTTTACAGTTTCAACATTTTCCTTAAAGGTTCCTAACTTGTAACGGCTGAGGCCAGTACCTGCCATCCACGATGAGAACTTGGGCCCAAGCAAAAACGGAAAGGCCAGGCCCATCTCATGCTATCTCTGCCGTGGAGAAGCATCTCTCTGCCCAGCCTTCGGCAACAGCCTGGGAGTGCCCCTCATTGGCCGGTGATTGATACGTCTGGCCAATTAGCACCCCGCCCCCCCAATACAATCTCCCTATTCTAGCCCAATACTCTCCCGACCCTAGACCTTCTCCACATCCCTGCACCATTCTACAAAATATGCAAGTCTATTTTATTTTGTGCACTTTAATAAAATGATTCCTGCACTTAGCTTGGTGTACTCCTTTCCTCCAATCTCTAAAAGAACTGTAGAGGCTGTGGGCTGGCCTGAAACATACCTCTTCCATGTTTCTGGAAGAATTGCAAATATGAAGATACATCCAAGAGAGCATTATAGAGGAGAAAATCAAGGCTGCTACAAAACATCTTGAACAGCCATTTCCTGTCATTTTGGGCTGCTCAAAATTTCGTATCGTGAGAATCATGAATGTCAGATTATGATCTGAGTCAGGAAGAAGGAAATGGAGACAGTACTCAGATCATGATATAGTTATTATTAGGAACATTTATATCTCACTTTTAAAAAATCATAGTGGTTTACATAGCAAAATAAGTATATAAATGGTGCCTTACTCCAAAAGGGACCCCAATCTAAAACAAGGTAGAAGACCAGCAAACAGCCACTGGGGAGCCAGAAAGCTCTGTTATGTCTGGAACATCACACATTGGGCAAACATGCACACCATACCATACCAGATACAGAAACCAGAGTAAACTCCACATGCACCAGTCTTTAAAAATGCTGCAGTGAATTACCCATTTGAAAGCCATGGCCAAGTATCCTTGTGGCTTCCATTGTTTCCTTTTTCTGTTCTTGGGTTTGCCCATGAACAAAAATCTCAGTTTGTGGCATTCACAACACCAAAGAGCTGAAGTATAACTGCCCCCAAAGTGATGTTGATCAGAGGAAGCAACAGAAGACCATTAAATAAAAGTGACTTTTCTAATTGTCTGGCAGCCCAATCCTATGCATGTCTACTCAGAAGTAAGTCCCATTAGAGTCAATGGGGCTTAGTCCCAGGTAAGTGTGGATAGGATTCGGCTGTAAGGCAACTAGTGTGTCAGGGCACATTGGTGTGCCACAAACGGTCCACAGGTATGCGGCAGGAGGGTCATTTATTAGTAGAGTCATTGGGGGATTTGAGCCCCCACCCACTGGAAGTGCAGTGTGCCTTGTCAATTGTCAAAAAACTGATGGTGTGTCTTGACAATTTTAGCACCTTGTCAGTATGCAGTGAGATTTAAAAAGATTAAAAATGATTAGTCTAAGGCACTGGTTCTCAAACTTTTAGCACTGGGACTCACTTTTCAGAATGAGAATCTGTCAGGACCCACTGGAAGTGATGTCATGATCGGAAATGACACCAACAAGCAGGAAAATTTTTAGCAATCCTAGACTGAAATCCTACCCACATTTATCCAAGAGTAAGTCACATTTACTATCATTGTTAAAAGCATACACATAATAGAATGTTAAAAGTACAGATGTGCAACATTTCCCCAAATGCAGTCACATACCATGGTAGTATCAAGTATAAAATATTAAAAATAAAATATTGAAATGAATGGGGATCCACCTGAAATGGCTTGTGACCAACCTAGTGGGTCCTGACCCACAGTTTGAGAAACACTGGTCTAAGGGTTGCAAGATGACTGTACTCAAGTTTGCATTTTACACACAAGGGCAATAACATCCTTAAGGTTGCCAAAAATCAACAGTAGGTCTTGAAAACATAACTCGAGATTCAGATTACTGGTAGAATGGAACATCGACAATAGTTTTGTTCTTTTACTCCCAGAAAAGTTGCGTGCATGCTCACCCCTAACCACCCACAATTAATTTATGCTCATCTACACCAGGAAAAAGAGAAAGCTTGGAAAGGTTTAATGCTGACTCAATTCTCCTGGGGGGGAAAAAAAGTATTTTAAAGAAGTGTCTTTAGTGAGAAAAACGAGAAAAACAAAAATCAATAGCAGAGCAAAAGTCTATGAGAAATGAATTTTGAACCTTTCTGAAAGGTCTAACTCTGCAGTTTGGTAAAGCTTTCATGGTAACATGTATTTAAATGCAAATTTTCAGCAAGAGAAAAGACATAAGGAGCAGCTTTTTTTTTTTTTCTTTAAAGAAAGAAATCCAATATCTGCAACTGGGTAACACCTTGTTGCAAGGATAAGGGTGGCAGCAGGGAGATCAATATAAGCAACTGCTAAACTTCAAGATTAGCTATTCAGAAGGTGGCATTTGTGCCACTGGTTCGCCTGGGTGAATTATGGATGGAGACAGGATATAAACTCAGATTAGAAGCAGAAACTTTTCCTTTTGGCGGTGGAATACACATTCCTGTTCCCTTTAACGCCAGTAAAGGGCACAAAGTTTGGAGCTCAAACAGATCCCAGAAGTTCACTAGACTAGTTTCCAGCGTCACATATGGAACTCCTACTTAAAGATCTGGAATCCCAACAGGGAGGTTATATTTTCTGTGGGTCTTTGTGGCCTCCTTTGCCCAACTATCAGAAGGAGCTAGACAGTTTCTAGGAGTTTAACAGTAGCTACAGCAGTCCCCTGGTGAGCAAGGTCCCATCCTTTCTTGGGCTGGGAGACTCCACCCCAAGGCAATTGAAATTTTGGGTGGCTCCACCCAATTTTGGAGACTCCACCCAGGCAATTGCAATTCTCCACTGATAAAAACTTTTATACTATTTTTTTACTATTTTATTTTATACTATTTTTTTTTAAAAAAGAAGCCCCCTTCATATCTGCTGTAGCATTATAGAAAGTTGATTCAACAAGAAACAGTTGCCTTTCACAATGAGAAACACAATCCTTGTTCAAGCTGTAAGGAATGCAGACAAATCTGGTTAAAGAATGCCACCGAATAGCAAGAAAGATCCTGAAGCAGCCCAGTGCAAGGAAAATAGATAACATAAAGTTAGGAACCTGCTACAAGCATCAGGCTTTCTTTCCTTCAGGAGTTGCTAGAATGCCTTAAGATTTATTTATTAACACTCTTATCTCACCTTTATGTAACAAGTGAAGCTTAAAAGACAACTAAAATAATAACACAACAAAAAGAAAACCAAATAAATCAGCACAATCACACACAAAAAGGAGCCAACAAAATCTAACACCTGTTCTGATAGGCCTGTGCCGGACCAAGAAATCTTTAAGGTGATGGAAGAAGATGGGGGGGGAACACGGACCCAAATAGATCTTCCTGGGCACAAGGAGCACAAGTTACATTGTCCACAAAGATATCTTAGTTGATAGCATCAAAGACCACTAAGAGGTCCATCAACCCCTATAGTAGGTGAGGCCAAACTGTGCCCTGGGAGTCATATGCAGCTCTGAAATATGTGCAGCTCATGCAAGTGTGTTGGCTGAGCTCCTTTTTGTACCATTATATACAGGTTGAGTATCGCTTCTCCAGATTGCTTGGGATGCGAAGGTGTCTGGATTTCAGAATAATTGCATAAATAAAATGTGAAATGCTTCTTCTTGCTCTTTTCACTGTTACCCATACAGGTGTCTGACATTTTTCAGCAGTATCTGTACAGGTACACACCACAAAACAGAGAATAGAACTTACAACATGTACCTGCACTGTATGTGGGAATGAGCACAAGATCTTCTAGTGGTCAAACTACAGAAAGTTTTAAAGAAAGTCTTGGACAAAAGTGTCTGGATTTAGGAATAGTCCAGATTTTGGATGTCTGGATAAGGGTACCTGTAAGAAGTAAATTAAAAAATTTCAAGCTTTATATTTATTTATCAGGTAAAAATTCAGAGTCCACTGAACTAAAATGCAAGTTGAATGTTCATGACGAGTAAATATATTCATGAATTTAAATGTATCTTCAATATTGCAGCTCTTAAACTCCTAAAGTTTATTGTATGTGGCTCTAAAGACAAGCAAGTTTGGCCACCCCTTACCTATATCCCCTCATTTAGCTCCATATAGATCTACTAACGCTCATTCAATCCAAAACCATGCTAGAAACCTGATTGAAATAGATTTAGATAATCAATACTGCGTGCAGAAATCCCTGGAGTGGAGCTGCCATCATGCATTTTAACCGCCTTGCCCCAAAATGGTATACTGAAGACAGCTGATTAATTATCCAATATGGTGGGTTCAAATTAGAACTTCTTTTTATAAGGCCTCACAAAAGAGCTTCCTGCACATTTTTGAAACAGCAATTTTTGGAACTCTCCTCCTAAGAAAACTATTTATCATTTCTTCAACCTGTTCAAACAAGCCTCCTCCCACCTGCCTTAAGAAGCCAAGGCAGACAAGAGTTCACAGTGCACTGATGGTTGGCCTAAATTCTCCAAGGATTCTACCCACATTGTCAGATTGCACAAACGGAAAAATTAACAGGGCAAACAGCGGTCACAGGTATGCCCGCTTGTTTTACAACCAATGTGGCAACAATGTGGCATTGCACAGAGGTGGGTGAGCTTACCCACAAAGCATCATGAAACTGATCACCGTGGGCTACCGAGTTGTCCCTCCATCCCCCTCCGTGCGCAGCTTGAAAGCCTCCATTGTCCTTGGACTTCTATTCACTCCCTATAGGCATGACCCACTTAAGCAACTGGGCACAGATTCAGTGCTGGCAATACCAGAGAATGACAGTCTGCTGTGAGCCAACACCTGCTCTTCGCAGCTATGATGTGGACTGGCAGAATGTACGTATTTAAGCACACCACAGGACTGCACGGCTTTCCTCCTATGCCCCACCTTCCCCCTTTATCATTGGAAACAGGAATCAGGACTTATCCCTCCTGCAGATGGTATACATGCCAGATCGAATTTCAACAAAGTTGTATGTAGGGCACAAGTCTATCAACACAACAAATATACATATGTTTAACACAGATGTTCTTGTGCCCAAGCCTGGGCACATCCTGTTAACATATTTGTTGAGGCGAGTTGTTAAAGCTGAGCTAATGCCAATCGTCTTAGAAGATTAATATACGAACACAGCATTACCAAACCATTAAACACACTTGAAAACACATGGCAACCTGTTCTTCTTTAATGCATCATCTTACTGAAGGCACTGTCCGAACAAGGTTAGAGTCGCTTATTGTGTTCTCCCTTTCCCCTCCCCACCCTTGCAAACATTTGCTTGCACTGGGGGTTAAATCCCAGCCAGCTCTAATCTCCACCTCTGCAGGCTTCTGTGCAGATGGCACCAATGTACTCTCTCTCTTGTGGACAGGGAGTTCATTCAAGAGATGATGCAAGGAAATGAGATAGCCAGAATCTAGGATAAATGGAATACTGTAATTTGCAACAGTTTTGGTTTCATATTGGATGTTATTTGGTTTCACTAGTCATTTTGATTTTATGAAAGAGATGCAGTCATTGTGGAATAGCGGCTCTGTTACTAATGTTAATCTCCTGGCTGCATCAGCGCTGAAAGGTTGGATAGGATTGGACCCTAAGGGGTTTAATATTTTTCCCAGTGTCTAGTATTTCTAATGGTTGGCAACCTTCAGTCTCGAAAGACTATGGTAGAAGCCTACAACACCCGGTATTCCCAGGCGGTCTCCCATCCAAGTACTAACCAGGCCTGCTCCTGTCTGATCTTGGAAGCTAAGCAAGGTCAGGCCTGGTTAGTACTTGGATGGGAGACCACTTGGGAATACCGGGTGCTGTAGGCTTATACCATAGTCTTTCGAGACTGAAGGTTGCCAACCATTGGAAATACTGGACAATGGGAAAAATATTAAACCCCTTAGTGTCCAATCCTATCCAACCTTTCAGCGCTGATGCAGCCATGCCAATGGGGCATGTGCTGCATCCTGCAGTTAGGAGACCGTCACGGAGGCTGTTTCAGGGTAAGGAAACAAGTGTTCCCGTACTTTGTGGTTGCATTGCAACTGCATCAGCATTTTAAAGTTGAACAGGATTGGGCCCTCATTTACTTCTGTAGTGCTAAGGAGCGCAAATGCACCCAGTGAAGAGGTTATACAGGAGTGATACATTGTATTTTGTTAATGTAGAAGGAGGGGTGTCCCAAAATGATCACAAAAATCAAGTATTAGGAAATGGATTGTGACCATTTTTGAAATCATACTTCATATTTAAAATAGGCTTGCAGTATGCTCACATGCATGTTTACTTGCAAACTGCATGGTCAAGAGGCATTATCTTAACTTTCTATCATCCTACAATAAAAAAGAATGGCTGCAATTTTATGCCTGCTGACCATGGAGTAAAACCCACTGAGTTCAACTGTGGTATATGGTTGGAACATATGACATGGGAATTTCAACTTCTCAAGTATCTCAGAGTTGGAGCTAGTCAAATGCTTCTAGCTCAGCATTTCTCAACCAGTGGTACTTGAGCTGGTACTTGCAGGACCCCATGACACCTGCCATCAGGCAGCGAGACCAGGAACTTGATACAACAAACAGCTGTAGGAGGCTCAGCTCAGTGAGCAGAGCTCCAAAGCATGCTTTCCCATGCTTGAAAAAGCCTTCCTGTCCACCCTGAGCCTCTTGCTTTGCATCTGGCCTCCCAACCCAGAAGTAACTGGTAACGACGTCATTGACAGTTACTTCAAAGTGGTACTTCAAATAGGTGGACAAAAGTTGAGAAACACTGTTCTAGCCCAAACCTATATAAAAGCAGGATTATATACCAACCCCCTCCATCAAGCTTTAGCACCCTACAAAACGACCCCTCCAAGAAATACCAGATTCCCACACTGCATGCCAGACACTTCTGGTACTGAAAAAATTTTCTCAAAGACACCAGCTTCCTTGATGCGCCAGAGAGCACAAGTTTTGTTTGCTTCTCAAAACAGATCATAGTCCTTTCCTGGAAAGGTTTGTGCCTCAATTTGCATTCAGGCTTCTGGGTTACTGGCTGCAGTGGAATTTAGCAGTATCCCTCCTGCAGACTGCTGACCCACGTGGCACAGTTCCATGAGCTTCTGCCACTAGGCAAGTGCATTACATCCCATTCTGATCTTGCAGTACTTCATTGCCATGGGAAGACATATTGAACACACATGAATGAGATTGCTTTTTGCCCCTCCATATTTGGCTCTTGAGAAAGGAAACTAAAATAAAAATACCACATTCAGAATTACTCCATTTCTTCCAGACAATGTCTCTGCCATTGACGCATGATGTAGAGCCCTTTAGAAAGAGAGGAAAAGAGCTATTATTTCAGCATTGGTTGGTAAGGTGCTTCAGCAAACACTCACTTTGCTGCAAAATGGCATTGTGGAAAGCAGCGAAATAAATACAAAAAAAATTAAAGAGGACCTCTTCGGCTAACACAAAAAAAGCAAAAGTAGCAAGAATAATGTCATTTGTCCCTATCATCAAAAGAAAGCTGTGCTGGATAGCTTAGCCAATATAACACATGGTGTATTTACACTATGCATTAAATAACTATTATGCAAAGATATACTCCACTGTAATGATTAAGCATATTTATGGAAAGCTAAATTATATTGCCAAGCTTATTTTAGTTCAATGGAGTCCCATGGGATGGGGTGGGGGGGGGAGAAGAAGATATTTTGCATCTTTATGACTAAACTTGGAAAAAGAGAGAAGATAGAGCATTTTTGTAGAGCGGTGCACACATTATACCTGGATAAATCACAGCACAATTACGCAGTAAACTTTTTCTTTGATGAGGTGGCAGTATGATGACATGTAATTACTTCCCCTCCCCTCTTCAGTGCTGCATTGCAAGTTTATCAAAATGTTAATGCAGGCATAATAACAGGCTGAATGTTTGTGCCAAAAAATGTCAGAGCCTTCTAACTAACAATCAAACATATGATTTTGTAAATATATTCTCAAATGAGCATGATGGGTCAATTGACAGCAAATGCTCAGCTTACTGACAAATATGTCATTTCCCTCTCTCCTAGCACTACCTTGCTGTAATGCATCTAAGGGGAGGAGAGAAAGTAAGATCAGATATGGAATGGGCCCACATTTGCATTGGAACAGGGACCAAGTTGATGATGCTGTGTGAGCAACCTAATAGGCTTCTGCTCCTTGTTGCAACTCTTCAGGTTTGCAGCTTCAGACTGCAACTATGAAAGAAGAGCAGAAAATGGAAATGTCAGACAGTATAGGTGCATTGTTGTCTAGCCTTAGTTTGAGGTAGGGGCTCTCAACCATAGTATTTTTTTTAAAGATTCACATTTCATTGAAATGTACACCCAGACAAGGGAAGATTCAAGGCAGGAAACTGCAAGCTTAAGTGCATTATTCAGAAGAATGAGAGTCCGAGAGACAATCCTTATGGAGAAATGATAAATGCAAAACTCCTTGTGGACTTTCACTCAATTAGAATCACAGTTTCTCTCTCTATTTGGTATGCATCAGAAAGAGGCATGGTTTCAAAGCTTTGCGGTTTGCTTCCCTGCTTGAAACAAGTGTGACTCCTCCTAGGAAAATCATGTTCATTACAGAAAATCACCCACCCAAGAGGGCCAGAGCTGCAACAGCTAATTTATTGCTGAACCATAGGGGCACATTTTGCAGAAGTCTCTTGCCAAGCAATTTCATTTAGGTCATTCCCAGCAAAATGATATTGCCCACATAGCTTATCACAACAGACCACGTGGCTTGGAGTAAACTGGGCCACATTGTTACCAAACTTCAAACAACTACTTCAAGCCAATCTCAACTGACTTTCCAACCCTCTTTTTAATGTAACCTTCCTACCTTGAAGCTCATTCATAATAATCCTTCTTTTTGGGTTCTTTTTGGGTGAACCTAGCTTGGTTCCAAGCTGCAGATAATTTACCTGGCAATGCTATGGAAAGCCCTTAATCAATCCACTTGCCTTAGGATGCTCAGCTAGTTTACAGATAGCCGAAACAGTGGATATAGGCAAATGTCTGATCCCACAGTCTTGTCTCTCTGGGGGTGAGGGAAGCAACACTCCCCTTGCCTCCAGAGGGGCTTCTGTTTCTCCACAACTTCTGTTTCCATGGAGAAACTGGAAATGATGTTTTTAATGCATTGTAAGGCATAGGGAGAACAGCCCCACTGGATTAGGCCGTAGGCCCCTCTAGTCTAGCTTCCTGTATCTCACAGTGGCCCATGTCCCAGGGAGCACACCAGATAACAAGAGACCTGCATCCTAGTGCCCTCCCTTGCATTGGCATTCTGACATAGGCCATTTCTAAAATCAGGAGGTTGCACATACACATCATGGCTTGTCACCCATAATGGATTTTTCCTCCAGGGAAGCCCCGAAGAGGCTTTCTAAGGCATTAAAATGTCACTATCAGTTTCTATGTGAAACCAGAAGTTGCATTTTTTTTCACCTTCCAAGCTCCGTCTGAGCCTGGCAGAGGCCTTGGACAGACAGAGCTTCTCTCACCTGTAGAGGGGGTGCTCAGGGGGCAGACCAGATCCTCAGATAACTGAATCTGTGGATATGGGATATGTGGATATATGGGACCCCTGTAGAATGGGTGAGGGGCACACATGGGGCTACTATTTACATACTGTTCCCTCGTATTCATGGTTTCCATATCTGGGGACGATGACGACAGAAACCTTATAGATACGGGGGACTCCTGCACTTGGCAGGCCATTTCAAAAGCTTGTGGCCAGCTGCCATTTGTAAACAGTCATTTGTATTCAGCCAATGGCTCTTAAGGCTGTGAGAAGCTCCCTGGAGAAATTGTGCAAGACTTATCAAAACATTCTTGGCTTTTCTCAAAATTCCTTGGATATTTTGCTTAAGGATGGGCCTCCAATTTAAATTTCAGTGGTAACTCTTTCCCTCTTTCTCATGAAAGAGGCCGAAGGTCAGACAACATTTTGCATCTCAAATTTTGTAGTTCTGCTTAAACTGTTTGGTTTAATGGCGCTCACACAGTATCAAACGCAAGTCACACAAGGAAAGAAGGTTGTTTGATTGGAAGAAAGCTTCAAGGCTCTGAACTAAGAAGAGGCAAAGAGCAGCTGTGATCATGCCTTTTATGTTTGGAAATGGGAATGTTTCATGAAAGAGACTAATCAAAAAAGTTCAAGTTCATACAGAAGGAGGATTGGAGGTTGTCGAGAGGAGGGGAAAGGGAAGAGAGGGAAGAGGATCAAACACCACACAAAACACTGGAGACAAAAAGCAGGCTCAGCATGGGCTGCAAATAAAAGATGCGTGGATTTCGGGAAGCCTTGAAGAAAAGGAAGAGCAAACACAGAGGTATGTTCAATCAGATGCCCCCAGAAGCTTTACAGACATCTAAGGAACTGGCATGTAACACTTTGTTGGATGAAGGGTGCAGCAGAAGCACAATCTCAAAGTATTTGACAAATGAAGCAAGCGGCCCCCTGTGATAAAGAAGGGGGGGGGGAAAGCAAAGGAATTCTAAAGAGGAGTGGACTTGTCCAACACTGTGCTGGCCAGTTCAGATTACATTACAGCAACCTACTAGTTGCATTAAAAAGGTCAAAGCTACAGATAAATGCAGAGGTAGCAGTGGCAGTGATAGAGAGAGGGGAAAGCAGCTAGGGCAGCAGATGCATTGCAAATCAGTGAAGCTAGTCCTTGTTTTTCTCTGCTGGAGAGGGAAGAGCTGCACTTAAAACACAAAGCACTCCTCATCATTTCAAGAAGATCATGGATATGGCCAGTGCCATTTCACAGGCCTCATTTAGCAATGAAGTGGGCCTTCGGTACCCACGTGGGATCCGAGACAACCCACAGATACCAAATTCCATGGATAATTGAATCCGTAGGGGGCATGGCATGTCACTACAACGATTCACCTGGGGATTGTGACAGGCCCTCCAATGGTTGTTGGGATCCCAGCGTCCTTCCAGATATGGCCAGAAGGGAGTCTCTGTCACATCCAGAAGGTCCTCCGAGACCCTCCAATTGCAGGTTCAGCATCTGCAGATATTCAAATCCATGCGTTCTAAGAGGATAAGGAGCGCCACTGTACAAAATGGATCTGTGGTGATCTCACAAACACTGTGAGAGTGAGCAACTGAGCTCAGTACAAAGCCTGATCCAACTCCAAGCCACCTATCAGACACTGTAGCGCAGGCTGTCAAACATGTATCATATAGGGGGCCAAACAGCATTCAGGATACCTGGTGAGGGCCAGAAGTGATGTCATTAAACAGGAGGTGATGTCATTAAGTAGGTTGTGATCGATCAGAAAGGAGCACTTTTTTCTTACTCAGGAATTCATTAGCTTCAAATGACAGAAGAGAAAATACAAATTTTGATCATATTTTTAAGATATGGGAGAGCCCAATTGTCACATGGGCCACTCTTTCAGCGGTGACACCTTGGCACAGGTAGCAGCTGAGAGTAGCTGATGGCGGCGCTGGGAGAGCCTGAGGGCTGTATAGCTATTTGGGGCCATAGCCGGACCATGGACCTTGTGTTTGACACTCCTCGTGTAGCATCAAAGAGGTCACTACGCTACAGACAGTTTGATTGATTTGCAAGAGAGCATGCCGAAACCAGGAAACTAGCATGCTGAGGCTAGGAAACACTCCCATCACAAACACAAAGTAGGCTTTTCCATATGGTGAGAAGGCACTCTGCACATGCTCATTGCTGTTCCAACACAGAAAATAAGATACAATGCTAAAAGTGGTCTCCCCTGTCTGGGTGAAGATCACACAATAAACAGGATCATGTCACACAAACACAGGCAATTGGATTCAGTACAGAATACCACTTAAAAGTTCTGAGTGAGAGCCTCAGAAGGCAATGAAAATAAACAGGTGAACAAAGTCTTATTTAGCAGTGCAGAAAATGTTCCCCCCAAAAAGTAGTTTCATTTCAGCTAATCATTTTTTGTGTGTCTTACAATGATCATGAAAAGCTGGAAGATCTCCCAAACTGCCTAAAACAATTATTGCAAAAGGGAGAACTCTCCTACTAATCTCTTGCACATCTTAAGACCAAGAGATGTATACTTTGTTCCTTTTTAAATTTACCTTTCCACAATGAAATGTTCAGTACAACTGGCTACATACATTCATGATACTCAAACCAGCAGGAAATTCCTTTTACACTTCGGCAGTGATTCCCCCCCCCCTTTAACATCCTTTATTTGCTTAAGTGGCCCCCTGTGTAAAATGCTTTAATATTGTCAAAAGAGGAACCAAAACAATAGAGGCTGGTCCCATCCCCCATGGGCTTTGCTTGCATTAGAGCCTGTTTAAGTGGCCTACCATGTTTGCTAATGCCAGGTTGGTTGAAGTAGTGACAAAGAAGGCTTTAATTTTTCTATTTCTGTAGAAAAAGGGGGGTGGGAGAGATTCTGTACAAATTCCAAAGGTGATGGAAGTTACTGAATTTGCTGATGATGGGTAATTGAGTGGGTAAGAGCATAAAAGAAAGATACTTAAGACCAGAATGAAAAGTTTCATGGTCTCCTGCACACTGTTAAATATATTGGTATGGAAATTATTTGGTGAAGGACTCTGAACCCATTTCAAGTGCAACAACATCCCTGCAGCAAGTTGGGAAACCATTTTAAGCAGAACTGCCAGCACAGGTTTGAAATTCTCATCCTAGAGACTGAAAATTTTGTCCTGCTCAGAATTCTCATATGGGGCTGCAGATTCCAACCCAAACTTCTTTCTCCTGCACACCCCCTGCCATTCTGTTACAGCACCACTGCCAGTAAACCCCATTTTTCAAAGTCTATGAGAACACCACAAGTGCCATATTTTTTTTAAGCCATTTCCCCTTTTAATTACATCCCCACCCCTGCTTAATCTCGTTTAAAGTGGCTCAGGTTTTTCTCTCTCTCTGCTATTTCGAAAAGCAAACCAAAATATCATAGCCATTTCTGTTCCATCTTCCCAGTTGGACCAACCAGGGGACTGCAATACATTTGCAGGAGTAGGGACAAAATGCAAGGGTCCAATGGCAGCCTTGCAATTTTATAGAATGGTGGTTCTAGATTGATATTACTAATAACACAATGCAACTCTGATAAGAGCTTCAGGATTAAAAGAAAAGAAGGTAACCGCAGCCACAGGCCAACACACTTCACACCCTCCCACTGAGATTGCACCTTAACTTTCACAGTTTGTAAAGGGGCTTACAAAATTGGGGAAGTCACTTCACACTAGCTCTATTGGGGGAGGGGACTTGGGTCACATGGGAATGGCTACCTATGTCCATTTTCCATCAAAATTGCTGGCCATCAACTTAGCTATGCATCCTGGAACCCTGAATTAATTCTCATTCATACTTTTCTCTCATATTCAGATAGACAGAAATGACAGAAAATATCTCAGTACAAGCATACAAAAGGTCTTGAACCTCATATGGAGAGCCACAGAACCAAAAAAAAAAAAGTCATACTCGGGAACTCTGGGCTAGGGATTTTCTCCAAAAGAGGCTTCAGAGTAGAAAGTAAATCAAACTACGTATTTGATAAGAAATTTACAAATTTCTTTTTCTTTAATTGGATTCCCATAAACACATCATCCTCACTACTGAAATGGGAGCATCAAATGTAATGTTTGCAGGGTTATTCCCCAAGTTTTTCATAAGCTGAGCATCCACACACCAGCTTGGATAGTCACAAAATAAAAGGCTAGCAGGAGACAGATGTGGCTTTCAGGCAGACACCCTAGGAATAGCTTCTGTAAAAATGCAACCACAAGAAAGGAAGTTTGGTTTCCCAGTCTTCAAACTTCTCAACAGTATCTCTCTTCGCATGACACAAATGTACGTGACTTAAAAGGGAGGACCCTGATATATTAAATGCATATTTTTTTCTACAGCCTCTTTCCAAAGCAGGTGTTGGATAATTCAGTAATTAGTATGCACATCTAACTCCATCTCAGCCTCTGTTGATCTCTCAATTATAGTTAGCTGGGTCCTCTGCCGTTTGCAGTAGTTAATTAGAGCATTATTGAACAGCCTGGCTTTGCAGCCAAGCTTTGTAATCAACTGACAGCTCAGTCCTGTGTACTTAGAAACAGTTTAGTCCTTGACCTCTGCATATCTGGTCTGAATTGCAGATGCTGGTGGGAGAGATTTGCATCTTACCCTGTATAAAAACTAAATTGACATTATTGCATGAAGGAAAGAGATGGGAGGAGGGAGAGAGTTTTTAAAAGTAGCATTAAGTGCAATCCCACAGGATGCTTTCATGCCTAATTCTGAAAGACACACCAAGAACATAAAGAAGAATCAGTATAAAAACACAGAGCAAAAGTGGAGGCCCTGCTAGTTACTTCTAGACTAGAGAATTCATTTAACTGACATAATTAGGGGCAGTACTTGAAGCGGTGTGTAGAAGAATTATGTCTTAGATCATGTGATCCGTCTTCCAGTGTGCCAACATTTCCTGGTCAATTAACTAGTCCTATATTCTTCCTTTCTGGCTCAAGGGAATGTAAAGACCATGAGTTATGTCAAGTTATATGCTACAGTATTCTCTGAACCACCACTCCTGAGACATTTTAGTACAGTGGTAGATAACCTTTTGGAGAAATGTGCCAAAGTTAAGCTGAGATTTTAAAGAGTGCTGCTCTTAATGTACAATATAAAGTTTCCTGGCCTGCCCACACAGTAGTTTGGCCTCTAGAGCAGCAATTCTCAATTCCTTTTTAGAGGACTAAGGGCCCTTAGGAGCTCTTCTAAGGTTCCAGCCCCCCCCCCTCAAAAAAACCATACAACATGAACAAAACTTTAAAAAAGACTGCATGAAATTAAACAGGTTAATAGATTAAGAGGTTAATCTATTAAACCTCTTCAAATGGGTCAGGTCTGCCCGGGGGACATATGGGGGCCCAATCCTAACCAATTTTCCAGTGCTGATGTTCCCTTACCTTTAGGGATGCACTAAGGTTGCAAGTGTTCCCTTACATTAAGGAGACCTCTGTGACTATCCACAACCACCACCACAGTATGCAGCACATACCCAGTTGGCATGGCTGCATCAGTGCTATAAATTTGGATAAAACTGGACCCCTGCCTACCATTAAAAATGGCTGCTAGTAGAAGGCCACAGTTCAGCAATGGAAAGGAGGCAAGAGTGTAGCCTGACAAGGAAGTGTGCAGTGTTTAATATAATAATTTTATTTATACCCCGCCCTTCTCCCCAAAGGGACCCAAGGAGGCTTACAATAGGTTAAAAGCAGATTAAAACATAATTTAACAAACAGATAAAAACATATTAACACATTGACAGATATCATAAAAGACAGTAGCCAGATAAAAAGTCAGGTAAAAAGAGCATAGAGCAGCAGATCATAAAGGAATCAGGCCTGTAAAAACATACTAAAAGATGTAGAAAAGATGTTAAAAAGGCCATGAACTCAGAAGGCTTGTTTAAAGAGCAGGGTCTTCAGGCCTCGCCAAAAAGTCTCAAGAGAGGGAGCCATTCTCAAGTCAAGGGGAAGGGAGTTCCATAACGTTGGTGCCACTACTGAGAAGGCCCTATTTCTTGCCGCTGCCCCACAAACCTCCTTAGGCGGCGGCACTTGTAAAAAGGCCTTCTCTGATGACCTAAGAGGATGAGCCGGATTGTACGGAAGTAGGCTATCTCTAAGATACCCTGGCCCAGAGCAGTATAGGGCTTTAAAGGTCAAAACCAGTACCTTGAATTGGGCCCGGAAACGAATGGGCAGCCAATGCAGCCCCCGGAGAAGCGGGCTGACAGTCAAACCGCCTGCCTCCAGTAACCACATGGGCTGCCGCATTCTGCACTAATTGCAGTTTCCAAACCATCTTCAGGGGCAGCCCCACATAAAGCGTGTTACAATAATCTAACATCGATGTCACCGTGGCATGGATCACCGTGGCCAGGTCTGCACGATCCAAGTACGGCCGCAGCTGGTGCACCAGCCGAAGCTGAGCGAAGGCCCCCCTAGCCACAGCTGCCACGGGAATCCAGGAGCAGCTGCGAGTCCAGGTGGACCCCCAAGCTACGGACCTGCTCCTTCAGGGGGAGTACAACCCCATTCAGCGCAAGCCGATAGTCCAGTACCTGCATCGAGGATTTCTGAACCAGGAGAGCCTCTGTCTTATCCGGATTTAATTTCAGCTTATTAGCCCCCATCCAGATCCTCACTGCTTCCAGACAGCGCTCCAGGCCCTCAACTGCCAGTCTGGAGGAAAGGAGAGATAGAGCTGGGTGTCATTAGCATACAGATGACACCCCACTCCAAACCCCTGGATGACCTCTCCCAGCAGTTTCATGTAGATATTAAATAGCATGGGGGACAGAACTGAACCCTGCGGCACCCTGCACCTGAAAGGCCAGGGTGTCGAACAGGCATCCCCGAGGACCACCATCTGGGACCGACCCTCCAAGTAGGAGCAGAACCACCGCAAAACAGTGCCTCCAACTCCCAACTCGGCCAATCGGCCCAGAAGGATACCATGGTTGATGGTATCGAAAGCTGCTGAGAGGTCCAGCAAGAGTAACAGGGACACACTCCCTCTGTCTAGTCACCGGCGAAGGTCATCCACCAAGGCGACCAAGGCAGTTTCCGTCCCAAAGCCCGGTCTGAAACCAGATTGAAAAGGATCCAGATAATCCACTTCATCCAAGACCCTCTGGAGTTGGGCTGCCACCACCCGCTCAATTACCTTGCCCAGAAACAGGATGTTGGAGACTGGCTGGTAGTTATCTAACACAGTGGAATCCAGGGAGGGCTTCTTCAGGAGGGGGCGAACCACCGCCCATTTCAAAGTGAGTGGCAACGTCCCCTCCATCAAGGAAGAGTTAACCACCCTCCCTGTCCACTCAGCCAGTCCACCCCGGGCAGCTCTTATCAGCCAAGCTGGGCAAGGGTCAAATAGGCAGGCAGATGGCCTCACACTCCAAAGGAGTCTGTCCACATCCTCAGGTTGTATAAGCTGAAAACAATCCCACAACACTGGACAAGCAGTTGCCAAGGGGACATCGTCAGACATTGTCAATGTGGCATCCAAGTTGTGAAGAATTCAATCGATTTTATCTGCAAAATGTTGCGCAAACACGTCACAGCGGCTGACTGTGTATTCCTCCTGGTCTACTGGAGGGGCCTGATGAAGGAGGCCCTGCACCACACAGAACAGCTCTGCCGGACGGCTATCAGCAGACACAATGGTAGCAGAGAAGAACGATTTCTTCGCTGCTACCACCGCCACGGAGTAGGCTCTGTAATGATCTCTACTCCGTGTCCGATTGGATTCATCACGAGTTTCCTGCCACCATCGCTCTAGACGCCTGCCCTGCCGCTTCATCATTCCCAGCTCCTCAGTGAACCAAGGAGCCGCTCCGAATCTGCGACGTGGCAGAGGTCGCTCCGGAGCAATCTCATCCACTGCCCTGGTCATTTCCCCATTCCAGAGGTCAACCAGGGTCTCAGATGAGATGCCAGTCTTGGCAGTGGGAAAATCCCCCAGAGCCCTCAGGAAACCTTCAGGATCCATTAGCCTCCGGGGGCGGACCATCAGAAACGGTCCCCCGCCTCTGCGGAGGTAGGAAGTTGAACATAAGAACATAAGAACAGCCCCACTGGATCAGGCCATAGGCCCATCTAGTCCAGCTTCCTGTATCTCACAGCGGCCCACCAAATGCCCCAGGGCCCCCAGGTGCCCCAAGTTGCAACGAGCCTAAACCTTACCAGGAAGTGATCTGTCCATGACAACAGAGTGATCCTGATCTCCTCTACATGCAGATCACTGCCCCTGTGCCTAGCTGTGAACATCAGGTCCAACATGTGTCCTGCAGTATGAGTCGGGGCCCAGATCTTCTGGGACAGGCCCATGGTTGTCATGGCGGCCATGAAATCCTGAGCTGCACCTGCTGCCGGGGCCTCGGCATGAACATTGAAGTCCCCCAGCACTAACAGGCGGGGGGCCTCCAATGCCACGCCCGAGATCACCCCGGTCAGCTCAGGCAGGGAGACTGTTGGGCAGCAGGGTGGGCGGTACACCAAGAGAATCCCAGTCCTGTCCAGTCCTCTCAACACAACATTGTCAAACTAGGACATCTGGGAGATCAAAATTTAATTCCCATTGAGTGGGTGACTTTGATCAATCACCATTTCAGGCTAACCTACCTCACAAATAGTTGGGATGATAAAAGGGGAGAACAATGTGAGACATCAGAACAGAAGAAGAGCCCTGCTAGATCAGGCCAAAGGCCCATCTAGTCCAGCTTCCTGTATCTC
Organism: Tiliqua scincoides; assembly: GCF_035046505.1. Taxonomy (NCBI): domain Eukaryota; kingdom Metazoa; phylum Chordata; class Lepidosauria; order Squamata; family Scincidae; genus Tiliqua; species Tiliqua scincoides. The sequence continues at coordinate 16,490,444 of NC_089831.1, forward strand.
ACAGTGGCCCACCAAATGCCCCAGGGAGCACACCATATAACAAGAGACCTGCAAGGCCCCCTGGGAATTGTAGTTAAGAACACAAGAACAGCCCGACTGGATCAGGCCATAGGCCCATCTAGTCCAGCTTCCTGTATCTCACAGCGGCCCACCAAATGCCCCAGGGAGCACACAAGACAACAGACACAATCTGCATCCCAGTGCCCTCCCCTGCATCTGGCAATCAGAGGCAGCCTGCCTCTAAAACCAAGAGCTTGCACATACCTACTATGACTTGTAACCCACAATAAACTTTTCCTCCAGAAATTTGTCCCTTCTGATCAACCTGAAAGGGGAGGGAGATATACAGTAAATGCAGTGAATACAATAACCCAACATGTTCTGTTCAAACATGCCACAGTTTTCTGCTGCCTTTTCCCACTTCTGGCATCTGTGCTGTAGGTTTGCTACCTTTTTCTAATGAAAAAAACAACAACATAAGAACATAAGAACAGCCCCACTGGATCAGGCCATAGGCCCATCTAGTGCAGCTTCCTGCATCTCACAGTGGCCCACCAAATGCCCCAGGGAGCACACCAGATAACAAGAAGACCTGCAAGGCCTCCTGGGAATTGTAGTTTAAGAAAATAAGAACAGCCCCACTGGATCAGGCCATAGGCCCATCTAGTCCAGCTTCCTGTATCTCACAGCGACCCACCAAATGCCCCAGGGAGCACACCAGATAACAAGAGACCTCATCCTGTTGCCCTCCCTTGCATCTGGCACTTCGACATAACCCATTTCTAAAATACTATCACATTTTAAAGGAGACTGTTAAGGTTAGAGGACATTTTAGCAAAATAAATAAAAATTAAGTGGGTGAAGATTAATAGCACAGTAGAAATATCTAGCCTGGGTTTAAATTAAACTCTGCAGGAAGAAAAATGGGTGATCACAACATTGCACAGCATTGCCTCTAGCCGAGACCGTACTCAAATCGAGTTACTCTTCCACCTAGCGGAGCCCCTTGAAGAACGCTAAAGAGGGACAAAGGAGACGCACAGTGAATTAAGGCAATGACGTTTTGCATCAAATGGACGTCAATTTCAGGCGGCTTTATCACTGACCCGCACATGGAAGTAGGTGCTATTACATCCCGGAAGCTGAGCTCAGAGAAAGAAATAAACAAAGAGTAAAGATTTAAGAAATTAAGAAAGCAATTTAGAAGAGGGTAATTAGATCTCCTTTTTGCACCACACTGGGAAAATTAAATTACATTTTTATGAAGGTGTATGTATCCACTCAGAGAAGCATTGTAGAGAGATTTTTTTTTTTTAATATTCTCACTCTGCTATCCCATCTCTCTTTTCCTTTTGCTTCCAAGGAAGTGGCACTTTTAGCCTTCAGCTGTCTCAGGTGTTTGTCTTCAATAATTGCATTTGCTGCATAAATTGGCAACAAATGCAGAGAATAAAATTAGTTTTTTTTGTGTTTTTTTAATGAGCCCAAATGGAAAAGATCTAACCAATGTCAGATGGGAGAAACCCTTCTGCTCTCATTTCAGAAACAGGCAGAAAGCAGAGACCTGCCCCGATTCCATTTTTTTTAAATGACTGAAAATATGTACTTAGAGCAGTCCAAGAAAGAAAGGACCACTTTGTGCAGGGGAGTGTTAGAACCCGGGTCAGTTTTGGCATTCTACAATTGAATGAGGCGTGATGGGTCCAGTATCATGCTGCAAAGTGCAGAAGTGCACTAACTCAATATTTGTAACAGTACTGATGTATTACACCAGGGGTGCCCAAACCCCAGCCTAGGGGCCCTTTGCGACCCTCAGGGACCTCCAATCTGGCCCGCAGGGAAGCCCCAGTCTCCAATGAGCCTCTGGGCCGCCAGAGACTTGCTGGAGCCTGCATTGGCCCAGTGTGACTACTTTTAGCATGAAGGTCGACTGTTTGACCTCTGGCGCAAGCTGCAAGCCAAGGACTCCCTCCGCTGCTTGCTCTTACATGTCTATGAAGCAACAGTGGCAGCAAAGGAAAGGCCGGTCTTGCTTTATGCAGGGTCTTTTATAGGCAAGACCTACATTCATTCATATAAGTTCCATCTCTAATATATTCGTTTATGTAAATATATGTAAATTAATTCAAAAACGTGAAATTAATTCTTTTTCTCCCGGCCCCCAACACAGTGTCAGAGAGATGATGGGGCCCTCCTGCCAAAAAGTTTGGATACCCCTTCACTACACCATGAAATTGACTCAGAGCCCAATCCTGAGCTCTTACACTGGCGCCAAGTGTCGCTAACATCCATAAGGCATGTCTGCAGCCCTCAGTGCCGGTGCCAGGTTAGCGCCAGTGGACCACCATTGTCCCGCCACTCTGCAGCCACACGAACCGCCAGGAAGCCGAAAGCTAGGTAGGGGTGTGGGGGAGGCGGGGAGGAGATGTCCTGGGGTGGGGGGGAAGGAGAAAGTCCTCTTCCCCCGTGGAGCTGGCGGCGGCTGCCCTGTTGTGTGCAGGATGCCATGGCAGACGTTTTGGCACTGCGGCAGTCCTGGCGCAACGGGCAGCCCAGGATTGGGCTGTCGGTCTTCTCAGACATTGGACATGGGCAAGCAGTTATGAGAGTCCAACAGGCATATCAGAATCATAAAGCCTAACTCTACAATTAAGCCTTTTCCAGAACTGTATTAATAAAGCCAGTCTCATAAAGTAGCCATTTCTCTGCCTCCTGTGGTCATGACCATAACTGAAGAAGTAGAAGTCAGGTCTATCAACATGGAACTTCCATTACAAAAGAATCTCTCTCAATAACTGAGAGGTCCCAAGCAAACAAAAGACAAGAGCAATGGTCCCCCCTTATCCATGGGCTCGGCCACTCAGAGGCAGAGGAATTTCAGAATCCACGAATGCTGAGCCTGTGGTTGGAGGGCCTCAGATATGGATTTCATTACCCGTGGAATTTGGTATCCACAAGGGGCGCTCAAATGGATCCCCATTGATTCTGAGGGTCCACTCTAACTGCTACCACCTTCATTTAACACTTGGTTAACAGTTCTATTTAAAAAAAAAAAATTGTAATTAAGAGGGCTGGGGATTATGACTAGAGCACATCTCTTCCAAAAAACAAGATATTAGGAAAAAGTAGCAAGCTGGTAGCACTTACCCCACCTCTCTCTTTTTTGCCTCCAACTCCTCCTCTATTGGATTTCCAAGCTGATTTTGCTGACTTTATTTAATGAGGTTTATTGTTTGCTCTGCATAATTTTCAAAGGCTTGTCACCCACTTTGTGATCGCCTTCAGATCTCCGACTTGGGGAAGGGAGAAGGAATCTTTGAAGCTACCTTCATTAATTCAGTATCTAGTTTCCGCATTTATCGCTGCACGTGTTTTGAAGCCACTATGGAAACATCTAAGAAGATTCCCCTTGATACCACACATTATAAAGGAGCAGCTATAAAATAGCTTGGCTTGCCATCCTTGGCTGTGTTGTAACTTCACTTGAGATATATAAGAAAAGAGAGCAAGAATATCAAAAAATATTGCTGTGCGACTCTGATAATGACTTCCTATGGCTTTAGATGGCATGGAACAAAGATTTAATTTTAATTATCATCAGCTCAATTTTTCCAATCCCTAGTTATTGAAAGAGACAAGCGACAGATAGAAAGTGGAAGGACACAAAAGAAGAGCAAAGGCATTTGCAAGTCACATCTTGAAATATTTATAACTTGTGCATTTGTTGCTTCTGATGGAGTGCTTTGGTCTTTGTGTTAATTCTTGTTTTCATTTGTTTGCAACCCTGTTTCATTCTGCCTTTCCTTTGCTTTTGACTTATTCTACATATGCTTCTTCTAGCATACACCATGAATTATGCTAAGATGTTGCTGTTTCTTCCCAGGTATTGCCTCTCCTTCTTGTCTTCCCAGTCACCTTAAACCAGCATAGGACAAATGTGTAGGATCACTTTTAGAATTGGAAGGATTCATGTGAATTTCAGCTCCAATCTCATGCCTAATTACAAGAGCCTAAGCTGTTCATTTTCAGGCCCATTAGCCTCCAGTTACTGGATCATGAACCCAACTAGACCGAGGGAGAGTCTAAAAAGTGGACTCTTCCAGCACTACTCTGCTTCTTAAAGAAGGAAGAGACAGAAGATTTGAGATGGGCCAGGGGGAGGAAGAGAGAGAAAGTCAGAGATAAGAAACAAACAGAGAAGAAAACCGTGACTGCATATGGTGAGAAATTAGAATGAGATCCTACATTGCAGATTCAGGTTAAAGTTGACTCCAGGGCTGAGAAGCCTGTATATGTCAGTCTAAACTGGTGTATGCAAGGCAGATATGCTGTGCTACTAACTGAGAAGATCCCTGCAGAGTAAAGGATTTTAGATGATGCGTATTATAAGAGATATCCTAGTCTAGGGGTCTCCAAACTTTTCCTTAGGAGGGCCACATTGTATATTTTACATATTTTCTAGGACCAGATAAGTTACACAACAACTTACATCCCTGCATTGCTATTATTGGAAATAGGTTATTTGTAAGCAAGGCCTACTTAAGACACATAAATACACACAGCTGAATGTGAAATATGTGGCAAAGCCCAAACACATTTCTTTCTTGCTAATTCCTGCAGTGTGTTCTGAAAGCTAGTTAGCTCTTGGGGCACTTTTAGCATTAAGAACAGATGTTTGGAGAAAGTGGGTATCATAACGGAGTCTGCTGATGACATTGAAAAAAGTCCCTAGCATTCTGAAGTTCTGCAATGCAATTGGCAGTTGATGCCACAGAAGAGCAAATAGCCTCAACTTCATTGGAGGCTACTTGTAGTTGAGTTAGACTAAATGCTTTTGGCTTGGTATTTTGCTATGCTTCATCCCAGCTGTTCTCTTCTTGCCAATAGATTAGAGATCTCTGCTAATTTCTGCTATCATCTGGTGTTCATAAAGAACTCTAGGGAAACTAATAGGCAAAGGTTGGAGAAGAAAATGCTGTGCAACATTGAGATACACACTGATACATCTTTAAGAACCCACAATGGCAAGTAAATTACTAGTACTGCTGCCATTAGTCTAGTAAATTTTGCTTCCCTCCTATGAAGCTCAGTATTAGTCATGCATTTATTTCATATACAGTATTATGTAGCAATTAGTAGACACAGTGCTAATTAGGTTTTACACTGTAATGCAAGTCCCTCTAAACTTTTGAGTCATAACATTTCAAGCTTTTTAAAATTGCAAGGTCATTTTTGTATTCTGCACAATAGCCTTGATATTAATGAATGCATTTGATATGCAGCACAGTATCACATGTTTTTCCCCTGGTGGTCATTAGCATTTATCAGTGGGCATTTTGTTTAAATAACGACAGAATAATGTGTGGCCAGGAAGGGACAAATAAATACTCCAATTAATTGCGGCTCAGAACACCAGGACCAGTGATGATGGTGGCCATCTTGAATTGGTTCTTATTTAAGAGATTTGACCTTAAAAGAGAATCTCCATGGACTTCCAGGAAGACTGTTCCTACCAGAAAAATATAAAAAATTCTCAGCCATTGTACCTAGGAAGTCTGGTATTAATTAGAAGATCTAAAGAAAAAATAAGGGATGACTTGTCTCTGTGATGACTATACACACATGCAACACCACATAAAAGTTTGCACATCACCTGAAATGCCATGCTTCTCAAAAAATCTAGTTCACACATTCAGCTGCCAACCACAAAGCATGCAGTAAGCAAGTGTAGAGGAAAAAAAAATCAAGTGATTGTCATACATGCATGAAAGAGGCACAATTCAAAAAGCCCATGAGCAGGTTTCAAACCAGCTTTTCCAACCTGTTAAATTAAGGAATGACAATAGCAACACAAATGTGCAGAATTTAGAGAGCTTGCCTAAAATTAGAACGGGGACATATGGCAAGGAGAATTTAACAACTGAACATTACCATTAAGGAGAAACATTTACAACAGGCTTGTGCATTTGTTGAAAGCGCTCCATGTAGTTCATTCCCAGTAATTCTTACAACCATCCTGTACGCTAGGCTAGTCATATCCCAGTACAGCAGATGCTCAGGCTTGGAGGTTCTGGTTTGCAAGAGTCCATTTATGACCAAGGAAATATTCTTAGATCCTATCAATATAAATCTTGCCATTCTAGAAGAGGTTCATGGCAGACACATTCTAGAATTCTGAAGAACAGCTAAATTTGAATCTGCCCTATGAGCAGGTGTTGGTGAAAGGGCGGGGGCTACTGTATACACAGAAGACTGGCAGAGTTCTAAATGACTTCTATTAGGTCTTCTGGAACAAAGCAAATGGATTGCATCCTGGGTGGAAGGTAAGGAAGTGAAAATCTTTCCCCTCTGATTTTGTGGGGCCTCCCCTCTACTAATTTTTTTAGCTCTTAGTTTGAGTGGAGCCAGACCAAGAAAAAAAGCATCTGTTACTTCTGTGCAGGTGATAGGACTCCTGTACCTTTAGTGATACAGCGTGTGCCCAGCTGACTCTTGCCTGTTGCCACCCCGTCTACAGCAGCCTGCTCTGGGGTGAGATGGGGGAGAGGATGGTGCTGGGAGCTGCAAGGGCGGGGAAGAGTGAGGTGTGCATGCTGCCACTTGCATGGCACCGATTTCAGGCCAACTGGAAGCAGAGATGGGCGGGAGCTGCTTCCTAAGTGCCCCAATTTCAGGCCAATTGGATGCAGCAGAGGGCAGAAGGGCAGCGCGGGGCCCCAACCATGTGAGGGACCCAACTGGGTGAAATTGCCCCAACTGCCTAAAAGCTGTCCCTGTCCCTGAATCCCCTTCAGATGCTCCATAAACACTCTATCAGTGGCTGCCCCCTGCCCAGTTTGTCCCTCCTGCCACCTGTTTGGGGCTCTCCTTCCTCATTTCCCTCTTGTTCCAGCTCTTCACTGGTAATCATAAGAACAGCCCCACTGGATCAGGCCATAGGCCCATCTAGTCCAGCTTCCTGTATCTCACAGCGGCCCACCAAATGCCCCAGGGAGCACACCAGATAACAAGAGACCTGCAACCTGGTGCCCTCCCTTGCATCTGGCCTTCTGACACAGCCCGTTTCTAAAATCAGGAGGTTGCGCATACACATCATGGCTTGTAACCCGTAATGGATTTTTCCTCCAGAAACTTGTCCAATCCCCTTTTAAAGGCGTCCAGGCCAGATGCCGTCACCACATCCTGTGGCAAGGAGTTCCACAGACCAACCACACGCTGAGTAAAAAAATATTTTCTTTTGTCTGTCCTAACCCGCCCAACACTCAATTTTAGTGGATGTCCCCTGGTTCTGGTGTTATGTGAGAGTGTAAAGAGCATCTCCCTATCCACTCTGTCCATCCCCTGCATAATTTTGTATGTCTCAATCATGTCCCCCCTCAGGTGTCTCTTTTCTAGGCTGAAGAGGCCACTCTGTGCATGCGCCAGCACTCTGGAGCTCTCCGAGATTCCACACATGTGTCTGCAAGGCTCCTTTTAGGAGTGAAAAGGGCTCCAGAAACCAAAAAAAGTTTGATAACCACTGTCTTAGCCTAATCCACCTCACAGGGTTATTGTGAGGAGAAAAGGAGAGAAGGAACGATGTACCCTTAACTCCTTGAAGGAAGAGCAGTACAAAATATGATTTTTTTTTTAAGGCTATGTATCTCTGCAAGCAGCACTTTAAGAAACACAGCACCACTTAGGCTCCTACAATACAGAGGTCCTTCCATCACAACCTACCCACCATGACAACAAACATTTGAGTAGTTGGTTCATTTTTTTCAACCAATGGGGAGCTGACAGGGCTATGATTCTCCCTGCTGTGTTGAGTTTAAACATACTGAAAAGGAAAATGCTGCTGCAATGGATTCAGTGGCTGCATGAACAGGGTATTCTCTTGCTCAGATAATGCAGAAATGAAGTGCATTTGCAACAGACAACAAAAAGGATTATCCCCCATTCATTTCAAAGCACCCTTCATTCCACCCAGGGATTACATTTCCCCCTTTACTTATCTTGCAAATGTTTTTTTCATAAGAGCACATGGCTCATGGCAAGATGTGGATGGGACAATGAAAGTAAAATACCGTTGGGGATATTTTTCATTCTCTACTGTACACTTTGTGGCTATAATCTACCCTGACACACAAATATGGGAGGGGGGGGCACCTAGGGAAACAACTTCTGAAAAGCAACAAACCTAAACTGTTCAACTTCAGATAGCACTGCACAAAAGTCTGGAGGAAAATTAAAGTAGTAACAGAACTCTTCCCAACCTTTGGGCTGTCATGACCAAGAACCAAATCAACCTAAGTAATGCTTTTCACTCATGAAAGTTCCTTCATAGATGACAGTGGCAGAGAGAAACCCTTCTACACAGAAATGAGATATCAGGATGATGTCAGGCCCAGCCTTCTCTTTCAAAGTGCTTGCTCAGTAGTAGTTCTCAAACTTTTTAACACCTGGACCTACCTTTAAGAATGACCATGTGTCAGGACCCAACAAAAGTGAAGTCATTAACCTGGAAGTGACATCATGGCCAGAAGTGACATCATCAGTTAAAACAATTTTTAACATCCCCATAGGACAATATCAAACCAAATTAAGTAAGTAAGGGCGCAATCCTAACCCCTTATGTCAGTGCTTTCCAGCACTGGCATAGCGGTGCCAATGGGACATGTGCTGCATCCTGCAGTTGGGTGTCACTCACGGAGACCTCCTCAAAGTAAGGGAATGTTTGTTCCTTACCTCAGAACAGCATTGCCCTTATGTCAGTGCTGGAAAGTACTGACATAAGGGGTTAGGATTGCACCCTAAGTAAATTAAAAGTGTTCAATAAGTATAAGTTTAAAGATTTATTAAAATAAAGAATCCTCCTAACTGTTCCAAGCAGTTGCTGATCTGTTTAAAAAAAGAATCCCAAACATCCTGAAGGCTGCAATCCTATCCACACTTATCTAGGAGTAAGCCCCATTGACTATCATTGTTATAAGCATGTACTGTTCAATGTAGCAATGTAGACTGTTCAAAGTACGGATCTGTAACATTTTCCCCAAAACAGTCACATATCATGATAGCATCAATTCTCATATATTAAAAATAAAATACACGTTGAAACTCTGCTAGATGTCTTTGTGCAGGATTCCCCCTACCCATTCCTAGCTGGGGGACAAGCATGCAACATTGAACCTGCAGTCTGTATAGTCTAGGACAGGGCTGTCCAAAGTTTTTGGCAGGAGGGCCACATTGTCTCTCTGACACTGTGTCGGGGGCCGGAGGGGGGGAAGAATTAATTAATTTACATTTAAAATTTGAATAAATTTACATAAGTTTACACAAATGAATATAATAAAGATGAACTTATATGAATGAATGAAGGTCTTGCAATAGCTCAAGGCCTATAAAAGGCCTTACACAAAGCAAGACTGGCCTTTCCTTTGCTGCCGCTACTGCATCACAGACGTGAAACAGCAAGCAGTGGAAGGAGCCCTCATCCCACAGCTAACGTGAGAGGTCAAACAGTCGCCCTCACTCTAAGAGCAGTTGCGTCAGGCCAGTGTGGGCTCCAACGAAGCTCCAGAGGGCCAGAGGCTCATTGGTGACTGGGGGCTCCCTGAGGGCTACATTGAGAGACCTCGAGGGCTGCAAGTGGCCCCAGGGCCGGGGTTTGGGCACCCCTGGTCTAGGATCAAAATTACTAGGTAAAGGGCTTGTTTGGACCAGTTCTAAAATGCCTGTGTGCGTTAGTCTTATCAGTCATTGAGATATTCAAGGGGAAGACCGAAGAGTAGAGGAAAAAGCAAAGTGTTGGTAAAGACTGCAGCCTAAATGCAGAACTTAACTTTCAAAACTCTCAGTAACCCTCCTTTCTCTAAGGGGTTTAAAAAGTAATTAAGTGGTGATTTCTGCATAAGCTCTGGACTTCAGAGGGTTGTTATTTCTCACTAACACACACACACACACACACACACACACACACACACACACACAAACCCTATTTTTTTGGGGGGGAGGGGAAGTAGAGATTTAAGATAATGGCCCCATTCTCTACAGAATAAATTAAGCTCAAGAAGATAGTGAATCCCATTAGCGATGCCTTTCAGCAAAGCCCATGCATTCTTTTAAAGTCAAACTTTAAAGCATAAACGTGCAGTGATCTTGTTGAAATCTTTCCTGTAATGATATTTAAGTGCTGGAAATAAATATCAATGGGTTCAGGCACCGTATTGATTATATACCTTTAGGGATACAAAGTTCTATCAGAGTACTTTTGGTGAAAGCAGCACATGCCACAAACTTAAAAAAAAAAAGAATACTTGGGGGTGGGGAGAAAGTTGCAAGAACAAACAATTCTGGAATGTCATGACAGCTTGAAAGAGAGAGGAAGAAGCGGGGGGGGGGAGGGAGAAGATGTGCCGTAAGGAGCAAAATATGGGGCACGCAACCCTAAAGGGTGATGGAGAGAGCTGCCCCCACATTCTCAACTCTTGCTTTCTGCATTCCATTTAATATTCCTTTCAAATTTCACTTTTCTCTTTCTGTAGGAGAAAAGCTGACAAAGGAGATATCTTCACACAAGTACTAAAAGAAAAAGCTTTTTGCTACTTCTAACAGTTCAATAACATAGCTTTTGAGTGTGTTGAACACTCATTTTTTTTCCCTCTTTAAAAAAAAAGAGAAATAAAGAGCGAGTCTTCCTGACATTGTTAGAACATGAGCAGCTAGTCTTGGTATCATGATATGAGTGGGGGGGGGGGGGAATTACCCGTTCTCCCTCCTGTCCCAATGGGGCAATTGACCATTGCTATCTCACTACAGTCACAAGATGATATCATCTAGAAATGGGTAGAAGGTCTGAATAGAATCAATGAGGGGGGGGGGTAATTTGTACCCTGGCCCAGGGTCAAAAAGGGGGCTCAGGCATCAAAGAAGGGGGCCCATAAATTTCCTGGAATCTTATCTATTTTCCTGCCTCACCTGGATGTGCAGCTGTAGCAGATACCAAAAACCATATGTGCTGGGTGTACACAACATGGTGTCAAATCTGGGATAAAACAGGTCTGCTACAGTAGCTTCTGGTGTGTAGATCTGCTTGCCATGAAGGAGTGGATAGGACCTCAGGGATACAGCTGCAGGACTACAGCAGAAGTATGTTTTGGTGCAAACAGGATACTTTCCATTTTAGTGAGAACCTCAATATGATGGTGCGAATTTTCTGCAAAGATTTTTTGTATTTAAAAGATTTTAAGGAGAATTTGGAGTGTGTTTTGTTTTCTGTACTTAGTTGCTGACACTGCATGGGGAGGAAGACCTGGACTCTGTATTAGGAAGCCCAGTAGACCTGGGCTCCAAAGACTTTTCCAATTGCTGCCACTCTTCCCCTGTTTTGTTTTGCCCCCTCTAGACCCGTGTTCTGCCCACCCTTGCTGCCACCCTCCCCTGCTCTGTTTCATCCCCTCGCCTTGCCTCCCCCTTTGGAATGGGCCCCAAAGAAACTTTGTACTCCCTGTTAAAATTCCTCTCTGAGGTCCCGAGTCTGAATATGAAGGGCATGAAAACAGTTGTTTCACATTGCTTCCGAACTTCACCTACTTGTGTATGAATGCTACAAATGGTAAGTTTTGCTGGGACAGTGAAGCCCCTTAGCAATGGGTCCTAGGGCCCTTGCAAATACTGGCTTGGTGCCAAGTGGCAAGCAGAATTATGTCGACTTCCCACTGGTCTTTTACCTACAGAGACACCAGTGGCATAGCCAATGATCGTGCAGCCCGGTGCTGAGCTCAAAATGATGCCCCAGAAGTGACATCATGCCTGGCTTTAAAGAAAAGGGGGAATAGGAGAAAATCCCTAGCAGCTCACCACCCACTTGCTCTTCCTCCTCCTCCCAGGCTCCCCCCATTTTAACACCTTATTGACTCCCTGCTGTATCATAACCACACCTAATTGGTTCTCAGAACAATCATTGGTCCATTTTGAGTTAAGGAAATCAAGTTTTTGTTACATAAAACAGTTGTGTTTTTATTTTCTGGTTATTTGGCTATAACTCTTGGGAAAAATAGAGATATTTTGATGCAGTTTGTTTCACTGCACTCTGCATTAAATTCTGCATCAAATGGTATATAACATGAGGACATTATTTGAAAATATCAAGGTTTTCACAATTTTGGCCACCAGTGTTAAGCTCAGGTTGTTATCCGGTACAACTGCTACCCCCTGTACCCCCTTAGCTACATCACTGGGTGACACTCAACCAAGTCCTCCATGCAATTTCAACAGAAACAAATCCAGCAACATTCCTTTCAGAATAGTTCACAAAACAACGTTCCTCAGAGAAAACATGAATGTAGGCTCTTGCTCATGCTATGCTCTGGGTGTCACATTTACCTTGCACCAGCATTGGATGCTCTACTGGTCTCCCAATCCTGATGAAGAAATCTCTCCACACAGTGAACAAATCCAGTAAGACCTAAAACTAGGGTTGCAACCAACATTCCACCAAGATGAAAGAATCATCTCAGGAATTCTGAGAGGAGCAAAACAAGAAGTCTACTTGACTTCTCTACTTAGTCTATAAGGCTAACAAAGATTTCTCAAAGGAGTTTCAGCACATTCTTAGTCTTGCTGTGAATTAGGTGCAAGTGTGTGGTAAAATCGTAGTCCTAATTTCCCCTTATAATTACTTTTACCTGCACATTTACCTCTGCTGCTATATTTTGCCATTATGTGCAGCAACCACTATTTTTTTTTAATAAGTTCATACTGAACAGCAAAGTCCTTCATTGATGCTATTTCCACCAACTGGTTCTGCATACATGCACGACATTTGTGCAGGAGAAAAAAAAAGTAGCATAGACTAAGAATTTACCCATACATACCCATGTGTTATCAATTCCACTGGAAGGAACAATGTTGCTTCAATAACAAACACCCCTACTTTTAGTGCTGTCTCCTCCACCAGCTCCATTAAATCTGGTGCCAGAATTTCTCTGAACAAAGCTCAGACTCTGCTGAATGTAGAGTCCCCCTTCCATCCCAGCATCTACAGGGTAGACAATGGTTCCAGGTCAGGTAGCCAGTGCCTCACTTAGAAAAGTCCCCAAACAGGTTAACATGAATAAGCTTTAAATATCCAAGTAGAGGATATTAAGCTGTTTCACAGAAAGGAAAAAGAGCATCAAAACCTGTAGCCTAGCACACAGCTCTTCATTTGGTAAGAAAAGCTCCATAATACTATATTCCCTGGACAGACTAATTATCCTACATAGAATGAGTGTAAGTGTAAAACCCCCATCTTCTTCTATAAATATGCTTTTGATTTAAGGCATTATAACAAAAAGAAAAAAGAACTGGCTGCAAGACTTACACAACGTTTGCAGGGGAAAGAAAAACACCACAAAGTCCCTTTTGCAATTAACACTTGCTAAGAACTTTTAAAGTCTTGCATATTTTCCAGTTAACAATGCAGGGAACATAGTTACACTCTTATTAAGAAGAGACTACTTTCATTCAGCACAGCCCAGATATAGCGCCTGCACTGTGTTTAATTAAAGATTAAGGCCTAATCATTGAATAACCAAGGTTGCTAATGAATTAGGAAACTCAGCAAAGGGGGGAAAAAAAGGAATAATAAAGAATTATTTTTTGTTCTCAGCATTGCCTTCACATTCCTACATCAGATTTTTTTTGTTCAGCAGCCAGTAAGTTGATTGGGCAAAGCTGTATACGGTGGTGTCACGACGGTTTGGATCACCCAATGTTGATGGCCAACGTGTCACCCCCATGATGGACCTCCTCCCATGCAGTGGGCGGGACAACACCCTGGGCAGTGGGCATGTTTCACCATGGGACCCACTTTTTAGAATGACAGTCTGTCAGGACCCACCAGAAATGATATAGTTAACCTGGAAGTGATGTGAAGCTGTGAAGTGAAGCCATGACCAGAAGTGACATCATCAAGCAAGAAAATTTTTAATACCCCTTATGACAAAATCAGATCTAATTAAGTAAAAACTGAATATGTTTAAAAATTTATTTGAAATAAAGTAGCTTCCTAATCCACCCAAGCTGTTTAAATCTGTTTAAAAAAAATTCCCCAAACATCCCAAAGGTTTTCAATCCTATCCACACTTACCCAGGAGCAAGCCCTTTTGACTATCATTCTTAAAAACATATGCCTGTCGATAGTACAGATCTGTATCATTTCTCCAAAAGCAGTCACATACCATGACAGCATCAAGCTGAAATGAAATACACATTGAAATGAGTGGGGATCCACCTGAAATTGGCTCGAGACCCACAGTTTGAGAAACACTGAGCTAGGTATCTAAAACAGCAATAAAAACACACCCAAAATTCTCGAATGCAGGAAGAGGGTGAATTTTTGCCTCTTCCCTATGATAGAAGCCATGGTGTCCAAAGGAACTTGGGAATGCCTTCCCTAATGCCTTGAATGCGAGGAGAACCACCTATCCTATTCAATGCTCCAAAGCAGAAGCAGAGATTCTTTTGTTCCTTTTTGTAGATGCATTGAGTTATAAAAGCTATTTTCAACATATTACCAACATAGAAAGAGATTATTTTTCCTCTCTGAGGGTCCAATCCTATCCAGCTTTCTACCACTGACACAGCCATAGCAACAAGGCATGTGCTGCATCCTGTGGTGGGGGGAGGCAGTCACAGAGACCTCCTCAAAGGTAAGGGAATAACCCTGATGATGTAAGGGCTGCATTAATGCTGGAATGTTTAATAGGATTGGGTCCTGAATTAACTTAAATGACAATCATAAAGCAGTGGGCATGAGTAGGTTAAGTATTTCAGGGTGTTGGTATCAGGTGGGCACAGCCTTTGGATGATACATTTCAAACCTGAACTGCTGCATAAACGACAATGGCTTAAGACAACACTGAAGGCAAAAAGGTCAGCCCAGTTATGGCCATTCTATCTTGTTCTCCCCACATTCCCAGGCTGCAACTTCTTATTTGATTTTGTGCTGTTTGGTTAAAATGAGCTTTTGGATACTTACAGCTGTCACCCTAAGGTCTAATCAGACGAATGGTTGGCTGGGATATTACAGCTGGGAAAATAGGTCTTTTGCTAGCACTACTGCAGGGTAAAGGATTTTCAGATGCAAAGTCTTTCATAAATAAGAGGTCATATTTAACAACATTTGCTTAAATGTTCTTAGCAAAGCTTCTCTTCTCCAATGCCACCAGCTTTATGGATGCAGATTTAAATAAAGGCAGTCTGCCTGTGGGAAAAGATGGGAGTGGGGACAGAAATGTAAGAAATAATTCCCCCGGCCTCCTTTTTAAGCTATCATCTGCTCAGCCACTGAACTTGTCAAACAGACTCATAAAGAGATTGGTACATCTCAGATAGATAATGAAGGCTGGACATCTGGGTAAAAGGAATTTATTGTATTCTAAAAAGCAATGAGAGGAGGGAGGGAACAAAGCCTCATCACCCAGTGCTTCAAATCATTAAAATGCCAGTCATTAATAAGAATCCAACTGGGCAAAATATAGGTTTATTTTTTGACAAGCAATAAGCTATAAATCAGCCAGCCAGGGCTTTGATAATATGCTCTGGAAAACCGATGTTCCAATGGCAGGCAGATACACCACTAGCTGGGAGAAGCAACAAGAGAACATGTGTACGTCTGCAGTGTCTAGATGGAGATTGTGGCTAGGTTGACTTTTAAAAATCAAAGTATATCTACCAGCAAAGTGTTTCATGTATTTGTCTGACTGCACAAACAAAAAAAAAGCATCTAAGGCAGGCAATATTGGGGAAACTCTGCTTACAGAGGGTTGCTCTAACAGGCCGTCGCAACATAGCTACCCAAAGCTTTGGATCACCAACATCTGATGAAGGAGATTCCCATCACATTTTAGCGCGCACACACACACACACACACACACACACACACACACACACACCCCTTGTGTGTAAATAAACTCATGCTGTGACTGTATATTAGGTTAAATTCTTGCAAACCTACCTGGGTCTTGGTGCCCCTCCAGCCTTCTTGGCTCAGCTGGGCAGCATCATCTTGGATCTTGCAAAACTTTGCAAGTTCCAAGATGGCAGCACCCAGATGGTAACACTAGGCACTACCATCTTGGATTTTATGCGATCCAAGATGGTGGTGCCCAGTACAACAGGTAGAAAGGGTAACTGGGGACATCCCACAGCAACCCTGTGAGTGTACCGCAACACCCTACAGTGTCATGACACACACTTTGAGAACCCCTGGAGTATTGGTTCATCTACCTAGTACTGTCTACAGCAAGTCACAGGAAGGGGGGGTTCTTTTCCTATCCTATTATTTGAAATCCTTTATTTGGAGATGATCACAGTAACTATACACAGTTATATGTAATAGGACCCTATGAAGGGATATAGCTCAGTAGTAGAATGCATGATATATGTTCACCACTGAGATACATCCCTTCTTAGGGTCCTATTACATATAACTGTGTATAGTTATATGTATATAACTCTTACAGAACTCTTAAGAATTCTTACGGTTACCAGTTTTATTTTACACAGTACAATGCAAGAATCTTGCTGCTATAATTTTTTCTGTAAACAGCTTCAAAGCATCCAACCAGTACCGCATACATCTACCCTACCTGCTTTTGAGTAAGGTATTAAAGGATGTCCATTACGGTAAAATATCTCTCTCTGATGCGATTTCAGTAATCTCATGTCATTATGTCCCTGCTATTCTGCAACTCAATGTGGGCAAGGTAACAGTTTTCATTACCATAGTTGTACCTTGTACATTAAGAATTTGGGTAGTGGCCCCTTTTAGATAGGGGAAAGCCATCCCGCTCTGTGTTTCAGACTACGTGCCATTATTCCCAGAAGCATCTGTATTTCTGTGCCAGCTCACTGGTTTTACCAACCAAGTGAATCTTGTTATAAACAATTACCTTAAATGGGTCTGTGAACTAGGTGCACTGATATACACCCACTGCACAAAACTCTTTGCTTAAAAAGAAAGACTGTTTGACCTGTGTTGACAAAGTTGCTTTAGTTATGAGGCATGACAAAGTAAGCACAGCACAAAATGTTCTTTAAAAACCACTGATTTTAATCTTCAGTGCATTACAAAGCAAGCTTCCTCAAATGGCAGCCTTGAACTTTAAATGTAGTTTGAGACTACAGTGGATTTTAATTTTTTATAGTAGAGTTTCTCAAACTGTGAGGCAGGACCCACTAGGTGGAAATATATTAAATTTGATACAGTCATCACGGTATGTGACTGCATTTGGGGAAATGTTCTGTACTTTTAGCAGGCTACTCTATATATGCTTTTAACAATGATAGTATATGGAACTTACTCCTGGGTAAGTGTGGGTTAGGGGTAAGTTGCAGCCTAGGATTGTTAAAAATGTTCCTGCTTGATGATGTCACTTCTGGTCATGACATCACATTCCGGTGGGTCCTGGCAAATTCTCATTCTAAAAAGTGGGTCCTGGTGCTAGAAGTTTGAGAACCACTGTTTTATAGAAAAAAGGCAATAAAACACCTTTTGGGAAGCACAGCCCAAACCTCTCCCCATGTTTCCACCTATATCAGAAACAGGGGACATCCACTAAAATTGACTGTTGAGAGTTGGAACAGACAAAAGAAAATATTTCCTGACCCAGTGTATAATCTGTGGACCTCTTTGCCACAGAACGTGGTCACCTGGCCTAGATGCCTTTAAAAGGTGATTGGACAGATTTATGGAGGTTACTAACTATGATGGGTATTGTGCAACCTCCTGGTTCTAGAAACAGGCTATCTCTGAGTGACAGATGCAAGTGAGTGCAAAAAGATGTAGGTCTCTTGTTGTCTTGTGAGCTCCCTGAGGCATCTGGTGGGTATGGGAAGCTGGACTGGATGGGCCTTTGACTTGATCTAAGAGGGTTCTTCTTATGTCCTTATGACTCCTGATTCTAATACTGAAAGAGAATGAGAAAAACATTTCTCCATCCACCTCCACCACTTGCATAATTTCATATGGCTTGATCTAGCAAGACTTTTTGTACCCTCTCTGCAGGGCCTCCAAGAGGAGTCCTATCAGGGGGTACAGAGTTTCTTTGGGGTCCCTTCCTAAAGAGGGAGGCGGTGAAACAGACGGGGGGCAATGGGGTGGGCAGCACTTCTGCAGCAGCTGCAGCCCCGCAGCTGTGTCCCTGAGCTCCCATCCACTCCTTCATGGCAAGCAGATCTACAAGCCAAAGAGCTCCTGGAGCAGGCCAGCTTCCTCCCAGATGTTAAGGAATGTATGCATTCCTGGATCTGGTGCACTTGGCTTCTGACAGTACTTGCTGCCACACGCCACGTGCATCCCATGTGGGCACTGAGTCTGGGTGAGACTGGAAAATGTAAGATCCCAGGACATTTCTGGGCCCCCTCCTTTGGCTCCTGGACCCCCTTTCTGACCCTGGGCCCAGGTACAAATTACCCCCTTTACGCCCCTCTCCTAGGCCCTGCCTCCCTGTAGCCCAACACTACTTGCTCCAACCCACTGGAATCTGGCCAGGCAGCTACAGTTAAGTTCTCCTCTAAGATACTAACCCCTCCCCAAAGAATATCTCTTACAACTGAAGACATGTTCGAATATTCCCTTGTGCAGAAGTCAGGCTTGTTTAAAGCATCAGGGATGTCAGCATCACACAAGGGGATAGCTAAACTCACACACAGGCTGCAGAGACAAAAGCATTACGTGGCAGTTCCCACTTGGGAACCCACAGTAGCAGAGACAAGCAACACATAACAGCACTGGACCCAACAGACAGCAATCAGCCACCAATCTGAACTGGAATAGTTCTCTGCCATGCCATGCATGAACCTCAAGCCAGGCGTTGTAGAGGATTGGGGCACTGATGCAGAATTTTCCCCAATGTCGGCACGTAAATGTCAGTAAGCAGGAGAGAGATGAAACGGGACTGACAGACGGAGCTATCCTGGTTTTTGTTTGTCTTCAGAGTTGTCAGTTCAGGTCTCCAGGTCAGAAATCACTTTATCTGCTAAACCATATGCTTTGTAGAACAAAACGCCTGGCGGACTTCAAGGCAGATGTATTTTAAGGTGCACAACAACGCACTCAACATCCCTTGACACCTGCTTCTTAGTTATTATCACGTAGGGGGGCAAGCTTTTGCTTTTTTAGGTCTGCCCTGCAGATTCTTAACAATGTTGCCTTTTTTTCCCAGAGAGTATTATCCCTTCATTGCATTCTATTTTTTTTAACACTTCCCCTCTGAAGGTTCATGCAAAACATTCTTTTCTTTCACCTTCACTTGAATTAAGTTATTTCTTGCAAAAAGAAAAAAAAAAGTCTTGATCAAGTTTGCTGCAGCAGAAAAAATAAATGACCTATTTCCTGTCACTGTTAGGAAAAAGTTACTGGTTAGTAAACACCTGCTAATTTTGTAAGATCAAATAGCAAATGGAAGAGGCTTACTGAGCAACAGCCTACCCAGGGGCTCAGCAGACTTGATTTTTCAGCACACTTGGGATTGCACAAAAGTGGTATGTGGTGAATCAAGAAGGCTACATTTGGCCTGCTGGAACACAGACCTCATAACCTTCACCTCAGAAAGAAACCAGTACTTGAGCACAAAAATGTAGTAGCTTATCTTTCCAGGAACGGCACCTTTTACAGAAGCACTTGGGCAATATCCTAGGCCTGAACCTACCAGCAAAAATTCCTTTGAGTCAGGATGAGCTTGGACCTAGAGCAGCAATTCCCCCCTATGAGCCCAGTTCCACAGATGGACTGGCCTCAGTCTCATCAGGACACTCATACTCCTTAGTATCTACTTACCACCACAGACAATGCCAGCTCTAGTTGAGAATTAACAGAGGAGAGGAGGAGTGCCAGGCTCTAAACTAAGGTTCTGCCATCGGAGGGGTAGTTAGATCTGGGAATTAACTTGGGCATTAATTCCAGCTGTTGGAGCAAGTTGCTGCATGGAGTGGATCTAAAAGCTCTAGGTTGACCCTACCTGCATGCTTTCTCAGTCCTCAAGACAATCCCATGGACTAATGATCAGGACAGGACACAACCGTCACAACCTAACAACTTTCAAGGGAGAACACTTTGAAACTAAGGCCCAAATCCTAACCCAGTTTCCAGCACTGGCATATCTGTGCCAATGGGACGAGTGCTGCATCCTGCAGTTGGGGGGGCACTCATGGAGGCCTCCTCAAGATAAGGGAATGTTTAATTCCTTATCTAGGAGCTGCGCTGCCCTTATGTCGGTTCAGGAAAGTGGGTTAGGACTGCGCCCTAAGTGGACAAAGCATGGGAAGTGTTCTAAATTGTGCAAGTGTTTCAGGGAAGCTATAAGAAAAGGCTCAATGCAAGTCAGCAGATAGGATTAGATGACTAAAAATGGGCCTGCTGCATTGTTGCCACAGTTCACCAAGGCACACCATTTTCTTCAGAACAAATATACACCATTCCCATCCCCACAAATCAACCAAGAAGCATGATAGCTTCATGACAGCACGATGAAACTCCAGGTGCATCCTGGAGGGGAAAATGACACTCTCTCAGTGTGTTTTGGGGGAACCTTAATTAAATCTAATCTCAGTGACAGTCATATATGAACTGAGGTTATGTCCTATAAGATGCTCAGCATCCCTTATCTTTACAATTAAGGTCAAATACTGGTAATGGTAAGACAATCTCTCACTTTATCTACCTATAAAATTAGTTGAATAGGTGAAGCCTATTTGCATGGATTTTGAACTCGGAAAATTTCAGGCTAGCCTTGTGTATGTGTGTGTGTGTGTGTGTGTGTGTGTGTGTGTATATATATATTAAAATGGCTCAGACAGAATTGTTGTTGCCCAGTGAACTATAACCTAAACACAGGCCAGAAAGATGTTGGTATCATGAAATAATGGAAGACTGTGCAGGTTTTTTGTTGTTGTTGGGTATGTGAAAAGAAATCAGATAAATATCCGATAGCTGAGCAATTCTTGTAAAGTTTAGCCACTCGAGCTAAAGAGGCTGTGCAACAGAACATTGCACATGGAAGACTTCCTTTGATTCTGTGAGTGTCACTCTCTTAATAATTGCTAAAAGAATTTAAATGAGCAAAGAATTTAAATGAGCAAAACTGAAACACAAAAATTAGTGTCAGGGAAAACTAAGATACATAAGCCTATTCTTACGATACTGAGGGCACAATGCTAACCAGGTCTCCTCAGAGGTAAGTCCTATTTTGTTCAATGGGGCTTACTCTCAGGAAAGTGTGGTTAGGATTGCAGCCTTAATTTTACATTTAATGATCTCATTTGGTTAAGAGAACACATAACTCAGACCATTCAAACAAAATAAGCCAATATTTCAGGCTGTTCTGTCAAAGGGGGAAACAGAATTCACAAGCCAAGCCAAAAAAATGACAGATTCCCTGCATACATATTCAAAAACTACCCTGATATTTTTAATAACAGCACAAAAGTGTTGTGAATTAGTGCAATATGTTTAATCCTGATGTTTCAACACATTGTGTCAAACCAAGCATGTTTATGCCACTTCAGAACTATGAAACCTAAGTTGCAGTGCAGCTGTGAGTGAACCACATTTGAATCAAACACATCTGAAACTTTACCAGAAGCCAGCATTTGATACAACTCCAATATGTCGAAGGATACCGAGCCAACCCAAGGAAATGCACTGTATAGCTGGCAAAATACTAGATTTGAAATTGGCTTCCTCCTACAGAGGATTCTATGTGCTTGAGAGTGGCAATAAAGTGCAGCAAAACTCCACCCATCTCACCTTTACACTGAACAAGAATCACCTTATGCATCCACATTCCACAGTTATATTAAATATTGCATGCATTAATGTTGCAAGGTGTGTGCAGGAAATCCCAGGTTCAAACGCTTCCAATGTCCAATAGCGCTGGGCAAGCCGAACACCTGAAGAGCTGCAGACCAGCTGCATCACTAGGGCATGCAGACAGTATCGTGTGACACATTCGGGAGGGGGTGACACCACTACTGGCAAAAATTGTGAAAATCTTGGTATTTTTTAATAACATTATGTCATATAGGTGTGCGCTGTTTAACAACCTTCCACTTAACAACGGACCGCATATATGATGGTGGTCACAACACAACAAAGAGGCTTTTAATGAGGCAGTTGGATCTCCCATAGCCAGCAGCAGAGTGTCTGTTTACAGTATGCAACAAAGAGGCTCTTAATGCAGAGAAGAGGCAATTTGTCTCTAGTAGCCTGTGCAGCCAACAAGTGTATGGCAAGGAGTGTCTGTTTACACAACAAAGGCACTAGATTGGGCTGACTGTTCTCTTAACAACCTAATCACATAACAGGGATTAGAGAACGTATCCCTGTCTTTAAGTGGCACACACCTGTATAGTATTTGATTTGTAATCTATTATTGAATGCAAACCAAAGCTGGAACTTGAATGAAACAAACATGAGTTGGAATATCTGTATTCTCTCAAAAGTTATAGCCAAGTAACCAGAAAAAGAACCACAACTGCCTCGTATATAACAAAAAGTGGATTTCCTTAAGTCAGAACTGACCAATAAGAACAATTGTTCTGATTGTATTAGTATGAGACTGCTGTCATACTAACACAATTACTATTAGTAGTAATACTAGTATTACAACAAGTAGCTAATACAATTACTCTCATTCAGTTTATAAAGGCACCAAACTGAAAAAGGTTATTTGCAGCTCACTTTGATTGTCTTCATGGACAGACACTACTTCAACTAATGATAGCATAGACTACTGACACTAGGTCTTTGCAGAGAATTACATAAAAAACCCCACCTGGTTAATTCTATGAGAAAAGTGAAACCGATAGCTGAGCAAGAGAGGATTTTAAATTCACAGCAGAAACAGGAGCTCACAAAACCATACTGCTCATTTTGTTTTCTGTTCTGCCTGCAAGGCCTAACATCTCTGAAGGCTCACATTGTTTCATGCCCCTGTGGGCACCTGATAATTACTGTCAGTGTATCATAGCTTTGTCCCTCCAAAGCGAAAAAACATCATAGATGATCTGTCACTGCACACCGCCAGGCACGGAGGCAACAGCTTCCCAACCTCACGTTAATGGTCATTTATTGTAATGATTTGGTGTCAGGACGGATCAATGAACAGAACTTGCTGCTGAGGTTCAGGGTCAGAGGTTCAAGAGCCACACGAGGACTGCAGCTTATAGCCAGCGTCAAACCAAAAAAAGATGAGCTGTTGTATAAAAGAATGTATTTAATTTCAAATATTAGAGACACTGACACTGGACCAGATAAGAATGCAGGCACTGTTCTGCTGGGTTAGGCCAGGGGTGTCCAAAGTTTTTGGCAGGAGGGCCACATCAGCTCTCTGACAATATGTCGGGGGTCGGAGAAAAAAAGAATTAATTTACATTTAAAATTTGAATAAATTTACATATTTACATAAATGAATATATTAAATATGAACTTATATGAATGAATGAAGATCTTGCAGTAGCTCAAGGCCTATAAAAGGCCTTGCACAAAGCAAGGCTGGCCTTTCCTTTGCTGCTGCTACTGCATCACAGACGTGAAACTACAAGCAGTGGAGGGAGCCCTCATCCCACAGGTCACGCGAGAGGTCAAACAATTGCCTTCATGCTGAGATCAGTTGCGTCAGGCCAGAGCGGGCTCCAATAAATCTCCGGAGGGCCAGAGGCTCATTGAAGACTAGGGGCTCCCTGAGGGCCGGATTGAGAGACCTTGAGGGCCGCAAGTGGCCCCAGGGCCGGGGTTTGGGCACTCCTGGGTTAGGCCAATGGCAAATCTAACTAAGAGCAGCCAATTCATGCCTTCATTATAAAAAAAAAAAAAGGGGAGCTACACAGTCCTCTGCTAACTGGTCTAAGAGGTACCTTTTAAGTGGTGGTTCTGTTATATTTAATTGGAGGGGGGAGAGCCATTGTTCCTATTTACTCTAGTAGCACATGTTTTCCAATGGCAACTTGACAGTCTCTTTCCAGTCTCTTCCTAGGCTGTGATACCCTCTGGGACAAGAAATCATTTTTTCTTCTTCATTTATTTTGCTCATTGTGACCTTTTCTGATTTTCAAAGAGTGGCATATAAAATATTTTAAAACTGATTAATTAGTTAATTGCCTGGAGCTCATAAGTTCCTCTTCTTGTTCCCTAGAAGGTCTGCAAAAT
The DNA here is from genome assembly GCF_035046505.1 of Tiliqua scincoides. Taxonomy (NCBI): domain Eukaryota; kingdom Metazoa; phylum Chordata; class Lepidosauria; order Squamata; family Scincidae; genus Tiliqua; species Tiliqua scincoides. The sequence goes on from NC_089831.1 coordinate 16,514,616, forward strand.
TTGCAACCCACAAAGCTGCATACGGCACACCATCCTTATGTAGAGGTTTACCAGGGACTTGATTAGTTCAGTCCTCCCAATATTTCATGGATGACAATGTGACGCTTCCCTCTTGTGCACACGCTCATTCCTGTTGGAAAGGAATTCCTGTTGATGCGATGAATGACTCTAGGGGACAGTTTATTGTCCAGAGGATAGACGACTCAGAGGTAACCTGTTTCAGGCCTTTACTCTTTGTCCTCTTTGACCTCCAGAGATGAAAAAGGACTCTGCCAGTACCACCGATCCTAAGCAACTGGCGATCTTCAGTATTGAGGCCAAATGCCTTTACATGCTTTAATGGAGACTCAATTAATAACAGAACTGAACCTAGAAGGATTTCATATATGTAGATGTATGCCATGTATATGGAGAGCTCTGGCCTCTCCTAATAAGCTACCAGCTATCTCTGAGATGTAAATTTGGCATGGGTAAGCAAGCAACTAGAGTCATGCTAAGACAGTGTGGGTCACATTCTGATCATCAATTCCATTCACTCACAGTGATTGATCTTTAGAGATTTCATAAACACAAGAACAAATTATGTTGTCTCATTTCCTTCCCTATCTTAACCAAGCACAACACCATGCTTGTTGGCCCAGAGTCTTGTGCTATGACACAATGGAGAACATCCTTTCTTAAAACTAGCACATAAGACACCATCTGGGATCAAAACTCACACGTGCAACAGGCAGTATAATTTGCTTGATGCCTCTAAACACTCTGCATAGGTTCAAGTTTTCCAACGAATTCCATCCTGATAAAACTCAAGCCTAGGCTGGGGGCTCTTCCTACAATCACCCTTGAGAATTCAGCTCCAGGTATAATATTACCATGGACCAGTCATTGTTACGGTTGTCTGAATACACTTCCTTTTTTAATCAAATTGTAAACAGCAACTCAACAGGAAAACACAAAGAACTTTAGAAACATGTTGATTTGCAGATACTTTGTGTCTCATTTCAACCCTGAAACTTCTTTCCCAACTAGCTTTAATTAGCTGCCTCCCACAAATGTATCCTGTCGATTGTGTTCGTTGAGAAACTGTCCTTTTTCAAAGCAGCTGCAAGCATGTCTCAAACCTGCCTGGAAGAAGGCTGACACACAAATATTCCCTTGACAACAGAAAGCCCCTTGAAGCAATACCATAAAGCTATTTTGGAGAGAACTTTTCAAATTCTTAGCTCCAAGGCTCAGTACATGCATTGACGTTCGAGCTTTCTGATGATACTTCACTAACAGACCATCACTCTATAAAGAGAGGAAAGAGACACACTGAACTCAGAATTGAGACACAGGGCATCTCAACATCACAGAGTACTTCATCTAAACTGGCACCATGTCGGAGCATTTTGCTTATAGCATATTTGTGTTGGGTTATCTGCTCTCTCCCCACCTCCATTTCTGATTATATATGTATTTAGGGATGCTATGTTGTTCAGATTACAAAATATATGTATCTATGAATATATCACATATCTGTGAAATCTGTTTTATTCTATACAAGGCAGTTTCCTATGTGCCTACAGAGGAGTCAATTTATTATTTTTTACTCCTCTGTAGGTGAATAGGAAACTGCCTTGTATATAAGCAGATTCTTAGCCCATCTAGCTCAGTGGGGTGAACACTAAGCAGCAGTAGGTCTCCAGGGTTTCATACCAGGATGCTTCCCTCCCTCCCTGACCTCTCTCCTTAGTCGGAGCGGTCAGGAATTGAACCTGGAACCTTCTGCACAGAAAAACAGGTGCTCTAGCACTGAGCTACAGCTTCTCAGCTAAAGATGGCAGATACACCTCCAATAGCACTGAGCTTGACCTTAAAGAGTGGAAAGCAGCATTATTTATGAAGTATATACAAATATTTAAATCTGAAGAACTTCAGCTTGGATATTACCATCTGCATCCTTAATTTAAAAAGTGCAGGGTTGAAAAATATTGAGTGTCTTAAAATATCTAAACTATATAAAAGGGAAGTATTTGCACCTGTGCTTATTTTATTATGTACATAGCCCTAGGCAAAAAAGGAACTTGAAATACTGTTAGAAATATTAAAAATACTTGGTGCTTACAGAGTTCTCATGCCAAGAACAAAATAGTCTCCACAATCCAGCAACATCTTACAACACTGGTCCATACTATGTTGTTATTATTCAACATATAACATAACAACATATAACATAACAACATATAACAACGGATGTGAGGACCGCATGGTGACTTGCCTGCCTGGTGCGAAGGTTGCGGACATCACTTCTCGTCTAGACAGGCTAGTAGACAGTGCTGGGGGAGAGGTAGCGGCTGTGGTGCATGTCGGCACCAACGACGTGGGCAAGTGTAGCTGGGAGGTCCTGGAGGCCAAATTTAGGCTTTTAGGCAGGAAGCTGAAAGCCAGGACCTCAAAGGTAGCGTTCTCTGAAGTGCTACCTGTTCCACGCGCAGGGCCAGCTAGGCAGGCGGAGATCAGGGGTCTCAATGCGTGGATGAGACGGTGGTGTAGGGAGGAGGGGTTTAGATTCGTTAGGCACTGGGGAACGTTTTGGGACAAGCGGGGCCTGTACAAGAGGGACGGGCTCCATTTGAACCAGAATGGAACCAGACTGCTGGCGCATAACATTAAAAAGGTGGCAGAGCAGCTTTTAAACTGATCCCTGGGGGAAGGCCGACAGGAGCCGAGGGGCATCCGGTTCGGGACTCCTCATCCCTATGGGATGAGGATGGGGAGGTTAGAGAACAACAAGACAAAGGCAGGGTAGGAGAAGAAATTGGGAAAGGTAGGGTGATGGGATGTGATAGACGGTTTGGCACAATGAGAGGATGCGGGGACAAAGGAGCGAATAAGCAGCCCATCCTGGGGCATTTTGTGTATAAATGCTTTTATGCGAATGCCCGAAGTCTACGAGCAAAGGTGGGAGAACTGGAATGTCTGGTGACAAGGGAAAATATTGACATAGTGGGCATAACGGAAACCTGGTGGAATGCGGAGAATCAGTGGGATACCGCAATCCCGGGCTATAAACTCTACAGGAGGGACAGGCAGGGGCGTGTTGGAGGTGGGGTGGCCCTTTATGTTAAGGAAGGGATAGAATCCAGCAAAGTAGAGATTGAAGGTGGGTCTGACTCCACCGTAGAATCTCTGTGGGTTAAATTACCAGGCTTGTGCAGCAATGTAGTACTGGGGGCGTGCTATCGTCCTCCAGACCAGAAATCTGATGGGGACCTTGAAATGAGGAAACAGATCAGGGAGGTGACAAGGAAGGACAGGGTTGTAATCATGGGGGACTTCAATTATCCTCATATTGACTGGGTCAATTTGTGTTCTGGTCACGATAAGGAAACCGGATTTCTTGACGTGCTGAATGACTGTGGCTTAGATCAGCTAGTCACGGAGCCCACCAGAGGACAGGTGACTCTGGATTTAATTTTGTGCGGTACGCAGGACCTGGTTAGAGATGTAAACGTTACTGAGCCATTGGGGAACAGTGATCATGCTGCGATCTGTTTTGACGTGCACGTTGGGGGAAGAATACCAGGCAAATCTCTAACAAAAACCCTTGACTTCCGACGGGCGGACTTCCCTCAAATGAGGAGGCTGGTTAGAAGGAGGTTGAAAGGGAGGGTAAAAAGAGTCCAATCTCTCCAGAGTGCATGGAGGCTGCTTAAAACAACAGTAATAGAGGCCCAGCAGAGGTGTATACCGCAAAGAAAGAAGGGTTCCACTAAATCCAGGAGAGTGCCCGCATGGCTAACCAGCCAAGTTAGAGAGGCTGTGAAGGGCAAGGAAGCTTCCTTCCGTAAATGGAAGTCTTGCCCTAATGAAGAGAATAAAAAGGAACATAAACTGTGGCAAAAGAAATGTAAGAAGGTGATAGGGGAGGCCAAGCGAGACTATGAGGAACGCATGGCCAGCAACATTAAGGGGAATAATAAAAGCTTCTTCAAATATGTTAGAAGCAGGAAACCCACCAGAGAAGCGGTTGGCCCTCTGGATGGTGAGGGAGGGAAAGGGGAGATAAAAGGAGACTTAGAGATGGCAGAGAAATTAAATCAGTTCTTTGCATCTGTCTTCACGGCAGAAGACCTCGGGCAGATACCGCTGCCCGAACGGCCCCTCCTAACCGAGGAGTTAAGTCAGATAGAGGTTAAAAGAGAAGATGTTTCAGACCTCATTGATAAATTAAAGATCAATAAGTCACCGGGCCATGATGGCATCCACCCAAGGGTTATTAAGGAATTGAAGAATGAAGTTGCAGATCTCTTGACTAAGGTATGCAACTTGTCCCTCAAAACGGCCACGGTACCAGAAGATTGGAGGATAGCAAATGTCACGCCTATTTTTAAAAAGGGAAAGAGGGGGGACCCGGGAAACTATAGGCCGGTCAGCCTAACATCCATACCGGGTAAGATGGTGGAATGCCTCATCAAAGATAGGATCTCAAAACACATAGACGAACAGGCCTTGCTGAGGGAGAGTCAGCATGGCTTCTGTAAGGGTAAGTCTTGCTTCACGAACCTTATAGAATTCTTTGAAAAGGTCAACAGGCATGTGGATGCGGGAGAACCCGTGGACATTATATATCTGGACTTTCAGAAGGCATTTGACACGGTCCCTCACCAAAGGCTACTGAAAAAACTCCAGTCAGGGAATTAGAGGACAGGTCCTCTCGTGGATTGAGAACTGGTTGGAGGCCAGGAAGCAGAGAGTGGGTGTCAATGGGCAATTTTCACAATGGAGAGAGGTGAAAAGCGGTGTGCCCCAAGGATCTGTCCTGGGACCGGTGCTTTTCAACCTCTTCATAAATGACCTGGAGACAGGGTTGAGCAGTGAAGTGGCAAAGTTTGCAGACGACACCAAACTTTTCCGAGTGGTAAAGACCAGAAGTGATTGTGAGGAGCTCCAGAAGGATCTCTCCAGACTGGCAGAATGGGCAGCAAAATGGCAGATGCGCTTCAATGTCAGTAAGTGTAAAGTCATGCACATTGGGGCAAAAAATCAAAACTTTAGATATAGGCTGATGGGTTCTGAGCTGTCTGTGACAGATCAGGAGAGAGATCTTGGGGTGGTGGTGGACAGGTCGATGAAAGTGTCGACCCAATGTGCGGCGGCAGTGAAGTAGGCCAATTCTATGCTTGGGATCATTAGGAAGGGTATTGAGAACAAAACGGCTAATATTATAATGCCGTTGTACAAATCGATGGTAAGGCCACACCTGGAGTATTGTGTCCAGTTCTGGTCGCCGCATCTCAAAAAAGACATAGTGGAAATGGAAAAGGTGCAAAAGAGAGCGACTAAGCTGATTACGGGGCTGGGGCACCTTCCTTATGAGGAAAGGCTATGGCGTTTGGGCCTCTTCAGCCTAGAAAAGAGACGCTTGAGGGGGGACATGATTGAGACATACAAAATTATGCAGGGGATGGACAGAGTGGATAGGGAGATGCTCTTTACACTCTCACATAATACCAGAACCAGGGGACATCCACTAAAATTGAGTGTTGGGCGGGTTAGGACAGACAAAAGAAAATATTTCTTTACTCAGCGCGTGGTCAGTCTGTGGAACTCCTTGCCACAGGATGTGGTGCTGGTGTCTAGCCTAGACGCCTTTAAAAGGGGATTGGACGAGTTTCTGGAGGAAAATTCCATTATGGGGTACAAGCCATGATGTGTATGCGCAACCTCCTGATTTTAGGAATGGGTTAAGTCAGAATGCCAGATGTAGGGGAGAGCACCAGGACGAGGTCTCTTGTTATCTGGTGTGCTCCCTGGGGCATTTGGTGGGCCGCTGTGAGATACAGGAAGCTGGACTAGATGGGCCTATGGCCTGATCCTGTGGGGCTGTTCTTATGTTCTTATGTTCTTATATACATTAGTGCAAACGTGGGCTGTACAAGCTGAAAAGCTCCTAAACTAGCTCTAATTTTCAGTCGTCCCCCCCACACATCTTTGGCCTTATGCTTGTCAGTACATGTACATTCAAACTATTTCTTCCCTGATTCAGTAGAAGGCAGTTTTGTGTGTTCACCCAGTTTGTGTGCCTCTCCCCTCCAAACCATGATCTGCTGTTTTTGAGAGAAAAGTTAACCCAGTGATTTTCAACTTTTTTTTGTCTCAAGGCACACTGACAAGGTACTAGAATTGTCAAGGCACAACAACAGTTTTTTGACAATTGACAAGGCACACCATGCTGTTGGTGGGTAGCTCACATCCCCACTGGCCCTATTAACAAATGACCTTTCCCCAAACTCTTACGGCACACCTGCAGACCATTCGCAGCACACCAGTGTGCCACAGCACAGTGGTTGAAAATGGCTGAATTAAGCCTACTATATACTACTATGTACCCTTGGCCCCTACCTTACTATGTGTCTTGGCCCCTAGTGATCCATTCTGCATCCTGAGAGCTGGGTGCGGCCCCCAGGTAAGTAACTGCAATGCTGCATCCCCCCCATGGATTTCATTATTTGAGGAGTTTGTATCTGTGGAGGGGAGGGTCCTGGAATGGATCCCCTTTGGATATCAAGAGTCCACTTTATATGCAATATTCATTTCAGGAAAGGAAATGATGAACTACGCGAGATGACCCTTGCAACCCGTGGGTTAGGCTTGCTTGTCTGACACATATTGCCTTCTTATCAACTTTAGCATGCATTAAAAAAATCTTTTACTATAATAGCTGCCATGAGTAATAACCATGTAGAACAGCAATCACCAAACTCAATCACTGTCCGTCAAAAAAGCGATCCCTATTTGGACTGGAGTTTACTGTTCTGTTTCTGCACCACGTGTGTTCTCAGTAGATCTGGACATCAGGACACTCTGGGCAGTCCTGTTTGTTGTCCAGTGTCCCAGAAAGCTGTGTAACAGGACATTTGAGCAGACATGACTGCCCCGTTGCCCAGATCTACTGAGAATACAAGTGGCGCAGAGGCAAAATGGTAAGCTCCACTTGTGGAGTGGAGGTCTTTCCCCAAATCCTGGATTCTGCCCCTGGGTTGGGGATTGGAAAATCCTGGTGCAGAAGATCAATTAGTGCAACATAATGGAGATTATCTGAACTAGGGAATCCAGCAAGGTCTATAGCTGAAGCACAATTTCCAATTTTAAAACAAGGTGGGAAAGAATGAGATGTAAATGTACACTCGCGCAGTACACAACTGCAGGTATAGTAGCATCACTGTAATTCCAAGAACAGCATTACAGCCTTTCCATGAGCTTGATACAGGAGCACTAAATCTGCACTGCTTCGTGGTCCCTGATTGACGTCACAGCTCTAACAAACTACCAGCTTCCACCCCCATCCCTGAATCCTTTTTAATGAATACCCCTTTAGGATCAAAGAGACATATTGTTTTAATTAAAACAATGCCACACATTTATATCCAAGGCTCTATGCCTGAATCCATTAGGACATCATTAGTGTTGCTGTGAGATACCTTATATAGCATTTTAACCTGGAGAATACTGCACAGTAGGACACCTGTAGATTAAGCATTCCAAGATCAGAACTAGAGGTTACAAAAGAGCATTTCACAGGCTCTGTATCTCTTTTGCAGTGCTCTGTGTTTTCCCACTCACTGACTCACATCACTGGCTGGAGTGGCTGGGGAAATGCTGGGCATGATGACATCACAACATGTATTGCATGCACAGAAAGGAACAGACACTCACAGAGTCCTTGGGTCATGAGTTTTGGACCTTGTATGCAGGAAGGTTTCTGAATTTCTAGCTCCTCTAACATACATTGACTACAATGTAGTGTCAAACATAAGGCCCATGGGTGTGATACAGCTAGCAGTAGCTCCTATTCCAGTTCATGTGATAATTGGGTTCTCCCAGTAAATGCCTGGACAGTGTCCATCAATAAGGGGACATTTTCTTCCAGATGAGCCCCCTTACTTCTTGAGTTCCATACACTAACTATATCAGACCATATGATGATGGTAAAATGAAATCAGAATTCCTGATAAAAACCAAAGGAAGGATAATACGTATTTAGGCTAGCATGAAGATGACCCATTCACTCTTGCTCATTTTTCATTCTTCCTGGATAGATGATTATGAGGGATTGTTTTTCCTCCTCTGAACAAAACATGCACTAAGGGTCTTTGAAAGAAACATGAACTCTCTAACTTTCAAGAGCGAAAAAAGGAACATGCTCTTTTAAAAGATTCATTAAATTTCACAGCTGCCCCAGGCAGATTCCACATTAAAATGGGACAGTCATCGACACCAGGAAAACAACTTCAGTGAATGGAGGAAACAATTATACAGTCTAATTAAAAGAAAATCTAATGCATTTTTTTAAAAAAAATTAAGTTTTACAGACCAATATCAGGCCATGTACCTGCTGTCAAAAGACCTTGTAAGTGTGGGTTGGGTGGATTTGTATATACTGTTCCAAGTCAGGAACAAGTAACTAGGTAAGACACCAATTAAGATCCTTCAGCAAAGCAATCTAGTTTACTTTAAAGAGAATTGAAGGTGTTTGGGAGAGAGCCCGCTTCTCATGACATGTATTCCTGCCATGCCACTTATTTCTAGGGTAAACAAATCTTGTAGCGTTTTGTATTTTTAAAAACCTGCCAAACTTCTTAGGACAGAGAATAAAAGCACTGGCATTGGACATGGTGCCCAGCTTTCAAAATCTCCAAAGGACTATTATCTCCAGCCAAAGACAATCTGCATGGACATACAGCAATACTTTGACTCGACTTTCATCACTTTGCTCTTTCAACCATTGTCAACTATAGCCATATTTCAAATTTTGTTCACATGCTTTCCTCTTTCATCCAAACTTCCATGATGGCTGTCGACATTCTTATGCTTATTTTTATTTATTTCTGTTTTGCATGCATTTGCATGTGTTATATTTACATTTTTTGCCAACCAAAATAAATTTGCAAGCTAAATAAATATCTGCTTTGACATTCATCCATTTTTTACTTTCATCCATGCTCTGGTCCCTAACCAGATGAAAGTGTAGGGTATTGCTGCATTTAGAATTCTGTTTGCACGAAACAACTTTCACTTGAATGCAAAGAAAAATGTACAGAAAAATGAAAAATGAAATAGAAAATAGGAGTTCAACAGTGTTCTGTTTCTGTTCTGAAACCTTTATTGGCATATCAACATGATTTGCAATCAAAATTTACAAACCAACCCGTTACATAGACAAGCCTTTATGTTAGCTCGTTTTAACATTTTCCCTTCGGCAGTCCATTCTGGCCACTTTTTAAATATTCCACGGGAGAAAAGGCTCTGTCCCTTCTGTCACAAGTCTCCTGATTTTTTGTCTCACATTCTCTTTTTTTGTCCAGTACACCTTGATATTCGTAATCATTACCTTACTTCTTGGATTCCCTCTGATCTTACCCCTTCTGATATTACTCTCTCCAAGTTCAATTTATCTGAGATTCTTAAAGTAATGTTGTCAGAATTTAAATAACTTGATATTCTGCTTTTAATTGTCCAGTTTGTTATGCAAATTGCTATGTCAATCGTAAATTTTGATTGCAATCGTGTTGATATGCCAATAAAGGTTTCAGAACAGAAACAGAGTTCAACAGTGCATAAGACTTGGAGAAAGGGTGATGGCTGAGGGGAAATCTGTTTTGCATGCAGAAGACTCTCATTTCAGTCCCTGGCATCTCTAGGAAGGGCAGAGAAAAATTTCTACCTGAAACTATGGAGAGCTGCTTTGTTCATAGTACTAAGCTAGATGGACCAGTGGTTTAACTCCATATAAAGCAGCTTTGTATGATCCTATGATGGACACCTTGGGAAATCAAGGTTTATAGCAAAGATGAACCTCTAGTTCACCTTTAATTAACGTGTCAAAATTATCTCAAAAAAAAGGAACATGTTAATGTCAGCAGGAAGGACACCAAATTACCGATGCCATTATTGATACCCTTTTGAATCTTTGTTAAATTTGATTGCTTACCACTGATTTATTGCCCTTATATATTTTTAAGAGCTCCATCTGGCTGCATAAAATCCAAACTATTCAAGACTTTATAGATCAAAAGTCAGCACCTTAAAAAAAACCCTGAAAATATCATGGAAGTCAAGACAGAAGTTGGAGGAAACAACTTCTCGAGTTGCCAAATACCGCCAAAATTTTTTAGAGCATGAGCCCTTTGTGCACAGGGAGCCATTTATTTATTTATTTATTTATTATGTAAACCGCTTTGTGAACTACTCTGTTGAAAGCTGTATAAAAATAGTCATATAATATAATTAGAGGTGTTATTGAAGACTTATGCATGGAAAGAACTTTTGAGAAATTCTGGGAAAGTCAAGTCATACTTCCTTAGGTCAATTTCACATACACTTGCATATTATTATTAATTAGAATACATATATAACACTTTTCAACAACAACAAAAGTTATCAAAACAGTTTACATAAGAAACAAGAAGGTGATTCCCTGTCTCCAAGAGATATACAGTCCAAAAAGAAATACAAAGGGCACACTAGGAGCAGTCACAACAAAAGATGCTATGCTGGAATGGATAGAGACAGTTGCACTCCTCTCAAAGACACAGAGGACCACCATCTTAAAAAAAAATCTTCTTTGCCCAGTCAACAAAGGGATGATGAAAGATGTTTAAGCATCTTCATTTGCGGAAAGTATATAAGAATAAAGAAAAGACTACCTGTTTGCTGATAATTAAGACTGTCACCTGATTAAAAGAACTTTAGCAATTAAGTACACAGCATAAGAGTCAATCAATAAAATATGCATGTATTTGCATGTGAATAACAATACTCCTGAAGCAAAAATACACACTTTTTTTTTAACGAAGAGGCCACATGCATGCCACTGCAGATATAATCTTTGAGGAGCAATACGCATGTGTTGTGGAGAAAGGGGATATTTTCTCTAAGACAGTGGTTCTTAAACTGTGGATCAGAACCCACTAGTCCGTTACAACAACATTTTTGGTGGGTCCCAAAACTGACAAGCTGATAGCTAGCAAGGAACACGTCTGAGCCCTACGAAAGACGAAATAGAGAAGCATGTGCGCATTTCACCATGAGTAGGTGAACGTGCCTCAATCCACTTCGAAAGGGCAGGCCAAGGGGAACATAACACCACCAGAATGGTCCTGATTTGATGAATATGGAGCTCAAGAGACACTCCAGAAGGCAGTCCCCCCCCCCCCCCCCAGCAGAAAAGATAAAAACAGAGGATTGAGCTGCTGGTAAAGTGAAACTTTTTTTTTAAGTCTCGCAAAGCTAAGTGGGTCCTATTAGACTATCATTTTAAAAAGTGGGTCCCAGTGCTACAAAGTTTGGAAACCACTGTTCTAAGATTACGCATAGCACCCACATTTTTTTGAATCTTTTATATGCGCACTAGTTTAATTGGAGGAACATTTTTTAAGTCACTCAAGTTTTTAAAATTGATTACCGTATTTTTCGCTCCATACCTGACCATAAGACGCACCTATTTTTTAGAGAAGGAAAACAGGAAAAAAATTATTCTGAACCAAATAGTGTAATAAAATATTTAATAAACTATAACAGAATAACATTTGAACCATCCCCCCCCCTTCTTAGGGTGAATGGGATCATAAACTGGCATGAAGATCCCTCCCTTTATTAGGGTGAATGGGATCATAAACTGGCATGAAGATCCCCCCTTCATTAAGGTCTTCAGCGTGCACTATTTTTTGCAGTATTCGCTCCATAAGACACACACACTTTCCCCCCCACTTTTTTGGGGGGAAAAAGTGCGTCTTATGGAGCGAAAAATACAGTAATCAATTGAATAATTGCTACAACCCTAAATGTAATAATTGGCCTAAAGAGTATAATAAGGACCAAAGCACCTGTATGAGGGTTCTATTTTCTTCAGAGCAGTGTAAAAACTACTACTTCTTCTGCTTCCCTGCAAAGACATTAGTCTATTACAGTGAGCCCGATAAAGACACGGCACCTTCATAAAGCATTCCCCCTTCTCACCCTCAGTCTCACTGGCAGACTAATTATCACACTTTCTCTTTTAGCTCCTGTTGTTGCCAAGCTCTGAAGTACAGTCCATTGGGACTTAGTGTGATAACAGATCATGGTGATAAAAGGGCTTGCTGCCACAGGCCCATTTGTTATCATAATTGCAAATCCTATTTTATCATGACAACAGGGCAGCATCAAGCATGGGAAAGTGAGATCTGGGGCAGCAGTCACTTCGTCCTGGATTACAAGCCTACTGAGGAACACTTATTAGGGCTGTGCTTTTGACTTTTGGGTCAATCTAGGTGTTATGGTAGGATGGAAGTGTCTTATTTAAAAAATTAAAAATGAGTTTTTTACTCTTTAGATCTGGGTTGAGACATACAAAATCATGCAGGGAATGGATAGAGATACGCTCTTTTCCCTCTCACGTAACACTGGAACGGTGTTCTAGTGTAGCAGATGGCATCCACAAAAGTTGAGTGTTGGGAGAGTTAGGACAGACAGAAGAAAATATTTCTTTACCCAGTGTATAATTAGTTTGTGGAACTCTTTGCCACAGGAAGTAGTGATGGCATCTTGCCTGGATGCCTGGATGGGATTGGACAAATTTCTGGAGGAAAAGTTCATTACAGGTTACAAGTCACAACAGGTACATGCAAGCTCTTGGTTTTAGAGGCAGGCTGCCTCTGATTACCAGATGCAGGGGAGGGCACCGGGATGCAGGTTGTGTCTGTTGTCTTGGGGCAATTGCTGCACCACTGTGAGATACAGGAAGCTGGACTAGATGGGCCTTTGGCCTGATCCAGCAAGGCTCTTCTTATGGGTTCAGCATTTTTATTTTTCATGACTGCAGCTTCCTCCTTTCTCAGTCCTAGCCCATCAGGGATCCTGTAGTAAGCAGGATATCACCACAATATTACATATCTAATCAAACTTGGCTATAGATTATGTGACTGAACAAAAGGGAACACATGGTGTGCCAGAAATAATCAAAAGGAAAGGCACTTTTCAATGCTACTGAAAAACGGAACAAAATATGTATTGTGGAGTTTGAACAGAGCCCTCCTGTGTATGCCCAATTCCTGGGTCCCCTGCCATCATTTGCTGATTTCTAGTGAATGCACATTTAAATTTTACATATGGCGCAGATGGTATTGAGGTTGTTTGCAGGGGTTTTATGAAAAGGATTGTGGTCTATTACATATAGAATCCATCATACTCAAGTCACAGGAAATGTATTGCCCTCCAGTGACTAAAGGGGCGTGGAAGTTGTTCAGTCTGGAAAGAAGCAAGGACTAAACTCAAGGTTGGGGAACACAGAGTCATCTCATCAGTCAAGTGCATTCAAAACCTGTGTGTGTTCTCAGTGACTTGCTTTTTTATATATTTATACACAGTGAGTGAGAGAGAGAGAGAGAGAGGAGAGAGACACACAGAGGGAGAGAGAAGGATTCCTACTTTAACAGGGAGGTGACCAGTGCCTGAAAAGGATCCTTAAATGTATTGATGTTTCCTAAAAACTAAAAAAAAAGAGAAGTTTCATAAAAACTCTGGGTATTTCACATATACAGGTAGCCCTTATTATCTGTGGGGTTCCGGGATACCGAAAACCATGGATGATTAAATTCGTGGATTCGGGTCCCCCAAACCCTGCAGACACAACAGGAGCTGTGCTCCGGTCATGTGCCGGATGAGGAAGACCCGGATTTGCAGCAGTAGACATGAAAAGGATGATCTAGTTGCCTTAGGCTTCAATCCTGCACACTTATCTGTGAGTTAGCCTTACTGAGCACAGTGAGACTTCAGAGTATGCATGCACAGGACTTGGGTTAAGAGACAGGAAGCATCAGGCCATTCCGCAAATTAACTACAAAGTGACATTGCACCAGAAACTTCATTGCTCCTCCTCTTAAAAACTACACCCTCTTTGAGCCCACCTTCCCTTCCTTGAATACTCGACAACTGAACTGTGTTCATGTTCACGGGGGGGGGGGGAGCTTAGCGCTCCCTTCCATCCTTCTCTTGTTTCCTCTCCTGCCTGAGGCTGTTAGGAGCTGGAGTATTTCACTTTCATGTTGGAATGAAAATATCATGATGTACAAATTATCACTTTATAATTAATTATGCAGAATAACTGAAGTGAACATGACTTTGGTATTAAAGCTGCTTTGAATCTTACTACTTTTACGAGTTAATAAGTAATGATTCTCTCTCCCTTCTGCTGCAAGACCACCCCCCACTCCCCCAATTTGCTGAGTGCATGAATAAAATTCGCTAAGGTTACCTTAACCAAAAGGAAGTTTAAACAAATTTGCAAGCATTAAAGCCGCAAATAACTTATTGCGTAGACGAGTAGATGGCTAGAATGAATTAATAAAATTGCCATAGCTGGAGATACTGCCAAAACTACCACCGTTATGAGCACTCCAAAGTCACACAGGAATCAGATGTCCAAGTCCAGGAAGCTACCCAGAACTGCAGGCAATGATCTATAACAGGGATATAACACAAGGCCCGCGGGCTGGATGCAGACCCCGGAAACTCTTTATCTGGCCCTTGTGATGATCCGGCTATCCCAAAACTGCCCTTTCAGCAATGCTGCTTCTGCCAAGGTTTGGGGAGGGAGGGATGGATGGAAGGAAGTGTCAGAAGGCAAGAAATGCTACAGGGTTCATAATCCTCAAAACAGTTTTGTTGAACCATTTTGATTCAGACAACCAATGTTAATAAAAACTATTCCAGTACTCCACTGGACGATTTTACAATTGCTTTTAGGCCTCATCATAAAATAAAATTAGCCGTATTTGCAGTGCATATATAGTATTGGTAACATAACAGCAGCGGTTGAGCAGGTCAGCACAGGAAAGATGAGCTTAGCAATCAACAGGTCAGTGCCATTCACCTTAGGCCAAACCTTTACAAAAGGTGTACATGAAGCTGCATCCTCTCCCCACTCCTGTCTTGCTTTGCCTGCCGAGCGCATTCTGTTCAAGCAGCAGCAAACATGGTCTCTCTTCAGAAGGTCAACTCACAAAATGTATCATTTACCTCCCAGCATCCAAATCAGCCGTCATCACTCGAGATGCATAATTGAAATCTCACCTCCCATTGGTTTTTATCATTCTGATTAGAAGGTGCTTGTGTTGAACCATCCTAAATGTCATCAGGGATGCCGTGTTAGGCCATCCCTCATGGGAGCAATGACATGCAATGCAGAAAAGCCGCTCAACCCTCTGTCTAGAAAGAGCCTGCCTGTTACAGAGACGATGGGCGGGGGTGGCGCAACTTCAGCGGGTAGGTAGATTACTCGGATATGTAGTTTTAGGGTGGCCGACTTGGCAGATTGGTGGGATTTAGGGATTAGAGGAAAAGGATTATCAGGTTTGAGCAGAGATCAGTGTGAAGATTGAATTGGAGAGCAGATGTCGGTGATTTTCCCTTGCTTCTCTCCCTACAACAGCCACAAGCATTATCCACTCAGACCACTGATGATCTCCCCCATCATCCCTTTTTCATTTGCAGCCTGAGCTATGCTGGTAACATCCGCATCACAAATCCACAGCCAGAAAACACAGTTAATGTGAAAGATTAAAGGTGTCTATTCTGCTGCTTTCCCCCATTTTTTTTTTCATGCTCCCTATATGTCAAAGATGCTCTTCATCATTCTGGTACAGACCATTCCTCGCCCTTCATTTTTTTAACCTTCCGTATGTTTCCTTTGTTGGAGACTCATACGAACTGGGGATTAGGACACAGGCACTCTTATCCAACTTATTTCCTAGGTGATCCTAGGAAGGATAACCAACAGTGTTAAAACAGATCAGAAGCGTCCCAAGACAACACCAAAGACACTATAGCTGGGTTCTCGGGGACATGTGATCAGGGGAGGCAGAACTTTCCCTGTCTTGTCCTGTTCCAATGAAAACAGTCTCCGAGCCTCATGTGCCTCTAATGGAAATAGCCTTTCATACAAGGAGAGCCTAGAGCTTGAAGTGATGACAGATCAGCCCGCCCCTGCGATTGCACAGGTGGTGAGGTAGCCCCTGAATGCCTTGAGGTGTGACATCATCACATCACATTTCTGGGTATGCCTCCACGGCTTTGGACCTCACAGTAAGTCAGTGCTGGGTCCAAAAGATCCTGATGGGAACTAATCTTACCCACCGGTGAAGAAACTCCCTGTGAAGCACCATAATGAAGGAACTAGAGGAACTTTGTGAAACTGTGGGATGGAGTGTGAACTGAAGAAGTATTCAGGGTCTGCCAAGTTGCACTGTAAACCAGCTCCCCAATAAAGGGGACTGATAGCATCACGTACTACCAGTGGCATCACTGGGGGTGTGTGTGGAATGCACCAGGGTGACGTGCATGGGATGAGGGTGTCACCACTTCTGGCCAAAGTTGTTAAAATCTTGGTATTTTCAAATAATACAATCATTATATATCATTCGACACATAATGTCATGCAGAACACAATGAAACAAACCACACTGAAGTATCTCTATTCTACCAAAAGTTATAGACAAAAAACCAACGGGGGCAGTGCAATCGTGCATCACCATGCCCACTGCCAACAGCGTTGCCTCACCCACAGCATGGGAGGAGGTCCATCACAGGGGTGACACGCTGGCCCCCCCACATCGGGAGACAGTCACAGCCTACTACTCCTTTCAATCTTTCATACTCCTCTTAAGCCTCCAGCCCAAAATATCTCAACCCACACTCTATGGTGCGTGGAGATCATGGCTGGCAACCTTCAGTCTCGAAAGACTATGTTATACGCCTACAGTGCCCGGTATTCCCAGGTGGTCTCCCATCCAAGTACTAACCAGGCCTGACCCTGCTTAGCTTCTGAGATCAGATGAGATCAGGCACGTGCAGGGTAACAGTTGCTGCTGAGTTGTGTGGAGATCAGCTACTCAAGTAACCTGGGATTATTTTTTTTCTTCCGAAAAGCATTTCTGCAACATACCTGCTGTCCGTTTGTGGGTAGTTAGATATGTGCCTCGTTCAAACAAAAAAAGACAGATCCCCCAACTATCAGGAAGCATCAGGTCCCATCAGTGAAGTATCAACCAGCCATCTTGACTATTAACCAGCAACCTATCTAAGCAAGGAGCAATAGGTGGGAAGCTATAACATACAATCTTCTGAGCTGCTACTTTCATTTTAAATAATGGAAACAGATTCTCAAAAAAAAAGATAAATATGCTTCTGAACGGCTTGTGCAGAATTACAGTGCACACAGTCTGGGGGTTTCAGTGACCAGAGCTTTAAAAACATACAGCTAGTGCAGTCTGCAATTGTCCCAATAGCAGGTTGCTTTAAATACACCATTCAAGACGAGGGAAGGAAGAAAAAGAGCCAGTGCATCTGCTGGTTATACAATAGAAATATATATAATAGACAAAGAGTGCACAAAATCTTATCTGCAAAACCCATGCTTGATAGTGGGATGGAAGGCCTCATACATTAGCTTTGCTTTGACCTGCAGGGCCCTCAGTGGGAATTTTTCTACCACACTGACATCATGTTGTTTAGATGCGAGGCACATCTCGCCTGCTTGGAGACATGCTGACACTTTAGAGGCTTTTTGAATAGCAAAAAAAAAAAAAAAGGGCAAGGAGAAAAAATACGCCTGGCCTAAAAGATATTTTAAACAGTTATAGATTCAATCCTGTGTGCATGTGGGCGCAGAGGAGAA
This sequence comes from Tiliqua scincoides, assembly GCF_035046505.1. Classification (NCBI taxonomy): domain Eukaryota; kingdom Metazoa; phylum Chordata; class Lepidosauria; order Squamata; family Scincidae; genus Tiliqua; species Tiliqua scincoides. The sequence continues at coordinate 16,532,314 of NC_089831.1, forward strand.
GATGGGGTGGGGCTCATCTAAGGAAATAAAATCAATAGAAATTCAGAATGGATAGATGAGTCTTCATTGCTGGCTGCATTTCATTCTCTGCCTTTTGCTCCCACCCCACATGGCATCTTCATGATAAAGACCAAGGGAGCACATCGCCCAAAGCAGAAAATTTAGTTCAGATTAGGACCGGATAAACCCTTTTAAGATGGAATCAATTAAAATAGGACCTTTAAACACACACACACATAAACTCAATTGAATCATCTTTTCCTCACCCAGCCGCCAATATCCTCCATAACCTCCCAAGTGCAAAACACACTCCCCAAATTGCAGCCCATATATGTTGCTAAACATTTAAAACACGATCTGAGAGGGGCATATTAGGGGCAGAGTGCACCGATGTCCTGATCTGAAAATATCTGCAACAGAGCAGTGCTTCCCAAACTCACCAGCGCCACAATGACCCCAGCTGCACGCGGCTTCTGGAAGTGACTGGCGATGATGTCATTGTCAATTATTTCTGGGATTGGAGACCTCGCGCACCATTTTGAACAGCAGAAAGAGAAACAAGGTGGATGGGAGGGCCCTGCTCAGCACACAGTTTTCACTTGCTGGAGCTCTTCCCACAGATCCTTCAACCACTGTTTGGAGTGGTGTGGTCTCCCTGCCGGGTAAGAGAATCAGGGAGGACAAGAGAGCCCTTCTCAGCATGCAGATTTTGCATGCTGGAGCTCTTCCTGCCATGCTGTGCCAAGCCTCCAACCGCTGTTTGGAGTGGCTCAGTTTTCCTTCTGGAGTAGCAGCCCTGGCAAGTGCTTCAGGATACCCCAGGGCACACACTGCAACACAGATTGGGAACTGCTGCAATAGGGTATCTGCCTTAAATAACACCGTGACAAAGCAAAACCATTCCAATGTTGCATTGTTAAATGCTGGGCCAACACTATCCAAAGAGTTCTTCTAAACCAGGGGTCGGCAACCTGCGGCTCTAGAGCCACATGCGGCTCTTTCAGCTGTCTGCTGCGGCTCCTCCTGGTGAAAGTGGCAAAGGGCGTAACAGGAGGCACCTGTGTTGGGAGGGCAGGCTGCTTCCCTTCACCCCCTGAGCTCACTGCCCTCCTCTCCCTTCACCCCCACCTGCCCCACATTGGTTTCCCTTTTCAATTTTGCCCGCTCTGCAGGCTTAAGCTCCCTGTTTTTCCCTTCCCCAACTCTCCAGCAGGCTCAGCCAATCAGCATCCAGCAGGCTCCTGGCTTTTTCAGTTGGAATGGCTCAGGTCCCTTCACTGGCAGACAGACCAGCCAATCCTGAGCCGCCCTCCTCCTCAGCCATTTCGAGCCCTTGCAGCCCGCCTTTCCCTGAGCAGGTCCCCACTCAGCGCAAGGAGAGGCTTTTCCTCCACAGCTGAGGAGACATCCTGTGTGTCTACTCAGTAGACCCCTGTTCTAAACGGTTTGGTGCAAAAACAAAGTGTATGCTACACCAATCCAGCAGTTACATCTTTAGGACCATAGCATTATCTTTCAGTTTTCCCTCTCAAAAATGTATTTTTGTTTTTAAAAAAAAGGGCTCAATGCTTCCAAACAATCTTTTAATAAATTGATTATTTTCTCTAAGCCATTTAAAAGTTTTGAAGCGGAGAGAAGTTAGGAGACAGATGCTAATTGTTATCTCTTCAAAGCTTCATCTGTTATGAATCTGGCCTTTTGTAAAAATTAAGAAACCAAGTAATAAATCACAGTGTCTTCTATTAATTTCTTATTAATTGACTGCTGAGCAAAACTGACAGCTGAGGTATGTGCCCATGATCTAACAAAGTAGTTATACTGTACACTGCTCTTAAGCTTCTATCTATGCAAAGAGTGATCACAGCAAAGAAAATTATATTCCCTCCCCCTGCCAATGAAGACACAAGGAAAAATACAGGACTGAAAATGGGCCAAGACTTTATTGAAGGTTATAATTTGCAGCATGATTTATTTAATATTTTAACTGCTTCCCTCCTAAGAGCAGTTCTGGGCTTGAATTAATTCAGGCTCCAGGATGCTGCAATCCCTTTGCCCCATTCCCTGGACAAATCTACCTTTGGCCAAAGCAGAAGCAACATAATGGTCACACTCCCCTCCTGCCTTTGGATACGAAAGTTTTACCTCTGTTTCACCTCCTGAAGCCGAACAAAGTTTTAAGTTCATGCGTGCAGATGAAGTCCAAAGGACTTTACTACTGCCCCCACGCTATAGAGCTCAAAGGGACTGCAGGCCAGTTTTCTCCTTGCCCCTGAACACATGTAAGGTGGTCACCAATCCTTTCTTACTCCTCCCAGACCAACACTGCCCCTGTTTTTGGATTTTTCCAGTCTTGTTTTCTGGATGGAAGGACAAGTCCTTGGGCAATGTGCATCAATAGAGAGGCAGACCTTGTGCCCAAAGGTGCCAAAGTTGCCTCAACTTGCCTGGGCCTCAGTGAACTGAAAGAAGAGAAAGAACATGACTGTATAAGACTTTCCAAAATGTTTTGGTTAACAATATTGCACATGGTCTAAAGGAAATCCTGGAAAATGTACTTCACTGAGTAGCAGCCTAAACCCTCTCCCATCTGAGGCACTGGTACAAAGCACAAATCCCTAGAGAAGAAAGCACACCATAAATGCCCCTTTGGAGATTTTGCCCTTGCTCCCACCTCTTTCAACCACCGACTCCATCACCACTTCCTCTGGCTCTTTAGTAGTGGCAGGATTGGAAATGGAAAAGAAAGCAGGGAAGAGAAGCATGGTGATTGCTAGCTTGATCAGCCAACACTCCGCTAATCCTTCCTTCCTTTGGTGGGCAAGGAGGCAACAGAGGACCCTTGTGCAGGATGGCTGGCATGCAGAAGCAGCGGTTTCCTTAGTCTCTTGGCCGGTCAACCAAGAAAGCAAGCATCTAATAAAAGTAGCCAGCAAGCAGTTACTTCACTCTCCTATACCACGGGCCAAAGTTAACCCTGGAGAAGGGTCAAGAAATCTTAGTGACTCTACTGAAATACGATTCCCAGGACTATTTGGGGGAAGTAACAACTAATCCAGTATAAAACCAATGCAAGTTTGCAGCACTATGAATTGCCACAGCACATACAGAGCTGTCATTATCCTGTGTCCTGCTTCACCAGCCTCATCCTCATGCACTAAAACAAGCATTCGGAGAAGGGGAAGGGTACCAGGATGCAGGTCTCTTGTTGTCTTGTGTGCTCCCTGGGGCATATGGTGGGTCACTGTGAGGTACAGGAAGCTGGACTAGATGGGCCTATGGCCTGATCCAGTGGGGCTGTTCTTATGTTCTTAAGATGCACGGCACTAGAACATAAAAGGAAAAGTTCAACCCTAGTTTGTAAGTTTTATGAATGCAGAGCCCTTAAAAACAAGAGGGAAAAAGGTTTCAAACATTTTATTTCCTCCCTACAGCTGCAGGTTTCTGCTGTTGGGTTGCAACCATCCCAGGCAGCAGCACTGATGATTATGTAGTTCATCACTCGCTAAGAAACTCAAGGGGCTTCACCACAGTTTCCAGCAGCACCAGAAAGGTATATGCCAGATTTCCCTGATCTATAGTTTTCTGGGAGGTAGGGCAAGAGAACAGAGTGCAGGCTCCTGGACCCTAGCATTGCAGGGCTTGGAGCAAGCCATTAATTGCAAGTTAATGGCTTGCAATGTTGGAAAACAAGAGAATAAAACCCACTGTAACCCAGACCAGAGGAAGGTAGCATGATTCATCTCCAACCGGCACAAGTAAGCTGCTCAACCATTAAGAGCTTAATTAGTTTCTCCAATGAATGGATGAGGGGTGCATGGGGGGGGGAAGTAATGCCGAAATGAGTTCTGCATACAATAAAATCCATTAGATATTTGAGGGGAAAGACGCAGTTCAGAACATGGAGGCAAATCAGAAGTTCACGCGCATACAGCAGCACTATTCACCTGGACTTTATACTAGGCATGAGGAAGTCAAGCTGGATTTAGATTGCCTGTCAGAACAAGTTTGGGGAATGGCAGCTGGAAACAATGCTACCTTCTCTCAAATCAGAAGTACTTACTTATTGCAATCCAATGCTCTGTGAGTGTTCTAACTTAGAGCGCCTTCCCAGCACACCTGCATTATTATCTTTCACTGCAAATTAGTTCAATCGGAAGTTACCAGAAACAAGAAAAATACGTGCGCATAACTGTCCTAGAGACACTGCAAGAAATGAACAGGTCACAGAGAGTGACCACACTTCTGCAAAACTCAAAACACAACTTCATAGGATTAACAAGGTTCAGTCTCTGGAATCTCCAGGTAGGGCTGCCAAAGGTCCTTGTCTGAAATTCTGAAGAACCATTACCAGTCAGTTAATGTGAGAAAACAAGATAATACAATGACTGCACCCCAGAGCAAAGGACAGGTTGCATGATTCATCTCCATCCAGCACATTCGAAGCCAGAAAGACCAACATTTCTCAATGTTTGTCCCCTGCTGTACCACTTTATATAGCCCACCCATTGGAAGTACCACTACAAGTAACTGGTGATGATGTCACTAGGGTTCCAGGTTTGGAGGCCAACTGCAACACTATGCAAAACAGTGACAATGCGACAATGCAAAACATTGGCAAGAGGGTCAGGGCAAGCAGGAGGGCTTTTTTGAACATGCAAAACGCACACACTGGAGGTCTGCCTGCCAAGCTGAGCCTTCTAGCACCGTTTGTCGTGTTGCATTGGTGGTCTCACTGCCAGGTGGTGGGTGTCCCGGGTTCTTGCAAGAATCACCAGACACTGCCTCAAGGACCACCAACGGGACCCATACCACTGGTTGTGAAACACTGAGATAGACCAATGGGCTGACAGGAGAAGGCAGCTTCATACATGTTCATGAAATGGATCTTTATGATTCCCAGTCTAGTGTTCTGTCTGTGTCTATGTTACTGTCATCCCAGGGGGTACCAGGAGAAGCAAAACCCATCAGGGGAACAGGAGGAAAAAGGGTGGAAAGTAGAGAAAAGGGGTATACAGACCCCTGGAAGACCAGGGAAGAGCGAGGAACCAGACAAAGAGGGTGAGACTCCTAAGTCTTGGCTGCAAGCAGGCCCCTCTCCTCTGGGACAAGGCAGAGGCCTTCTCAGAGCCCAGGTGCAGCTACCTTTGAGGAAAGAAAGGGTGGAGCTGGCAGGGAGGAGGAGATCCCGTGAGATCTGGGTCCCAGGTGTGGGAAGGAAGGAAGGGGCAGGGCTAAGAGGTCTGGCTAGAGGGATAAGAAGAGACAGTGGAAGGGGGAGGAAGCACCTTCCAGAGCTCCCTGGAATGGGGGTTAGGAAGGGGCAGAGAAGGGAGAAAGGAGGTATCTCTAAGGGAGGAGAGGCCTTCCCAACTGAGAGACATCCAGGAGGGGAGAAGGGCCCAATACTCCAGCCCTTAGAGGAAGGGTTTACCCATAGGCTGGGGAAGGGATCCCAGTCCAGAAGACGTCAGGGACAACTCCTGGCTGAGTCCAACCACAATTGAGAACCAAGGGGAAAGAAGGGCCACCACTGGACCCAGCCCCCTTGCCAAGAGAACCCCAGAGCTCCAGACCGGACCTGCGGAGAACAACCTGCACCAGACACCTTTCGTGGTGAGAACTGAAGGGGGGAGATAAAGGCTCTTGGGGGCGACGGACCACTTGGGTCCTGGATTGTGGAGAGTCTGTGATTGAGACTGTACTTGGGGGAACGGGGTTCTTGTGAAGGAACAAAGAACACCCCATGAATGTAAAGGCCACAAGCAAATTAAAGAAAGTAAGCAAGCCCTCTTTGTTTGCTCCACGTTCCTCGCGTCGACCCTGGAGAGACTGGGCCGGGCTAGAAGAGGCAGGTGAGCCAATACTCCGAGGGGACATGGACTTCACAGTTACGTTGAAGTCTTTTATTTTTAGGCACAGAGGAAGACACAGACATTAAGCACTGGAAGGAATATGTGGCCCTTGGATATGTTTCACGAATGCTTTTTTTTTGGGGGGGGGTACCATTGCAAGTACCCCACTTGCTAGAAGCAAATTTATGCAGCTCTGTCTGCAGCAGGATGAAGGGAGGCAGCAGGCACGGGATGAAGGGCACCCCAAATCTGCCACTCCCACCATCCACTGTTCAACATCAGCCAAAGCATCTGAAGCATCTGTTTCATGTAGCAACTGTTACCCTGCACATGCCCGATCTTGGAAGCTAAGCAGGGTCAGACCTGCTTAGTACTTGGATGGGAGACCGCCTGGGAATACTGGGTGCTGTAGGCTTATACCATAGTCTTTCGAGACTGAAGGTTGCCAACCATTTTTGTTTCATGTGCAACCTCCTGATTTTAGAAATGGGCTATGTCAGAATGCCAGATGCAAGGGAGGGCACCAGGATGCAGGTCTCTTGTCTTGTGTGCTCCCTGGGGCATTTGGCAGGCCACTGTGAGATATGGGAAGCTGGACTATGGGCCTATGGCCTGATCCAGTGGGGTTGTTCTTATGTTCATGGATGGGCTGGCCCAGAGCAGGACTACTGTAGAATCAAAAATCTTCCTTTACACTTACTCACTCACAGGAATGCCCTGCCTTTCTGAGGCTGAAGCATGCACTAAGATTAAGCATTGCCTAAAAACAAACGAAAAGTATTTTGCCTCTCTTTAGGATAGCAGTTTTAATTGATTAAATTTGCACAAGAATAAAACTATTAAGTCAACCAAGATCTGCTTAATAAAGTTATAGCCTTGGTACAAAGCCAACACAGAAACACCTTCTGTTTCATGCATTCCAGGTTCCCACTTCCAAGCTCATACATTATAAAAACCACAAGCCATTCACATCTAGATTTGAGTACTGCCATTCTTGAAACTGAATACCCCTCTGCACTCTTTTAGCATCACAATTTCCTGGCAAAACAGACTCTGTAGGAAGGAAACAAGAGTGGGTAGCTTCCAGCAACTGCCTACTGAGCGCCCACTTCAAGGCCACAGCCCAAGACAAATGTACCATCTGGACACCATCTGATGCTGGTCGCTTCTTTCCCAACATAGTTGTAACATTTCATCCTGATATAGCTACACAAGCACAAACACAATTTCTTTAAATTATCAGGCAAGAAAAATAAGGCAAAGCCTTATTAACTCTAGAACCATTCTCTCAGTGGCTCCATATCACATTTATATTTTAAGCACAAAAACTCCTGACATGGGTAGATATCCAAGATTTGCTCTGTTCAGCAGTGTTTCTCAAACTGTGGGTTGGGATCTACTAGGTGGTGATGAGCCAATTTCAGGTGGGTCCCCATTCATTTCAATGTGTACTTTATTTTTAATATATTAAACTTGTTGCTACCATGGCATGTGACTGCATTTGGGAAAATGTTACAGATCTGTACTTTTGACAGGCTACTATGTACATGCTTTTAACCATGATAGTCAATGGGGCTTCCTCCTGAGTAAGTGTGGAAAGGATTGCAACCTTTGAGATGTTTGGGGAATTTTTTTTTTTTAACAAATCAGCAATTGCTTAGGAGGGTTAGGAGGGTTCTCTATTTTAAATAAATGTTTAAACTTACACTTATTGTAAACTTTTAATTTACTTGATTTGATTTTGATATAGGGGTGTTAAAAATTTTCTTGCTTGATAGCGTCACTTCTGGCCATGGCATCACTCCAAGGTTAATGATATCACTTCTGGTAGGATCTGACAGATTGAATCTCACAGGGCCAGAACAGCAGCCAGAGTCATTTCGTGATAAGGGAACATTGGTTCCCTTACCCTGTGTAGAACTCTTGTTGGTTCCAATGGCTCCTGGTGGCCCCAATGGTGTTGGGCACCATAGGATTGGGCCCTAAAAGGAAGAGATGATTGAAAAACCATAAACTGATGCATGGGGCAGGGAGCTTTTGTCTTCTCTCAATAGTACAGCCAGATTCATCCAAAGAAACTGGTTGGTGGGATTTATGATTGTGGATTTTGTTGCCACAACGTGTGGGGATGGCCACTTGCTTGGACAGTTTTAAAAGGGGATTAAACAAATTAACAGGGGACACAACCACTATAACTAGTAGCCATTGATAGACAAGTGCTTTCCTCTGGTTCAGCACCAGTGTACCTCTGAAATACCTGTTGCAGGGAATCAATTGTGGAAGGAAAGTATGCCTCTCTGTTTTCCTTGCTGCTCTGGGAAGCCAAAGCAACACTGTGGGTAATAGGATGTTGGACTAGATGGGTATTTGGCATGAACCAAAAGGGAATTTCTTATGTTCTTAAAGTCAACCTGCAGAAGGCATCTGAGATATGTACCCATTTCATAAATTTTCAAATTTCCATAATTTATGAAAGCCAATTTCTTTCTGCAGCACAGAGGCCAAGGGGGCCCCCAAACCTCTTGTGTGGTCATTGACATCTGCAGAGAATGTGGTTCATTAATCCATTGGTTGGATTATCTATGTGCCCCCTTCCTAACACAACAAGGGAGGATTAGCATATAAGATGGTTTGAAAAATTTCTTATCTGATTCAAATTAAAATAAATTCAAACGGAGAAAAAGTCCCTTTGTAAAGGTCTGCTGAGTTAATGGATTCCTAATGACTTATAAAGCTTCACTTGGGTAAGAAAAACTGCTCATTTCATAATTGCATATAAATATACTCTCTTGCAATCTAGGATAGCGTGGCAAAAGAAAATCTACTAGCTTAATGATAAATCTTTTTATTATCTAAAACCCTGCTGGAGAAAAGAAAAGGTGTCGTATTGTTTCTACCCAAGACAGCAGTAAGTGAATTGAAGTGGGAAAAACAACAACTTTGTGTTAAATAAGTCACGTAGAATCAGTCGATCTTTTTAAAGTCATTTCTGCCCAATGTTGTATATACGCAACAGGGAACGAGTGTGTACACCTGTGTACAGGGCAGAAATTGGTTAATTTAAGGCTAAATCCTGACCCACCACAAAGGTTTCAAGTGTGTTACCTTTTTTATATGTGAAAAATATAAATGAAATATAAAGCAATGTTGTTCTTGTGCTTTCAAGAACAACAAACACAAACATACGCTCAACAGGGAGCTGCAGCTAATCTTGGTCTTCTAATAAGTGCACTTGTATGGCTTTCAAGGTATCTGTGTGATACATTTACACTTTACATTTTCAAGAGCACAGCTACAAGTAATGGAAGGCACAAGACTGCTGCAGAAAATGACATCCTTGCATTGAGCTTCTCTCCCTTATGCTGTGTGTGTGTGTGTGTGTGTGTGTGTGTGTGTGTATATATATATATACATACATACACGTATATATATTATTAGTTGGCAACCTTCAGTCTCGAAAGACTATGGTATCGCGCTCTGAAAGGTTGTTCTGGAACAGCGTCTAGTGTGGCTGAAAAGGCCGATTCGGGAGTGACAATCCCTTCCACACTGGGAGCAAGTGCAGTCTGTGCCTGGTCTGTCTCCCTGGCTATGGGCCTTGCTTCTTTGCCTCTTAGCCTCAGACTGTTGGCCAAGTGTCTCTTCAAACTGAGAAAGGCCATGCTGCACAGCCTGCCTCCAAGCGGGCCGCTCAGAGGCCAGGGTTTCCTACTTGTTGAGGTCCACTCCTAAGGCCTTCAGATCCCTCTTGCAGATGTCCCTGTATCGCAGCTGTGGTCTACCTGTAGGGCGCTTTCCTTGCACAAGTTCTCCATAGAGGAGATCCTTTGGGATCCGGCCATCATCCATTCTCACGACATGACCGAGCCAACGCAGGCGTCTCTGTTTCAGTAGTGCATACATGCTAGGGATTCCAGCACATTCCAGGACTGTGTTGTTTGGAACTTTGTCCTGCCAGGTGATATACGTATATACCAAAATGTTCCATATTGTAATTTCTTTGTCTTATCACATTCAGTACAACTGATGATGAGGGAAATGCATAAATCCATGACATTATATACACAGTTAAAAGGGAGAAGAAGATATCATAGTGCTGGTAATCCATCATTTTTGTTGGAAAGGCTTTCTTGCTTTATTCAAGAACCATTCCTCCCTGATTGTTTGTGCTCCTCTACCATCGGATTATTGGTTTGTACTTCTGTTTAGTTTTCTCATGGTCAACAATCCTTTAAAAAATATATTAGTAGGAAATGCTTGTTGGCATCCTTCAGTCTTGGAAGACTATGGTGTCACGCTCTGAATGGTGGTTCTGGAACAGAGTGTCCTCTCCAGTGTGTGAAGCCTGGGTAAAGTAGGTATGGAGGATAGGCTGTTACCCATGCAGCAAATCCCCCCTCTCCACGTCGCTGAAATGGTCCAATGGAAAGGCAGAGGCCAATACGCTTGGTTCCAGCGGCGTCATAGGAGTTGCCAGAACGTGACTGTGTTCAGCCATGAACTGCCTTAGGGACTCCAGTTCCTGATTTTGCCTTGAGGTTGACTCCTGAAGCCTTTTCCTTAACTGGATGTAGCCACAAGGCAGTGGAGGTTTGGGTTCAGAGTTTTCCATCTCTCAGATGAGCTGCCTTCCCAGGCTGACGAGTCCCATCTACCCGGTGGCTGTTTAGTCGCCTCTTACGACAAGTACAGCCAAACCGAGGGCCTATTCCTATCCCCAGCCCCTATGGTGTAGGAAATGCTACTTGGAATGCTACTTGGAGTGGAAGCCCATGTTAGTAATATGCAATTCTTCCCTTAGGTTAGTGGTTCCCAAACATTTTCGACTGGCAGCTCCCTTGACCTACTGGACCACTGGCCATGGCGCCCCATTAGGGCTAAAATTCTATACATTGTATAGGGCAGTGGGTTTTTCTGCGAAGATTCCACGGCTTCCCTAGCTGGTTTCTACAGCTTCCCAGGGCAGGGCTTCTGAGAGGAATTTTATCAGGGGGTACAAAGTTTCTTTTGGGCCCCTTTGCAAAGGGGGAGGGGTGTAGTAGAGTAAGGGAGGGTGGTGACGGGCAAGCAGAATAGGAACGGGGAGGGACAAAGCAGGGTGAGGGGTGGGTAGAGACAGCTGGAAAAGTTTTAGGAGCCCAGGTCTACCCACCAATGTGGCTTCAGTAGTGTCCCCAGCATCCCATACGGGCAACAAGTCTGAGCAGATAGGAAAATGTCAGATCCCAGGAAACTTCTGGGCCCCCCTTTAGACCCAGGGCCCAGGTACAAATTACCCCCTTTACCCCCCTCTCCTAGGCCCTGCCCCAGGGAGCCACAGCTCACAGTTTGGAAACCACTGCCTTAGGTACACACACACAATGTGTGTAGGTTCTCTTAGATAGCACCGCTGAAAGGAAGAGCATTCTTGCACCCATTTTGCCAATTGCAGATTTCACAATTCACATATGAACTGGAGATCTTTTCAGTTGGGTGTACTGGCCCTGTGCTGTTCCCTGCCTGGCTCCACGGCTCTTAATACACAGCCACACACACACACTACTGTAGATTTGTGACATGAGAAAAAAAAAAAAGACTGAATCAATGCAAGGTATTGGCTAGTGTACTGTTTTAAGTTGTGCAATATTCTGCTTGCCCTCATTCCACCCTCTTCTATATATCGAACATGAAAATGATAAATGTATCCAGTCTTCTCCCTTCTGTCCCCTAGAACCAAAGTTGGATCATTCCAAAATGCACATATATGCCCAGCCTCCTACTCTCCAGTCCAAAGGGGCACCCTGCAACAGCGGCTCAGCTCAGAGACAAATTAAATCACCCTGACATATTCTGTCTGCCTCTGAATCTCCATTACTCTTTCTTTGTGTTGAGTTAGAATGTGACAAACTGACTTTGACACATTCACAGCTTCTCAGTCTCATTTTCTATACCATCTTTTTTTTCTCCTCCTGTCTTTCACTTTTTGTCAAGTGATTTTGGAAGGTTGTTTTCTGTGTGTGCACATCTTTTTTTTTATTTTTGCATTGACAAACCCATTTTGATCACTGTATGTTTTCCTAGGCTTAGAAATGCATGGGTTTTTCAAGATGACAGGCTGGTTTACTAGAACAAAATGGAGGCATAGCTTATGAATGAAGACAGACAAATGGTTGGCAACCTTCAGTCTCGAAAGACTATGGTATAAGCCTACAGCACCCAGTATTCCCAGGCGGTCTCCCATCCAAATACTAAGCAGGGAAGCAAACTCAAAATTCATACCTGGATTTACTGGGGGGGGGGGGGAATTGCAGCCTCTCACGAGGCTTTGCCATTGTATCTAAACTTCTTCAGCCTGTTTGATTTTAGCATTATAAAAATTCACTGTACTTTGCAAGATCAGTTATTTGTTGTTTTTTTCCAACATTGTCATCGTTGCTTTCCAGGACTGGCTTTAGATTTGAGGGGTTCCTGAGCAATATGCCCTCTGCTGTCCGGTCCGCTTCACATAAGTAGATATACCAGGTAGCAGAAGCAGGATTCCTCTTACCACTGTCACTGTGGGTAGACCCCTAAAGCTGAAGTTTTCAGACTCTCCCGGAGTTTGAAACCCATAGTAAGTCCTTGCAGGGGGGAGACAGCGGGGGTAGGGGGAAGGCAGCAACACGACCCCCATGATCGCACCACTCAGGGGGGCTGCAGGGACTGGGGTGCACTCACCAGTCCCTGCAGCAGCCGTCCCTGGGTGTGGGGAGCCCCGCAAGAGCCTCTGCAGAGCTCCCCAGGTCAGCAGCAGTGAAAGTGAGCTATTGCACCCTGCCTCCGCAAAACCGGAAGTGGGCCCAGGCCTTTCTGGAAGCAAAACCGACATGAAAAAGCAGTTTGGGGGAGTGGGTGATATTTTTCACATTTTTATACCATTCTTCCTCTAAGTATCTCAGGGTGACGTACATAGTTCCTCCTCCTTTTGTCCTCACAAGAACACTTAGGTATGAGGTAAGTGAGGTTGAGACACAGGGATTGGCCCAAAGTCACCCACGAAGCTTCATGGCTGAACAGGATTTGAACCTGGACCTTCCAGATATAATTCCAACTCCCAAACCATGACACCAGCAGTTCCAAAACTCTCCAGTTTCATCAAATAGTCTGAAGTAGCTGTTTTTTGTTTTACTATTTTTAGCTGTTTGAAGGCACTGTCTACATATACTAATGAAAGTTAGGTGGTGGCAGCAATGGCGACATAAAGATGTGTGGACTCAAGCAGATGAGAAACCACCTTCAGTGCAGGTTTTAAAAGCTAGATTGCGCATGTTTGGCCATATACTGTATATGGACAACTCCCGTCTAGCCAAGCAAGTATATGATGCCAAAAGTACTGGAGAAAGATCAAGAGAAAGACCAAAGAAAAGATGGCTTAACAGCATCATAGATTAAGACTTGAAATAGGAGCAGGGCAGGAGGTCTGGTCTAGAGGGTAGAGCCTCCGTTAGCCCGAAGATAACATCAGAAGGTCGCCAGTTCGAGGACACCGACAGCTCCCTGAACGCCTGAGAATGGCGAGACCTTGAAGCAGCTGACAAGCCGAGCTGAGTGATTCCACCTGCTCTTGGTGTGAGCAAGAATTGCCCACCATGTGAGAGATGGAGCTGCTTGTCAGCTTGCGTGGGATAACTGGAGGCCAGAAGTGAGACCAAACCAGGAAGATCCACCTGAAATGTTGGTTCTTGAAACAGAGAACCTCTATGATTGTAAAAATCCCCTTGAGGGATTTAGAAACACCTGCCTATGAAAACCACCTTGAATAAAGTCAGAGGAGTAATCGGATGACCAGAAAGGCGGTATAGAAATACTTAGTTATTAGTTATTATTATTAAATATATAAAATGTGTTTTGTCAACTGCCACACAACTTAGTCAATATTGCACGGGATGGCTTAATATAATTGAGGACACTGCCACATTGTTTCAATGGGAACTTATTTTATAACATGGCCATTTACAATATGCAGAGGGGAGGAGGGCGGCACAGGGAGGTCCATACAGTCCCCAGATCCCATCCCCAGAGGCCGGTGCTACCTCTGGTAAATTTAATTTAAAAAACCCTTTTACCTCCAGCAGCAGCACGATCGCAGCAATCGTGCCGTAGCCTTCACCCACACCCCTTAAGGGGGCAAAGACAGAACTTACCTGGCTAGGGTATTGACGACACCCCAGTTTGGGAACTTCTGCACTACACCATCTTGGTTCTTGAGCAGAAGCCCCTCAAGAGGGGCAATTAAATCATCCCACCCTCTTTATATTCACAGTCTTCAGTGGCTGCATATGACTTTTGTAAAAAAAAAAAATTGGGGAAAAAATTCACATCATTGTCAATCACATCTCGTTTTTTAGCCTAATCTGCTATTCCTAAATTACTTTAGAACAGTTTGCACACAAAAAAACAAAACCAAAAAAAACTGTTTATGCAGGAACATTGGTCTGGATCTCAAAGGCCTCTTTTTACAGATGTTTCCTCATCTTTTTCTGTATCTTATCCAGCATCAGATCTTCCATTCTCTGACATAGCCACAGTTGGGAGTTGCCTACTGTTTCAACAAAAGAGCAATGTTTTGTTGGTATTTTTGAAGCAAACCGGGGGATTTAACTCTGCCAATTTGGGGGGGGGGGGCTTTTTATTTGATTCACACATGGTTGCCCTAACATCACATGAAATTCCTTTCCAGGTTTTCCCCACTGAGCATGGGTGGGGAATACAAAAGTGTATTCTAGACATTCATGACTACAAACTACAGGCCTTCAATAGTTTTTGGAGTGCCAAAATGCTCCATTTTATATTTTTAAGGTATATTTAGTTTTACCATCCTATTTCAAAAATGTTTAAGGGTAAGTATTCAATGCTTCTCTCAAGAAGCAGTTCTAAGTGCCTTTTAATTTAGAAAGCAAACTCAATAAAGGGTTACTCCTGTGGGAGGAACCAGATTTGCACTGGATTCATAGCAGAGGCAAACCTCACCCCACACTGCAGCCCTTATCCAGCCCCCTCTCCCCCAATAAAACTGCTACTTAGTAAACAAAAATCAAGCATGCAAGAGCCAATATTGTGGGAAGCATTAACATGCAGGACCTTTGGTGGTCCTCATTTTTGTATTTAGCATCTGTCTAGCATTTTCAAGTAGTGATAGTTCTTCACATCTTGACATCATCACAACCACCTTGCAAGGCAAGAAAAATTAAGTGTGATTATTCTCATATTGCAGGGAAAGGGTTTGAGATTGCAAGGATGTGGTTGTGACTGAAAGGGCCTCATTTTGTCCCATCCCTCCACTGAATTTTAGACTGCAGGAGGACAATCAGTAGACAACCATCACGCAGTGGACAGCCCATGCAGACTCAAATAGAAGGAAGTGGTTCAACTAGACCAGGGGTGTCAAACTTGTTTCATATATTGGGAGAGTCCAATTATCATGGGGGGGGTGCTTCCAGGGGCTGCACCCAGCTTTACATTTGACATCCATGATCTAGACTTGTTAAAACATGAAGTCATTTTTTATGCTGGGATTGTTGTTCTACTGCTGTTTTATTTTTATTTTTTTAATGATATTTATGTTTTTAATTGTGAGTTGCGCTGTCCTTGGAACTAGAGTATAGGACTGCCTTCTATAGTCAGAACAACAGTCCTACTCACTCAGTACTGGCTACATTGACTAGCACCAGTTTCCCAGGGTCTCAGAGAGGGGTCTTTCCCATTTCTTCCTAGAAATTCCAGGTTTGATCCCTGTCACCTTTGTGTAAGTAGAACAGGTGCCACGGAGCTGGTATAACAAGTACCTGATCTAAGAACAAATACTAAGAAATGTAGTTCTGTGGTTCTAAAGTCAATATTTAAATATGCTAGGTGAGATGCTTTAAATTCAGTACCTTCAGTGAAGCATTTTTAGAAACGTCACCCATTCCACACACAAAGCTATGGGGTCTCAATGCTGAGACGGAGATTGTCAGGAAGATTTGCTAAGCAATGGAAAGACAGTGGGGACAAGCCAAGCCTGTACAAAAGAGATGAGCCCCCATTAAACTGCAAAGGAACTAGATCTAACATTGGACATACTGCACTGAACATATTGCTTAGCTTTTGCACTGATATCTGCGAAAATAAACTTGGGACCTTCTGGATTAGGAAGAAACATCCCATAGGGATGCTGGCATATTAGATTCACAAAAGGGGGGAACGCATTAGAACAAGCATACATAAACAACAGTCATTTAAAGAGACTGAAAAGTCATAGGGTAAACTGCACCCAAAAATGGAATTTGGACAGGAACACTATGATATGAAGAACCCAGGTGGTGTGCAGGTCAGACCAATGGATAGGACAATGGTGATGCAGTTCTCCTTGGGTATAAAAATGAAAGGACAAGAAAGAGCACAACATGGCCTGCGGCAATGAAACAGAGCCTGCAAATCAAGCTGAGCTTTTGCACCCAATCCAAGTCAAAGTTGTGTGGTGACGCACCATCACTCTGCACCTGCTTGTTTTTTGGCTATAACTTTTGATAGTTCTATTCTATTTCAGCACGGTTTGTTTCATTGCATTCTGCATGAAATGATACACTGAATGATATATAACATGATCATGTTCTTTGAAAATACAAAGATTAAAAAAAAATTTTTGGCTGGTAATGGTGTCACCCCTCCCCTCACAGTATCATCCAGTGCAGCCCACACACACACACACACACACACACACACACACACACACACACACACACCCTAGAGCAGTGATTTTCAACCTTTTTTTGTCTTGGGGGACACTGACAAGGTACTAAAATGGTCAAGGCACACCATCAGTTTTTTGACCACTGACAAGGCACGCCAGGCTGTTGGTGGGGGGGCTCACATCCCCTATTGGCCCTATTAAGAAATGACCCACCCCCAAACTCCCGTGGCACACCTGCAGATCATTTGTGGCACACTGAATAGTGGTTGAAAATGGCTGCCCTAGAGACACCACGGCTTCAATGAGCCCACAAGGGGTAAAACTTTTACTGGCATCGATTGGCTAAGTTTCAAATTTAAAAAAAAAAATTCCACATAGTCTATTTGATCACAAGAATTCACACTTCTTTGAGCACACTTGTAACTCAACTCGATTCTACTTGCAAACGCCAAGCAGGGGAGCTTGATATTTCAAGCTCGCCTTATAGAATTTTTTCAACTCTAGAAAGACCCTTGGCCTGGTCTCTATATGCCTTTTTTCACTCCTTCTATTTTGTGGCTGTGTCTACTCTTTATAGAAACTCAGAATATTATACAAAAGGAGCTCCAATGAGCACATATAGAAATGAATGCCTTTTCCTCACCACTGAGCAACTTGCAGCCCTGTTATGTCTCCTTACACTTAAGAGCAGGGCTCTCTTACAGGGCAGATGGCAGAGCTCCATGCATGCTGTGTCTTTTCTCAGCTCTTTTTCAAAAACTGACGACTGTCTGCACCTCCCCTGACAGCATTTCAAGAACGCAATTGAAAAATATTTTGAAACTTCCAGAGCTGCAGTGGTGCTCCTGCACCATTGCTAAATCTTATTCCAAGCTTGCATCAGACCATACCAACTCATTTTCTATTATCCCTACAGACTAGAGCACGGGTGCCCAAAACCTGGCCTTGGGGCCACTTGCGGCCCTCAAGGACTCCCAATCCAGCCCTCAGGGAGCCCCCAGTCTCCAATGACCCTCTAGCCCTCTGGAGACTTGCTGGAGTCTGTGCTGGCCCGATGCAACTGCTCTCAGCATGAGGGTGACTGTTCAACCTCTTGCCTGAGCTGTGGGATGAGGGCTCCCTCCTCTGCTTACTGGATATTGTGGTCCCAGACCATTTAGGGCAGTGGTTCCCAAAGTCCTCCATGGGAGGAGGGAATCACTTGAGCCTTTGTAGGGGCAGGGTTTCAGCAGCAACTTGATCCCCAGGGGCTCCCAAGGACCCCCAAGCCTCCAATTCACTAAAAATAGCAATCAGAAACCACTTCCAGTTCGCAATTGCGAAGCCAAAAGTAGTTTCCGATTGCTATTTTTAGTTAATCGCTATTTTTAGTTTAGAGAGGAAAACCTCTCTGCACCCAGCCTTTCCGAAAAAGTTGGTCTGGAGAAGAAAAAAAGAATCCCCCTCTTCTTCTCACTCTCCTAAAGAGAGTGTGAGGAGAGAATGGGGCAGCAACCAGAGGACATGAGGTGCATGTGGGTGTCAGTTGCTTGCCCCAGGCCCTGTCAGAAGTGAGAGCTTTGGTTGGTCAGGTCTCCCTTAGCTCCAGGTACCTAAAGCAGGGTTTTCATCAGTCTTTGAACATTTTTTTAAGCAAAAACTGATTTCAAGAGACAAGAGAGAGTAGCCAAGTGGTAAAGTGAACAAAATTTACAAGAAACTGCAGAGTTGCCATCAATGTAACCACAAATCTCTAATCCCCATCACTTCTACTGACATGAAGCTTTTCGCTAGCTTTTGCCTTATTGATATTGATATTTTCACACGCACACACACCGCTACCACCTTGCACTTCCAGTGCTTCACCCACGATGCTCATCTCTATTCCTCTGTCAGTTTACGTCTGCCAACCCATTCATCCCCTTTCCTATTGCTGTATCTTTCTCCTTGGGTTAGCGTTTAGAATATCACAATCATTCCAACTGACAAAGTCTCAGCTTGCTGGCATCTCCCTTGTCTTTCCAGATTTCCATCACTCCCTCCTTCCACTTGCCGAAGCATTTTAATGACATATGGTTTCAGGGTGGGGCAGTACAAGAAAGAGAGAGAAAGTGCAAGCACATGTATACAGCCTGTGCATTTGTTGCAGTCGAGGATTGTCATTCAGTTTGGGAGAAAGAAAGAGAGATGTCATCAACTGAGCTGTTTTAAGGACATCAATACATGACACTTTCCTCAAACGCCATTGTTGCACTAATGCTTACAACTGATGAACTGAAAGGAGGTTTTGTTGCAGTTAAATATAACTCAAATACAGCGAATATTGCCCCTTCCGCTCTTTCTTTTCAACGTATCAAACCCAGTATTTGTTTATTTCTTCAGCTCTCCTCAGTGTGCCAGCTCAATCGGCTATTTGTCTGCACATCAGAGCAAATTACATCTCCAATAACATATCCAACTGCTTCATGCATCCTTAAATGGGTAATTTCATTTTATTTTCTCTTCTTGTTTCTTCCCCCCTCCCTCCACCCCACATCTCCTGCTGGTTCCTACCATGACTGTGTGGGGCAAGAGTTGGGAAGCAACAGGGAGAATCAATTCATCAGCCATCAAGAAACAGGAAACACATTAATTGATTACTACATTTCACTTGTAAGATGCTGTTATTTCAGTGGCATGAATTAGAGCCTATGGCAACACATATGGTGCATATGCGCATCTCTCTCTAGCTGGAGATTAATTGACAGTTAAATATCTAAATCCTTTATGAATCAAACCTGAATTCCACAGAAGCTTCAGGCATAACACATAGTGTACTTTGTTACATAGGAGTCAATGGTCAAACCTTAGCTGCTAAGGTGCTGCCTGACGTAGTTTGACATAGATATTCACTATTATTTGAAATGCAAGTATAATGCGTCAATTAAGTTACGTTTTCCTTCAAAATGTGGGTCCTTTAGACACTTCTTGTCATATGGCAGGCATCAAATCTGTGATCTCAAGCTGTTACCTTTCAAACACAGTCAAAGACTTAATAAATAGCACTGTACGTCAAGTTATCAAACATCAAAATCAAATATGTCATCAAATAGTAAATATGAGAATAAGATATTCAGAAGCTAGGCAGAGAAGATTGGATACAAAAATGCAGCTCATTTGAGGGAAAACATGGAAAGCAGCCTCCCACTGAAGCAGACCATGAGTCCATCCAGTTTATTTACCATCCTTCTTCCAAGGAGCTCAGGGTGTTGTCCATGGTTCCTTCCCTTTTTATGTCCTCACAACAGCCCTGTGAGGTAGTTGAGGCTGAGAGATAGTGACTGGCCCAAGGTCACCCAGGAAGCTTCATGGCTGAGTGGGGATTTGAACCTGGATCATGGAGTTCCCGAGCCACTACACCACCCAGCAAGGTGAAAATGACTTCAATCTCCAGGTAGAAAAGAGACTCAGTTGCATCACGCAAATGGCCCCTTAAGCAAACATTTGAAAAACTGAGGGTCATAAGGATTCACAGAAAGGCAACTCGTGTTTTGATATGCTCTGAAAGGATGGCTTTTACTGGCATGCTGCACAGACAGCAGAATACAGATGAAAACAAACTATTGGTATAGTATTTTTTTACCCCCAACCATTGATTTCATGGGCATGGCAGGAAGGATGACAGATGGATATTTAACTATCCAGCCAGAACACACATTTCTGGAAGGCATAAATAAGATAAGGACGAAGTGATAAGAAAATACAAGAAAAAGCCTGAGGATTTTGATTTTTTTCCCATTTAAACAAATCTAAATTGCCTCCTATGATAAAATATAATTCTGTCCATTGGCTTCCTTCAGCAGAGACACATTTTAATAGAGGTAGAATCTCGGTTCCATTTGTGGGCTCCTCACCTCCACAGATAGAGCATCTGATGTAAACGCGATGAGCTTGTATCATATAGAGGTGAGTCTTAAGCTTTGCAGGAGTGTCACATGGTGAGTACAAGCTTCTCCCCCCCCCCCCCAAGAATCATCTTCAGTGAGATATGCACCATTCACAACTTCAAGGAAAAACAGGCAACAACACAATCATTAAGTCCCTAGGTGACTGCAACCACTTAACCTGCTTTAATCTACTATTCGTTTAGATGATCAAGGGGTTAATTAGTGCATAAAGCAAGATGAAAAGGGTAGAAGCAGCACTCTGGATCATTAGGTCTTTTAGATTCACATCCTTTTTATAGGTTTCATAAAATTATCATTTTCATCTCAGGTATGCAGACATGGCAAGGACACATCACTGCAAGAAAACAAAGGTCCTGAATGTGACTCCTAACAGCCGCACCCCCACTGACCACTAATGTCATCTGTATTTATAACCCAACTACATAAAGCCTATTAATGCAAAGTAGCACAGTATAGTAGATGGTGCCAAACCTTGGCCCACGGAACCGGCATTTAGAAAAAGCCTTCCCCATGCGGCATGGCATTTTGTGTTCCACAACACAGCATCTTATTTTCCAGCTGATGCTCTCATAAACTGGTGCCGGGCAGCTGCTTCCACTGAGGGCACAGAACCTGCAGGGGAGACAGGCAGCAGAAGTCCCCAGCTGCCCAGCACAAGTTTGTGATTAAAAAATTGACTGGAAAGATAAGACGAAGGATCGACTAGAATGCAAAGGACTGACCCGCAAAGGTAAGGTAAGACATAGCTGTCTCACAGTTTGAAGACTGCTGATAATAGTGGCTGAAGCAGTGGTACTAGAGGTGATGTCCGGTGGTACTCGCAGGACACACAGACCCTTTCTGGCTGGCAGAGACACCATCAATGCAACACAACAAGCAGTAGTAGGAGACTCGGCAGGCAGAGCTCCAGCAGCTACTTCATGCGTGCATGAAAAAGCCCTCATACCTGCCCTGACCCTCTTACTGGTGTTTGCTGCATTGCATCTGGTCTCCCAGCCCAGAAGTAACTGGCAATTACATCATGGCCAGTTACTTTTGGTGGTACTTCCAAAGGATAGACCAGGGGTGTCAAACTCATTTCATAACAGGGCCAAAGTTAGCATTCAGGGCTCCAGCTGAGGGCCGGAAGTGACGTCATTAAGCAGAGAGTGACATCATTAAGCAGCTAAATGGCCAGAAATCAGACCCTGTTCTCATATAGAAACTCATTAACTGCAAATGACAGAAGAGAGAGTATGCAAATCTTGGTCATATTTCAAGATTTGGGAAAGCCCAGTTTTCATGTGGGCTGCCATTTCAGCTGTAACACCTCAGCAGCTGAGAGCCTGAGGGCCTAAAAAGCTTCCGGGGGATAAAAAGCTTCTGGGGGCCACATTCGGCCCCCGGGCCTTATGTTTGACACCCCTGGGGTAGACCATGCAAAGTGGTGCTGTGGGGGACAAACACAGAGGAACAAAGAGCTAAAGCATTGAACTAGGACTAGTGGCTCTAAATTTAAGTGGCAAAACTCCTCTTCTCTGTCCTCCCATTGCCCATTCCCAGTTCACAATCTTGAACAGCTTTAAGGGACTGCCCGTGTTTTTCAACCATTTGACCAGGAAGAGACATCGCAAAGAAATTCTTTGTTTCTGGACAACCAAGAAGCATTGTGATTTGAATCAATTTATCCTTCATTAGAATGGACAATGAAAACCACTGATCAGCATAATCAATATTATGAAGCAGTAAGCCTCGCTATTGACTTTGCATGAACCTGGCATCTTTCATTTTCGCAATTGATACATGCACCAACAATGGAAGCCTTTTCCTTTTACTGTAAAAGGTGGATTTGGTAGATCCTCTCGCTTGGCTATTCCCCTACTTCTTTCCATTCTACTTGATACATTCTGGTGGATATACAGACTTGATCTGGCCATTTCACAGTGTCAAAAGCAGCTTGTTCCACATTAAAAGGTCTTTTAGAAGCTGGATAGCTAAGGAAAATATATTTCTTGTCCCTTTGTTATTCCCGGGACAAAGAGAGTTCACCAGTTTTAGAAACACATTATTTTATGTTTTGAATTTCTTGTGATTCCAATTTCTGAATTGAATCTATATTTGTCTATCTCATTGTACAAATTCTTTTACAGTTCGTTTCTGTCACCTGAGTTGGTATCCAATAGCAACACTAATCTGATGAAGAAGGCTTTTACCCACAAAACTTTGTGTCACTAGCCTGAGATGCCACAATAAAGTTTTTCCCTTCTTGTAGCAACAAACATTTCAAGATTCTCCACCATGGCTCACTTCATTAAGAGTATGAGATCTATTCCATGTTTGTCATAAATATTTTTGCCAGTTTCACTCTAGTCTACTCCTACCAAGCGCTTTCCTTTTCAAGTAGGGTTGCCAACTCTAACAGATACTGGCGTAGCTAGCGGAGGGCGGTGCACTAAATTTTGCAGGGAGCCTCACCGCAGCATGCAAGCAGCTCCTTCCGTCCCCTTTGGAGCCATGTGGGGGGGGGGAGAAACGGAGGCCAATGGTTCCCAAGGGGAAGGGGAGGAGCCGCTTGCACGCTGCAGGGAGGCTCCCTGCTAAACTTAGTGCACCGCCCACCTCTAGTTACGCCAGTGATAACAGATGCTATTTCTTGAGTAAACCCCCCCCCAACTTGATGCAAATTTGGAAATGCTTGGAGAAGGTGAGGAAGTAGAATATTTGCAGGGCTGGCATTATGGATCAGCATCAATGGGCAGCTGCTGAATCCTAGGGCCTTCAGTTAGGCCCACTGATGATACCCAACACCACATCTATATGGTGGTATGCAGAGTAACCCTATGGGTCTATCTTGCAAGGGATATTGTAGAAGGCAGTTTGCCAGTCCTCTACAACTTAGCTAGTCCTAGGTCTCTGCCTTTGGTCTGGCATATGTGGGAAGGACTCAGTGGACATAAGTGGGGTTACTAGTCCTTCAGGTTTCTGCTCAATTAAAGAAACAGCCCTTCATAAAATTGTCAACTATGAATCTTTGAGAAAAGGCAGGAGAAACAGTATTATTGAGCCACAGCAAAAGGCAAGTGATGGGCTGGTTCACCGAATGTAGTCAACCAAAAAATAAACAGCTCCCCAAGCATGTTTATTCAATAGTATTGAGTAAGCTGTCAGGTCTAAACCAGCCTTGAGACCTTAGTAGCTACTGATCCTGGGGTCTCCTATAATATTATTCATATGATCTTAGATTCATCAGAAGTTGTCATAGCGCCCCACTATATTCATGCCACCAGATTGCCAGCTGTACATACAACCGTAGTATGAATGGCAGCTGGGATCATTCTGAAGTCAGAGCCAATAACTGCTTTCCAGGGAAGGTGGAGAAAGGAAAAAAAGTCTAAAAGCATATGCTTGAAAGAACAGATGGAGTAGCCTCTCTGTTCTTACATAGAGGCTCTTAAGAGCCATAGGTGGTCACAGCAGTCTCTCTCTCCCCCCACATCCCCAAATGCCTGCATATTCCTCCATAGTACACTGAACAGACAGTGACTTGAACTTGGTTCTTCAAAACCCTCTATCGCTTCAGTAAATTGCAAAGGGCGGTTTCATTTGGTGCTGCATGGATTTTCAATTTACCAAAATGGTAATCCAACTGAGCTGGAAGAAGAAAGGTGACAATACAAGAGTAGAGCAATGTGGCCTTCTGCTGTCCCAAATGTTGGAGGAATCACTCCATCAATCAAGACACCAGACCAGCATATGGATGGTCATTGCTGTAGCTCATGAAAATGCATTAGGTTGCATTATGTTGACCTAGTCTGGTTCAGATCAGTTTAATTAACTGGCTCCAGTTTGCATGTTGAAGACATGATAAGAGAGCACATCTCCAATATTCATGTGCCATCCATTATTAATTAGACTGTTATAGCAGTGTAGTAACTATGGCTTACCAAATATTCACAGATTTTTTTTTTTTGGACCGAATTAACAATTTCCAGGTGTGTGGGTGTGTACATGCTAATGGACAAGAGCATTATTTCCCCATATGTTTTAATTAGTGTTTTAATAATCTCTGAGATCTGTTCAGTGCCTTTGTTTCTACTCCGTACTAATGCTTTGGGACTTTTCTTCTCAGTTATAGCTTTTCTTTTCTGTTGAATCACTTCTCTGATTAATTATTCTCTGACTAGGTGGGCCAAGCCAATCAGGGCCCATATATTGAAGGGGATGATGTCTAAATGCTATTTAACTGTGTGATGAAATCCCTGGAACAAAAGAAGTTATTGGTTTAGCCTTGACTCATTGACATCCTTTGTGTTTTAGACGTTTGCCCCCACTATGGAGAAAACTGCCCCTACAACCCTTTTACTATGCAACCATGACAACCATTTACCATGCTAGGGAAAGATGTAGTTGTTAGATAGAGCATTGTCTTCTAACCCGTGACACTAGCCTCACTAGTAGTACTTAAAAGTATGGCAGCTCAGAACCTGGTCACACTTCCATGGAGATGATATGGTACTGTCCTGCCTAGTCTAGTTTAGGTAGAAATGGAGATGACCTGCACCAGTGGGTAAGATATGGCTAGACCTATGCCACATCCTTAAAAAGAGAAAGTGTTTGTGAAAGGAGAGTGCAGAACCGTGGAGGGAGGTTGCCCACTCCTGTGAACAGATGCCATAGGTAGTGACAAAGGTAGTACTTGTAGAAGTGGTTCTCACTAAAGCTGGTACTTGCAAAAAAAGAGGTTGCAGTGTCTACAGAATTGATGGTAAGAACATGATTCAGCAACCAAGTAAGCTATCTGGAAGCCATAGGTTAGTTTGCTCAAAACAATTTGGAAGAACTACAGCATATATGTATGAAATGGCTCTACTCAGGGTGCATAAAAATAGGCTTACAATGCATATAAACCCTATGCATGTTTACTCAGAGTTAATACTCCAAAGCATGTACATATGGAACTGCAGCTTGTGTTTATTTGGAAAGGAAACTCATATATGCTCATGCGCAGGTTTACATTTATGCAGTTTTTTTTTTAAGTTCCCTTTCAAAACCAAGTGCTTTGCTGTGAAGTTCATGCATGAATCTGTTCCCTAGAAAGGGTTCCAAATGCATGGGTTTAAATCCTAGGAGACAAGGATTTATGGCCAAAACAGGGAGGGACCCATAAGAGATCTGTCACACTTTGAGACTCTGGGGTTCTAAGGAGATATTGATTTTTGCCAAGGACAACATCCTGATTTATGGTCCAGACCAAAGAATATTGAGTGACATGAAGGCAAGTTCAATATTATCCTGAGGGATAATAAATCTTAATGGGGACCAGAAAGAGTCAATCTGGATTTGATATGTATTGGGTCAATGCTTTAAAAAGTTTTGGATGGCAGTTGCTAATACAAGAATAGTCAAACTCATCGTTACCATATATTTCTAAGCTGATCCTTTAACAGGACATTGCCACTTCGTTATCTCTGTGATTAACCAGACTCTTGGAAACCATAGTTACACTGACCATTGACTAAGTCAAAATGGTTTCAAAGTCAAAAGCTGGCCCTTTAAAAAAAAAAAAAGCCTGAAATTCCACTTTGATAAGACAAAGCTTTGTTTTATGATAACTTTGTATCTGACACATATAAGGCACTGTCAACACCTTTTTTTTATCTGCCCAGGCCTTGCCGTGAAACATGGTCTCCCAGCCTGACATCGTTTTTGTTTTGTATGTGAATACTGACACATTTGTTAAGCAACTGGCTACCCAACTAAGCTTTCATGTGGCTGAAAAAATGAAGACCTCTTATTAGCTAAGCTTCCCTCACTGACTTTTGACATAACATCCCTTTTGCAGTCTTTATGAATGTTGTAAGATATTAGCCAGTCCACATCCCTGGCTGTGGGGCAACTTTTCCAATCACCTTTTTTTTTTTTCTTAAAAAGGGATTACCTAAGCCAACCCTCACTCTCATGTTTCTCTCTTACTCTATAGAATTAGCAATTATACCAAGCAACCATTTAACCAGAATATAGGATGAGTCAGTTCCGATGAGGAACATAGGACAGTTCCTGCTTCCTGATAATGTTCTGTACTCTCCCTCTAGCACAGGGGTGCTCAAACCCCGGACCGGGGGCCACTTGCGGCCCTCGAGGACTCCCAATCTGGCCCGCGATTAGCCCCCAGTTTCCAATGAGAATCTGGCCCTCCGGAGACTTACTGGAGCCCCTGCTGGCCCAGTGCAACTGTTCTCAGTGTAAGGGCGACAGTTTGACCTCTCTCATGAACTGTGAATGAGGGATCCCTCCACTGCTTGCTGTTTCACGACTGTGATGCTGCAGCAGAAGTGAAGGAAAGGCTGGTCTAGCTTTGTGTAAGGACTTTTATAAGCCTTGAGCTATTGCAAGACCTTCTTCATTCATTCATATAAGTTCCATCTCTAATATATTCATTTGTGTAAATATATGTAAATTTATTCAAATTTGAAATGTAAATTAATTCTTTTTTATTCCCGGCCCCCAACACAGTGTCAGAGAGATGATGTGGCCCTCCTGCCAAAAAGTTTGGACACCCCTGCTCTAGCACAATGTTTCCCTCTAGCACAACCAGGTAACTTGTACCACCAGTAGTATTTGAGATGGTGTCCATCGGTACTTGCTAGACTCCCAGATCTCCTCTGCCAGGCAGCAAGACCACCAATGCAATGTGACAAGCAGCAATAGGAGGCCCAGTTTGGCGGGCAGAGCTCCAGTGTGTGCTTTTTGTGTTCTCAAAAAATGCTCTCCCACCTGCCTTGAGCCTCTTACAGGTGTTTTTCGCATCATTTCCAGATTGGGAGGCTAGATGCAACTGGTGATGACATCATCACCAGCTACATCCAGTGGTACTTCCAATAGGTGGGTCACGCAAAGTGGTACAGAGGGGAACATACATTGAGAAACACTGCTCTAGTGTGCCGGCTGGTTACCTGCACATGATGTTCTTCAGTGAAGCAAAAATGTCCCTTTTTAAGCAAGTATCGCCCATGTTTCCAGCACTTATAAAGGAAGATGAAGCTAATGGGTGCGGGGGGGGCATGGCCCCCAATCCATGGATAGGTGAAACCACAGACACGAGATGGGGAGGATGCCTGTACTGTATATGCGTTTGGGCCATGTTGGGGGAGATTTCATGATCTATCCCAAAGTTATCAAGTCAAATCTTGCTGATTACCCAAAGTAGAAATCTTACTCACTCAGCAAAAGTAAACTTAGCAAGTTCACATTCAAATTCATTGCGCTGTTCCTCCATCGAACACAATTCACGTCCAGTTCATTTAAATCTTTGAGTTTTTTTGACACTGTACATTTTCCATTCTCAATTACAATGCATTTCCAGTAAATACCTGCCTTTGGACCAAGCCCTGGAGAGTAGAAAGACTGCCAAAAAGACACACTCAAGCCCTTTATGCCCACTTCTGAAAGAATATCCAATCACAGGCAAAACCTGAAGACAAGCTACCAAAAGCACTAGCTTTCAGCAAGGGGATACGAAAGGATATTGTGTGACTAAAGCAGCAATTTGTATTACATCCTTGCATATGGACAAAGCGAAAAGGAGAATTTTAAAGGAGAGAACAGCTCCATAAATATTGGATGGTTAACAATACAGCTGTCTTTCTTGTGCAGTTAAAAATAAAGAGTTTTTAGGTGCCCAGTGAAGACAAAATGAAAGCTGTTAAAGGGAACAGCTATAATAGATAGCCCTGCTATGTGTAAGTCAAAGCCCATCTGAATAATGCTAAGAAATGAATGGAAAGAAATAAAAATATTATGTTGCACATACTAGGACATTATGTTACAGGTGATACGATGTTAACCTGAACAACATAATAGGGGATTGTTCAAGAAAACTTTAACCAAACTAAAGAGAACAAGAAGGTTACACGCAGGCAGGCACCTTGGACTCTAGAGGAACATAGCCAGAATGCTAATAGGAAGCAGAAATGGTCACTTAGAGCGCAAACCTAACCAACTTTCCAGCACTGGCATAGCTGTGCCAGTGGGGTCTATGCTGCATCCTGCAGTTGGGGGGCAGTCACAGAGGCCTCCTCAAGGTAAGGCAATGTTTGTTCCCTCACCTCGGAGTTGCATTGTCCTCATGTCAGCACTGGAAAGTTGATTAGGATTGCGGCCTTAGTCTCTTCTAGCATCCAGGCTGCCTACCTGCTGGTCATTCTATAAATGCTTATAGCATTCTATGGAAGGGGTGGGTCAGATGACTCAGACTTGAGTCACGAAAACATGGGATTTTCGTAACTCATATGAAGTTACGCCTGTCTTTTGAAACTGGACCTAACTTGTGACTTGTTTCTTTTCTCGAAAACAAGTTTTGACTCAGACTTGAGTTTCTTAACTTGAGTCTTTTGACCCACCTGTCTGCTGTGTGCCTCTATGTGCTTGCTTAGTTTTTTTTGTTTTTGTTTTGCAGCCATAAAGATCTTGCAGGTATTCTGGAAGCCACATTCAAAGCAGCACAAGCAGTAGACTTGGGGAGAGGAGGGTGGATTGGCTCGAGGAAGTGGGAGATGAGGGTGGAGGAAGGCTGCACAAGGCTGGGGGAGAAGAACCAGAAAAAGGCAGGGGCTGCCTAAACATGGAGGGGTAGTGCTGGAGTTTGTAAGGAACCAATCACTTTCTGCACTGCTGCACACACTCGAACAACAGCAGAAGCTTTTGCATCAAGTGAAATGAAAAGGGTGGTTGAAGTGAAGGACTTCACCACATCACTGATGCACAGTGGATGGCAAGGGAAGTGGGGACATTCAGTGATTTTAAATTTGAACTCCCACACACACACCACCTCCGTGTTTTCCACAGGGCCATGGCTGCCTTGTTTTTTTGAAAAGACTTGGACTCGAGTCAGAGTGACTCTAAAACAGGTTCAGGATGATTCATGAGGGCTGCCCATATGACTTGTTTGCGACTTGGGGCAGGGACTTGAGACTCAACTTGGGACTCAGGGGTGTGGCTCCAGCACATCTCTGGCAAAAGGGAGAGACACTCTTGCCTGTTGTCACTGGTAAGAAGCAAAATGAAGTTAATGGGATGCAAGGGGCACATGGAACTGTGGATGACTGGATCTGTGGATCAGAACGTAAGAAGAGCCCTGCTGGATCAGGCCAAAGGCCCATCTAGTCCAGCTTCCTGTATCTCACAGTGGCCCACCAAATGCCCCAGGGAGCACACAAGATACTGGATATAGGAGGATATCAGCACAGGTTTATGGGAGGGCAGCTCAAGAGATTTCCCCCCACATCTTGGCACAGAAGAGAGTGGCTGATACAATCAAGGGAAATTTGAGGCATCTAGTCACTATGCAGGACCCTGACAAAAACTGCTCGAGGACTGGATGCTTACTCCTAACCTGCATCTCCCCCTTCCCCATCCTACAACTCCAATTAAATGAGCATTCATCATTTTAGCAAGTTCTTCAGCTCCTGGCAGCTGAAAAATGCTGCCTCTCTCTTCCCCAGCTGTCATATCAAAGTGACCCAAGGTGGCTTATTTTCCTCTTTTCATCAGCATGCTCTAGTTACCCAACAACATACCAGATATTTCTAGACATTTGTCACTGCTAGAGCAACCCATTAATAAAACAGCAGAGATGTTTCACAGCTTCCGCATCTTGATGTGATCACATAATGAAAATTGGGGGTGGGGGGTGGGGATTGCTTCAAATTTAAAAGGAATAAGCAGCCACATGGCTTACATGGTAGAATTAGGGTGTTTTACAATAGCAGCAGCTTGACTATTAAACTAAAAACAGAAATTGGACTTGGTAAAAGCAAATTGGCTGCGACAGGTAGCATTCTGGGGGGAAAAAAAAAAACACAACCCTGCACAGTCAAATTTTCCTGCTGGCTTCTCCCTCTGTTGTTCACAGGGATTCTGGATGAAAACAGAGGCCATTAGTAAAATTGCCACCATTGTTTTTCCATGTCTCTAATTGCTGCGTTTTCACCAAGAGATAAAAGTTGTAGTCAAGATAAAAGTTATAGTCAAGAAAAGCAGTCTGAGAAAACGCTGTCGAAGTTCAAAACATCTCAGCATCTAAGCACAGGAAGTGGTGGACTTTGTACTGCATGATGCCTTAAACCAGCAATTTTCAACCACTGTGCCTTGGTACGCTGGTGTGCCGGGGTGGTCTGCAGGTGCGCCACTGGAGGATTATTTGTTAGTAGAGCCATTGGGGGATACGAGTCCCTGCTGTCAGTGCGGCATACATTGTCAGTTGTAAAAAAAAAAAAAAAACTGATGGTGTGCCTTGACAATTTTAGTGCCTTGTCAGTGTGCTGCGAGATGCAAATGGTTGAAAATCGCTGCCTTAAACAGTCATGTACATGTATTTATAAGCAAACGCACAAAGATGCATACACCTCTCATTCATAAGGGTCCCAAGGCAAGAGTTGAACATTTAAGGATGACTCACACTCACAAAATTTTAAACCCTAAGGTGTCCCCAAAGGCAGGGGAAAACAGAGGTAACATTAGCAGACAGATTATAAGACAGAGGGGCCAGGAAATGCAGTTTATACCCAATAAGTCGGAAGCATTTCAGTATACAGCAAATCCTCACTTAAAGTTGTCAATAGGTTCTTGAAAACTGCAAATTTAAGCAACTTATAACGAAACCAATCTTACAGTAGGCTGGCTCAAGTGGCAGGCTCCTTGAGCACTTTTCTATCATGCTGCAAAGCATAGGGTGCAACAAGACCAAGCAAGTGGGTCATGGGTCCAGCATGGGTCCAGCATGGGTCCAGAAGAAGCTTCCAGTAGCCCTAAAATGTGCAGCCATGGAGGTCAAAAGATTGAGAACTGCTGACCAACTTAAAAACAAAACAATGTTGAATGAAACAACTTTAAATGAGGACTTGCTGTATGTATCTCAAGATCCTGTTTTGCCACCAGTCCACTTACTCGGTCTAGATCGGGGTGACAAACATAAGGTTTGCAGACTGGATGTAGCCCCCGGAAGCTCTTTACCAAGACTTCAGGCTCTCCCAGTACTACCATCAACTGCTAAGCTGTGCTGAGGTGCCACTGCTAAAAGGCCAGCCCATGTGATTATCGGGCTCTCCATACCTTGAAAATACAATCAAGATTTGTGTATTTTTTTCTTGTCATTTGCAGCTGATGAGTTCCTAAGGGCTTATTTCTAGTCATGACCTACTTAATGACATCATTTCCTGCTTAATGACTTCACCTCTGCCCCTCAGCAGGCATCATGAATGCTATTTGGCCCACTGTATGAAATGTTCAACACCGCTGCTCTAGATCAGGGGTGCCCATACCCCGGCCCTGGGGCCACTTGCGGCCCTCAAGGCCTCTCAATGCTGCCCCCAAGGAGCCCCCAGTCTCCAATGAGCCTCTGGCCCTCTGGAGATTGGTTGGAGCCCACACTGGCCCGAAGCAACTCCTCTCAGTTTGAGGGCGACTGTTTGACCTCTCGTGTGAGCTGTGGAATGAGGGCTTCCTCCACTGCTTGTTGTTTCACATCTGTGATGCAGTAGTGGCAGCAAAGGAAAGGCCAGCCTTGCTTTGTGCAAGGCCTTTTATAGGCTATTGCAAGACCTTCATTCGTATAAGTTCATCTTTAATATATTCATTTATGTAAACCTATTTAAATTTATTCAAATTTGAAATGTAAATTAATTCTTTTTTTCCCCCGGCCCCCCGACACAGAGTCAGAGAGACGATATAGCCTCCTGCCAAAAACTTTGGACACCCCTGCTCTAGATCATTTCAGCTAATTCTAAAAACAGGGTTTGAAATGTCTTGGTCAATATCAGCCTGATACTCTTCTGCCACTCATGTTCCTTTAGGGCAGATCAACCAGTAGAACCTAACATTTTTATAGCACTCTGAGAGCACACAACGTGCTTCACATATTAAAGTTGTCCTTACAAAAACCCTGCAGGGCAAATATTACCAACATACTACAGCTGGGAAAACTGAGACTTAAAAAAAGAGAGGGGTTTGCCTAAGGCAGCCAAATGAGTTCATGGCAAAAAGGTGAGAGTTGAACCAGGAAAGGTTCAATTCTCAGCTCTTTGCCTCTACATACCACCAGTTCTTCCAACCAGAAACAAAGTCCTTTATTACTGTAACATAGAGAGTTGCCATGAAATCATCACTCAGCTACTTCATGTTCAAGACTCTTTGGTTTCACTTAAAAAAAAATGGCAGCTAATGTCAGCCATAGAATGGAAAACTTGAAATGTTCTCCCATCTTATGTCTGAAAGTTGCCATTTTTGCCCTATTTGTGTCCATGGAAAGTAATGGAATAGGGCAAGCCTGACAACTCTTGGCTGGGAGGACATGTCAACCAATGGTGCTGTGACCCATCTATGCTAATCAGCAACAATAAGCTCCTTCTTGTGCAAGTGAATTGCCCAACCAGAGCATTAAAGACAGAGATACATGTCACATCCTCTTCTCCTGTTATTGTGAATGGTGTCACTGTTGCGGGAATGCTTGTGCTTTATTTAGACACAAGCTAGCAATCTCTCCCCTTCCCATATGACAATTGCCTTGCAATTTCTGTCTCATTAAGCTCCAAAATATAAAACAAATGAGCTTATCTGGCTTGCTGCTCCACATTCTCTCAAGAAGTGTCAAGACTTGTGACTTTTCAAAATGGCCCTTCGCTTCCATCAACATCCGAGATGAGGGGCTGTCGTTTGTTTGGATTGTGATTGAGAGCTGTGGCATTTTCAGGCTCAGATTAATCTTTGGAAATGGGAAGGGAGCAGGGAGAGGCCCTTTACTGTGGTTAATCAACTGGGGGGGGGAATGCAAAAATGCAATTGCCATAGTGACAGCCTCATTTCTCTTTACGATCCCAGTCACATACACTAGAATTCCCTATGTGGAACAATCCCATTGTCCTTTTGAGTCATATGTTCTTTCCTCCATGCAGCTAGGCCTCCAGGAAACCATGGACGAGGGATTACCCCAAGTAAATGACTTCAGCATAGATGAACTGGGTCTGTGTGTGTAAGTATAAAGGCCAAGCTAGGCCAAGGCCAAGGCGTAAACGGCCAAGTTGAGAACTCAGTATCTAAGGGTGGTTCCATTCCAGAGCCCTCAGCAGATACCAAGATCCATCTTTAAAGCTCTTTAAAAACCCAAAAAAGCGTGCAAAAAAAAATTCACATTTCCTACCTTCACCCAGTCAAACTATGTTATTTCCTAGCCTCTAGAGCACCGGGTCCCAACCTGTGGTCCATCTACCACAGGTGGTTCACAAAACCCTGAGAAGTAGTCCACAAGTTCTCAGGGGGGAAAAATCATCTTTGAGCATTTCCAGTGTCTTGCCAAGCAAGCACTCCCTCAAGGACCACCAGAGAGGGCAGAGAACAGACTGTCCTCAGTCAGGACTCTCTGGTAGTCCATGGAGGAGTGCTGACTTGAGAGATGCTACCCCAAGGACCACTACAGAGGGTGGAGACACTGAAGTCTGAGGCTATGGGTGGTCCATTCTCTACCCTCTCTGGTGGCCCACGCAGAGTGCTCACTTGGGAGATGCTTCCCCATGGACCACCAGAGAGGGCGGAGAACAAAGCACCCACAGTTGGCATTGCATGTGGTCCATGATGATTCCAATTTTTGCTTCAGTGGTCCATGGGCTCCGTTGGCTCGGTCATGTCGTGAGAATGGATGATGGCCGGATCCCAAAGGATCTCCTCTATGGAGAACTCGTGCAAGGAAAGCGCTCTACAGGTAGACCACAGCTGCGATACAAGGACATCTGCAAGAGGGATCTGAAGGCTTTAGGAGTGGACCTCAACAGGTGGGAAACC
Organism: Tiliqua scincoides; assembly: GCF_035046505.1. Lineage (NCBI taxonomy): Eukaryota > Metazoa > Chordata > Lepidosauria > Squamata > Scincidae > Tiliqua > Tiliqua scincoides. Next base: position 16,566,591 of record NC_089831.1, read on the forward strand.
CTGGCCTCTGAGCGGCCCGCTTGGAGGCAGGCTGTGCAGCATGGCCTTTCCCAGTTTGAAGAGACACTTGGCCAACAGTCTGAGGCTAAGAGGCAAAGAAGGAAGGCCCATAGCCAGGGAGACAGACCAGGGACAGACTGCACTTGCTCCCGGTGTGTAAGGGATTGTCACTCCCGAATCGGCCTTTTCAGCCACACTAGACGCTGTTCCAGAACCACCATTCAGAGCGCGATACCATAGTCTTTCGAGACTGAAGGTTGCCAACATGTGGTCCATGGACTCCTAAAGGTTGGGAACCACTGCTCTAGAGCTTTTTTAGCAGTGAAAAACCAACTTCTGGGTTGTGCGGAGATTCCCTGCTCCTCCCAGTGTTGCCCCAGAATGCATTATGGGTGTACTGGGAGAAGGGAGGGCCTTAACATCTTGCCCTACCACCGTTCCCACTCTTGAATGCCACACTCTAAAGCTACTATTTGCTCCAGGAGGAAAGTAATCCAATTACTGCCAACTTTCCTAGAAGCAGAAGGCAGTCATATTCAGATCAGAACTGTGGCAGGGGAAAGTGGTTAAAGCTCCTCTTCCTATACTTTATATTTCCACTTCTAATTCAGGGTCCAGGTATCTGCTATTAACACAGAGAGAGAGAGAGAGAGAGAGAGACCGACCAGCACATATATCATCAATGTACTTGTTGGCATCCTTCAGTCTCGGAAGACTATGGTGTCACGCTCTGAATGGTGGTTCTGGAACAGAGTGTCCTCTCCAGTGTGTGAAGCCTGGGTAAAGTAGGTATGGAGGATAGGCTGTTACCCATGCAGCAAATCCCCCCTCTCCACGTCGCTGAAATGGTCCAATGGAGAGGCAGAGGCCAATACGCTTGGTTCCAGCGGCGTCGCAGGAGTTGCCAGAACATGACTGTGTTCAGCCATGAACTGCCTCAGGGACTCTAGCTCCGGATTTTGCCTCGAGGTTGACTCCTGAAGCCTTTTCCATAACTGGATGTAGCCACAAGGCAGTGGAGGTTTGGGATCAGAGTTTTCCTTCTCTCAAATGAGCTGCCTTCCCAGGCTGACGAGTCCCATCTACCCGGTGGCCCTTGTACAATGTACAAGTGTAAATTAGGGTCAATCATCATTAGAATTGCCATATTACACTTCCTCAAACCCAGGCAGCCTAATTTATATATCATGCAAATTCCCTAATTACACAAATTATGCAAATTCTCAGTTGTGAAAATCACACCTATTAATTGCTTGTATACATGGGTACAGTTGTTTTGTGTTTGTTCCTGGCAACTATCTTAAACATAGACTCTTAATACACAAATTATGCAAATTCTCAGTTGTGCAAATCACACCTATTAATTGCTTGTATACATGGGTCCAGTTGTTTTGTGTTTGTCCCTGGCAACTATCTTAAACATAGACTCTTAACTGCAGACTACTGCCTTGGTACCCCAGCCCACCCCACCCTGTATGTTTTCCTGCTGGGGCAGATGTGAAGTAAAACCAATCAAAGAAGGCACAGTAAAATGTAGTCTGCATGGACTTATTGTTGAAACAGAAATGTGAAATACTGTACTTTGAACATGGGGTATACCGATTCAGAACATGATAGACTATTGTCACTTTATGTGTGACTCCATCTGCTTTAACCCATTTCTGCCCAACCCACAGGGGCACACATTTGATTGCATATATGCAGCACTGAGCAGAAATGGCTTAAGCAGCGACCACACTGGTGAATTACAGACACTCTGTATACGTCCCTTATCCTAACAAATCATCAGTGGTACCTTTAATTCTTTCTTCCTCTGCTTAAGAGAACATAAACTGCTTTTGTGGACGGGAATCTGGTCCTTCTAGGAGTACTAAGCCTTCTACCTTGCCACATTCAGACTTCTTTTTAAGTCTGACTTATTATAATTATAATAAGACTAAGTCTTATTTTTAAATCCGGTAGGGGAAGCAGAGCCTTAAGGGCAACAAATCAGTGAATGGCAGAGACCTCTGAGGGTGTCCTCCTTAAACCCGTTTTTGCCTGGCCTGCAAGTGCACACATTTGGTTCCTGTTGTATATATGCAACGCTGGGCAGAAATAGCTTAAGTTGCCATTAGCAAAATGCACTGTTAAGTGAAATTGTTAAAGGCAGCCCTGAAAGCCTGTTTTCGTTTCCTTCTTCCCTGCTCAGCCATTCCTTCTCTCCGAATCCTGGGGCTGAAAGTTCCTATCTACAGTCCTAAAGGTGGTGGATTCCTATCACTTCCATTGCTATTTGGAGGCTAGGAGAGTGTGGTTCATTACTGGCATGCGTGACTGAGTACACTTGTTGGTTCAAGATTTCCAGTAGTGAGGAGTAGGATTTCAGTGCTCCCCATGGCTTTGTAGGCTTCCCTCAAATGCTGGCAGGCCAAATACGTAATACACTGCAGAGAACTGTGTCAGATTGCAGAATATACCCCCTATATAAAGTGGTTCCCTTTTATATTTAGCAGGGGGAAAGCAACTGTCCCTCTTCACACCAGCTTGGTATCAGTGGCTGTTGCTGGTGTGTCTTCGGGGGGTTAGTTTTTTTAAGATTGTGAGTACTTTGGGGACAGGGAACCATTTATTGATTTTACTATGTAATTCGTTTTGTGAACTATTCCTCTTGAAAAGTGGTGTGTAAATATTCTTAATAATGATGATAATCCCCTGGGGCATGGATATTTTGTGCAGTGAGAAGCATGAGAGGCAGGAATGAGGCAAAAGAGATTATGAATGCCATGGCAGACAACTTCTGCAACCTACACGGGGGTGAGATGGAATGGAATGAACTATGAAGAGAAGAACCAAATTAAAGAGTATCATTTTCTAAATTGGATGAAATGTAAAACTGGCAAGCGAACTGCAAAGTCTTGAATACTTCCCCCCCACACACGCACTACTCCTACAGATACTGTTAAAGACTCAAAGAATCTCCTCTGAAATAAAAAAAAGGAGAGTTTTAAACAATTTTTTTTTTCACTCTGCAACATTCCTCTTGGTATTTAGCTTCTTGTACCTACACCACAGATCACACACACCTCTGGACACAAAAGATGGCAAGAGAGACTGGAGAGATCAAGCGAGGCCAAGAGTTATTTATCGATCCACAGATAAAAGCCAAGTAGTCGGTTTTTTAAATTGCATATCAAAAGAGAGGCAAGGAAACTGACCATTTTTAAAACAAAGCACAGTGTGCAATAAGGCAGGGTCAGTGTTGCATTATTAGATGCAACAGCAACAGAACCATTCATCAGTTCACAGTATCTAACAGCACATTCCTAGCATTCTGTCTCACATTCCTGCTTGGTCAGATAACAAAACTCAGGAAGGGGCTATAGAGATGGAGAAGCAAGATAAGGGGCAGCCTAGCCATGAGGCCAGCTAAAGTATTTGCTTCAAGTGGCAGGTCAGGGGAGGCAGCAAACAGCCATGGGTGCCCCACACTCACCTGACATTTTCCCTAGTCCATTGTCCTAGCCTCTTCTTGCATCCTGTCACTCACTGGAAATTGCATGTGAAGGGGGGGGGGCTTGTTTTCCTTTCCTGCTCTGCTACAATACTTTTCCTGAGCTGTCTCCTTCCAAAAAGAGCACTTCTGGAAAGAGCCTCCACCTCCTCTGTTGTGTTTCATCTTCTGCCACTTCTTATGAAGTGGCCAGGTGGGGAGCATGCTGAGAGCAGAGAGGTTCCACTCCCAGGATCCTCTCCACCTGGCCACTTTACAAGAAGAGGCAGCAGAAGAAGGCACTGACAATGCCAAGCTGGTGCATGCATTGCTGATGCGTTCATCCCAATTACATTCTAGAATGCACTCTTTCCCTTTCTCCCCTATCAGGAAAGAACTTCCCATTTGCTCCTATGGGAAAGTGCAATGTTTTGGGGCACTACAGGAGTGCCATAAAACCACTTTCCTCCTAGGTCACCTGATGGTTTGACCCCCACCCACCCCCAAACTGGGACCTCACAGTGAGATTCAAAGTTCCAAGTCCAGAGTGCAGACATACTACAAAAGGATTGATGAGTAAGATGTACCCCAAAACTTAAGACGGAGGACGATAGCATTCATACAACCCCCAAGCTCTGAAAAATGGGGGGGGAACCTAGTAGCAGGGTAGAGCCCAATGGCAGCCTCCAAATGGCCCAAGAACAACTTTTGCCACCCATTTGCCCAAGGGAAGAAAAAAAAAGCCAAAAAGTTTGACGAGAGAATTTAAAAAGAGGTTATTTGAGGCAAACTGTATACTCCACCCCCAGAGGTCATTACAATCTACCTTCAATCTGCTCCCTTTGCTTGAATCACAATGACTGATATTTTGCTAGGTCCCTTGTATCAGAAATAGCCGAACTCAGGGCTGTTTGAAAGGAAATCTGTTCTCCCAGGTCGACAAAACCTAACCCAGTTCCCAATGGCTCTTTGAAGCAGCTGAAGCATAACCAAGGCAAAATTTCCCAATAATGAGCTCAGCTACCATCCTGGTTAGGTCAAAGACCACGTGGATATGGGCGACCGAGTCCAGAAATCTGAATATGACTTCAGAGTGTCTGCATTGGACAAGCACTGGAGGGATGGAGACGTCAGTGCCACAGTTCCCCAGCTGGGAATTGATTCATTATCATTTCTTTCTCACACGCTCAGTAACAGCAGAGAAGGATCCCAAAAGGCAGGAGCCACTGGGACCGAGCCTCCAAACACTTCTCAACATATTTACTCGTGCGTTTTATTAGCAGTGTGCCAGCATAATGTTTTTGTTATGAAGAACCCAAAGTAGGACTAGTAGGAGACACATTACTTAGACCAAGTATATGTTACTACTTGCATACGTATCACACTATTGAGCAACAGCCCGACTCTGCCACAGTATGCTGAAATAGAGAACATACCATCATGTATGTTTCCATTCTATGTAGTACAGGATTTCCTTCTTTTGCACATGTTGTTTGGACTTCTTCCCAAGTACAGTCTAGTCCAGGGGTGTCAAACATAAGGCCCGGGGGCCGGATGTGGCCCCTGGAAGCTTTTCATCCAGCCCTCAGGCTCTCAGCTGCTGAGCTGAAATGGCAGCCCACATGAAAATTGGGCTTTCCCACATCTTGAAATACGACCAAGATTTGCGTCCTCTCTCTTCTGTCATTTGCAGTTAATGAGTTTCTAAATGAGAACAGGGTCTGATTTCTGGCCATTAGCTGCTTAATGATGTCACTTTCTCCTTAATGACATCACTTCCAGCCCTCAGCTGGAGCCCTCTGTATGAGAAGAGTTTGACACCCCTGGTCAAGTCTATAATACAGGGGTGCTCACACTTTTTTGGCTCGAGAGCTACTTTGAAACCCAGCAAGGCCCGGAGATCTACCAGAGTTTTTTTTACAATGTTCGCGCCATCATAACATATAACATTTATGTGTACAATGTATGTTGGTGTACCTTGAGCCCCACTGAGTATAACAGAACTTACTCCTGAGTAGACATGCCTAGGATTAGGCTGTGAGGCTGCAATCCTAGCCACACTTACCTGGGAGTAAGCCCCATTGAGTACAATGGGCCTTACTCCCGGCGTTTTCTCCCAGAGGCACCTGAAAGGGGGGGGGGTCGGCACTCTGCGATCTACTCATTTTGCCTCGCGATCTACCGGTAGATCGCGATCCACCTATTGAGCACCCCTGCTATAATAAATGCTGGTTACTCCTCGATCTGTCATGCATCTAACCATCATTGAGCTGAGTCAAATGAAAGTAACTTTGGTCAATAGAGACCAACAGCATAATCTTTATTTGCTTCTATGGTGTGAAACAGGAAAGAAGAGTACAGGGGAGGCAGAATGTACCAAGACCAAAGCACCCACCAACATGGAACCCATTTCAAATTGGTTGGCTGTCACATTCCACGTTAGGCAAAATACTAAGCAAGGCAAGAATTTGATAAGATTAGCAACATTTATTTGGGAGTTGCAGGGAAAGATTCTTTTCCCTTGACACCCCAGAAATAAAAGTCAAGAAACAATATTGGATTCAGACTCAGGTCATAACTTCATTAACTAACTTTACAGAGACCTGTAGCAACAATTCACTGAGAATTGTTAGAGAACTCACTAATCTTCATGTTTATTGATTATCCCTGCAGTGGAATTGCTAGGGGGATATGGGCCACACCAGGTAACGCACCTGGGGGGTAACACCACTATTGGCCAAAATTTTTAAAATCTTGATATTTTCGAATAACACCATCATGTTATACACCAATTAGTGTGTAATTTCACGCAGAATGCAATGAAATAAACCACGCTGAAATATCTTTATTCTATCAAAAGTTATAGCCAAAAAAACACAGTGGGGTGGGGGCAATGGAGCATCCCCACGCCCACCCCCTGGAGTGTTGCCCTGCCGACTGCATGGGAGGAAGTCCATCATGGGGTGATACACTGGCCTCCCCCACCAGGTGATGAAAACCCTAGCAATGCCACTGCATCCCTCACTCAATTCAGAAGGTAGCCCCTGTATATTTTTCCCCCTAAAGTTGCCAACAGAGTGTACTGGTATCCAGTGCAAGTAGACTTTTTTTGTTCATATGCTACTTCTTCTCCCTCCTGCACTATGAAGATTACTTTTCAGCAGCTCCCCAGCAAAAAAACCCACCAGCACTCTACAACAGAGTATTGCTGGATATTATTGCCAGCAGAAACTTGGTTCTTTTCCGCACTATACCATTACACACTCTGAAGGGGGGAAAAATGCATTGTTAATATTCAAATCTATTCAAACCTCATTTCTATTAGAATTCTATGCATATGATCAGACAGAATTAAATGCAAATGTATACAAATATGCCCATAAGAAGAAACAAACAAGGGAACTATGCATAATGGGATTAAAATCAGCTCAGTTTCCATCCAGGGTGGGTGCAAAAGGAGATGGTCCAAGGGATGGAACCTTTTGCTCGGGTGCATTGACAGCTTAACCTTTGTGAGGAATTGGTCACAAGTCAGACGACTTTGGATGCAAATAGCTTTGAAAAGGCTGCTGCTATCAGTTCTAGGACTCTGACTGACAGGTGGAGAGAACAGATAAAAATTAAGCACAGCCAAGTAAAGGACACAAGCAAGAGGTCTGGCCATTGCATATTAACACCACAAAAGACGCAAGGCAGGCTCTATTTCTAGCTACACAAAGCAAGCATAACAGGAATGCACACAATATCGTAGTAAAGGGTGATCACAGAAAGCAGTCTTTGACGGAACCAATTCATTATCATGCAAGACACACGCCATTCTCAAAGGCTACTACAGAACCAAACACTGTCAGTTCAGGTTTAGAGGCTCTGCAAAAAGGCTATAAGCCCATACGGTTGCCAGATCCTAAAGTGAATAAGGAATCTATGAGATGCTACAATTTTGACAGACACTCCTCTATATCCCTTCTAGATCAAGGTAAATTGGGTTGAGTATATCCTCCACAGACTTCAAGAAATCTAACTAGGTGGTTTCTTATCACCCATCCACTGCTTGATAACTATCCCTCAAGCAGGGAACAAAATGATCTCCAAATATTACAGTGAAGCAGGTGGCAAAGAAGAGATGAACTTGTCTTGTTGAGAGTTGAACCACTGACTCCTCTGGGTCAATACCATTCACAGCACAATCCTAACTTGGGCTGGAACAGGGAGGCCAGGATGCCTGAGATGTATCCAGCACAAATTCGGGGCTGCCTGAAGCTCAGCCTGTGGCAAGGGAAAAAAATTCCCTTTATCCCAGGGAGAGCCACAGCGGAGTCTACTCAGATCTGCGCCACCTGATGAGGTAGCACAGATCCGAGCAGAACAGAGCATCCAGGAGCCGCTCCGTGCTGACTGGGATGACTGGGAACGGGGCTAGGATCAGGCATAAGTGCTGGATCCTGGTCCCACCTCCTGCTCGCCCACTGCCCACCCTCTCCCCACTCCGAAACACCTCCTTCCCACACCCGCCCCAGACCCCTGTGCTGGCCGAGCTTGGCCAGTGTGGACCTACTTGGCCACATCAACACGGAAGCTGAACCTGTCCCTGCACCAGCCCAGCTGACTTGCACAGAGGTGCAAACATGCTTTATGGCACATTTGCGACCCTCCCAGGCCAGCACAAGAGGCCTGTACTGGCCGTGGGCGCAGTTTGGATTGCGCCTTCAGTGGCATAGCCAAGACATCTGGGCCCGGGGGGGGATGGGACACCAATTTTTTTAACATCCCCATAAACAAAATCAAATTTAACACCCCCCTTGTTATGTCCGGTTGCATCTAGGACAGGCGTGCTCAAAACGTCGATCGCGATCGACCGGTCAATCGCGAAGCAAAATCCGGTCGATCGCGCGCCGAGCCTCCCATCAACCACGTTGAAAGGGGCGGGAAAGAGCCCCGGAGCTTCCCGATTGGCCCGCCATGTTGAAAGGGGCGGGAAAGGCGCTGGGCCAATTGGGAAGCTCCGGGGCTCTTTCCCGCCCCTTTCAACATGGCGGGCCAATTGGGAAGCTCCGGGGCTCTTTCCCGCCCCTTTCAATCAATGAAAGGGGCAGGAAAGAGCCCCGGAGCTTCCCAATTGGCCCGCCATCGCATCCGGGACACTCCATCGCCCTCGAAGCGGCCCCTGGAACGAGCCTCACGAAGGGGGGAGAAGGAACCGCCCCCTCGCCAGCACTTCTCCCCCCAGCCCCCCTCAGAGGAACGAGCCTGCTCAGCTGCACTCCCCGAAGCAGCGGCAGGACAGCGCCGCTCCACCCAAGCCGCCGAGGGAGCAGCGGATCGACCACGCTGCTTGGGGGGAGAAGTGCTGGCACGGGGGGTTCCTTCTCCCCCCAGCCCCCCTCAGAGGGACGAGCCTGCTCAGCCGCACTCCCCGAAGCAGCGGCAGGACAGCGCCGCTCCACCCAAGCCGCCGAGGGGGCGGCGGAACGACCAAGCCGCTTGGGGGGAGAAGCGCTGGCACGGGGGCTTCCTTCTCCCCCCAGCCCCCCGCAGAGGGACGAGCCTGCTCAGCCATGCTCCCCGAAGCAGCGGCAGGACAGCACCCTGGGGCAGGGACAGGGCAGTTAGGCCCTCCGCTTGGTCGTTCGGCGGCCCTCGGCGGCTTGGGTGGAACGGCGCTGTCCAGCCGCTGCTTCGGGTGGGAGCCTGGAAGGTCGAGAGCTGCAGCCCTGCCTGAACTTTCCTGCGAGTAAGGCCCATTGACTAGAATGGGCCTTACTTCTGAGTAGGCCTGCCTAGGATTGGGCTCTTAGGCTGCCATTCTGGCCACACTTTCCTGGCAGTAAGCCCCACTGATGAACATTTGGAAGTGTGCTTGAGGCTGGCTGTCAGCAGCTGCTGTCCGGACTATGCATCCTTGCCTGATTCACTTCAGTGCAAGTCATCAAAGTAAACTCAAGTAATTACAAAAAATGTTTATAGTTAATTATGTTGTGTTGTGCAATATTGGCTCATGTGGTTATGCAAGGTACAGCAACATACATTGTACACATAAATGTTATATGTTATGATGGCGCGAACATTGTAAAAAAACTCTGATAGATCTCCGGGCCTTGCTGGGTTTCAAAGTAGCTCTCCAGCCAAAAAAGTGTGAGCACCCCTGATCTAGGATGTAATAGGAAGTGCAGGGAGGCTGCACATGGTCTCATGGAGACCTCAGAAAGGCACTTCTGTTTTTCGTGAAAACTGGAAGTGCCTTTCTAAGGCCTCCAGGAGGCCTTCTAATTCTCTGGCTCTGCCTCGCGGTACCCAGAGCTGTGTAACCCCCCTGTTCCCCTTAGCTACACCACTGATACCATTTGCTCTGATGGCAAAAGCTTTTTTCCATCCCTGCCATTAGAGAACCTTGAGCTTAAGATGAAAGCAACCCATGTTCTAGAAGTTATCGTCTTGCTCCTAACATAGCCTTGTTGCAGATAAAGCCACAAAGGACAGACCACACACACACGAACAGGACATGCTTTCAAAACAGATGAGAGTGGTGGAAACACTTGCTGCTTCATGCACGAAGTTCTTTAAACCCATCCTTTTATTGTATTACATTTTCATTTGAAGTAAATATCTATTTTCAATTAACACACATTTCAAGAGCGACATGCATCATTTAGAGTGCTAGTTTCTCTTCCCCTCATTATTAGCCTAGGAGTCATTGAAGTTTAACTAACAGCATTTTAAAAGACTCTGCTGTGCTAATCCACTCCCCCGCCCTCACCAGTCTGAGGCTCTCTCACCTATCACAGAGAGAATGAAATATGACAAGGACTTGTTTTCTAGGTAATCTACCATAAAGCTATTTGGCCACCAGTTTATTAGTGCCAAACCTGTTAACACCTCTCAAGACATCCTCCCTCTTTTTGGTATATACTACAGGTACATTTTACAGTGTTCTTTTCTGTTGCAATAACTAAACTATCAACTTTTAATCTACCATAGTGGTAGCAACTGGGAGTGACCCAAGTGATATCTCCATTCAGATATACCATAGGTCATCTCTTAAATTGAATCTTCAATGGCACACATCGTAACACACCTATCTACTATCCATAGCAGCAATTTTCTACTGGCCATGGCACACTGGTGTGCCACAAAAGGTCTGCATGTGTGCCACAGGAGTTTGGAGCACAGCAGATGAAAATTGCTAAAAAAAAAACTCCTCCGGGTTCTACAGTTCTGCTTTTAGGGCAACTGCCTGTAGTAACCAATTGTCTAACCCTCTTCCACCACTGTCTAAGGAGCCAGAGGAGGAAGAGGGACAGACAATTCATTACTACAGACAGCTGCCCTAAAAACAGTTGGAGAACCTGGAAGAGTCTCCCAGTAGCAGGAAGTGACATCATAAGAGGTGAAGACCATAGACCAGAGGTTCCCAAACTGGGGCGCTACACACCAGAAGTGACTTTTCCCACTGTTTACAGCAGTTTGGAAGGCATGGGAAGGCCTGCAACGGGGGGGGGGGGCACAAAGGCTCTCTAGATCCTCCAGAGAGCCATAGTGACCCCCAGGTAAGCTACAAAAAACCTTCTGTCCCTGGGTGCGATGCAATCATGTCACTGCCTCCTCCCCTGCAAGCACTCTCCCCAAGAGTTTGGGAACCACTGTCATAGACCATATCGGTCAGAGTCCTGCGAGATAAAAAATGTTGAAAATTGCTGGTCTACAATCGGCACTGTCTACATCGGCACTGTCAGTGACTGACAGTGGGGCTCCAGGGTTTCAGAAAGAGGGTTTTCCTAAGCCTACCTTGAAATGTAAGGGATTGAATTTGGGGCTTTTTGCATGCAAAACAGAACTCTACACCAGTGTTTCTCAACAGTTGTCCTCTGCTGAACCACTTCACATGGTCCACCTATTCAAAGTACCACCAGAAGTAACTGGTGATGTCATCATTGCCTGTTGCATCTGGTCTCCCAACTCAGAAGTAACACAGCAAGCACCAGTAAGAGACTCAGGGTGGGTAGAAGGGCTTTTCTGAGCATGGGCAAAGCACGCTTTGGCGCTCTGCCCGTTGAGCCAAGCCGCCTACCACTGTTCGTTGCGTCACATTCCTGGTCTTGCTGTCAGGTGGCAGGTGTCCAGGGGTCCCACAAGTACCACCAGACACCACCTCAAGTACCACTGGTTGAGAAACACTGCTGTACACCACTGAAGTATAGCTGTTTGCCTCACCTAACAGATGAGCTGAATGCAGTGCAAAACCATTGCATTGGGAAAAAAAATCAGCTGCCCCTCTATTGACACTCCACCTTCCAAATTTATAGCCTTTGTACTATTGTAATAAAGGCTGTTCTACAGGATTAGGCTATATGCAAAGGTCTCACGCAACACCAATCTTTTCTCTTTATTCATATGCATTCACTCAGCTCACTACCAACGAAGCCAAGTTATAAACATAACAGCACTATTATACTTTACTCATTATGTCTTGTTTTATTGCACAGCCTCATTAAATTAAGCAGCTTCGATGTTTAACTGCCTCTCTTGGCCTCCCAGCCAGGGGGCCCTGGCCTGTATTTTGTCATCAATCACCACTTTATTAAACACACAAGACAAAAAAAAAAAAAAAGAATTACTAGTCTGTATGTTCCTGCCCATCAATCAGCTCTATTGCCTCTCAGGACCTCTGGTTTCCCTCCTCAATGCACAGGGGCCAGATGAATGTCATCGGCACCTTTTTAATCACTGGAAATTTCTAATGTAATTATGTACAGATTAAGGGTTCTTTCCAAAGAGAACTAAGTCACATCTCCCTTTTGTAATTGTCTGATAGAAATAAATCAAGCCAAACAGAAGGAAACAAAGCAGGTGGCAAAACATAAACACATCAACATTGAAGATACTTAATTTCTACCATGTCTTCCAGTCCAGAAGGATCTCCATGAGAGCTTGTGTGAAACTCCTCAATAATGAATTGCAAGCCGTCCACCATTTGAAAAAGATTGCCTTTCAGCAATTTAAAACAATTCCCTCATCACATTTCTACCTCTGTTTGAAGGTGGATCCTTTCCCCAAAACACCCCCCCCCCTATTTTTTAAATCACTCCATGTATCTTTCATACCTGCACAACTCTAAGGCAACTATTACCCCACATACTAATCTTCATTTTCTTTGGAGCAACCATAATTCATATTAAATACACTCCTTGGACCATTTTTTAAACTCACAGCCAATCTTGCATAGTTAAATTGTAAGGGGGGGGGGAATATATATACTGAATGGTTGTTTATTTATTTTAACTCTCAAAAGGCAAAAGAATTAGAAAGTAAAAGCGTGACCCGGTAACCACGGATCATGTATCCACGGTTTCACTTATCTGCAGATGCAGGACCCCCATTGCACAATTCAAACTTACCAGAGGAAGGGGTAAAATTCTTGCTTTAAACTAAGTCACAACAAGCTTAACAGCTTGCAGCAACCTTCAGGATGCCCCCTGGCAGGCTGGTCTCTTTAAGAACATATCCGAGCCTAAAACTTTCTTGGAAAAGAAGGCTGCTTCCCAGCAACCTGACCCTTTAAGGAAAAAAAAAGCTAGCCAGAAGTTAAGAGGTAGGGGTTAAGGTCCGCTTCCAGTTCACCTCCAGCTAGTTATTAAGAGACCCGACTGCCAGGAGGCAGCCTGAAGGTCACTGCAACATGCTAAGCTCATAGCAACCTAGTTTAAAGCAAGAATTTTGCCCCTTCCGCCCCCCCCCCATGGGGAATTGCATGGGGAGGGTGTGCGTGCAGGAGACAGGCGTTCACAGCATCTGTGGTTTCAAATATCTGCAGGGGGGGGGTCTAGAACAGAACCCCCAAGGATACCGGGGCACATCTCTATGCTAAATAAGATGTTATATCTGGACTTTCATCCACTTGACTTTCATTGCTTTGCTTTCAGCCATTTTCAATTATAACCACATTTCAAATTTTAACCACATGCTTTCTTCTTGTGTCCAATTTCATCCAACCTTCCGTGACATTCATCAATGTTCCTGTGCTTATTTTCTTTTATTTCTGTTTATTTAGGTTTTGCACACATTCACATGCATTATATCATTATGCACATTTTTCAGCAGCCAAAATAAATTTGCAAGTAAAATAAGGCTATGCTTTGACATTCATCCATTTTTTTTACTTGTACCCATGCTCTAGTCCCTAGCCAGACAGAAGTGCAAGGTATTGCTGCACTAGACTATAAAATTGGCTGTTGCCACTGACAGAAATCTACAGTTCCAAATTCCATCCTACCAGCCAATCATGTTATTTCTCTGAATGCTGTTGAGCCTATGACATGTACTTGATCAGCTCAGATTCACCCCACTGTGAGTGGTGGCCAGACACACTAGTCAGCTTGTCAATGGTACAGTTTCCTAGACAAGCAGCAAGCAGCCCGCTGGGGTAGTTGCAAGAACCTGTCATAGGTTCCTATCTACAAATGCACAAAAAAAAGAGACAGAAGTCTGAGACAACAGCCACCAAGAAGGATTCAAGGGAAAACTCTGCTACAGAAAGGCCAAAGCTACTCAGATGGTTTCCATTGTTTATTCTATTTAAGTAAGCCATCTTGATCACAAACACTGGGAAGTGGAAAGGCAGGATTAAAAAAACCAGATAAATAATTCCTTAATCACATGGCGGAATTAAAAGATTTTGTAAATCATTCCCCAAAACAAAAATATGCTCCATACATCGCTCAGGGCCTTTATTACAGCCTGCTATTCTTTCCCCAAGAGCAAGGGGTTGTTTATTCCATGGGGGAAAGCTGCAGAAGTGAAAGATGTAATCATTCTACCAGGAGACCTCAAAACACTGAACTCCCTGCTTAAGTGTTTACAAGCAGAATAAAAACAAGCACAAACGTGCCTGCAAAGTTTGAATCACAAAAAAAAGTGGGTTTTTTTTTTTGCTAGCCATGACTGGTCGAAAAAGTTTAACCTTATGTGGGTGCATTCAGGTCCTTGTGAGGGAGTGGACTCCTGGTTCAAAAAGGCTGAAGGTTTTCCAGGTAATTTGTTTGGAACACATGCAAAAGTTCAGTTTCATTTCAAGTCAAACACTGGGATGTTTTGTGCTTTCCTGGTGGTAACGGGGCATGAAGCCACTGCAGTGAGCACTCCCTCCTCCAGGAAGAACCTGGAAGTGACTACCTTGCACCACAGGTTCTCCATGGAGGAGGTGGTGCTGGTGGCTCCTGCACAACTAGGGCAGAGCCTGAGGGCCAGTTATGTACCCCGCCCCAACATAGCACCCAGAGCATGTGCCTCTAAGGTTTTGCCCTAGTTAGACCTCTGAAGACACAGGTTGTGAAGTAGCTTAGCAAATGTCACTTCACAATACAATTCAGCTTTCCATTTTGAGTTTGCTTCCTCAATTCTAGGTAAAAGTCAAGACATGACCACAAAAAGAAAAGGCTACCAAGTCCCAACTCAAGATGAAAGGATGCTGTAGGCCTCAATGCAAAAAAGCAACAACAAAAGGCATTGAGTCGGTTTACAGACAAACTTTTTGCTGCTCTTCTCTCTCTCTTCTGTATTTTTCAAATATCCCTTTTCTATTTGGGTGGTCTTCCCCCCCCCCCGCATGATCCCAGGATGTTAAAGATAAGCACTTTCAGTTCAAAATGGGTAAAATGGAGGCTCAGTGGAGATGTAGAACACACACAGCAAGTGATGCAACACTGAGACAGTGGCAAGGCTTTGTCAGAACAAGAGAAGCAGATGAAGGGTTTGCGGAGGAAAAAAAGGGGGCTGTCTTTTGTACCTCAAATGCAGAAATCTGTGTGACCAGCAATTTTCTTTTCTAAGACAACCAATTTGATTTAAAAGGACTTTGAAGATCTGAAAGAACTCCACGATACCCAGTTTATCTTGAGCGAACATCTTAAACCATTATCATTTGGAGCAAGACCAGGGAAGGACTGAAGTTGTGAACATTTTCAGAAATACTTCCTAGCACAGAAGAACAGATGCTGCTCACATCCTGAGCCAAAAAATATTGTTGATTTTCAGAGAGAGAGAGAGTCACAGCACACACAGACTCACTTCTAGCTCAACAATGCTATGGTTATTAATGCCGCATCAGATGACATTTCAGCTATCACAGGACCTGAGAGCAAAAAGTATTTCTGATCTCCTGGAAAGTCTCATCCGACTCCTCTTCTAGATGTAAACGAGTTGCACTCCTGACACTGAGCTGCCAGCAATACTTCAACCTTTCACAAACAGTAGGGAGCGTAAACTTCGAGGACCAGTCTGATGCTGGGAAAAAAAATCCTTATAAATAGTCAGCATTTCCATGCATTAAATGCAAAATGAATACCAGGTACGGCAAAATGGGATAGGTCACATTTGGGACAACACATCTTCAGAAATATAAATGAGGTCTGTGTTGTTGCCAATAACTACTTCTCACTATTTATAAGAGTAGGTGTTGGTACAGACCTCAGAAGCGATGGGACTCCTGCTTAAAGAAACTGTCATACACTTTAGATGGACAAGACAAAGGTGGAGGAAAGGGGGCATGAGGGACTGTCAATTGGCAGTGTAGGGTTATGAGATCATGAAGAAGTAGTAAGGCATGAATACAGTGGCTCAAGAACAGCTTTAATAAAGAAGGTCACTGAAGAGGGGAAAAATGGCAACTGGAACTCCATGAAAACTGCATTATTATCCATATACATCCATTCCTGGGTTCGCTGTTTCAATGTCGACTCCAACTTTGTGCAATTTCTGGGGCAAAAGCCCTTTGAAAGTCCCGATGATGTGTCGTACTTTGAAAAGTACATCTGTTTGCCGGTGATCTCCATGGTTCCCAGAAACCAGCCAGTCCACTGATGTCTCTTGCTTCCCCCTGCCTCCTAATAAGCCTCTCTGTTGGCCCCTGGCTAAATTATCAGGCAATGGTGAGAAGAAATGCCAGTCCCTTGCTGCCACTGCTTCACCGCAGTCACCCAGTAAGCATCTCTGTGCAAGCAACAGGAGAAGTTGCCTACTCCAGCGTCCAGTGTTCATTATGTTCCCTGGAAGCTTCTGAGCCATCCATTCCAGGGATTCACTGCACCCCATGTTAAGCCCTCTTGCAATTGCTTTGCAGAGCTTCCATCCTGGCTAAAGAGCAACACTTCCAACAACCCCAAATCATTCCTTCCTTTGCAACTTTAGCAGGCCTTGCAGGAGCTAGAAAGCAAGCAGAGTTTGATGCCTCTTCTTATAGCACAGCTGCCCATTTGGTTGCGCTAATACAAGCGCTGCTGCTGCCACCACCAGGCTAACACTGAAAAAGCAGCTTTATCCAGCCCTTGCTTTGCGACCCAAATTAATATTCAACATGCACAAGGTTTTATTTGGGGTGGGAGAAAGTAATCTTCCTCTTTTCAAAGGTTTGAATTAAGATACCCTCCCACCAGCCCCATCTGTACATCGGCTACTTTCTCAGCACCGCAAGTAAACAGTTGGAGAAAAAAGTCAACAATTCCGCATTAGATTGGCCGTTTTGAGACACCTGCAAATCTTTTAATGGTAGGCAGTGATCAATCAGACCCCAATCAGGAAATATTCTTTGAGTAACCAAGGGCTGCAATGGACAGAGCACAGCAGTAAAGGGTCATGCTCGGAAGAAACAAGCTTAATGCAACCAGGAGCTGGGAACAATTTTTTTTTTAGGAAACCCAGAATGGTCTTTCCACTCCTAATCTCTGGCTCTGTCAGCAGCGATTCTGGCCCAGCTGAGCAGTCGTCAAGGCTGCAATCAGCTGGAACAGAAGCCCTTCTCTATCTACAAGAAAGAAAAGTATCAAAGTGATCTTACACTTCGCTCCCTTTTTCTATTCCCCGTACCACCATTATTCTTCTCAGCTCATGAGTGACAAGCTCCAACTGAGACACAGCAACCAGTGAACAACAGGGCAGCTAATGGAGATGCAAAGTGATGTACAGCTATAAAAATCTGATAGGCCCTTATGTAAGAAACCCTGGAGGTTTGGGACTTTGTTAAACAGCATCTTAGTTTATTGACCTGATTTAAATGCCAAAAGAAGGTAAGCCCCCATCTATTTATTACACTAAATCTCACCCTTCTTCCAAATAGTTTAGGCTGTCATATGCAAGGTTTACCCTGATATATTCTCCACAATGGTGATTTTCAACCTTTTTCATCTCACAGCACACTGGGAAGGCATTAAAATGGTCAAGGCACACCATCAGCTCTTTGACAACTGACAAGGCACACTGTGCTGTCAGTGGGGGCTCACATTCCCCCAATGGTCCTATTGACAAATGACCTTCTCCCTAATTCCTGCGGCACACCTGGGGACCATTTGCGGCACACCAGTATGCCACGGCACAGTGGCTGAAAATGGTTGCTCCACAATAACCATGCAAGGTAGGTTAGGCTGAAAGACAACGACTGGTGCAAGAACAGCCTGGAAGCTTTCTGATCAAGCAGGAATTTGAACCTGGTCTCTCCAGCTCCAGCTTAGTACAACACCCCACATACATCAGCACACTGACAGCGTGGTTAAAAGAGAACTGACTTGCACCCAGTATGAGACACCTGCAACCCACATATACAAGACACTGCACAGACTGCACGGCATGGTCTGTGACATCTCTGCAATGGGATCAGCATGGGGAATTCACAGAACACACTTCCTTTTTCCAGATGCACTTTGTAGTGCTATATCATCTAACTGAGAGGCTGACCCCAATGATGTTTTCTGAGAAATACTGGATCAGTTGCAAACCTGCAACTAAACAACTGGTTGAAAAGCTACTGGGGAAAAAAAGAAAAAAGACACAGCTTGCAAAAGTCACTCAGCAAGGGTTCAAGTCTTTTCCTTCAGTTGTTTTCCCCATATACATTTGGTTTATACAATTCAACACAGATAAAACCCCTGCTAATTGGGTAAGAGGCACTTTTTCAAGTGGGTGCTCCTTTTTTTAGCAGGGGGAGAGTAACTGGCCCACCTCACCCCAGCACTGTCTGTTCTAGTGGCTGTCTGCTGGTATTCATTTGCATCTTTTTAGATTGTGAGCCCTTTTGGGACAGGGAGCCATTTAGTCATTTGATTTTTCTCTGTAAACCTCTTTGTGAACTTTTAGTTGAAAAGCGGTATATAAATACTGTTAATAATAATAAAAGCGCTTTTTCTTTAGTCTGTTTCAACTCTTCCGCCACCACACAATTTTAGTGCATGTCCCCTGGTTCTGGTGTTGTGCGAGAGGGAAAAGAACAACTCTCTTTCCCAGTGGTTGTCTCACATTGAGCACAGGGATCTACTTTTTAGAATGAGAATCTGTCATGACCCACCAGAAGTGACGTCATCAAGTGGGAACATTTTTGACAATCCTAGACTGCAATCCGGCCCACACTTACCCAGGAGTAAGTCCCATTGACTATCATTGTTAAAAGCATATACATAGTAGCTTGTTAGAAGTACAGGTCTGTAACATTTCCCCAAACGTAGTCACATACCATGGTAGCATCACGTCTAATGTATTAAAAATAAAATATTGAAGTGAATGGGAACCCACCAGAAATTGGCTTGTGACCCAACTAGTGGGTCCCAACCCACAGTTTGAGAAACACTGCTCTATCCATCTCCTGTCCCCCACCCAGGTGCATGTATGATGGAGGCTTGGTTTTGATACTTGTTTGTAAGCCAAATACCAGGAAGACAACAAGCCATCACTGGGTGGGTCACAAGTTGTGCAAACCCGTCTTTGGCAAAACTGAAAGCACTTCATGACGCTCTTGTCCGAGTTTCAGGTATACAAAACATGCAATGCCATAATGATATAAAGCTATCATGCTGTATGCTTTAAAGCACAAGAAAGTCTGCCAAAGATTCAAGGAAAAGAACTGCATGGTATCTTGTAGAGTTAGAGATTGCCACAGTTAGAGACAGGATATTCAATAGCCCTGAGCTGTGCTCAGTCAAATTTTCTCAGGATGATTGATCACTCTATTTTGGAAAAGAGTTTTCCTTCAGGTCAAAATGGACACTGAATGATTTTCACCTTTCTTTTTGGTCTTCCCCTGCAATAAGTACACTCACCTGCCTGCATGGTTTATCTGAAACTACTGCACACAACTGCTTCTCTTACAGCCCACCTGCTCTCTACCTCTGACATATTGTAGTCTAAACTGAAAAGGTACATCAGAAGTGTTTACACTAGTGGATGAACCATAGGCCCTTTGAAAGATGCAATAAATCTTCACTGTTTGAAATTCTCCAAAGTGAAAAATCAACTATTCTCAACTATAGACAAGCGGGTTTCTAAACAGTTATTGTGGATCAACTAAATAAATGCAACAACAACAAAATCCAATCAACTTGTTTCACAATTAAACCTAATTTCTTGAGTAACTATCCAGCACCAAGTTCAATAGCCAGGCAGCATTCTGATGGGGTATTATGTCCGCTTATCCTAGAATGTGAATGAACCATCACATGGTTTGTGTGAGTGAGTGTAGGGGGGGGGGGAAGTCACAAATTTCATAATTGCATACCTACATTTTCAGATAAGTATCTCAAATAAATGGACAAAACATGGCCCTATTTGCCTATATTTACACCTTACGGAATTGTCCCATGAAGCATCTACCCAATGATTTTCCTTCCTCCTCTACAAAACCATTCACTAACAAAGTCCGTAAACTAACAAAAAGGCAAACGTATTAACCACTACAGAATTAGGATGCCAGTTTTCATGGACCAGTGGCTTGCTGTAACCATACACCTCTTTCCCTCCCACCCACACAGACTGAGCTGTAAATATAGACATAGGCCAGATGCTAAAGTTGCTACAGAAGATGATATCAAATGCACCCCCAGCTCAGCTTGATGAGATTTTGATGCAAATAGGCATTCTTTGAAATACACCACCTGTGCACTCATGTAAGAAAATTAAGGCCTGTTGGCTTCTATCCAAAAACAATCATGAATGACTTAGCAATCTTCTCAGTCATTCCTTTCACCTGGGAGCCTAGCCTCCTTTTATGTCCTCATCACACATTCTACGCTGCTCTAACCATCAGCGTGACAACCCCCCAATATCCTTTTTTTAAAAAATAGCTCAACGTACACTAATCAACTCTGTCACATCCAATCTCTTTCTTAACTCACAACTTTAATGCAGTTTAAAAGGGCATCACAAAACATTTGTATAAACTGATGTTACTCTTTCCCCCTAACATTTGTGCCTGCTACCTTGTCGAGTCCCTCCCTAGTTTCAGGAGTCTGGAAAAGAAAAAGGCAATGACCAACTTTATTTACAGGGAGATTCCATGAACAAGAATGTGGCATTCTAATGGTACTCTCACTGCTTAAAGTCACAGAACAAATGCATGCTTGTTTTGCTCAGGTCTCCTTGCTCTGATCACTTACTGACAGTAGCACAGCAACCCATCCATCCAATGAACAGCTGGTGATTTTCATGGGCATCTCCTTGTGTTCAGGGCCAATAACAGAGGCGTTCAATGTGACTTTTTCTGCAGGTTCTCTTGTTTGTTTGAGCGGGCCACTTGGAGGCAGGCTGCGCAGCATGGCCTTTCCCAGTTTGAAGAGACACTTGGCCAACAGTCTGAGGCTAAGAGGCAAAGAAGGAAGGCCCATAGCCAGGGAGACAGACCAGGGACAGACTGCACTTGCTCCCAGTGTGGAAGGGATTGTCACTCCCGAATTGGCCTTTTCAGCCATACTAGACGCTATTCCAGGACCACCTTTCAGAGCGCGATACCATAGTCTTTCGAGACTGAAGGTTGCCAACATGCATCTCTTGTTTGTACATCTCACACTGCTGCTTAAAATCCACTATAACCACACTGGTCATTATGCAAGTTCAGCTGTCTTAACTTGTTACTGAGCACACAAGTAGTACCGACATTTATTTAATCTTCATCACAGTGTTGCGTAAAACTGCATGGTTATGGAAGACATTTGTTTCCAAGAAGCTCATGCTAAATTGCTGTTCTATAAAGGAAACACTTAGACATTATTGACATTTACTGACTCCTGGCAGCATATAGTCCCTGTACTCATTTGTGCCATGAAATGTATTGGGAAAGAAGTGGGGGGAACCAAAGCTGTTCGCTTGACATCTCTCTTTCAGCAGGCAACCAACACAACCAATTAAAGAAACCATGGCTGCTCTCAGTAATAAGGCTAGACACAGAACTTAATGCATTTCATACTACAAGCTTTTCACTATCTTGTGGGTAGAAGATATGAATAGTCCTGGAGTATTGGCTAAGCTTGAAGATCCAATGCAGAAACAAGGCCCTCATTCCAATCCATCTATCACATGGAAGCAGGCTTCCCATGCATATCCCCAAGATGGGCAAAAATTATGTGCAAACAACTATTCCATGCATGTCAATTTCTCAGCATGATCCACCAACCAAAGGTGTAGACATAGTCCCAGTCAGATACTTGCAGCAGTGCCGATTGGTGGTTTGAACGGGGAACAATATGTTTGGAGTTGGAACAAGCAACCCCAAATTACTGAGCATGAGCATTTTCAACATCCAACTGGCTAAGTGTGCACAGTCTTAGCTGTTGCATATGTATTTATGGAGCTGATTCAGGCACCTGTCCCTTTTCATAGCTATCAACCATATGCCATGGGTCACAATATCCTGCAGGTATGGCAGACGGAATATTTTTGAACACATATTTATAGGCCAACCACAGTAGTTTAGCAATGGTCAAGCAAATAAAGAGTCACTAGCTTTCCCTCTTGCAGCCCAAAGGGGATTTGAAGGAGACCTTGGCCTTTACATGGACACCATCTGCAAATGACACTTGTTATTTCAAATCCAGGAAGAAAGATACGTGGCTGCCTTTGCAGGAGGACAGAACCTCTACCACGTGCCACAATACCAGAAGTTGAGAGTTAACATCAATTGTTACTACAGACTCCAAACAGACTTCTTGAGGTCCAGTCGCACATGACAAGAAGCTAACCTTCTTTGACATCAGTGTATTGCAAAGCTCTGAGGCCTGATCATATAAGAGGGAACTGCTTATTTGTCCTGTAGATGTACTCTTTTTTTTTCTTCAAAAAAATAAGTAAAAGAAGAGAGGGAAGCAACCTCAGCCTACTCTCTCATCTCCTGTCTTTAATTCAAGCAACAACTCACAAAGACAATAAGATGAACGCATTCTAAATTTATCCATTAAGATATTTATGCTCCACCATTCTGATGGAAAACAGAACAAATTTTACAATGAGAAAATTATATTTATATAGAAATTCATATGGCGTCTTACTCCCCCATCAGGAAGGAATCAAGATGGCTTACCAACAAAAAAATATTTAAGACCAATGGACCAAAAGACATGGCAACCAGCACTAGCGGGCACAGCTAAGCCAACACAAAATGCCTCAACGAAACAGGTATGTTTTCATGTTACTGTGAAAAACAGCCAGAGTGGAAGCCTTATTTATGGGTGTCATCTAGCAGAAGGTTTCACAAGCCAGGTGTCGCAACAGAGACTGCCCAGAGGAGGTGTGTTAAAACACAAAACAATATATATTCAAGTAAAATAACCAAAGCAGCCACAGCGGGCAGAAAATTCCACAGACCAATAAGGCTAAATTTTGGCTACACAGCAGAATGACAATGGCTAAATGTAGGTCTCACTTTTGGAAGGGCATTCTACAACCTGAGCAGTACTTCTGGCAGGGGTGATGAGGGAGGTAAATAACAGGACCTCTCTTGTTGAATAGTTGGCAACCTTCAGTCTCGAAAGACTATGGTATAAGCCTACAGCACCCAGTATTCCCAGGCGGTCTCCCACCCAAGTACTAACCAGGCCTCAGCCTGCTTAGCTTCCAAGATCAGACAAGCTCGGGCACATGCAGGTTGAATGGAGCGCCCAAAAAAGGTCATGCACATAGACGGTCTCTACTATATCGCAGAGACCATTTTACTGTGACGATACCAGGGATTGAACCAGGCACCTTCTATATACAAAGCAAATGCTCATCCACTGAGCTACACCTGATCCCACAGAAACAATCCAGGAAAGGTGTTGTATGGCAAGGAGCTCTGATTCTCTGCTCGAGATCAAGCCCCTTTCCCATAGCACAACAGTTTCCCTGCGAAGATGGAATGGCAATTATAATTTAAATCTGTTAAGTGTGGCTATTTCTAGGGTATGTTTGGGTATACAACACTGCAGATCTAGTTAAATTGTGTCATCATTTTGACTATTTGTTCAATATTGGTAGCATCAACAGGGTGAGAGACATAACTAGATTTGTAAATCATTTTAATGCACTGTTCAACCATTCATTGCTTCCTTCGTCTCCTTATTAAAAGTCTATTCATGTGACCATCGGGTGCATGGCAGCCACAGGAAAAAAAAACACTGGGAAAGCCTGTGCACATTGGCTCCCAGCCCACTATGAGCAGATTGCACTCAGCTGCTGCCATGAGCAGGATTCAGCTCTCAACACAGTCCATGCAAAATAGCTTGCAAGGATTTGTAGTGGTGGTGGCTCTGAAGCATGGCTCCTAGGAATGACAGTGGATAATAACTGCAAAGATGGTAGCACAGACACATGCGCAAGGTTTGCTCACAGCTGCTAAACAAGGACAGTTGGGTGAATAGGTAAACGTACAAAGAATGTGAATTTCAACATACACTATTTTTTTATTCCAACCAACACAACTGATAAGAGTCTAGACACATACAGCATTTTCAGGGAGCACTCAAAATGCCTGCCTCAAGACCTTAGGTTTCACTTGCAGAACAGGATAAATAAAAGTGTGGGGATGACCTTGGGTATAAGGAAAGGAGGCCCCTCAAAGATAGCAGTTCTCCCACAAATACACATTTGTGTAGCACTCGTTGGCTGAGTGCTGAAGTGTATTTGCAACAAAGCGAGAGGGGACCCTTAGTAGTAGTAGTACTTATCTATGAAATCATTTGCATAAGTTCTATTCATTAACACTAACGCAAGCTACTCAGCACTTCAAGAATATCTTGCCACATGAGTAATCGGGAAAAGTAGTCATTGCAGGGAGATATGGGAGCCAAATGAGTGTGTGATTTCATTGCAGGTATCTAACCCCTGCCAGTTTGATAAAACATGGGCAAAATAGGTGCAATCAATGCCGCTGCTAATGGTAGCTTTTTGTAACATCAAGTTGCTATAATATGCAGACATTTCAAATGCATAAATTGGACAACATGTTTGCTACCATGTAATGCGTTGCTGAGCTTTAGGGTTCTTTCATAGAGTCCCATCATGAGTAAACCGATTAACTGCTGGTTGCTTAAAAATACAAAGTCTGCATGACCATATTCCTTCGTTCCTCATCTCAGAATGCCTGATGCGAGGGAGTAGCGCCAGGATACAGGTCTCTTGTCTGCTACCTGAGGCATCTGGTGGGCCACTGTGAGATACAGGAAGCTGGACTAGATGGGCCTATGGCCTGATCCAGTGGGGCTGTTCTTATGTTCTTAACTACAATTCCCAGGAAGCCTTGCAGGTCTCTTGTTATCTGGTGTGCTCCCTGGGGCATTTGGTGGGCCGCTGTGAGATACAGGAAGCTGGACTAGATGGGCCTATGGCCTGATCCAGTGGGGCTGTTCTTATGTTCTTAACTACAATTCCCAGGAGGCCTTGCAGGTCTCTTGTTATCTGGTGTGCTCCCTGGGGCATTTGGTGGGCCGCTGTGCGATACAGGAAGCTGGACTAGATGGGCCTATGGCCTGATCCAGTGGGGCTGTTCTTATGTTCTTAACTACAATTCCCAGGATGCCTTGCAGGTCTCGTTATCTGGTGTGCTCCCTGGGGCATTTGGTGGGCCGCTGTGCGATACAGAAAGCTGGACTAGATGGGCCTATGGCCTGATCCAGTGGGGCTGTTCTTATGTTCTTAACTACAATTCCCAGGAGGCCTTGCAGGTCTTCTTGTTATCTGGTGTGCTCCCTGGGGCATCTGGTGGGCCGCTGTGAGATACAGGAAACTGGACTAGATGGGCCTTTGGCCTAATCCAGTGGTGCTCTTCTTCTGCATATTGCGATGACCTCTTAAGCTGTCACGGAGAAGCCAAAAGATGTCTAACTTTTTTTGTATACATAATAGTGGTCTGGAGGCTCCCTGATTTTTAAGAGCTTGTATAGACTGACAAAAATCTATTCCCAGGTTTGTTCTTTAGGCTGGACTGAAAGTAAACCCATTCTATTGAAGACTTTATAAATGGAAAAAATGGGCTTCACACACTCTAAAAAAAAACGGTTCCCAGCCTTCTGTCAGACGCTACCCTTTTAAGGAGGGTAGTGACCCAACTGGGGATCTGTACGTGCTATTAGTACAACACGTCTGGGTTTTGCTGTAGCCACCACCACTGAATACAGTTAAGTTAAAAAAAAAATGCTTACTTGCTTTTGGGTAGAGTCCCAAAGGCAAACACCTGTCCTTGGTGGTCATGTCCCCCAGTTTGGCCTAAAACACTGCCCTAAAAACACTAACGGAGGAGATAAGGCGCAAGGAAAAAAAGAGCAGTTGCATGGCATTTAACACACACGATTCCCAATGTTCTTTTAGGCTCAGTCCTCCCAGTATAAGGGTCATTAACAATCAAACTGGAATGACTAATTGCACAGTGTTGTGCACAGTTATTCAGAAGTCAGTCACACTACGTTCAGAGGGATTTGCTGTCTATTAAGTGTATTGAGAATTGCAGTCAAAGATACCTTAAAAAACTTTAGGAAGCCTATGTGTTAAGGCTACCAGCAAACACAGTGAGACCAAACTGAATATTGATATGCCAGACAGACAAATGCCTGATTTGTTCAAAATGTCCATGAAGAAGCACCTAGCTCAAAACTTTTATTATTTTAACTTCAAATTATGTTCCCTCCCCTCCTTGCACAGGTGGGCCAAAACTTCCTTTTTTGATACCTGTGTTACCAAGTTCATACAATCTTCAAATACCACAACTGTCTACTGTGCAGACAAGGCAGGAGACCTACTGCAGTCTCAATTAAAATCATTGCGTGACTTGCAAGGAAGCAGTTGTGCTAAGCAAAAAATCTTGACTCCTAGGAAAAGCTCCATGTAGTTCCTCCCTCTTAATTACAAACTGAAGTATACTAGAATTTAGTTCCACTGAAATCAACAAGGCCTATTAGTAAGTGCATGTGTTCTGGATTGAAGATACACAGGATGTACAGAAGGAAGACTTCGCGTTAGGGAACACACACACACACACACACACACTTCTAACATGTATTTCTAAACTGGAGTACATGTGCTATAAGACAGAGAGAGAGAAATTGACTTACGTAAATACAGTAGTTCCTCAAGATCTGTAGGGGATAGCGAAATCCACTGATACTGGGGTCAGTGTTTTAAAACATTTTAAAAAGCAGTCCTTATTAGTGCTACAAACTGCACTGACTGCAGTGTAGTTTTTGGCGCTCCTGGAAGCCTCTTACAGGTTGTGCCAAGGTCCACAATGCCCTCCTTTGGCCCAGGTGTGTCTCAGAATGAATAACAGAAGTGTTTCCCAAACACTTTCACAATGCATTCATGGGGAAGCCAGGGCCAATGGAGGGGGTTGCGGGCCTTGGGTGCATCACCAAAGGGGCTTCCGCGAGCACCAGAGACTACTGTGCAACCAGCAAGCATGGTCTGCAGCATTAAGTTTAAGGTATGGTTGTTTTTCAAACTTTTAAAAAGGTTTTTAAAGGGAACATTTTTTAGAAGCATCTGATATGACCTAGAAGTGGCTTCCGGGAGCCTCACAGACGGTCTCCCCTGCTATCCACAGACAGTTCAGACCTGTGGATTATGAGACCACAGATGGTAAGGCACCAATGTACATGTCTATTGAACAGTCATGTGAACAGAGCAAAGCAGAGGGTTGTAGAAGACTGGCCTTTTGGACTTATTTATTCAAGTATCTTTTCTCAAATTTCTGCCTGCTCTGCAAGGGGAAATTAAAGCTGCTTTTTAGAATAGATCTTTGTGTTGCATGTTAATTCAATCTGCTGCAAGTACACCTGCATATACAGGTCAAGGAGCCACATTCAGCATTCATACTTCATGCATTCTCAGTAAAAAACATTGATGAGTATGTCTATTATATTTACAAGTACAATGCTGCTTTCTGCTTAAAACCACATTAAAGTATCTCCACTCCCTTTCTCGGATTCTTACACACTTTTCACCCAAGAAACCCATCTTTTCTAGTTCTCAGAACCTTCTATTACCGCCCCCCCCCCCGCCTCATCACAGTTTCCCTTCCCTGGACATCTCCCCATACGATCATGTTGCTGATAGTTCCACCAACATTTCCCCTATAGGTTAAGTTAGTTTACAAACAAGCCACAACAGACTATGCAAACACTACTACAGTGAATCCCCCTCTGGCACTTGGGATTGGATTCCTCTCAAGTAGATCTTCCATCAAAGACAAAGGAAAATATTAGCTCTCTCAGAACATTCAGGGTGCTTTTTGCAAAATATCAATGAGAGACTGCACACTAGAAAAGCACAGCCCTCGGGGGACAACAGACCCTAGCCCCACCTGAACAACTTCAAGGATATCTTAAGAAACTTCAAAGCCTGAACGCACGCTTCAGTTCTACACCAGCACGATCCAAACCTATCTGGAGGGCTGTGTCCAAAACACTACACAGAAATGTTGTGGGTATTGATACAACCCAGTATAAATAGACAATTGAATCCAGTGGAGAATTGAAGGAACAAGCTCATAGAAAAGAAAGTCCTTTGGAGAGTAAAAGATGACATACAGGTCCAGGAGAGCTTGACAGGTGATAGAACCATAGACGGAATATATACTTACTAGTGAAATCTTCTGAGTGTTCTCTCATCCCTTTTTACTCTAAAGATGAACCAATTCACAATTGAAATGCATTTTAAGAAGTAGAGACACAAAGTAAGCAGTGCCACCATCCACACAATTTTGGCTGCTGGAGGTCTCCTGGAGGGTAAGAGGACATTCATCCACTTGTCCCTCGGTAAACCCCAGCAGCCACAATAGGTCAACTCAGACCTGTGCCAGCTCTATAGCTGGTGCAAGTTCATGTTGACACATGCAGGTGGAGTGGGCCTAGGAAGGGGGTTTGGATACAACAAGCACTGGCACTGCCTCCGCATCACTCCAGGGTCGAATCTCCAACTCCCACCCCATCTCCTTCCTGTTCCAACCCCTTCCCACCTTCTCCCGCCCCGAGCCAGAACTACCTGTTTCAGCAGCCATCCTTCACTCCGCTGACACACGAGAAGCCTCTCACCTTCCCACTAGAAGTGCTATTGCAAGCACTTTATAGCGCTTTTGCGACGGTACGCACCAACGGAACATGTGTTCCATCAGGGCCAAGTTTAGTTAGGATTGGGCCGTTAATCTCCATTTCGGAGAATGCATAAGAGATTTCAGAAAGAAAAGCCTTATGCTGCCTGATGTTATCCTAGGTGTCAGACCCTCCCCCAATGTAGGTCCTAGTGTTATAACCTGGTGGAATACAAATCTGAATCTGTAAGCTCTCCTGCCTTCAGCTAAACTGAAAAAAAAAAAAAAGAAATACACGCACACCCCAATTTGTTCAAGTTGTCCAGCAGAGTCATGAATCTCAGAAAGAAAGTCCCCAAAAACATCAATCACAGACAGAGCCAGGGGCTCCCTATGTGATAGCAAAGTTCTGCTCAAGGGTACAATGAGGATGCAGTTCAGCTGTGACTGGATGTCACCAAGATCTGACAGATGGCAGGGGGCCCCTTGGTTTTTCCTATTTCCATCCTAAACTCTTTCCGACCAAGAAACAAAAATTAAATACTAAAAGGCAAGAACACACAGCCTTAAAACACAACACACACACAAAAACCCATCATGATTCGTCTATGACAGGGTCACTTCTCTTTCCACTAAAGAACACCACTGATGCTGTGTGCTAGCAGGAGGTAAATTACCTTGCGACATTACACCACTTTTTTGTGAAGCACAATAGTCCTGACAGCTTAGGGAAAGCAGAAGTACCAGGAAAGGAGGGAGGAACAAACACAGAGACCATACATAGACAACACTGGCAGCTGTCAAATTGCAAAGCCCAAAAACAGTTTTCTCATCTCCTTGCTGGCAATGGAGACACGAGTCATGCAAAGTGGGAGAGAGAGAGAGAGAGAGAAGAGTGATGTCTTTTGCCATGCCATATTGAAAACCAGAGCTGACCATTACAATCTATTTTGTTCTGTGTCTTTAGAGAGATCACCTCTTTAATTATTTCCCAGGCTCTCAACATTGTAGGCACAGGAAGGGGGGGGGAGAGGAAACAGTAGGGGGTGGGAAGTTGGCAGAGTGGAGTGGACATTTACATGTTGGAGATATGGATGAAATCTGGCTTTGAAGAGCATGTCTGAAAATTATTCTGCTAAGAGCCTTTAAAAAGGCTCTGCGGGGAGACAGAAATTTATTAGCAGGCTCTTCTCCAAAAAGGTAGCAGCACTTTATGCTGGGAAACACCAGCTGAGACAGGTCAAACGAATACCTGTTCAGCCAAAGCACATCACGAATGCACATAAGCTTAATATCCCTAGGAGGCAATTATTGTAAAAGAATGACCAGAGACTCCCAGACCATTTTATGCTCTGCTTGCCAGATACGGGTAACAGATCTGGTTTTTTGACATGTGTCTTTTCCCCTCCCCATACAAAACAAAGATATATTTCACAAAATAGGGCAAAAGTTAACAAGATTCTTCAGATTATAGACATGTGAGAACTCTGCATGACACAAAGACCCTACCGTGCTCTTTAGCACAATATTTCTATCCATGCATACACGCAAATTGTTACAGAATTGATGGGCAGTCTTGTTTGGCACCAAGACACACCTCAAATATCACAGTGTCTGTCCCTAAAGTGGTCCATTTTCACTTGCCAGCATGTTCTCAAACATCTCCTGATGCTTAAAATTAAATACATGTGTGCATTTATGCTTGTTTGCCACTTATGCTAAATTTGGGGAATTCTAACAAGATCCCATGGACTGCGTACAAGGCTTACACATAGCCCATTTGTGGCTTAAGAACATGCCAAACAACTGGATATCAGGGATATGGCAACTGCTCCATAATACAAGCAAGGTGCTCAACTGTATCATGGTTTGGGACTATACCATCTCAATAGCACACATGCATCTGTGTGTGAATAGAACATAAGACCTAAAGTAAGCACTGCATCCACGTATGTCTGGGTATTTACTCCCCACACCAGCCACACATTAGGAACGGGGAAACTTTCTGAACATAGCTTGCCCAGAGCAATCTTTAAATAGACTTCAGGTCCTAGTTCAGCAGTAGCCACCAAGCGATTTAAGCTGTGATGTAATAACTGCATTCAACCCAGCCATGCTCCACTGGGCTAGTAACCCAGTTTCCTGCCAACACATCACTTGTCTCCTCAAACCTATCACTGCACAAGAGTGAATTAGACTCCACTACAGGAAGTAGTAGCAGCAGCCGTTGCTGTTGCTTCAGAAGAAGGGAACTGCCACCTCCAGCGTTCTTCTAGAACAGCTATTTTCAACCCTTTTCATCTCACAGTACACTGACAAGGCACTAAAACCATCAAGGCATACCACTGGTTTTTTGACAACTGACAAGGCACACTGCATTGCTGGTGGGGGGGGGGTGTCTCACATCCCCCAATGGCCCTACTAATGACCTTCTCCAAACTCCCATGGCACACCTTTGGAACATTAGTGGCATACCAATGTGCGGTGGCACACCAGCTGAAAATCGCTGTTCTAGAGGCACATTAAGACTGCAGCCAGGAGAGGCAAATTCAGCCACCAAGGATAAAGTAACCACTTTTGAATGCCAATGACTCATCTTAACAGTGGACCAGTCTTATTAAGGAAAGCAAACAGGTGAAAAAAAAAAACCCAAACTTCTTCAGAATCCCCATTATATTCCTTAAATTTATGGGAACAGGGGAGTTGCTAGCCTCCTAAAAGTGCCCAGGGAGCCCATACTGCAAATGGACCTGAATCTCCACTATTCCAGTTTACACAGAAAAAAAAAACCTATGTAGATAACTCATCAACATGCATTATTTGAATAAAAGATTATTTGCCATCAGAAGGGAAGCAGTAGGAGGGGAGTAGAAAGACCCAATGACACAAGCTTAGGCATCAGAATCAGAGCAACAATGGCAAATAAGACTGCACAGTTACCAGTTTATGTTTCTAGCAAAGGGAGCAAGGAGGACCAGGAACGGGGTCGCAAAAGCTGTTTCACAATTCCCAGAGCATTTTTTAAAAAGTTTTCTTTTTCAGTTAATCAACAGATGGACCTGTTGTGGGTGTCTTTTAACAATACCAATTCCCATTAAGAATGACGCTGGGACTGGCGGGGTCTCAGTGCAACCCAGATGGTACACAAGCTTTGGTAGAGCATCTGTGTGTTTTCCAGGGCACTCTAGAAGCAGAGTTGTTCCCATTCCCCATATTCCACAGGTGACTGTCCACTGCCTTGGACAAGCAGTGTTATCAGCCAGAAAGTACCATAGATTTCTTCTCTGGGCATCTATTATCATGGTACAGAATTGGCAACCAAGTTCTTTAGGCAATCATCCCTCCCCATCTCTTGGGCATCTTTTCAAAAGACATCACCACACTGATGTTCCCTTGGTGGATTTCAGAACCCCCCCCCCCCCACACACACACAACAATCGCTCTACTGGTTGTACCAAGTCTGCTCTCTCTCCTCCTCCGCTGAAGCAGACAAATCAAATCTAAGACAACCCTATACCCCAGCACTATTGCATTGACTATGATGTGCAGCCTTGGTGTATCAGAGTAAAAAAAAAAAGAGACAGATACCTGAAAAGAAGCCATGAGAAACCTACAATGCCATTTACCTACAAGAGAAGGCAGTGCTGGGTGCACCTCTCTCTCTCTCTACACACCCACAAACACTTACCTCCAAATGTATAGGATCTAGCTGCAGGCTATTGCCCCCAGCTTTTTTTTTTTTTTTTTTTTTTTAAACACATACATCTTCCCCAACCCTCTCGCTCTCCTATGGGAGGAATAGAGATATTTGGAAGCTTCGAAGTTTAAAAAAAATAATAATAAGTTCCCTCTTCTGCACCTTTGCTGGACAGGCATTTGCCCAGAGAAACGATCCTGTTGTACACCCGCACACAGGTGGTCCCCAGAAGAGCCACAAACTGTCAAGCGGGCACCCAGGCAGGGGCAGCCCAGAGAGAGGATGCAGCCCAGCAGCTCTACCAACAAAGTCATTCCGAGTTGATCTCCCCGCTTCTTCCCCCTGGCAACTACTCCTGCCCTTCCCAACCCCAGCGGGAGAGTCGATCCCCCCAAACGAAGGAGTCCCAGCCGGGTCCTACCTTGGCTGAGAAGGAAGAAGCAGATCAGCACCAGGTCTGCCTGGAGAGCTTTCATTCCTCAGAGTTAGGAGAAGGAGGACGGGGAACTTGCAGGCTGAAGCAGCGCCTCTTCTCGCAGGCGGAGGCTCGCTTGGCTTCTCCCGCTTTCCCCTCTTCCTTTCTGGGCAGCGATGGGCTTCTCCGCCTGCCGCTGCTGCTGCGTCCTCGCTCATCTACGCGCTCCTCTCCGCTCCATTCCCAGGCTCTGAGCATCCCCAGCCTCCTCGGGACGAGCTCCTCCTACCGCTGCCGCTGTGATGCCGAGATTGACTGACACAGCAACTGGAGTGGGGTTTAAAGAGAAATTACTTGCGAGGGAACGGGCAGGGGGGAAGATCTCCTCTCCCTTGCAACACACACACACACACACACACCAGATGTTGCTCTCACAAGTTCAGGCCGCATCAAATGCGTGCAAGCCGATCTCTAGGCGTAGTCAGACCCCAATCCTGTGCATGTCTGCTCAGAAGTCAGTCCCATGGCAGTCAATGGGACTTACTTCCAGGAAAGTGTGGATAGGATTGCAGCCTTAAAGCCCAATCCTAGGAATGTCTACTCAGAAGTAAGTCCTATTAGAGTCAATGGGGCTTACGCCCAGGAAAGTGCGGCTAGGATTGCAGCCTTTCAGTCCAATCCTAGGTATGTCTATACAGAAGTAAGTCCTATTAAAGTCAATGGGGCTTACGCCCAGGAAAGTGCGGTTAGGATTGCAGTCTTAGAGCCCAATCCTAGGCATGTCTACTCAGAAGTAAGTCCTATTAAAGTCAACGGGGCTTACTCCCAGGAAAGTGTGGCTAGGATTGCAACCTTAGAGCCCAATCCTAGGCATGTAGGCTTGTGCTACCACCAGATCGTAGATTTACGCCCCCTCGGATGCACCTTGATCCAAACGCGGACGAAAGGGATTGCATCCCCGTAAGGGTGTCTTAGATGGCAGCCTGCAAGAAACAGCCATGGTGTAGTGGGGCTGTTTCTCCCATAGAAGTAAAAAGCACGCATCGCTTTCCGCTTGGAAAAAGGCATGATGCAGCCGGCCGATAGGCATTTACTCGGAAGTAAAGGCCCCACTTATTCCAGGGAGCTCTCCTGCTGGATAAATACGCTTACAGCAACAACACAAGCCTATGCGTGTCTTCGTAGAAGAACGTTCCCTTGGGTTTAATGGGACTTAGTTGGCAACCTTCAGTCTCGAAAGACTGGTATCGCGCTCTGAAAGGTGGTTCTGGAACAGCGTCTAGTGTGGCTGAAAAGGCCGGTTCGGGAGTGACAATCCCTTCCACACTGGGAGCAAGTGCAGTCTGTCCCTGGTCTGTCTCCCTTTAATGGGACTTACTCCCAGGAGAAGTGTGTACAAGTCTGCAGCCTTAGAATCAAACCTACCCACGTTTCCTCGGAAGTTGAGTTCCACACCGAGTTCAATGGAGTTTGCTCCCAAAGAGAAGTGCATAGAATTACAGCCCCCAGCATGCAAGACATTAGCCATTTCTGTCCAACGTTGCATATACGCAACAAATGTGTTCACCTGTGGGCTGGGCAGAAATAGTTTAAGGCTTAAAAGCCTACACCTACTCACGCTAAGAAGTAACTTCTGTGGCTCCAGACAGATAAAGAATTGGGCAGAGAGGATTTAAAAAAACAACAACACAAAAAAACAGGGTGATCAAATGCAAAGGAGAGTAAGAGCTCCTGTGTCTTTAAGACCTGGGAATTTTGTTAAGGGGGGAAATGAGATACTTTCAGCAGGTGCCAGCTTTTCTCACCCTTAACAAAGTTCCCTCTTTTGCACAGTTTAAAGTTACAGGAACGCTGTCCTCCCGGGCCTCTATGCTAGCCAATTAACCAGGAAGAGGAAATGTAGGGCAGGGGTGGGCGAATTTTCAACTTTAGGGATCCTAAACCTTTAACAGTCCTATAGAAGAGGGAATTTCAGCAGGTGCAGCTAGTCACCTCACAGATGAAAAGCTGCACCTGCTGAAATTCTCGCTTCTACCTGATTGTTAAAGGTCCAGGATCCCTAAAGTCAAAAGTTTGCCCACCCCTGCTGTAGGACAGAGGTTTCCAAACTGTTTAGACTAGGACACACTCTATAGAATGGCAATCTGTTGAGATTCACCAGAAGTGATGTCATGGCCAAAAGTGACATCATCAAGACAAAAAATTGTTAACACTCCCCATGATAAAAAATCAAATCAATTAAGTTCGTGGTTCCCAACCTTTCTTTATTTATGCAGACAGCCTTGACAGCCTAGTTCCATAAATTGTACCCCTCATCTTAGTAAAATGTTTTTTCTGCCATTATTCAATTTTTTTTCAAGTAACCCTAAAGGGCCCGGCAAGTACCCCTGGGGATACATGTATCCCAGGTTGGGAACTATTGAAGTAAGCAAATTAAAAGTTTGCAATAAGCTTTAAAAAATTATTTAAAATAAAGAACCTCCCTCCTCACCCTCCCAAGCTGTTGCTGAAAAAAAAAATTCCCCAGACATTCCAAAGGCTGCAGTCCTATCCACACTAACCAGGGAGTAAGCCTCATTGACTCTCATTGGTAAAAGCATATACATAGCCTGTTCAAAGTACAGATCTGTAGCATTCCCCCCAAAGCAGTCACAAACCATGGTAGCCTCAAGTCTAATATACTAAAAATAAAATACACATTGAAATGAATGGGGATGCACCTGAAATTGGCTTGTGACCCACCTAGTGAATCCTGACTCACAGTTTGAGAAATGCTGCTGTAGTGTATGGGAACACTGGAGAGTGGAAGGAGCAAAGGCCAGCATGGGGGCAGCAACAACATCAGGCAAACAGTCTTGGGTATCAGGACATATTGGGCCAGCCCTACCTTAATAGCATGGGGAAAAGCAACCCCTGCTAATATTTTCACATTATGCTGCTAAAACCGACTTTACTCAAGCCGGATATGATAAAGAATTTGGCTATGCTGCAGTTCAATATGACCATGAGCTTGGACTACATAAAAAAAAAAAAAAAGAGGGAGCTTGATTTTACTTGTGAGTAAGTTGCAATCCCAGCACATTTCATCTTTGTGAGGTTCTATTTTATTTTTGCTTCTCTAGTAGCTGTATCCCACTGTTGACAGAGGGGGAAAAGTGCCAAACCTTAACGAGGAGAGCTCAGCATTGCAATCCCTTAATACCTGTAGTTCCTGGAAAGGTTGCAGGTGAGCAACTTGTTTGATTACTCTTGAGACCAGCACCTGAGCTCATGTCACTAGCCTTCCCTGGAAAGCAATGTTCCAGAAGTGGTGAGGCCTGTATAGTAATGTTCCAGAAGTGGTGAGGCCTGAACAGTTATTTTTTCCCCCCTAGCCTAGCAGAATGCCTGTGTCTTTATCAGCAATATAACAGACAGAAGTTCAACTGATGCAATTTTCTCTTTTGCTACATCTCCATGACAGGAAATGGTTCACTGAATTTTTCTGAAAAGTTCACTGAACTTTTCTGGCCTGCCAGAAAAGTTAAACTCATAGGATTTTTGCTGGATGGGGAAGTTAAACCTAGAACCTAATTGCAAGACTCAGGATAACCTCCCCCTTTCATTATTTAGCTTTGTGGTCCCTCTGCTCTTAACTTCATTAAAAACAAATGAAATTGCAATTAACGTGATTAAGTACTTGCAATACTTGAGAAATATGCTTGGAATTTTTCCATAGGAAAGATATTCCTAAATTGGGGAAGAGCCAACAAGAACAGCTATAACATAAGAAAAACCTTGCTGAATCAGGCAAATGGCCCATTTACATTGCAAGCTTATGCATGTCTGCTCAGAAGCCCCATTGCATTCAGTGGGACCTACTCCCAGGAAAGTGATTTGCTGCCTGTTTTATCATCCACCTGGCGATGTACAAGCCTCTATGGTTCCCAGTCCCTGGACTGGGAAAGGAAAAGGGGAATGAAGCAAAGGAAGAATGGAGAAATGGGCTAGATCAGGAGTGAAAAATATAAGGTCCCTGGGCTGGATGTGGCATCACCATCAGCTGCTGAGCTCTGCTGAGGTGTCACTGCTGAAAGGACACCCCACTTGATAATTGGACTCTCCCATATTTTTCTTGCTCATTCCCAAATGGCATCAACAGAATTTGGTTCTTTCTTTTCCTTGCAGGGCAGTTGTATTTGCTGCAAGTCATGCAGTTTTCAAGTCATTAAGTCACAGGTGTGTACACATTTGATCCCTGTTGCATATATGCAACGTTGGGCAGAAATGGCTGAAAGGAACAACAGTTGCCAGTCCCTCACCATGGCATCTCAGTATGGGTGGGAGGCAAAAAATACCCCTGCTGTAGAGGAACCCTGGCAGAAAAAAAAGTGGCAACTCTACTTGCCCTCTCCTTACAGTTCAGCAAGCCCTAACGGGTCAAACTCATAGAGACTGGAGTCTTTCAGCAGCATCAGACTGAGGGGAATGATCCTTCCTCCTTGCCCTGGGCTTTTGGCAGGAAAATGATCTGTGAATGTTCAGAGATGTTCTGGCCATTATGCCAGTGGGCGGCAGCTGCCACAACAAGGAATTGCAGGCAGCCATTTGTGTAAAGCAACTCCAAGTGCAATTTGGGTTGTTTCATACCTGTCTGCTTCTTGTCTTTCATCCCAGTGCCTGTTGTATTTCAATCCCTTAGTGGGGCAGAGAGAACCTCCTTTAAAATTTTTATTTAAGCTAGACCTGCTCCAGTACCTTCAATAACTCAGAGTACTGCCATTTCATGTCAGCTGTCCGTGAGGAGAACTGTATGTGCGGAGCAGCCCTGTTCTCTTGACTGGCTGATGGGAAAATGCCCTCCTGGACATGTGTTGTTGGCAACCTTCAGTCTTGAGAGACTATGGTATCGCGCTCTGAAAGGTGGTTTTCGAACATCGTCTAGTGTGGCTGAAAAGGCCAATTCGGGAGTGACAATCCCTTCCACAACGGGAGCAAGTGCAGTCTGTCCCTGGTCTGTCTCCCTGGCTATGGGCCTTCCTTCTTTGCCTCTTAGCCTCAGACTGTTGGCCAAGTGTCTCTTCAAACTGGGAAAGGCCATGCTGCACAGCCTGCCTCCAACAGCTGGCTGCCTCCAGGAGCCTGTCCTCCTGGACAATGTCAATGGTTTTAGGGTGGAAGAGCCACATGTGACTGTTGTTGTGACTGCCATTTTACACCAAGGGATTAACATAAGAAAATAACATAAGAACATAAGAACAGCCCCACTGGATCAGGCCATAGGCCCATCTAGTCCAGCTTCCTGTATCTCACAGTGGCCCACCAAATGCCCCAGGGAGCACACCAGATAACAAGAGACCTCATCCTGGTGCCCTCCCTTGCATCTGGCATTCTGATATAACCCATTTCTAAAATCAGGAGGTTGTGCATACACATCATGGCTTGTACCCCATAATGGATTTTTCCTCCAGAAACTTGTCCAATCCCCTTTTAAAGGCATCTAGGCTAGATGCCAGCACCACATCCTGTGGCAAGGAGTTCCACAGACCGACCACACGCTGAGTAAAGAAATATTTTCTTTTGTCTGTCCTAACCCGCCCAACACTTAATTTTAGTGGATGTCCCCTGGTTCTGGTATTATGTGAGAGTGTAAAGAGCATCTCCCTATCCACTCTGTCCATCCCCTGCATAATTTTGTATGTCTCAATCATGTCCCCCCTCAGGCATCTCTTTTCTAGGCTGAAGAGGCCCAAACGCCATAGCCTTTCCTCATAAGGAAGGTGCCCCAGCCCAGTAATCATCTTAGTCACTCTCTTTTGCACCTTTTCCATTTCCACTATGTCTTTTTTGAGATGCTTTGACCAGAACTGGACACAATACTCCAGGTGTGGCCTTACCATAGATTTGTACAACGGCATTATAATATTAGCTGTTTTGTTCTCAATACCCTTCCTAATGATCCCAAGCATAGAATTGGCCTTCTTCACTGCCGCCGCACATTGGGTCGATACTTTCATCGATCTGTCCACCACCACCCCAAGATCTCTCTCCTGATCTGTCACAGACAGCTCAGAACCCATGAGCCTATATCTAAAGTTTTGATTTTTTGCCCCAATGTGCATGACTTTACACTTACTGACATTGAAGCGCATCTGCCATTTTGCTGCCCATTCTGCCAGTCTGGAGAGATCCTTCTGGAGCTCCTCACAATCACTTCTGATCTTCAACACTCGGAAAAGTTGGTGTCATCTGCAAACTTAGCCACTTCACTGCTCACCCCTGTCTCCAGGTCATTTATGAAGAGGTTGAAAAGCACCGGTCCCAGGACAGATCCTTGGGGCACACCGCTTTTCACCTCTCTCCATTGTGAAAATTGCCCATTGATACCCACTTTCTGCTTCCTGGCCTCCAACCAGGATTAAAAAAATATAAATACAATCTGACCATGGTATCTGTGAGGGCTTCTGTGAATATCAGGGTTGCCACTTAAATGCCTTTGAAATGGAAAAAAAAGGACAAAAATTGAATTTCTTACCTTCATGTAGTCAAACTGTCCGGTTTGAACACGCAAAGGTAAGAAATGTGATTTTGGTGCTTTTTTTTCATTTTAAAGGCATTTAAATGGTGACCCTGGAATCCACAGGGTGAGTTAAATCAGCAGATGCTGATTAAATCAGTTAAATCAGCATATGCTGGATTCACTGAGGTCACATCCTGTACAAATCTTGAAGAGAATATCAAAGTCCCTTCCCAGGAAAACCTTTGAGCATTTTTCAAATTAATTTCTGTACATCCCTATCTGTGTTGACTAAGGGCCCAATCCTATCCAATTTTCCAGTGCTAGTGCAACTGTGCTAATGGGGTGTATGCTGCATCCTGTGGTAGGGAGGCAGTCACAAATGCCTCCTCAAGGTATGGGAACATTTGTTCCCTTATCTTGGGGCTGCATTGCAGCTGCACCAGTGCTGGTAAGTTGGATAGGATTGGACCCTCAGGCTGCAATCCTATACACCAGGGGTGGGCAAACATTCAATTTTTAGGGACCTAGACCTTTAACAATTGAATAGAAGGGGGAATTTCAGCAGGTGCAGCTTGTCATCTCACAGATGAAAAGCTGCACCTGCTAAAATTCTCTCTCCTACATAATTGTTAAAGGTCCAGGATCCCTCAAGTTGAAAGTTTGCCCTTCCCTGCTATACACACTTTTCTGGGAGTAAGCCCATTACAAACAGTGGGACTCACTTCTGAGTAGACATGCATAGGATTGTAGTGTAAAGTTTTTTGTTCAGACTGGTGTCTCCATTGAGTTGATATCCCCATTGTGTATGTTGCTTTTCTCAGTTTACAGTTCTCAGCTGGCTTAGCTTTTTTTGTTGTTAAAAAAAATTTGAATCAAACCAATGTTTCATTGGTTTTTAGATTAGATAACTATGGTTGTTTTGTGTGTTTTTTTTAAGTGGGGTATAAACTGCTTTGAGAGCTGCTATGGAAGCAGAAAGGCAGGATAGAAATCTCTGAATAAATACATATGGGAGCCCACCCTAGCAGAGGCTACATTCATTTTCTTTAAAGGTGTTTGTAAAATGCCTTGAAGGCATACATGGTAGAAAATCAGGCCATAAATGATTTAATTCAATGGTAGCCTGACAGACACACAGAAATGTTGTAGGGGAAGCTGATCCTGACAGGCGAGGTAGTCCTTGGAGTAGCTGCATTTGCTATGTGCACTTGGCTGCTATTTTAAAAGCCAGTCCTTGGTGCAAAGAAAGAACAAAAGCTACCAAATTTATGTAGCCCCCTGCCTTTGGGTTGTCTGCCCCACAGCTTCCATTTCAATTTCAGATGCTTTGCTAAGGAAAGCTGTGACAGGAACAAGTTAATGGAGTCTCTGACTAGTTCAAAGACATCTTTGGAGTGGAGCCTCTTGGCCACCCCCAGTAGTTTTGGGAATAGTCCCTGAGAAAACCTCTAGACCAGCTATTTTCGGTCACTGTGCTGTGGCACACTGGTGTGCTGCAAATGGTTTGCAGGTGTGCCACAGGACTTTGGGGGAGGTTATTTATTAGTCGGGCCATAAGGGGATGTGAGCCCCCACCAATAGCATGGTGTACCTTGTCAATTGTCAAAAGACCGATGTGTGCCTTGACATTTTCAGTACCTTCTCAGTGTGCCACAAGATGGAAAAGGTTGAAAATCACTGCTCTAGACCTACAAGGTGCATTGAAAGGAATGTGTCAGTGGATGGAGTTTGTCCTCTCAGAATGGGACAGCAATGGGAAAAGCTACACCAGGCAGAGTGAATGTTCCCGCCTAAATGCCACACCTGACAGAATCAAGCAATGGAAATAGCCACACCTGGCAGCATCCATTTTCCCGCCTAAATGCCACAGGTGGCCGAATCAATTTTCCTGCCTCCACAATGCTTAAATATTCTACCAGAAACTGTCTGGTGTCAGCTTGACAACTTTCTGTCTCCTTCCCTGCTCCACAGTATATTTTTTTCCACATCTCCTACCTGTTTTCTACTTTCCTGCCATCAATTCATAGCCCCTCTCCTGAAGTGAAGCCCCAATGTCTTCTTAGTCACTCCTTCCTTCCTTTTTTTTGTTAAATACTTATAAGTTCACAAAGGAGTAGAACAGGGCTGACAGTGTGCTTACTCAGAAATAAAATGAAATAAAGCTCAGCTGGGCTCATTCTCTAGTATAGTGATTCTTACAGCCCAATCCTACCCACACTTTCCAGGGAGTAAGCCCCATTGACTTACCATTGTAAGTCCTTACCATTGGGCAGGAGGTCTGGTCTAGAGCCTCCATTTGCCTGAAGATTAACATCCACAAGGTTGCCAGTTCGAGGCCACCGGCACCGTGCAACCTTGAAGCAGCTGGCAAGCTGCAGCTGAGCGGTTCCATCTGCTCGGAGCGTGGGAGGATGGAGGCCAGAATGTTAAACCAGATCGGAGTGTAACACCTTGAACGTGGTGGTTCTTGAAAGAGAGAACCTTCTTTCAATTTGTAAAAATCCCTGCGTGGATTTAATAAGCCTGCCTGTGTAAACCACCTTGAATAAAGTCTTGAATAAAGACCAAGAAAGGCGGTATATAAATACTGTATATTATATTATTATTATTATTATTATTGACTGAAACGGGACTTATTTCCGAGTAGACATGCATAGGATTGGGCTGTCACACATTTAGCACCAGGAGCCACTTTTTAGAATGAGACCCACCAGAAGTGACATCATCAAGCAGGAAAATCTGAGGCTGCAGTCCTACCCACACTTACCCAGGAGCAAGTCCTATTGACCATCATTGTTCAAAGAGAATACATAGTAGCCTGCTAAAAGCATACATTGTTACATTTCACCATATGCAGTCACATGCCCTGGGAGCATCAAGTCTAATATACGTATTAAAAATAAAACATTGAAATGAATGGGGACCCACCTGAAATGGGCTGGTGGGTCCCAAATCACAGTTTGAAAAACACAGCTCTAGTACATTTTCTGGATGACCAGATCCAATGGAGGACAGAGTGCCTATACCATTGTATAGAGGAGGAAATTTAATGTTAATATACAATGTTTAACCATTGTATAGAGGAGGAAATTTTGGCAGGTGCAGCTCACCATGGAAGTGTTTAAAAAGCTGCACCTGCCAAATTTCCTTCTTCAGTGGTTAAAGGTATAGGCGCTCTGTCCTCCATTGGACCTGGTCATCTTGCTCAAGTAATTGTGTTTAGGACTGTGGCTTAAATAAAAGTTTGCCAACTGTCCAGAAACAAAGAAACAGCCTAGAAGAGTTTTCTAGTGCTGTAAGCATCTGTTTGACCTTTAGATAACAGGAAGCCTATCTCATCAAATTTGCTGTATGATGTTTAAGTATTTTTGCCTGCTCATATTTTCTGCTAAAGCTGCAGTTGCACACTTGGGAGGAGGAGGCAGCTGAAAAGTTGGCAACTTTCTCAACTCCTTCCCTCCTCTGCCTTCTTTTTTCTCAGATCTTTTTCTTGCAACTCCCCCTTCCAATTGCTTTCGGCATTGCTAGTTGTGCTGCTTCCGTTCAGCTATGCTGTCTCTCTGGCCTCTTTGCTCCTTGGACTTCACCTGCTTCCCAGGAGTGCTGCTCAGTGAGCTTTGCTTTGCTTGCAGCTGGTTTGTCTATTTCGCAGTCCCTGCTCCTTCAGTCTGGAAATTCTTCCTCAATTCACTTCTCCAGCTCTGCTAGCCTGGAATGCTGCAAACATTCAGGCAGGGTAAACCTCAAACAGACACCATCGCTCATTGCTCCAAGTGAGGTGTTAAAATTCTGAACTGTTGCAGTTCAGGCTGTAGGTGACAGTGGCATTGCTAGTAGTATGCGGGTGGTGTGGAATGCACTGGGTGACATGCATGGGGGAGGGGTGTGACACCACTACTGGCCAAAATTTTTAAAATCTTGTTGTTTTTGAATAATACCATCATGTTACATATCATTTGATGTGTAATTTCAAGCAGAATTCAGTGAAACAAATCATGCTGAAATATCTCTATTCTATCAAAAGTTATAGCAAAAAAACCCCAGCAGGTGTGGGATGATGGTACATCACCACGCCTACCACGCCCAAGAAGTGCGGCATGTACAGTGTACATCACCATGCCCACCACCTGGCACGTTGCCTCACCAACTGCATGGAAGGAACCCCACATCATGGGGTTGATGTGCTAGGCTTCCACACTGGGTG
The DNA here is from genome assembly GCF_035046505.1 of Tiliqua scincoides. Classification (NCBI taxonomy): domain Eukaryota; kingdom Metazoa; phylum Chordata; class Lepidosauria; order Squamata; family Scincidae; genus Tiliqua; species Tiliqua scincoides. The sequence goes on from NC_089831.1 coordinate 16,610,172, forward strand.
ATGCAAACCCTCGTGATGCCACTGGTAGGTGATATACTGGTTGGCAACCTTCAGTCTCGAAAGACTATGGTATAAGCCTACAGCACCCGGTATTCCCAGGCGGTCTCCCATCCAAGTACTAACCAGGCCTGACCCTGCTTAGCTTCCGAGATCATGGTATAAGCCTACAGCACCCAGTATTCCCAGGCGGTCTCCCATTCAAGTACTAACCAGGCCTGACCCTACTTAGCTTCCGAGATCAGACAAGATCGGGCATGGAAAGACTATGTTATAAGCCTACAGCACCCGGTATTCCCAGGCGGTCTCCCATCCAAGTACTAACCACTAAATGCTTCAAAACAACATGCATGCTCTCACACCCTGCACCACCTCCATATATGCACCATGGTAGTGGTGGGGTGTGTGTATTTTGCACATGGGAAAACATTTAATACATTATCTACAGCCTTAACCAGAATTTTACATGGGAGAAAAAGGATAGAGAAAAAGGCTGGAGACCTTTGCCATCCTTGGGAAGTGATGTAGCCCAAAGGTGTGTCCATTTCCTAGTGGGGTAGCCCAACTTGTCCGTGCTTCTCCTTTCATGACATGGACAGAGATCAAGGATGCATAATGTTAAGACACCCACTACTGCTTGAGAGCAGTCACGGAGAAAGGGGTTTTCCTTGTATCATTAGGTCCTTTATTTTTAGGTTGCTTGTCCATCAAAAGCTCAGAGCAGCGTACAAAACCAGAGTAAAGCATCTATAAAGATGAAAATCAATAAAGTGCCAATAAAAAACAGACATTCTGCAATCGATGCAAAGCGTAAAAGCCCCTTCAAGGGGAAGAGCTGCCATTAAGCCAGAACCAGTGAGAATTGTGAAAATCTTCAGTGGTTCTTAGCAAACAATGCCATATCTTAGGTACTCAGCAAATGCATATAAATCTGCATTAATTTTGGCCCTGAGCTGTGTCATTCCTCTTCTTATTATAGAGAGGACCATACATTGTTGAAAGCACAATATATTATTATAAGGAACATTGTTCATCTTTCCCCCCTTTATTATATAGCTATAAAAAAGCATGCACACAAACAGGCAAACTTGCTCTCTTTGTCTTTAATGAGATGCAGGATGCAGTGCAAACCCCATTGGCATGGTCACATCAGGGCTGGAAAGTTGGATAGGATCTGGCCCTTATGACCAAATGGCTCTGCTAACCTATAGTTGGACAGACTGAAATACTGAGAACTAGTAACCTGCAAAAACATTTTTTTTTATGCAGAAGCAACTTGATCCGATCTTTTCATAGGGCAGTGCATCTACTCATGCTTTTCACTTGATGACTGCTTGTGATATGAAATCTCTGTGATAAATCATTTTCATACAATCTCCCATGTTTGCTCATGGGAGCAAATTTCCCATGAGACCTTTCACAAGTCTTATCATAATCTTTTTGGTTGCCCTTGAAAGTCTTTCACTGCCTGAGGGTGAGCTCCCAAATTAGGGCTGGCAATGAAATTTTTTTAAAAAGTGAATTTTGAGGCAAATTTCAGAGCTCCTCCCAAGGAGAAATATCTGAGAATTTCCAGAAGATGCTAACTGTGTTTCCATAAGAGAGGTGGAATTCCACGGGGTTGGAGGGTTCTACACACCCCTTTGACCCAAATTCAAGATTTGCTTTATACCAAATATTGCCACCAACTCTGTACCACATCACCTTCTATATCAGTGGTATTCAAACTGGGGCGTCTCGACTGGGTCCTGGCCTCTGCCCCCTTAAGGGGCGGGGGCAGCCAGGAGACGGGGGAAGGCAGTGGCGCGATCCACAGGATCATGCCGCTCAGGGGGGGCTGCAGGGGCTTGGGTGCACTTGCCCAAGCCTCCTGCAGCCTCCCGGGGGTGCGGGGAGCCCTGCGGAAACTTCGGCAGGGCTCCCCAGGTCAGAAAAAGTAAAAGCGGAGTGATTGCGCCCCGCTCCGCAAAACTGGAAGTGGAGCACGATCGCTCCGCTTTCCCTTCTGATGGGGCACACAGGGACTGGGGATCGCCCACTCTCCCTTTCCCTGACCTGCAGGCGCTCGCGCAGGGCTCCCCGCACACAGGGGCGGCTGCTGCAGGGACTGGAGTGTGCACCCTGGTCCCTGCAGCCCCCTGAGTGACACAATCCTGGGGATCACGTCGCTGCCTCCCCCCTGCCCCCGCAAAGACCTACTGCGGGTTTCAAACTCCCGGAGAGTTTGAAAACCGCAGTTCTATATAATGCTCTTTACTTCTAAATCAGTGGACAAACCGAGCAGCGAAACATAAGGTGGCAGACATTTGAAATGATATATGTGACCCACTGGCTGGACCAGGGGTCTGTCCAATGTTGTGGAGCCTTTGGGAAAAGCTGGCAACTTGTTGGGGATTTGTACATAAAAAATTAAAAAAAATGTTCAAAATTTCAAGTGAAACTGAACTGGTATTGATCCAAGAAGCTTGGGTCTATTTCATGGCTTCATACTGGCATAAGGAAGGCAGCCAATGGTTGAATGGCTTTAACTAGCTGAGAACAGTAATAATTACCTATAAATTAGTTGCCTGTGTTCATACCACATTTATAAAATAGAACAACTGGTGTGTGTGTGTGTTCACATACACAAGAATAAGGAATCTATTAGAGATATGGAGACAAATTATTATTTCAACTCATATCAAAACTGGGAAGGATTCAGCTGAGCTCTTGTGGATTTTCATGGGCAAATTGGAACTGAAATGATCAAGAGCAACATAACCAGTAGTGCGTCCAAAATGCAAAATCTATTTATGGTGCAACCTTTAGCTCAAAGAAACAGGGGACTGGGTTAACAGGTAATCTGAGCATTGGTGCGCAGCAGACACAGGAAAGATAATAGCAAAGGAAAAAGCAACTCTGTAACCAAGAGGGGCAGATAATTCCAACATTTTAGATGGCTGTTTTAAGGAAGGTTTGTTCCCTTACCTTGGGACTGCATTGCGGCTGTGTCAGCACTAGAAAGTTGGAAAGGATTGGGCCGTAAGTGTATAACAATGCATTGCATTTGTAATGCAATTTCTGAGCCTGTACAGCATTTCAAGTGCACTATATTGATAAAATCCTTGGCTCTGGGGAAGTAAGACCCAGTCTTAATGATACGAGTGCCACACAATTATTTTATCATAGGAGTGAGTCACTGGGGAGTTGAGATGGATTCCTAAGGTGGAATCTCATCTAATAATGCAGCTAAGTAATCTCAAATATCACATGAATTATCAACTCCCACAAGACCAGCATATCATTCAGGTCAGGCCCAACTGTGATTATCCCCACATTGCATCTTGCACCTAGGAAGCTGAACCAGGGAAATCATGATTCACAGTTCAGTCTCTTTGCTATCTCTTGACTGCACCAGCTCTTATATCTAGCCTTTCCTTACTGAGATATAAGGGAAAATACATGCAGTATTGTGTCCAGTTGCTTTGTTAAAAATAAGCCTGCTCCCACCTCCCAAAGTTCTGTCCAATTGATGTAAAGACACTGGCATTACAATTGACAAGCATTTGGTTAACATTATTTCATAAATTAAGCAGTACAAAGGGGAATCCAGGACGCCCTGCAGATACCTATTTCCATGGTCACTGGGGTCCGTGGAAAACCCTCAATAGATCTCCCGGACATGATTGGAAGCATCTCCTCTTCAGGGAGAAAACGGAAGTGACTTTTTCACTGCTGGGCTCAGAGGACCGTCCAGAGCAGTGTTTCTCAAACAGTGGGTTGGGACCCACTAGGTGGATCATGAGCCAATTTCAGGTGGGTCCCCATTCATTTCTATATTTTATTTTTAATATATTAGATTTGATGCTACTAAGCTATGTGACTGCATTTGGGGAAATGTTACAGACCTGTACTTTTAACAAGCTATGTATATGCTTTTAACAATGATAGTAAATGGGATTTACTCCTGGGTAAGTGTGGGTAGGATTGCAGCCTAGGATTGTTAAAGATTTTCCTGCTTGATGATGACACTTCCGGTCATGACATCACTTCTGGTGGGTCCTGACAGATTCTCATTCTAAAAAGTGGGTCTTGGTGCTAAATGTGTGAGAACCACTGCTCCAGAGGATAGGGGAGTGTGTGGGGGATCCACAGACCCCATTCATGGGCCCCCCTATACACACGTGCGCAGGCGCACACACACACAATTAAAACAGCAACCAATCAATAAGAAAAATACAGAAGACAACATAACAGAAATTGAACTTTAACATTATTGGTCCACAATTTTTTCCCCCCATTTTTGTTTAAGATATTAGATCAATTTAGCCTAGTGTTGGGTTTCAAAGTAATCTGCAATAAGTCAAGAATGCTGTGAACTTTACTTTTTGAACTGTTATACAAGTTGGCTGTAACCTCCTAGGTTTTGCAGAATTCTAACATCCTGAGTAATGGCTATAAAAACAACAATAAGCAAATCTAATTTAAAGTAGTTAGACACAAATATAGTATAGGAGAGCTTTTTTCAAAAAGCCTACACATCACCATCACACACTAAAAGAAATGATTCACAAGGCAAAAATGCTAGATTTTTAAAAAGCCAAAGAAAATCGATGAATCATCTTAAACAAGTATGCCACCCTCAACAATTTTATTTTGCAACTTTATTTTAAGCATGAGAAGGTTCAAATCATAACATTCTCATTAAAACAGAAAAAAAACCCTGTAAAACTTATATGGTATATTTTAAGTCACATTTTTGTTAAATAAATCTTGAAATTACATAGCTAAAGTCTCAAACCCCCAAACCAAATAGATGTTCAATAAAAGAGGATCCTCCTCTGCAAATTTTAGAATGTTGATATTTTCTGCAAGTGAAAACATGAGTTTTCACTCAGTGTTTCAAGTACAGTATACATGCTTCGAGCCTTCCAGGTAATAAGAACTGCAAATTATCACCTGCTCTTAAAATTCTTAAAATAACCCATATGAAAAGTATTTTGTTTTTATGCAGCACCCGCACAATTCATATTAAAGAACTGTTTTCTAGCCTGCAATGGGGTACATCATTGCCAAAGGTAAACATGTATGTGCAGGATCAAGGACTTGTGCACAGTTAGGGCAACAATTATTCAGGTAATACAGAAGTAAATAAGAAAAAAACTAGACCAAAGGTCAACTAGATTCCTGCAGGAATCCCACAACCAGTTTTGGACTTCTTGTTCCTGAGAAACTAGCACAGAGTGGTATACTTTATCTGATCCTGGAAATTCCATATAGCTTTCATGGCTAATAGCCTTTGATGAATTTGTCTACTCCTCCATTTGGACCCAGAGTATAGCCTTGAGGCACATGATGCTACTGCCTTGATGAAAGAAAGCCAGTTTGAGTCTGTTCAGTTACTGGAATGGAGACTTCCTGAAAACCTGGTATTCCCTGCCTTGAGTTTTATCATGTTAGATAGGTGGGAAATAAATACACTTTAAAGCCATCTAAGCCAATGGCTATTACTACTTTTTGTGCAATGAATTCAATCAAATGATTATGTGAAGAGATACTTTTTTTTTCTTCGTTCCCATTCAACTGCCCATCAACTTGTCTTTCTGTAATTGACTGTCATTAAACAACTTTGCAAAATATCCAAACTGCAGTTTGGAAAGGTGCAGAGTATTGGTCACACTGAGCTCCAAGGGGTTGTCTATTGCCGTTGTCCGCTGATTCAGGATACTTTCCTTGGGCAGCCCACATCCAATCATGGCATCAAATGCTGCTGAATCCCGCTTAGAAATACTGCTAGCAGGCAGGACAGAGCTATGTACAAAATGTTGCTAATCAATAGTAGAATCCCCTGGGATACTCGAGAAATAAATGGGAGCTGTGCAAGGGTGTGATTGTCCCCTAGCACAAGGTGTCTGGATCCGTCCTGAGTGCAACCAAAGAAGGAACTGCTTGAGGTGTGACTGAATTACCAGGCTGTTGATAGACCAAACCCCATGCCTGATCCTCTTCTTATGTGAATAGGCCATTTACTCAGAAGCTCAGGACTCAAAAATTCATCTTGAATTGGCAACCTGAATGATGTTGGGCAGGAATTCAGCGGGCAGTAGCCAAAGGAATTGCAATGAGGCTATCCATACCAGAAAAGTATGCTATTTATTGGTCTATTTATACCAACAGGCTGGAGCAGATCAGGTGGAGTTTTCTGATGTGCTATAAGATTTTGAAGGTCAGGTTTGTTTGCTGAACAGTGCAGCTAGGGGACTCTACTGTCCCCTAGAGAGCCAGGGTGGTGTAGTGGTTTGGGAGATGGACTTAGACCTGGATGATCCAGGTTCAAATCCCCCCTCAGCCACTAAGCTTCCTGGGTGACCTTGGGCCAGTCACTTTCTCTCAGCCTCACCTACCTCACAGGGTTGTTGTGAGGACAAGAAAGAGAGGAGGAGCAGTAGCTGTGTAAACCGCCCTGAGCTCTTTGGAGGAAGGGCAGTATAAAAATGTGAAAAATAAATAAATAATACTGTCTCTGACCTGGACCAGCTGTGGATTATATTTGCCTTACCACCAATTGAACAGAACCCCCCCCTCTCTCTCACACACGCACACACACAGAGAGTGAGAGAGGGAGTCCCTGTGTTATAGGGGGCACAACCTACTCACTCAGGATTCTCTTTATGGCAGTCTTGCTCTGTGACCATAATGATACATTCTTCAGGGCTATGGGAAAAGAGGCAACAGACTCTGAGCTGGATCAGGTTCCACTTCTGACTGCAGCTCCTGGGTGAGGCTGGCTTGTGATGTGAGTTATCAGGAACAATGGTGGGAAGACTCCCCACAGTCAGAGGCAACACAGCTGATCAGTGAGTAGAATTAAAATAAGTTTGAGGAGACAGATGGCCTGTGGGCTTATCCTTTCATGGATTGAATTTCATAGATGTCACTCCCCCTAAAAAGGGCTGACAGCATTTTGATCCTGCTAAGGTAAACAATCCTATATACAACACCCTCTTTGTCCCTGGATGCTGATGTTCCAGTGGAGATAAGGAGACATAAAGCCTTGCTCCCCAAAACCTGATCTGTTTCTGTTACAAAGTGAATCTCTCTCTCTCTCTCTCTCTCTCTCTCCCCCCCCCCCCCCATTGCCAATAGATGGACACAGTCTGTTTTGATAGCTAATATTTACAGGTGGCTGAGTCATGCAAGAGCCAGGCCTGAAGACCTTAAGAATGATACAGCAGAGAGATCACTACCCCTGATGTGCGGCATGGCTGAGAGTGAGAAGGTTTGCTCAACATAAATTTTACCTGTGTGTCCAAGAAAGCCAAGGTTTAAAAAGCCAAGGTTTAAAAAGAAGGCGTAGTTACAGTTTAGAAAGCAAGTGCACAAGACCTGGTTTTGAGATTTTTTTGGGGGGGAGGGGCCTCTAAGTTCTGGTCTGGGGGAATTTATATTGCAGATGCTCTTCATCCTGATGACTGTAGATGCAATGCATATGTCTTGCAATGTCAGAGGATGCCTCTTACCAAGATATTTTACTTCCCTAGTGGCTATTAATGTTGCTACTTCTCCCCATATCTTATCACTCCGCTAACACTTCTGCTAATTGCAGCCACTTTCCCTATCGCACAGCACAAGAAAAGAGACTTTTCCTCAAATCCACAACAAATTCTCCCTTGGAAAGATGTGGCCACTCTAGTTTTTGCATGTACGTGTTGTAGCTCAGCCTCCAGCCTCTTTTCATAGTGTTTTCTGAGCCTGTGTTAAGTTTGGGGGGTTCAAGAAGGTCAGCGGTATCAAACTGGCATTACAGAGACTCATAAAATGTGGGACAGAGGAAAGCAAATGTTTCTACCCCATCTGTCTCTGTAAAATGTGTTTGCCAACTAGCCAAAGCTGCTGCTGAACACACTGTGAGTTCCAAACACAGGGAGAGCAAAGTAGTCTTTGGGGTTTTTTTTAAAGACCATTTCACAACATTGCCCCCAACCTAAAGAATATCTGAAATGGAGCCAGATCCTTGCAGCACCTCCAGAAAGCACAGATAACGGGGTGCAAGTGAGCTCTCCCTAGTGCACGGATAGCTGCCAAAAAATCTTGTCTTGCAATATGTGATAAGTTATTAGACAGCATATTAAGGGACAGTGCCAACTCAGAGAGACAGGCAGGCAGACCCTGGGACCAACACAAGTACAAAACAGCTATGGAGAATTATTGATTATTTGTTTTATGCAAACACAGCAAGAAAAATTCCCCTCCCTCCCTACTCAAGGTTCTGATCTTGCTACATTTTGCAGAATGAACGAGGTTGATTTGGGTCAGTGTGGGAGACCTTGGAGAACACTCACAATGCTGATAATGAGGAAGGCATTTGAAGCTGCAATGTATGATTATGGGTAAAGTTCATTATTGAACTATTGAAGGCTTTGGAGTCCGCGCACTTGAGACATACATCAGATAAGAAAGAAGGACTAATGCCCCAGTCATATCTGACCTCAAGTAGCATTGAAGTTAAATAGAATGCTGAATATGTGGCCTTGCAGTGGTGTAGCCCAAAGACCTGTTTCCTGCACCATGCAATCAATTTGTGGTATTAATAATTATTCGTGTAGTACTTTTTGAGTGAATGAAGAACTTTGCATATATTATCTTGATGTATGAAACAATTTGAGTGACAACAGGGGTGCTCAATACGTCGATCGCAGGCTTCTCTCCTGTCCACGCATCCCTGGGAGTGAGCCCCGTTGACTCTACTGGTGCTGACTTACCTTTCCCCTGTTTTTGCACTGGTATGTATGGAGATCTGCCCCCCCCAACTTCCATCTGTTGGTTCTGTGTGCAAGGGGTTTTGCACTGGTCTTGCTGTGATGTCTATATAGAGATCTTCCCTCCCCCACACCTTTCCCCTGTTTTTGCACTGGTCTGTATAGAGATCTGCTCCCCCCCCCCACTTGTATTGGAATCGAGGAAGATCTGGTGAGGAGGTAGATGTGGTGTCAGCAGTGGCCCCTTTAAGGGTAAGGCCTGGGCATCCAGCAGAGTGTGCTGCACAGCTGCAGCCACTTGAAGGCAATAGGGCCCTTAGGGATATAAGAGCACCTGAGGCAGGAAGGGCTCCACTTATTTATGTGAGTCAGCCTTTTCCTACATGAAGATCATTAAGTCCAAGTACTGTTCCACCATGATTGATGAACATTTGGAAGTGTGCTTGAGGCTGGCTGTCAGCAGCTACTGTCTGGAATATGCATCCTTGGCTGATTCACTTCAGTGCAAGTCATCAAAGTAAACTCAAGTAATTACAAAAAATGTTTATAGTTAATTATGTTGTGTTGTGCAATATTGGCTCATGCGGTTATGCAAGGTACACCAACATACATTGTACACATAAATGTTATATGTTATGATGGTGCAAACATTGTAAAAAAACTCTGGTAGATCTCCGGGCCTTGCTGGGTTTCAAAGTAGCTCTTGAGCCAAAAAAGTGTGAGCACCCCTGAACTAGACTGATGATGGAGGAATGAATTTGACCCAGAGGGAGATGGGTAGACTACTGTATGCCACTTAAGGACTATGCTTCCTGCTCTGATTCTCCTTCCAGAAACAGGGTGACAGTGATAGCCTATTCAGGCACACTTATTGATTGCTCACAAAATGAATTCAAATGTGAAACCCCTACCAACCCCCTCCCACCCCAGGCCATCTTAAGGAACTTTTGTGTTGATGCCTAATAAATGTCAATATTCAACCCAGAACATGGCTGCTTTCCACAGAGGATAAAGCTAATTAGTTTTCCAAGTGTCCTTTTGCCCTTTGAAGGCACAATGAAAAATGCAGGCTCCCTTGTGAACAAAATGTGAAAAGAAAAAAGCAATGGGAATCGTGACCTAATTGGCATTACCAAGACCTGGTGGATAACAAATGAATGGAATGTCAAAACCAAGGATTTTAAAATATATTGTTCTGGACAGCAAAGGAAAGGTAATATAGTGTAGCTTAAGGCTGGCCCAAGACCTACTGACACCTGAAGTGACATGCCAAATGCTGTCTCTTCCCCCCCCCCCTTTATTTGATGGTGTGCCAGCCTCTGATCCTTCTACTTGCCAATGTCTTAGCTCAGCATTCTCCTCCCCTCCTTCTCTTCCAATCCAGGGAGTGGAAGGAGAAGCAGTGTAGGCAAGTGGGAGGGTAGAGATGGGCACTCCCCTCCAAACTGCTTCAATCTGATGCATCAGGCAAATGCTTCAATAGGCCTCATGGATGGTATGGCCTGTATGGGCAGGAAGAATATGCTCTGATTCTCCTTGAATCAGAATGAATGCCAATTCAAATGGCAGCATACAAAGTGGCCGGCGTTAGCATAAAAAGGCTTCCCTGAATAAAAAGGTCTTAAGACCCTGTAGAAAGTTTTAAGGGAGCTGTTCTCAATTCCAGGGGGAAGGAAGTCCACACATGGGGTGCCACCACCGAGAAGGCCCTCTTTCTTGGCACCATCCCACTCAGATGTGGTGGCACAGTTAGAAGGGCCCCTTCTGATGACCCGAGAAGATGGGCTGGATTGTATGGAAGGAATTTAAATTTGTCCATGAGATGCTGGAAATGTGACTGCGGCAGCAGATGATTCATTCTCTGTCCTCTCTGATGGCCCATGGGGAGTGCTCGGTCAGTGAGACACTGGAAATGATAGAAGGCGATCATCTATTTTTTTCTGAGACCTTGCAGACCACTTCTCAGCATCTCGAAGACCACCTGTGGTCTGTGGACCACGGGTTGGGAACCACTGTTTTAGACATTGACTCTGGTGCCATTGCTCGCCATTAAACGGAACGGGACCTTGGTGAATCCATCACCAGGGGACTAGTGATCCTAGTGTCCCACAAATGAATCTCAACTGCAATAAATGATAAGCTATTAACACATTTTATATCTTCTTTATTGCACCTTTTGAAATTCTGGACTGGATTTTGCAATCCAAAAAAGAACTGCTGCTTGTGGTCTATTCCACAAAAGGTGAATGAGAATCAAATGGTAGAGAACACCAATGTTTGTACGTATTTTTTTTTTAAATCTCTCCTTGATTGGCATTTTAATTAGCTCCTGTCCTTTGGCTGCCACTGTAATCAGATCAAGGAGAATGGGAAGCTTACAGACCGTTACACTTATCTTTAGATTACAACATCTTAAAGAAAGAAGGAAAGAAAAAGAAAAAGAAATCTTACGACTGTGAATACTTGAAGGTAGCGATACAGTCAAAGCAGTACTTTTTGACTGGGACACAGGTTTAATCTTATCATGTTAACAAGGAATTACTGAGCCAAGAATTTTTTTTTTTTACACCCCAGAAAAAAAAAATGAAACTCTCTTGTAAAATCGTCACTCTCCCAGATTTGTCAGTAACATGGCACAAGTTCTTCAGCACTAAAGACAACCTTGAATTCAAGATCTGTTGCAGAGGGACAGAAGTCTTTGATGCTTTTACAAGGCGATTCTCTCCCATCGTTTCATTTGCGTGTTATGAATCGGGCTGTACAAATCTTAAATACTGTATAAAGGGCAAAGTACAGCTGTCGAGTCCAGGCCCTGAGAGGACTGGAATTTAAGACCGTGTCAAGGAGTCTTCAGTGAGCTACACATATCTTCTTGACCTTTCCTATGATCATTAAAACCGGAGCAAATATTTGAAAAATAGTAATTATTATGAACAAATTAGATAAACTATGCAATCTGCTCAATTTGTATAATGCATGCAAGTTACAGAATTCCACAGTTCTTTGCACTGAAACTGAATTGATTGGGAATATAATTTTATAGTGTTAACATTTTCTATTGCAAAGTTCTTGTAGCCTTGCCTACAGGTAACAGGCTTGTCTTAAAAAAAAAAAAAAAGATGCAGAAGTGAACTATCTTAAAAAAATGGGTGAAAGGGCATGGGATTCCATTTAGATTGTGCAATTTCCTTCTGCAGTTAATAGCAGGTTGTATAAGTAGAAATAAAGATATGTCTGTTCTACAAATGAATGCAGATTTTATAAAACTTGTTGGCAACCTTCAGTCTCGAAAGACTATGGTATCGCGCTCCGAAAGGTGGTTCTGGAACAGCGTCTAGTGTGGCTGAAAAGGCCAATTCCGGAGTGACAATCCCTTCCACACTGGGAGCAAGTGCAGTCTGTCCCTGGTCTGTCTCCCTGGCTATGGGCCTTCCTTCTTTGCCTCTTAGCCTCAGTCCGTTGGCCAAGTGTCTCTTCAAACTGGGAAAGGTCATGCTGCACAGCCTGCCTCCAAGCGGGCCGCTCAGAGGCCAGGGCTTCCCACTTGTTGAGGTCCACTCCTAAGGCCTTCAGATCCCTCTTGCAGATGTCCTTGTATCGCAGCTGTGGTCTAGAGCTTGCGTCCTGAGTACACTTCTGTACTGCAGCGAGTCATGGACTCTTCGCTCACAACAGGAGAGGAAAGTGAATGCTTTCCACATGCGCTGCCTCCGACGCATTCTCGGCATCACCTGGCAGGACAAAGTTCCACAGTCCTGGAATGTGCTGGAATCCCTAGCATGTATGCACTGCTGAAACAGAGACGCCTGCGTTGGCTCGGTCATGTCGTGAGAATGGATGATGGCCGGATCCCAAAGGATCTCCTCTATGGAGAACTCGTGCAAGGAAAGATTTTATAAAGAATCTATGCTAAGATTCTGGGAACTGTTATATGGTGTGTGTATTGAGAAAGATCCATACTCCAGTCCTATGTACACGCATTTAGAACTATAATTCCCAGAGTTTCCTTGGGAAAAAGTAAGATTTGTTAAACAATTACAGTAGGAAAGGTTGACAATGGAATTATTTGCCTAGGAAGATACGTAGGCTCTCTCTCACTGGAGATCTTCAAGCAGGTGGCTGGACAACCATATGTTGAGGATGCTATAGAGCTGGATATCCTGCATCAAACAAGAGTGTGGAATTGTTGGCCTTTAAGATCCTATTCAGCTTGATGGTTCAGGATTCTGCAAACCAGTTTGTCTGCAGTGTAGGTTTGCCCTTAAATAAAAATAAAAACAGAGGATAACAGAAAGAAAAATGATGTATAGAGTAAAAATTAAATGTGGGTCATATTTCAAATTGAGGTTAAGGGAAGGCACAAGTCTAATAAGGTTGAAGACTAGTGGTGTAAAACTCCACCAGGTTGGACACATCTTTGAGTCCTGGTTGCTAATAATCTGAAATGAAATATTTGTCATACATTTGGTAATTGCACTTATTATTATCTGAGTAACATGTATACCTTCCACAGTTGTGATTGGCTTGGTCTGCATTGTTATGCACTGTGTTTATGATGTCAGGTGCATCACCAGCATGGTCTGATGTAGCTGTATATCTGATGTATGTGAACATCAGATATACATATGATTTGGCTACTGGAGGAGTATTGGAGCAATCACAGAGATGACAATAACAGTGTCAATGAAAGAAATAATCAAAGAAACTGGACCTGAGGATTTGATTTTCAAGAACAAGTTTTCCTGTGGCCAGTTCTGGTCACCACATTTCAAAAGAGACATAGTGGAACTAGAAAAGGTGCAGAAGAGGGCAACCAAATGATTACCAAACTGGGCACCTCTCTTATGAGACAAGGCTGCAGCATTTGGGGCACTTCAGTCTAGAACAGAGGTGCCCAAACTCCGTCTCTGGGGCCACTTGCAGCCCTCAAGGCCTCTCAATGTGGCCCTCAGGGAGCCCTCAGTCTCCAATGAGCCTCTGGCCCTCCGGAGATTTGTTGGACCCCGCACTAGACCGATGCAACTGCTGTCAGCATGAGAGTGACTGTTTGACCTCTCATGTGAGCTGTGGGATGAGGGCTCCCTCCACTGCTTGCTGTTTCACGTCTGTGATGCAGTAGCGGCAGCAAAGGAAAGGCCAGCCTTGCTTTGCGCAAGGCCTTTTATAGGCCTTGAGCTATTTCAAGACCTTCATTCATTCATATAAGTTCATCTTTAATATATGCATTTATGTAAACGTATGTAAATTTATTCAAATTTAAATGTAAATTAATTCTTTTTATCCCCCGGCCCCCCGACACAGTGTCAGAGAGACAATGTAGCCCTCCTGCCAAAAACTTTGGACACCCCTGGTCTAGAAAAATGGTGAATAAGAAGAGAGATGATTGAAGCATACAAAATTATGCAGGGGATGGACAGAGGGATGAGCTTTTCCTTTTCACACAACACCAGAACCCGGGAACATCCTCTAAAATTGAAAGTCAGGAGAATTAGAACAGACAAAAGAAAATGTTTCTTTACCCACTGTGTAATTTGTCTGTGGAACTCCTTGCCACAAGATGCCTGGCCTAGATGCCTTTAAAAAGGGTTGGACAGATTTCTGGAGGAAATGCTCATTACAGGTTACAAGCCATGCTACTTCCTGCTTTTAGAAGTAGGCTACCTCAAAATGGAAGCTTAGGCTTTTGCATCTTCTGTGGGGTATACTTCCTTTATCCCTCACCAAAGTTTGGTAATGAGGCAGTGCCCTGCAGTCTCAAGTAACGCTTGAATGAACTGTTAAGAATAGCATCAAACTATTAGGCAGACAGAGCATGAAGGCACCAGGTCTCAAGAGACTGGAATAAACATACCCTTCCTTGGTTTATGTTTTGCAGATGTTTCTGTGCTCACAAGACTAAACCCAGAAATGTTAAAAAGTACTACAAGGAAATGTGTTCTGGTAAGATTTACAGTTCTCTTTTCTCCCCAGTCCTGAGGGGTTTGAAATAACTTCCAATTTTTTTTTTTCTTCTCTCTTAGGTGCACTGCCAAATATCCCCCCATGGGGCTCACCAGACAGTTGTTCAGAGTTTTACTGGACTTTGTTTGAGTTTCTGTGGGTGGGCTGTTTTGCCATGGGAACAGGCAGTCAAGATGGGTTTTTTGGCACTTCTGGCCTGGCTCTGCTTCCAGTGCACACACTCCAGAAAGAGCAAAAACAAATTATTTCTGTTCTATTTGGGCATGGCACAATGATCACACAGTTCTCGTGCCATCCATCCAGGCTAGGAGCAAGTCACTTGTGCGATTTTGCTCGATTTTTAAAACAAATTCCTATACACGCATAAAATAGGACAGTGAGGGAGGTTGCATAAATACGCAAGATTCTTAAAAAAAATCTAGTCTCATAAATTGAAATATAAATATATGATGAGTAAAATCACAAATCTTCATAAGTGATCATAAGTCACAGAGCAGAGTGTCATTTACAGCTTATATTGCAAGTTTAAGAAGTTATTATTTCCAGCTGCTGAGCCAGAGATATTCAATATTGGGTCCCATACTTCACAGGCCTTGCAATAAATATGCCTGAGTCTTTGATCGTCAAATTGCCAATTACATTGTTCAAATTATAATATATAGAGATTGTAAGCCTGCAGGCTGGGCTAGTGTCACATTTTGTTTTTAAATGTATGTCCAATGCCCAAAAAAACAATTAGGAACAGCAACTAGAGCCATCGGCAACGCACCGGGGTGCCACTTACCAAATAAGAAAGGGGTAACGCAGGGTTTAACTTGGTGGGTAGCAGTCCAATGCCTGGTGCATCCTGTCTGGGCCCTCCCGCCTGGTTGGCACCAAACTGGACCCCTCTGGATGCAATTAGAGGCCACACTAGGCCTCTGCAGGCCTTCAGTTGCAGTTGGAATGTCATTTCTGGTTTACTTCCAGGAAGCTGCATCCCTAGAATTTATTTCACCTGGTGCAGGAGGCCAGCACATCACCCCCACAATGGATCTCCTTCCGTGAAGTGGTCGGGGCAATACTCTAGGTGGTGGTAGTGGTGATACACCATTGCCCCACACCTGCTGGGTTTTTATTTTTATTTTTGGCTATATCTTTTAATAGAATAGAGATATTTCAATGTGGTTTGTTTCATTGCATTCTGCATGAAATTACGCAGCTAACGATATATAACATGTTGGTATTATTCGAAAATACCAAGATTTTAAAAATTTTGGGCAGTGGTGGAGTCACCTCCCCCACGTATCACCCAGTGTGTCCCACAGCCCCTGCATCCCCTTAGCAGCACTACTGCTTCCAGGTTTGTGAAAATGACTTCTGGTTGCTTCCAGAGGCCTGTGGAGGCCCAGCACTTGAGAAGGAGGTGGGGTGTGGTACCCTCAGCTGTACAACAGGTGGGTCATAGCAGGGGGAAGTTTGAGAACCCCTGGGTTAACTCACTCATTTTCCAGTGAGCTAGAGACTTGAAATTTGCTTCCTGTGTCACTTCCATTATTAAGGCTATAGCTCAGAGGTAGATCATTCTCTCTGCGTATAGCTAGACCCAGGTTCAGTCCCTGGCATCATTCATAGGTTTGGCTGGGAAAGTTTTCTGTCTGAAACCCTTGAGAACCATTGCAAATCAGCACAGATAATGCTGAACTACTCAATGGTCCAAATTGTTATAAGACAGTTTCATGTGATCAGAAGGGGATGTTGGGATTTCTTTCTCACAGAATTTCCAAGGCAAGCCAATGAGGCTTTTTTGTTTTGTTTTAAATACGATTGAAATTTCTCAGGGAGCTTCTGCACATCTATATAGCTGGCACTAAATTCATGACAAAAACGTAATTTGAAATGTATAGCAGAATTCCTTCTGAAAGAAATATCTGAGAACTTGCATGGGAAATTGAAACAATTTTCTATGACACATTTCTTAAGGTGTTTCTGCAGGCTCCTAATTACTTGCTGGCTATCTTTCACAGATTTGCAGAGAACTCTATATTGTAACTCAGATGAATTTCTAGTCCATTGTGGCAGTGCTTGTTGGCAACCTTCAGTCTCGAAAGACTATGGTATCGCGCTCTGAAAGGTGGTTTTGGAACAGCGTCCAGTGTGGCTGAAAAGACCAATTCGGGAGTGACAATCCCTTCCACACTGGGAGCAAGTGCAGTCTGTCCCTGGTCTGTCTCCCTGGCTATGGGCCTTCCTTCTTTGCCTCAGACTGTTGGCCAAGTGTCTCTTCAAACTGGGAAAGGTCATGCTGCACAGCCTGCCTCCAAGTGGGCCGCTCAGAGGCCAGGGTTTCCCTCTTGTTGAGGTCCACTCCTAAGGCCTTCAGATCCCTCTTGCAGATGTCCTTGTATCGCAGCTGTAGGGCAGATCTTGCAGATGTCCTTGTCTACCTGTAGGGCACATTCCTTGCACGAGTTCTCCATAGAGGAGATCCTTTGGGATCCAGCCATCATCCATTCTCACGACATGACCCAACCAACGCAGGCGGCTCTGTTTCAGCAGTGCATATATGCTAGGGATTCCAGCTCGTTCCAGGACTGTGTTGTTTGGAACTTTGTCCTGCCAGGTGATGCCTAGGATGCGTTGGAGGCAGCGCATGTGGAAAGCGTTCAGTTTCCTCTCCTGGATAGAAAGCTCTTTGAACCTGAGGTTCTGGAGTAAGCCCTCTAGATCTCCTTCTTGTGTATTAGAAACATAATAGAACCTGGTATCTAGTGCTCTCGTCCTTATTGGAATTCATTATGCATGGTGTTAGAGGATTATAGGCACCAAGGGGAATGAACACGCAGTTGATACATTACTCTGCCTCCCTGAGGGATACAGCTGCTACCTTCAGCTCATCAGGGATAGTTTAAAAGCCAGCAAAGGACTCTGTAGCGAAGAAGAACTCCTGGAGCAGGAGCCTGGAGGGTTGATTATCCACCTCCTCCCTCCCTGCAAGGTGGTTCATCAGTGCTGACTCAGCACTTTTGAAGGTAATAATGATATCCCTGGGGAAATCAGCAAAGTGATTGATGGGGGGAACTTGGGTGGGAAGGGGAAGAAAAAAATGCCTGCCCCCTTCATTGCCTTTTCACTGCATCACGTATTCTTGACTAAAAGTTGAAGCAAATGATTTGGAGCTGGGATTTTATTGGTCTGCTTCTCTGGTATTTAGTTCAGAGGCTGGAGAGCTGTCCAGAGCAGCAATATTCAACACTGTGCCATGGCACACTGGTGTGTTGCAGATGGTCTGCAGCTGTGCCATGGGAGTTTGGGGGAGGGTCATTTATTAGTAGGGCCAATGGGGGTGTGAGCCCCCCACCAGCAGCGTGGTGTGCCTTGTCAACTGTTAAAAAAACAGATGGTGTGCCTTGACAATTTTAGCTGCTTGTCAGTGTGCCATGAGATGAATAAGACTGAAAATCACTGGGCCAGAGGATGGAATTGCAGGGATACCTCAAAACATCATGGGGCAGAACCCTTCCTAGCTTGAGTCAGTTGCAGGAGACCTGGCCCAAAGTACCCCAACCCCCCAGTGCAAACATTCTTTTCAGGGGAAAACACAGGAGGCTGGAACTTATGCCTCTTCATAAGTGACTTGAACCACCAGCATTGTGTTGTAAATACTAAAACAGTGCAAGAAGTTGATGATGTGTTGGGTAGCCAGCACTCATTATGGGCTGTTGACTATTACTCCCCCCCCCCAAAAAAAGGTCATTGCATGTTACAATATTGTTTCCTTGTTTAGTTTTGAGCACCTTCTATCATTTTGGCATGCCTCAGTTTACCCACCAGCACTCACAGATTTTAATTTGGCTCGCCCCATAGAAGTGCTACGCAGCCAGATTAGTTAATGCTTTCTAAAGTGCCACGAGGTTCTCCGATAGAAAGCAGTTTTAATAATTACACCATATTAATCCTTTCAGCAACCCACTGTGCTGTGTATTTGGTCTCTTTGCTGGGATAATGAAATGGGTGTGTTTCACCATGCCTTTCTGAAGTGCCTGGAAATTGCCACCGCCTGTTAGGAACACAGTTATTTCATTCCTCTGCCCCCCCTCCCCTACTGCCACTCTGCCCCCTGCCCTTCAGAACAAAACCCTGAAGCATATGCCTGTCCGCCATGTTTACGTGTATAGTATATGAACAGCCAAAGCTGTGCTTCAAGAAGCATTCCCTGTGGTTAGAAAGCAAGAATAATCAGCCCTTCTTACGAGAGGTTCCCTCATCTGTGAATTTGCTACAAAACACCCTTTCCCCCACGAGAGTCGGTGTTTTGTTACTTGCAATTAGGCCATACACGCCAAGTTACATGGGAGTTGTTTAAGCTGACATCAGGGGGATTGTTGCCTATTCTCCCGAAACCAGCTCTTCACTTCTGGTTGACATGCTACCTGCCGTACTACACTGGCTCTAATATGTATGTATGGCAATGCACCAGTGCTCTGTGTGTTTTAATGCATCGGGCTGTCTCCTTGGTTTCCAGGAGACTGGTCAAGGCCCTTTGAGGTAGATGAGAGGAAACCAGAGATCTCTGCTGCAGCTGTTGAATTTCATTGTTGAGTTTGTTTTACTAGATACAGTATCATACTGTATATAGAAATATGTTTTGTATTTAACACATAGTGTTGTCAGTTTTTTGTTTTTTTCCCTGAGAGTGTCTGAAGTGACATTGAGGATGGGAAAAATGGAATTGTGTGTCCTTGATGGTGGCAAAGTAGCATCTAAATTTAGCAAAGAAAGAAAGAAACAGAAGGCTTCTTTACACAGAAGACCTGAGCTGCCTTGGGAACTATACCACCTGCATGTGAGATGGGGGTGTGAATTGCATGTCTGAATGCTCGCTTTACAAAAACAAGCCAACAAACAAACAAACCAGTGATGGGTGAGGCCATCCCAGTCAACCTTAGAATTCTGCTCCCAAAAAGTGAACTATCCCCCACTCATAATTGTTCTTGATAAGTCGGTTCTGAACTGTGTTGCACCATTGATGATTTTATTAAGGGCGCAATCATAACCCCTTATGTCAGTGCTTTCTAGCACTGACATAAGGGCAATGCAGCTCTGAGGTAAGGGAACAAACATTTCCTTACTTGGAGGAGGCCTCTGTGAGTGACACCCAACTGCAGGATGCAGCACATGTCCTATTGGCACAGCTATGCCAGTGCTGGAAAGCATTGACATAAGGGGTTAGGATTGCACCCGAAGGAAGGAAGGAAGCAGGCAGGCAGGCAGGCAGGCAAGCCTAACCCCTTATGCTTTCCAGCACTGACATAAGGGCAATGCAGCTCTGAGGTGGGCAATGCAGCTCTGAGGTAAGGGAACAAACATTCCCTTACTTTGAGGAGGCCTCCATGAACTGCAGGATGCAGCACATGTCCCACTGGCACCGCTATGCCAGTGCTGGAAAGCACTGACATAAGGGGTTAGGATTGTGCCCTAAGAGTGCAACAAGGTCCAAACTGGGACCTCTAACAGTCCTCCACAAATAGGCATTTTTTCCCCTGCCTCTCCAATTGCCTCCTCCTAAGCAACTTTCCTCTACTTAATCCATTTTTGCCCAGCCCACAGGTATACACATTTGGTCCCTGTTGCATATATGCAACATGGGGCAGAAATGGCTTAACTTTCACGTGGTTTCAATGGCAGCAAAAACTAAAACAACAACAACAGAGGATCCTCTTTCTGTGATACCCAAGACTGACCCAAGCATGCCAGTGCTTGCAGTTGGGATGTCAGATGCTACTTCTCTAACCAGTGGATTGCTGGGAGGTGTAAATTGTCGTTGATTCCAACCTCGGCATTCTTGTCATCACTGTCCTTTTCCTCCACTATTCCACCAACCATCTCACCAGTGTGTCTTGGACCTATGGATGCTGGACTGTGTTTGAATTAAACATTGGCAGCATCACTAAACAACAAAAATCCACCCAAGTTCATTACTGTAGAAAAATAGCATCTCAGGGAGAAAGGTTCACCTTACTCTTATCTTTGAGGTGCTATTTTTCTACATCCAGATGCTACATACAGATGCTAGGTGCTATTTTTCCTCTATGAAAAATGGTGGCGCATTCCAAAATCTGCAAGAGGGATCTGAAGGCCTTAGGGATGGACCTCAACAAGTGGGAAACCCTGGCCTCTGAGCGGCCCGCTTGGAGGCAGGCTGTGCAGCATGGCCTTTCCCAGTTTGAAGAGACACTTTGCCAACAGTCTGAGGCTAAGAGGCAAAGAAGGAAGGCCCATAGCCAGGGAGACAGACCAGGGACAGACTGCACTTGCTCCCGGTGTGGAAGGGATTGTCACTCCCGGATTGGCCTTTTCAGCCACACTAGGCGCTGTGCCAGAACCACCTTTCAGAGCGCGATACCATAGTCTTTCGAGACTGAAGGTTGCCAATACATACATTCCAAAATATAACAACACACCTTTAGCCCAAAATGGTACAGTCCACACAAAAGTTTTAAGGCTTGATTGGAAAATGTGACCCTGGGTTCCAACTCAACCAGCCGTGTGCTAGCCATTCAATCACTGCTATACATCCTTCCTGATATTGCCAATGTGATGTTGTATTTTCTTGGTGCATGACACATTTTGTCCTCGCTGGTGTAAATGGAAACCCAACACTGACAAGTTTCATTTAATTTCAATTACTGGTCATTGAAACATTTGCTCTTATGAGCTGAGCCTTTCCAAAAGCCATCAACGACAACCCATTACAGAATGGTTATTTATAGCAGGGCATGCTAATTTTTACAGGATCACAGGCCAATGATTCTCTGCTTGGCATTAGTGAAAGGAATAATTCATTGGCACTTTCATGCTCACTGACATAACAAGCCTGTGTGCTTGGTAACCTCTGGCCGTAAGGTCTCTGGAGTGGGACTTGGGAGTAGAGAAAGATATAGAAACAGACAGATATGCAGAATCAGTGATAGACACAGAGAGGCTGATAATCACAATGGCTGACTTGTCTGCTAGGAGTCAAAGTGTCACTTCCCCTTCTGAGAACTTGTTAGTAGGGAAGATGTTTATGGTTGTAGAAAACACTCAAGACTTACACTGAAATGGAAAAAGGAGATATCCCACTTACTTCAACATGATGCTGAGTTCTTCGTGATTTCATAAGAGCCTTTTGACATACAGTATTACGCAGGGCAGATCCTGATTGTCACCTGACAGCCAAAGTAAAAGACACACAGAGTGCATGAGTGGAAACAGTGTGTATGTTAGTTGTAAAATGTGGGACCTCAGTCTGGATCAAGACTGTAATGGGAGAAGGGCAGTTAAAATAGAGGAGGGGAATACTTAAAAGTTGAATGTGTGAAGAGACCCTCAAAGTTTGCATTATTTTTAAAAAGAGTGTACAGGGGGACCCCCATATCCACGAATCCTAGATCTATGGATTCACTTATCTGTGGATTGGGATCGCCCCCCCCACCCGTGCCACCTCCAGAGGTGAGAGGAAATCTGCTCCCCTTGCCTTGGAAGCAGCTTCTGAGTCCAGCAGAGACTGGGGGTGGCTTCCCTGAGCAGAGGCTCAGAGCAGAGCCCAGAGCAGAGGCTTGGATGGCTTCACTGGACATCCCAATGCCTAATAAAGCATTAAAACGTCACTTCTGGTTTCTCCATGAAACTGGAAGTCATATGATCTGAGCTCTAAAGCTCAGTCTGAGCCCAGCAGAGGTTGGGATGGACATCCCTGGCCTCTGCTGGGCTTGGAAGCCCCTCCAACCCCCTCCCCTCCAGAAGGCAGGGCAGCCCCCGGACTGTGGGGATGGGTGTTTGCCCATATCTGTGGCTTCAACTCTTCATGGGTGGGTTCTGGAGCAGAACCCCTGCAGATAAGGGGTTGGTTGAATAGTTTTCCAAATAGTTCACAGTAGAACTGCATCATCAATAATCAACTACTTGATCAACTACTTGAGTAATGAAGAAAATAGCAAAATGGCAGATAAAATAACATCAGCCTGAATTTGAAGGAGAAGAAATTTAAAAGGCCTCTACCCCGAATGCTCCAATCCAATAATGCAAAGCCTTTTCTATTCCTTTTCTTAAAGATAAATGTCATAATCTTCTAGCTGAAACTTGATGATGGAAATGAAGTTAAATGCTGCCACTATCCTCAAACTATACAAGGGCGCTTCTGATCTAGACCAAGGTGGCGGTTGCTAAGGAAAGCATGAATTTACGTGGAGAGTACAGGGTGGGGAAAATATAGGTCTTGAATAAGGAACCACAGAAAGAAGAGGGAAAATAACAGCCTGTGAAAATGACAATGCTCCGGCAAGTGCAGAAATCTCACTTTTCCAAGTGTCATCTTTGCATTGAATCATTATTCATACTCCTGTATGAAACCACACAAAGAGTGATACTCCCTCCACGTAACCAGCTTGAATTGAGTGAGAGGAGCTTTGGATGCCCAAAGTGTGAACAATTGAGTAACAGGGCTAGTGACTCACTCTTCCTCTTTCTTTGCACTTCAGCCCCAAGCCTGTGAGATATTAGGAGAGCTTTAGCCTCTGGACTGTTGCCAAGTCTGGGGGTGTCAAACATAATAAGGCTTGCAGGCTGGATATGGCTTGTGGAAGCTCCTTATCTGACCCATGGGCTCTCCCAGCACCGCTGTCACCTGCTTTCAGCTGTCGAGCTGCCTTGAGGTTTCACTGCTGAAAGGGAAGCCCAATAATTGGGCTCTCTCATATCTTGAAAATATGATCAAGATTTGCTTATTTTCTCTACTGTCGTTTTCAGCTCAAAGTGTCATTTGCAGTTCTAAATGAGGCAAAAGTGCTTATTTTTGGACATCTTCCGCTTAATGAAATCAGTTTCTGCTTAATAATATCACTTCCGTCCCTTAGTAGGCATCATGGATGCTATTTGGACTGCTGTATGAAATGAGTTTGAGACCCCTGCTCTAGTCAAAGCTCAGAATGATGTGGCTAAACAAACCATGCCAACCAGGAAAACAGTCCTGGACAGCAATAGGACAGAGCTTATGTTTTAGGTTGAAATTTCTCACAAAGTGAAATTCAGTGTGAATTTCAGGGTTTCTCTCTAGGAGAAATGGTTGTCCCCGTCCCATCCCTGCTGTGGCATTAACAAGTGGAACCAACTAAGGGCGCAATCCTAACCCCTTATGTCAGTGCTTTCCAGCACTGACATAAGGGCAATGCAGCTCTGAGGTAAGGGAACAAACATTCCCTTACTTTGAGGAGGCTTCCGTGAGTGACACCCAACTGCACACGTCGCATTGGCACCGCTATGCCAGTGCTGGAAAGTACTGACATAAGGAGTTAGGGTTGCATCCTAAGAAGCCTCCCTTGGGCAGCAATAGAAAAGAATTTTATAGAAGCTTCTAGATCAGTGTTTCCCAAGCTTTGGGTTGGGACCCACCAGCGGGTTGCAACCTGATTGTTGGTGGGTCGTGAAACTGACAAGCTGATAGCTAACAAAGAAAATGTACTGAGCCCTATGGAAAGTGAAACTGAGCCACATGTGTGCATTTACTCAGATATGGCTGTTATTGAAGGCCAGGTGAAGGAGAATGCAAGGCCACCAGAATGGTCCTAATCCGATGAATTTGGAGGTCAACAAATTCTCCAGAAGGTGCCCCCAAAAGTAAAAAGGATAAAAACAGAGACTTGAGCAGTTGGAAAAGCAAAACTTTTTTTTTATGACTTGTAAAGCTAGGTGTTTCCCAATAGAGGAGTGATTTTCAACCTTTTTCATCTCATGGCACACTGGCAAGGCACCAAAATGGTCAAGGCACATCATCAATTTTTTGACAATTGACAAGGTACACTGTGCTGCTAATGGGGTCTCACACGCCCCCCCCCAAGGACCCTACTAATAATCGACCCTCTTCCAAATTCCTGCAGCACACCTGGGGACCTTTCGTGGCATACCAGTGTGCCATGCACAGTGGTTGAAAATCGCTGTGACAAGAGTGTAATTTTAAAAAGTGGGTCCCGGTGCTATAAAGGTTTGGGAACCACTGTCCTAGATCAAGCTTATTCTCCTGTGGGGATAGCAAAGGCTGGAGGTGGCAGCAGTGGTGCATAGGCTCTGCTAGCCTCTGGAGCTGTCTCTCTTGGAACCAGAGAAGCTACCCTTTAGCAACTGTGGTGGCCCAGACAGTGCCACATTTCAGACTGATCTTAAGCCTCCTTATCAATTAGTTTGGTCTAGTTTGGTCTAGACCTGGCCACGGTGATCCATGCCACGGTGACATCGAGGTTAGATTATTGTAACGCGCTCTATGTGGGGCTGCCCTTGAAGACGGTTCGGAAACTGCCGTTAGTGCAGAATGCAGCGGCCCATGTAGTTACTAGAGGTAGGCGGTTTGACTCTGTCGGTCCGCTTCTCCAGCAGCTGCATTGGCTGCCCATTCGTTTCCGGGCCCAATTCAAGGTGCTGGTTTTGACCTTTAAAACCCTATTCTGCTCTGGGCCAGGGTATCTTAGAGATCACCTACTCCTGTACAATCCAGCTCATCTTCTTAGGTAATCAGAGAAGGCCTTTTTACAAGTGCCGCCGCCTAGGGAGGTACGTGGGGGCAGCGGCAAGAAACAGGGCCTTCTCAGTAGTGGCACCAACGCTATGGAACTCCCTTCCCCTTGACTTAAGAATGGCTCCCTCTCTTGAGACTTTTCAGCGAGGCCTGAAGACCCTTCTGTTTAAACAAGCCTTCTGAGTTCTCGGCCTTTTTAACATCTTTTCAACAACTTTTAATATTTTTTAAATACTTGGTTACAGGCCTTTTATGATTTGCTGCTCTATGCTCTTTTTACCTGACTACTTTTTATCTGACTACTGTTTTTATGATATGTGTTAATATGCTTTTATCTGTTTTTTTAAATTATGTTTTTAATCTGTTTTAACCTGTTGTAAGCCGCCTTGAGTCCCTTCGGGGAGAAAGGCGGGGTAAAAATAAAGTTATTATTATTTTTTATTAGTTCGCCAACAGCATAGCAAGCAGTCCCCCTGCTTCAATTATCCTGACTGGCCACCTTGTTCATGTTATGTTTTTCTCTGCATCTTGCTCAGCTCCAAGACTTCTTTCCACTTAGCCAAGGTGTAAGCACAAGGCAGGTAAAACTGCTCTGCATGATGTCCTCCTGCAAGTAAGAAAAGGGGCATTTCTGCTGGAAAAGGACAAAGCTAATGCAAAAGGGTGTTCTATTAATAACTCAAGGGGGCGAGAACTCATTTAACATAAAGGTGAGCTACTGTAAATTGACAATTTGCACTGGGAAATGTCTCATAGTGTAATGAAACTTACTTAAAATGGCATGTCCCGAACGGGAGATGCTCTGTGGCTCTGAGCTTGGAGCATCTCAGACGGAAAAGGAGATGGAAAAATGTCAAGAAGGAGCAAGGAAGGAAAATAACCTGAAATCTCAAGTACTTTTCTAACATATCAGAGAAATGGGGCTCTCGAGGCTAGGCTTACACACAAAGTCCAGGCTGCATCGTAAAACTTACTGTAGCCCATTACGAGACAAAACCATGGTCACTTCCCAGGTGGGTGATGCTGAACTGAGCAAGCTGGAGAATGGATGTGGTGCCTGGAGGAAGAGAAAGCTGAAGATGGAAGCACAAGACCTGGAAAAACAGGGGTTATGTTCAAAGCATTGTGACTGTTATATCAGAGAGTCAAGCTGAAGTTACCCTGCACATGCCTGATCTCGTCTGATCTCGGAAGCTAACCAGGGTCAGGCCTGGTTAGTACTTGGATGGGAGACCACTTGGGAATACTGGGTGCTATAGGCTTATACCATAGTCTTTCGAGACTGAAGGTTGCCAACCAAGCTGAAGCTGCATGGGAAAAGCACAAATTAATTGAGAAGAAAGAGCACTGAGTCATACAGAGCATTGCTAATATTGAGAAAACAGGATGGAGAGATTGGTTCACCAGTAGTTACCGTTAAAACCAAGATTCAGAACAAATATGGAGGTTCTGAAATCCCTGATTAGTGGAAACTTCTACCTCAGCATAGTCCTCCTTTGCTTCTTCTTCTTCTAATAATGCAGGGGTATCCAAGGACTCGCTTTCACGATGTTATGATTTTGTTTTGTCGTGGCCTGGGCCCCCTGGAAGCCCAAGCCCTGGAGATTTTTTTCCCCTCTCCCCCCCCCCCCCCAAGGACCACTTCCACTGAGGCCTTAAAGTCCTAGTCAAAGGGAGGGACTCTTCCCATGTTCAGTGCTTGCCTTTGCAGACAAACCCTGAATGTGGGGACATTTTGGAAGGGTGTATTTTAGAGGCATGGACACAGGGGTAGGATGAGCTGGTGTGCTCCCATTTGCTCCCTTCCATATGTTGGTGCCTATTCTAAGAGGGCTCCAGGCACTATACATACATATGGTTAGTCAAGCTGTGTTGTAGGATTGAATAAGAAATTATCCACATGATGGGCAAAATGGATTAAACTTAGGGACTTAAGAGGCGCCAGGAAATTTTGCCTACAAGAACCAGAAAGGCAAAGTTGGGGGCTCTTGTGAAGTTTCAAAATGTAGTTATGTATTGTGTAAAGATGTATAGTGGGCACTCCTTATCTGTGAGCTTGGCATCGGTGGATTTGAACATCTGTAGATGCTGAGCTTGGACCTCAGAAGGCCTCCAGGACCCAACCAGAAGCCACTTACTGTTCATGTTAGTGGCTTTCAGTTGCATCTGGAAGATCTTCTGAGGAGGGTGGGATGCCAACATGACCTCCAGAGGGCCCAGCACATCCTCCAGGTAAGTTTTGGTTCACCATGACCCTAGCTTATTGCATATTTCAGCATCCATGGATTTTGATATCTGTGGGGAGTTGTGACACCTGAGGATACCAAGGGATCACTGCACTTTTTTTTTTTACCTGTCCTGGTCTGTCCTGGAACATGACACAAGCCTATGTGGGCATAGTGCACTTTCATGCACACATATAGGCTATCTAAAATAAAATAAAATAAAATAAAAATAAATCCAGCTCTTAGTCTGCTACCTCAGCTTTTTCCTGTGCCTCCAAATCCAGGTAAAAGGGGATGTAACCCCAGGCTGGCCAGTTGCACAAAAGGCAATCAGGGGTGATTCACTCTACCCTGTGCTCACCTCCTTTTCTGTCCTCATTACTGTTAATTTGAGGGTAATTACGTACCCCTCATTTCTTTAAAGTGTTTTCCTCCCTTCATTTCTACATTCAAGGTTAATTCAGTGTTATTTTCTCCACTGCAGGCCTCTGACAAATGCTATTTGGAAGCAGTGCTTAGTGGAACCGTGTTACAGCTGAAGTAAGAACTATTCTGATGGTGCGGAGACTTATTACAAAGGAGAATGCATTTTCCTAGTGGTTTAATAGAGCTAAGGTAAGAGTCAGTGCCCCCCTGCTGAGGTCAGCTAGTCCTTTTCTTTTTGCAATCATTATGTCCAGGAGAAATGATGGGGAGCTGTTGCTGGCCAGTTGGATTTTTCAGTTCAAAATCCACATTTGGGAGAAGATTATTTTTACTTGTTCTGTTTTGTACTGCTCATGAATGCTGTGACATTTACAGGAATGACCGTGACTCAATGGTAGAACACACATTCTGATAGCGGAGGGTCCCCGGTTCAACCTCTGGCCTCTCCAGGTAGGGCAGAGAAAAGTTCTTTTCTGAAACTTTGGAGAGCTTTTCCCAGTTTGTGTTGACAATACAGGCATCCCCCCATATCCATGGGGATATGTTTGCACCACCCCCAACCCCAAAGAACACCTGAAACCATGGATAAAAATGAACCCTATACTTATGCAAGAATTTAGTAGCAGACTGTTAATGACTGTGGCTCCAAAGCATTCTGGCGTGATAACTCAGTTGTGCAAGGCATTCTGAGGGTTGCTAATACTTTACTGGCTGCAGAATAGAATCAGAATGGCTGCAAATAGCTTCAGAATGGGTGTGGATAGCTTCAGGGTGGCTTCAAAATGGCCGCTGTAAATTCAAAATGACTGTCACCAATGCAGACAATAACTTTCCATAAGAGATATTTGCCCTTTTGGCTACGTACAAACCAGTGACAGGAGGGCAAACAAAACCAAAACTAGTCATGAGTGTGACAGAGGGAGTTTGTGAACCACGGATTAGTGAAACTGTGGATATGGGACCTGCAGATATGGGGGGGGCAACTGTACTGACCAATAGTCTGAGTTGGTATTGGGCAGCTTCCTATGACTTAGGGCAACCACGTCTGGCACCATGCTTGTTTTGGCCCTAAGATCTTCAAAAAAGGAACTGGAGTGGAAAGGAGCGATCCACTCCATTCTCCTCTTCTTTTTTGAATCCAAGAAGTGCATGAGAAGTGGAAGAATGTTGGTGCTTGAGTTGGTGGGCACTGGGCTTAGGAACTGGGGACTGGTAGAGGAAGCTCTCCCTGTGCCCACTAATCTGCTGCCTGAGAGCCCAATCCTATGCATGTCTACTCAGAAGCAAGTCCCATTAGAGACAATGGGCTTACTCCCAGGAAAATGTGGATAGGATTGGGCCGTGAGACAACTGTACAGGATGAGCTGGCTGAGTCTGAATCTCAACTGAATAAGGGTCCAATCCTACCCAAATTTCCAGTGCTGATGCAGCCATGCCAATGGAGCGTGCACTGTGACCTTCATTTGAGGGGCAGTCATGGAGGCCTCCTCAAAGTAAGGAAATACTTGTTCCCTTCCCTTGGGACTGCATTGTGGCTACGTCGGCACTGGAAAGTTGGATAGGACTGGGCCCTAAGTTCATCTCTCTACCTTTTGGTGCCTTCACCTGATTCAGCCATTTATATGTGCCCACATGGAATCACTCCCAGTAACTTCCCCTATGTCTGGACAATTCCCACCAAAAGGGAAATCATTACTATTAATTTCCATTTATATCCCATTTTTTTCTATATGTATCTTATACAGCAAATCAGAACGGTAACAGCCTGTTAAAGAATTAGAAGAATTGAAAACATAACAGGAACACAATCAGCAATGCTACAAATAAACAGTGAAACTACAGCATTAGACTAAGGGCGCAATCCTAACCAACTTTCCAGCATTGACAGCTGTGCCAATGTGGCGTGCATTGCATCCTGCAGTGGGGAGGCAGTCAAGGGGGCCCCCTCAAGGTAAGGGAATGTTTGTTATCTTCACTTGGGACTGCATTGCGGCTAAGTCAGTGCTGGAAAGTGGGTTAGGATTGCGCTACAAAACAACCTGGGAAGCCTGGGAAGGCAGCTCATCTAAGAGAGGGAAACTCTGACCTCAAACCTCCACTGCCTTGTGGCCATATCCAGTTGTGAAAAAGGCTTCAGGAGTCAACCTTGAGGCAAAATCAGGAGCCGGAGTCCCTGAGGCAGTTCGTGGCTGTACACAGTCAAGCTCTGGCAACTCCTGCGACGCCGCTGGAACCAACCGTATTGGCTTCTGCCTTTCCATTGGACCATTCCAGCAACATGGAGAGGGGGGATTTGCTGCATGGGTAACAGCCTAACTTCCATACCTTCTTTACCCATGCTTTGCGCACTGGAGAGGATACTCCAACTAACCACCATTCAGAGTGCGATACCATAGTCTTCCGAGACTGAAGGTTGTCAACAAAACAACCTTAAAACGGCAGAGTGCTAACATGAAAAACCTGAATAGATGAAGTTACAAAACCCATATGAATGCAGGAAGAGAGATAGCCCAACAAATCTCCCCAGAAAAGGGAAGGCAGGTGCCATCACTTTTAGCGGTGATAGGACACACAGCAAGATCTGTGAAGCTGAAAAGTATGGTGCTTTTAAGCCATAGTTTGAGCCACCTAAAACAGGCAGAGAGCAAGGATGGAACCTAGCTACTTGGCTGCTCATTCCATGCTATTCATTCTGGGTGAAGATGCAATACTCACCTACACTTCGTTTGAAGAATGGGTTTTGCTGGTTGCTTTGGGGCTAAGTAAGAATTTTTTGTCCTTCCACCAGATTGGCTGGGGCAGGGAAGGTTATTTCAACTGCTGAGATATTAGGTCAGAAAAGAGTGGGCAGTGTGGTAGAAGCACCATACTTAAAAGCACCATACTTTTCAGCTTCACAGATCTTGCTGTGTGTCCTATCACCGCTAAAAGTACAAGTGCCAAGTGACCACCCTATTGATACCTAGCTGCATTGATACCTAGCTGATACCTGACACCCTATTGATACCTAGCTGAGATTAGGGCTGGATTACAATGCCCTGGGGCTGTACAGCATGGGAGCGAGTGGTCAGGCTGCATTTGCATTCTCTTCCTCAAACTATTCAATTTAGGGCACAATTCTAAGCCCTTATGTCAGTGTTCTCTAGCACTGACATAAGGGCAATGCAGCTCGGAGGTAAGGAAACAAACATTTCCTTACTTTGAAGAGGCCTCCATGAATGACGCCCAACTGCAGGATGCAGCACGTGTCCCATTGGCACCGCTATGCCAGTGCTGGAAAGCACTGACATAAGGGGTTAGGATTGCGCCCTTAGAGAAGCGTAGGTATGGTTTGCTCCTCCCTAGGCAGATATGGGAGTGGGACCATTTCATTAATGGCTTGCTGCTCTCAGCAAGGCAAGAATAATAACATCCTGAATAGAATCAAATTCACACTGCTTTTGGAGAGAAGTTTGATAGTTTAGGAACCCCACTGCTATTAAAATGTTAATAAAATTGTGGCCAATTTCAATCCAATTTATTTCCTTATTGCTTTACTAGGTGTGGGGGCGGTTTTAATGCTCAAATGTGAAGGCTGATATTCCCAGATTAATTCCATGAACATCTGTAAATAACTATACACTTTGTCAGTTTTCAGACACTCGCCAATGGATGGGGCCAACTCCCATGCATCCACATTTTCTGATATCCACAGAACTCATTTGTGTTTGTCAACATTCACACCTGAAAGTTGACATTAAACCACATTTTGAACATTCACTTTTGCATGCAAAAATGATTTGCATGTTGCTTTTTTAATGCAAATCTACACAAAGGTGAAAATAAGTGCAAATTGGCTTTCAGTGAAGACAGAATTCTTCTGCAGATTGAGGGCCCAATCCTATCCAACTTTCCAGCACCAGTGGAGCCGCAATGCAGTCCCAAGGTAAGGAAACAAATGTTCCCTTACCTTGAGGAAGGCTCTGTGATTGCCTCCCCACCACAGGATGCAGCACACACCCCATTGGCACAGCAGCACCGGCACTGGAAAATTGGATAGGATTTGGCTCTTAGTGTTAGATGGAAACAGCATGTGCTTATCTCCACTGTAATCTAACAAAGTGTATGTTCACTGGTTGTTGGAATTATCTGCCTAGTCCGCAGGCTTCCATCTTTCTCATAACACATTCAGATTAAACTTGGGTTCTTTCTGAAGATAAGGTGGTTGTTGATTCTGTGCCCATGATGCTGTGAATCAAGTACTTAACTCCTGCAAGAATTTGGCTCATTGCCTCTTAAAACTGAAGAGACTTTCAAGTGTCATAAAATTTAGCTAGCTGCGAATTGGCACTACACAAGATGATCTTGGAGCCAATTTCATGATGTGTAAATTCAAGACATTTTTGTGACTGACTCACTCCATGCTTTCTGAAACTACACTTCACAAAGTCAGGCAACTGAACATGAGAAATATATTGTTGGGATCCATCCAAAGTCCGTCTAGACCAGGAATGTCAAACTCGTTTCACACAGAGGGTCAAAGTTAGCATTCATGGCATCTACTGAGGGCTGGAAGTGACATCATTAAGGAGAAAGTGACATCATTAAGCAGATGATGGCCAGAAATAAGCACTTTTGGTCTCACATAGAAACTCATTAAATGAACATGACAGAAGGGAAAATGTGCAAATCTTGTTCATATTTTCAAGATATGAAAGAGCCCAAGCTGAGAGAGACCAATTATAATGGGACTTGATAAATTGCTTCCTGGGGCCACATCTTACCTGTGGGCCTTATGTTTGATACCCCTGGTCTAGACCAGGGGTGCGCAAACCCAGGCCCTGGGGCCACTTGTGGCCCTCAGGGGCTCCTGATCCAGCCCACGAGGAGCCCCCAGTCTCCAATGAGCCTCTGGCCCTTCAGAGACTTGCTGGAGCCTGTGCTGGCCCGACACAGCTTCTCTCAGCATGATGGCGACTGTTCGACTGCCTGCGTGAGCTGTGGGACAAGGGTTCCCTCCACTGCTTGCTGTTTCATGTCTGTGATGCAGTAGCGGCAGCGAAGGAAAGGCCGGCCTTGCCTTGTGCAAGCCCTTTTATAGGCCTTGAGCTACTGCAAGACCGTCCGTTCATGTAAGTTCCATCTCTAATACATTCATTTATGTAAATTTATTCAAATTTTAAATGTAAATTAATTCTTTTTTTTTTTTCCTGGCCCCCAACACAGTGTCAGAGAGATGATGTGGCCCTCCTGCCAAAATGTTTGGATACCTCTGGTCTAGACCAACATTTTGTTTCCAAAAATGTCAAATGCTTTTGGGTGCTTTCCAAAAATGTCAAATGCTTTTGGATGCTGATGTCCTTCCTCTGTTGTTTTCTCTGATATTAGGTATTCTGATGTTACAGTTTGCCTTCTAAAGATGAGGTGCTCACACCTCTCATATTTAGAGTAGACATCAGCTACTAAGGAAATTGTTTACCCAAATGCCTCAATAAGACACCAAATAAGACTTTGGAATATAGATAACACCACATTTTATTTGACAATACATTGCAACAGGTTGTAACTCTAAGCAACCTTTTCAGTGTGGTTTCCTACTTTGGCCAAGGTAGCGGTTTTCCTCCCCCCTTTTCTTTGGGTGATGCTGTGCTGTCTCCAAGCTACAGACTGTAGCTGATCATTGCCAACCCCTAAAAGAATCAAGAAAGCTCAGGTTTGCATCACCTACTTGAGTCAATCAGCCTTTAAGGTAGATTTTTCACCTATGGTTCAATACTTTCCTATTCAATATCCCCTATTTGAATAGCCTCTATGACCCCTTTGATTGATCCACTTGACTGAGGGTGCACGCACCCCCTCCATGAGGCTCTTAGGAGGATGGGCAATAAGTGTGAAGCCCACATTCAGTAGTAAATACCTGTTTACTGAGAGCTCAGCAGCGGCATATATTTGACAATGAAATTTATACAACAAACTCAAGCAATAAAGTATTTCTAAGCAACTGTTTTTATTCTTAAGGCATAAAATAAGTCTAGATAATACTAGCTTTAACAGGCACAATGCCACACACACAAAGATAACATCAAGGAGCTTATTCAGGGAGTGAAGCCTTAATCATAGATTGTCACCCAGACGTTGGAAGCTCAGAACCAGAAATGAGGAGGAATAAGGTGTGGAAATCTCCCCCTGTATTTCACCTGCCCCAGTTTGGGTTCATGGTCTGTTTAAGCTTTGTTTCTTGACTGTGCAAAATAGAAGGAGTCCTCTATGACATTCTAAAGTTATTTTCTTATTATCTCAAAGGCAATATTTACATCCTTTCTTTTTGATCTGTATGACTCCTACAACAAATTCATGAATAACTCTTTTCATCTGTACACATTCACCTCATTAATGTCAAACAAAACTTTTTTTTTTTTACCCTGGCGTATTTCTGCTACCTAGCTAACCATTCTTCCTGTGCAATCCCAGTTAATATACAGGGAACAAACCAATGTTTTTCCCCCCAGAAATGAACATTGAACCTGTTTTATCTAGCAGGGAAGAAACCGGTTTCTGTAAGTTGAAAAGCAAAGAGTTAAACAGGGCATAAGATAAATGGGATAGGGTTGAGTCAAAGACAGAAACACAAGAATTAAATCATATTCATTTCTTCTGCTATGTTTATGACACAGAGATGTACCATTTCTACACTTGGAGGTTCTGCTTGCCTGCCCTGGAATGGAGAGGCTTTGTTGACTGAACTGTGGCCATTTTCATAACATACTGTACACAATGTATTTTACCTGGTTCTTGGCAGGTGGATTTGGCACAGTCAAATGGCACAGGGCTCCACAGACAGCCTGCTTTACCCTCTTTTCCTACTATATACCTGTTATTAAACTCATCTCCTGAAATTTCTTTTGAAAGCTTCTTTTCCATTGCTGCAGAACAGAAATGCTCATATCAGCAAACAGATGGCAGCTGAGGCATGTAGCATAAAATATATTTATCAAGGCAAACAGCTGTAGCCCATTCTGTTCTGAAGATTTCTATTAAAAGTTCTTTGGAGCCACAGGCAGAATCAAGCCAAAGGGGCAAACTGTTCTTATGGAGACTTTCTTTCCAAATGCCTCTGTTTTCCTGTTTGCAAGCTCGGTGATTGAAGGAACAACTTGGCTATGTTTAAGATCATGAAACTAGATATGGGAAGAGAGAAAAACCTGGGGGCAACAGAGGTGCCCTCCTGCTACCTCTGGAAGGTTGACAGAGACCAAAGACCAAGCTTGCCTTAGAGCAGTAGCATCTTCATACCCCCTCCCTTTGATATCTTATCACAATTCAGAGTTCCTTGATCAAAAATTTCCAGAATTGAGTCATGCTTTAGAGCTGTGATGTGGAACATTCACTCCAAAAGCTAGGAATGCATTTCAAAGTCCCAAGGGCTGAGCAGGCATCCGTTTTCTAGTTCACTATGATTTTTTTTTTCTTGGCCTGTCATCACATACTTAAATGGGACACACACTGAATCAAACACAAAGAAATGAGACCAGCACTGGATCCAGTTCCAGGCTCAAACACTGGTTCAGATCGAGAAAAATCACTGAAACAGAAGTTTTGGGGGCAGCCCTCTGCCCCAAATTGCTGGAACAGAAGTTCTTGGGGCACATAAGAACAGCCTCACTGGATCAGGCCATAGGCTCATCTAGTCCAGCTTCCTGTATCTCACAGCGGCCCACCAAATGCCCCAGGGAGCACACCAGATAACAAGACACCTGCAAGGCTTTCTGGGAATTGTAGTTAAGAACATAAGAACAGCCCCACTGGATCAGGCATAGGCCCATCTAGTCCAGCTTCCTGTATCTCACAGTGGCCCACCAAATGCCCCAGGGAGCACACCAGATAATGAGACCTGCATCCTGGTGCCCTCCCTTGCACTGGCATTCTGACATAGCCCATTTCTAAAATCAGGAGGTTTCACTTACACATCATGACTTGTAACCCGTAATGGATTTTTCCTCCAGAAACTTGTCCAATCCCTTTTTAAAGGCATCCAGGCCAGATGCCGTCACCACATCCTGTGGCAAGGAGTTCCACAAACCAACTACATGCTGAGAAAAGAAATACTTTCTTTTGTCTGTCCTAAGTCTCCCAACACTCAATTTTAGTGAATGTCCCCTGGTTCTGGTGTTATGTGGGAGTGTAAAGAGCATCTCTCTATCCACTTTATCCTTCCCTTGCATAATTTTGTATGTCTCAATCATGTGCCCCCTCGGGCACCTCTATTCTAGGCTGAAGAGGCCCAAACACCATAGCCTTTCCTCGTAAGGAAGGTGCCCCAGGCCAGTAATAATCTTAGTTGCTCTCTTTTGCACCTTTTCCATTTCCATTATGTCCTTTTTGAGATGTGGCGACCAGAACTGGACACAGTACTCCAGGTGTGGCCTTACCATCGATTTGTACAACGGCATTATAATATTAGCTGTTTTGTTCTCAATACCTTTTCTAATGATCCCAAGCATAGAATTGGCCTTCTTCACTGCCGCCGCACATTATGTCTGAGACCTCTGCACCACTGGAAAAACCTGCTACTGAGAGGAACCTCCTGATGTCTAGGACCTGTATGCCAATCCTGCTAAATGAGTAGGGCTGGATATGACCCAGAAGAAGTGAAGTGCAAGACTCCGAGCCTCTTCACTCTCTAGGCAGAAGGTAGAGTCCAGGAAAGGTAATTTGTTGTAGATTGAGACCTTAGTAAAGCATCTCTCTTAAACTTGTCTGAACACCATGCTATCTGGGAGCTGTCCAAGGTCCTGTAAGAGTGATCTCCCCTGCTGTTCTGCAGATGACCAGGCTTTTCTTAGTGAACCTCTGCTTGTGATACAAATACAAGAAAGTAGACCTGTGCTAAATAGCCTAGTATGTTGATTGGAATAGAAAAGAACAATGCATATTTGTTTTCCCCCGTAACCCCCCTTCCAGCATCCTGTACATAGAAAACCTAACATGTCAGAGGAAAGGCTAGCCTGGAAACCTTCTCTCTAGCATGTTAGCTTTCTAAAAGCTTAGAGTTTTTTTTTCATAGATGAAGCATTTAAACATGTGAACCCTCAAGCCTCCCTACACCTGTGGCCACATGTCAAATGCTGGCCCGTTAACAGATGGTGTAAGTCACTGCCTTCACTGCGACCTCTCCTCCTACCAGTCCATGTGTTTAGTCCCAAAAAGGAGTAGGGAAAAGAAGAGAAGGTGTGGAGGAGAGTAGTGTGATGGACTAGCATTAATGTGCTCTAGCTCAACATTCTTCCTTTTGAAATCTAAGAAGCAGGAGAAGGAGGAGCAGTGGTGAAAGATGGGCAGGCAGATGGAGGCAGGTGATGCCAATCTGATGCCATCTTATGGGCAAGCCTGCCCTGCAATCATTTGGCCACAATCTGAAATTGTGCATTCGGTGGAAGGTCTGTACCATGTGATATTCCAGAATGTGTTGTTTGTCTTTTAGGAAACATACCATGCTGACAAATCAGATCATATGGGTTTCAGGAATGATGCGGCTTTTGTTTGTTTGTTTGTTTCAGTCTGAACAGGAGGACTAGGTGCAGATCAAGATACCTTCTGAGCCTTTCTAAAGGCACAATCCTGACCTCTTATGTCAGCATAGCAGTGCCAATGGGATGTGTGCTGCATCCTGCAGTTGGGTGTCACTCACGGAGGCCTCCTCAAAGTAAGGGAATGTTTGTTCCCTTACCTCAGCTGCATTGCCCTTATATCAGTGCTGGAAAGCACTGACATAAGGGGTTAGGATTGCGCCCTATTATAGTTTATGAGTCAGGCAGAGGATTGGCAAAACCATTTCTGTTTATGGTCTTAGCACACCATGGAAGCATTGTGCTGTATCTGATTCTTGGTTCCTAACCAACAGACATCAGCCCTTGACTTCTGGTCTTCTTCCAAAGGACTGACGGCATTATCTTCTCCCTCTGTGCTTTATGGATCTTGGATTTTCTACATCAGTGTTACCTGTCAGTATTCTTCAACCAATAACATTCATTCTAATGAATCATAGACCTTGATGGAACATTCACTTCTTGGTTGTTCAAGCTGGAGCTGCAGAATTTTAATTTAGGTTGTTTGAAGTACCCATAAAAGTTTAAAGTATGTGCAAAGTTAAAATGCAATCCTTTCCTTCTGCTCACTCAAACAAGTTCTTTTTTTATTCTTTTTTTAAAGCATCGGATCACAGGCAGCATATGCATCAAATAAAAAATTCCTGGCAGCTGAAGTTTCTAATTGAATACATTTTCCCAAGCCAACTCTTGTGCATTTCATCCCAAAATCCAGGCGTCTATTTTCAGTCTAGAGAGCAGAAGCAGGATGAGAAGTTTGCCCTAAAAATGCGCTCAGTGGAATAAGGAACCATATGTGTTCGGAGTTATTAAGAGTCTGTCGCCAACCTTCCTGAAAAGCTGAACTGCTAGGGTGCTTTAACTTTTTTTTTTTTTTTTTTTTTTTTTGCAACAGCACTAATTGGAAGCCAGCAATTGATTTTTATTACCTGAAATGTGAAAAGTTGTTGGCTGCATAAAATAGAGTAATGGGTCACTACAGACTGAAACTTGCCTGGAGCTAGGTTGTCAGTCATCAATGCCTGTGGAGGGAGTCATGGATGGATGTCATTCTGCAATATCCAAAGAGTATTCAGCTGTGGGCATGGACCTGGACAAGTCTTCACCCACCTTACGGCCTGGAACAAGAATTGATGACAGGCGTGGAACTCCTGCCAAAACGAGCAGTCCTATGTCTTGTTCTCCAAGTCTCTTTGTAGTGTCCAGTGATGCAAGGCATATGTAATGATGTCATCCATCCATCCATCCATCCATCCATCCATCCATCCATCC
This sequence comes from Tiliqua scincoides, assembly GCF_035046505.1. Lineage (NCBI taxonomy): Eukaryota > Metazoa > Chordata > Lepidosauria > Squamata > Scincidae > Tiliqua > Tiliqua scincoides. The sequence continues at coordinate 16,648,903 of NC_089831.1, forward strand.
ATCTATCTATCTATCTATCTATCTATCTATCTATCTATCTATCTATCTATCTATCTATCTATCTATCTATCTATCTATCTATCTATCTATCTATCTATCTATCTATCGCAATACATATCTATATATTGCAATGACCACCGTGCTATCACAATACCTGTCACTGTATTGCAATACCCATCACTCTATCGCAATACCCACTCATCTGTCGCAATAGCTATCATGCTATTGCAACCCATTGATGTATCTCAATACTCATCACGCTATTGCAATACCCGTCAATGTATCGCAATACCCATCTATTGCAATATCCGTTGCCCTATCACAATACCCTTCTCTCTATCGCAACACCCATCCATCACAATACCTGTCTCTCTATCATGATATCTGTCACTCTATTGCAATACCTATCTATATATTGCAAGTCCATCGCTCTATTGGGATACCCATCACTCTATTGTGACACCCACCATCTAACACAATACCAGTCACCCTATCTCAATACCCACCATCTATCACAATGCCTGTCACTCTATCGCAATACCCTCCATCTATCACAATACCCGTCGCTCTATTGTGATACCCATTGCTCTATTGCAGGGGTGCCCAAACCCCGGCCCGGGGGCCACTTGTGGCCCTCAAGGCCTCTCTATGTGGCCCGCAGGGAGCCCCTAGCCTCCAATGATCCTCTGGCCCTCCAGAGATTTGTTGGAGCCCACACTGGCCCGATGCAACTGCTCTCAGCGTGAGGGCAACTGTTTGGCCTCTCAAGTGAGCTGTGGGATGAGGGCTCCCTCCACGGCTTGTTGTTTCACGTCTGTGATGCAGTAGGAGCAGCAAAGGAAAGGCCAGCCTTGCTTTGTTCAAGGCCTTTTATAGGCCTTGAACTACTGCAAGACCTTCATTCATTCATATAAGTTCATCTTTAATATATTCATTTATGTAAATTTATTCATATTTGAAATGTAAACTAATTCGGCCCCCCACACAGTGTCAGAGAGATGATGTGGCCCTCCTGCCAAAAACTTTGGACACCCCTACTCTATTGCAACACCACCATCTATTACAATACCCATTGCCCTATTGTGATACCCACCATCTATCATAATACCCATCGCTCTATAGCAATACCCACCCATCTATCACAATATCCGTCACTCTATTGCAATAGCTGTTGCTCTATCTGACCATGTTATTCCAACCCTATCCAATTTTCCAGGGCCAGTGCAACTGTGTCAATGGGGTGTGCACTGTGGTGGGGAGGGCACTCACAGAGACCCCTTTCAAGGTATGGGAACATTTGTTCTTTTATCTTGGGGCAGCATTGCAGCTGCACCAGTGAGGAAATTTGGATAGGATTGGGCCCAAAGGCATCAATAATACTCATGTTGACATTGCTATTACAACTCCTGCTACAGCAGCATTTGTATAGTGATTTCCGAGTGCTCCAAGCGCTTCACAGCATGGTCAAAATACCCGTAGTGATTTTACTAGGTATTGAAACAAAAGAATAGGAATTGATCCTGGAAACAGGAATAGTTTGAGTAAATGTGATTTGGCAGAGGCAGACATTTGGCTGCATTGTGGGAGATCAGACAAAATGGACCTCTCATTCATTGTCAATGGGAAGGAGATAAATGGGTGCTACCAGTTTCAGTGCTGGTGACTCTCCCCATGAGTCCTGGGAATTGCAGATCTAATTCTCAGAAACTCCTAACAGAAATGCGGAAATCTGCAGGTAAGAGAAAGTGGTGGTTAAACCTGTCTCAGTTTGTATCAGATGTTCTCTAAAGTCCCTTAGTTTAACCTTTGCCTCCCCTGGCTGCACAAACACTCACAGGGGCTGAACAGCAACCCTGCATTCAACAGTGTGTTCATGCTGTAGGTATGAATTTCAATAATTTGAATGCAAAGAGCCTTTGCCCTGGAACCTCCCTATAAACAGGACAAGGCAGGCAGGCAGGCAGGAAGGCAGGAAGGCAGGAAGGAAGGAAGGAAGGAAGGAAGGAAGGAAGGAAGGAATAGTGGAGGACAGATAGAAAAATCAGACAATCCATTAAAAGAAACTTAACTGAAGTACACAAATGAAAACGCAGAAAGTTAGGCTGGAATCTTTGCTGTGTGATCAAGACAGGCACACACACACAAATCCACTTGGGCCAACCTGGCAAAAATCCTTCTCCCAGTTCCCAGAAAATGGGCATTTGGCCATGCCGGCAGTGTTTCCCATGAACAGAATACAACGGGCTCTAATTGCCCCCCGAAAGAGGGAAGGGAGGGTGAATACGTCTGTTTCTTGGTTACAAAAGGGGGAGGAGGTGCCTCCAGGTCTGCCGCTGGCTATATGGCCAGCAGCCCAAAACTCATCAGCTGCATACGGGAGCAGTCTCTCTCCAACATGATGGTCATGCAGTAGGTTAAAAGGAATATTAAGAATTAATTTTCTGCAGAACACAGAATTGAACTGTTCTCTGTCAATAAGTAATAATGGCTGAGGGAGACAGTGTCACAAAAGGATTAGAAAATTCCATGGTAGGATAGCAATATCAATAACAATTAGAAGGGTACTTGAATTATCCATTCAGATATTTAGCATATTCCTAACTCCTTACACTTCCTAAAACTGGGAGCAGATGGCAGGGAATTATTCATATGGGTATACCTGAATGGCAAATGTATCGTGACATCGCAATTCTAACCTGCGATGGCACAGCCAGGCTGTAAGGCCTGTGTTGTGTCCAGCACAGGTTAAGAGGAGGTTGGAGGTCTATTCAGGGTAAGGGAATATTTTTCCCTTAACAAGCTGGGCAAAGCCCCAGCCTGCCCTATGCGGCTCCAGCTATTTAGGAGGCCAGCGAAGTGCTGCAAGACCCAGGAAGGGGGTTAGGATAAGGCAGGAGCCTAGTCTGCCATTCCCACCCCCTCTCTGACCTGGTCCATCCCCTGTTCTGCTTTTCACCCACCCAAAAACACCCTTCTGCACCTCTGACCCTCCTATAATAATAATAATAATAATAATAATAATAATAATAATAATAATAATAATAATAATAATAATAAAACTTTATTTTTATCCCGCCCTTCTCCCAAAAAGGGACCCAGGGCAGCTAACAACATATAAAACAAATTAAAACATAATTTCACAGATAAAAACATATTAAAAAACACATTAGCAGAACCCATAAAAACAGTAGTCAGAAGAGTCAGAATAAAAGAGCATAAAACAGCAGTTCTTAGAGGAATCGGGCCTGTAAAAAAGCAACTAAAAGATATATAAAAGATGTTAAAAAGGCCAGAACGTCAGAAGGCTTGGTTAAACAACAAGGTCTTCAGACCTCATCGAAAGGACTCAAGAGAGGGAGCCAGTCTCAAGTCAAGGGGAAGGGAGTTCCACAACGTTGGTGCCACTACTGAGAAGGCCCTATTTCTTGCCGCCGCCCCACATACCTCCTTAGGCGGCGGCACTTGTAAAAAGGCCTTCTCTGATGACCTGAGAGGACGAGCCGGATTGTACGGGAGTAGGCGATCTCTAAGATAACCTGGCCCAGAGCAGTATAGGGCTTTAAAGGTCAAAACCAGCACCTTGAATTGGGCCCGGAAACGAATGGGCAGCCAATGTAGCCCCCGGAGAAGCGGGCTGACAGAGTCAAACCGCCTACCTCCAGTGACCACACGGGCCACCGCATTCTGCACTAATTGCAGTTTCCGAACCGTCTTCAGGGGCAGCCCCACATAAAGCGCGTTACAATAATCTAACCTCGATGTCACCGTAGCATGGATGACTATCATGCTCCCCCACCCCTGTGCTCCTATCATCCTCCCCCACCCCTGTGCTGCTCAGGCCTGTGGATACTGGCTGGATTGCAGTCTGATCATGTAGATTCCTGCCTATAAAGTCTTCTTGGTGAGAACTGCTTGCAAGTTTGGCTAACAAAGCGGATAGTAAAAGGCACAGACAAAGCAAAGCTATGCTAAATTTGGAGTGCGCATTCAGAGCATACTGAACAGTTTTTATCCCACAGCCATAATTACATTGAATAAGGTGATATAGTTGTTACCATGCTCCTGGGCATTATGGTCTGTTATACTGTTTTTATATTATGATGCATGTTGTATAGAATGTGTGGGTGAGTGTGTAGAGTGTGACTGTTGGAATTGTAGTATATATTTATGCTTGTATCTCAAAGGTGCATAAATTTCGTTGTGCTGTAGCACAATGGCAATAAAGTTACTACTACGACGACTACTACTACTTTGGTGAGGGATATGGAGAAGGGGATGTTACCAAAAAGGGCTGTTTTGTATAGGGGAATAATTACACTGCCCTTATTGGAAGCTTCAGGACCATAGGCTGGATAACAAGACGGCATAATGCAGAGAAATTCCCTTTTAGCTTAAGGAGGAGACTGAAAGAAAGTTAACTTTTAATAAAAGATTATATTTTTATTACAAAAACACACAGGTAAACATAATGCACATGAAAAATGGTAAGTATATGTTTCTTGGTTCCTAGTACTTGCATCTAGCGTACCTAGCTTTATGGTGGTTGCATGTGAAAAGTATTTGGTGCATCTGAGGAAATTAGAAAGGGAACGGTTGTAGGGAAGGATTTTAGGGGTCCCTGGTCTGCCAAACCCAGTTGCTAACTAAAGATGGGGAGAGAAGGGGAGAAAAGGGAGGGGAAGAGTTTCAGGCAGCAGATAGTTACCTGTCCTGCAGAGCAGTTGGGGGGGGGGTCCTGAGAATGAGACCCTCTGCCTTGGAGGGCGAGTCAGAGAGAGAGCATGTGGCATCCAGCCCTCTCTTAAAAAGGGTTTTTGCTGACCTGGAGCTGACCTGGATGTGCTTGCTTACTACACACAGTGGGGTACTTGCAATATGTAAATCATCATGTTGGCATCCTTTAGTCTCGGAAAACTCTGGTATTGTGCTCTGAATGGTGGTTCTGGAACAGTGTCCTCTCCAGTGCGCGAAGCCTGGGTAAAGTAGGTATGGAGGACAGGCTGTTACCCATGCAGCAAATCCCCCCCTCCACGTCGCTGAAATGGTCCAATGGAAAGGCAGAGGCCAATACGGTTGGTTCCAGCGGCGTCGCAGGAGTTGCCAGAACGTGACTGTGTTCAGCCATGAACTGCCTCAGGGACTCCAGCTCCTGATTTTGCCTTGAGGTTGACTCCTGAAGCCTTTTCCTTAACTGGATGTAGCCACAAGGCAGTGGAGTTTTGGGATCAGAGTTTTCCTTCTCTCTGATGAGCTGCCTTCCCAGGCTGACGAGCCCCATCTACCTGGTGGCTGTTTAGTCGCCTCTTACGACAAGTACAGCCAAATTGAGGGCCTATTCTAATCCCCAGCCCCCAGGGGATAATACGAATATGTAAAACATTGAAAGGATTATCAGCAAAATTCTTCCTAGCTGGGGGAACTTACACAATGAATACATTAACCCAGGAAAGCAGTTCAAATTTGCATAGAGTACTTAAGCAGTGATTGAGTTAAAACAATGCAATGAACAGGAGACACTTAAAAAACAATGATTTACTATGCAAGACTTCTTCCTCCTAGAGAGGTGGATGTTGTAACCATGAGCTTGTGGCTTGACCTGATTTTGACCTGTGTGTTGAGGTTTAATGTGTTTGCATAAACAGTGATTGGATTAGGAGACACTTTTGCATAAACAGTGACTGGGTTAAAACAATACAATGCCATGAGCTTGTAGCTTGACCAGAGTTTTTGGAAGTTTGGCCTGTGAGAAGTTTGGCCTGCAACCAGATATAAAATCACAACTAAGGAAAAAGGGGATTTTCACGTAACAGGGAAGGAGAAATTAATGTGTGGTGTGCCTCCAGAATAAACACATGTTTATAAATCCAAGATTCTTGACCTGGGAAATCTAGCAGTGAAACCCAGATTTTTAATTGCTGCAGCACTTTATTAGCTTGCAAGTGGAAGGAGCTACTAACTTGCTTTTGTTGGATGTTAGCATCACCACTACAGATGGCCAGAGGATGCCACTACAGCTACCAGCTCAGCAGGGGTCATGTGACATAAGGCTCCAATAGGGCTCTACCTGGTCCTATAAAGCTGCTAACTCTGACCTGATTCTTATATCTGATCAATTCCTTTTTCCAAGCACAGACTGAGCTGTTTATAGACATCCTCTTGCTTCTTGGCTTGCCTCTAGATACCACCCTTGACAATAAAGTTGTCATCATCATGACCTTGTACAGCAGTTCGCTGACCCCTCTCCTTCAAGTGCTTTGTAAGTTTCATCTTTAAACAGTTCCTTTTAAGTGAGATAAGTGGTTGACAAGACACAGCAGCAAGGGGAATTTACTCAAGGTATTTATCCTTCCCTGGAGGAGTCTGAATCTCTCCCAGGTACCCTATTATCTCATTACACCTTTAGTAAACAGCTCGGCTTCTTGAAAAAAAGAAAAAGTATCCTGCTTTTGCTTCTGTGTGCCTTAGACTCTAGTAGAAGGCATTAGGTCATCCTAGATGTTTGAGGAAAACAAGCCAGTTGTCACCTTTGGAATGAGAACATGTTCGTTCTGTTCTTATATACCTTGTGATGGTAATAGACAAATCTCTCAGGTTTCTTTTGAGTTGCTTTGCAGTGATTTAGAAATAGGTGCATGCCTGTGAACATACAGGATTCTCTCGAAATATCTGCATCTGTTTACAAAGTGGGTGCATATAAGTAGAGGGAACAGTGTGGGGCAGGGTCCACGTTCAACCAGTTTATTTACACAGCAAAGCTCTTGGATTTTCTTAACTGAGTAACGCAGGGAGTGAGTGGGCTGGAAGTAATCAGAGATCAATATGAAATGCAAATATGTAAAATACACATGTATTTTAATTACAGATCTCTCTCTTCCATTCCTTTCAAATGAAGGAGGTGTTGTTAAGTTATACACTATGTAGAGTAGGGGGGGTGGGAGAGGTGTGAGAGCAGAAGACAGTAATGCCTAATACTGGATTGGTTTAGTAAGATTGATAGCACCCCCAAGTGCTCATTAGTGCAAATAGATTTACATCTGAAATTTTGGTCTGGTGTAAAATAATAAATTTTGTGCTATAGGGATGAGATTTCCTTTGCAGGAAATCCTGGTGAATAGCTGACACTAAACTGACACTGAAATTGACACTTTAGCTGCTCTTCAGGCATGCAGCAACAAAACTGACGAAACTGACTAGACTCCAGTAGGGGCTCCATACATTAAAGGGAGTGTCTGTCAGACGCTTCCTTCCCCCCGGTAGATCTCCGGGCCTTGCTGGGTTTCAAAGTAGCTCTCGAGCCAAAAAAGTGTGAGCACCCCCTGCATTAGGGTTTCCAGGAACCTAACCCTAGCAGATAAAAAGATAAAAAGAACTGACTGTAGATGCTTGAACACGGAGCTACAGAAGAGTACTATGGTGTTACAAAGTTTTACAGGCCAGTCCTAGGCATGTCTACTAAGGTGTAAGTCCCATTATGTTTAATAGGACTTACTCCCCAGAAAGTCTGTATAGGATTGCAGCCTTAAAGAGGATGTTTCACATGCTGATGTGGCTGTATTGAGAAAGCTGCTGTGTCTCATCTCCTTTTCGGTTTATTGAAAAGAAGAAAGGCCTTTCAGGAAACGATTAATGCACATCCTTCCTAGTCTAAAATAGACTGATGCCTCCCTTTTATGAAAGATTCTTATCACTCCATCAGTACTGGAAAACAAGCCTGATATTTTGAGTGACCTGCATTCTGTTTCTTAAAAAAAAGTCACTGTTGAACACTTTTAAACCTAAAGCTCACAAAAGGCTTTCTCCCCCCCGCCATCCAGTTTGTAAAGTTTGCAAAGTCTACATGCTCTCTATATAGGCCAATTTTTCTGTTTTAATTAACCTGCATAATAGCTGAGCTTGTGAAGGATTTTCACACTGGAGTAGCACCTCACACTGTTAGCAGAACATTATCTTGCTTAGCCCTAATCACCACTAATGTTGCTCAGGAAAATTAAATGAAGACATTAACACTTTGTAATACGTACTTTAGGTGAAAGTGATTACAGCCAAAAAGCAAACGACAAGATGGTTGTTGGAAACCAAAAGCAGCAGAGAAGTAGAGCAGGCCTTGTATAGTGGTATCTCCCTTTAAAGAAAGGGGGGGGGAAGAGTATTGGCAGGACTTTGTTTTGGCTATCCTTGTTCTTGTTTTTCATTCTCTGACAATAAAGCTACTGCTTCAAACAAGGGACTTGAAGAGACACTTTCATGCTTCTCTGCATTAAGGAGCTGTCTCTGACTTGAGCTGGTGCCGGATGACGAAGTCAGTTCATGGGAAGGATCAGAACCAGAATTGGCTAGTAGCTATGCAATTGTCAGGTCAAAAAGGCTGAGCCAAAGATGTGGTTGAAAGCAAGCAAAGCTCACTGTTTGTAGGGAGAAGATTCAATCAGTAGGATGTAAACATACAGCTCTTTGGTCCAATCCCAGGCCTCAGCAATAGCTAAAGTTCAGCCCTGATTATGGATGAACAGTTGAGTTGAATGGTTTAGCCCAGGGGTGCCCAAACTCCAGCCCTGGGGCCATTTGTGGCCCTTGAGGACTTCCAATCAGGCCCACAGGGAGCCCCTAGTCTCCAATGAGCCTCTGGCCCTCTGGAGACTTGCTGGAGCCCATGCTGGCCTGATGCAACTGCTCTCAGCATGCCGGCAAACTGTTTGACCTCTTGTGTGAGCTGTGGGACGAAGGCTGTCTTCAGCAGCAGCAAAGGAAAGGCCAACCTTGCTTTGTGCAAGGCCTTTTATAGGCCTTGAGCTATTGCAAGACCTTCGTACGTAAGTTCCATCTGTAATATATTCATTTATTTAAATTTATTCAAATTGACATGTAAATTAATCCCCCCCCCCAGCTCCTGACACAGTGTCAGAGAGATGATGTGGCTCTCCTGCCAAAAAGTTTGGGCACCCCTGGTTTAGCCTCAGACCCATCCTACCAGCTGGGAGATAGTGAGGTATCAGAGATTCCCCAGGGCTGGAGCCCCCTTGAACCCTTGAGCCTGTACACAAGCCCTGGCCAGAACTCAGGAGGGATATGAAGGAGAGAAGGAAGCTAAGACCCAAGGCCAGAGGGCTGAAGCTTCTTCACTTTCTAGAGAAGGAGGAAGAGCCAGTCTCATCCTGAAGGGATTTCAAGCCTCAGTCCATCTCTGGCCCTGGTCAGAGCAAGTGATTCACTTGCAACTTGGGGCTGATTAGAATTATGTACAGGGCTGGAGATGGCCTTTTAGCAAGCTGTTCCACCTGAATGCACCTGTTGTGTGAGAAATGCAGCACTCCTATTATATATACAAACAATATAAGGTTGGGGCCAATTAAGAATTTTTTTTGCCATTCTGCTAGATTTTTTTAAAAAATTGTTTGTTTATTGCTCACTCCATGCTATGAAGCAGAAGGGTTGTTTAGGAACTTGGGTCGTTTGGTTGAAACTAGCAGGACAGTGCAGGTCTGGGAGGAGTAAGAAAGGATTGGTAACCATTAGATAGGTATTCAGGGAAGAGAGGACTGGATTGCAGCCCTTCAAGTCTCTACTGCATGTGGGAGCCTAGTCAGGTTCTTTGGGCTACATCTGCAATCACTTTATAATTGTTGGGTATGGGGAGAAGGTAATTGTAAGAGAACTTATATTAATGGTGATCATGGAAAGGCATTGACCCATGCAGTCTAGATCAGGGGTCTCCAAACTCCGGCCCGGGGGCAGATGCAGCCTGCAGCAAGCCTCTATCTGGCCCACAGCCAGGCTCTTGTCCCCTGAAAGCCTCTGGCCCACTCAATTAAACACAACCAGAGCTGTGCTCTGGTTGTGTCTGGAGGGTGTTCTGAGGGCCAGAGAGGTTGAATGAATGAGCCCATTCATTCATTTATTCACTCATCTAAGTTCCATCTCTAATTTATTTATTTAAATTTTATATTTAAATTTTTTTTTAAATTATGCCAGATATTTGATGCGGCCCTCTGACCAAAAAGTTTGGAGACCCCTAGAGACCTGATAAGTCCCTCCTCTATGGCTTCCATTTACCAATGGCAAGCCGAACATCTTCGGACCAAATACACATTAACTTATCATATAAAGCGACTCTCTTTTATGACACGTCCTGTCCCAGGAGGATGTGGTGCTGATCGCATTGTTTACATGTCTTAATAGACACGTTCCTGGAGGACAGATCAATCAAAGAGCCAGGATGGTGTATTGGTTTGGGAGTTGAACCTAGATTGGGAAGAACCAGGTTCAAATCCCTGCTTATCCATGAAGCTTCCTAGGTGCCCTTGGGCCTGTCATTGTCTCTCAGCCTCACCTACCTTGTGAGAACAAAAAGAAGGATAAATTATGTTCACCACCCTGAGCTGCTTGGAGGAAGCATGGTATGAAAATGTGAAAAATATATAAATGGCTACCAGCCAACTTAACTGAGTGGAACCTACATGTTAAGAGAGACTATGGCATGCCAGTGGGGTGTAGTGCAACATTTAAATTTGGCTACTGTCTTCATACTTCACTGAGAGAGGGAGGGCTTCCCAGATGCTGCCCTGGACATACTTTTGCATTAATCCATCAAAATTCTCCTTTTGCTCTTCACCTATTCCTCTTTTGGTTGACTCCTGAAGCCTTTTCCACAACTGGATGTAGCCACAAGGCAGTGGAGGTTTGGGATCAGAGTTTTCCTTCTCTCAGATGAGCTGCCTTCCCAGGCTGACCAGTTCAGCCTGGTCAAAATCAGTTCAACCAGTTCAAAATCAGGAGCCGGAGTCCCTGAGGCAGTTCATGGCTGAACACAGTCACGCTCTGGCAACTCCTGCGACGCCGCTGGAACCAACCGTATTGGCTTCTGCCTTTCCATTGGACCATTCCAGCAACGTGGAGAGGGGGGATTTGCTGCATGGGTAACAACATATCCTCCATACCTTCTTTACCCAGGCTTCGCGCACTGGAGAGGACACTCCAACTTCACCATATGGCGTCGGCACAACACGGGAAGCAGCAGTTCACCGGTTATAAGTCATCGCTCAATTGGCGTAGAGCGTGACGCCAGGGACTGCTTCCGACGGTGGGAGAGAGCATTATATCTCATTGGGCAGCTACCGCCCGCCTTAAGCTGGGCAGACCCCAGCCAGTAAGGTGTTGCCTTGCCACGGTCCGTTAACCTCATGGGGTGCATGGGGTTTAGGGTGAAAACCGACAAGCGGATCGACAACTCTGCACCATGCAAGAGAAAACAGACAGACCAGGGACACACTACACTTGCTCCCAGTGTGAAAGGGATTGTCACTCCCGAATCGGCCTTTTCAGCCACACTAGACGCTGTTCCAGAACCACCATTCAGAGCGCGATACCATAGTCTTCTGAGACTGAAGGTTGCCAACTAACCTATTCCTCTTTTACTAGGCTGTCATTTTGTAGCCATTTCCCTAAAGCTACCCTAAACATTCACTATCTAAAATTTGTCCTTCTAACTTTCTGACAGCCAAGCAAGGGTGGAATTAGCAAACCAGCTGTTGTAATTTTGCACATCCCCTTTCCCCCCTGTAAAGACAGAAATGGCACTTCTATAATTATGACAGTTTGGAGATAATTTTAACCGGAAGTCATTATTCAGGGAAGGGGGAAAAGCAAAAAACAAACAAAAAACTGCTGCCCCAACTTCTACTCCCCCCCCCCCATTTCTCTAGCACAAAAGAGGATTCTCACCACATTGAACTGGCTGTCAAACACACCAGAAGAAATAAAGAGGTGCTAATACAACACAGCTTGGAACTCAGAAATAAGATTAAAGGCAAGCACTTGAGAGCTCAGGGCTTGTGGGAAAGGAAAAACGAAAAAGAAAATAGAACTAGGTTTTAGTTGCCTGGAAGAAAAGCTGACAGACACAAGCCTTTGAGGTTGTTAAAATAAGAACCCTCATTACATCATGCTGCTACGGTGAAAATGGGCTTGGTGGGATCTTTAATTTGGACCAGGAGCTTAATTTTTCTTTTGGAGGTGAAATGTGGCGAGTCTGCTGATGCATGTTTTGTGGTTCAGAGATCTTAATTTTCCAGGAATAGGCACGAGGTTTTTTTGTGGGGGCTTTTTTCAAGGGCTGGTAAGGAGGTGAGCAGGCGTCTTTTGTAAAGACTAGTGGATCCGTTAAGCTAACTCATAAGCTGTGTGGTGACCTTGCATCATTTCTCTGTAAACATGGTGTGGTTTCTCGGGTGCTTTGGAAAGTCACGTTTGCCCTTACGCCCTTGGCCCCTACAAATCCTGTAAGGATTACCTTGCTATTTCTGCACCTCCCTTATGTGGCTGAGGGTCCAATCCTATCCAATTTTCCAATTCTGGTGCAGCCATGTCAATGGGGTGTCCGCTGTATCCTGTGGTGGAGAGGCAGTCCCAGAGGCCTCCTCAAGGTATGGGAACATTTGTTCCCATAACTTGAGGCTGCATTGCAGTTGCACCGGTGCTGGAAAGTTGGATAGGATGGGGCCCTGAGGCTGCAATCCTAACCACACTTTCCTGAGAGTAAGCCCCATTGAACAAAATAGGACTTCGTTCTGAGTAGACCTGGTTAGGCTTGTGCCCTGATACTGCAGGAAATTTGAGCAGGATTTCACGTAGGGATGTGTAGAGCCTTCCTTATTATTCTACACATATTTCTGCCTCGTGGAAAAGTGATATTGCATGTTGGGGACACTGACCTGAGAAGTTGGATTTGCATTTTTTGTATGATATTCTGAATAGCTGGCAGTTTTTTTTTTTTAACAAAAGGGTGCAGAACTTCCTTGGGCTGACTGGCTTGCTTTTGTGCAAGAGCTGAGCTGTTGTAAGTTGGTGGCTTTTTTTTTTTTTTTCTCATACTGACCCACTTGCTGTTGCTTATTTCTCCCCATGTATTGCCCAGGCAGCTTGCTTTTACTCATTGCTCTTTCCCATCTAAGAGCTAACCTGCTTGCTATTACTGGTTTGTCATTGGGCATGATGTCAGGCTATTTCTCAAAAGACCAGGCTATTTCACTTGCTTCTTTGTATGGCTTTTATCATACCCTGCTAACTGGTGCAGGTTGTGAGCCTGCTGTAAGCCTTCCTCACTGGCCAAGTATGTGACGTTTCTTTGGGAGGTATTGTTAACACTTGTGATAAACATAACTGTTTCATCTGGTGTTAGGCTGATGGGTTGATGTCTGCCTTCTCTCCCTTGCAATAGTGCTGTGACTCAGTTGCTTCTTTCAGACCAAGTAGTTACCCTTCCCCAATGGTTCTACTGGTTTTTTCCTCTTTTTATTAATGATTTTACAGGTGGGACCTCAGTAACCACTGATATGACTCACCATTAATTCTGAGACCCACCTTTAAATGCCTTGTAACAAGGAAAAAAGCACCAAAATCCCATTTTCTACCTTCGCACTGTTAAATAATTATAATTTCATTCCATTAGATTTCATTATTCACCCAATATAGTGGCTGAATGAGGAGTAGTGTCTATACCAATGCATCCTGGGGTGACAGTGGAGGAGCAAGAAACTCAGAAGTGGGTCTTTAAAGCTATTTTTCCACTGATTTGGTATCTACCGATCTTTTTTTTTTAAATCCACTGGGAGTTCTGGAATAGAATCCCAGTGGATAACGAGGCATGACCTGTACTTATTGTTTTATGCATTGTGCATTTTATTGTGAAACTTTGTAAGCTGCCTTGGGCATTTGCTTTGGCATGGAAAGGCAGGATATAATTTATTTATTTATTTATTTAAAATGCTTATACCCTACCTTTCCAAAAGTTCAAGGTGGCTTATAAAACTTAAAACACAGCACAGAATGATTTAAAAAAAAAGTTAAATCTAGATCATTTAAAACCAGCACAGGAGTAATATAGTAATCCTAAAAACCCATAGGTGATGACAAGTTAAACAAAAATACACAACCAACTAAAAATAAATTAAAAAGCATCATTCAGGCATCCGGTGGTGAATGCAAAATTCTGTTGCCTAAGATCCTGATTTTGAGGCTTATGTGGTGAGAGGGCACCCCACTTAGACTGCTTGCTCAGCAATTACTCTTTTCATGTCAAGGTCAGGAATGATTTCTACTTCTAGTGTTCTGAAGTCATATCTTTGGTGTCACCATCATTTGTTTTGGGTTCCTGGACCTTTTTACTGGAACTGTTTTTGTGTTATGAGACCTTCTCCATGATCTTAGATTGCCTGCGCTGTGTTGATCTATGTCTCCGATGAGAGAGAGAAAGGCAGCTAGCGTCCCTGTATGGCACGCTAGCAATGATTGCCAGGCTTGACCCCCTATCAGCCGGCAGCAGGGCTTTGCTGCCAGCTGATTGGATGGCTGGCCTTAGGGGGCGGGCCAACTGAGCCTGATCTGGCGCGCAGGCACTAGACCTGGCTCAGTTCCGGTGTCCAATCTAAGCCAGCAAGGGCAGGGATGAACCAGAACCGCTCCCAAGATGCTTGACTGGCTCAGGGAGGCAGGCTGGCTAGCCCCTTGTCTGAACTTGGGGGCCTTGCAGGGGTGACCTGAAGGCATAGCAGTTTGGCTGACTTACCCTCTTCGGGTGACGGTGAAAGGCGGGCTTAGTAATAATTGAGCTACGCCTGGAGTCGGGTGGACGCCCTATGAGACTGGGGGACGTAGACGGCTAGGGCCGTTTCCCCCATTTAGAACCCCGCACTTAGTTTGGGTATTGTTTACCTATTTTGCCTTGTTGCTCTTGTTGTAATTTAATAAAGTGGCCCATTTAATCCCATACCTGTTGTCAGCTGTATTTATTGGGGAATGCATGGTAACTGATTTTTTTTTTTTAAGAGACTTTTCCTGACCTTGGTAGGCTGGGTGAACAAGTCTCTGACCTTTTTCTTTCCTTATTTTCTGAAGAGATGTGTCAACTCTCAAGGCCTTTTCTAGTATGCCTACCTCCATCATGAAATTTGTCCATTGATATGGAGCAAAATTCTCAATAAGAAATATGGCATCCTGACACCATATAAACTTAGTACTTATTATGCTTCTGTCTTGATTATAATTCCTCTGCTTAAAAAAAAATCGCTTCTTTCAATTCACAATTAGCTAATGAATAGCAATAAGCTTATTAAGCAGAGTTGTGTTTAATTTGGCACCGAATGCTATGCCAAGAAAAGTTGAATACTGTTGCATAAATTGTGCAAATGACACATGTCACATCTGAGAGGGATTGCCTTGTTAGTCTGTGGCAGTAAAAACAGCAAACACTTGGTGCCACTTAATGATGAATGAATCCGTAACTGGGATAAGCTTTTTGTGAACTGGGCCCCCCACATTGTTCCATGCATGAAAGTGATAAGAGTAGGTGATAGCTATACATGTCCACTAATACCAAGAAAGCAGGAAAAAATGGCTGGTTTTTGTTTTACAAAGTGGGACCAAAATATCAAGCAGTGAATGGGAGCCAAAGTACTGGATAATCATGCAAGAAGCAGAGTTTGTTTCCGCACTGTCCAATGAACACTCGAGACAACAGATATGGGAGAAAGGGCAACTTTATTTCATGTTACCAAGAGAAGCAGAGGCTGAGACCTGCAGCATCCAAGGCAGCAAAAGCCCCTGTGGTGCGGGGAGGGACCTCTGGGCGGTACCAGAAACCTCTGCCCCCAGGCGGGCATGCACCCGACTCCAAGTCGCGCCCCGCTACTGGGACGGCGCGTCTCATCCATGTCTATCCCTTAAGGGGAAGGCAGCTGGACCACAGACTGCGCCACCTCGAGCCGCTGAGCCTCTGAGGTGTGCCCCGCGGTCCCGGCCCAGGGCCCCGTCTACGTCCTCGTGCCGCCAAGCCCCTGAGGACTGAAATAGGGTTTTGCCCTGCCTATGCCGCCTGAAGGTGCATGCCAAAGTCCCATTCACGCCTCCTAACCCGCACCACCTGCCCTCCTAAAGTGACCAATGGCAGCTTGCAAACAGGGGGGGGGGTGTAACCCCCTGGCCCATAACAGTCTGGGGTAGGCAAAAAAACTGCCTGCCCTTTGGCCAATCTTGGCAGGCAGCAAAAAATTCCTACCCGGCCCCAAATGGTGACCAGTTAAACTCAGACTGCCTCTAGGGCGGGCGGGCGGGTATTCCCACGGTGCCCACGTGCACAAGGAGGAAGAGGGCTGGGTCTCGTCCCCTTTTAAAGGTCTGCCGTGGCTGCCAGACCCCGCCCCCTTCACCTCCCCCTTGGGGTAGGGACAGGACTCTCGTGTCCTGGCCAGGGCCAAACAAACTCCGACCACCTCTTTAATGGGGTGCTCGGGATTGGTTTCCTTAGCCAACATCTAGCTGATGGAGCACCATTGAGAAGGCTGTGCTTATTTAAAAGATTTGTCAGAAACTATGGGGACTGTGATGTTCGGGAATGATACCTGTCTTCCAGTTTGTGCAGGATGAAATTACCTTCATTTTTTGAAATACTGACCACTCAAAACTATCCACTTTTTAGAGGCTATGGTTACAAGCTGAGTGACAAAAATGTGTTTTGGGGAATTGAAATGGCTGTCTTTCAAGTGCTAAGACTTCTTGCTTCTGATCATTCAACTGATCAACAAGGCACTAGAAGGAAGTGGGGGAGTCTTGAGCAAAAAGGTCCATTATACATGTACCAGTTGCAGCTCAAGGTTAAATTTCATAACCACAGGGAAGCAGAAGCTATTTTGGATGGGGGACTGTAAAATGTTGGGGTAGCACAGCAGTTAAGAGACTGAGGGCCAAATCCTATCCAATTTTCCAGTGCAGGTGCAGCTGTACCAATAGGGTGTGCACTGTATCCTGTGGTGGGGAGGAAGTCACAAAGACCTTCTCAAGGTATGGGAACACTTTTTCCCTTGCCTCAGGGCTGCATTGCTACTGCACTGGTGCTGGAATGTTGGATAGGATTGGGCCCTGAACCATGAGTGATGAAGTCCCTAATGCGAATCTTGACTCTGCCGTGAACTTACTAGATAGCCTAAAACAAACTACACCCCCTTTCAGTCTTAACCCCTCCCCCATGCAGAGATACTAGCCTGCTTTACAAGATGGTAGTTAGGGGTACAGTGGGATAATTTCTACAGCATGTATAGGCCTCCTAATTAATGTAATAGGGAGAGGTGGGATTAAACAGTGATAACAAAATAAAAACATATAGCACAGCTTTCTGCACTTCTCATTTTTCTAAAAAAACACAAAATCTGCATTAAAAATCTGTTTTATTTGGTTTTTTATTTAATGGAGGGGTGCATAGGTCATGACTGTGGCTGCATCTACTGATACTATGCCAGCTATATCACCTACCTAGTATAAGTTTAAAGCAATTATAATTATGATGTAGATTTTGAATAAAAACACATAACACCAATTTATGTACTTCTAACTTTGGAAAACACTGAAATCTGTGGAAAAAATAAAACTGTTTTCTCCTGGAATAGGTTCATCTAGGAATAGGGCTAGTTCCATTCTGCCATCCTAAAATAGGCAAGAATTTAAAGGAACAGGGTTTGTGCCCTGGGACATTGCCTTCAGCTATGCCTTGGGTTTTCAGGAGGGAGCTTGCAAGGAAGTGAGCGAACTTGGGCAGCTGAAGAAATGGCAGAGCTAAAGATTCAGGTTTGTTGCATGAGATATTATGAAACATCAAGGGCAGTGCAATCCTGTCCAAAGCAAGCTTCAAAATTAACATGCAGGCTGGAGAGGAAGTGTGGTGTATGAGGTCCTAGAACTCAAACACAGAGCATACTACAGACCCACATTTATCATCTGTCACCAGTCTTGAAGCAGTGGTTAAGAATCTGTTTTCCTTGATTCTTCTTCTATGCTGCACAAGCCAGAGATGTTTTCACATGAGCTTCTTGGAGTATTTTGAGTTGCAGTGTTGCCTCCAGGAATGATTTCTTTCCCCCACCCTTGTGTTTTGACATGGTGATGGGACCTCAAAGAGATTAGCGCTCTGCTCAGCCACTGTCCATTCCTGTGAGGAGCACAGCTTTCTGTTTATCTCCTGAAAGCAGACACTTTGGATTTGATCCCTGGGGGGGATTTAGCAGGGCGTCCAGAATCTTCCTCTTCCTCTCTAAGTCACAGTGCTATTCTCAGCATTTTGCTAAGAAAAGTGCACACTGGGAAAAATGCCGTAGGAACAAAAGCACATTTTCTCTTTTCCCTCCTTCAAACCAGAGCACTCCAGAAAAGCTTATGTGTTTGCTGGTTTGGCTGAGGCATCCCTGCTTGCAGCTCCAGTGGTTGGAGAAAGTGCTTTTTCTCTGGGTTCTCCTGCTTTTCACCTTGCCCTTCTGGCTTCCAGGGCATCTGCCATATTTTGCTTTCTATCAATCTGTTTTTCTCTAGCTATTTGCAGAACTTACAGAGTAAACCTGGTACTTTAAGCAGTAAGCATTGGGCTTTACTGTGAATGAAAATCCATCTAGTTACTACTTGTTTATCCCATCCTTCTTCGGAAGAGCTTTGGGTGGTGGCAACCCTTCCACCTGCTCTTTGGCCGCTGTCAGCCTGTGTGGGAGGAAAATGGAGGCCAGAATGTGATACCAGATCATAAAAAGATCCATCTGAAATGTTGTGGTTCTTGAAAGACAGAACCTTCTTCAATTGTAAAAGTCCTTATTGGGATTTAGTATTGCCTGCCTATGTAAACCGCCTTGAATTAAAGTCTGAGGAGAAATCTGACGACCAAGAAAGGTGGTATATAAATACCTGTATTCTTCTTCTTCTTCTTCTTCTTCTTCTTCTTGCTCTCTCTCTCTTTTTTTTTTTACATAGTATTCAAGGTAGTTTACATAGGCAGGCTAATCTAAACCACAACTTTTCAATTTTTCTTTTTAAACAAGTATATGTTCTGTGGAGAAGACTCCTAGAACCCTAGGTTCTCCAGGTGTACACAGTGTGGTTATCTCTTCTTGCTACATGCCATCAAGGTTCAGCAGGCAACTATCAAGCCCAGACAGGTCCTCAAGGCTGTTCTTTGCCAGCTGACCTTCTTATCCACTTCCCCACTCTCTCACTTCAGTGGCTCATCAACTCAGCAGCAATGCCATCCTACCACAGTGGGTAACAGCAGCTTATCGTTCCAATTTTAGTATAAAAATATGGAATACTTCACGAATTTGCGTGTCATCCTTGCACAGGGGAACAGCAGCTTATCAGCCTGGCATTCTATCTCCCATCCAGAAATGAGACCATGACCACAGTTGTTCCTCCTTGGCTCTCCAGCAGCTCAACCATCAGACCACACTTCCTGCCCAGTTGTAGGTTCACAAACCATCCTCGGAGATCAGCATTATGAGGCCAGAGCTCTCCAAAGGGCCCTCTAGTGGTTACTGATACACCCTGTGCCCATAGCCTTCATGTATTTTTGGTGCTGGAGTGACTTTATTGGGGTACAACCAGGTTTGCCAAGGCCTCCCTGAATGCTGTTGACATACTGCATGTCATGCAACGTCTTAAGTCCTTCCCCACTGCTCACCCCCCAGCTTCACAAAGCCTTTCTGCAGCCTTCCTGGAATGGCACTGTGAAAAGGTAACATGAGAATTTCATTTAGCTTTCCTCTGGCAATTGAATTCATTTTGAACAGCTCAACCCACTCTACTGGTAGGTCACCACTGAGCATTGTGAATAACAGTGGACTACTCTGTAATACAATCCAGACCTGCCACCTGGCAAAGGTGCTGTGCCTGTTCAGTGGATTGCAGAAGGGGTCAGCCCTACCTGAGCTGTATGAAGAGGCTTTTGTCCAACAATCAAAAAGAGCGTTAATTAAAGCAGGCCTGAATAGAGGTATGTCCTTGCAACAAGTTCTGGCTGTCTCCATATTCATATCGATCTTTGGGTTCTTTCACTTATTGCTCTGGCTCCTTTCCAAAGCGGTGACTGATGGTCTCTCATTATGTGCTCCTAGTTGCTCATTACCTTGTGAATTAGCAGGTTGCTTGGCTTGTCCTGATTAAATTATCCCCCCCCCCCCGGTTAAATAATAGCCATGCCTTCTTCAAATGATTCTGTTTTGATCTTCATTTCTCTGTTATATGCAGTGCCCGGGACTCAAAACCTGGGTGGGAAGCACACTGCTATTTGTCAGTTAAGGTATTTGGCATTTTTCCTGGTTGTACACATATCTGAAAGGTTGGTGGTGGTTTGGGTGGCAGCAGCAGTACTAGGAGTGGGGAAAAAGATTTTCTAGATCAAGCCAATGGTTTCTTGAGCCACAGTGTGGAGGCAGCTTGATATTCTTCTAGCCTAAGTTAGAAAAACAGGTCACCTCTTATTGTTCTTGCCTTGAAAATGCTCCATGGTCTTGCCTCCCCTTCTGCTGCCACTCTTTTACCCCAACCCATTCCTGCCCACCACCCTAACTCATCCAGGCTCGTTACCCTTAGCTATGCTAAGGGTCATATTCATGGATATGGACAAACTCATGGAGGGCAGATCTAACAATGGCCACTAGTTAAAATAACTTCTGTGCTGCCTCCAGATCTAGCAGCAGGCTGCCTCTGAATGCCAGTTGCAGGGGAACAATGGTGGGAGAGAAGCCTGCCTTTCTCTCCTGCTTGTGACCTTCCCAAGGGCACCTGGTGGGCCACGGTGGGAAATGGGATACTGGATTAGATGGACATTTGGCCTGATCCAGCAGGGCTTTTCTTGCATTTTTAACCATCACTTAAAGGAGAAAACAATGATTCTGTCATAAGCTCTTACTGCTTATGTACCATTGCCAATATATTTGTGCTCAGAAGGAGCCCAAAACATATTGGCAGTGGTACAAGGGATAGATGCAGCTGGCTTTGTTAAAAATAAGTAAATGCTGTGATCTACATGAGTAGGTGTTTGCCAGTCAGTAATATCGATGACCCTGTTTATTTTTCAAACATAGATGCTCATTCTTCCCAAGAATACACCCCCTCAAGGTAGCTTGCAATAAAATTCCTTAGTAAATCACACAGTTTCTCTCTCTCTCTCTCTCTCACTCTCACACACACCAGCATAATAGCATCACCATATCAAAATACAAAAAATAAAAATAAAAATCAGCTATCAAAGTAGGGAGTAAAATTAAAAGCAAGCAATCTGGCTGATGGCGGGGGCCAGAAAAGTCTTCCCTTCTGGTTTGCAACTGGCAGTTGGAGTAGCAGAGCAGAATTCTCCAACCAGAGAGAGAAGTCACCTCCCTGCAGCTGCTAGCTAATGGCAGGGAATCAAGATGGCATGATATTTGAACAGGGAGGCAGGGGATGTGACCTCCTAGGGTACTGGAGGTCAAGTATACTGGATGATATTTGGAGCTGGTACAGGATGTTTATGAATTTATAATGGGGACTTAATGAATGGAGCCCTGGAGAAGGCATATGGGGTGGGGGGAGATGAAGGCGTATGGGGTGGGGGGAGATGTTGGAGGTTGGCCTGATTGTGCACTGGCTGAGGGTTCAAACCCACCAGTGAATCTTCCTATGCCGGTTCATTTTCAGTATTTTCAATGCAATATTATCGGTGACCAAGTGGTGCCATGGATTGAGGTTAGTGCAGGGGCAGATCCAGCGTGTGTTTTCTTTTTGGGGGGGGGGGCACAAGCACTACCTTAACTCTGGAGCCCAGGTCAACCAGGGCTGGGCTCCCAATTGAACTTGGGACCTTCATGGCTGAGGTTTGCTGGGCAGGTAGACCAGAGTTCCTGCCCAGACTTGAAGCTCAGATCTACCTGCCGGTGGAGCCACCTCTTCCAGTTGGGTAGACCTTGGGCTGTTCTCCATCCTGACAGGCACTCTTCCCCACTGGCATGACAGTTTGGAGTGGCCATGCATCCATGACCCACTCTTGGATCTGCCCCTGGGCCAGTGGCTGCCCCAAGTCTCAGCAACCTGGTACCAACACGGAGCCAAAGCAGACTCTCCTTGCACACTGAAATCCCCCTGATGCTGCACTTTCCATATAATGTCTGAATATTCTGTCCCTCTGTTTTCTCTTGTCCCTGTTCCCTTTCCCTTCAGTAAATCTCCTCCCTTCTGCTGGGAGCATCTCCAAATGTCTCTTGCCTTTGTATTCTTACTGGAAGATTGTGTTCCAAGTGCAGGGTAGGTACAGCATTTCACAGCCAGCTGATCTGTAATGGGGTTCCTTAAAAAAAAAGAAACTTACTTAACTTTCCTGGTTCTGGCTCTGATTATCAGAGACAAATCCTGCCCTGCATATGAATGTGCCTGCATGGGAAAAGTCATCCCATTGTGTTGGCCAGATCAGCTGCTGCTCAAGCTGCCCTTTTAAGCAGCTGGAGGCTGGAAGGAGCCAGGGCACAGTCAGCTGAAGAGCTCTCTGCTCACAGAGCTTCGCACATCTTTGAGGCAGGATGTAAGCACATTTTATCCTCCAAGGCTGGGATTTTCAAAGTGCCGACTGTTGCTTTCTGTAAGGATCTCCTTCAGGTGTGTCTTTTGCCTTTTGGATGACCTCCACTTCCCTTCTCTTTCATATCACCAGGACAGATTCCTCTGCTCAGGAAAATTGTCCCTAATTTTTTTTTCTGCTCTGTCTTCTTGCATCAGCTGCAGGCAGGGCTAAAAAAGACCCCAGCCTGAAGCCCTGGCAACCTGCTGCCTGTGGTAATGTTGCAAGCATCCTGACAGTACAGCTCAAAATATTAAACTTCTCCTGAGTTGAATGCTCATCACCAGGGTCAAATGGGCCCACAGATATGTGACCTCTGGTGAGCAAATAGATGAGTAGATGGGACTCGTCAGCCTTGGAAGGCAGCTCATCTAAGAGAAGGAAACTCTGACCTCAAACTTCCACTGCCTTGTGGCCATATCCAGTTGTGGAAAAGGCTTCAGGAGTCAACCTCGAGGCAAAATCAGGTCCCTGAGGCAGTTCATGGCTGAACACAGTCACGCTCTGGCAACTCCTGCGACGCCGCTGGAACCAACCGTATTGGCTTCTGCCTTTCCATTGGACCATTCCAGCAACGTGGAGAGGGGGGATTTGCTGCATGGGTAACAGCAAATCCTTCATGCCTTCTTTACCTAGGCTTCGCGCACTGGAGAGGACACTCGAACTTCGCCATACGGCATCAGCACAACACAGGAAGCAGCAGTTTACCGGTTATAAGTCTTCACTCGATTGGCGTAGAGCGTGACGCCAGGGGCTGCTTCCGATGGTGGGAGAGATCATTGCATCTCATTGGGCAGCTACCGCTCACCTTAAGCTGGGCAGTCCCCAGTCAGTAAGGTGTTGCCTCACCACGGTCCGTTAACCTCACGGGGTGCGTGGGGTTTAGGGTGAAAACCGACAAGCGGATCGACAACTCTGCACCATGCACCATGCAACAGAAAACTCCTGCCCTAAAGCTGGGCACCTGGAATGTAAGGACAATGACACCTGGCTTCTCTGATGACCTGCAAGAAATAGACCACGCAAAACAGCTGTCATCGACATGGAGCTGAGCAGACTGCAGATGGACCTCGTCGCCCTTCAAGAGACGAGGCTGCTAGATTCCGGATCTGTCAAGGTGAGAAATTTCTCATTTTTCTGGCAGGGAAAACCACCAAACAAAACCAGGGAACATGGCGTTGGCTTTGCGGTCAGAAATACCCTGCTGGAAGCCATCATCCCACCTACTGTAGGAAGTGAAAGAATTTTGTCCCTGCAGCTCCAGTGATCAGCAGGACCTGTCACTCTCATCAGTGCTTATGCACCGACTCTGTCATCTCCAGCAGAAGCCAAAGACAAATTCTGTAATGACCTGGCCACCACTATCAAGAAGATTCCCATAAAAGAGCCATTGTTTATCCTCGGCGATTTCAATGCTAAAGTTGGTGCTGATAACAGTCCGTAGCTCACTTGCTTAGGTCAGTTTGGCACTGGGAAGATGAACGAAAATGGCCAACACCTGCTAGAGTTTTGCGGTCATCACGGTCTCTGTGTCAGCAACACGTTCTTCAACACGAAGCCCCAACATAGAATCTCTTGGAGACACCCAAGATCAAAGCACTGGCACCAGCTCGACCTGATTCTCACCAGATGCTCCAGCCTTCCCAACATCAAGATCACACACAGCTATCAGGGCGCTGCCTGCGACACTGACCACTCCCTGGTGTGTAGCAGAGTGAAACTGCAAACAAAGCGACTGTACCACATGAAAAAGGAAGGAAGACCTCGCATTGATACCAGCAAGACCCGGGATCAGAGAAAAGTGGAGGAATTTGTATGAGCACTTGAGGAATCTCTTCCAGGCCCAGCCGACGCAAATGCATCCAACAGATGGGAACATTTCAAGAATGCCATTTACAACAACGCCTTATCCATATTTGGCAAGAAGACCAACAAGATGGCAGACTGGTTTGAAGCCCACTCTGAGGAGTTGACACCAGTCATTGAGGAAAAGAGGAGAGCTCAAGCAGCATACAAGGCCTGTCCCAGTGAGCGCAACCTGCAGGTCCTCCGAGCTGCTCGCAGCAAAGTCCAGTAGACTGCCAGGAGATGTGCTAATGGCTACTGGCACCAGCTCTGCTCCCAGATACAGATAGCAGCAGACACGGGCAACATCAAGGGGATGTATGATGGTATCAAACAGGCCCTAGGTCCAACGCAGAAGAAAATTGCCCCTCTGAAGTCTGCCACAGGTGAGGTCATCCAGGATTGGGTACAGCAGATGGAACACTGGGTGCAGCACTACTCTGAGCTATATTCCAGAGAAAATGTAGTCACCGAAGAAGTGCTGAACAACATTGAGTGCCTGCCTGTGCTGGAGGAGCTTGACAGTGAACCAACCCTAGAAGAACTTCATGTGGCCCTGGACTCCCTTGCCTTTGGCAAGGCCCCTGGAAAAGACAGCATCCCTGCTGAAGTCCTAAGGTGCTGCAAAGAGATCATCGTCACTGAGCTGCATGAAATCCTCTGTCTCTGCTGGAGAGAAGGTGGAGTACTTCAAGACATGAGGGATGCAAACATCATCATGCTGTACAAGAACAAAGGCGACAGGGGTGACTGCAACAACTACCGCGGCATCTCTCTCCTTAGCGTTGTAGGAAAGTTGTTTGCCCAAGTTGCACTAAAGAGGCTTCAGGTACTTGCAAAGAGCATCTATCCAGAATTGCTGTGCAGATTCCGAGCCAACAGGTCCACCACTGATATGGTATTCTCCCTCAGACAACTACAGGAGAAATGCAGGGAACAACGACAGCCACTCTTTATAGCCTTCATAGATCTCACGAAGGCTTTCGACCTGGTCAGCAGAGACAGCCTCTTCAAGATTCTCCCCAAGATCGGATGTCCACCCAGGCTCCTCAGCATCATCAGATCTTTCCACAAGGACATGAAGGGCACTGTTGTCTTCGATGGCTCCACATCAGACCCCTTTGACATCCGAAGCACAGTGAAGCAGGGCTGTGTTCTTGAACCAACCTTGTTTGGGATTTTCTTTGCTGTCCTGCTGAAGCAGGCCTTTGGAACTGCAACAGAAGGCATCTATCTCTGGACCAGATCAGACGGAAAGCTCTTCAACCTCTCCAGACTGAGAGCAAAGTCCAAAGTCCAGCTGAAATGTCTGTGTGACTTCCTCTTTGCCGATGATGCAGCTGTCACTACCCACTCTGCCAAAGATCTCCAGCAGCTCATGGATCATTTTAGCAAAGCCTGCCAAGATTTTGGACTGACGATCAGCCTTAAGAAAACACAGGTCATGGTTCAGGATATGGACTCACCTCCCTGCATTACAATCTCTGCACGTGAACTGGAGGTTGTCCATGACTTTGTGTACCTTGGCTCAACGATCTCCGACACTCTTTATCTTGATACCGAGCTAAACAAGTGCATCGGTAAAGCAGCTACCACATTTTCCAGACTCACAAAGAGAGTCTGGTCCAACAAGAAGCTGACGGAACATACCAAGATCCAGGTCTACAGAGCTTGCGTCCTGAATACACTTCTGTACTGCAGTGAGTCATGGACTCTTCGCTCACAGCAGGAGAGGAAACTGAACGCTTTCCACATGCGCTGCATCCTAGGCATCCTCGGCATCACCTGGCAGGACAAAGTTCCAAACAACACAGTCCTGGAACATGCTGGAATCCCTAGCATGTATGCCCTGCTGAAACAGAGACGCCTGCATTGGCTCGGTCATGTCGTGAGAATGGATGATGGCTGGATCCCAAAGGATCTCCTCTATGGAGAACTCGTGCAGGGAAAGCACCCTACAGGTAGACCACAGCTGCAATTCAAGGACATCTGCAAAAGGGATCTGAAGGCCTTGGGAGTGGACCTCAACAAGTGGGAAAACCTGGCCTCTGAGCGGTCCGCTTGGAGGCAGGCTGTGCAGCATGGCCTTTCCCAGTTTGAAGAGACACTTTGCCAACAGTCTGAGGCAAAGAGGCAAAGAAGGAAGGCCCATAGCCAGGGAGACAGACCAGGTACAGACTGCACTTGCTCCCAGTGTGGAAGGGATTGTCACTCGCGAATTGGCCTTTTCAGCCACACTAGACGCTGTTCCAGAACCACCTTTCGGAGCGCGATACCAGAGTCTTTCGAGACTGAAGGTTGCCAACAGATGGTCAGCTAATCAACTGTTTGCGAAGGTTCCCTTCGTTTGAACGGGTGGTTAGTTATTGCAGAGGTTCAACCCTTTGTGGGCACATTCAAATGCTTTTGCGAGAGATCAAGTTGCAAAGCTCCATATTTGCAGATGTCATGAAGTGTGCATTTCAATTTTGGCTGGAACACAGAAATGCTTGGGCTTACTTAGCTGTCATTCAAGCTAGAGAGTGCTGACCTAGACAGACTGACTTGGTGCAAGGCAGCTTCAATTATTCATTTAAAATTTTGATGTCTGGCTAGGACCGGGGGCTACTTATTGAAAGCACATAATGGAGAAAAAAATCAACCCAATCCAGGCCAGCATCAGTGGTTGACATCATTGGGCAGCTCCCTTTTCCCCACTCATGTCCTTAAAATACCTATAAGAGTTTTTTTTTTTTGGGTTGTTTTTTTTAAACAAAGAGACTACATGTATACCTTGTCCTCCTTTCATGGTAGAACTTAAGGGAATACGAATGGGGTTCAGAGGTGGTTACCCATTTCGGTATTTTCCTTGGGAGAGTACTTCGTAGTCTTTAACATCCATTTTCCTCGGGAGAATACTTTGTAGTCTTTATGTGTGAGCAGGAGGTGGGATCTGGAGGTTGAACTGCCACCTTGCCTCAAAAAGCTAAGCAGTATCAGCTTGGGCAGTATTCCCCTGGGGGCTGGGGATAAGAATAGGCCCTCTGTTTGGCTGTACTTGTCGTAAGAGGTGACTAAACAGCCACCGGGTAGATGGGACTCGTCAGCCTGGGAAGGCAGCTCATCTGAGAGAAGGAAAACTCTGATCCCAAACCTCCACTGCCTTGTGGCTACATCCAGTTATGGAAAAGGCTTCAGGAGTCAACCTCGAGGCAAAATCTGGAGCTGGAGTCCATGAGGCAGTTCATGGCTGAACACAGTCACGTTCTGGCAACTCCTGCAACGCCGCTGGAACCAACCGTATTGGCCTCTGCCTTTCCATTGGACCATTTCAGCAACGTGGAGAGGGGGCATTTGCTGCATGGGTAACAGCCTATCCGCCATACCTACTTTACCCAGGCTTCGCGCACTGGAGAGGACACTCTGTTCCAGAACCACCATTCAGAGCGTGACACCATAGTCTTCCAAGACTGAAGGATGCCAACAACAATCAGCTTGGGCCTCAGCTTGGATGGGTGACTAGAAGCCACTGGCTAGGGATGAAGGAATGTGGACTAGCAAGACATTGAAAACGTCCTGCAAACATGCCCTCAGGTGTGGGTTTCAACTGTCTTGGAAAGCACAAGAGCTGTGCAGTCAGATTGCACCATGAAGGGAAGCATTTGGAGAAATGAAGTTTCTCTCATATAATAACTTATAAACACTCCATTTGAAAAAGTGGAGTTTATGGTCAACCTGTCTATGTAAACTGCTGTGAGGCTATAGAAATTCAAGAGAGGCAGTATATAAATACAATAATAAAGACATTAAATGTTTGTGTGTACTACTGCTAATGTTTTTGGCCCTCCTGCCAAAAACTTTGAACACCCCTGATCAAGCAGATAGCAGCTGGTCAGGTGTTGGTTGTGTTTGGGGTGGGGGAAACAAGGGGTCCTCAGGCAACTTTATTGCTCTTCAAAGGAAACAAGGATTTCCTCAATGCCAGCCCAAAAATAATTAGTTCTCATTTACATGCAATTAACTAACAAACGACTTAAGTGAATAAAGATTTCTTTAAAACATTTGGTACATTTTTTTTCCATTAGCCAACACAGGGAAGAGAGATTTAGAAACAATAGC
This sequence comes from Tiliqua scincoides, assembly GCF_035046505.1. Lineage (NCBI taxonomy): Eukaryota > Metazoa > Chordata > Lepidosauria > Squamata > Scincidae > Tiliqua > Tiliqua scincoides. The sequence goes on from NC_089831.1 coordinate 16,677,236, forward strand.
ACCTCCCCATAAATAAAAGAAATCCACTGCTTGCTAATGAAGGAATTGGTATTTGGCCTAATTGCTTAGAGTTGCAAATCAAATTACTAAATTTACTACAAATTATCGACAGAACGCTACCAGGACTATTATGGGTAAAGATCTAGCCTAAATGGTTTCATTTGAGTCAGCAGGGTCCTGTGTTATTTTCTAATGTAAATGGAAGCATTAGTGCACAAAGGCACCTGTGATCTATGAAATGATGCTAAATCTGTTGCTAGACATCAGAACAGTGTAAGAACTTTTAGCTTTTAAAAAAAACAAAAACCTTTGCTTGCCAGTAGTTGAAGTGTGTTTGTGTGCCCCTCGGGCCAAGGATCTGTCTTCTCAAACTTTGTAAAGCAGCATGTGCACAAATAGCGCACAACAGGAATGGCACTAACTATGGGAAAGGAGAGGTAGAGTTCAATGGCAATATTTCCAGGCTGAGATGGATTTGAGGATGATCTTTCTAAAATTCAGAATGATCACACACAACTGTGAATTACTTGGCAGATTTCTTTCTCAGTATGGGTTTGAACACAACATGATAATATTCCCCAGCCAATTCCTAGTGGCTCATTCCGTAACAGATGCTTGGCCAGTGCCTACCCAGAAACACAAGAACAATTTCATCTCATCTCAATACCACGATCAAGCACATGAGTTTCCCATCTTCCAAAAATAAGGTTGACTACAGTAAGGTCAAGCATGTACAGTTGGCCCCGGAACCCCAGTGGATGCCAAAACATGTGGATAACCAAATCCACAGGTCTGGACCCTCACCTGACCACTGGATATGACTGGAAGCACCTTCCGGTTGTGTCCAGAAGCATTCTGAGGCCTGGAGAGGCTGTGCATCAGCTCTGGGCCTCAAAAAGTCTCCTGGATGCAATTGTAAGGTGCTTCTGGTTGCGTCCAGGAAGTCAGATGAGGCCTCCACTGCAGGTTCAAAACCTGCAGTGAGTCACATTCTGAATCCACAGGTAAAATGGGCCCACATGTATTTTGTCAGTAACTCACACTTGGTAACAGATCCTTGGTAGCATAGGTACAATTTATATCTGGCTACATTCGCAGGCAATGTGTGTGTTGTTGGCTCAGCATCTGTCTGGAGCAGCAATCCTAGACAATTACACTGTAGCCCAAGGGAGCCCCCTGCAGGTCTGACAATTGCTTTGCAATCTGGAAGAATCTCTTGTGTAGCTTGCAGAGTGGTGGAAGCCCATCTTCTTAACTCATTTTTGCCCAGCCCACACGTGTACACATTTGGTCCCTGTTGCTTATATGCAATGTTGGGCAAAAATGGTTTAATGCTGGGGCAGGGACCCTGTTTGCTTGCCGCTTGTCATCTCTGCGCACAATTTCCTGTGGCAGAATTCTAAAACGGCAACAACAACAAATCAAGCCTCAAGCCTGCTTGATCTACCCCCCCCCCCCAAAAAAAAATGCTCCCAAGCACCTGCCCTGTTTTAAGTTCAACTGCTAGATGGCATGACTTGTTAGCAGTATGTGGGTTTCAGGTTTTAAAATTCTCGATCCCTTATCCAAAGTGAACTGAAGTCTATTTCACATAATAGAGGAAACAAATGCTTTGTAGATGTGTACATGTAGAGAGCAGTGGCGTCACTAAGGGGCTGTGGGCTGCACCAGCTGATGCGCACAGGGGGGTGACACCACTACCAGCCAAAATTTTGTAAAACTTGATATTTTCAAATAATACCATCATGTTATATATCATTCAATGTGTAATTTCCTGCAGAACGCAATGAAACAAGCCACATTAAATATCTCTATTCTATCAAAAGTTACAGCCAAAAAAACCAGCAGGCGCAGGGCAATTGTGCATTCCTAAGCCCACCACCCAGGGCATTTCCCTGTGTACTGCATGGGAGGAGCTCCATCATGGAGGTGTCATCCTGGCTCCTGCACCAGGTGACACAAACCCTAATGACAGAAATCCTGGTAGACAGAAACCCCTTTCAGTTAAATCCACTACGCTCTTCAGAGAATCCAAAATTGACAACAATAAAATAATGAAAAACCAGCCAAAGGGCCATAAAACAAACAACTAATTATTATAACAAGGCATAATTAAAAGTAATCAGTAGAAATGACAGAGCCGATCCTAATTATAGGAGAGATCAGGGATAATTTCAAATGCGCCAATGAAGACAAGAATTTCTTTAAAAGCCATGCCTTAAGCAGGCAGTTAAATGGTCTCCAAGATGGAGCAGAGGAAAGTGTTATAAAACTGTTATAAAAAAAGGATTGCTAACATAACAGCTCTTCAGAATTTCATAGACTCATTTTTTTTTTCCTCTTTCCTATCTGGAGGTGTCAAGGGTTGAATCTGGGACCTTCTGCCTACCAAGAAAGTGTCCGTCACCTAGCAAATTCCACCCCTCCCTCAGACCTACTTCCCTGGAGAGAGCATTTCATGGTTAGGCACCAATGGAGTTGGCCTTGGGTCATCATAGGAAAATGACAGACTCTATCATGATGAAAATGAGGTGTACGGTCTTGTGGATACCACTCTTGTATTCTGTATAGCCCTGTCATGGTAGCTATGAGAGGATACCCATCACAGAGCTACTCTCATGGATGATACTGTACAAAAATGTGCCCTATAGCCAATTAGCAATTTATATGTCAAGCTAATGAACTAAAATCTTTCCTAAAGGTTATGAGCCAGGTGTTTCAAACTGTCATGATGCCTCTTAATCACACTCATTTTGTTACACCTTTTAGATTCAACTACCTGCAGCTCATCTGTGAGTAGAATCAGATAACTCATCCCTCTCCCGCCCATTCAGTGCCCAGCACCCTCTGTTTCCACTAGACCACTGGAATCTAGTGAAACTAGGGCAGTTGCTGGGAAGGTTCCAAAATGTGATAGGTCTTTATGACCATTACAATTTCAGACTCGGATATTGTTCAGTTGATCTTGTGGTTCATTACACAAGCATTCACATATTTAGTTATAAAAGTTAAGCCTATTCTTTGGTACGTTTGGGGTGCTGAATCCAAAAATGGCATTGGTTTTGTCCGATTGACTTTAGTTTTTTTTTGGGGGGCAGCACAGCATAGCCACCTTATATGCCAGTTCAAGCAGATTCCTCATGAGGAAGCTGCTTGAATCTTCGTATAAGGTTCACTATGCAGTACTCACAAAACTAGAACCAATTGGGCATAACCAATGCCATTTTTTTGAGTCAGTATTCCACAAAATATTCTAAATTCATTCAAACATCTTTGGCTACTAAAAATGGATTTAATGATAGATTGATTGATTCATTGTAGGCCTGTGTTATATATTGGATTCATTGCAATCACCTACTTCCATTAGATTCCCACTTACAGCCCAGGCTGTAAGACACCGAGAACAGCTGCTGCTGCATCCTGCATGCCTCAGTCTGCCACTGGAGGTGCCTCAGGAGAAGGGGACTTTCATCCCCTTCTTCCAGGTAAGGGAAGCAACCCCACAATGGGGCTACTCACTTTACCGCTGACCGAAAGGTTGGCAGTAAATTAAAGGCATTCGTGTAGGGTGCCGAGCCCCACATGAATGGACAGGATCTAGTGGAGTTGAACTCCACTGGACCCGTCTCCTGCCTCCCCACTCTCTCCCCTTGGCACTTATTTATAAGTTTGGTGATGTTTTTGTGACCAGAAATATGCTGTAGGAACATAACTCTTGTTTATGTATTTGTTGTTGGCAACCTTCAGTCTTGAAAGACTCTGGAATCGCGCTCTGAAAGGTGGTTCTGGAACAGCGTCAAGTGTGGCTGAAAAGGCCAATTCGGGAGTGACAATCCCTTCCACACTGGGAGAAAGTGCAGTCTGTCCCTGGTCTGTCTCCCTGGCTATGGGCCTTCCTTCTTTGCCTCTTTGCCTCAGACTGTTGGCCAAGCGTCTCTTCAAACTGGGAAAGGCCATGCTGCACAGCCTGTCTCCAAGCAGGCCACTCAGAGGCCAGGGTTTCCCATCTGTTGAGGTCCACTCCTAAGGCCTTCAGATCCCTCTTGCAGACGTCCTTGTATTGCAGCTGTGGTCTACCTGTAGGGCGCTTTCCTTGCACGAGTTCTCCATAGAGGAGATCCTTTGGGATCCGGCCATCATCCATTCTCACAACATGACCGAGCCAACGCAGGCGTCTCTGTTTCAGCAGTGCATACATGCTAGGGATTCCAGCACGTTCCAGGACGGTGTTGTTTGGAACTTTGTCCTGCCAGGTGATGCCGAGAATGCGTGTTTATGTATATCAATTATTTTTTATTGTTTATGTATATCAATTAGCCTACCTATGGTAAAATTGGTTTCGTTATAAGCTGTTTCGCTTAAAGTTGCAGTTATCAAGATCCTATTGACAACTTTAAGTGAGGACTTGCTGTACTTGAGAAAGGTCATCCAGAAAACAATAGGCCTAATGGATAAGCCAACCCTGCTCCTATCCGAGGCATGACCCCAAGAAAATCTTTGAAGAATTGGGGTTTTGGAGCTGCAAACCATTTATTCTTGGTTTGGGAAGGCTTACGGAAATGTACTGAGAAGCTACCATATTAGACCTCTACCTCCTCCTGAAATGTGAGCATTCTGATTTTAACGCAAACTCCTCTGGCTCATAAATCATTTAGAATTCCCAGATCACTCTTTATTTTACATTTTCAACTTTTTGAAAATATACAAACTTGTTTGCTCAGTTTTCATCCCATAAAGTTTAAAAAAATAAATACATGTAATACATTTCAGTCATCATTGCTCTCACTATTCCAAAATGGTATAAATAGTAACCAATATTTCATAAAGGACCTCATCTTCTGTCTCTCTTTCTCATATAATTGGATTGTTTTTAGCCATTGCAGCAAAATTCAACAACTTCTGTTCCCACTCCCTTATGCTTGGAACTTTGTCAGTTCTCTCATATTTTGCGTTTAAAATAATTGCCGAGTAATCTTTATGACACTCGTTTTCTAACGCACTTTTAGGTTTCTCATGCAGTGGTTTCCAAACTTTTAATCACTTTTTAAAAAGACTACCTGGACCCACGTAGTTTTACTAGACTTTTAAAAAAAGATATCCGGAAAGAAATAATATTTTATTTATTTATAATAACCAGGAAAAAAGACCCTTGAACATTTATCTCCCTATATTTACGAATGCTTGCAAACTGCAGGAGCTGAGCTCTTTGTGGGGTAATTAGCAGCTACAGTAGCTGATTTTTGAACAGCCTCAAGGCTTGAAGCAATTAATTATCTTTCCTTTGGGAACCCACCACGAATCAAGTCGTAACCCAGCAGTCGGTCCTGACTCACAGTTTGGGAATCACTACTCTAGTGTATGTGAAGAGAAACTGTAAGGGATTAAGATTAAGATTTGAATAGCATTATTTCTTACAGTGCAAGCATATACGTGTCTACTTAGAAGTAAGTTCTCAGTGAATTCAATGGGAGTTTCTTCCATGAAAGTGTGTGTAGGATTGCAACCTGAGAATATTTGTCCCCAAAGCTTCTGCTCATGAACAGGACTACCCAAAATGGAACGAAATACCTATATCCTCATTAGGAGGGAGCCAGATTCCTACTCTCTGAGGATTGAAACATGTGGAGTGAGGGCAGTGGCCGTGGAGTGAGGGCAGGTAGTGGACATCTGTTTGCTGCCCCCTCTGCTCTAGCCCCAATGCACTGCCCAATGCAAATGGGCTCATTTGCAGCATAGCCCTGTTCAGAGGGCTAAAAAGACTCATGTCTGAAACCCCGGAGAGGTGTTGCCAATGGAGACAGTATAGAGCTAGATGGGCCAATGGTGTGACTCCGTAAGGCAGCTTCATATATTCATGAAGTTCTTTTAAAGAAAGAAGGGCTGTGGAAATATTTCCATTTAAATGCAAATAGGGAATCCTACCAACTTCCTCAAAATGCCCACGCAAAGCTGAGGTGATAACTTGATAGGGTTTAACCTTCATTCAAAAGCAGGGAACAAATTACTTTTTTTGTTTTTGTTTAGAGGGGTAACTAGTTACCCCAGATAGATTATGTGATGTTTACAAATGAACTTCAGGAAAATTCACTTGTGCGTGACATTAGAAGTTGGGATGTGTCAGAAGACATGCCATACATCACCATATATTCTAAAAACACAAGCAGAAATGCACTTAAGCACATGTGCATGATTATGACTTGTGCCATATTTTTTGTACTCCACTAGCACGTTCATCCAGCAGTGCAGTGTATGTGTACTTAGAAATAAGATCTGTTGATTTTGGTGTAACTTATTCCCATGTGAGTGTGTGTAAAATTCAGTAAGGTCTAACAAGCAGAGCTATTCCCCAGCTTTGCACAGATCACTTTGGGCCAACCTTCCACGTTGCTTGCATTTGAAGAGAGGTAATTCAGAAGTCCTCTTGAATATTTTTTTCGAGCATAAAGAAATGGTGTGGCAGGGTAGAAAACGTAACTGGGGTGAAGAAATGAAAATTATCTGGGGTAACCTAATGAAGCTTCACCCTGATTCATTCTAGGGATAATATTGAACCTCGGACACAATCCTTATCTGGTCTTTGACTGGCACATGTCACTTGTGCCAGCCCAGGAATGTCACGAACATGCCATAAAGCATGTTCTTGCTTCCTTTTGAGTAGGCTAGGCCGGCATGAGGATGTGCCACCCTCCTCATGCCGAATCTGGACCTGGCCAAGGTGAATTTTTTGCTGGCCAACCCAGCCTGGCATCGGGGCGGGGGTTGGAGAGGGTAGTGGGAGGGTGAGGCAGGGCTGTTTTGGGGTGGAGGAGAGCAGGGGAAGGTGGACTGGTGGGCAGATCAGACCCAGGAGGGGGTGAGACTGGTCTGGTCAACTTAGATTGGATCGTAATCCCCCTCCCAGCCAGCCTGGTGTTACATTGGGCTGCTTGGATCTGTGCCAACCATTTCCCTGGCACAGATCTGAGTAGCCCCATGGGGTGGCTGGCATATGACACAGGGTAAGGGGATAAATATGCCCTTACTCCAAGTTGTGCTGCAGCCACCTCCTAACCTGTGCTGGATACGGCACAGGCCAACTGGCCTGCCTCTTCCAGTGCAGGTTAGGATTGGGTTATTTGCCCATTGGAAGGAGATGGTTAGTGACAATTTTACTTTGAGGATGTAAGGCATCAGGCAGCTGGTGACAATGTCTAATAAAAATTATAGAGTTCTTGCAAGAAATGTGCTCCCGGGGTAGGAAATTACCACTGGATCTTGAACAGCTTCAGAACAAAGGGGAGCTTCTGAAGTGTGGGGAATAACTGTTTTCCCCCACAGGATAACTTGGACCCTTCTCTTTCCACTTTCTTCATTTGTTTATAATAATACTGGCACAATGTTGTAGACCTTTAATTATGCAAATGTGCCAAGACAGCCATGTCATAATAGTCTTTTAAATGGAAATAACAGAAGGCCCTGCAGCCAACAAGCTATCTGCTTTCCTGCATCTCTCTGTCTCACAGCCGGATTCGGGATCAAGCGTGATGAACCCAAACCAAGGATGAAAGGACGCAGCACCGAGAAATTAGCAAAAGGAACCAAAACATCACAGGCACTGAGGCATCTAAGAGCACGTGGAGGAAATGCAAAGGAACAACATCAAACAGAACAGCTAAAAAAAAAAAAAAGATCCAAAAAATACATCACCATCTCAGTGTGTTCAAGGTTTATCGTGTTTATTTAGTAAAAGGACCTGATCCTGTCTTTCTGCTGAAAACCAAGGCAGAGCTGCGACAACTAGAACACAAACACAATCCTTTCACTAACAGATTATTAGACTTGCTGGGCCAAACCAAGATCCGTGTGTTGGCATCCTTCAGTCTTGGAAGACTATGGTATCGTGCTCTGAGTGGTGGTTCTGGAACAGAGTGTCCTCTCCAGTGTGCGAAGCCTGGGTAGAGTAGATATGTAGGATAGACTGTTATCCATGCAGCAAATCCCCCCTCTCCACCTCGCTGAAATGGTCCAATGGAAACACAGAAGCCAATACGGTCGGTTCCAGCGGCGTCACAGGAGTTGCCAGAACGTGACTGTGTTCAGCCATGAACTGCCTCAGGCACTCCAGCTCCAGTTTTTGACTCCAGAGGTTGACTCCTGAAGCCTTTTCCATAACTGGATGTAGCCACAAGGCAGTGGAGGTTTGGGATCAGAGTTTTCCTTCTCTCAGATGAGCTGCCTTCCCAGGCTAGTGAGCCCCATCTACCCAGTGACTGTTTAGTCGCCTCTTACGACAAGTACAGCCAAACTGAGGGCCTATTCTTATCCCCGGCCGCCAGGGACAGATCCGTGTAGTCCAGTTTTAACTCAACATTTGTTCTCCACTGTACCACTTCACATGCTCCACCTATTCGAATTACCACTGGAAGTAACAGGGAATGACATAATCACCAGTTACTTCTGGATTGGGAGGTCAGATGCGATGTGATCAACACCGATAAGAGGCTTAGGGTTGATGGGAAGGTTTATTTGAGCGTGGAAAAGCATACTTTGGAGCTCTGCCCACTGACAGCCCAATCCTAGTCACTCTTCCTGGGAGTAAGCCCAACTTATTCTAATGGGACTTACTTCTGAGTAGGCATGCATAGGATTGGGCTGTGAGCCTCCTACTGCTGTTGGTTGTGTCTCGTTCCTGGTCTTTCTGCCTGGCGGTAAGTGTCCAGGTGTCCTTGGAGTACTACCAGACAATGCCTTAAGTACTGCTGGTGGTGACCATACCACTGGTTGAGAAACACTGGTGAAGTCAATTAGAGCCAAATCCTATCCAACTTTCCAGTCCTGGTGCAGCTGTGCCAATGGGGCGTGCACTGCATTGTGTGGTGGAGAGGCAGTCACAGAGGCCTCCTCAAGGTATGGGAACATTTGTTCCCTTACCTAGGGGCGGCATTGCGGCAGCACCTGTGCTGGGAAGGTGGATAGGATTGGGCCCTTAGTCCATTTCTAATTGCAGACCTTAGTCGGTCTATAATTGGCAATTAATATTTAAAACATATATATGATATTTAAAAGTCTGTAAGAGGAAGAAAATAGTAATGATTAAATTTCTTTCTAAGAGTGAGTTGCAGCTTCTGTTCATTACAATGCAAGATATCATACGCATTCTTCAGTCTCTCAGAAAGGTACTTGTAGTGAACTTTAATTTGGAAATAATTTTCCATTTTAATAGACTGACTAAACTGTGAGTTTGTTGAAAGGAGAATTATTAGCTAATTAAAAACTATTCAATTGATTGTCGTCATGTTTTTATATAACAATAGTATTTTCGAAGAACTGATAGTAGGCCTGACATTGGTTCTAACAACAGTTGTTTGCACTCCCTATGGGGCTGTCAAAGCTGCCAAGCTGCAAACCGCTCCAATGTTGTAATACAGACTTGGCAATCTGACCAAGATATTGTGTGTGTACACACACATGCTCAGTGGAAAAACTCATTGTTCTCAGAGGAAGGAATGCATTCCCCAGTTTTTTCTGCCCCGATATTTTTTTTTATTTAAGCTCTTTCAATTCTCTCTAAACTTAAGTCAGTCTCCTAACCCAGGAGAATTGCTTAGGTTACCTTGATGAAGAAAAAAAAAAAAAGCTCTTTTGCACAGCATTTGGAAGCTGCAGCTTCAATCACAAGGACTTGAAAAAACTCCTGAGAGATGAGGACACTTGAAATGTAAGTGAAGGACTGAGGAGGTCAAAATAAGCAGCCACCTCCCTCCTGCTTCCACAAACACACTCACAAACACACTTTGGTATGTGTATCTCCTCTCAAAAAAAAAAGCTTTTGCATTTCAGAACATTCCTCATCTTCTCTCCTATGGATGATGTTTAACTTTCCTTAAAAGCATTCCAGAGCTAGTTGCAAGAAGAGGACAAGAACTTAGCTTTGCCTTTTCATGGCTGGTTTATTTTTTTTCTTTTGGCAATTGGTAGAACTGCATGTTGATAGAAAAATGGCATTTTGATAGAAAAATAGATACTGTGACTAGTATATATGGTGGACTGATGTGGACTGGTGTGGCTTACTGGCATAATGGGATGCTTCTTTAAAAAAACCGAGCTAAACAAGCGCATCAGTAAAGCAGCTACCACCTTTTCCAGACTCACAAAGAGAGTCTGGTCCAACAAGAAGCTGACGGAACATACCAAGATCCAGGTCTACAGAGCTTGCGTCCTGAGTACACTTCTGTACTGCAGCGAGTCATGGACTCTTCGCTCACAACAGGAGAGGAAACGGAATGCTTTCCACATGCGCTGCCTCCGACGCATTCTCGGCATCACCTGGCAGGACAAAGTTCCAAACAACACAGTCCTGGAAAGTGCTGAAATCCCTAGCATGTATTCACTGCTGAAACAGAGACGCCTGCGTTGGCTCGGTCATGCATTGGCTCGGTCGTGCATTGGCTCGGTTGTGCATTGGCTCGGAGAATGGATGATGGCCGGATCCCAAAGGATCTCCTCTATGGAGAACTCGTGCAAGGAAAGCGCCCTACAGGTAGACCACAGCTGCGATACAAGGACATCTGCAAGAGGGATCTGAAGGCCTTAGGAGTGGACCTCAACAAGTGGGAAACCCTGGCCTCTGAGCGGCCCGCTTGGAGGCAGGCTGTGCATCATGGCCTTTCCCAGTTTGAAGAGACACTTGGCCAACAGTCTGAGGCTAAGAGGCAAAGAAGGAAGGCCCATAGCCAGGGAGACAGACCAGGGACAGACTGCACTTGCTCCTGGTGTGGAAGGGATTGTCACTCCCGAATTGGCCTTTTCAGCCACACTAGACGCTGTTCCAGAACCACCTTTCAGAGCGCGATACCATAATCTTTCGAGACTGAAGGTTGCCAACATTTAAAAAAACAAAACTTGGGCACCCTTCTAAACTTATCCTTCTGCGTCAGAGGGAACATTCTTCATAATCCAGGTTGGGGACAAAGCCCCCCCCCTCCCCCATTATGGTCCTGATCTGGATTTCACTCTTGATGAAGAACACAGTAGAAATTGATTTTAATGAAAAAAACAGATCTTTGTCAACCGGTCTACCTAAAGTCAAAAGAACTTTTGAACTTGGGAAGATGGTTGAAAAGCTTTTCTCTACATCACCATCTCCCAAACAGAGAGGACTTAAGCCAGCTGTACGTTTCTGTACTTTACGTAATTAGCAGTAAATCTTTGTCCATAGCTGATAATGAACCTCTTCACTATCCACTTGAGCCTGCCTGGATCCTGCTGAGCAACCATTATACTGGAGGCTTTTCCCCTGGTGTCAAATGCACTGCTTGAAATCTATTTATTCATATGCAAGATTTATTAGATAAATGTAGATGATCCATGACCAAACAACTGCTATAAAAAGAAAACATTTTAAGAGTTCCCATTAGCTTTCTATGCCTAATCAAACAGTTCCAATACATCTCTCATTTGCCAAAATGAACATCTAATCATGTGTGTTTATTTCTTTTTTTTTTCTTAAGTCACAGGTCCTTGTTCCATGACTTATGTGAACTAATAAGGACACAAGGACATCTAGCCATCTAAGAAAACCTCATGCATACTTTTGCCTTTTGGACGTAATGGCTTTTATCATCATCAACATGATTGTCTTGTTTTATTTTTGATAGGCACGCAAAGACATTGAAAGCCACTTCGTTGCCCTCCAAATTCTCCAAGTCCCCCCTCAGCCCGCCCCTTGGAGGTTGAAAAGCGGGATTGACCTGTGGGTCTGAATCGTTTTTGCTTTTAGGGCCAAATTGGTGTCTCGTAAATATTTTTCTTAACATACACAAAAGGTTCAGGCAAATCATAGGTCCTGGTGGAATGACACCCAATTCTTGACCGCAAAGCTTTCAGCAGTGCTCTTTGGATGGCTGTTATCCTGTAAAAATGGCTCAGAAATAATAATGTTGGTTTGTTGATTGTCCAATTATTTTATGCATATACAGAGACAGGTTCTCCGCTGGTACAGAATGGTGAAGTTCCTACTGCTTTTATTAATACTGTTGGACAACTGGGCCCAAAACACTTGCAGTACTTTGAAATCACCAATGACCCACTGGACATAACCTGCCAAGAACTTTCTTCAATAATCATCCATTTCCCAATGAAGTTTGTTCCAATTTTAGAAAGGTTATGCTTTAAATTTTATACAACTTAGGGTTGAGAGAAAGCTACTTGATTTTTTTTGAGGAGATCTTTAATGCAATGTTGAAACTTTCCACCATGTATCAATATTTTTCATTCGTTGTGACATTAATTTTTATTTACCCCCCCCAGTTGACTTCATTTGTCCTTGTTGAGGCCATCTCTGAATAATTTATGATTATATAATTCTTTGGATAATTCATGTTTGACCAGGGTCAATGATTTAATGACTCCAGAAAGCACTGCCCTCGTTTTTAGTTAACTTCATTTGCCCTTAAGGATATAATCATATAGCAAAGTCTGATTGGCTGAACTGAAGTGTGACATCATAATTCCAATTGGTCTGTGGTTCCCAAACCTTTTCCACTGGTAACTTCCTTCACCTACTGAGACATTGGCCACAGCTCCCCATTTGGGCTAAAATCCTATACATTGTATAGGGCAACAGATTTTTTGCAAGAATTCCACAGTGCCCCTCGCTGGTTCTCATGGCCTCCTGGGAGCCATGGCTCACAGTATGGGAACCACTGCAAATGGTTGAGAACACCCCTACAATTATTTCAGGAGGGAGAAGCAAACAATAACCAGGGCAGAAAAATCAGCAGCAAGTGCGGGATACCATGTCACTGAACAAGATAAAAATTTTATTTGCACAACAAATATTTACACAATCAATGTGTTTTTAGGAAATATTTTCACCTGCAGTTCACGTCTTTTTATCATGCTACTGAACTTAAGCCGGAGACAATAGTGTGCCCCCTGTCTTTAAGTCCTTTGTTAACCACAGCATATAAATGTCCCTCACTGTACATGTACTCCTTCCGTAAACATATTTTCCAGGGAACTTGTGTGTTTCTGTAGGAAAAATCACCCCAAGCAACACCCAGGAGCAAGACTCAGGGTCCTGTGAAGTCATGACCTAACAACACAGAGAGGCAGCTAGGTAAGTTAACATAACCAATTTATCAATGGAAAGAATTAGAAAAAAAAAAAAATAAGTGGCATATAACAATATCAGACATGCAACAAGTAAGTAGCTCCTACCCTCTCAAACATATAATACATTATAATACCTACTGGCTCAGGGCCCAATCCAACTTTCTAGCACTGGTGTAGCCCCAAGGTAATGGAATAAATTTTCCCGTACCTTGAGGAAGCCTGTGACTGCCCCCCCCCCGCCCCAGGATGCAGTCCACATCCCATTGGCATAGCTGCATCAGCACTGGAAAATTGGATAGGATTTGGCCCTTAGTCTCCACCCTATTGGGTTACAAATATCATGAAGCCAACAATCTTCAAAGCCCACCAAAACAGGCACCTTCCTCCCTGGCTAATGTCCAGCCAACAGTGAAGGCCTAACTTCACAACAGGAGAAGACAAAAGACAGAGTGGTTGGATCCCTGCTCTCTTGTACCCCTCCTCCAGCAGCCGAACCAAAAATTCTTGACCTATGTGTGAACAGGCACTGCTGGTCAGGTTCCTAATTTACCCTGGTGAGGCATGCAAATGAAGGATGCTGGGGCGTTGGAACTCCCAGCCAATAGGAATTGGGCTGTTTCAGACAACAGTTCCAAAATATGCAAAGCCTGTTTGATCAGAATCAATAGTGGGGCAAAAAGGGATGGCTCAAAGATCGCTTTGTCCTTTTTCCTACCACTTTCATCTCCCTCAACAATGGTCATCTACTTCCAGCCTTTATTACCAAAAAGCACAAGGACATTGCTCAGATCCAAATGCATTTTGAAAAGAAGGCTTTGTTTGTCGAAGCACTAGAGATCATATCATATCCCTCTTTTTGTTCTATCTCGTCCTACGGGACTTCTAAAGATTTCTTAGGCCTATTACTAGCCTCATGTAGCCCACTGCAGCTTCTCAAACCCCTTTTGAAACCTGCAAGTCTAAGGCAGCAATATTTCACATGTCTGCTTTTTTGAACTTGAATATCAAAAGGATTGAACTTTGAAGAGTTATTGAGATTGAGGGAAATTCCATTTGTCTGTGAGTGTGAGGGGGGAAAAAATACATTTACTTCATTCCAAGGTCACTGAGGCACTAAGTCTCTCTGCTGCGTGCGGAGACCGAAGTCTTGGAGAACAGAACAGTCCTACTAGCCGGAATTATAAATATGCCATTTAAATTATATTAGAAACACAAGCCACTGTTGCACATATTTGCTCAAAAGCATGCCCTACTGTGTTCAATGGGGCTTTACAGCCAAGTAAGGCCTACTCCAGCAAACAGCAGGGAAGGGCTGCCCTCTCAGCTAGGATCGCACATTTTTTAAGCAAAGGGCTTTTGTGTCTTTAGCAATTGCACTGCAGGGAACAAATCTAGCTGTTGAAACTTTCCTCCTCCGTGGAGACGAGATGGGAAAAGCTTCACCTGACAATAGCTGTTATCGTGCAGCTATTAAAACACTCACTGCCCCCCCCCCCCCAAATTTGGCAGCTCTGGAAAACACTTTGGTACCTACTGACTTATTTGCTGTGCTCAGTATCCATACGGTAAGAAATCCTACATGGTGTTGGTAAAGGCTGTTGTGAGATACCAAAACCCAGTTAAAGCCTTCCAAAGGCTTGTTTTAAGCCAGAAAAGTTTCAGGAGTTGGAAGGAGATACGATGTATTGTGATAGGCAGCAAATAATTTAAAAGAGATTGGAACAGCCAAGATCGTGTTGTCCCATTTTCAGTCTCTCTTCACTTTCCTATCCAGTAGGGGGCTGTTCAGACCACATGTGATATTCTCCATGTCAGTGTTTCTCAAACTGTGGTCTGGGACTCACTAGGTGGGTCACGAACCAATTTCAGATGGGTCCCCATTCATTTCAATATTTTATTTTTAATATATTAGATTTGATGCTACCATGGTGTGTGACTACATTTGGGGAAACGTTACAGAGCTGAACTTTCACTATGTATATGTTTTTAACAATGATAGTCAAGATGGCTTACTCCTAGGTAAGTGTGGATAGGATTGCAGCCTAGGATTGCTGAAAATTTTCCTGCTTGATGATATCACTTCTAACAATGATCACTTCTAGGTTAATGACATCACTGCCGGTGGGTCTGAGAGATTGTCATTATAATAAGTGGGTCCCAGTGGTAGAAATTTTGAGAACCACAGCTCCAGATTCTTATGAGCTACAAAAAGGAACCCTAACAAATACATAGGGTGGCCACCATGTCCCTATGCAGGTTTCAGTGGTTTCAATCCCAAATCCACACAAGTTTGGGCATAGGAACTTTGCGGGCACCCTATATAGCAATACTATGACTTTCATCCATTTGAATTTCATCACTTTGCGCTTTCAACAGTTTTCAATTATAACTCCATTTCAAATTTCATCCACATGCTTTTCTCTTTTGTCTGATTTTCATGACATTTATCAATGTTGCTGTGCTTGTCTTGTGCCTTTAATTCTTGTGAGCTGCTCTCAAAACCTCCAGGATGAAGACTGGGAACAAACTCCCCCAATGCCTGGAAGTCTGCCTCCCCTTCCTTCATACCACCTCTACATTTTATTTTTTTATGTTTTGCAAGTCAAAATAAATTTGCAAGCTAAATAAGGCTATGCTTTGACATTCATCCATTCCCTAGCCAGAGAAATGTGCAAGGTATTGCTGTATTTTAAATATATTGCCGTTTGCAGTTTAATTTGAAGCTGTCCAAGAGAAAGCCTTTAAACCTAGGTGCAAAACTCCCACCATTACCATTGGAACAACTATTCCATCAGGCAGGTCAGATAGACTTACTACACATTATAAATGTAGTTATCCAGTGGGATTCCTCATGCGCCAACCTAATTCCCAACTGTGAGGACAGTCATAAGAAAAGGTGATCAACTGCTTCCTGAAATAGGATGAAATGACAGCTCACAAGGCTTGGACACTTCAGGTGGGATATCAAATGTTGCCCCTGCCAATCCCAGCTCTTCACTTACCCCCTGCTCTCTGCACCTCTCTGTACCTGCTCCACTTCCTGCCCCTTCTGTTGCCATTTGACTTGGCAGCAGCCTGCAAAATCCTGTCCTCTTCTCCTTTTCCTTTTGCTGTATTTGATCAGAAGAAGAGCTGTTTTGTCATGTATATATACTTAGGCTTAGTTACAATATCACATAAGCAGTCGGCTGTTGGATGAAAGACTTCTGGGAAAAGAAGAGAGGTTTGAAAGAAGCAAGAGAGGAAGGAATGGGACAAGGGAAGCCAGGAAGAGGGGCAACAACACACAGGGTTGAGATTTGGATAGAGATAGTGGTAGATGCCATAATGCTAGTAATAGGGTCTCTGGAAGACGACGAGGTTTTCAAGGCAGGGTGCTGCCTTACAGCCAAATCCTATCCAACTTTCCATCACTGGTGTAGCCGTGCCAATGAGACATGCGTTACATCCTGTGGTAGCCAGGTAGCCATCCTGTGGAGGCCTCCTCCAGGTAAGGGAATGTTTGCACCAGCACAGGAAAGTTGGATAGGATTGGGCCTTTAATCTTTTGAGAGAGTAAGAGACTTAGGACCCAATCCTATCCAACTTTCCAGTGCTGGTGTGTGGTGTTTTAGTGCTTATGCAGAAGCACACTGAAGGCTTGGTAACATGGCAAGGCAGGCAAATCTCCCCCCCCCAATGGCACACCGAAGGAGGTGCTAAGTTCCTGAGGCTGAAGTGTGAGCTGATACGACACTTGGAAAGAAGCACCCATTGCTCATGCCCCTGTATGCGATTCTGATGTGGCACAATCTGGGAACTGAATGTAACTTATTAATGTTGCAAAGTACAATAAAAACGGCAGTGAGAAGTCTTGTAAAAACAGCATCTCTTTCTCTGCATTCTCAACCCTCAATCTACCTGCTGTCTCTTGATTTCTGTCTGACTTTTCACTGCTTCTGCTCTTGCACCTACATCCAGCAACCTGACCCCCGAGTTTTGGCTGCTCCCCAAAAGTCACTGCTACACTGGTGCAAGCTGCAATGCAGCCCCTAGGCAGGGGAACAAATGTTCCCTTATCTTGTAGAGGCCGCCTTAACTACCCTCCCACCATAGGATGCAACGCACACCCCATTGGCATGACTACACCAGGGCTGGAAAGTTGGATAGGATTTGGCCTGGAGGGCGCAATCCCATCCAGCTTTCCAGTGCCGGTGCAGCCGTAATGCAGCTCTGCGGAAAGGGAGGAGGAGGCCTCTGTGACTGTTCTACTATAGGATGCAGGTCATTGGCATGGCTGCACCAACGCTGGAGAATTGGGTAGGATTTGGCCCTGAGAGATCAAAAAGGATATTCATTTAGCCAGCTGTTCCAATTTCTAGTTTCCACAGTGTCTTGAACTACGTGGGGGCCAAATATCGGCTTTCTCTTTGTTGTGGTCGTACCTTAACAATTTCCATACTGTTGTGTGGGGAGGTGGAAGAGAGAGGGGGAGAGAGGGAGTTAAACTTCTTTACACATGATATAGGCATTTTTCCCCCCTCTTTATTTCAAACATGTTCTCTGGCTTGTGCCACTGAAATGGGAATGAATGCAAACTGCAAAGAAGCCAGGCTGCTTTCCGAATGAAAATATTTTAACTGGAGAATATATAATGACAAATGAAAAATAAAATTGGCGCTTGATTGGACTGCTTTCAGGCGAACCATGATTTCTGCTGAAATGCTTCAACCCTTTGGAGTCGTGAGCATTTTTCCTGATGTTTCCTGGTGGCGCAAATATTTCTCAACAACAAATAACATGACCTTAAGATTAAGATGCTGAACTTGCAGCATTTGTTCACAGACTTACCTTTCTAGCTTCAGCCAACCAGCCTCAGTCATGCTGGTGTTATTTCATTTCCTCCCCTGTCACTGGAATTCATGCTGGGTATTTAATGAAGCCTTCTAAGTTAGTTTTGTTTTCCAAGGAGTTACTCTAACTTTTCCCGGGCCACACTGTGCAGTGGTATAAATAGACAACACAGCAATGGAGAAAAATGGAACTTTCCTTGCAAAGTTTAGGACCCAGTTTAGCTAGCAAGGGACCACACATGTGTGAAAGTAGGCTGCCATATTTATGGTCTGGCAACAGAATGAATCTGGGTTTCACTCAAGCCCCTTTCAGAAGTTCTCATGCAGTGTTTCTCAGACTGGGCAGGAGGTCTGGTCTAGAGGGTAGAGCCTCCGTCTGCCTGAAGATAACATCCACAAGGTCGCCAGTTCGAGGCCACCGGCACCGTGCGACCTTGAAGCAGTTGACAAGCTGAAGCCAAGCTATTCCATCTGCTCTGAGTGTGGGAGGATGGAGGCCAGAATGTGAAGCCAGACCGGAATGAAACACCTGAATGTAGTGGTTCTTGAAAGAAAGAACCTTCTTTCAAATTGTAAAAATCCATATTTAATAAGGGATTTAAATAAAGCCTGCCTATGTAAACCGCCTTGAATAAAGTCTTGAATAAAACCAAGAAAGGCGGTATATAAATACCTGTTGTTGTTGTTGTTGTTGTTGTTGTTGTTGTTATTACTTTATTACTGTGGGTCAAGACCCACTACATGGTTCGCAAGCCAATTTCAGGTGGGTCCCCATTCATTTCAATTTTTTATTTTTAATACATTAGACTTGATGTTATCGTGGTATGTGACTGCATTTGGAGAAATGTTACAGACCTGTATTTTTAACAAGCTACTACTATGTGTATATTTTTAACAATGATAGTCAATGGGACTTGCTCCTGGGTTCGTGTGGGTAGGATTGCAACTTAGGATTGTTAAAAATGTTCTTGCTTGATGATGTCACTTCCGGTCATGGCATCACTTCTATGACTTCACTTCTGGTGGGTCCTGACAGATTCGCATTCTAAAAAGTGTGTCCTGGTGCTAAATGTGTGAGAACCACTGTTCTAATGAATGAGAGTTGGTGGGGAATGGAGTTGAGGTGGTAGATTTGGACCCCAACCTTTGCGAATTCTTTAATATGTTTGTAGAAGCATGACATGTACATGTTTTTATCCATGTAATGAGAACTCTGGTTTTTCTGTGGTTCCAAGTCATGTGGCAAGAGCCCTTTATGGGCATACACTTGTATGTGTCACAGTAGCATAGCTTGGGGGGGCAAAATGGTAAGTACTGCAGGTGTCACAATGTGCTCAGTAAGGGGCTTCTCTCACTCACCATCAGAGCCATTCCTAGCAGGAGAGGCTATTTGGTTCGGTGAGTGCCTGTACATTGCTGTAGCTGCCCAAAATTGCTCCAATGGTGAATGGGAAGAGCCGCTTACATGGCACACTGTGATGTCTGCAGTACTTACCATCTTGCCATCCGATGCTACTCATGCATCAGATCAGTCTACAGATGTTAACATATAAGGTGTATAAGTCAATTCACCTGCTTTGTTCCCCAGCTTACCCCTGCCTCCATCCTCCTTCCTTCCTTCTTTTGTCTGCCTTGTGCCCATTTCTAGATTCCGATCCCTCAGGATCGAGACTTTGTCTTTCATTGTACATATACCATCAACAGCAATGGGGTTAAATAAATAGAGGCAGAATTTGCTACTGTGTTCCAGCTTTTCTCCCATCATCGTCTGTCCATCAGAACATCTGAAAGGGGCTCTGAATAGTGAAATGGCAGAAGCAACCTGGTCTAGAGTCTGATGGTCTTCCATTCTGTGCCCCACCACTGCCCTGTGTAGCAAGCTACTCAAAGATGTAGCAAGAACTCTGAAATAGTTGCAATACCCTCCCAGGTTCCAGCATATCTCCAACCACTCAACACCAACATTGGTACCCCTTGTGCTGGCCTGTCTATAAATGCTTCCAGGTTAGATCTAGGCCAGGGGTGTCCAAACATTTTGGCAGGAGGGCCACATCATCTCTCTGACACTGTGTCGGGGACCAGGAAAAAAAAATTAATCTACATTCAAAATTTGAATAAATTTACATAAAAGAATTTATTAGAGATGGAACTTTTATATGAATGAATGAAGGTCTTGCAGTAGCTCAAGGCCTATAAAAGGCCTTGCACAAAGCAAGGCCAGCCTTTCCTTCACTGCTGCTGCTGCATCACAGATATGAAACAGCAAGCAACGGAGGGAACCCTTGTTCCACAGCTCATGCAAGCGGTCCTCCCTCATGCTGAGATCAGCTGTATCGGGCCAGCATGGGCTCCAGCAAGTCTCCGGAGGAGGGCCAGAGGCTCATTGGAGACTGGGGGCTCCCTGCAGGCCAGCTTGGGAGCCCCCGAGGGCCGCAAGTGGCCCCAGGGCCAGGGTTTGGACACCCCTGGTCTAGGCCAAGGGTGGCCAAACATTCAACTTTAGGATTCCTGGTCCTTTAACAATTGTGTAGAGGAGGGAATTTCAGCACCTGTTGAAATTCCCTCCTCTGCACAATTGTTAAAGGCCCAGGAAGATAAAAGTGCTAAAGTTGAAAGGTTGGCCACCCCTGGTCTAGGCATTTGTCAAATGTTCACCTCACCTTAGCTGTGTGGATCTCTGAGTCCTCTCCAAGTACCTGCACCTTTCAGCTTTCCTGCATGGCAATTCTGTCTAGGTCCACTTACGCGACATGTTGCAGCATTATCCTCGGGGCTCTGGGGCTCTTTTATATCCCGTTTCTGGCTTCTTGGGCTCAGCACTGAAATGGAGGTCCTCTGCCAGGCGACATGTGCCTTTCCTCTGTTCTGGCAGAAGGAACGTTTGCCGTGCGATGTGCCAAGCTGGGTGGTAGATCAGAAGCACCAGGAGAAAAGATGACAGGAAAGAGAGACCAAAAAATACAGGCATTAGAGTCCTAATAGCTGAGTCGTAATAATAATAATACATTATGTCAACACCCATGACAAAGGAAACAACACTTGGGTATATTTATAGAGCTCACTGAACGGCAGATCCAGGTGCCACATTTTGACTCCGCACAACCTTCTCTGTTGGGTTTTTTCTTCTGCCTGAGGATTATTTTGGAAAGAGCTATTATTATCCGTGATTTATCACTCTGCACTAGGGGGAACTCTTACTTTCTACAGAGACAATTATGGAATCCTTGCTGAGAGGCACTTAAAGGAACAGTTGTCTATTTCCAGGCTCCAATTGGAAGGAGGCAATTTAACCTTTCCTATTTATCTCTTCCTCTGTGTTTTACACTCTGACCAAGAGAGGTTGCCAACTGGCCAGAAGAAAGCGTGGGCCATGTTTGTGTGTGGAAACTATTTTTTTTTCCATGCTGCTTTTCTTTTAGCACAAGTCTGATATGCAAAAACTTTTTATAGAGCTAACGTATCGCCTGCAAATAGCCTTAAAGTCGAAGCTACAAGGGCAGGTTCAAAAGTTGGCAATGCTGTCAGCAGGCATGCAACTAAAATGTGTCACACAATTCTTTTGTTTGATTTTTATCATTTGTTTTATCTTTATTCAGGGCATTTTCAAAGATTCCTTACTTCGCTTTGTGATGTGATTTGCACATAGCCTGATCCATGCCTTGGCTATTGCTTTGTGGTCTGGTAACCCAAGATCAGCCAGTAAGGTAGAGCTTTGCCCTGGACCCCCTGTGGCGATCCTCTTCCACGTGGTGCACTGGGCACTGCTTGTCTCACTGATTCAGAGAGGTGGGCCTTCTGATTGGCATGGACCCTCAGCCAATGGGTGATCCATCACATTACCTCCAACAGTAATGGTGGAAGGCCAACAAAAGACATTTGGACATTAGTGACTTTGCTTGAATGTGGGACAGATATTTCCAAGAACGTGAGATTGATTAGCCCAAGCTCACTTCATTCTTGTAATAGGGCAGTGGTCTTCAGACTTTTTCATGGCATTACCCAAATAAACAGAAAGAAAGAAAGAAAGAAAGAAAGAAAGAAAGAAAGAAAGAAAGAAAGAAAGAGGATCCACCATTGGTCCTGCCCCACCCCTATCACTGCCCATCCCCTGCCCCTGTTACACCCTCCCAGCACTATTTATTGTAACCAAATATTCTTATTAGAGAGAGTGGAAAAGCCTGGCATTCACCAGGAAGCCTGGTACTAGTGAAAGCTATTTTAGCACAATTGCTAATAACCTGAGCAGGACTGGGACACAATCTCCTGGTGCCTTAAGGGGTACACCAGATGCCTCTCCCTTTATCTGGTGGTGCTCTAGTCCAGTGATCTTCAACTTTTTTCATTCTATAAGTTGTTGTGACCCCACAACTGAGGCTTCACAACCCCATTGGGGTCCCAACCCCAAGGTTGAAGAACACTGTAATAGAGAATTGAACCTGGTTCTCACAGCTTCTAACCAAACACTCAAACCCCTACGTTGACATTCCTTCAGGGGTATGGTGAAAACCTGGCTTTTAAGAAAAAGCCTTTAGTGTCAGCTAAGCCTTTTTCATGCTCTTCATTTCTCCATGGATGTGCTGCTTTGTTCTACTGCTGAATTATTGCTCAAAATTAGATTTAATGTGCTGTATTTGTTTTTATTTTTTTTTCCTTTTGTTGGGCTTGCATTGTTTTATTGTGGCTTTCTGTAAGCCATTGCAGGTCTCCTGAGAGAAAAGCAGAGTAAAAGCTTGAAAATTGCCGAAATGCATGGCAAACATTTGTATGGAGTTAATGTCTCCGTGAATGTTTGCAGCATTCTCTGTTCACCATGGTAAAATCTCCTGGCAAAAGGAAGGCCTCTTGTGTGAGGAAATTATCATCTGTTTCTATGAGCCCAAAGTTTCCCAGTCATTATCTGAAGCCAGGCCTGGAGTGTTCCTTTCCACCAATTTCTTCTTTTTATCTATATCTAGGTCTTCCTTTCTGTCCTGGTGGGCAGTTCCTTTCCTACCTTTGTGATTCCAACTGTGCTCATTTTACTTTCAAATCCTGCCCTCAGCCTATCCTGCAGTGCAAGGCTTGCCGTCTCTTGCTCTGTTTCGAAGGCCAGGCAAAGCAAACAGGAAAGATGGATTTTAACTAAACCCATCTCCCTTCCTTACTGAGCTCAGAATCATGTTACCGTTCTGGTTTTCAAATCAGATTCCTCTCACAAGACCTGTAATAATCCTCTTTCCTCTGCTTTTAATGCCCTAAAAAGAGGACTTTATTCAATGTTCTCACATCCAGGAAGTGCAAAAACCGCAGATCTACAAAAACATTGTTTACAGCCCTATAATTTAAAAACTATTCATCTGGTTTTTTCCCCACCATCACCATGAACATCACTGACCATTGAGTTAAATTGCAACAAGAATCAACCAGAAAGTAGTGTTTTTGTAGAAGCTACATCAAATGGCATTCAAGGCCATTGACGAAGGGCAAGAGGAAGACGGTTTGGAGGTGGGGCTGTGAGCTTCATCGGTACCTGCAAGAGACGAGCATATTGTAATTAGATTCGTTGATGTTTCCCTGCTGCCCTAGAAAGAGGACAAACACCTTCAATATCCACTTCAAAACTTCTTGAAGTCTCAATTAATTTTCTCTTCCTCCCTTCACAAGGGGAAGTCAAGTACCTCTCTGCCTCCATCCGTCAAAAGTACACTGCCTGCTTAACCTCACAGGGGAAAAGATTCACCCTCTTGTGGACCTTTGGAGAGATGCGGTACAGTTATCCAATTTCCTTCTAATTGCACTAACAAGGATGAATTAGGACTTTCATCAACGGGCGCGAGCCGATCGGTTTGGAGTCAGCCATGGGCGACGGAGCTGCAGATTAAACAAAACTACCATGTTAACATCTAATACTACAACAGCAAGTAGAAATTAACTGCAAGACAAATATGCCGAGCCGGCGACATTGGAGAGTTTGTTCTTTAAACACCACATTCTTTTTAAAAGCCGAGGCTATTATTAGGGCCATATAACTTAATTTCAAAGGCATAATAGAAAAGTAAATGTGCTTCAGTTGTGCTTAAAAAAAGGAGAGAGGTCTACATGCATTTCTGAGTAACTACCCTGGCTGAATAATTCTTTGATATATGCTAATTACCCCCCAAATGTAACAGAGTAATTTATTCTAAACTGTAAAGTGCTCCCTAGCAAAAGAAGAAAAAAATTGTCTGGTGGAATTTAAGTCAGCCTTGGTTTGCTCCGTGGCTTTGGCCTGGGGGGAAGTCATAGACCTTTGCCTGCACCTCTGCAATTTGCAGAATGCAAAGTGATATTGCCCCAGCACTTTTCCCGGCACACGTAGGCCAACCGTAAGTAGATGTGACATTCTGTCCCACTCTCTCATTAGCCCTATTCCTACAGTGTGCACTGCATGGACAATCCATATACAGGCGTTCAGCCAGAACTCCTCCCCCCCATGCTGTGAAATCATCTATATTCCCTAAACGTAAGAACATGAGAACAGCCCTGCTGGATCAGGCCATAGGACCATCTAGTCCAGCTTCCTGTATCTCACTGTGGCCTACCAAATGCCCCAGGGAGCACACCAGATAACAAGAGACCTGCATCCTGGAGGTCTGGTCTAGAGGGTTGAGCCTCCATTTGCCTGAAGATAACATCCGAAGGTCGCCAGTTTGAGGCCACCGGCACTGTGCGACCTTGAAGCAGCTGACAAGCTGAGCCGAGCTATTTCCATCTGCTCTGAGCGTGGGAGGATGGAGGCCAGAATGTGCGACCAGATCAAGAAAGGAACATCTGAATGTTGTGGTTTCTTGAAAGATAGAAACCTTCTTTCAAATTGTAATAATCCCTACGGGGATTTAAAAATTGCCTGCCTATGTAAACCACCTTGAATAAAGTCTAAGGAGAAATCTGAGGACCAAGAAAGGCGGTATAGAAATACCTGTATATTATTATTATTATTATTATTATTATTATTATTATTATTATTATTATTATTATTATTATTATTATTATTATCCTGGTGCCCCCCCTTGCATCTGGCATTCTGACATAGCCCATTTCTAAAATCAGGAGGTTGCACATACACAGAGAGCAGCTTTGAACCTGGGGAGAGTTTCTGCCTGCATTCTAGAATCCCAGCTAGTCAGGATTCAGGAATGTGGGGAGAGCAGCTCCCAGGACACATTGACTTGAAGGAGTGGCTAGCCATATGCTCTTCTTCTCCCTCTATCCTAGGGGTGGGCAACCTTTCAACTTTGGGGACCCTTGACCTTTAACAATTGGGTGGGACAGAGAATTTCAGCAGGTACAGCTTGTCATCTGCACTAAGATGACAAGCTGTACCTTCTGAAATTCCTCCAGAGTTTCTCAAACTTTTAGCACCAGGACCCACTTTTTAGAATGAGAATCTGTCAGGACCCACCGGAAGTGATGTCATGACCGGAAATGACTTCATAAAGTGGGAAAATTTTTAACAACCCTAGACTGAATCCTTCCTATACTTACCCAGGAGGAAGTCCCATTTACTATTATTGTTAAAAGCACATACTGAGTAGCCTGTTAAAAGTACAGATGTGTAACATTTCCACAAATGCAGTCACATACCATGATAGCATCAAGTCTAATGTATTAAAAATAAAATATTGAAATGAATGGGGACCCACCTGAAATTGGCTCACGATCCACTTAGTGGGTCCTGATCCACATTTTGAGAAACACTGTTCTATACAATTGTTAAAGGACCAGGATCCCTAAAGTTTGCCCATCCCTGCTCTATCCAGGTTTAAGTTGAACATCTGAATAAATTTAGTGTACACAAGATGGTTGAGCTGTACCCATGTATCTGAACCCGTGATCTGTTTTGTCCTTCAGAGCCATGTTTTACATTCATCCTGCTTACAAGTTTTATACAAAGCCTGTACTTTACATTTTCAAGGGCTCCAAATGCTGTGTTGACTTTTAAAATGAATGAGAGCACAGTCATTCACGGCAAGCAAATGTGAGCCTATTGACTCCTGTATGTGCATTCTACCTACCCAATGAGTGAACAGCACTGTTATCTAGTTAAATTCTTTGGCATGACCAAGAAACTGAATCCAGGATGTCATTTTATTTATAAATTATTACAATATTTATATTCTGCCTTTTTTGAAGACTCATAGACTTGAGTTCCATAGACTTACATAGGAAGGTTTACATAGGCAGGCTGACCATAACACCCTGCCTTTTAAATGAGGTTTTTATAAGTATTATAAAAATGGGCAGGAGGTCTGGTCTAGAGGGTAGAGCCTCCATTTGCCTGAAGATTAACATCCACAAGGTCGCCAGTTCGAGGCCACCGGCACCGTGCGACCTTGAAGCAGCTAGCAAGCTGCAGCTGAGCTGTTCCATCTGCTCGGAGCATGGGAGGATGGAGGCCAGAATGTTAAACCAGATCGGAGTGTAACATCTTGAATGTGGTGGTTCTTGAAAGAGAGAACCTTCTTTCAATTTGTAAAAATCCCTGCGTGGATTTAATAAGCCTGCCTGTGTAAACCGCCTTGAATAAAGTCTTGAATAAAGACCAAGAAAGGCGGTATATAAATACTGTATATTATATTATATTATATTATTATTCTATGAAAGAAACTCATAGGATTCTCCACTTCTCCAGATGTTTCCCTTCATGGTGCAGTCATCATCCTGGCTGTACTGCTCTTGCACTTTCCAAGCTTCCACAGGCAGTAGCAAAACACACCTCAAACTGATTCTCAGGATATCCACCTCTTGCTCCCCCTTCCTTCGTCTCTTGCAGGGACATCTGGTCACCCATTTAAGGTAAGACCCCAAGCTTATCCTGATTCGCTTTTTCATGCAAGGCTTCAACCTTCTATGGTAAGGCCACACCTGGAGTATTGTGTCCAGTTCTGGTCGCCGCATCTCAAAAAAGACATAGTGGAAATGGAAAAGGTGCAAAAGAGAGCGACTAAGATGATTACAGGGCTGGGGCACCTTGCTTATGAGGAAAGGCTACGGCATTTGGGCCTCTTCAGCCTAGAAAAGAGACGCCTGAGGGGGGACATGATTGAGACATACAAAATTATGCAGGGGATGGACAGAGTGGATAGGGAGATGCTCTTTACACTCTCACATAATACCAGAACCAGGGGACATCCACTAAAATTGAGTGTTGGGCGGGTTAGGACAGACAAAAGAAAATATTTCTTTACTCAGCGTGTGGTCGGTCTGTGGAACTCCTTGCCACAGGATGTGGTGATGGCGTCTAGCCTAGACGCCTTTAAAAGGGTATTGGACAAGTTTCTGGAGGAAAAATCCCATTTGGGATTTTTTGGGGTACAAGCCATGATGTGTATGCGCAACCTCCTGATTTTAGAAATGGGTTATGTCAGAATGCCAGATGCAAGGGAGGGCACCAGGATGAGGTCTCTTGTTATCTGGTGTGCTCCCTGGGGCATTTGGTGGGCCACTGTGAGATACAGGAAGCTGGGCTAGATGGGCCTATGGCCTGATCCAATGGGGCTGTTCTTATGTTTTTATGTTCTAACCTCCAGACCACACCTCATTATGGTGGTGAGGCTCACTGCACTAAACCTGGAATTCCTTGGGGGAGGGGACAGTTTTACACACACACACCAGTGACACATGCACCATTGCTTTCTCCTATATTATTATTATTAATATGTATCTATTTATATCCCACCTTGCTTGCAAGGAGCTCAGGGTGAAGTGTGTAGTTCTTTCCTCCCCCACTTTTTCATCTCCTAAACCACCCTTTGAGGTAGCTTGAGAGATAGTAACAGGTGCTGAGGTAATACAACCACAGCTGAGTAAGGACGGGAAGTTAGAGAGTTAGATGGTGTAGTGGTTCAGCAACTGAGCATAGACCTGGAAGATCTGGGTTCAAATTGCAATTCAGCCATGAAGCTTCCTGGGTGCCCTTGGGTCAATCACTATCTCTCTCAGTCTCCCCTAACTCATAGGGTTGTTGTGAAGTAAAAAGGGTTGGAGAAACTATGTACTACACCACCATAAGCTCTTTGGAAGAAGGGCAGTGTAAAATAAATTCGTAGTGTAAAAATTAAGTTTGTCTCCCCAATCTTAGACTGACATGGTAACCACTACACCATGCTGCCCCTGGTTTTCAAAGAAATGTGTAATTGCTACTTAGTTCCAAGCAGGGGAAAAATTGAGAGGAATATTACAGTAAGGTTAAAATGTGCTTTCCACCCCTGACTGTGACTGACCTGGCCTCACTGACAGTGAAGTGCAATATGGCTTCTGTCAGCACAGCTCTTCATCTCTTAGGACAGGGATGTCAAACATCAGGCCCATGGGCCGAATGCGGCCCCTGGAAGTAATTTATCTGACCCCTGTTATAACTGGGCAGTCCCAGTGTGATTATATATTGGGCTCTCTCCTATCTTGAAAATATGAACAAGATTTGCTCGTTTTCTCTTCTGTCGTTTGCAGCTAATGAGTTTTGATGTGAGAACCAAGTGCTCATTTCTGGCCATCATCTGCTTAATGATGTCACTTTCTGCTTAATGATGTCACTTCCAGCCCCCAGCAGGCCCCATGAATGCTAACTTTGGCCCTCTGTATGAAATGAGTTTGACACCCCTATTCTAGGAGATCTTATAATATAGAAGCTTGCCCTCTACACACATACCACACCATCCTAATGATGTGCATTTTGCTGGCACAGAATAATGAATACAAGGCTAATTTCAGAATGTATGAGGAAACACTGCTTCATGGGAATAGATCCACAATGCACTATGCTTTAAGTGGTATCTGTGTTCAGTATCTGTGTGCAATGTTCTGTGGAAAGAGCAGCTAAGTGAGAAACAGCTGCTGTCTCTTTACCTTCCCCCCCCCCACAGAATTCTGTAGTTCTCTTGCTTAAGCAAATATTATCCTGCATACAAGTTCCTGCATCCTGTTCCCCAGAGAGAAGCCTTGACTTTCCTTCTTCAGGGGCATTTCTTAGAGCAAAATCAATGAAAGCAATAGCTGATAATACCTACTGGCTGTTAATAAGAAAACAACACAAGACACTTTAGAACAAGCTACTTTCTTGAACCAGATCATTATAACCGATCTCTGAGCCCTAAGCAGCCCTACCTGGCCTCTCAGCATCTCTGTCAGGAAGAAGATTTTTTTCCCAGCCCCACTGCCTGCAAGCCTTCACTGGAGATTCCAGGGGTTGAACCCAGGAACTTCTACATGCAAAGCACACTGCAGAGAACCCCTGGATCTGAGTTGCCTAATGCCAGCGCTCATCAATGGACTCCACTGCATTTGATGCTCCAGAGCCTTTCTACATTTCTTTACTACATTTTCTACATTTCTTTACTCAGTGTGTGGTTGGTCTGTGGAACTCCTTGCCACAGGATGTGGTGATGGCATCTAGCCTGGACGCCTTTAAAAGGGGATTGGACAAGTTTCTGGAGGAAAAATCCATTACGGGTTACAAGCCATGAGGTGTATGCGCAACCTCCTGATTTTAGAAATGGGTTATGTCAGAATGCCAGATGCAAGGGAGGGCACCAGGATGAGGTCTCTTGTTATCTGGTGTGCTCCCTGGGGCATTTGGTGGGCCACTGTGAGATACAGGAAGCTGGACTAGATGGGCCTATGGCCTGATCCAGTGGGGCTGTTCTTATGTTATGTATAGCTCATTTCCCTAATTTGTCTGCCCCATTGCTACGGGCTGCCAATAGTTAAAAGGATATCTGCTCCATGGAACTTATCCTAGCATTTGTCATCAGCCTGCCATACGTTTTCAGCTGAAGTTACTGAGAATAAACTCAACTGATTTGGTTAAGATCCCCACATTTATTTAAAATTTATCTAAACATTGATTTTGTTCCGAAAGCGAATTCCATAGCAGAAGGCTGCTGTTGGATTCTGATAACCCTTTCCCCCAGCAAGAGTCACCTTTGGAAGCCACCAAGAAGTCAGACTCAGAGACGCATGAAACTTTCCCATTTCATTTTGCAAATATTCCTGCCTTCCTGAATCGTGCCTTCGTATCTGGTGATGTCATTTTTTTAGATGAAGTAAAATGAACGATCCCTGAATCATGCTTTGTGCATGTGACGCTGGGCATTGCATGTGCAATTGGCTTAATTGCGCATTATTCCTCCTTCAGAAGCAGAGTTGCAGCTTCATTGTGAATTGTACCCCATTCAAGAGCACAAAGCAGGCTTTCAGTGCAATCCTAACTTGCGCTGGAAAAGGCAGGCCAGCGCTGTATCAAATGCAAGTTTGGAGCTGTGTGTGGCTCAGCCAGGGAAACTTTTCTTCTTATCCCAGGGAGAGCCGTAGTGGCCCCAATGGGTCTACTTGGATCTGTGCCACCACTGGCGTAGCTAGAGGGGGGCTGCGAACTAAGTTTTGCAGGGAGCCCCCCCGACAGTGTGCAAGCGGCTTCTCCCCCTCCCCTTTGAAGCCATTCACCTCTGTTTAGCCTCACTGCAGTGTGTAAGCAGATCCTCCCCTCTTTTTTGAAGCCATGTGGGCGGGGAGGGGGAAATGGAGGCAAATGGCTCCCAAGGGGAGGGGGAGAAGCCGCTTGCACACTGCAGGGAGGCTCCCTGCAAAACTTAGTGTGCCGCCCCCCTCTAGCTATGCCAGTGAGTGCCACCTTCTGAGGTGGCGCAGAGCCAGGCAGAATGGAGCAGCCTGGAACTGCTCCATGCTGCCTGGGAAACAGGGCTAGGGTTCGGTATAACCGCCGGGTCCTGGCCCTGCCTGCTTCCCCTTGCCTAGTTCTACTTTATAAAAAAACTCAACAGATGGGCCTTGAGGTTGATCTACAAGGAGCTCCCTCTCCTGAGGTTATCACCAGATTGTGAAAACCAGACTATATGATATAGAAAGGCAAGAGATTCTAGGCGCAGCTCAGAAAAAATGTTCCCCTCTGAATTTTCAACTTAAAATCACAAGTGGTCAACAACCAAAATATCTGTCCCTCCTAACACACCCCCTGGAGAGAAGGGCCTTTACCTTGGCACACTGTAATGTGACCCCCTCTAATGACTTACATGGCATATTTAGAAACACCTCCTGGGAAGACCGTTTATGTAGCTGCAATTTAGGCGAAGTAGAAACATCCACACACGTTATGTTGCACTGTCCCAGATGTCAAGCATTAAGACAGCAATTTCTCTCTCCCTTGCTCCATCCTAAAACAGGGCATTTTGAGAAAGATATAATTCAATTCCTTCTAGCAGGTGATGAGTGATGTAGAGCATACAACCCTCCCAGTCGCACAGTTCCTAAATTTGAGTATTCTGAATCGAGCCAAGCTTTCTGTACCAAGTAATCACTGAGTAGGTTACATCTTGGCAAGATCTGTAGAGTAACTGATTGTTTCCTGTCTTTTAAATAATTCATGTTTGTATGTAAAATGTAATGTACGTTCATTTCTGTGTGTACACGTAGGTGCACACATATACATATATTTGGGTACTACTTAGGCTTATACTCTCTCTACGGTTTCTGTAGAGTCTTCACCTATCAAATGTTTATGCCTAATAAAGGTTTTGTTGTTGACTGTCCTGGCCCTGCCTTCTGCTTCCCACCCACCCCCAGGAATACCCACCACCTGTCCTCCATCTGCCCTGAAATGCCTTCCTCCTCCTCACCTTCCCCTTGCCCCTCTCAGACCACAGCATCGGCTGACGCACCTGCTTGCTACCACCACGGAGGCTGGATCTGGCCTCCATGGGCCAGCGCACCTCCTCGCACTGGCGCAGCTTACTTGCATGGAGGCTCAAACGTGCTTTATAAGGCCCGTGCAAAGGACTTAGATTTGCGCCTTTTATTGTACATTGTTCTGGAGCCGGAGTCCCTGAGGCAGTTCATGGTTGAACACAGTCACTTTCTGGCAACTCCTGCGACGCCGCTGGAACCAACCATATTGGCCTCTGGCTTTCCATTGGACCATTTCAGCGACGTGGAGAGGGGGGATTTGCTGCATGGGTAACAGCCTATCTTCCATACCTACTTTACCCAGGCTTTGCACACTGGAGAGGACACTCTGTTCCAGAATCACCATTCAGAGCGTGACACCATAGTCTTCCGAGACTGAAGGATGCCAACAAGATGTACTTAGGCACAACCTGACTTTATTGCTCAATGTTCTCTGTTCAAAAGCAATGATGTAATCTTGATCTGAATCATTCATGATGCCCATATCTGTTGCTTCTTTGGTATATTTCCACAGCACCAATACGAGAGTTTCACCTCTTGGGTGCTGAAAAAACATGACTATTTATGGCAACTTAGGTTCTCTGAAGAGTTGAAGGGAAGCTGCTAGCATAAGCTAGACTTTTTCAACTTGTTGGTTGACCATGAAATTTATATATCACTGTCTTCTTCAAAAAATCTAGTTGTATTTGATTGCCACCACCCAATGGCTGGAAAGATTTGTTGAGGGAATAACCAGATTGTCTGATCCACCTTCAGCTTTTTTCAGGGTAGATATGTTGACGGCATGGGCTGTGAGAGCCTCTTCTCATAAAACTCATGTTTTGACTGCAGTGATGACATTGAATCTGGCAATCGATACACAGAGTGTTAGGATCAAATTTCACTGTGCCCTGAATTATCCTCTGCAATGGAATTTTTTGGTACTGTTATTAAGTTGCATGGGAGTTGCCCTAGCAAGATAACCTCTTTGCAATTCCTCGAGGGAGTATTTTAAATGAGCTAGAGAAATATGAGCCTCTTTATCAATACTTTTCATCTGCAGATTACATCACCTTCACCCATCACTTCGCAAAGCATCCAAGAGGCATGGACTCATAGCGGATTCTGTCAACTACTGGAGTTGAAATGTTAAGGAGAGTACGGACACTGAACTGAACTTTTACTTTTGTATTAAGCATTTAGGCTCCAATCCTAACCACACTTTCCTGAGAGTAAGCCCCATTGAACAAAATAGGATATACTTCTGAGTAGACCCGGTTAGGATTGTGCCCTCAGTTCTCTGATTTTCATCCATCTCGTGTGAAAGGACATAAGCAATGGAGATAGGAAGATGATATATTCAGAGCCAGACCAAGACATCTGGATGCACTAGAACCAGGGAGCATCCACTAAAATTGAGCAATGGAAGAGTCAGGACAGACAAAACAAAATATTTCTTTACTTAGCATGTAATTAATCTATGGAGCTCCTTGCCACAGGATGTGGTGACAGCGCCTGGCCTAGATGCCTTTAAAATGGGATTGATGGAGGGAAAGTTTACAAACCACGGTGGACATATGCAACCTTCTGGTTTTAGAAGTAGGCTACCTCAGAATGCCAGGTGCAAAGGAGTGGCAACAGGAAGCAGGGATCTTGTTGCTTTGGGTGCTCCCGAAGGCATCTGGTGGGCCACTGTGAGATACAGGAAGCTGCACTAGAGGGGCCCTGGGCCTAATCCAGCACAGCTCTTCTGATGCTCTTATGCCTAGTAGTGCACACTGAATGCCACTCTCCTTACCTGGTGGAGCACTGGCTGCCACCTGTGCCACTTTTTTGTTGGAGTTGGTGCAACTCCGTCTGCTGTCCAGAGGGGGCAGGGTGCTGTCCAGAAGGGGTCAAGCTATGACCCAGTGACTCTGACCTTTCTACCTGTTCTCTCTGTGATCCTTGTGGGGTGCGGCCCTAACCCTTTATCCTTCCCTTCTCCTCTGAGCACTTCCTCTTGTCCTCTGACCACCAACCTGTTAAGATGTGCACACCAGGGCTCTGATGCCCAGGCCATCTTGAGCACAAGGCATGCAGGGCAAGGCAGCTCCAGGGCCTTGCTATCTCTAAGTGTTAGCTGAACCTCTGATCCTAATCAGATGCTGTAAATATACACTCAATGGAACTGTAAGTAAATAACTTCTTTTTTTGCAACTTTAACAAGCCATTGCCTCTTTGTCTTTTTTATTGAATAGCAGTCAGCCAGGTGAGGGAGGTTCCCTTGGGTGATGCCCAAAGGGGGGGGGGTTTGCTGTTTAAGCTACCCTGCTTCCCCCCAAAGAGGAAACTATTTTTAATTTCCTCCAACATTTTTTTCCTCTTTCCACTCTCTAATTAAAATAAAGAAGAGGAAAATTGTGTGAAAGTGGAAATATGAAGGAGACAAGTGGTGGACTAGACTGTCTCCAGCACTTCCACCCTGTTACTTTCTTCTTCTTTAAATCCAAGCAGTTAGAGGAGGAGTGATGGAGACAAATAAGCCGGAGTTCCCACTCGTCTGCCACAGTAGGTGATTGAGGGCCCAATCCTGTCAAACTTTCCAGCACCGGTGCTGCCGTAATGCAGCCCTAAGGTGAAGGAACAAATGTTCCCATACCTTGCAGAGGCCTCTGTGACTGTCCCTCCACTACAGGATGCAGTGCATGCCCCATTGGCATGGCTGCACAGGCGCTGGAAAATTGGATAGGATTGGCCCCTGACTCAGTTGTCCTTATGGAAGGACCAGTCCTGGATCCAGTTGAAAGAGGTGAGCTCTGTATCCTCCTCCCACCTCCTTCCTAGAGTCTAAACTCCCCCATTACATTGACTTCATCCCACAAGGAGATAAACCATCTACCAAACTGAGGGCAACATGTGTTTTGTAATTCTTCCTAAGATCTGAAAAGATGATATTGCAAAGTCACCATGAGTGGGATAGTGATGATAAGTGATTTGAATACTCTTGACATATTGCAAGCACATGGAGAGCAGTCAGTCTGTTACCATCTGTAGTGGTGATGAAGCAGAGGCAGCTATGAGTAGAACAGAAATTCCAAAGTTCTGGGGCATGTAAATAGCTTGCTGTTCCCTCTGGGTTGTGGCAACTGAATTTCAGGAATTCCATGTTCTTAGAAGCACTGCTGGTTAGGTATATTACAGCAACAAATCTTACCCAGTGTGCTGATTTTGCTCAAGGCAAAACTCCTTGCAATCTAATGCACCAGCCTGTGAACAAATGTGTGATCTAGCATCTGGTGTAAAACACTGAAGTGGACTGTTTCCACCTGAGACAGAACCTGGGGGAAGAACGTGGTTTCTGTTTCATGTGTGTGTGTTCACTGCAATCCCTTGGGGTCAGTGTAGATTTTAATGGCCTCACCTCCTGCTCCTCATTTCCGAGGAAGAAGAGGAAGCTTCTAAAGGAAATGGGTTCTATATTGGCTCATTCCGAGATATGTCCTGGTAACCTTCACCTAGAAGCGAAACAGATTTGAAGGAAACCTCTGACAATCTGAAATTCAGGCTTTAATCATAGAGCTCTTGCTCCAAAGAGTGGCATTTGCTCGCATTGGGGAATTTCTATATCTGGCAAGGGGGAGTCTCTTCAAAGGTTGTTGTGGCCACCTATCTCACAGAATGGTTTCTGATTGATGTAGCTGTCTGCACAGATTTATCCATGGTTTACAGTTTTCTTAAAGATTAAACAGGCCTACAAAATTGAGGGTCAGAAAAGTTTTCCCAAACTTTATGGTGGTTTGATATGAATTTGGGGTGCCGATTCCAAAAATGGCATCCGTTTTGCCCCATCATGTCTAGTTTTGGAGATATAGTATAGCCTCATTAGTGAATGGTTCAAGCAGCTTCCTCATGAGGAAGCCATGGTGTAGCCTTCCTCATGAGGAAGCTGCTTGAACCATTCACTAAAGAGGCTATACTATATCTCCAAAACTAGACGTGATGGGGCAAAACGGATGCCATTTTTAGAATCGGCATCCCAGATATACCCAGGAATTGGTGTAACGTTTAAGGAAGCAAAATGTGTGTTGGCCTGTGTTATTAATTTATTTGAACATTTGATTGTATATATCAGTGGTTCTCAAACTGTGGTTCCATGGTCCACCAGTGGGTCACAGCCCAATTTTGGGGGGTTTGTGAAACTAACAGGGTAGATTAAGCTATGTGGATTAAGGGATAAACAAGCTGCTGCTTGGGGGGGAGCACTGCTACCCAATCACCATTATAGCAACAGAGGTATGAGAGGCTGGCAAAGTGAAACATTTTTTGGTGGGTCCTGATGCTAAAAAGTTTGAGAACCACTGGTTTATTATCGCTTTAAGACTAGTTTTATATTGAGTTTTAAGCATTCCTACATCTGCACACTGATAAAGTACCACACACACTGCAAAAATCTTTATACTATAGTACAGGGGTGTCAAACATAAGGCCCGGGGGCCAGATGCCGCCCACGGAAGCTTTTTATATGGTCCTCGGGATTTCAGCTGCCAAGTAGTGCTGAGGTGTTAATGCTGAAAGGGCAGCCCACATGATTATTGGGCTCTCCCATATCTTGAAATATGATCAAGATTCATATATTTTCTCTTTTGTTATTTGTAGCTAATGGGTTCCTAAGTGAGAAAAAAGTGTTTATTTTTGGTTATGACCTGTTTAATGACATCACTTCTTGTCTAATGACATCACTTCCGGCCCTCAGCAGGCATCATAAATGCTATGCGGCCCTCCATATGAAATGAGTTTGACGTCCCTGCTATAGTATGCACAATTACATCACAATTGTCTTTTTTTGGAGCTTTTTATCAGTTTACACAAGTTGGCCTTCCTATTGGCAAAACCCTGCACAGGAAGAAATGTTGTGCAATCCCATCAATATTGCTGCAGTGTTTTATCAGAGCATACATGTGCACAGGTCATGTTGAAGGAAAAGGGGAAAGATATGAAGGAACCTAGGGAATGGAAACATCTTGTTAATTATGCATCAAGAAAGCTTGGTGTGGCATTCATAACTATTTTTTAAAAATCCAAGTAATGGAAAAATGCTAGTGCATTGGTTCTACTTGGGACAAAAGACCAGGCACTTGGAACCTCTGAAATCTAAGGAGAAATTTTGGTCAAGAATTGTGGTTGGTCTGTGGAACTCTTTGCGGTGATGTGGTGGTTTGCGGTTTGCGGTGATGTGGTGATGGCGACTGGCCTGGACGCCTTTAAAAGGGGATTGGACAAGTTTCTGGAGGAAAAATCCATTACGGGGTACAAGCCATGATGTGTATGCGCAATCTCCTGATTTTAGAAATGGGTTATGTCAGAATGCCAGATGCAGGGGAGGGCACCAGGATGCAGGTCTCTTGTTATCTGGTGTGCTCCTTGGGGCATTTGGTGGGCCGCTGTGAGATACAGGAAGCTGGACTAGATGGGCCTATGGCTTGATCCAGTGGGGCTGTTCTTATGTTCTTAATTGGGACGAACCACTTTTTTGCTACAATTTTGCTTTTGATTGGTCAGTACTAGTATGCATATTAAGTTCCTGGCACTCATCTGTCCTTTATATTAAGGACAGATATTAAGTTATCTTAATATAAGAACTTATATTAAGTTATCTTAATATAAGAACTTATCTTAATATAAGAACTTATATTAAGTTCATCTGTCCTTGCCAGATGAACAGAGCAGCATCCTCTCCTGCTGCTCTCTGTCCCCAGGAACTGAACTGAGGACACTTCTTCAGGTTTGCCAGCTGGCCGGATTCTGACATCTTGCTATACTCTAAATACTTCCCAAGTTCATTTTTTCTGGATTGCTTTTATGGTGCATGCAAGTCATTTCCTTATATTATTTTATATGTACACACACACACACACACACACACACACACACACACACACACACACTCATCTTTTTTTTCTTTGTCAGAACATTTCAGACTGTATTTGAAAAGAAAGAAGCAGAAGCGTTTCAAAGTAGTTTCCGAACCTCCATCCTATTCTGTCTCATTGACAGTAAAATGCATTCTTTCCTCTTTGCTACATAATATAGTGCATATTAAATGGAATATAAAATCCCTTTCTGAAAGCCCCGGAGAGGGCTCTATTGACTGTCCTTTAAATAGAATTAAAATTGACTCAAGACACATCTGCAGATCTATTGAATTATACAGTCCATGGCGTAGCTGCAGTTGGCAGCCTGGGCGGGTAAGGAGCAGAAATGGATTGGGCATGCTGGTTCTGTAGATTTAGAGCTTGAGGTAAGGGGTCTGCTTGGTGTTCTGTTACCCAAACTTAGACAAGCCATGTCAATCCTATGTTCTGCTAGAGAAGGGATCCAGAACAAAGGTATTAGGCATTTGGATTTTGGACTCTTGCCCTTGCCTGAATTCCTACTCCTCAGAGCTGTCCTATCAGGAGGCCAGGACCCTGGAAGCCTCCCTGGGGAAACAGGAAAGATTGACCTGAATACTTGTCTCAGAGCAGGCTCAACTGATGTGTGTTATTACTCACTTCCCCCAGTGATGAGAAGGTCGAGGAGAAGCACTAGCTGGGTTTTTGTGTCCTTTGGAGGCGAGATATGACGTCCTTGCAATATTTGATTTGTTTTCAAATACAGGTGTGTGCCACTTAACAATGGGGATATGTTCTCCTATCCCCGTTGTTATGCGATTAGGACATTAAGCGAACATTAGGTCATTAAGCAAATATTCATCCCAATATAGTGCCTCTGTTGTGTAAACAGACACTCCCTGCCAGAAACTAGTTGGCTGCACAGGCTACTGGAGATAGATTGCCTCTTCTTGCAAACAGACATTCTGTTGCAAGCTATGGGAGTCCTGACTGCTTCATTAAGAGTCTCGTTGTTGTGTTTTGACCACTGTCGTAATTCTGTCATTAAGCGGAAGGTTGTTAAGCGGTGCACACCTGAATACAAGTTGAGCATTGGGTGCAGACAAACAGCATGTGGAATCCTCAGAGGGAAAGTCTAGTACCTTATATCAGACCTCCAGAAAGTCACTCCTGCTCTCCAAGAGTACACTGTTTCAGCTATCAGCTCTCTCTCCTTCCTTAGCCCCCTTTCTCAGCCCCCTTTCCTTATAGCTGGAAGGGATGTCTGTGTTACCTTACCAAAACTCTGATGGCTTTTCCCATGTAGAACATTCCAGAGAGACCTCTGGATAGTTCCCATAAAAAAAAAAATCTACTACTTTTTAGGGAACAGTAACATTCCTTTGCCACACCCTAGATTCTGATCGGGCATAGCCATTGGGCAAAACTTTGGTGATAGGTTCATTCACAATAACCACACAGCCTCCTTACAACATATTCAAATAGAACCTCCATGGCTAGGGAAAGTATAC
Source organism: Tiliqua scincoides (assembly GCF_035046505.1). Taxonomy (NCBI): domain Eukaryota; kingdom Metazoa; phylum Chordata; class Lepidosauria; order Squamata; family Scincidae; genus Tiliqua; species Tiliqua scincoides. The sequence goes on from NC_089831.1 coordinate 16,716,242, forward strand.
CGTTGAGCCACCAAAATGCTGGAGACAGGAGAGAGTGTCTTCCCGCTTCAGGAAGTAGAAAAACATTGGCCTGGGCGCCAGATGTGATCTGCCACCTGATGTCCTCCAGCCCATAGTAGAGTGAAGGGTAGCATCACAACTCAGAAGTTTGCCATCTACTCACAGATATGGCCTCTGGCCCCATGGTTGCTGACTTCTGGCTTATGGGTTTCCTAGAGGTCCAAGATTGAAAACCGAATTTTGATAGGACTTTGGCTTGAGAAAGGCAGCTCTGACATGTGAGTGATGATAGAAAAACCTTCTGCACATGCTCAAATGTATCATTTCCTCATTATGCTTTCATATATTTGAATAATATATGTTCAGAAACTTCATATTCATATAAATTTCACCTATTTCATAGATTCCAGTCACACACACGAAAAAGAACATGTTTGCGTCTACCATTATGTTCTGGAAATAGCCCCTCTATTAACCTTGTTGCTGGGGATAAGGGAGAAGAATGTATGTAACTGCCTAGTAATTCTTTAAACTTTTGAATGGCATATATGCATATTTTGCTAGGATACCCGGCTGTCTATCTATAGGCTGCTTAATAAGCTCCGGTGGGATGTCGTACAATTTTCCACAAATCAGGAAGCCTGAAAACTCATCAGTGCTTGGGACATGAGTGGATTTTTTTTTTTATTATAAAGACCTTTATCATGAGTGGAGTTAACTGAGCATGTCCCACAGGAACCTGTTAGCTATTCGATTCAGACCCCCATGGACACAAAGTAATATGCATTCCATTTTATGTATTTTGTGTGAGTGTGAAAAGAATGTCTAGAGGGCATTTTGTACTAGTCAAGGTTCCATGATACCAGGAGACGAAAGCAAAAGTATACCAATCCCCACTGCAGGCAGAGGCCAAGGGTACAGACTGTGGCTGTGTCATGTTGAACAAAGAACTGTAATGACACTTGGTATCTGTTCTCCACTGGAACAGAGGAGCCTATCCTGTTATGTTGCAATATGTGCCTCTGTAAAACGGCAATTGCCACTAGCCAGGGCTTCTGAGAGGAGTTTTTATCTTTATCAGGGGGTACAAAATTTCTTTTGGGCCCCTTCTCTTCTCCATTGGATCATAATTTCTGCCGCTTTTGTCCCTGCTCTCATGCAGTCCTCCTACCCCATCCTACTTCTTTACAGATGGGATGGGGCAGCAGGGAGTCTTTAAAGTGAACTCTCTCTCTCACTCTCACTCTCACACACACACACACACAACGGCAGCAGCCCCATTTTCTCCATGGCAGTTTTTAAAGTCCTTTAGAGTTGTGAAGGGGTGACTTGGCGACTTGGAAAATGCCCCCGTTGCGACCCTTTTTTGAGTAAAAGTCACAGGGAACGGTGACTCTAGACTCAATTTGAGTCAAGCTCCACTGGATTTTCCCTCTTGTATTAAGGTGAAACCCAGTGAGAAGGTCGATAAAGCCCAAGGGCTGCCCCCAAACTAGCCTGTGATGAACATTTACATTAGAAAAATGAAGCAAAATCCTGGAGAAACCGAGTAATTCCTGGCAAGCAGTTTTGGGAAGCAGTGCCATGTTTCTGATAAGATGCAATTCTCCCCCAGGATCCTAGGAACTGGCTAGCTGCTTTACATAGATTTAAAAAACAAACAAACAAAAAGCAGTCATTGCCCATAGCCTTAAAACCTTAAATTGTTCTTAATGCTATTTAAAACTTCTGATTAGCTCAATTGAGGCTTGTGTGGTTTACCTTGATACTTACAGGGATGTTACATTTTTAAAGTTCAGAGCTGTTGCCTCACACACCTTTCACTTCCATCTATATATACAATTGAGCTATTTCCATTTTGAACAGATTCTAGCCCTGGAGGGTTTTTTTTTGTTCCCCGCTTCTTGGCATTTGATTAATAAGTACTCTTCAGAAATGGCCTTTACCTTTCTAGTTACTATTTCTATCATTGTGTTACCAGCACCATAGAAGAGGAAAGGAGGGGTGGGTAGGGGGGAGAAAAGAAAAGAAATACCACAAGTCTACACACGATACCATTTTTGTTGGGCTTCCCCCCCCAAAAAAGGCATTTTTTAAAAGAAAAAAAAGAAAGCTCTGCAAGATGCTTTCAGAAATCCTCTTTCAATTTCCTTTCTGTATTTTTTTTTTTTTTTAGTATTCAGTGAAGAGCATTAATCTTTGTAGTACAAAACAGTTCTCCTTAAGATTCAGAACTTGCCAAGTGTTGGATAAGCTGGAATAAAGTCTCTTGTTGTAACGTACCCTGCTGACACAGTTCCTGATCTGGAAAGTGGGAGGAGGGTAGAAAGAATTAAATTCCATTCACTGAAGGCTACAGATTCTTCCAGGGCATTGGATTGCAGAGGCTGGGAACGCCAAATGGTTGAGTGGAAAAGGTTCAAAGAGATAGTGTTTACCTGACGCATGGAAAAGGGGAATAGAACAAAATGCAAGTTCTTCCAGCGGATATTAAACCTTGAGTCCATTTCCTCAACGGTTTTAAGTTGCGTGATCTTTCCAAACATTGGTGGTTTGCCATTAATTGCTTGAAGAGCGCTAGCTCCAGGAAGCAGTAGCCTTACCTGTGTGGAAAGGTCAAAGGGAAGACCTAATGCAGCTCCTAAGTACAGTTTGATTGGCTTCCTTTGTAGCAGGAATGCGCTCAGGTGCTGGAGAAGGTGACAGAGAGAGGGAGGGTGCACAAGCAGTGAAAAAATGTGGTTACTCACCTTAACTAGGTGCCGCCTTGGTTAACCGCCTTGGGTGCCCTTCGGGGAGAAAGGCGGATTAGAAGTCCAATAAATAAATAAAATAAAACTACTGCAATCTTATCCTCCTTGGACTTTTATCGGATCATTTTGCCCCCCCCCGCCTCCATCCACCCTCTACACATATTTCCTGCCTGCAAATGGATCCAACCTAAGCTCCTTCCATGGCCATGCCTTGCCCACTCTAATCTCGTTGATCTCATACCCCATTGCACTCCAGTCTTTGACCTTTTGCCCCTACAGGCCCACCTCTGTCAACTCTTTCTTCCAACAACTCCACCCTTACACCTGTAACCAACTCCTGGAGCTGTCTTCTGGAACACTTTCAGGCTGACAACTCTTTGGTGCTTTCCTTGAAGTCATTTTACACAATGGCTTACTGTCCATTTCCTTCTGTAACTTAGGGCACAATCCTAAGCAGGTCTACTCAGAAGTAAGTCCTATTGTGTTCAATGGGACTTACTCCCAGGAAAGTGAGGATTGAAGTCCAAATGCAAGTTCATGTAACTGAAGCAACTGCATATTTCCCCCCACTTAGCCCTGTCTCCATGTCCCTCCCCCTTTCAGTTATCTCCCTTGTGGTGTTACCTAGATTGTAAGCCTCCCACATTACTGACCTATCCTTTCATTCTTATACAGCACTTTGTGCATGGATCTTGTCTGATCTCGGAAGCTAAGCAGGGTCAGGCCTGGTTAGTATTTGGATGGGAGACCGCGTGGGAATACAGGGTGCTGTAGGCTTGTACCATAGTCTTTCGAGACTGAAGGTTGCCAACCTAATGTCAGGAAAGCAGCCAGTGAGAACAGGATGAAATTCTTGACAGTAAGGGTAGTTCGATAGCGGAACAGATTGCAGAGGGAGGTGGGGTATTCCCCCCCACTGGAGATGTTTCAGCAGAGGCTTGATGCACCTGCTGGAGATGCTGTAGGACAGTGTTTCTTAACATTTGTCCTCCACTGCACCTCTTCACATGGTCCACCTATTCAAAGTACAACCAGAAGTAACTGTGATGATATAATCACTAGTTACTTCTGGGTTGGGAAGTTACTTCTGGGTTTCTGCAAATCTGCTCACTGAAGTGCCTCCCACATTTACTGGACAAAGTTTTCATGGAAATGCACAACTTCACAGATGAATACCCTTTAATTCAATTTGACCTCAGTTTTGTGTAATTCACCTTCATTTGTATAATTAGCTTAATCTAATTCATTTTGGTGACAATGAAACTGACACAAACTTTTAAAGGATCTATGTGTGTAATTGAGGGAGGCATTTTTTCAGTAATCTCACTTTTGTTTTATCGCAGTGTCTTCCTTCTCAACTTCTCCACTTTTTGACCTCCTTGAGATATTAAAAATGGATTTGCCATGCAAGTTAAGCAAACAGAATGTGCAAGTGTGAAAAAGATCATCTTCTGGGTTCCACAACCCCAATTTATTATGCACGTAAAATGTGAGCATCTTTTTCTGATGTTTGGCTCCATTCTGAGGAACTGCTGGAGCCCAGAAGCATCCAAGTTCAGAATTGCCACAGTGCACTTAGCCCAGCCATCCTTAGTAAAACCCAGCGCACTGGCTGCAATAAGATCAAGGTAACAAGATAAAACTCAGCATGGAAAAATCTTCTCACTCAGTGAGAGTTTTAATTTTTATCCTGCCCCTTTCCCCCTTGTTTTCTTTTAGCCTGGAAGAAGGGAAGTCAGGGCCAAATCCTATCCAATTTTCTAGCGCCGGTACAGCCATTCCAATGGGGTGTGTGCTCCATCCTGTAATGGAGAGACAGTCACAGTGGCCTCGTCAAGGTATAGGAACATTTATTCCCTTACCTTGGGGTTGCATTGTGGTTACACTGGTGCTAGAAAGTTGGATAGGATTGGGCCCTCAGTCTCTTTAAAGAACTGGTGTTAAATTTGCATGGCCTCAAGGAGCCTGAATGGGGATGCCCATTTCATATGGGAGAAAGAGGCAAGTTGTCAAATGTGCAAGGTAGGGCTTTGGACCAGTGGCTATTAAATGCTTTTCCAAAGAAATTTGGAGTATCTTTTTGTCCTTATTCAAATCCCACGACAAGTGGGGACCAAGATTTAGCTGGTGAATCACAGACACTAAAAAGAACACCCCTTAGCAAAATATATTAAGAGAGGAAAGACATCTATGCTCTAAACTAGGGGTGGGCAAACATTTTGGCAGGAGGGCCATATCATCTCTTTGACACTGTGTTGGGGGCTGGAGGGAAAAAAAAAAGAGAATTAATTTACATTTCAGATTTGAATACATTTACATAAATTTATGTAAATGAATACATTAGAAACAGAACTTGAATGAATGAATGTTACTGAGTTTATTTATAATACACATGAGAACTATAATACAGGCATGTAGAACCACGAGAACAATGAACTGTTTGCTACACGCCTCTTGCACAGTGAGAACATACAGACCAAGCCAGAAACACATGGAGACATAGGTTGATCAGAGGCAGTTTGGGGGTGGTTTAAAATAATGCCCAGGAAAAGCAGAAAACACATGGAGATTATAAAAGGCTTTGCTCTATCTCGGCCCACAGCTCACGTTTGGCGGTCACGACCAGCAGTCGCGAGCCAGCCTGGAGTCCAACAGTCTCCGATGGGCCAGATGCTCATTGGAGACTGGGAGCTCTCTGCAGTCCAGATTGGGAGTCCCTGAGGGCTGCAAATGGCCCGCGGGCCGGGGTTCACTCACCCCTGCCCTAAATAAAGAGGTGGCTGTCCATGTCTGGGTTGCACATTTTAGACACTGAGTCAGGAACTTCATATGTATGGTCATCTGAGATGACAGTATTTCATCACAGAGATAAGACTATACCCAAGAGTCCCTGACTATTACATTGTTCCATTATCGGAAACCTACTCGCACATCATAATGTTTTTGTGAGGGGCGCCCCGAAAAGGGGGGTCCTCAGGGCATCACCTGGTGGGTTGCCGAGGGTCGGCTGGATGGTCTCATGGGACCCCTGGGTGGGGAGTCCACCTCCCTGGGGTTCCTTGCAGGGGAAGCCTCAGACCAAGCAGGGGGAGGGGGTTCACGACACCCTTGTCCTCCTCCCTGGAGGCAGGACCTGAGGTCCTTGGTCTTCAGGCAGGGGCTCCAGCCTCCTGCCTTTCCTCTCCAGAACTGCCTGTCATCCCAGGCCTCCCTGCTTTTATCCTCCCCAGCCACACCCCGGCTCCTCCCCTTCCTCCCTCTCTAGGCTTAAAGGGGCTCTGACCCTGGCCTGCTTCCCTCCTCTTTGGTGGTTAATGGTGACCCGGCCCTGCTCAGGTCAGGTGAGCCCTGGGGGGATGGTCTCTCCCACCCAGCTGCCCTACGTCTTACCTGGTCAGCTGGAGAGGTGGTGGTAGCTTTATGGCCCAGCAGTTTTGCCCCTGGCCTGCTGCCAGGTAAGGCAGGGGTCAGACAAGGGCTCGACCCCTGACAGTTTTCATTTCTTTTTGTTTTTCCTCCTGGTATATGTGAAATCCCCAATGCCTACCTAGCTCACCATGAATGTTAATGGCTGAGTAACCAGTCAAAGTCCAACCAGGCAGGGTCACAATCCGTTGCCTTGCAAATCTTTTGCTTGTCTTTCTGGCATTGAAACCATGCTGATGGACTTTCACAATGGCTTGCAAATTTCCAAACCTTTAGGTTGCTCATCAGAGATGCCATTTACTCAGGGCAGTGAGGAGGGGTTGGTCCCTCCCTCCTGCGCTGTGTTTCAGGCTGCATGCAATTTTCCCCCCCCTGGAATGCTTCCATCGCTGATTTTTATGAAATATGGGCCAAAACAGTGCTTTTAAAATACATTGTGGCATTTTGTTTTTGCTTTATTGCAATAGGTAGTCTGATCTTATGCAAGTTTACCCAGAAGTAAGTCCCAGTGAGTTAAGCAGGGTTGCTCCCAAGTGAGTGTGCATTGCTGCCTAAATCCTGAATATATCCAAGAGAAGACCTTGCTGCAAACTTCCCCACCTCTCTTGAGCTAAAGTCTTCCTGAAGTCTGAATTTATATCAGGTCTGACAAAAGGGTGTTGTGATTTCCTAGCATGGGGAAAGCCAGTGGGTTGAACCAGCTTCCCTGAATAACCATCCAGCTATATCCACATAGTGACTCTTCCAGATTTATTCCTGGGAGCAGATTTGTCTCCTAGTAGTAGGGAAGCCTTCTGCCTTTGGAGGGGTTGCCCTACCCATAACTGCCTTCTGTACTAGGAGTAGCACAAGGACAAGGAGCTTGAAACACCAGGGCGTCAAACCCCCCCCCCCCATAATCTGGTTTCATACCCCATATTGCTGTCCCAAATCGCTTGGAAACTCTGCCCATACCAGGCTATGGATGCAGAAACCTACTGATGTCCATCCAATATATCAGGTAAACCTGCCCCATAGTCCAAGAAAAACTGCCCAGCCTGAGCATCTGGGGATGTCAACCTGGAGGACCACCTGCACAGTTGATGATGCTACTCCAACACTAACTGTCCAGGTCCCCCTATAATAAGTCCTCCTATTAAGGCCATATATTGGTCATGAAGGCATGGGGACTAGGGTTGCCCTACCCAAGGGCTTGCTGCAGCCAATCAGATTAAGGACCTAATCCTATCCAACCTAATAGCACCAATGCAACTGCAGTGCAGCCTCAAGGTAAGAGAAGAAACACTCCCTGACCTTGTAGAGGCCTCCATGACTGCCCTCCTGGCTCAAGCTGCAGCGCACTCCCCATTGACTGCATCGGTGCTGGAATGCTGGAAAGAGTTGGGCCTTAAAGGGCAGAATAGATTGCTGAACTGAGGGGCAGTGAAGATGAAGAAGGAAAATGATGTCAAAGAAGCAGCAGCGGCAGCCAGGGGAACAAAAGGGTCCCAAACAGCAGAAAAACAACTGTTCAATTGTTGGCATTTTGGGAACCTCCTTCCCTCCATTTAATGTACTTCTTTCTGAGTGAATATTGAACCTGGAGGCTATGTGACACACAGCTCCGCTTTAAACCCTTTTCTGCTCACAGAATTTGGTTTCCTCCCATTTTCCTTCCTTTAACACAGCTGGCCATCCATCAAGAGTGCATCCTCCTGCTAGATAACGGAGACGCAGGCCATCCAGGAGGGATAAACTCTCAAGTGTCTTTGGATTTTTGATTCCCCAGAGGGCTCCGCACTGTTAGTGTTGGTTAGAAAGATGGCAGATGGTTCTGACAAGTGCCTGTGTATGTCTGTGAGAATAAAAAGCATTCAAGGCTAAACATCCAGAGAACTGCTGGAGGCTACAAATCAACCCTGGCTCCAAGAGACCTCTCTTCTTTTATCTCGTACCACAGTGCTCTGGATGCTTTTGGCCTTCTCTCCCTTCTCTGGATTGGATTGTTGTGTGACCAAAAGAATTTTGCCTGCCTGCCTCCCTTCTTTGAAGGAAGCTCCACAGCCCCTAACAGATGGGGACAGCGGAGAATGTCTGTTGTCAGTAGGAAAGCTGAGATGGAGAGCCAAGCGATTACAATGTCTTTTGAAAGTTATTTCTATAGTGAGAATGAATGGGCACTACCAGGTAAGGGATAATGCCAAAGGGTTTGCAAGGACCACTGGAATCTCTCTGCTTTCTCATTACAACTTGAGTCTGTGCTCTCAGTTGTTGGCATAGCAGTGGCAGCTGCTTCCTACCTCGTAATTGCTAGGTAGGAAAATGCCAAAGTTTATGCCGGCATATTAACCCTGCCACTTTCCATGCAAAGGAACTTTATTTCTACATGTGCAGAGCCAGGCTGCGATTGCCCACTTTGAGGTGTTTTATTATATGTTATCATATATGTCTGCCTTTTTTACAGAGGAGCTTGGCCAGTAGGGCTGTCAGTTTGGCAAACAGAACAAACCACAATTTCCCCAGCTTTATGCTTTTTTCATGGGCCAATAACTGGCAATGTTTAATTAAGATATTTGGGGCCTCCTGCAGACAGGGGCGGCCTTAGGGTGATTTAGACTGAATTGGGCCCTGCACTTTGGATGGCCTCCATTGCTCCTGCCAGCTCGCTCTATAGCTGATGCCCCAGCACAGAGTGATGCATGCTGAGGTGCACTGAGCATTCTGTGGGCCTCCTTATGGCCCAAGATGGGCCTCCTGGAAGCAGTTGGAAGTGATGTCATCTTACACTGCCAACTATTTCTGGGTGCTATGCCTCATGTACAGGATCACCAGCCTGAGGTTTCTGTGGTCATTCCTCACGGTAACTGCTTGGTGATTGGGGGGGAAGCGGGGGGGGGGGTGTTTACAGACCACAAAACTGGCTCACACTGGGCCCCACCAATCCTTAGTCCAGCCCTGCCTGCAGAACTCTGCCTGTGCGCCTGATCTGAACCCCTCTCCATTTTTCAAAGGTCTGCAGACTTACGACATCACCATGCAAGCAACCTGTCAACCCTAAAGGCCAGAGCTGGTGCCAATAAGTGTGACCCCTCATTGTTCCAGTGTGAAAGATACTCATGTGCAGGCTGAAAATGTACAGCCCAGAAAGAGGTGTTAACACCTTTTTGTGTAGATCAAGCCATTTATAGGAGGGCAGGGGTGGCTGACTTCCACCTCCTAAAATAGATTTGGCCGATTTACTTACTCCTTTGCAGTCAAGATTCCTCAGGAAAAAAGTCATCTTGGAAGGGAGAGTTAACAGTTTGCATTATATAAAAGGATAGAGAGAAGATATGGCTGTAATCTTGGAAGCCTCTAACGTGCTCTGAGGATGACATGCACAGAGTTATGACTCTTATTTTTTCTCTGTCTCTCGCAGCCCTTTCTCAAAAGAGACATGTTGAATTTGTGGTTTGTTTGCTGCCTGGTTTGTCTGTTTGGTGGTAGAACTGCAGGAGCAAATCTGAAAAATGTTTGTGTACATGCCTGCTCTACAGTACATATTTGCGAGCACCTGGATTATGGCCATCTATATTGTAAAGAGCTAAAGGATTTTGTGGTGGCAATGATTTGCTGGGTGCTGTTATGTCACAGGAGAAAGGGGCAGGCTGGTGTTCTTCTGCTGGTACTGATGGAGGCATGCAGATTTCTGCAATGTGCAGAGCAGACTGAAGGATCAAAGAAGGCAGCAGGCCTAGAGGAAGTACGGTGTGTGTGTGTGTGTGTGTGTGTGTGTGTGTGTGTGGGGAGATCTAGGAAATGAATTGTCCAGAGAAATGAAGGCATGAGGAGAAGGCCAAAGAAGAATATGAATGGAGAAGGCATGCTAGAAAAGAAAAGAGGCAGAGATGGGAGATATACATGGCCAGGAGCCACAGAGGTGAGGAAGACTGAAAGTATTGATTTCATATAACCTGTTAAATCTTTGGCTGCAGGCCCCTGATTCTTTGGAAGGCAGTGGGTTCTTGCTTAAACGAAAAAAAGAAGTGCAAGCTTTTGAATTCCAGATGGGCTTGCAATGAGACGTAGACAGTCTATGCAAAATTAAAAACTGTTTGATTTCTTACATCTTCGGGCCAGTGGTGTGTTGCTTGGTTGCTCTGAGAACAAAGGACGTTTCTCTCTAGATGAGTGTTTGTGGCGGCGCCTATCCTTCAGATCTTCCCAGGGAGTTGATGACTCACATGCAAACCTGCTTTTAAGAGAAACATTGCAAGAAACCCGGATGGATGCATGTAGCAAAGCAACAAATCGGCAGTGTGCCTCTCTTGCCAAGTGCCACTGCAGCTATGCTTGCAGTGTGAAGGGATTGAAAGGTGGAAGCAAGTCTCTTTGTTATGTGGCTAAACTGAGTTTGGCTTGCACAAACCATTGGGGGGGGAGAGAGAGGGGGGGATTAAATTGCACCTAGCTTCTCTTCCTGGGTCAATTTCCAAGTACCCAGATGAGTTCCAAGGGAATCCTGTCTCATCTGACTCTAACCCTAAATGCCACTTCTCAGCCAGCACCTATTTTCTTCAGCCCCCCACTTCCTGTTACCTTTCGAGCTCTCTTAAGACTGTCAAACAATTGTACCTATTAATTGGGATACAGTAACTGGACATTAACATTAACTGCAGGCCTGGGCCAGGGTGAGGCTGTTCTATCTCCTTCTGAATTTCCATGCCTGTGACTTGCATCTCTGAATTAGGCTTAAAGAGCAGCAGCAACCTGTACTACAGTGCTAAACACACCACACATCTGAGCTTCTCTGGCACTGTCCATGCCACTTACAAATGCTGTTGATGTGGGAGAGAGAATGCTGTTGATGTGGGATGTGTTCAGCTGAGAAACTAGATGCTCACTGCAACCGATTTTGGGCACAAGAGTCATGTTAGGAACAGACTGAAAGCAAAGCTGATCTAAGTCACAGATGTGAAATCCTTGATCCACAGAAGCTGAGGTTGGGATGAAGCGGTACACACTTGAACAGTCTAATTCAATCTCTTGGGATCAGGCAAGGCCTGGATTAAAGTGAAGTGTTGCATGAACAATGGTTTTGCCTATTGTCCAGGTCAGGGACAAAAACCATGCTGGGTTCTGGCATTCATGCTTTGGGCTGGACTGGATACTATTTGAAAGCTTCAGCTTGTTCAAAATGTAGCTTTCTTTGGTGTCCTAACAGGTGCCCTCTCAAATCATCATGCAACACCATTGTTGATGCAGCTGCGCTGGTTACCAGTGTTTCTAGGGACAATTCAGGTGCTGGTTGCAACCTTACACTTACACACACACACACACACACACACACACACACACACACCTTTTCTCCTCCACAGAATACTCTTTGGATATTGCTCAAGGTGGTTTATATAGGCAGGTATATAGACCAGTAAGGGTCTTTGCAGTGATGTTCTATGTATATAGGATCCTTCAATGTATATAGGATGTATATGTATATAGGATCCTTCAAATATGTATATAGGATCCTTCAAACTCCTTCAAGGATCCAGCAAAGTGGAGTATATATGGAGAATATATTGGATGTATAGGATGGAGAATATATAGGATGTATATCCTATGTATATATCCTATACATATATAGGATGTATATGTATATAGGACCCTTCAAACTCCAGCAAGTGTATTTGCCAACTTTCTCTGAGCTGCAGGAATACTCATAAGAACTCTGAACTTTCTGCAGGCAAAGCCACAAATCAGTGGGGTATTTTCCAATTGTATTGATCTTGTCACCAACATTCTAGTCAATGCTGTACACCAGGGGTGCTCACACATTTTTGGCTCGAGAGCTGCTCTGAAACCCAGCAAGGCCCGGAGATCTACCAGAGTTTTTTTTACAATGTTACATCATAACGTATAACATTTATGTGTACAATGTATGTTGGTGTACCTTGAGCCCCACTGAGTATAACAGGACTTACTCCTGAGTAGACATGCCTAGGATTAGGCTGTGAGGCTGCAATCCTAGCCACACTTACCTGGGAGTAAGCCCCATTGAGTACAATGGGGCTTACTCCCGGCGTTTCCTCTCAGAGGCACCTGAAGGGGGGGGTCGGCACTCTGCGATCTACTCATTTTGCCTCGCGATCTACTGGTAGATCGTGATCCACCTATTGAGCACCCCTGCTGTACACTCTCTGCCACCAAGGGACACATTAGCTTTCAGTGATTTTCTGGGCTCTCCTTCAGACATGACACAGGCTGTGCCTGCTTAGCTTCCAATAGTCTTCATGCAGCTATTCCTCTAGACCAGGGGTGCCCAAACCCCAGCCCGGGGGCCACTTGCGGCCCTCAAGGCTCCCAATCAGGCGCCCAGGGAGCTGCTAGTCTCCAATGAGCCTCTGGCCCTCCAGAGACTTGCTGGAGCCCATGCTGGCCGGATGACCTCTCACCTGAGCTGTGGGATGAGGGCTCCCTCCACTGCTTGCTGTTTCACATCTGTCATGCAGCAGTGGTAGAGAAGGAAAGGCTGCCCTTTCTTTGTGCAAGGCCTTTTATAGGCCTTGAGCTACTGCAAGACCTTCATTCATTCATATAAGTTCCATCTCTAATAAATTCATTTATGTAAATTTATTCTGATACAGTTTCAGAGAGATGATGTGGCCCTCCTGCCAAAATGTTTGGACACCCCTGCTCTAGACCAATGGTTCTCAGGCATTTAGTACTGGGACCCACTTTTCAGAATGAGAAACTGTCAGGGCCCACCAGAAGTGATGTCATTACCAGAAGTGACATCATCAAGCAAGAAAATGTTTAACCATCCTAGGCTGCAATCCTACACACCTACCCAGGAGTAAGTCCCATCTACTGTCATTTCCCTAAATGCAGTCACAGACCAGGGTAGCATCAAGTCTAATATATTAAAAAAATAAAATATTGAAATGAATGGGGACCCATCTGAAATGGGCTCGCAACCCACCTAGTGGGTCCCGACCCACAGTCTGAGAAATACTGCTCTAGACCGCACCTCCTGCCCTAAAGGTAGACCTTCTGCATCCTTCTGGGGTTGACTTGCTTTCATGCTGTCCAGTTTTGACGTGTGTGTGTTTGTGCTGCTGTCTCATGGTGGTGTTGTCTTTTTAAAAATCATACCTGCTGCTTTTCATTTGTAGTATTTCAATTTTTTAAATTGTTTATACTGTAAGTCACTCAGTATTTTAGGAGAAAGGCAGGGCATATGTTTTAAAAAATTAAATCAATAGATAAATAATACAGAACCCAACTGTTTTCCCTTCTCCTTAGTGGCTCATTTTCTAGCAGTAATTGAAGGCCATCTGGCATTCTTTCTTGGCCATACTGTCATCACAGACTTACACCCCAGTGCTTGTGATCTCTGTAACTTCTTCTGGAACAAGACTGGCCCCCATTCTAATGAGAATGCAATAGCTGTCATCCCCCCTGCAAGCACTGCCCAGTCATTAAACTGCTATAGCTCTTTTTTAAGTTCTCATGCCATGCACCCAAATTCTGTTCCCTGTTCGCACCCACAAGCGCCTGGCCCTTCTGCAAGAATGATGACTGGCAGCTTGTGCAGCATCAAAGAATTAATCTCTTACTCTCATTCCAACAGACTGTTCCTTTGTTATCTGCATTCTCCTTGGGAAAAAAAAATAGTTTGACTGCTATAGATTCCGCAGCATTGTTTGGTGCATCTATTGCTGGGCACTTTGATACACATGAAAAGTGCTTTTCAAAAAATCAATAGGAACAACAGAACCATGCACTGATGCTCATTCATGTTATGTTCTCTTTGATCTTTCAGGCACTATTGGGATGGCAGTGAGGATGGTAATGATAACGAGAAGAGAGCTTTGTTCTCGCAGAACACTCTTCATCTGAACTGCTCAAAGAACTTGACTAATTATTTAATTAAGGCAAAGCTACATTCCTGGTTGAGTGGGAGCTGTGTATGTTAGAAGGGACTTCCACCCTCTTTCCCCACTACCGAACACCAGAAAGTGGTTGACCAACTAGGGGTGCAATCCTAACCAACTTTCCAGCACTGACATAGCCACAATGCAGCCCCCAAGGTAAGGCAAAAAAAATGCCATTAGCTTGAGGAGGCCCCCTTGATTACCTCCCTACTGCAGGATGCACTGCACACCACATTGGCACAGCTATGTCAGTGCTGGAAAATTGGTTAGGATTGCGCCCTACATCAGTGTTTCTCAAACTGGGGGTTGGGATCCACTAGGTGGGCCATAAGCCAATTTCAGGTGGGTTCTCATCCATTTCAATGTGTATTTTATTTTGAATATATTAGACTTGATACTACCATGGTACATGACTGCATTTGGGGAAACATAACAGATCTGTACTTTTAACAGGCTACTATGTATATACTTTTAACAATGATTAACTAATTAACTAATGATAGTTAATGGCGCTTACTCTCGGATAGGATTGCAATCTTTGGGATGTCTGTGAATTTTTCTTATCAAGTCTGCCTTGATCTGTATATACTGTACATAGTAAAGGACATTTGGTGGAGGACATCTGCCGTGTGTCGTTTTCATTCCTGGGAGTGCTACGGTCTGGCCTTGGGAGATAGTCACGCTGAGCATTGGGCTGCTAGTTCACTGCAACAGATGCCAAGCGCTCCTAAAAAAAGAAATGAAAAATAGTGTTCTGCACCTGAGATTGGCCTGCTGCAGCCCCATGTATCAATGGCAGGTCCTGTAAGCTCCCTACTACCTGGAATCAAGTTCCAGAATTTTTTTCTGCAGACATTTACCTCTTTTTGATGGTCCTCTGAAACTGGTGCAAAAACACGCCGTTGGCTGTGTTGCGGAAATGTGCCATTGGTGTGTGTTGGCAACCTTCAGTCTCGAAAGACTATGGTATCGCGCTCTGAATGGTGGTTCTGGAACAGCCTCTAGAGTGGCTGAAAAGGCCAATATGGGTAAATCCACACCTGGCGCCCCCCTTCAAATGGCGCCCAGGGTAAATGTCCCCACTTGCCACATCCTAGATATACCACTGGAAGGACCTTGCTTAGAAGAAGTTAGGAATTTTGAAGGTGGTGAAGAGTTTAGGTAAGCAAAATTTCTGAAAAGTCGTGTGTGTGTTTTCCATTTCTGTAATCTAAACAGGCCCTTAGTGGTTCTACTTTCCCTCGTTAAGGGGAGCATCGCATCCGTAAACCCTCTCAGAGCGATTGCCTCACGGGCCAGATGCCCCCGTGGGACATGACAAGCCATAGCACATTACAAAGGGAGTTGAAAATTATCAGTTCCTTGCATTCGCTTAATCCATCTTGAGGGGAAAGGAGAAATTCTCCTTGCTTTCAAAACCCAACCAAGCCAACATTTCTCATGCCGAAGTCTGTGTTCCTGCTTGTCACTTTGATTTCCCAATGCTATATTATTCCTGGTCCAGATACAGCATCAGGGCTCACACACATTATCACCGGGTTCCCACATTTCTCTTCCCTTCCCTTGCAATCTTGGACCTATAGTTATAAGAAAAGATGACAGGGACGCTTTCAACTTGTTATCCTCTGCAGCCTGGATTACATCCAGACCTCTCTTGGAGAGATCTAGTGTATGGCCACGAATCAAGTCAACATCATGTGATAAATTAAGTGTACCTCCTCGGATCTTTTCTGGGTTGGTTTTATTGCCCTGCAGAGTATTTGCGTTGAAAGGTTGGGACTCACAAAAGGTATCATATTTCCCGGAATGCAGGGAGAAATGACACTTTTTCTGCCGAGTCACTTTGATGTCAGATCCTGCTTCCTGCCATTAAAAAAATGATTTTTGCTGATTCTGGTTGCCTGAGTTAACACACCCAATGATACCTGCAGAAGCTTACAGTGCCAGGTATTTTATAGAGAAGGCTGGCCCATAGAATATATTAGAGCTTATTTGATACCATCTGATCTCAGAAGCTAAGCAGGGTCAGGCCTGGTTAATACTTGGATGGGAGACCGCCAGGGAATACCAGGTGCTGTAGGCTTATACCAGGGGTGCCCAAACCCCGGCCCTGGGGCCACATGCGGCCCTCCAGGTCTCTCAATGTGGCCCTAAGGGAACCCCCAGTCTCCAATGAGCCTCTGGCCCTTCGGAGATTTGTTGGAGCCCGCACTGGCCCGACGCAACTGCTCTCAGTGTGAGGGCCACTGTTTGAGCTCTCGTGTGAGCTGTGGGATGAGGGCTTCCTCCACTGCTTGCTGTTTCATGTCTGTGATGCAGTAGCGGCAGCAAAGGAAAGGCCAGCCTTGCTTTGTGCAAGACCTTTTATAGGCCTTGAGCTATTGCAAGACCTTCATTCATTCATTCATATAAGTTCATCTTTAATATATTCATTTATGTAAACATATGTAAATTTATTCAAATTTTAAATATAACTTAATTCTTTTTTTCCCCGGCCCCCGACACAGTGTCAGAGAGATGATGTGGCCCTCCTACCAAAAACTTTGGACACCCCTGGCTTATACCATAGTCTTTCGAGACTGAAGGTTGCCAACCATTTGATACCGCAGTTGCCCATCTGCATAATAAGGAATGGAATAAAGGCATACAGATGTGGCCTTGTAAGAGCTGTCACCAAATTTACCAAACAGAAATCTAAATTTAGATGAATTTAGAAGTACTTGCTTGAAGCCATGGCACCAGTGAGGTTTGTGTCAGCTGTTGCGGGAGGCTAGTACATTACCCCTATGCTGGACCTCCTCCCATGCAGTGGGCAAGGTAATGCCACAGGCAGTGGGCACAGTGATGTACCATTGCACTGCTTCCGCTAGTTTTTGGGCTATAACTTTTGATATAACAGAGATATTTCAACATTGGTTTGTTTCATTGCATTCTGCATGAAATGTCACATTAATTGGTATGAAATGTGATGGTGTTATTCGAAAATATCAAGATTTCATTTTATCAGTGTAGAAAACCACTACTGAACCCCAGCACCAATGGGAAGGTAACAGCAGGTAGCTTGCCTGTGGGGCTGCAGGGTCTATTCTCCCAGTTCCCCAAGCAGCAGCTCTGCTAGGTAAAGCAGCACCCCCTTCGCTCTCCGCCACTCAGTCTCTGTTCGCTTAGTTAGTTAGCCAGTCTTTTAGCCAGTCTGTGAGTCAGTCCACCAGTCTGTTAGTCAATTTGCCAGTCTGTTAGTCAGTCTACTTGTTTGTTAGTCAGTCCATCAGCTAGTTAGTCAGTTAGTCCTCTCTCCTTCCTTCCTCCAACCTTTCCTCCTCCTACTACCCACAAAACTCTCCCTCCTCCAGATGGTGCTTTTATCCTTGAGGGCCTTGTTGCCTTTAGTGCAGTGGTTCTCACACATTTAGCACTGGGCCCCACTTTTTAGAATGAGAATCTGTCAGGACCCACCAGAATTGATGTCATGGCCAGAAGTGACATCATCAAGCAGAAATTTTTTTATAAATTCTAGGCTTCAATCCTACCCGCACTTACCCAGGAGTAAGTTCCATTTACTATATTGTTAAAAACATATACATAGTAGCGGGTTAAAAGTACAGATCTGTAACATGTCCCCAAATGCAGTCACATACCATGTAGCATCAAACCTATTAAAACTACAAGACTGAAATGAATGGAAACCCATCTGAAATTGGCTTGTGACCCACCTAGTGGGTCCCGACCCACAGTTTGAGAAACACTGCTTTAGTGGGTATAGCTGTGCAGCACAGCCACTGCTAAAAACCTAGGTTTTAACCTCATGCTTCCTGGACCTGTCTGAGCAAGGACCACTGTTGACACCACACCCTTACTCCACAAGGGATCTTGCGCTTTTCCACTACAGTGGCGAAAGCTGATAAGAACTGGGTCCAGACCGACAGAACTGGGTTTGACCTTAAGTGCAATTTCAAGGTGAATATGGAGCTTCTTGCTTGGAAGAAACTCTTGAGATAAAAGCAAGAAAGAGTTTCAATACAATGACCCCAATTTCTGTACGATGGTGCCACACATCCCTACCTCAAATTTATCTCAAAAAGCTTCACAAATTTTCTTTAATCAATAGATAATTCTCCCCCCCCCCCAATGCTAGCAAAGATATTTGCAGGAAGCAGGTGTATGTATTTCCTAACACTGTTGGTGAAAGGTAGAAGATGGAAGCTAATGAACAGAGAGTGCCGCTAGGTTTGATATTGAATCGTGTACATGATTAGAGTTAACGACAAGGCCCAATTAAGAGCCATCCATCTCCGACCAGCAACAGTAATGCAAAGCAGCTGAGAGAAGCTTTCAGTTGGCTTGGGCATTTTTCCAAAAATTAACAAGAGTGATTAAAAAAAAAAAAAAAAGACACACAAACAAACACGATGTAGTTGTACTGTGGGTTGTAATACAAGATCTGCCAAACGCTTCTGCTTCAACTTGGAGAAACCGCACTGCTGCAATAGATTACCTGCAGGTGGCCCATGGCTATGGGATCAAGGAAAGCTTTCCCAGGAGTAAATATTTGATAGGCCAAGGTCTGCATCTCCACATACAGTACCACAAAGTACTTTTGAATATCCTTTTAAGTCTCAGAAGCCATTTGTCAGAGCCACCGAGAAGAATGTTATCAGGAGGTACAAAGTTTCCTTGGGGCCCCTTCCTTTCTCCCTACAAATGTGAATTTGGTTCCCAGATCCCCTTTTTGGCTTCCTTTGGCTGCCCAGCCTCCTTTTGAACAAGACGTTGCTGTTCAATTTCAGCGTTAGTCTGTACTTCATGTCTTTTAATCCAATGGTGTGTTGGACCCAGAAGATTTCTTTGTATTCCTCACTTTCTCCATGATACCAGTGCAGCTCTGAATTATATCATGTCCATTTTTTAACCAAAGAATTCTGTATAAGCTCAGGCCACAAAGCTCCCTTGTGTCAATTCTCTTACAAGAGTGGAAACAGCAGAGCTGCATTTTTCTGTCCCTTTCCGTCTCTTGGCCGGACCGAGCGGTGTGATGCCGGGAAACATATATGTATTTATACAGCAAATGGGAAAATGCATTTCTGAAGATGGATGAGGTTGCTTTCAGGCTTGATGCACCCAATAAAATAACCCCATCTCAAGAGAGAGGTTTATTTTGAAGCTTGGACGTGTCATAATATCAGCTCCCAACCAGGGCCTACAAATACATTAATCAGGGAACAGATTTAAAGGAATAGCCAGGACAGCAGCAAATACTGGATGAGACAAGGTAAAGGAAGACATTGTGTTTATAACATTGATGATGCTATATTCTAAGCCATATACCAGGTATTCCTACGTCAAGTACAGGGTCTGTTTTCTTATCATGCACACCAGGGATCAACCTATGGTGTTATGTGAAAATCCCCTTTTTCCTTTTAAGTTGTGATTTTTATATCTGGTTATGTATTATGGACTAAAACTCATGCAGGCCAAACCTCAAAGCACAGGACACACTTTCCCCAGCACACTTTTCCAAAAACCCTGGTTAAAACCACATGCACATGGATTACACAACCCCCATTTCCCTGCAGGTCAACGTATGCAGTGTATTGTTCTAAGAGATATATGCAAAAGGGTCTCCTGATCCAATTGCTGTTATGCAAACCCATTAAACCTCAACACACAGGACAATCAAGTCAAGTCAAGCTCATGGTGACCACATCCCCATCCCCCAGTCAAGGAGTCTGGAAGAGTATCACTGTAAATCCTTGCTTATATGTCTCATTTGTTGTAGCTTAATCATTCTTAAGTGCCATATGCAAACCGCCTCCCCCCCCCAGGAGGTCAGCCATGGCCGGTAGCTGACTTCCTGATCTTGCATGCTCCACGTGTCCCACTGTGTGTAGTGAGCATGCGCATCCAGGACAGCTCTAGGCCACATCCGGGTCATTCAGGTCAGCATCCAGGTCAGCAAAAACCCTTTTAAGAGAAGCCTGCCATGTGCTCCCTCTCTCTCTCTGGCTGCCCCTCTAAGGCAGAGGTCCTCCTTCCAGGACTCCCTCCCCCCATCCATCTGCTCCTCAAGACAGGTAACTATACCTTGCGTCTGGAACCTTTTCCCTTCTCCCCCCCCCCTTTTCCTCCTCTTCTCTCCCCATCTTTAGTCAGTAACTGGGTTGGCAGATCAGAGACCCCTAAAATCCTTCCCTACAAATTTCCCTTTTCCTAATTTCCTCGGATGCACCAAATACTTTTCACATGCAACCACCATAAAGCTAGGTACACTGGATCCAAGCACTAGGATTCCAGTAGACATATACTTACCATTTTTCCACATGCATTATGTATACCTGTGTGTTTTTGCAATAAAAATATAATCCTGTTGAAAGTTATCTTTCTCCCAGTCTCTTTTCAAGCTAAAGAGGAATTTCTTTGCATTACGCTGTCTTGTTATCTAGCCTGCAATCTTGCAGTTTCCAATGAGGGCACTATAATAATTCCCCTTAAAACATAACAGCCCTTTTTGGTAACAATGGACCTGATCCAGCTCCCAAGCTAGTTTTATTTGTTCCTTGCCTTTCTTCTGTGGAACACAAGGCTGCATAAATACGGTTCCAGGTTGCAGGGATCAGTGATGTGAAGTGAGGTCCAGCCCCGGGGGGGGGGGGGCACAGCCATAACAGCTCTGCTGGATCAGGCCAAAGTCTCATCTAGTCCAGCTCCCTGTATCTCACAGTGGCTCACCAGATGCTTCAGGGAACACAAGATAGCAAGAGACCTATATCTTGGTGCCCTCCCAATGAATACCCCATGAATACACACTCACAGTCTTCCCTCCCTCTCCAGAAATACTGCAATTTTTGTAAAAAAAAAACAAAAACAAAACCTTCCCCCATTCCAGAGCCACAGACAGCAAAGATTTAAGTCATGCCCCCTTCCTTCATCAGCTCTGCCTGCTGCCTCCTATGGTGTACTGTACAGCAGCAGGCTAGGCTAGCTTGTGCAGGCTCCCTACTGCTTTTCTATCTATATACGTAGGGAGATCTGCGGCAGCTCTGCCTGCTGCCTCCCCAGAGTTTGCTGTGTAGGCATCCTGCTTTTAAAATGATAATAAAAAAATAACAGGAAGTCAACCATGATTGCAGCTTAACCTGCTGAAGCCACTCTGCTTGCTGCCTCCCCAACAATTGCTGGAATAGCCACCCTGATGCCTTTGCTGCCTGCCTTTGCTTCACTGGAAGCCAGCCATGATTTTCCACCTAGCCCGTCTTTGTGTACTGTAATGTGTGTTTGTGTACTGCTTTAACTCACTGTCTGTGCTGGAGCAGGGAGGAAAAGCAAGGATGGAAAAGCAAAAAACCTTTTTTTTAAAAAAAAAAAATTTAAAAACTGATTGGGTCTTTGGGCTTTTTATTTTACTTGCTCGATCTGGTGAGGCTCTGCCTCCCCTGACGACACGTCATTGGCAGGAATGTATGAAGCCACAGACTTCCTACATAAACCTAGGCATTTCTGCATGCAAATAGGGGCTCTATAGCTGAGCTATGCTCCCTCCTCTGGTCTCCCACCCAGAAACAGACTCCAGCAGACCCCAGCATAAATCTGTGCCAGGCCAGTGGAGGTGGGGGGCATATCCTGTCCTAAGGGACAGAAGCGAGCATAAGGCCATTTAAATGGTTTCAGGAGCTGCTCCAGCCACTTGGCCATCTATTCCAGGGGTGTCAAACTCATTTCACGCAGCAGGACGAATAGCATTCATGGCACCTGCCAAGTGCCCAAAGTGACATCTTTGACCAGGAAGTGACATAATTCAGCAGGTGATGGCCAGAAATGAGCACATTTTTCCCCCCCACTTAGGAACTTAGCTGCAAATGACAGAAGAGAAAATATGCAAATCTTGACCATATTTTCAAGATATGGGAGAGCCCAATTACCATGCAGGGTACGCTTTCAGCAGTGCCACTTCTGTCAAGGCATCACTTTGCAGCTCAGCATCTGAGAGCAGCTCATGGGAGCCCAGTTTTCATGGGGGACATTTAGGCCCCCATCCTATCCAATTTTCCAGTGCCAGTGCAGCCGTACCAGTGGGAGGTGCACTGCATTTTGTGGTGGGAAGGCAGTCACAGAGGCCTTCTCAAGGTCAAGGGAACAATTGTTCCCTTACCTTCGGGGTTGCACTGTGGCCGCCCAGGTGCTGGAAATTTGAATAGGATTGGGCCCTTAAAGAGCTCCCGCAGGCCTTATGTGTGACACCCCTTGTCTATACAGTAGAAATCACAGATGACTGACAGAAATTAATGTGATGTTCCTGCTTTTCATTCAGTTGTTGTGTCATTCACATAAAGTTAGGCTTCATGCTAGGGTCTAAAAACAGGGGAGACTGAGTGCCCGACAATCATCTAAGGATGTAATGTTTTCTGCTATTATTTATTTCTCCTTTATAGGGGTAGCCTATGAGAGAGATTGTGCCTATGAGGTGAACAGATGTCGAGAGAATGAGAGACCTGGGAGCTGTGTTGGCAGCACAAGCTCTGCAAAGGAAAGAGCATAGGTGCATAAATCACACATGCCATAAAAATCTGGAGGCCTGGGGATTTATCTGCTGTCAATAGGGGTGAGAAGTGAGTCATCACTCACTCATTCGCTGCCTTGTGTGTGAATGATGATGCCAGGCTGGACACGTCTGTCCCCCAGGAAACAAAGTTACACATCATCTGTATTGTCAGGGCAGGTGGGTCACGCATATGCTGTCCCCCTCCCCTCACCCACACACCTGCTGTGCTAGGATGCCACATGCCAGAGTTTTCAACCTATTCTCTCCTAGCCTGCACTCCACACTCTGCTCTACCTTGTCAAAAATAATGTGAAGGAATAGAAAATAAGCCAACTCTGTTTGCTGCGTAGGTGGAATTTCATGTACGCTCGGTGCAATTGTTAACCATGACCTGAGGTTGCATGCTTGTTGCGAGAAGGAAGTAGAGAAGGATATAGAGCAGCGTTTCTCAACCAGTGGTACTTCAAGTGGTGTTTGGGGGTACTTGTGGGATCCTTGGACACCTGCCACCAGGCAGTGAGACCAGGAATGCAACACAAGAAACAGTGGTAGGAGGCTCGGCTCAGGGGGCAGAGCTCCAAAACATGCATGCTCAAAAAGCCCTCCCGTCCACCCTGGGCCTCTTACTGGTATTAGGGCGCAATCCAAACCTTGAGTTCAGCTGGCCCAAGTCCCTTGGGCCGGGCTGGGAGGGTCGCAGACGTGCCGTAAAGCGCGTTTGTGCCTCCATGGGAGGCAAGCACCGGCCTGTGGAGGCCGATGGAGGCCTCCGCACTGGCTTCTTCCCGGCTCCTTGCGTCAGCTTGGATGAGCCAACACAAGGGTGACAGGTAGGCGTAGGGGAGGCGGGGAGAAGGAGGGAGGGAGGGTGGCCCCGGGGGTGGACACGTGGAGAGCCGGAGGTGGGGCTGGGATCCGGCAATTATACCGGATCCCAACCCCCTTCACTGGGGAGAACGGAGCAGCTTCAAGCCACTCCGCTCTCCTCGGACTTGTGCCACCTCAGGAAGTGGCGCAAGTCTGAGGAGACCCATTGGCGCCAGCAGCCCTTACCCAGGGGTAAGGGGAAGAGTTTCCCCTTGCCTCTGGCTAAGCTGCTGCTTGCCACAATCTTTTGCTGGATACAGTGCAAGCCTCTTGGCTTGCCTGTTCCAGCACAAGTTAGGATTGTGCCCATAGTCACATTGTATCTGACCCCACCCACTGCATGGGAGGAGGTCCATTATGGGGGTGACATGCTGGCCTCCTGTACCCGATGCAAGTGTTATATATAGAAGAGCTTGACAGCTGGGAAGAAGGCAGGCACAGGTTTGAGATGTACCCCAGGAGTCAAACATTGCCTGGCAGAGAAGACATCAAAATATAAAAAAGATACAAGTGTGCCATATCTTTTATCTTCCTCGAAAACTGGAGTGGTCAGTAGCACTCTGTCTATTTGTCCTGCAGCGTTGACTTTAATCCTTCCCACCATCTCTGTATTTGTTAGTCACAACAGATTTGTCTTCCTCCACATGTCTCTGTTTGAGGGGAAGTTTTATCCCCATCATTGTTTTGGAGGTACCATTCTTTTGATTTATTCCCCATTTGGTATTTATCTTATTTCTCCCAGTTTTCCATTTTTCCTTCAAGAGATGTACTATATTTTTTTACTGCCGTGTTCCCTCCCTGCAGCCCAAATTCGTCTTTTTTTCATATTTATTTTACTGTTTGTTATCGTCTCCCCATGTAGCTTTTATTCTCAGGATTTATCTGCCTTATCCTCGCCAACCACTTCAAGATTCAGCGCCTTCACTTTTCTCTTTTGTATTTGCTTTATTATTTAATGACCATCTGGGGGATTTCTGCAGAGTTTCCCCCCACTTCTCCTCAAAGCTGCCCATCTCAGGGTTTAGGCGATCATGGTGGCTGTGATGGAATTCACCACTGATGTCCATGGCACTAGATAGAATATCGTAAGTAAAAAGAGAAAGATCCCTGCCCTGAGGAGCTTACAGTCCAAGAGTCAAACCGGTGGCGTCACTGGGTTTGCATCACCTGGTGTGAGAGGCCAGTGTGTCACCCCCATGATGGACCTCTTCTCATGCAACACCCTGGGCGGTGGGCGTGGTGATGTACCACTGCCTCACCCCCGCTGGTTTTTTGGCTATAACTTTTGATAGAATAGAAGTATTTCAACGTGGTCTGTTTCATTGCATTTTGCATGCAGTTCTGCATCAAACGATACATAACATGATGGCATTATTCAAAAATACCAAGATTTAAAAAATATTGACCAGTAGTGGTGTTATCTCCCACCCCTGTGCCCATCACCTGGTGCAGCCCGCGCCCCTCTAGTGATGCCACTGGGTCAAACTGCACTTTCTTTTAAGCATATGATTTGCAAGCATATGCTGGTTCCCCCCCCCCCCCCAATATTTAATAACTGCTCAGTGGGGCTTCAGTGGATCAAAACCTTATCATGGAAAGGGAAATGCCCTTGAGCTGTACCTCCTCGGCCACGCATGTTGTTTGGAAGGGAAAAAAAATTTCATGGGTGTCACGGAGAAGCTTCTTTTCCTTAGAAAATAGCATAACCTTCTGACTGATCTGGACCAGGTGCATGTCGGAAGCAACGACGTGGGCAAGTGTAGCCGGGAGGTCCTGGAGGCCAAATTTAGGCTATTAGGTAGGAAGCCAGGACCTCAAAGCTGGCATTCTCTGAAGTGCTACCTGTTCCACGCGCAGGGCCAGCGAGGCAGGCGGAGATCAGGGGTCTCAGTGCGTGGATGAGGCGGTGGTGTAGGGAGGAGGGGTTTAGATTCGTTAGGCACTGGGGAACGTTTTGGGATAAGCAGGGCCTGTACAAGAGGGACGGGCTTCATTTGAACCAGAATGGAGCCAGACTGCTCCATAACATTATGTGTTATGCACTGTGCATAACATTAAAAAGGTGGCAGAGCAGCTTTTAAACTGATGCCTGGGGGAAGGGCGACAGGAGCCGAGGGGCATCCGGTTCGGGACTCCTCATCCCTGTGGGATGATGGGGAGGTTAGAGAACAACAAGACAAAGGCAGAGTAGGAGAAGAAATGGGGAATGGTAGTGTGATGGGATGTGATAGACGGTTTGGCACAGTGAGAGGATGCGGGGACAAAGGAGCGAATAAGCAGCCTGTCCTGGGGCATTCCATGTACAAATGCTTTTATGCAAATGCCTGGAGTCTCCGAGCAAAGATGGGAGAACTGGAATGTCTGGTGACAAGGGAAAACATTGACATAGTGGGCATAACGGAAACCTGGTGGAATGCGGAATATCAGTGGGATACCGCAATCCCGGGCTATAAACTCAACAGGAGGGACAGGCAGGGGCGTGTTGGAGGTGGGTTGGCTGTTTATGTTAAGGAAGGGATAGAATCCAGCAAATTAGACATTGAAGGCGGGTCCGACTCCACCATAGAATCTCTGTGGGTTAAATTACCAGGCCTGAGGAGCAATGCAATATTGGGGGCATACTATCGTCCTCCAGACCAGAAACCGGAAGGGGACCTTGAAATGAGGAAACAGATCAGGGAGGTTACAAGGAGGGACAGGGTTGTAATCATGGGGGACTTCAATTATCCTCATATTGACTGGGTCAATTTGTGTTCCGGTCACGAAAAGGAGACCGGATTCCTTGACATGTTAAATGACTGCCTTAGAACAGCTAGTCATGGAGTCCACCAGAGGACAGGTTACTCTGGATTTAATATTGTGCAGTACTCAGGACCTGGTTTGAGATGTCAATGTTACCGAGCCATTGGGGAACAGCGACCATGCTGTGATCCGTTTTGACATGCACGCTGGGGGAAGAATACCGGGCAAATCTCTCACAAAAACCCTTGACTTCCAACAAGTGGACTTCCCTCAAATGAGGAGGCTGGCTAGAAGGCAGATGAAAGGGGAGGTAAAAAGAGTCCAATCTCTCCAGAGTGCATGGAGGCTGCTTAAAACAACAGTAATAGAGGCCCAGCAGAGGTGTATACTGCAAAGGAAGAAGGGCTTGACTAAGTCCAGGAGGTGCCCACTTGGCTAACGAGCCAAGTTAGAGAGGCCGTAAAGGGCAAGGAAGCTTCCTTCCATAAATGGAAGTCTTGCCCTAATGAGGAGAATAAAAAGGAACATAAAATGTGGCAAAAGAAATGTAAGAAGGTGATACGGGGGGCCAAGAGAGACTATGAGGAACACATGGCCATCTATGTTAAGGGGAACAATAAAAGCTTCTTCAAATATGTTAGAAGCAGGAAACCTGCCAGAGAAGCTGTTGGCCCTCTGGATGGTGAGGGAGGGAAAGGGGAGATAAAAGGAGACTTAGAGATGGCAGAGAAATTAAATGAGTTCTTTGTATCTGTCTTCACGGCAGAAGACCTTGGGCAGATACCGCTGCCTGAACGGCCCCTCCTGACCAAGGAATTATGTCAGATAGAGTTTAAAAGAGAAGATGTTTCAGACCTAATTGATAAATTAAAGATCAATAAGTCACCAGGCCCTGATGGCATCCACCCAAGAGTTAGTAAGGAATTGAAGAATGAAGTTGCAGATCTCTTGACTAAGGTATGCAACTTGTCCCTCAAAATGGCCACAGTGCCAGAGGATTGAAGGATAGCAAATGTAACATTGATTTTGAAAAAGGGAAGGAGGGGGGACCTGGGAAACTATAGGCCGGTCAGCCTAACACCTATACTGGGTAAGATGGTGGAATGCCACATCAAAGATAGAATCTCAAAACACAGATGAACAAGCCTTGCTGAGAGAGAATCAGCATGGCTTCTGTAAGGGTAAGTCTTGCCTCACGAATCTTATAGAATTCTTTGAAAAGGTCAACAGGCATGTGGATGTGGGAGAACACGTGGACATTATGTATCTGGACTTTCAGAAGGTGTTCGACATGGTCCCTCACCAAAGGCTACTAAAAAAACTCCACAGTCAGGGAATTAGAGGACAGGTTTTCTCATGGATTGAGAACTGGTTGAAGACCAGGAAACAGAGAGTGGGTGTCAATGGGCAATTTTCACAATGGAGAGAAGCGAAAAGCGGAGTGCCCCAAGGATCTGTCCTGGGACCGGTGCTTTTCAACTTCTTCATAAATGACCTGGAGACAGGGTTGAGGAGCTAGGTGGCTTTTGCAGACAACACTAAACTTTCCTGAGTAGTAAAGACCAGAAGTGATTGTGAGGAGCTCCAGAAGCATCTCTCCAAACTGGCTGAATGGGCAGCAAAATGGCAGATGCGTTTCAATGTAAGTAAGTGTAAAATCATGCACATTGGGACAAGAAATCAAAACTTCACATATAGGCTAATGGGTTTTGAGCTGTCTGTGACAGATCAGGAGAAAGATCTTGGGGCGGTGGTGGACAGCTCGATGAAAGTGTCGACTCAATATGCTGCGACAGTGAAGAAGGCCACTGTACAAATCTATGGTACGGACACACCTGGAGTATTGTGTCCAGTTCTGGTAGCCGTATCTCAAAAAAGACATAGTGGTAATGGAAAAGATGCAAAAGAGAGTGACTAAGATGATTACGGGGCTGGGGCACCTTCCTTACGAGGGAAGGCGTTTGGGCCTCTTCAGCCTAGAAAAGAGACGCCTGAGGGGGGACATGATTGAGACATACAAAATTATGCATGGAAAGGATAAAGTGGATAGAGAGATGCTCTTTACACTCTCCCATAACACCAGAACCAGGGGACATCCACTAAAATTGAGTGTTGGGAGAGTTAGGACAGACAAAAGAAAATATTTCTTTACTCAGCGTGTGGTTGGTCTGTGGAACTCCAGGCATCTGGCCTGGATGCCTTTAAAAGGGGATTGGACAAGTTTCTGGAGGAAAAATCCATTACAGGTTACAAGTCATGATGTTTAAGTGAAACCTCCTGATTTTAGAAATGGGCTATGTCAGAAGGCCAGTGCAAGGGAGGGCACCAGGATGCAGGTCTCATTATCTGGTGTGCTCCCTGGGGCATTTGGTGGGCCGCTGTGAGATACAGGAAGCTGGACTAGATGGGCCTATGGCCTGATCCAGTGGGGCTGTTCTTATGTTCTTATGACCTCAGTAAGGGGTAGGGTTAAAGGCCCCTTGGACCCTGTCATTGTCCCAACCTGTGGAGACCCCTTTTTTTTGCAGCTGTTTAACAGTAAAAAGCAAACCAACCATGCTGCATGACTTTTGCTCCTTCCTTCCAAACTCTCATTTGGGAAGGGAGTGGGAAACATATCCATGGAGGACTGTGAACAAGGATATTAGGATTCAATACTCAAGTAGACTAATAATATATAATTCCCACTGAAATACAATAGAATACAGGTTCCATCTCTGGTTACCACCAACCAGAATCTTTGGTTACCACCAACCTAACTTCTGGAGGAAGGGACACCTGGAGAATGTTCTTAGAAAACTGCCCATATAAGATTCAGATGGGTTCCTGCCAGGCTCTGTGGGGGGGGGGGGTTCAGATGATAAATTGTCCCTGGGTCCATGGTCAAAATGGGACCCAGGAGCCAATGGAAGGGGTTCAGAAGTTTCCTGGAATCTCAGCTGGCCTTTTGTAAATTGAAAGATGAAGTCTGGACTGATTGGGAGTCCAGCTTTACCAGGTGAGTAGACCTGCACTCCATAATGGGAAGCCCAGTAGACCTAGGCTCTGGAGACCTTTCCGGCTGTTTCTGCCGTTCCTTTGCCTTATTGTGCCCTCTCTCTGCCCCATTCCACCCATCACCGCTCTTCCATAGCTCTGTTTCACCCATGCTCTGTACTCCTGATAAAATTCCTCTTGATTCTGCACTGTTCACACGTTCCTTAAAGCACAGGAGTCTGAAAGGCAGCTTTCTTTCCTGGAATATTCTCAGTGATGGATCCCAGAGCTCTTTGGGCTAATGTTGCCATTGAATGTTGCTTGGATGCCTGTTTAATGTCCTCCTTTTGGAGCCCCAGGACAGCTGCTTTCAAACAGAGATCTCATCTCAAAGAGGTAGTCTGTTATACTAACAGCTGCAAACAACTCCCAGAATGGGGATGAAGGTAAAATGCATTTCGCTGTGATTTAAAATTCTCATTGTTCTAAACAGTGGCAGGCTCTTGTCTTTCACCCTGAAAGAAGATTTTTCTATCTATATTCATGTTCATCCGCTTTATGTTTTTTTTGGGGGGGTTTTGTTTTAATGAATCACTGAATAGATCAGCAGCCTAAGCTCTCTACACAACTAGGCAATGGCACTGAGAGAATTCTGAGTGCCTCCTAATTATGAGCATTAAGGGGCCAGATGGATACTTGTCCATGGACTAATTACAATTCCATTTGAGATCTATTGCATGGGGGAACTTGTTACTGTATGTCTGACCAGAAACCAGCGGGTTGATTGCAAAGAATATGGTGGGTGTACCTAGTTGGAGAGGGCAAATCTCCTGGTTGTGCAGAACTCCTTGGGTAGCGCTACTTCTGAGCAACTTTGGAATGTCTGTATGTATGTTGACTCTCCTTTTTCCCAGTACATGCTGGGTCTGGGGGTTGGGATTCTCCTTCTCAAAGGAGGAGTTCTAAGTTGTTTTGATGATGAGTTGGTTCAGTGCCAAATCCTATCCAACTTTCCAGTACTGGTGCAGCTGTGCCAATGGGGTGTACACTGCATCCTGTGGTGGGGAGGCAGTCACAGAGGCCTCCTC
Organism: Tiliqua scincoides; assembly: GCF_035046505.1. Lineage (NCBI taxonomy): Eukaryota > Metazoa > Chordata > Lepidosauria > Squamata > Scincidae > Tiliqua > Tiliqua scincoides. The sequence goes on from NC_089831.1 coordinate 16,746,522, forward strand.
AAGGTACAGGAACATTTGTTCCCTACATTGGGGCTGCATTTTGGCTGCACTGGTGCTGGAAAGTTGGATAGGATTGGGCCCTCAGAGAGTTAGAACTCAGGGAGTCTGAGCTGCGTCCCGGCTTTGGAACTCAGAGCAAATAAATATAACAACTGAATAACTGCTGTGTGTGGAGTGGATTGTGCCTGCATCAGACAATGGAGAGATGTGCCGTTGCTGCCCAGCATGGCTTCAATGGCAAATGGTACAAGCCGCTTACACAGCATGTTGCGGCATCTTCAATACTTACTACGCCACCCCTTGTAGCTAAGCTACTGGCAAAAGTCCCCCCCCCCCCCCAAAAAAAAAAAAGATCTTAGGGTACAGGTTGAACTATGTCAGGGAAGACAGCCCTTCAAGTTTAGATAGCTATTTAAGCAATTCTTGAAAAAAACATGTTGCACAAAGAGGTACGTGTCTAATTTCTGGCCTCCCATTCTGGGGCCATGGAGATGTCGTATATCATGCAATCTCATAGGCACGTTGACTTTGATAATCCACTCCAGCCATGTCACTGTACTTCAGAGTTTAGCTTTGTAGATTGGTCCTGATTATGGGAGAACATTCAGGACATCCTTTTGCTGTTTGCGTAGATAGCCCTTTGGAGAAATGATGGTTCCCCATTTTGAGGCCTCTCAAGCAAGGATAGAAACGAGTCTTGCAATGCCTTTAAGTGGAAGATGGGCTGAATGGGTTCATTAAGGCAGCAGTCCTCCTATGCACACTTCCTTGGGAGGAAGTCCAATTAAATTCAGTGAGGCTTCCTTCTGAGTAAACAAGCGTGGTAAGAGGAGAAGTGGCTGGCGTAGCTACAGCAACTCCACTTTGGATTTACCTGACCCATCACAGTCCATATAGTTGTGTCAAGTATATACGGTAACATCCACTGAGCACTAGAAGCCATGACATGACTTATCAGGCAATTTTGAGACAAGGGCTGTTTCCATTTGTTTCTGAAAAGCAATAAGAGGTAGAGGTGATGAAAGAAATGAGGTGAAGGGGAAAAGCAAAAACAAAAAGTATGAGCGCTTTTAACACACATACACACTGACCTGCAGTCTTTAACATCTTGAAAAGTGATTGCTTTGGCCTCTTGTTGTAGGATGTGGTGTCCTGTCACACCCCAAATGTTCTGTCACCTTCCATGGCTATTTAGACATCCTGCAATGCAGCTCAACACCACCCTATGGGTAGACAAAGCCACCTGCAGACTCACAATTCTTTATTTCGCCTGACCCATCATCACCCTAGTGTCTCTACCCATTCATATAGTTCCTGCTTGTTAGCATGATGGCCTGCAACTGTTACCCTGCAGATGCCTGATCTCGTCTGATCTTGGAAGCTAAGCGGGGTCAGGCCTGGTTAGTGCTTGGATGGGAGACTGCCTGGGAATACCAGGTGCTGTAGGCTTATACCATAGTCTTTCGAGACTGAAGGTTGCCAACCACCACTGCTGGAATAGAAAGATGCAAATTTCAAAACCATCAGGCAAGGAAACTATGATCTGAAATAATACCCCAGTGGTCCTTCTAGATTTCTGCAGTGCTGTATTGAGATAATGTTTAAACCTGCCTGATCGTTGAGATCTGTTTCTGACACTCTTCTTTGAGTGTCCCCACCTCTGCAGATGAAATGAGTGGTGACACTTCCGGGCAATTTCTGTGGTTCTCCCCTCTCCCACACAGTCTGTGGGAGATTTGTCAGGCACATTTGCAAAGCATTGGCATTATTAATATTTAGAACCAAGGCTAATACTTTTTATTAATTTTCTAAAACTCTTATAAATAGTTCCTTTTGCCTTTTATAAGAACAGCCCCACTGGATCAGGCCATAGGCCCATCTAGTCCAGCTTCCTGTATCTCACAGCGGCCCACCAAATGCCCCAGGGAGCACACCAGATAACAAGAGACCTCATCCTTGTGCCCTCCCTTGCATCTGGCATTCTGACATAACCCATTTCTAAAATCAGGAGGTTGCGCATACACATCATGGCTTGTACCCCATAATGGATTTTTCCTCCAGAAACTTGTCCAATCCCCTTTTAAAGGCGTCTAGGCTAGACGCCAGCACCACATCCTGTGGCAAGGAGTTCCACAGACCGACCACACGCTGAGTAAAGAAATATTTTCTTTTGTCTGTCCTAACCCGCCCAACACTCAATTTTAGTGGATGTCCCCTGGTTCTGGTATTATGTGAGAGTGTAAAGAGCATCTCCCTATCCACTCTGTCCATCCCCTGCATAATTTTGTATGTCTCAATCATGTCCCCCCTCAGGCGTCTCTTTTCTAGGCTGAAGAGGCCCAAACGCCGTAGCCTTTCCTCATAAGGAAGGTGCCCCAGCCCAGTAATCACCTTAGTCGCTCTCTTTTGCACATTTTCCATTTCCACTATGTCTTTTTTGAGATACGGCGACCAGAACTGGACACAATACTCCAGGTGTGGCCTTACCATAGATTTGTACAACGGCATTATAATACTAGCCGTTTTGTTCTCAATACCCTTCCTAATGATCCCAAGCATAGAATTGGCCTTCTTCACTGCCGCCGCACATCGGGTCCACACTTTCATCGACCTGTCCACCACCACCCCAAGATCTTTCTCCTGATCTGTCACAGACAGCTCAGAACCCATCAGCCTATATCTAAAGTTTTGATTTTTTGCCCCAATGTGCATGACTTTACACTTACTGACATTGAAGCGCATCTGCCATTTTGCTGCCCATTCTGCCAGTCTGGAGAGATCCTTCTGGAGCTCCTCACAATCACTTCTGGTCTTTACCACTTGGAAAAGTTTGGTGTCGTCTGCAAACTTAGCCACTTCACTGCTCAACCCTGTCTCCAGGTCATTTATGAAGAGATTGAAAAGCACCGGTCCCAGGACAGATCCTTGGGGCACACCGCTTTTCACCTCTCTCCATTGTGAAAATTGCCCATTGACACCCACTCTCTGTTTCCTGGCCTCCAACCAGTTCTCAATCCATGAGAGGACCTGTCCTCTAATTCCCTGACTGTGGAGTTTTTTCAGTAGCCTTTGGTGAGGGACCATGTCAAACGCCTTCTCAAAGTCCAGATATATAATGTCCATGGGTTCTCTCACATCCACATGCCTGTTGACCTTTTCAAAGAATTCTATAAGGTTCGTGAGGCAAGACTTACCCTTACAGAAGCCATGTTGACTCTCCCTCAGCAAGACCTGTTCATCTTTTAGTGAATGCCTGGGTCTTATTGACTGAGAGCCCAATCCTAGGCATGTCTACTCAGAAGTAAATCTCATTATAGTCAGTGGGGTTTACTCCCAGGTAAGTGTGGATAGGATTGCAGCCTTTGGTCTGTTGCTTATTGCTTGTTTTCTTGATATTGTGATTCTATGGTTTTATTTTTTATTTTTGTTAATATTGTAAGCTGCAGTGTGGACTCTTAAGATGACTCAGACAACCATAAAATTCAGCAAACATGTCCAAATGGTTTCTCCAGGCTTAATTTTTGCATCAGGGCCTATTATTATTATTATTATTATTATTATTATTATTATTATTATTATTATTATTATTATTATTATTATACTTTATTTTTACCCCGTCTTTCTCCCTGAAGGGACTCAAGGAGGCTTACAAAACAAGGTTTCTTCTTGTTGGCATCCTTCAGTCTCGGAAGACTATGGTATCGCGCTCTGAATGGTGGTTCAGGAACAGAGTGTCCTCTCCAGTGCGCGAAGCCTGGATAAAGTAGATATGGAGGATAGACTGTTACCCATGCAGCAAATCCCCCTTCTCCACGACACTGAAATGGTCAAATGGAAAGGCAGAAGCCAATACAGTTGGTTCCAGCGGCGCTGCAGGAGTTGCCAGAACGTGACTGTGTTCAGCCATGAACTACCTCAGGGACTCCGGCTCCGGATTTTGCCTCAAGGTTGACTCCTGAAGCCTTTTCCATAATGGATGTAGCCACAAGGCAGTGGAGGTTTGGGATCAGAGTTTTCCTTCTCTCAGATGAGCTGCCTTCCCAGGTTGACGAGTCCCATCTACCCGGTGGCTGTTTAGTCGCCTCTTACGACAAGTACAGCCAAACTGAGGGCCTATTCTTATCCCCAGCCCTAAAAACATAATTTAAAAGCAGATAAAACATAACATGTCTATAGCCCAGGTCTAAGTCCCCAACCACATGAAGCGAGATTCTGATTTGATTCTAGGACAACTCCTACACTATGGCTATCTCCTAAAACGCTACAAGTGGTTTCATCCTGCTAGCTGAGTAAGGTTGTACCTTTCAAATCAATTTAGCAGGGGGAAAGTAACTGTCCCTCTTCACCCAAACACAGCATCTTTTCTTCTAGCTGTTTGCTCTGGTCTCTTCAGCATCTTTTGTACAGCATGAACCCCTTTGAAATAGGAAAATATTTATTTTGCTATGTAAACCATTTTGTGAACTTTTGAAAATTGGTGCATAATTATTTTTTTTAAAAATAAAAATGATACCAAGTGCATCATTCTTCATGCTGAATGGTGTGGCTGATGTGATATTATGGAATTCTATCACAACAACATGTATCTTTCCTGGCAGTGATAGAACTGGTGGCCTTAGGAGTGCTCCACAACTTCATAGCTTGTGTTCATGATGGGAACGATAATGAAAACCTTGTTGGGGGGGGCATGTGATTCAATACAGGGTAAACAACCTAGCATTATGGAAAGTGCTCCACTGAAGGAGTTGAACATATAAAGTTGCTGCATTGTCTGAGTCAGACTTTTGGTCTATCCAGCTCAATGTTCTGAACACTGACTGGTAGGAGTTTTAGAGTGGTATTTCAAAGCCTTACCTGGCTATACCAGGAGCAAATCTGGAACCTTCTATGTGCCATAGGAAGTGACAGGCCCATTGCATTCTGGACAACAGTGGCCTGGTCAAATGTGTCCCAATATTGGACATTTGTTTACCTCCTTTTTGAATCCTAGACATTTGTGTCCCAATATAGGTATATTTATATTAGATGTACTTTTTTATTTTTAAAATGTAAAGGTAGGATTATGGTTAGGCCTGGGATAAGAGGCTTAGGATGTATAACATGGGGTGTGTTACCTAGCTATAATTGTTTGTTGCCCAGTTATAGTGGGATGCAAATGACACACACACACACACAAAACAGATGTGACTCAGATGTGTCTAGGGATGTCAATGCCTGGCACACATTTGACCAGGACACATGTGTCCTGGCTGTAAATCCCCTGGTACCACTATAGGATGATCGACCCCTGAGTTGCACTCTGTCCCTAATTCTCATCCACAGAAATCATGCATAAATTCAAGAATAACTTGGCAATTGTCAAGGAAGATGAGAGTTCTTAGTTCAAAAGAATGAAAAAAAACCCACTTGTCAGTAAGGGCCTCTCCTTTCCATATTATTCTTACAAACATCTACTCATTAAGGAGGATTATTTTGCCTTTTCTTTTTTCAAACATCAAACGTCTCAAGGTCTCTAAAATATTAAGGTGCATGCCTAGGGTACCTCAGGGTAAATCTGTCCCTGAGTAATCCTAGCAAACACACTGGAACTACTCTGGAATAAATGAGGTGATGAATTTGCAACTTAATGAGTAAAAAAAGAAATCCTGCTTGCGCCCCTCTCCCTCCTCCCTTGGGATAGCAGCAAACACCAAAGGCAAAACAAATTATTTTTTATATTTGCAGCACTCTTTTCCTTTTTTTGTCTTGCTAGATGTACACCCAGCTTTGAACTACCCTGTGTAATTAAGAATCCCAAAGGAAGGATTATCAAATCCTAATAAGGCACTGCTTTTGGTTTCCACTACATCACTTCATTTCCTGTGGATTAGGTATGTATTCTGCCTTTGTCACTGAGGTCTTCATGTCCCTTGCAAGTCCTTTTTAGGCCTCTGCCCTTAATTTCGTAAACTTTTCACCCTCATTAAATTGGATTCCTTCTCCCTCCCTCCCCAACATCTGAAGAGCTTTTTTTCAATATGATTTTTTTTTTTTGGGGGGGGGGGGGAAGTCTGTGATTTTTAGTTTCAGGAAATAAAACCATCCCCTGGTTTTTGATAGCTAGATCTTTCTGAACTCCCTATTAATAAATGCATTTCTTTTCAAAGATTATATATAAAAAGCTGCAAATTCTTCTGATGTGTTAAACAGCCTTTCCGCTCATCATCTGAAATCTATCTCTAGCTGAAGTTTAGGTCTCTTTCTCTATTAATTACACAACCTTAAAGAAATATCTGTTAAAGAGACATAAATTCTGAATAAGTCCACACCGTATGGCAACTTGTATTTTTTAAATGGTATCAGACATGGAAGCAGCACTCCTGCAAAGACAAGGGTGACAGGTGCTAAATCTTTTCCTATTTGCCAGGCACAGTCTCTGTTTTCTGGTTCCTTTCCCTGGAAAATCACTATCTATTTTGTCCCTGTTTTTGCCTTCTTGGAAGATCTTGTGTGATGGACAGTGTTGGTTCTGGGTCTGAGGAACCCTTTGCAAAGTTCCCAGTGTGCCTGTCTCCCTTGTGAATGTCCTTCAAAGTTCAATATGAGGTAGGCTTCCACTTGCACACAGGGAGAAGAGCAGGAGGAGGCAGTGATATTGATATACCCTCTCCTCCATTCTTCCTGTCCCCAAATGGGAGATTGCCCCCGGAGATCTCCACGAAGATGGAAGAATGCCTGGGAGAGAACTTCCATTTCTGGGTGGGACAGCCTGGAGAGGTGGCAAGAGAGTGACCCTCTCAGCCAAGAAAGTTGTGTTGTTGTGACTAAATGGGGCAATGCAAGAACTGGGAGTAGATCCTCCCATGTCTCATGGGCCCTCAACGACTGCCTGAGGAGAACACTGTCATAGCGATGGATATAAACTAAATTCAGTTTGTCCTGGTGAGTGGGCAACCTTCAGTCTCGAAAGACTATGGTATAAGCCTATAGCACCCAGTAGTCCCAGGCAGTCTCCCATCCAAATACTAACCAGGCCTGACCCTGCTTAGCTTCCGAGATCAGACGAGATCGGGCATGTGCAGGATAACTGTTACTGCTACTAAGACTGCAATCCACTTACCTGGGAGTGAGTCTCATTAAACCCAATGGGACTTATTTCTGAGTAGACATGCATAGGATTGCCTTACTTCCCTATTTCTAAGAAATATGGCCTAGAAAATTATGGACCCAGAAAATTACTTTTTTTTTTTCCTTTTCCCCATCCTGCAGTGTGTGTGTGAGTATATACATGTGTACACTATGTGAAAGATGGGGCCTACTCTCAGTTCTAGCCAACCTCCTCCTTTTCCTTCCTATGTTATATACAGAGGTGGGTGAAAACAGTGATAGTAAAATAAAAACACTTAACACTGCTTTCTGCACTTCTCATTTTTGTGAAAAAAGAAAACAAAAAAACCCCCAGAAATCTGCAAAAAAGAAAACTGTTTTATTTGGTTTATTTGGTTTTTATTTATTATTTAATGGGGGCTGTATGGGTAATGACGGTGGCTGCATCTGCAGACCCTATACCACCTATATCACCTACCTAGTACACTTTTGAAGTGATTATAATTTATAATTATAATGCAAATTTTGATAAACACATGTAACACCGCTTTCTGCACTTCTAACTTTGGAAAACACTGGAATCCATGGAAAAATAAAAGTTTTCACCCATTTCTAGTTCTACAATGAGTTAGGTGATGCTGATTTAATTTGGGGATGTCTGAGAGGTCTTGGCACTTTCTTATGAAGGAAGGACCTGTGAGGTAGTGGCCATTTTTTAACCCACATTGATGCTGTATCCCAGGGTCAAGCAGCTACTAAAGATGGTGCCTGCCTTGAGGCAGCTATGCATTGTAGCCCTGGCACTTTGAACAGTGTTGTCACGACGTCACATGACACCATGGAGGAACAGGGGTGCAAAACCACCAGTGCTTCCTCCTCCAGGGAGAACCTGGAAGCAACTGCAGTTGCACTCCTTGTAGGAGTCACTGCTGGGCTCTCACCAAAGGAGGAGGTGCTTTCTGCAGTGCTGTTGCCCCCCTGTTCCTTCTCCTGCAGAAGCTCCCCTTTGAAAGAGAAGGAAAGGTGGTGTGAAGCCACCAGTTTTTGTTGGCAACCTTCAGTCTTGAAAGACTCTGGTATCGCGCTCTGAATGGTGGTTCTGGAACAGCATCTAGTGTGGCTGAAAAGGCCGATTCGGGAGTGACAATCCCTTCCACACTGGGAGCAAGTGCAGTCTGTCCCTGGTCTGTCTCCCTGGCTATGGGCCTTCCTTCTTTGCCTCTTTGCCTCAGTCTGTTGGCCAAGTGTCTCTTCAAACTGGGAAAGGCCATGCTGCACAGCCTGCCTCCAAGCGGGCCGCTCAGAGGCCAGGGTTTCTCATCTGTTGAGGTCCACTCCTAAGGCCTTCAGATCCCTCTTGCAGATGTCCTTGTATCGCAGCTGTGGTCTACCTGTAGGGTGCTTTCCTTGCACGAGTTCTCCATAGAGGAGATCCTTTGGGATCTGGCCATCATCCATTCTCACGACATGACCGAGCCAATGCAGGCGTCTCTGTTTCAGCAGTGCATACATGCTAGGGATTCCAGCACGTTCCAGGACTGTGTTGTTTGGAACCACCAGTACCTCCTCCTTAACAAGGGCGGAGCCTGACGGGCAGTCATGCACCCCCTCCTTTGGCGTACTGCCTGCGGCAGGTGCCCCTCAGGCTTCACCCGAGTTATGCCTCTGGTTGCAGTCCTAGAGGTGATAAACAAGTTTGAGTAGATTTTTTTTTTTAATTAAAGAAAGTAAACAAATGGGTTTTTAGAAACTAATTGGGACCCTCTGAATGGGCCAAAATAAATAGAACGGTAGCACTCAAATTGAAAGGAGCTCTCGAATAAACTTCTTTGTGCATATGGACCCCAGTTGTGTATGAGGATGAAGAAGATTCATTTCTTCAAGTGTCGCTTTGATGAGCCCTGCAAAGCTGGAAGTAGGAACTGCTGCCTTATCATTGTAGCCTAAGGACCACATTTATCCCACTAAAAATGCTTTTTAAAAATTGTAATTAAAACTACCTGAGAATAAGTGGGGGGGGGGGGGTCCATCCTTTGGCTAAGACATCTCACTCAAGGGGAAATTAAGCAAAGAGTCTACCTTTTATTTTATTTTTGTTCCCCCAGGGAGTTGGCAGAAAGGGAAATGAATCAGAAAGAGGGGAAATGATATTCAATATTTCCTTAACCAAAGCACTTGAAAGAACCCGACATGCGGAAAGGGCACTCCCAATTTATTATGATAACAGAAGCCCAGTGATACTAATGAAATGGCAATCTGATCAAACACAATGGGCTATTTCTGGCGAGAATGCTGGCTTGGCTGTAGGCAGAATAATAGAAATTGAAATGTAAGGGAAGGGCCATTGTATTCCTAATCTTGCTATTGTCCCTACCTAATAATTAGATCTGATGAGGAAAGCAAAGTGGAGGGACACTTTGCTAGGCAGGTCTCAAAGATACAGGCACAGAGAGGGCTTTTGGGAATCCATAACAGGGAAGATTTCAGCTGGAGTGGTGGCAGAGTTCACCATGCTGGGCATTGATTGAAGGCTCACATCCATCAGAAGGATTCCATGGCTCTGAACTGCCCAGTGCTGGTGGGTGCAATGGTATGAGCTGGTCATGCCATGTCTGAACTTGGCACCCCATTTAAAGGGGTGTATCCCCCATAGGCCATCATCCATTCTCACGACATGACCCAGCCAACGCAGGCGTCTCTGTTTCAGCAGTGCATACATGCTAGGGATTTCAGCACGTTCCAGGACTGTGTTGTTTGGAACTTTGTCCTGCCAGGTGATGCCGAGGATGCGTCGGAGGCAGCGCATGTGGAAAGCGTTCAGTTTCCTCTCCTGTTGTGAGCGAAGAGTCCATGACTCGCTGCAGTACAGAAGTGTACTCAGGACGCAAGCTCTGTAGACCTGGATCTTGGTATGTTCTGTCAGCTTCTTGTTGGACCAGACTCTCTTTGTGAGTCTGGAAAACGTGGTAGCTGCTTTACCGATGCGTTTGTTTAGCTCGGTATCGAGAGAAAGAGTGTCGGAGATCGTTGAGCCAAGGTATACAAAGTCATGGACAACCTCCAGTTCATGCACAGAGATTGTAACGCAGGGAGGTGAGTCCACATCCTGAACCATGACCTGTGTCATGTTGTGTCAAACAGAGATGCCTGCGTTGGCTCGGTCATGTCGTGAGAATGGATGATGGCCGGATCCCAAAGGATCTCCTCTATGGAGAACTCGTGCAAGGAAAGTGCCCCACAGGTAGACCACAGCTGTGATACAAGGACATTTGCAAGAGGGATCTGAAGGCCTTAGGAGTGGACCTCAACAAGTGGGAAACTCTGGCCTCTGAGCGGCCCGCTTGGAGGCAGGCTGTGCAGCATGGCCTTTCCCAGTTTGAAGAGACACTTGGCCAACAGACTGAGGCAAAGAGGCAAAGAAGGAAGGCCCATAGCCAGGGAGACAGACCAGGGACAGACTGCACTTGCTCCCGTTGTGGAAGAGATTGTCACTCCCGAATCGGCCTTTTCAGCCACACTAGACGCTGTTCCAGAACCACCATTCAGAGCGCGATAACATAGTCTTTCGAGACTGAAGGTTGCCAACACATCCCTCATAGGCACCTGTACTATCCTAGACCTCTAAGTGATGCTTTTATTGGATGGGAGGGGGGAGGAAGAGCTGCCACTGGTAAGTTTATGGGGGATCAGCACAGGACTTTGCTGTGAGGCATCCGGTACCCTGGCAAAGACACTTGATTTGGGAGTAGTTGGGCCTTTGACCTGACCCGATGGGGCTCTTCATGTGTTCTTACGAAAATCGGAGAGAGCAACTCATACATGCCAAGATCATGACCATACTCAATGGATAAATAGATCTCTTTGTTTCTGTCCCATCCCATCGACTCCTTGCATGGTTCAAGCTTCTTGTATCACACAGTGGCCCAACAGATGATACTTGCATCCTGTTGCCATTCCCTTGCATCTGGTATTCTGAGGTAGCCTATTTCTAAAACCAGGACGTTGCATATACCCATCACAGTCTGCATCCTGTGATGGACTTTTCTTCTAGAAACCTGTCCAATCCCCTTTGAAAGCCATCTCGGCCAGGTGCCATTACCACATCCTGTGGCAAGGAGTTCCACAGATTAATTACATAAAGAAATATTTTATTTTCTTTAAAACACGCTTCTTTTACTAATATTTAATATTTAACTAATATCTGACATCAATAGTAATATTATTTTACTAATATTTTCTTTATGTCTGCATAATCATGATGGTCTTCAAAGGCCTGATCTATATATGCATGCCTGTGTCTGGTGCCACTCAGCTGCAATGAGCTTTTCCAGTGCTGGAGAACCTGAAGATAAAGGCAGGAATTCTCTTCCCTTCTTGATTGATGGGCAGGGACTGGTGGTGATTTTGGCTAATGCGCAGTCTCGGTGGTTACTACTGCCAATGAGAATAATCAAATTTTGGCCAGTCCTTATCTGTAGAACTCTACAGGTAAGTCACAGAAGCTTGGACCAATCCATTTAACAGTCACAACAGGCATGATTTAGGAAAGGGGTCCTTAGGGCTCCCAGCTTCTCCCAGTGTTTTCCAACTTCATCAGTCCTTCCAATCAAACATTGCCTATATTTCTGTTTTATAATGGAGCCAGGTGGGTTACATTAGAGAAACTCAGCACAGTTTCGCCAGTACAGAGTTCTGCTCCTTAATGCCGCACACATATGCTTGATGGATAGCTGTGGCATCCCTCTATTTGTACAGCCAAAAACAATTCTACCTTGAGTGATGAAGACAGACATGGAACGCAGCACAGAGGAGGATTCACTGTGGGTGCAAGGTGTGAGCACAGGGGGTGGGTGGAGAGGGGGCTTTTCTATGCAAAACATTCCAAGACAACAAAGTGAGTCGCTAGAGCAGGGGTTCTTCAAAGGTATCTAAACTGGACCACCCTAAGAACAGGGGAAATGCTCCAAGCCCTGTTAGCTTCATGAAAAGGAATTACTGCCAGCAGAACTATTGGAGATTTCAGCACTCAGGCTTTCCCTTTGAAAATTGAATCAGGGAGCTAGCTGTAAATTCACCTTTCTGGCTCTATAGTCCTGCCTGCTGAGTGGAATATAGCAGATCATGCTCATTGCAGGGGAACCTGGTGAGAAACCTGAACTCAGCACCATTGTTAACCGATTTGCCTTACAGATGTGCCTGATCAGGGTTGGTGATCTGGTAGGAGGACAGTAATGAACCTTAATGATTGATCAGTGTCCCCAGAATTGGAGTTGATTGATAGGAGATGGAGCACCCAACTGCAGCTTCAAGATAGAATGTCCTAGTTGCCATTTGGCATGCTTAGGTGCAAATGTTCTCACTTGTGCATGCCAGACTATACTCGCCAGCATTCCCATATCTGTACAGATATTAAGGTAAAGGGACTCTGTCTCTCTGTCTTTGACTACCTCCAGCATTTCACAGACCAAACGAGGGTAAATTGTGTACAACAAAGATCACAGAGCTCCCTCCCTTACTTCATTGCACATAGCTGCAGGCCTTTGTCTGCTTGCAATATGCTGTTCTCATTTACTCTGCAAAGGTTTGTCCTGCACTGGTTTCAGAATCAGAGTGTATTAGTAAGCTGTCCATTATACATAATTTGCAATTAAGCATGTTTAATAGAGTGAATGCTTGCAGTCTGATTGTATGCATGTTTAATCAGAAGTAAATAGGCATAGGATTTGGTAAAACAGGATGCCTTGACATGCCTCTCTTCCACTGCAGGCCAATACTTTTGGCTGCTGCAACTGTTACCCTGCACATGCCTGATCTTGACTGATCTCGGAAGCTAAGCAGGGTCAGGCCTGGTTAGTACTTGGATGGGAGATCGCCTGGGAATACCTGGTGCTGTAGGCTTATACCATAGTCTTTCGAGACTGAAGGTTGCCAACCAGTCTGAATTATGCACCACTGAACTCATTGTACCCACCCCAAAGGCAAAACCGGGACACTGTTTACCGGGGTGGGCGGGAGCAGCAAATAGGGACTGCGGGAGCTTTCTCTGCACAGTCACAAGGTTATTCACACATGACATAGTTTGCATGTACATTCTATGTACAGAAATGTACTCAAGCTGTACCCTACACTTGCAGGATGTACCCTTGAGTTCAAGTGTAAAGTGAATGCATGTGCTGCCAGTCCACACAAAACCGCGTGTATGCATGTACTGTATAACATGATGTGCAAATGGCTTTAGTCCACCATAGTCATCAGGAGAGGGGTAGACAGCTGCCTGGCCATTTTCAGGGATTGTTCTTGATTGAGCAGCTGAGGAAGTACCAACACATGATGTTTCCTGATTTATTTTAACTACTTTAAAGGCATCTATCGTAGCTTCCTGGTTTTGTTTTTATAATAAACCTGCTAGGATAATTTCTCCCCCAAATGTGATTAAAAGCAAAACAGCATTGCCATAATTTCCTAATAAAAACTATTAAAAACATTTAAAACAATAATAAAAGTCCTTCAAAGATCCTGTTAGAATATTTTCATCTGTCTGTAACCAAGACTTGTGTTAATTTATCAAGCTAAGCTCCATCTATCTTTAACTTTCCAAGGACAGTCCCAGTTCCCAATGTCTGTTCTTCCACTGCTGCTATTTGTTTGTATGCGTATGTGAGTGAGACTGGGGCTGAATCCTATCCACACTTACCTGGGAGTAAGCCCTATCAACAAGATATGGACCGGATGCCGGGGAGGGCACTAGGACTCAGGTTGCGTGTTGTCTTGTGTGCTCCCTGAAGCATTTGGTGGGCCACTGTGAGATACAGGAAGCTGGACTTATGTTCTTATGACTATAATGGGACTTATTTCTGAGTAGACATGCATAGGCTTGGGCTTTGGAATATTTTATAGACATAAGAGCATTTGGTCTTTAAACCACATTTGTGCCCATTTTCAAAGTCCTGCTGCCACTGCTTTTCACCGCTGACTAGTAAGCCAGCCAGGGGTGCAGGGCCCAATGGCGAAGCATAGCATGTACTGATAGAGAACAGGGTGAGACCCGTGGACTGCCTGGCTCCAGGGTGCTGTGGGAGTGACTGGTGTGTTAATGTGCTTTCCAAAGCTTGGGTGTTGGAGCATAGCATTGGGGTCCCTTCAGAGGGTCTAGATCAGTGTTTCCCAAACTGGGGGTTGTGACCCCCCAAGGTATGAGTGCACAGTGTTTCAGGGATGCTACCCCCTTAAGGAGGGTAGTGACCTGACTGGGGACCTATAGTGTAGTTGGTACAGTACTTCTGTGTTTCACTGCTGAACATGCCACCAATGTTCAGTGGTGACAGCAGCAGCAAAACTTGGAAGTGCCATATTAATACCACTATGTGTCCCTGGTCAGGTTGCTACCCTCCTTAAGGTACCGAAGTTTGGGAGGCACTGATCTAGATCTCACTGTTCCAAAGCCTTGGGGCGGGGGGGGGGGGGGAGAACTACCTGCCTTGTCCTAATATGTTTTGGATTACTAGTCATTATCAGGAAGAGACAAGGAAAACACATGTCTCCTGAATTCAATAACAGCCATGCCATTCCCATTGCCCCTAGTTCTAATCTTACCTGGCCTTTAACCCAGTTAGGGTGGATAATATTTTTTCTTAAAGTTTAGCTCACAAGCAAGGGATCCATCCTTGCCATCAATCTTTAGAAGACTAAACAAAGAAAATCTTCAAAAGGTGCCAAAGAAAAATAGTGTTTTTTTTTTCATTTAGGTTGAGAAGGAGGAGTCATTTTAAAAAGAGAAAGCAGCTATTTCCCAAAGCAGCTTTGGAAGCTTTCCTCTTGTTTTTCAATTTCTTTACATGTTTAGCCAAAAGGAAAATCTGGGGTATTTTCCAAAGAGAAGAACACATATGCCAGTCCATCTCAAGTTTTAAAATAACAGCCTTCTACAGACATGCAATGCTCAGTACCAAGGAAAGTTTTATTTTTCCCTCTATGCCATTGCTTTCCATTGTTCCAGTACATGCCCAGATAGGAGAAAGAGATTTGCAGCTGTCTTCAGAGAGACCCTGGACATTACACGAGTGGTGTCCCTGTGCCTTCCTTTGAAGTAGTACCTTCATGAACAGGTAACCCTTCCTAAAGGAGCTTAAAGGGACAAGCTATCACAGCAGGTTTCAAAGAATTTCCTCTGCTCTATAAGGATCACAGTTTCAAGCCCCCCCTCTGGCCAGAATTAGCTACCAAAAAAACCCCACCCACATCCTCTTTTCATTTTAATGGTGGCTGCATTCCTTGAAATACTCGTAATAATACCGAAGAGGGCAAAGAGGGCTCAAGTTATTAGTTAAAAAGAGTTTGAAACTACAAAAGGCATAGAAGATTTTGGGGAATGGTGCAGTGTGAAAAACACTGGAGAGGGTAGAGCAAAAATGGCTCTTGTTTGATACAGGCCTCAGACCTTCACGGCTTAAGTCAAACAAACTTTCAGGCTTAGGTAATAATGAACCAATTAGAAATTGGCAGGTATCTTTAGAAAGGGAGAGAGAGAGAGAGAGAGCCAAATGGAGCAGTTATAATCAGGTCCGGCCCATCCATGAGGCCAACTGAGGGGATTGCCTCAGGCCAGTGATGTAGCTGGGGGGGGTGTGGGGTAGCAATTTCACTGGGCTGCAGGCTGACTAGTGGCAATAGTCTGGTTGCCTGCCTGCACAATTCCCCCCCCCCCCCCACGATCACCACAAGCGTCTCTTGCAAAAAAGACCGGGGAAAAAATGACATTCTTTGCAAAAGGGGCAGCAGGGAACAAAGTCTCTGGCCACTTGCTTCCCTTGCTCCGGGAGGCTTGGGGGGTGCCTGGGGGATCTGGGAAGCAAGCAGGAGTGTGGGGTGGGGGTGATGTAGTAGAGCAAGGGGAGTGAGTGGCCAGAGACTCCACAATCGCCGCTTATGCCTCTTGCAAAAAGGGCTGGGGGAAAAAAACAGCACGCTTTGCAAGGCTTTTGATAGATTCCAAGGACCAGCACATAACAGTGGGGAAGTGTGAGTGTTTTTTTTTTTTTTTTTGTCAAATTAGAATGTGAAGCAAGAAATATGAACACCCATGGAGAGTTTGCAATAACGCACCCCATGATTATCTCTCATTACATAAGACATCATTATCTTGCATTGAGAAACAGTCATGGGGCTGGATGGCAGCAATAGCGCACAGGATTCTGCACCATTCCTAAGCACAAGTGACAATTTCATGCTTGAGACGCAGCTCCCGAGATGGGTGCTTGTAACGAAATGAATAAATAAATATAATAGCACTGGGAGCAAGCAGAATCTGGCCACTCAAGCAGTTGGCGATTAACCTGAGAACAGGAGTATAGTAAATGCTGGTCTCGGAGACAGGCTGCAGGGAGAAAATTGAACTGCTTTCATGTAGGCTACTTGAGGAATATATGAAAGCACTCCAAATCTTGCTGTTACAGGGTTGTGTTGA
Source organism: Tiliqua scincoides (assembly GCF_035046505.1). NCBI lineage: Eukaryota > Metazoa > Chordata > Lepidosauria > Squamata > Scincidae > Tiliqua > Tiliqua scincoides. The sequence continues at coordinate 16,763,071 of NC_089831.1, forward strand.
GCATCTCTCACTAACTTTATTAAAATGCTTTTCTAAACCTGCTTCAAGTCTGCAGGTTTGCCATCGAAAATATTGTCTGGGAACAAAGGAAACCAGAACGTTTTTTGTTCAGGATTTACCCACTTTCTTGTTGAGATTAGGAAAAAAAAAATAGAACAACAGAACAACTCTCTTGGATGTATCGCTTTATGGCAGTGGTTCACAGTCTGTGAGCCATGGCTGCTCAGGGAGCCACAGAAACCAGCCAGCGGAACTGTGGAATCCTCGTGAAAAACCTGCCACCCTATACAATGTATAGGATTGTAGCCCTAATGGGGAGCCATGGCCAATGGCCCAGGAGGTCAAGGGAGCGGAGACAGTTTTAAGAACCACTGCTTTATGGGATAAAGAAAATACACCCCAGTTTTTGAACTACATGTCCAACTCATAGCTGTACATACATTTAAACCCTTTTTAGGAATTTCAGCTGTTCTGTGTTCATCGTGAATTTGTAACTGGGGGCCAGAACAGATGGCAAAAGCTTAAAATGACATGTATTGGCAAGGGGTACCTTGTCAGAGCACAGCTAGAATATACCAGGAAAGAGGCAGGGTGTATGTGAGAAGGAATATTCATGGCAGGGAACCCAGCTCTGTTGTGGAATCCAAGAAGTGGAAGAAACCACTCCAGCCATCTGTTCCAATCCCTTCTCATGCGGCAGGAGAACCTCTCCTCCAGACTTTGTGGCTGCCACCAACCACAGAGATGGGATGTTACTACATTTCAGGTCCTTCGCCTTCCCTGAGAGTGGCAGCCAATGAAGTGGAGCAGAGTAAGGCTTATTCCCAACACAATGAATGAGGTCACATTGTTTCAACATGACCTTTTGGACACCTGAAAGCACACAAGGAAGCCCCACAATGGAATCACTAAGCATTTCTAATTTATTTTTTTCATTTATTTTTTCACATTTCAATGCCACCTTTCCTCCCAGGAGCTCAGGGTGGGGTACATGGTTAGTTCCCTCCATTTATCCTCACAACAATCTTGTGAGGTAGGTGAAGTTGAGAGAGAGAGAGAGAGAGAGAGAGAGAGAGAGAGAGAGAGAGAGAGAGAGAGAGACTGGCTGAAGCTGAAAGCCCTGGAAGCTTCATGGCTGAGTGTGGATTTGAAACTGGATCTTCCTGGATCTTCTAACTCCAGAATCACTACACCACCCTGGTGCTCTCTCTAAGAAATTCCATTCAGCCTTTAGTGCAAAGAACCCCAAAGAGTTCTCCTTATCAGAGGAGGGTTCCGAGGAAACATGTCCACCTAGAAAACAAATAACAAATGAGGCTAAGTCACTGGAGCACACAGATTCCCAAACCACCATCCAGCTTGTTAGTAAGCTATTCTTGATTACCACTTTGTGAATACTGAGGACATCAGATATATCCTGCACTGGTTTGCATCTATATTTGGGATTAAATCTAAAATCCCATCTGTCTTGGCCCACTGCATACCAGCCAAGTCCAATGATTAATTCAGCAAAATCCAAATGCCAAAACCAGGCAAGCGGCAGACTAGTATGCGAATGACTGAGTTGGCCTGCAAGAAGAAATGGTTCATTATTGCCATCGAGGCCGTGACCATTCTCTGTCATAGCACTGAAAAACCTTTGATCCTAAATGAGCATCAGGGGCTGTAAAAAGCAGAAATCTGCTCAAAAACATCCAAAGTCCACAACTAGAAAGCCAAGACTTTGATGCCGGAATAAATTGTGTGGATTAGATGCATTTATAGGCACAGTTTCTCTAATGCAGTGGTTCTGAAACTTTTTAAGCACAGGGACTCACTTTTTAGAATGACAATCTATCGGGACCCACTGGAAGTGATGTCATTAATCAGGAAGTGATGTTATAGCTGGAAAGTGACATCATCAAGCAGGAAAATTGTTAACATCCCTGCATGACAAAATAAAATCAAAATAAGTAAGTAAATTAAAAGTTTACGAAAAGTATATGTTTAAAAATTTATTGAAAATAAAGAACCCACCTAACTCTCCCAAGCAGTTTCTGATCTGTTACCCAAAAGTTACCCAAACATCCCGAAGGCTGCAATCCTATCCACACTTACCCAGGAGTAAGCCCCATTGACTATCATTACTCAAAGCATATATATAATAGCAGGGCCATAGCTAGGGGAGTGGGGGGGCTTTGCCCCCCCCGAGCCAGCAGTTTACCCCCCTAGCAATTTTTCCAAATCTGTCCTCTTTGTTTAATCTGGTGTCAGTTGGGGGTGATTTGAAGCCCTTTTTGCAACATTTTTTTGTGCACAGGAAGTTCTACCCAGCTGGTAGACCTGGGCTCCAAGTCGAGAGCCCAGGTCTACCGACCTGGGCTCTGAAGGTAGTGCTCATGGCCCCTTCCCAAACAGACACTGGATCCACCCCTGGTTCTAAGGAGGTTCAACTCTCAGAAAGCTGGGAGGATTCCTGCTGGGAAAGCTATGTAGGTGTTAAATAGGTGCTAGATAGGCGTTAGATAGGCGTTATGTAGATGCTAGATAGGGCCTAGATAGGTGCTATATAGGTACTAAATAGGTGTTATATAGGCACTAGATAGGCTTTAGATAGGTGCTAGATAGGTGCTATATAGGTGTTAAATAGGTGCTAGATAGGCTCTATATAGGTGTTAGATAGGTGCTAGATAGGCGCTGGTTAGGTGCTAGATAGGCATTAGATAGGTGCTCTATAGGTGCTAGATAGGTGTATAGGCACTACACTAGATAGGCATTGTATAGGTGCTATATAGGTGTTAAATAGGCGCTAGATAGGTGCTAGATATGCGCTATATAGGTGTTAGATAGGTAAATACTACCTGCATCCCAGTGATATGTTTTACTTTTGCAGGGTTGCAGGCCTGTGTATTGCACTGGTGTGTAAATGAAAGGATATGTTGCATGTTATTTCTATGTGGGCAATACATTTTACCTGGCATGCAGAGATGCATTTATTCTATGCAAATTATTATTACATTGCTTTACAGATAATGAATGTATCTTTCAAAAAAGACCCACATTATTTTCTCTTCATGAAATTTGGGGGAGTTTCGGGTATTTGATGTTTCTCCAGACTTATCCTTTCATTTTGCCCACCAGTAGAGATACCTGACATCATTGCCTCCCTTGAAAAAATAGTCGCCCCCCACCTCTAGAATCCTGGCTATGGGCCTGCATCATAGCCTATTAAAAGATCTGTAATATTTCCCCAAATGCAGTCACATACCATGGTAGCATCAAGCCTAATATATTAAAAATAAATTACACATTGAAATGAATGGGGACCCACTTGAAATTGGCTCTCAATCCACGTAGTGGGTCCCAACCCACTGTTTGAGAAAGACTGCATGGTAGCCTGCATGTTAGCACAGCTTACGGTCCACCAGTCATTTGTGGCTGCTCTTCAGGCACTTGACAACCCCTCCCTTTCCTCTTTGTCATCCCAGGTAGGCAGAAAAAAGGAAGTTCCTTTATTGTCTGAAAGGTCCCCATACTTGATGGGAAGGGTGGGAAAGTTTGGCTTGTTGAGTCACATGTGCAGGTTGTTTTGGTCTGTTTTTGTGTTTTGGCTTTTGTTTTTGTGGGAAAAGGAAGATCAGTGAAGGAATCAGATATGCCATTAGGGCAATGGAAGAGAGAAAGAGGAGAAACAAGGAGCTCAATTACATTTTACAATGATAACCCTTAAGAATGTTTATACAGTGGGCTCTCCCCTTATCTGCATGGGCTTGGTACTGGAAACCACCTGTTGGCATCCTTCAGTCTTGGAAGACTATGGTATCGCACTCTGAATAGTGGTTCTGGAACAGAGTGTCCTCTCCAGTGCGCAAAGCCTGGGTAAAGTAGATATGGAGGATAGACTGTTACCCATGCAGAAAATCCCCTCTCTCCATGTCGCTGAAATGGTCCAATGGAAAGGCAGAGGCCAATACGGTTGGTTCCAGCAGCGTTGCAGGAGTTGCCAGAATGTGACTGTGTTCAGCCATGAACTGCCTCAGGGACTCCGGCTCCGGATTTTGCCTCAAGGTTGACTCCTGAAGCCTTTTCCATAACTGGATGTAGCCACAAGGCAGTGGAGGTTTGGGATCAGAGTTTTCCTTCTCTCAGATGAACTACCTTCCCAGGCTGACGAGTCCCATCTACCCGGTGGCTGTTTAGTCGCCTCTTACGACAAGTACAGCCAAACTGAAGGCCTATTCTTATTGAAGTTCAGCACCCAATGCTTGCCTCAATGTCTTATCTGGTGCCTCTGGAAGCTTCTTCTGGGTTGTGGTAGGCTGGGAACCCATTCTATTGCCCTCAGCAGACCTAGGTTTGTGCTTTTTTTATTGCCCCTTCAGCAGACCTCAGAAGGTGCAGTTGCTTCGATGTGTTTTTTTGGTTATTGGGTTTGAATTTGCATCTGCAAGAAGTCACTTTCTGGGTGCTTCTGTGGGCCATTTTGAGGGAGTGTGACCCATTTTAGAATGGGTCATGGACCCAGTGTGACCCAGAAGAGGCCTCCAGAGGGTCCAGGTAAGGCCCTTATCTGGAGGCATCTCTGTGGCACTTCTGTATCTGCGGATGGTTAAATCCACTGATACGGGACCTGCAGATGCAGAGGGCACGCCATATTCTGACTTGCCACACAAAACAGTTTGCAAAACAGTTACTGTTGTCAAAGAAATTAACTACCATAACAAAAACAGAACTCCTGTCCCAAAGGGATTTGCAGTCTAAAAAGAAGCACATGGAAGCAGTCACAGGGATGGGGGGGGGGGGGAAGATGCTATACTGGGATTAAAAGGGACAGTTGCGCTCCCCTTAAAAAGTGCATCTGCCCCCACTTAGTGGGAAGCAGCATAGCCATCCATGGGGGGAGCCTCACCTGCTCCCTCCAAGATCTCTGAAATCTCCCCCTCCCCATTTTCACTAACTCTAAATAAGGAGGCAAAATTGGAAAGCTGTAATTTACATAACTTCTGTTTTTCATCTGCAAATCACCACCCTGAGCTCAGTTTCCTAGTGCCGGAGCATGACGAAACCTTTGATTTTTAATAATAATAATAATAAAAGTGATAAAAATAGGAGTCGTAGTAGTAAATTATTATAAATTAGTGTAAACAATGTATCTATTTATTAGTGACTACAGTGTGACAAAGGGACAGACTGTTTGAGAATGGTTAAGACAGGCAGGTATTTAAGTCTGCATTTCTCATTTATTTATTCATTCAAATATTTATACTCTTCCACATTGGCCTGAAGCACCTTCAGGTTGGTTTACAGCCAAATAACAACAGTAGTAAAAAAGAAAAGAAAAACACAACATATTTTAATAAAAATGAATACAAATAAATATAGTTCTGTGCAGGGGAAAAAAAAAACATAAATGGAAAAAACCATAAACCTCAAAGGGCCCCAAATGCCATCTGAAATCAAATCATCTTCACTTGTTGCTGCAAACACTCATCAAGGGAGCACATTATCCTTCCCCTGGAGGGGAGTTTTGAAACCAGGAAAGTGTCCTGTTCCGGGGAGCCTGTTGCTTTACCTCAAATGGAAAGGGAAATTGAAGCAAGGTCCCTGATGCAGATTTTAATGAATGGGCAGATGGTACTCAGGTACCCTGAACCAAGGATCTTTAAGATTTTCCAGGTGAGAGCAACCCTGGAAACAAACTGGGAGCCAATCGGCAGCCCAATTCAAATGATGACTTGTGCTGGCTCAGGCCCCTTGAGTGTCACCCACCAATGTCCCATCAAGCATGTTTGCACTGATACGGGAATTGGCTGGGCCAGTGCAGACACCAGCACTAGCTTACCCAGGCTGGATCCAGTTCCTGAACCTGAGGAAGGTAGATTTGCACCGGCTGGTGCAGTGAGTGGGAGAGGGTGGCAGGAGGGCATTCTAAAGGTGGAGAGTGGGTGTTTCTGGGCAGGGTAGAGCAGAATGGGGGAGGACTGGGCTTGGGAGGGGGTGGAATTGGCAGTGGAAATGCATGCCATTCCTAACTCCCACTCTTGGGCTGGGCAACCATACATAGGCTGTTCGGATTTGTGCCAGCTAAATAGCTGGTGTAGATCTGAGTAGCCCCATAGGGCAGGCTGGGGTATTACAAAAGGTAAGGTGGAAAATATCACAAGATGACCATCAACAGCCTCCCAACCTTTGTAGGACACAACACAGGCCACAACAGCCTGGCTGTACCAGCACAGGTTAGGATTGCATCCTCAGTTGTTTCAGAACGGGTGTTCTAGAAAACAGCTTAATACTGAGTCAGACTATTCATCCATTTAGGTCCACACTGACTGGCAGCAGCTCTCCAAGGTTTCCGGCAGGGATTTTTGTCTGCTCAACCTGGAAATGCTGGGGATTGAATTTAGAACCTATGTAAATTCAGGGCCCTCTCAGTTTAGTCTCTAATGCTTTTTTTTTTTCCTGGCTGCACCTTTTCAGCAGAATTTCAATTACAGCCCTTGAACTTTTGCAACTAGTTGGGGTGCCATAAATATGGCCGAGGAGACATTTCCATTATGGCCGTCGGACATGAAGGAATTTAATGAGAAAAGCTGGCTAAACAAATTAAAAGAAATCAGCCCAAACTCTAGTTTGTAATGAACAGATTTGGGAACAGACTCAATGACCTCGGTGTGGCCATAGTAAGATATAGAACAAGTATCTTCACACACACACACACACACACACACACACACACACACACACACACACACACAGAGCGAGAGCGAGAGAGAGCTAACCAGTCTGCATTGTAACGTTGCAATCTTATGCACACTTACGTTGGAATTCAGATGGGTTTCCTTTGGAGTCGATATGCTCATGATTGCTCTGTTAATTGCTTTCATTTCTAATTTTTTTTTTGAGACAAGCAAGCTTAACATTTCAAAAGGATTTTGTTTTGCAAAGACCATTTAGAATCAAGCCCGTATGATCCAACTTCATTAATTTCAAAATTGATAAGTCTCATGCTGTTCCGTTGTATGTGTTAATGGAATGTCTGTTTATTTTAATTGTGTCATTATCTGTGCAAGTAATAACAAATATTTGATGACCGGCATTTATTCCAAAAATTCACTCAAAAATATGGAAAATGTTACACTATCTTACGCAAACATCATTGTGGAAAGCAATTGTCACTTCATGGCATGATGATTGCCATGGCTAACCCCAGGTGTCGTGTCCCCCCCCCCATTTGTTGAGGGGCTTGCCTTGCTAGCAATGTGTGTAATGTGAGTAGAGTGTAATGGATATCCAAGAGGAGTGATGGTTCTTTTTTGCTCCTCTAGATAGAGGTTGCCATGGGTTGGCGTAGAATTTAGAGCCTCCTTGTCGCGCCTGAAATAGAGGCTCAGGATCTGATGCAGCGAAGCTCCACCGGTCCCACCTCCCTCCCACCCCATTCCTGCCCCCTGGCATGCCTCCTCCCTGCCCTCCCTTCGCCTCCCCTTGCCCTGAAACGTATCTTCCCCACCTCCCCCCCACCCCTACCTACCTCTCTACTGCCCAGCAGTCCATGTGACCGCCAAGCGGCAGAGCTCTGGTGCTCCACCAGCGCTAGGGCCCGCAAATAGTGTTTGCAACAGTGTGTGCTGGTGGTAAGCTGGTGCGCACTCTTTAGGATTGGGCCCTGGGGCTACTGTGTGCTGATACAGGGCCAATCACTGCCCACAATTATTTTGCTCCAAAGGAAAAGACTTGCTGGCCACCATCAGGCAATAATTTGTCTGAGACCATTTTTTTGCATTTTTCATGCATCCAGTTCATATATCGACGAACACCACTCTGCTAAAAAGTATTGTGCTTGGAGTAACGTGAAGTCTCCGGCCTAGTTTGGATGCAATACCAAATTGTGGTTGGTTAGGCATTATAGGAATGAGCCATGAAAAACCCTCAGGTTCACTTCTTCCCACATACTCCTATCTTCTCCCCTCACAGCCTGCAATTTCCTCCTTCCTGGTTTGAGGTAGAATCACTATTTCTGCAAACTCACTAAGGAGTGTTTGTGCCTTCCTTTCAAACCACAGTTAGAAACCAGAATCAAACCCTGGTTTTTAGGGCAGGTACAAATCATGGTTGGCCATTTTGGATGAAGTGGTTTGCCTCACGCCAGAAAAGGCGGGAAGAAATCATGCTATGCAATGGATGAGCCCAAGAACTTGTTCACAAAGCTCCAAATGATGGTTTGGCATGACATCCCCCTATCCTTGATCACTGGGCATTCCCTTCCATGTACAAATCTCCATGTAATGTTGCAGTTGCCAAGAGATGAATATACATGCGTAAAGCGCGCTAGGCAATTATGTGGTGTCACGTTTGTTGGAATGCCTCAAACGTTTAGATTATTAAGCCTTGGACAGACAGGAACGTGAGCCTATGGAAGAGGTCGGTTGTCCAACACTTGACAATTGTCACTGTTCATTGAGCTCAATTAATCAATTACAAATATTCACATGCCAGTTTATGATATATAATTTAGTTATAATTATTGGTGAGGATTTCAAGAAGTTTTCCTCTGTCCAAGCCCAACAGCTCAGTCACTGCACTGTGCTAGCTCCAGGCAACCATTTTAAAGCTATTTCTGTTATGATTACCATAAAAGTCATTCCTTGCAGATTTAGGCTTCAGTCATGTACCATTTACTCACTCATAAATCCTACTGACATCAACGGGGACTTACACATGTATAACTGATGGCACCCTTACATTGTAAATTAATGACCTGGATATTAACCAAAGCTGTCCCCTTTGAACAAGCATGGCAGTGTGTTTAAGCTGATCTCCCAGGCAGACAATGATGTATCTGCGCTGCTCTGACTTGCCGTATTCATAGTTATTTGGAACTGAAAGTCCATTGGAAATTGGTGGGGAATCTTCTTCTTTACAAGCAATTTTATTTAGGATGTGAATTCCTAAATATTAAGGAATTAAGAATTCACCTGTTCTCATCATTAAACTGCTAGAAATTATGAATGACAAATAAGGTGGGAGAAAGCCATGGCTTGGAAGAATGATCAGCATGGAACACATTTTGATGAGCTAAGTCTAAAAAGTTAATTTGTAGCAGGCAAACCATTAACCACAGTGACCCCTTTAATTAGGACTATGCAGTTTGCTCTCACACCCCTTATGGAAACCATATGTTCCTTTCAATGCACTCAGTGCATTTGAATTAGGTTGTCATTGCCGTACAGTATAGTTTATTCCAGGGGGATGAAACAGGTTTGATACAGTGGGCCGAATAGCACTCATGGCACCTGCTGAGGGCAGGATGTGATGTCATTAAGCATGAAGTGACATCATTAAGCAAGGTGAATAGCAATAATAAGCACTTTTTTCTCACTTAGGAACTCATTAGCTGCAAATGAATCTTGATCATATTTTCAACAGATGGGAGAGCCCAATTATCATGTGGGCCTCCGTTTTAGCAGCACCACTTCTGCCAAGGCATCAATTCACAGCTCAGCAGCTGAAAAATGCTTAGCAAAGTAAGGCCTCAGCAGAAACAGCACAGTTGAAAGGGCGACCTGCATGATAATTGGGCTGTCTGAGTGCATCTTCACCTTCTCCCTTTCTCACTGCTCTTGGTCTGCTTCATCCCCCATGCCGTTCCTCACCTTCTGAGGCCTCCTGTCTTTCCCTCCCAGCACCTTGGTGGAAGTGGTGCAGCTTTTGGAAGGGTGGCACTGGGAGAGCCAAATTATCACACGGGCTGTCCTTTCAGCAGGGACATTTCCGCAGAAGTAAAACTGTTGAAAGGATGACTTGCATGATAATTGGGCTCTCCCATTCATTGGGCTCTCGCCACCCTTTCAGCAGTGCAGCTTCTATCAATGCATCACTCCACAGATCAGCAGCTGATGGCAGTGTTGAAAGAGCCCAACTATCACATGGGCTGGATACAGAACTTCCATGGATCACATATGACTTGTGGGCCTTAGGATTGACACCCCTGGTTTACTCCTTCCATGAGCCTTTTGAATCAATCGAGGCATCTTCTGCAATTTTGCTTCCTTCCTTTCCACAAAAGGACCTGTGTTTTGAAAGATGAAAAGATAAACACTGATTAGAAAGATTATTCTGGTGCCAAACCTAGAGCACCTTGACCTATTGGTATGGTGACTCATGGCTTAACTTGGTTTATGGCTCCCTCTAGTCTCCATCTATTTTGACCTAGTTAAGGTGCTGTGCCCTCCAAGGAGGCTTTCTAAAGTTCAAACAATTGAAGTGTGAACCAACTTAGCCAATGGAAGGGCGGGTGGAGCTGCCAAACCTGGAATTGCATTTGAAATTCTTTTTCTGTGTTCAGCTTCTTGGAACATCTCTCATCTACATAAGAAAGAGATACAGATCTAATGGTCTAAATGCTTTGATGGTTAGTGTTGGCACTGAATGTTGGTGGCAGCCAGTGAAGCAAACTCAAGTTCTCTCACCTCTCCACCCTGCCATAGTGGTGAGTCATTCTTGCTCCTCCATTGCCAGACCTCTACCTATGAACATCACCATATGTATGTATTGTCTTCTTCAATTTTCTCCAGAGCCATCACGGACCAGCTCTGCCAGCCACCACTCTGGAACACTTAAAGAGGACAGAATTCTTGCCCTTACCAGAAACTGACAGGACATGGCAGAGAAGTGAGGGGGTGTTTCAGGGACAAAATAGTTGAGAGCAAAGGCATCAAACCTAGACACTGATAGGCTAACTTCGGCAGGCAGAGAGAGCTGGGTCATGTGTGCAGTTGTCTTTCTTGGCATAAAATGGAGAGCTACAGGGAGCAAATGCTTTGGGCTGCTTTTCTTGTGCATGATCAACATTTTCACTGTCATCATTCATGATGGCCAAACTTGGTTTCTCTTTTTAAGACAGCTGCCTATTAAAAATTGGCTGATATGACAAGTGGTTGGAGTGTGGATGTGTGCATGCTTCCCCCTCCTCCCCACCGTCTTACCTTGAGAGGGCTGATTTTTCCTGGCATGCTTGACCTTGAAAATGTTTCACCTACTAGACAAGAAAAATGTTCCATTTTCCTGCACTGTCATCCATTACTCAGCTCAGCAGACTTGGCTTCTGATGGTGGAAGAGGAATGTGAAAAAAAACAACAAAGAAAGCCTCAAAGGGAACACAAATTACAATCACTGGAATCAGATAACAAGAAAATACAGTCAAGCCCCCTTACACCCTAAGGGGAAACATGTCTAATTACACATTCTGCACTGCTAATGTTTTCTTTCAGGCTATGTGTGAAGAGTCAGGGTGGCAGCTGGCAATAGTGTCTTCCTTTCCCCTACCTCACCATTTTGTCTTTTCTTTCCACTGCTGGTTCTCTTACCTCTGCAGTTATCTCCTGATTTATCCACGATACTGGATGGCTTTTTCCGCATCAATGGGCACCATCCCAAATGTAACAGTCACAGAGATTCCGAGAAAAATAAATCCGTGTCCACAAACAAAAGTGGCCAATCCTGGCAACCCCATATTATTCATAAATCCTGAAATATCGTTGTGTTGTGCAATGGGACCCAGGCTTCTCTTGCATTCGTTAGCACCCTCCAACCACAGTCTCAGGCCTCACGGGCTGAAACCGCAGGGTGTTTGTTAAGGTTCTCCATTGTTTTGCTTTTTCTTTGTCCTTCGACTTTCTTTAATTTTCCTCCTTTCATTTCCAAGCAAAAGGGCTTCTTAATGAATTCTGGGCGATCGCTATCGTAATTAATTTCAGATAGCAATGAAAATGGAGTTTGCCAGCTAGATAGGGGCTAGAACGAAAGGCTCCTCTGTGTTCAGTCTGTAAGACTAGGCCATGAGGATTGGTGCCATTAGCCGTTCTTTGGAAGTCGCAATTGCGCCTTTGCAGGAGCTGCATTAGCAAGGAGACCTCAGTGACGCTACTTTGCAATCTTCCCAGTATTAATTGCTCATTCTTCCTTTGGGGAGATTACATCTCCTGTCTTGAATATAAGAGAGATGTTGTTTGGGTCTCTTTTCAAAACAGCAAATGAGTTTTCCTTTTCAGAAAGAAGATTTCTTAAATTCTTCTCACTGGTATACCAGAGAGGTCGAGTACTTCCATATCTCAGCTTTTTGTGGGTCCAAGTGAGGAAAAAAAAGTCAGAAAATATTGAACCTCCAAAGTTTATGGAGTAAGAAGATGACTTCTGTTGAATCAGACCCACTTAGCCCATCAAGCTCATTGTTGTCTACCCAAGCAGGTGATGAAGGTAATGCATTAAATGCATTTATTTGGAAATAAGGCAGAGGCACCATTTAGGGTGGATGCGGCAGCCTCCTCTACATTTCAGACTGTGTTGGAATGGGGTTGTAGTTCCGTGTTCAGGGTTTGCAATTTGGAATGCATTTGGAATATCCTGCATCTCCAAGTAGAAACACGCCTATCTTAAACCTAGAAATAAATCAGTGTAGTAGACAATATTGACCTAGATCAGGGGTGCTCACACTTTTTTGGCTCGAGAGCTACTTTGAAACCCAGCAAGGCCTGGAGATCTACCAGAGTTTTTTTACAATGTTCGCGCCATCATAACATTTATGTGTACAATGTATATTGGTGTACCTTGCATAACCACATGAGCCAATATTGCACAACACAACATAATTAACTATAAACATTTTTTGTAATTACTTGAGTTTACTTTGATGACTTGCACTGAAGTGAATCAGCCAAGGATGCATATTCCGGACAGTAGCTGCTGACAGCCAGCCTCAAGCACACTTCCAAATGTTCATCAGTCATGGTGGAACAGTACTTGGACTTAATGATCTTCATGTAGGAAAAGGCTGACTCACATAAATAAGTGGAGCCCTTCCTGCCTCAGGTGCTCTTATATCCCTGAGGGCCCTATTGCCTTCAAGTGGCTGCAGCTGTGCAGCACACTCTGCTGGATGCCCAGGCCTTACCCTTAAAGGGGCCACTGCTGACACCACATCTACCTCCTCACCAGATTCCAATACAAGTGAGGGGGGGGCAAGTTTCTATAGAGACCAGTGCAAAAACAGGGGAAAGGTGTGGGGGAGGGAAGATCTCTATATAGACATCACAGCAAGACCAGTGCAAAACCCCTTGCACACAGAACCAACAGATGGAAGTGGGGGGGGCAGATCTCCATACATACCAGTGCAAAAACAGGGGAAAGGTCAGCCCGCCCCAGTAGAGTTAACAGGGCTCACTCCCAGGGATGCGTGGACAGGAGCTCACGCCCAGGGAGCATCACTCCCAGGGATGCGTCACTCCAGGGAGCATCACTCCCAGGGGGGCTCACTCCCAGGGATGCGTGGACTGGAGAGAAGCCTGCGATCGACTCATTTTGCCTCGCGATCGACTGGTGGATCGCGATCGACGTATTGAGCACCCCTGATCTAGATAGACCAATTGAAAGGACTTCAGTGGAAGAGAACATGCTTTGCCTGCAAACAGTTCTGTGTTCAACCTCTAGCACAGCCATTTTCAACCTTTTTCAGCTCACGGCACACTGACAAGGCACTAAAATGGTCAAGGCACATTACCAGTTTTTTTACTTACATTAAATTGCTACATTAAAATTAATTTTTAATTAATACAATTAAATCATTACGTGACAAAGGGCACAATCCTAACCAGGTCTACTCAGAAGTAAGTCCTATTTTGTTCAATGGGGCTTACTGCCAGGGAAGTGTGGTTAGGATTGCAGCCAAAGACTAGGAGGAGACATGGGGGGGGGGGAAATGTGCCTGTGGGACTTACTTCTGAGTAGACATGCCTAGGATTGGGCTTTTGGTGGCACTCTTTTTTCTCAAATACACAAGCAATTGGCATTCCTCCTCTCCCCCAGCCCACCCTCTCCCACAGGCACATTCCCCCATATCATAATTGCAGTTAGCACCTCTCCTGTTGTCCCTCCTCTCACTGGTCCGCACCTTCCAAAGGTCCAGAATCACTTGCCTCACATTCTCCCCCCATTGCCTGCTCCTGTATTTCAGAAGAAAGTGTGACCAAAAGTCCAATCCTAGGCATGTCTACTCAGAAGTAAGTCCCATTATAGTCAATGGGGCTTACTCCCAGGAAAGTGGGGCTAGGAGAGGATCCTGATAGCCCAGCCCAGCTCAGTCATGTCTACTCAGAAGTAAGTCCCATTATAGTCAATGGGGCTTACTCCCAGGAAAGTGGGGCTAGGAGAGGATCCTGAGAGCCCAGCCCAGCCCAGGGTCACTTTGGGGAGCTGTAGGCAACTGTGGCAAGGAAAAGGGACTTTCATGGACCCTGAGCCAGCCCATTCTTAGGCTGGTGGCCTCAGCAGACTCACTGGCTTCCTACCTGCTTGTCTGCCCTGGCTCCTTCCTTCCTTCTCACTCACTCTGTCCGGACCTCCTCCAGGCTTTTCTGGTTGCCCAAACAGCATGCAGGGCAGACAAGGGACTTTATACCAAATCCTCGGCATGTCTACTCAGAAATAAGCCACATAATAGTCAACTGGCTTACTTCTAGGTAAATGAAGATCGGGTTGCAGCCTTCCTCTTGCTCAGCAGCAGGAGATGCAAAGCAGCCGTGGCTGCTCCTTTTTTGCTGCTGCCCTGTGAGGGTCAAAGCAGCCACTTCTTCCGTACGCAGCTGCTGCCTGCTGCCTATGACCTCTGGCCCCACGGCACACCTGAGGCTGCCTTGTGGCACACCAGTTGAAAACCGCTGCTCTAGCATCTACATGCAGGGTTACCCTTGTCTGAAGCCCTAGAGAGCTGCGGCCAGCCAGCGAGGGCAATGCTGAACTGGATAGACTACTGCCTGACCCATTCTAGAAGCAGGGCTGATATGCATCTAATGGATTAAATGCTTTGCAAATCAACATGAGCAGGAATGATAAAAGAAATTAAACTAAACTGCAGCAAAACAAAAACATATGAAGCCATCAGTTGTCTTATCAATTTTTAGAACATAGGACACTGGAGCTGGAAGGGAACTTGGAGGTCATCTAGTCCAATTTCCTGCTCGGGTTGGTCAGTTCACGCCACATCAGAATATGGTCACCACCACTAGGGAAGGGACAGATGAACCTCAAAGGAGGGTGTTCCAGAGTCCCAGCACTGGAATGGCCTAGTCCCACATATTGTGGAAATTATCCAATATGAAATCAGTCCTTTGGTCCATCTAGCTCAGGGTGGTGAATGCAGACTGGTGGCTGTTCTCTATGAGTTTCAGGCAGGAACATTTCCCTGGAGTTGCCAGAGACAGAACATGGGACCATCTGCATGCACAGCAGTTGTGCCGCTGCTGAGCTACAGGCAATTCAGCAGTGGTAGTCCACAGACTTGCCTGAAGATTCCTGCAAGCCTCCTCCTCCTCCTCCTCCTCCTTCTTCTTCTTCAGTTCTTAGCTGTTGCTTGGAGAGCAGGTTGTCCTCTCAGCCAATATGCTGCTGTAGGCACCTCTGGGATCAACCAGGATCATGGGGGAAGCAGGCAGTATAGATGCCAGGAACAGTGGTAATTAAGAGCATATGCACAACACTTTTGAGCATTGCACTAGATAAGGATAGTCCTTATCCTTACTAGAACCCTAGAAGGTATATGAGCCAGATTGGCTTTCCTGAGGCCACTGATGAGTTCATGGGAGAAATGAGATTTGTAGGGATAAAGGAATGCCTGATCTGTAGGAAATTCGACCACTTAGCTACAGTTTCCGGCTCTGACCAGAAGATTCCAAATCCTGGTAACTTCTGATTCAATACTCTTCAGCCCAGACAAAATTACACAGACGATACCACTGTGTTTGTGACCTGGAAGCAGACAACATTTCTTGGGAAGAAGGTTTGTCCTCGTAAGATATGCACTCGTAATAAAATTGCTTTCTTGAAGCAGCAGGAGGCTGTTGGGATAAGCATTAAATAAAGCAAAAGAGCCTGAGGACATTTATTCACTCTGATCATAATGCCCAAATCCTTTAGAGCTTTGCTTGTCACCCACGGAGACTGAATTACCTTCTTCACTCAGGCAAAAGTAAAAGAAACAAAATCTAGTCATGGCATTTCACACTCATTTCCGATGAGCTGTGTTCACTAACTTTGGAATTTAGTCATATGTCACCCCAAAAGAATTATCACTATTAAAAATGCAGTGTGCAGTTCAATAATTAGTTGGATTAATTAATTGAAGGCTAGATTAATTAATTGATTGGAAGCATTTTGATTGACTCAAAAGGTGCCCCTGATTAACGGGGTAGTAGATTTTAAAAGTAATTCAAACTGTTTTTGATCCAAGCACTGTCTGACTCCTTAAAAAAGAGAAAACCTCTTTCAACATGACCTATACAGTATGCTTTCTTCCTCTGGAATTATTGTTTTGCATGCAACTTTAATCGCTTCATTGGCTTATACAATTCATCAAGTAAGAGTGCTTTAAGTGGGTGATAGTCTTAAATATTATGGATATGAATGTGGTATTCACATCCAAAGACATTAATGTCCCTAAATATACACAGTTGAAAGTAAATCCAGTTGGAGTCAATGAGATTCCCTCAGAGTAAAGCCAAGTGTAAGAATTACTGGACTGTATTCAAGTGTCATGTCTCGCATAGGTCTTGATCCTGCAAACACTTAAGTTGTGCTCTCCTCCACAGAAGTTAGTTGGCAACCTTCAGTCTTGAAAGACTATGGTATTGTGCTCTGAATGGTGGTTCTGGAACAGCATCTAGTGTGGCTGAAAAGGCCAATTCGGGAGTGACAATCCCTTCCACACTGGGAGCAGGTGCAGTCTGTCCCTGGTCTGTCTCCCTGGCTATGGGCCTTCCTTCTTTGCCTCTTGGCCTCAGACTGTTGGCCAAGTGACTCTTCAAACTGGGAAAGGCCATGCTGCACAGCCTGCCTCCAAGCGGGCCACTCAGAGGCCAGGGTTTCCCACCTGTTGAGGTCCACTCCTAAGGCCTTCAGATCCCTCTTGCAGATGTCCTTGTATCGCAGCTGTGGTCTACCTGTAGGGCGCTTTCCCTGCATGAGTTCTCCATAGAGGAGATCCTTTGGGATCCGGCCATCATTCATTCTCACGACATGACCGAGCCAATGGAGGTGTCTGTTTCAGCAGTGGATACATGCTAGGGATTCCAGCTCATTCCAGGACTGTGTTGTTTGGAACTTTGTTCTGCCAGGTGATGCCGAGGATGCGTCGGAGGCAGCGCATGTGGAAAGCGTTCAGTTTCCTCTCCTGTTGTGAGCGAAAAGTCCATGACTTGCTGCAGTACAGAAGTGTATTCAGGACGCAAGCTCTGTAGATCTGGATCTTGGTATGTTCCATCAACTTCTTGTTGGACCAGACTCTCTTTGTGAGTCTGGAAAATGTGGTAGCTGCTTTACTGATTTGTTTGTTTAGCTCAGTATCGAGAGAAAGAGTGTCGGAGATCGTTGAGCCACGGTACACAAAGTCATAGACAACCTCCAGTTCATGCGCAGAGATTGTAATGTAGGGAGGTGAGTCCACATCCTGAACCATGACCTGTGTTTTCTTAAGGCTGATCGTCAGTCAAAAATCTTGGCAGGCCTTGCTAAAATGAATCATGAGCTGCTAGAGATCTTTGGTAGAGTGGGTAGTGACAGCTGCATCGTCGGCAAAGAGGAAGTCACACAGACATTTCAGCTGGACTTTGGACTTTGCTTTCAGTCTGGAGAGGTTGAAGAGCTTTCCGTCTGATCTGGTCCGGAGATAGATGCCTTCTGTTGCAGTTCCAAAGGCATGCTTCAGCAGGACAGCGAAGAAAATCCCAAACAAGGTTGGTGCAAGAACACAGCCCTGCTTCACTTCGCTTCGGATGTCAAAGGGATCTGAGGTGGAGCCATCGAAGACAACAGTGCCCTTCATGTCCTTGTGGAAAGACCTGATGATGCTGAGGAGCCTAGGTGGACATCTGATCTTGGGGAGAATCTTGAAGAGGCCATCCCTGCTGACCAGGTCGAAAAAAAAACCTTCATGAGATCTATGAAGGCTATAAAGAGTGGCTGTCGTTGTTCCCTGCATTTCTCCTGCAGTTGTCTGAGGGAGAATACCATATCAGTGGTGGACCTGTTGGCTTGGAATCCGCACTGCAATTCTGGATAGACGCTCTCTGCAAGTACCTGGAGCCTCTTTAGTGCAACTCAGGCAAACAGCTTTCCTACAATGCTAAGGACAGAGATGCCATGGTAGTTGTTGCAGTCACCCCTGTCGCCTTTGTTCTTGTACAGCATGATGATGTTTGCATCCCTCATGTCTTGAGGTACTCCACCTTCTCTCCAGCAGAGACAGAGGATTTCATGCAGCTCAGTGACAATGATCTCTTTGCAGCACTTTAGGACTTCAGCAGGGATGCTGTCTTTTCCAGGTGCCTTGCCAAAAGCAAGGGAATCCAGGGCCACATGAAGTTCTTCTAGGGTTGGTTCACTGTCAAGCTCCTCCAGTACAGGCAGGCACTCAATGTTGTTTAGCACTTCTTTGGTGACTAAATTTTCTCTGGAATATAGCTCAGAGTAGTGCTGCACCCAGCATTCCATCTGCTGCGTCCAATCCTGGTTGACCTCGCCTGTTGCAGACTTCAGAGGGGCAATTTTCTTCTGTGTTGGACCTAGGGCCTGCTTGATACCATCATACATCCCCTTGATGTTGCCCATGTCAGCTGCTATCTGTATCTGGGAACAGAGCTGGAGCCAGTAGTCGTTAGCACATCTCCTGGCAGTCTGCTGGACTTTGCTGTGAGCAGCTCGGAGGACCTGCAGGTTGCGCTCACTGGGACAGGCCTTGTTTGCTGCTTGAGCTCTCCTCTTTTCCTCAATGACTGGTGTCAACTCCTCAGAGTGGGCTTCAAACCAGTCTGCCGCCTTGTTGGCCTTCTTGCCGAACATGGACAAGGCGGTGTGGTAAACGGCATTCTTGAAATGTTCCCATCTTTTGCATGCGTTTGCGTCAGCTGGGCCTGGAAGAGATTCCTCAAGTGCTCGTGCAAATTCCTCCACTTTTCTTTGATCCCAGGTCTGATCCACAGAAGTAGAGAATGAAGAATGGAAGCCATACATTGTTAGGCGACTGATTCATTTTCTGTTGGCATTCACTGACTTTGTTCTTGGGGTCCAGGAGGAGATTATGTGGGTTCTGTGCCACAGTGAAGGCCACATATGTATAACAGGTATAGGCTGAGTTCCTGGACTCTGCGGGGTCCCCAGGCAGTGTAATCTTAGAGATATCAAAATTTCTACTAGAGAGAGTCAATGCTTTCTCATCCCAGCATTTACTGAAGGTTTATGAGAAGGTCCCATTTAACTCAGGCTTTGAAAATGGCTGAATATTTTATGGCATGTGGTGAGAGCTACAATTTACCAGCAGTGGGCAAACCCTAGTTATCATCTTCCTTACTTGATAACCCTGAACCATTACCACATATTCACATGACAAAATCGCCTTGCAGTGATTGCGTGATAGAATAGAGCTTCAGTATTCATGCGTCTGCAGTCGTGCTTGTTAGTTGCTTGTGTTCCATGATTTCAGATGGCACTCTGGTTATTTAAGCAAGTCCTGGAAAAAAAAAAATGTGAGAGCTGGAATTGACAGGCTGATCAACATGCAAAGTATTAACATGTAAACTAATGCAAAATGTTTTTAAAATGATTGTTTTCTAATCAGAATGGTTGAGAGTGGGCGGGCACCATCATGCTTCTGAGAATCATTGGAAAATTAAAATGCTCAATTTCATTTTTTTTTAACACCGACATTACATGTATTGCATTTTCATTCCATAGATTTTATAACTTCCCCTATAGGTTGAACTGTTGGACCCCCATATGTGCAATTTCCTCTCTTCTTAGATCAGCATGTGATTTGGTGGTGCTAGAAAATTTTTTATTTCTGCCCTTTGAGAGATGGGTTGACTTCCCTTTTGTTGTGCACAGATCTTCTGTTAGTTTGCTGGCTGGCTGAGTTTCTTTTTCATAGTGTGTGATTAGTTTGATTTATTTCAATGTTGTGCTGTTTTTAAATGTTGCCCTTTCGCACCTTGAACACGTTTGTTTGGACAAGAAAAGGTGGGATATAAATATTTTAATTAAACCCACATATACACCCCAAAGCTTTTAATCATTGTTGTAAGCTGGCCTCATGGCCTCTATGGGGGTGGTGTGAAGTCATATAAACACAAACACACACACACACACACACACACACACACACACACACACACACACACACACACACACACACACTGTTCTATCTGTCAAAAGATGCAGAATGAAAATAAGTTAACATGTTCCTAATGAAAATTTTCTGTCTTCTTAACTCATCTAAGGAAGAGAGTGCGCTAATTCATTTCACAGCCCTAATCACAGGATGAAGAAAGGACATCTGGAATGGGATCCTGCAAAATCCAAACAGATGCTCAGATCCTGCCCACCAGGTAGTGTTAACAGCAGAGGCAATTAAAAAAAAATACAGTAATTCCATCAAAGAGTAATTCCATCGTATTAAGCAGACTAATACTAACCACGAATTTGGCCTATAATTTGTGATTTGCAAAGAGAGAGGAGCAGAGAGAGAATTTCTGATGGCATGGTTTGCCTCCCCCTCAGAAAATCATGATAATTGAATGGCCAGATGGAATTTGAAGGTCACTCAGTTCTATTCTTGTACCAAAGTATATTCTGTCACATCCAAGTATGGCTTGGAAAATTAGACAGAGGAAAATAAATACTTTTGATCATTGCAAAGAAAAGAAACCGTTTATAGTGTGATAGTACACAAAATAAATATAGGTGATGTTTTCAGGAAGTTGGTTGATATCACAGCACCAAATGATTTTTGAAATAGAGGTGGATCTTGGTATCTGTGGGTTCCGAACCTGCGGGGTGGGCCACCTGTAGCCCTCTGGAGCTGGTTGGGTTTGGAGGGCTTGGGGTTCCCCCGAAATCAGCAGATGCCAACATCTGCAGACTTTGGTATCCGCAAGTGTTCTGGGAACAGAGCCCCCACAGATAATGAGGGCTGCCTTGGGTAAATATTGATGCACATTTCTCTTCAACTGCTTGAGTTTGTTGGTGTCTTGCCACAGCTCCTCGTGCCTGCTTAAGGCTGATTAGTTTCCCTTGTGAAACTCACCAGTGCAGCAAGCAAAAGTCAAAGTCCAGTTCCAGTCCACAGATTCCAAGTAAACCAGTCCAATCAATGAGAGTTGCCAAACCTGACTCCAGAGCCAATAAGTCGAGTTACAGTCTGAGGTCAGATTCCAGGTAGTCAGAGTATCCAAGTCAAAATCCAAAGTCATTAAGCCAAGTCACAGTCCACAGATTCCAAATTCAATAAGCCAAGTCAGTCTCCTCTCCTACCTCCAACCTGCACTCCTTCTACAACCCACAAACCCTTCCTGCCTCAGGTGCTCCTTATATCCCTGAGGGCCCTGTTGGCTTCAAGTGGCTGCAACTGTGCAACACACTCTGCTGGATGCCCAGGCCTTACCCTTAAAGGGGCCACTGCTGACACCACATCTACCTCCTTGCCAGATCTTCTGCGATTCCAATATAGTTGGTATCATCCAGACAGATTGGGCCAGGTGGGCCAGCGTGACAGTGGGGTGAGTGGGGTCCTCCCCTTTGAAGTATCATGGTAGCAATACCACTGGTTGAAAGACACTGAGATAAACACTCTCGGTATTCGCAGGGGATAGGTTCCAGCTGACACCATGGATAGTGAAAACCCCGGTAGCAGTGAACCCTACAAAAAGTGGTTCAAAAATCCCCGTCCATTGCGCAAATGACTTACCTGCCTGTGATTGCGCTTTCCAGTCGCGGTCTCCTGTGTCTTGACCCTTTGCTGTCTGTAAATCCTAAGAGGAAAATAAGAAGAGCCCTGTCAGATCAGACCCAGGGTCCATCTAGTCCAGCTTCCTGTATCTCACAGCAGTCCACCAGATTTCTCAGGGAGCACACAAGACCACACGATACTAGCATCTCACTGCCACTCCCCTGCATCTGGCATTCTGTTTACCCTTGCACTCCCCAATGAAGACTGCACTTGGTTTTAGCTTGGGCCACTTTATCAAACACAAGCAAACAATTTTTTTTAATGCATGAAGCCTACTGAACAGACCTTCCCTCCCTCGACAGTCTGGGGTAGGTGAAAAAAACTGCCATTAATCATGCCATTAATCTGTGTTGTATTACCTTACTTTGACTGTTCAGGTAGATTTTGATTGTCACTGCTGGTATTCTTGTTCATTTTTTTCGAGTTTTCTCACTGCATCTCCCCACAACATTCATATTTGGATTTAAATTTGCACCCTTTTTGAGAGTTCCAGTGAACTTCAAATTCAAATGCGATTCAAATAATACGCTTAATTTATCATTCACAGGTTGTTGCACTGTGACCCCACAATTTGGGTTCTGTATTAATTAATTGCCTTCGTGACTGCTGTTCATCATTTTGGTGTTTAAGCCCCAAGTAATACAGAAGGATGTAAAATAGCACTGAAACACTGCACAACCCCTGCTACCTGAGCACAAAGGCAATTTTTAAAGTCATGTTCCTCTTATATCTAGCAGAGGGAGACCAACTGTCCCTCTTCACCCCAGCATGGTGTCTTTTCCAGTGGTTATTGCTGGTGTCTCTTCTGCATCTTTTTAAAAAATTGTGCACCCTTTGAAAACTGGAAAAAATAAATGATTTAGGGCAGAATCCTAATGCAAACTTGGGCTGGCGCAAGTCCCTTGTGCCGGTTTGGAAGTGTTACATAAGTGTTGTAAGGCACTTTTGCGTAACCTCAGGAGTCAGGAAGCCAGTGCACAGACATTCCCAGGATTGCGTTGCTAAGGGGGGGAGGGCAAAGAGGGGTGCTTTCCACTTTATGGAGGTAGGGCTGTAGCAGGCTGCAGGAGATGCATGGAGCCCTTCGCAGCACTCTCTGAGGCTTGGAATCGTCAGGTGCAAAGCACCTCCTGCAAGATGGAAGTGCATTGTGCCCACTTTTAGTGACAATTCCAAGCCTGGGGAGCACTGCGGAGGGCTCCCCGCATCCCCTGCAGAAGTGGAAAGCACCCCCCTCGCCCCCTGTCCTATACTAATTCTCGACTCCTGTCGACTACGCCAATTTGTCCCGTCCAAATATCTCAACTCCCTTCTAATGCCTGCTTTTTGGCTAATTAACACCCTCTTTATCTCTAGAACAACCGCTGTGGTGTGCAAAGGAATGAACACAGAACTCCTTATCTATAGCAACTACCCAAATTTATTGCTATGAACACAGACACTCCCTGCAAGTCCTCTTGTCCAGAGGCTTTCCCTCCCCAAAACTCCACTTAACTCAGTGGGTAAAGGTCTGAAGCCTCCAATTCAAGTCCACTCCAAAGCACAGTCCAGTCTTCCCAGTCTTCTGTGTCCTCCAGCAGAGACCTGGCAGTCCCCTTCTCCTGTAGGTCTGGGTCAGGTAGCCCTCTTGGTCTGGTTCCCTCCGGGTCAGGTAGCGTCTCCCTCTGGGTCAGGGTTTTCCTCTGGGTCAGCGTCCCGCTCCCTTTGGTCCTTCTGAAGCTGCCTTTTATCCTTTGTGTCCCATTAAGTGCAAATGCAGCTCAGCTGTGAGCTACCTCCTTGGCTCATTCAAAGCCCCATCAAGGTCAAATGAAGCTCAGGTGTCCAACCAGGTCTCCATTGGCCTTGATTGATTACAGCTGTGGAGCCAGCCCTGCCCTTCCCAGAGCTATCAAACAGCTGTCAAAACATGGGATCACTGTCAACACCACATCATCCACATGATGATCTTCTGATCTTCCATTACACCCCCCCATAGGGACAGGATCCTGGGGATTGCTTCTCTGACTCTCCCCTTTGCCTGCCCCTTAAAGGGACAGGGGAATCTTTACACAAACTAGTGGGTCGCAACCCACCAGTTTGAGAACCACTGATCTTGGGTGTCTGCACAGGTGGGGCACAGTGTGTGTTTGGGGGGGAAATGTCCAGCTTTCTTCAGACATTCTGTAAGAATGGAGAACACTTCAAGATTTCAGAACACTCCATACATGTCATCTCTTTCAGAATCTTTTCCTTCGTTTGACTGAGATTAATTCCTTATTTACCGTGTCTGAGGCTGTAATTACACCTACTCGGTTGTATCTGGGAGATGTTACTCCATCACATTCTGGATTCTGTCCCCGAACACCAAGACCATGCCAGCGAGCAGTGTGATGTTCTCTGTAGTCCTACCCCGAATACCATCCAAAAAGTAATGGTGATGATATAAGTACAATGAGATAGACATTCGTGATGGACAAACCCCTCCTAGTCCAGCTCATAAAAACAAACAAACCATTGCCCCTCCTTTCCAAAACCCTTGAAAAATTGTTGTGATTTTTTTTAAGCCTCAGTGTAAGTCTGTTTTGGAGTCTGTTTCACCCTTGATCGGAAGCACACTAGCCTCTAATTTGACCTCGCCTTCAACCAAACTGGGGAGGAATTTGCATGAGGAGATTTTAGGAAATATCACTTACAGTGAGTGGAGGGGCTTGTTTGGGTCTGACCGAATGCAGTGCTGAGTATCATCTCACTCTCCCATATTCTCCTCTGAAAATACTCATGTTGGAGATTCTTCACTAACTTGCTACCAATATTTATTTTCACGAGTGAATATTGTGTGCCAAAAAATTGTCCTTGATGCACAAGGCAGTATGAACACACTCCACTGGCTGCTGCATTGAAGGCAGGCTTATGGGAATGGACCATTCCCCGCACTTCAGTGCACGCCTGCACTGTGGGTTAACTTAATTTACTCCATAGCCAACAATGCCTCCTCATCACAAAATAAGCCTGACATTTGAAATTAAGGCCTTTTTAATCCCTTGGTGGAGATGCGGAACAAGCAGATCAGTGGATGCCAGGACCTGGTTTTCCTGGAGATGTGGAGGAATCTATGATGCCTTAATGATTTTCAGAAGTTCCCTATTCTGGTGAGAAACTCCACATTGATTTGTCTGCTAATGAACCCCAAAGCTTCTGCCAGCACATTTTAGAGGATTCCAGGGCATGAACTGAAAGCGTGCCTTAGAACGTGCTCTGAACTTCTCTGAAATGATTGCAACCCCTACAATATATTCAGGGGCAATCCAAGATGATCCACTAACCAGAGATGGGCAAGTCCAGTTTGGCTTGAGTCAAGTCGAGTCATAAGTCTTCCCCCTTAACTCGACTCAAAAACAAATCCTAACAGGTGGACTTTCTGAGTCACCCAAAGCATTTTGGGGACTCTAAAAGACTCGAGTCCCAAGTCTGTGTCTGGGTGTGCTTGCTTAGCTTTTTTTTGTGGTGTGAAAGACCTCGTGGGGCAATCATTCAAACTGGGTGAGCAGCAGGGAAGTGCCAGCCAGAAGGCAGGGAAGGGTTAATGTTTTGCTTTTGCATCTAGCAGGAGGGAGGAAGGTAGGAGTGGCCTCTCTTGTCCATCTCTGAATGAACCAATGATCATTGAATGAAGGTTTTTTCCCCCCTGGATGAGTGAGGGGAGAAGGTGGGGGGAGTTGGTTCCTAACCAATCAGGAGAAATGCCATGACTTCAGCAGGCTCACTGAATGACCAGCCGCAGTGGGACTACTTCTAAGTAGAGCAGCAAAGGATGAGGTCGTACTGGTAAGTTTCCCTGCTGCTACGTATGACCCTACTCCCTCTTGCTGCTTCTGTCCCCACTTTCATACAGTTTGTCCCACCCCATCCCGCCTTGTTTACAGATGGAATGGGGGCATCAGGAGAATATTAAATGAGAACTCTGACACAAGACAACAAGAGACCTGCATCCTGATGCCCTCCCCTGCATCTCCCTTGCATGTCAAGAGAGGAGAATGGTTTTGGAAGAAGACCATGCTGGCAGTCTCTATAATGGGTATTGGGACTACATGGGAGACAGAGTGCCCAATCCTATCCAGCATTCCAGTAATGATGCAACCATACCAAAGGGGTGTGTGCTGCATCCTGCAGTGAGGGGGGTGGGGAACGTTTGTTCCCTTACCTCAAGGCTGCACTGCAGATGCATCAGTGCTGGAAAGTTGGGCCCTTACACTGCAACCCTCCTGAGAGTAAGTCCCATTGACCACAGTGGAGCTTACTTCTGAGTAGACAGGCTGATGATTGTGTGGGCAAAGTAGGTGTTACTTTTGAAATCTTAGCCACCCTAAGGTTCTTAGATAAGGTAGGGTATACCTTGAAAGAAAGACATAAAGAAAACAGCAGACACACACACACACACACACACACACACAAAAAGTTGGACTTAATCTAATTAAATATCTACTTTTGTTGTTTGCGCAACTCATATATTCTTACTTTTTTTCCCCCTCTAGCCAGCTGTGACCTAGAGGTTGCTCACTGTATTTTAAAATCTTTTCTATTCTCTTTTATACATGCTGGATTGAGAGAGACAGGGGTGAACAACACATTGTCTTCATGCTAATTAAAAAAGATGCCTGGAGATTAGCTTCTCTCACACCCAGGAAACTCAAAACCAGAAAGATGAAGAACCCCTGTTCAAAGAGGGATGAAAACAATGTGTGTTTTGAATTTCAAAACAACTAATGATTATTTATAAGGACGGAGGCCTGCGACACACCTGATACCTGCAGGACCCAGGTGACACAGGCATTAAGAAGGTCTGATGGTAAAGGAAGAGGTAACAGTGTCAGGGTGCAAATCAAAGTGACCTGTTTAAACTATTGAGCTTTGGGGTTACTGTTTTTCAGACTCACTGCCTTTTACATACCTTCCTGCACTGACTTGTCTGCTGCAAAATCCCTGTATAGTATAGGCAAGGTTGACAACAACATTTTCAAAAAGTTGAAGCTCAACACGTACAGTATTGTAGAGTTCCTCACAAGAAGAAACAGCTGAGAATATTCAAGGGAAGTGAAATTAGTTTCTACAAGACCAGTGAGATTTCTTAGAAAGGTTCTAGACACCTGTAGGGTTTTCACTGTGAAATGAATCTCAGGGTTCTGGCCAAGGTGAAACATCAGAGAATCTTCGCTCACTGCCTCCAAGCGTGGCCTGTGAGATGCTCCTAGGAAGTTCATAAGAAAGCCTTAGTGGAGGCAGCCACTCCTATTGCTGGTTTTCCCACACCTGGCAATGGAAACAACCTAACCCTGAACATGTCCTAATGCATAGCTATGTTTCTACTCTGCAAGGAATAGTTGCACTCTACTTTCCTACAAGCTGGAAAAATGGAGGACAAAAGAAGATGAGCAGAAGATCAAGAGCAGTGAAGGACAATATTAAAAAAAAAAATGTTCCCCGTTGGCCAGATAAGCAATGAAATGCTGCTTTGTATTTGTTGTGCTGGGGTGCATTTGTTGACATGGTATCTCTCCTCAATGAAGGCAGATTGAGATACTCCTCCTGAGCGTATGACAATACTTTATACTATGTTACAGCCCAATGCTGAGCTGCCCATTGCGCCAAGACTGCCGCAGTGCTGAAATGGCTGCTGCGGTATCCTGTGCACAACAGGGCAGCCACCACTGGCTCCTCGGGGAAGGGGACTTTCGACCCCTTCCCCTGGCTAAGGCAAGTAGCCCTGCAATGGGGCTACTTGATTTTGCGGCAACCCTTGGGCTGCTGTAGAATTAAGAGCCCAGCACAGGGCAGTGGAGCAGAGCTGCACTGGTCCTGCTTCCCTCCTGCCCTGCTCCCCCTAGCACTCCTCCTCCTCCCCCCACCCTCCCCACCTCCCTCACCCCAGAACACCTTCTCCTCACTTCTCCCATGCCCCCACTACCTCTCTGCCACCTGGCAGTTTGAGCAACCATGGAGTGGCAGAGCACTGGTGTTCCACTGGCGCTAGCCCAGCTAGCTGGCGCTGGGCTAGCTCCGGCACTCTGTCAGTGCTAGGGCCTTGCAAATGTGCTTTATGGCACGTTTGCTACAGTACCCAATGGCTGCAAACCGGTGCGCGCTGTTTAGGATTGCGCCCTTACACCCTTGATGCATTGAGCTGGATATTTTTCTATGCTGCTGGCAGAAGCTCCCTAGAGAAGCCATTTTCATGCTTTTTCATCTCACGGCACACTAATAAGGCAGTAAAATTTTCAGGGCACACCATCGGCTTATTGACAATTGACAAGGCACACCACACTGCCAGCCAGCCGCACATCCCCCCACTGGCCCTACTAACATAAGGCTACCTCTCAGTCTGTCTTGGCACACCTGCAGACCCTTTGTAGCGCACCAGTGTGCCACAGCACATTGGTAGAAAATTGCTGCGCTAGAATTTCAAATGTGTGTCTTTTGACCTCCACCTAGAGAGGCCACAGATTGAAACTGGGACCTTCTCCATGCAAATCAGGTGCTGTACAACTGAACTGTGGCCCCTCCCCCTTTTCCTTCCAGTGCCAAATATACAGCAGAAGAATCTGAAACCTCTTCAGACATTTCTGTGGCTTGATTAAGCAGCCACAGCCACTCTGCTACGCTCCGAAACCTCCTTCCCCTCCTTCTTTCCTTCCTCCTTCCATTTTCCCTTCCTCTCCAATCCTTTTGAAGATGCATCAGGTCTGGAGTTCAGCTTAATCCAACTGCTAGATGTATTATTCATTTCTACGCTTTAATGATGTGATAAGGTTTCTGGAAATAGGAAAAGGCTCATTAAACTGTCATTTGAATATAGATCGCAAGTAAATTTGGAGGAAGACATGGAGCCTGCCAGCCAAGCGCACCTTCTCCATCCAGCGAGCCTGCTTTGCACACATTTTATGTGGGCATTTCCAGAGGAGAGAGCTTGGAGATTAGTGCTTATACACTATTGATTCTTCAATTAATTAGTGGAAGAAGGGTACAAGGGAAAGGAAATGTGCAGAAGAAAAAATAAATGCCAACAGCAAGCAAGATCATTGGCAGAGGGTTTGCCAACCTGCTGTCTTGTGGAGAAAATGTACAGTTCTATATTCTCCTGGCTGATCATCTTAGCTGTGCCCCAAGAAGAGGCTTCTTCTAATGTCTTCTGTGCATTTTTCGTATCAGGCAGCCTAGAAAATCATCTCATTATCTCTCCTTCTCCACCCACCCCTCACCAAGTTCATTGTTGCTTTTTCTTCATCTCATGTAGATAGACATCTCAAGTAGATTCTCATTACTGGACTGAAAACCTGGTCCCCCCACTCCCTTTTAAAATAAAAGCATGCTGGAAGAGACTGTGAGATGTAAAGGCTGGTCATCAGGACTGAGCTCTTAAATGGTAACCAATTTGTTCTTTTTTTAGAGCACTGGTTCTCAACCTTTAAGAGCCCATAGACCACTGAAGCAAAAATTGGAACTGTTGTGGACCACATGCAGTGTCGACTGCTGGTGGTCTGTTCTCCACCTTCTCTGGTGGTCCATGGGAGTCCATGGGGAAGCACTCTCCCAAGGACCACCAAAGAGGGTGGAGAATGGACTGCCAACAGTTCAATGTCTCCGCCCTGTCTGGTGGTCCTTGGGGAAGCATCTCCCAAATGAGTACTTCTCCACAGACTACCAGAGAGGGTGGAGAATGGACTACCTGCAACCAGGACAATCCGTTCTCTACCCTCTTTGGTGATCTGTGGAGGAGCACTTGCTCAACAAGATGCTGGAAGTTATCAAAGGTGATTTTTTTTTTTCCTGAGACCTCGCAGAACACTTCTCAGAATCTTGCAGACCACCAGTGATCCACAGAACACAGGTTGGGAACCAGTGATCTAGAGCAGGGGTGCCCAAACCCCAGCCCTGGGGCCACATGCGGCCCTCGAGGCCTCTCAATGTGGCCCTCAGGGAGTCTCCAGTCTCCAACAAGCCTCTGGCCTTCTGGGGATTTGTTGGAGCCAGCACTGGCCGGGCGCAACTGCTCTTAGAGTGAGGGTGACTGTTTGATCTCTGGTGTGAGCTGTGGGATGAGGGCTTCCTCCACTGCTTGCTGTTTCACGTCTGTGATGCAGTAGTGGCAGCAAAGGAAAGGCCAGCCTTGAGCTATTGCAAGACCTTCATTCATTCATATAAGTTCATCTTTAATATATTCATTTATGTAAACTTATGTAAATTTATTCAAATTTTAAATGTAAATTAATTCTTTTTTTCCCTTGACACAGTATCAGAGAGATGATGTGGCCCTCCTGCCAAAAACTTTGGACACCCCTGACCTAGAACTTTCAAGCTACATCAGTGGACATGGAAACCTTATGCTGATCCATATTGTGGACCTGGATTCATTTCTCCACGACAGTTTGGATACTTCTCCTGACATTATTCCTATACAAAGGCAGGTATATGTTGAGTTGTTTCACACCCTCCAAAATTTCAGAGGTGAAAATAGGGGAATGCCGGCAACATCCTATTCTCCTATCAAGGAAACATTTTGTGAACTCTGCAAGACTGCACAGTGACACATTCTTGTAGACGCTTCACCACCTACTGTATTAATGCGTTCTGTCAAGGCCTGGCCTCCACTCATTAAAAAAGCCAAGGGAGTTATCTGGATAAAGATACATCAGGAAAACCTAATTGTCCTGGTAAATGTTAATCAAAACATATCTCCACAGCTGCAGTGTGGGAAGTGACAGCACTACATGACCTTGGTGTTCATGAAACAGGTGCATTATAGACAAGATAGTTCCACCCACCTGCCCATTCCGATATTCAACTGCTGGTTCTGGAGAGGAACGGAGCCCTGACGAACAACAACCCCAGCAACTCACATAAACAACATTTTACCCAGCCACCATCTCTCCACACCTCCACATGTCTCTGGACATTCTTAAGGGCAGTGATTTGCCAGGGAGAGTTCCAGAAAATAGGAACAAATCTAGTGTACAGTAACGATTCACATAGAATCAAATATACATCATCTCCCTTACTCCTAGGTACCAGATCTTCCTCAGCCTCTGAAATCTTCTACAGGAGAGAGAAGTCCATCATATAAGAACATAAGAACAGCCCCGCTGGATCAGGCCATAGGCCCATCTAGTCCAGCTTCCTGTATCTCACAGAGGCCCACCAAATGCCCCAGGGAGCACACCTGATAACAAGAGACCTGCATCCTGGTGCCCTCCCTTTAAACTGACAGAGCCCATTTCTAAAATCAGGAGGTTGCACATACACATCATGGCTTGTGCCCCGTAATGGATTTTTCCTCCAGAAACTTGTCCAATCCCCTTTTAAAGGCATCTAAGCCATATCAACTTGGTTCCTCAAACAAGGAATGTGGAAATGATGGTCAGAGTAGTGGCAAGAATAACTGTGGTAGTTTAGTAGCAGTAGTAAATAAGGCACTGATTTTAGGCATTTCTACTTAGAAGTAAGCCCCAGTATCGTTAATGGGGCTTACTTCCAGGTCAGAGTGGATAGGATTGCAGCCTAAATTCTCTTTCGTATTCCTGCCACTCCTCAGTCTCCTTGCTTCTCCACTAGCCACCCTCTTCACTTGCATGCTGTAGTAAATAGAATTCTAACCTTTTCCACAACAGGTTCACAGATATTAGGACTAAGGCACATGTGGCCTTAGAGTAAGGGTACAGTGGCAGAGAGTAAGGGTACTCTACTGCTACACTGGATAACTTAACCATGAGTGTATTTTATGACTAAGGACCTGAAAACTCTAGTCCTACAAGGGATTTACTCCCCCCCCCCTTTGTTCTAAGACCAAAGTGGGCATATTAGTAATTCTTATACTGAGCTCTCCTAGCAAGTCAGCTAGGAGCCCTACTCCTTGTAGTGCCTGACCTAAAAAATAACCAGTTCTGGAAGGTCCAGTTGACTTCACAGAGGCACACTAAAGAGTATGATGGATTTCTCTTGTAACCCAAGCAGGCATCATGACATGTTTCTGTTTTGCACTTAATACAGGCTAGTCTCATTTGTGACACATCCATCTAGTGAAACTGCATACTTTCATTCATTCGTCTATTCACTCATTCATCTCTGTGTCATTGTCCCCTCCCCGACACAAGACAGTTTACATAAGCAGGCTAGTCATAAACCACCATGTTTTTCCAAACGAGCTTTTAATTTTTTTACAAGTATTATTCTGTGAAACACAGAACCCTCAGTTCACCAGGTGTTTCCATCCAAGTGCAGCCAACATCCTGGCTGTGCTCTGCCCTTCCAAAGTTTAACAGCAGCCGAAGTTCTCCCTTGGTCGGTTGGTTCTCTAGATGTTATGCATTTCCAGATGACTCCCTTACATTCCACACACTCTCGCTGTGCTTTCCACTGTGCTTATCGTGAAGTCTGTCAGCAGCTTCTGGTTTCCCACCCAAGGTGAGAACCCAGGTTGTTCCAGTTTAGCTTCTTCAGGTAGGGAAGATTGCATAAAGTCCTACTTAAGATACAGAGAATCTACACCCTGTAGTGAACTGGGGGCACAGCACTAAGTGATGGCAGCTGATGGCAAGGGAGGGCCAAATTACACAACATGTTAAGGCTCTCTGAAAAAGTACTAATGGGGAGTTTCCCCTCCCCATAGCTATGATACTAATCAAAAGCACATCTGTGAAAACCCTTCATTGTTCTCTCTGGAGCCTATGAAGAAGTTGTAGGTTAATTTCTATGGAAAAAAAATGGAACACCATACATCATCCACAAGGGGGTGCTGTAATGCCTCATTGTTTACACTTGACAAGAGCGTTGTTACTTAAAAACTGATGATCTATTGAACGTTGGTTCACCTTTGGACCTTCCATCATATTAATCATTGGCAACCAACATTATCAGTAGTGTTGCAACCCCCCTCCCCCCCCCATTGCAATTCAGTTTGATTCAGAATATGCTTGTTGTCAAGAAAATTTGAAAGCATTTCTTTCTGAACTTGTCACTGGGAGCATGGGAGGGTTTGGGGTTCATCCTACTACTTCCCTTTCTCCAAAACATCTAACAGCATGGGCAGTGGCATATGCATTGCAAGGAGTCATGGGAAATGCTTTTTTTCCCTAGGGACCCAGGCATCTCCACTATGACATGCACATAATGGGATTCATGGGAATGGCATTCTTCATACGCCTTTGTAATTTCCACATTATCAGCACACCGCCATGTTTCTAAGAGAGGCCTCACAGAAAGATCTCTCCTTTTCTGTTGCAGGTATTGCTTGGTAAATTCAGATGGGAAAGGGAAAGAGGCATTGCAGGAAGGCTTAAAAGGATCTTGGGAACCCAACTGAAACTCAGTTCAGGGGTCCTGATTGTAATTTTGAATAGGCTCAAGGGGGGCACAAAAATATTCCATTTCATATTCCAAGCTCCCCCCCCCTCCAACTATGTAATTACGGGCCTCAAAGGCATGTCTTTCTGTTTCCAAAAGCTCTTTAATTTCTTTCTGTTGAAAGGAATGTTCATTGAGCTTTCCTGTTCAGAGGTTAGTAATAATAGCTTTGAAGTTCCCGAGAGTTGCCTCCTCTATGGAGATGCTTGGCAGCCATGTGAAAATAATTATACCTTCTTGTCTGATGACAGCCAGGGAACGGTGTATGTGTGGTGTCCTTTGCAAAACACACCCACACCCCAGTTTCCTGCACTGTGCAAGAGGACTCAGAGCCTGGAGGGAGCCAAGTGGTTCAGTAGGTGAGTAACCAGGGTGTCAGTCAAAGGGCAGCTCCATCAATGGTTCTCATACTTGAGGAGCCAGCTCAGAAACAGTAGCTTTATAAATCCAGGCCACCTGACCTTCTTTGAGCTGTCTTATCTGTTACAGTACCACAGGGATCACCTGCACTCTACCGTTGCAGCACAAGAGTTTAGGTTCCCAAGAGTGGCTTCCTCCATCATTTTTTTCACACACCCCTGCTAGTTTCTTGCAAGGTGCCGTATTCATGAAGACGATGAATGTTAATGAGGATTCAATTGGTGAGGCTTTTATTATTATATTTCTTTCACAGCTCTCTTCCAGGGAACCCTAGGCCAGGTAACTAGTCCCTTCCCCCTTATCCTCATGGCAAGCCTAAGAAGGTTCAACCGAGTCTAAGGCTGCAATCCTAACCACACGTTCCTAAGAGTAAGCCCATTGAACAAAATAGAACTTACTTCTGAGTAGACCTGGTTAGGATTGTGCCCTAAGGCTTGGCCGAAGGTCATCCTAGCTAAACACTGTGCCATACTGGCACACCAGTATGTAAACCATGCTACACCAGTCACATAAGAACATCGGAAAAGCCCCGCTGGATCAGGCCAAATGCCCATCTAGTTCAACTTCCTGTGTCTCACAGTGGCCCAACAGGGAGCACACAAAACCACAAGAGACCTGCATCCTGTTGCCACTCCCTTGCATCTGGCATTCAGAGAGAGCCTGCCTCTCGTGGCTTGTAACCTGTGATGGACTTCTAATCCATAAATCTGTCTAACCCCCTTTTAAAGGCATCTGGACCAGATACCATCACCACATTCTGTGGCCAGGAGTTCCGCAGGTTAACCCCCTTAATCAGGCAAGACTGGTGCCTTGCCTGGGTCAAGACCAATTAAAGGGACCAACACATTTTTTCCCCCTCTAACATTGTACAACACATCTGACATTACTAGCCTCTACGCCAGGGCTTCTCAAACTAGGGCATTGCAACACCCCAGCCTGAGGGCCCTGGCCTCTGCCCCTTTAAGGGGTGGGGGCAGGCAGCGATGCAATGATGATGATGATGATGATAATAGTACAGGTATTTATATACTGCCTTTCTTGGTTGTCAGATTTCTTCTCAGACTTTAATTCAAGGCAGTTTACATGGGCAGGCTATTCTAATTCCCCGTAGGGATTTTTACAATTAAAAAAGGCTCTATCTTTCAAGAACCGCAACATTTCAGATGGATCTTTTGTGGTCTGTTATCGCTTTCTGGCCTCCAGACTCCTCCCACGCAGGCTGACAAGCGGCTCCTTCATCTCTTCGAGAGCAGGTGGAATAACTTGGCTGGGCTTGTCAGCTGCTTCAAGGTCTCGCCATTCACGGTGCCGGTGGCCTCGAACTGGCGACCTTCAGATGTTATCTTCAGGCAAACGGAGGTTCAAGCCTCTAGACCAGACCTCCTGCCCCTCCTGCGATCCTCAGGATTGCTGCACTAAGGGGGCTGCAGGGACCGGCATGCACTTACCAGTCCCTGCAGCAGCATCCTGGGTGTGCAGGGAGCCCTGTGTGAGCGTCTGCAGGGCTCCCCATGTCTTCAAAAGTGAAAGTGCCGCAATTGTGCTCTGCGAAACCGGAAATGGAGCGCCATCTCTGCGCTTTAACTTTCTAAGACATGGGGATCCCTGAAGATGCTCACACAGGGTTCCTTGCACCCCCCAGGATGCTGCTGCAGGGACTGGTAAGTGCATGCCAGTCCCTGCTGCCCCCTTAGCAACGCGATCCTAGGGGGGCAGGGATCCTAGGGATCGCATTGCTGCCTTCCCTCCGCCCCCGCTGCCGCTGCCTTCCGCACTCCCCCGCAAAGACTTCGTGGCTCTCAAACTCTCCCAGAAAGTTTGAGAACCATTTCTCTACACCAGGGGTGCTCAATAGGTGGATCGCGATCTACCGGTAGATCGCGAGGCAAAATGAGTAGATCGCGGAGTGCTGACCCCCCTCTTCAGGTGCCTCTGGGAGGAAACGCCGGGAGTAAGGCCCATTGTACTCAATGGGGCTTACTCCCAGGTAAGTGTGGCTAGGATTGCAGCCTCACAGCCTAATCCTAGGCATGTCTACTCAGGAGTAAGTCCTGTTATACTCAGTGGGGCTCAAGGTACACCAACATACATTGTACACATAAATGTTATATGTTATGATGGCGCGAACATTGTAAAAAAAACTCTGGTAGATCTCTGGGCCTTGCTGGGTTTCAAAGTAGCTCTCGAGCCAACAAAGTGTGAGCACCCCTGCTCTACACCTTAAGAGAACACACTGGAATATTTTCCCCTCCATTTGTGCAGCCCACCAACCCCTCTCTGCCCCACCCACATTTGTTAAGGGAGCAACCTCTCAAGTTTCCCAAGGATCTATGAAACATGGAGTGGGTGGCATCCCTTTCAACTTCTTGTTGCGTTTTGCAAGCGTGTTGGCTGTGAAAACCTCTGCAGGCCAATTGTCTTAATGAGGCACCCAGCTATTGATAGCACAATAGCTATCAAACACACAGACACTGATGAGCTTACAGAGAAAAAGAATAAATGGCTACCTGGGAAAGAACGCTACCCCGAGTGTGACTCTTCCGTGTTTGACTCGGGGCGCAGTGGGAAACGTGTTGAAAAGGTCATCTCGGTTATGCTTCAGCAGTTGACAAGGCTAAACACAATGTCAGGAATTATTAGGAACCAGGCAGAAAATAAAACAAGAAGAATTGCATTGACATTATAGAAAACCACCGCTTATTTTGAACTCAATATAATGAACTACGGCATGTTTAGAACATTGTGCATGTACTTCATGCACAGGGGGACATAAAATGAACATTCTCAGAGGGAAGGAGTGTCTTCCTTAAAAGGAAAGGTTAAAAGGATTTGGATTCTTTAAGTGCTTGAGCTCAGCTCCTTGGTACTAGAGCCGTACCCTAATGACTGCAGGGCCCCAGAAGGTTCCTGCTGCCCAATTCTGTGAATGTCTACTCACAAGTAAGTCCCATTAAGTTCAATGAGACCCATGTCAAGTGCTAATTCCACAGGGTGTCATCAGTGGTGTAATGAGGGGGGGAGTGAAAAGCACTAAGTTTTGCAGGGAGCCTCACCGCAGTGCGCAAGCGGCCCCTTCCCTTTGAAGCAATTCCGGGCTGCTCAAGCAAAAGGGAGGCTTTGCCTGCAAAACTGAGTGTTTTGCACCCCCCTCTAGCTATGCCACGGCTTGTATTCCCGCAGGTGACGTCTTGGGTGATAAAAGCAATGTAAGGCAACCAACCACTACAGGCTTTTCTACCTCAAAGGTTTACAGCAGTGGTGAACCAAAGGATCTGATCTATCGTGCAGGCAAAGCCTTTCTTTCAGTTAGGTTGATGCTTCCTGTTTTCAGCCCCCAAGCACTCTATACATTCCCTTTGGCAGCCTCAAAGATCTGGTTGCTCTTTGGGCAAGCGCTAGTCTAGAACACGCCGAGCTCCCTGGTTCTGAAGGCATTTTCTCTCCCTTTTATCACTGCGGGACTCAGTTCTAACGATGCTGGCTTCATTGAGTTACAAAGGCTCTTTGTTCTCCAGCCAGAGCTGTTTTATTTTATTTAGCGTTTGATTAACTGTTCTGCTATGTTCTTGGCTTGGGTTTTAATTTCTGTATTTAAAATGCTGCGGGAGTGAGGAATAATAAAACTATGTAATAGAAATGATAAAAGCCATAATGTATGGTGCTAAACTCCTCCGCTGATATTTTTGGAGTGAGTTTCCCAGGCCCTGATTTGAAATTGCGAAGAATGTTCACATGGCTGGTGACTGCAAACAGTGGGACAAGAAATTGGGCTGAGCAGGTGTCCTCTAAGCTCAGCTCAGAAGGCCTGCAGCCTTGAACCAGTCTCTTGAAGAAGCCATCTGAAGTGGTTGCCTCCAAGCAAGTTGTGCCCATGTCCTTGTTGGAGGATAAAGGCTGGAATGGAGGTCATTTGGGTGGGGCTCGAGCAACCATCTGCCCGCTGTTCTGTGTCCTGTTAGACATGGCCTTATAAGGGATGCAGAAAACTCATCAGAAACAGCAGGTGAGGTTTGGCACCGCTTGGAAATGACTATATATTAAACAAATATTAATCACTGTTTAAGAAAAACAGTGAATATTTTGGGCTTGCTCCTCAGAAAATTTGATTTCACCCCATTTCCGAAGGCTGTGATTGTGAGCAACGTACTTGTAAAGTCGTTTTTGTTTTGCATTTTACTTGTGCCTTGTTATCATGATGGTGTTACCCAAGGGAACTTGCAATAAACTTGGCTTGGTGGTTGGCTTTTATCTGGCAATCTGTTCAGCATGTTCTTTAAGTGCTTGAAAATTGCCTCCTTGATTGTCACAACAATGAGAAAATCAGGCTCTTATTATGCCCATTTTACAGGTAGGCAGCTGAGGTTGAGACCTAGCATTGTACCCAAGGTCATTGGAATCACTAGGGGTTTGCATCACCCGGTACGGAAGGCCAGTGCAACACCATGATGAACCTCCTCCTATGTATTAGGCGGGGCAATGACCCAGGTGGTAGGTGTGGTGATGCACCATCGCCCTACCCCCAGTGTTTTGTTTTGTTTTTTGCTGTAGCTTTTGATAGAACACAGATATTTCAACGTGGGTTTTTTCATTGCATTCTGCTGTAAATTACACAGACCTACAAAATTGAGGGTCAGAAAAAATGGCCCTCATACATTTTCCCAAATTTTATGGTGGTTTAATATGAATTTGGGGTGCCGATTCCAAAAATGGCAGCAGTTTAGCCCTATCACGTCTAGTTTTGGAGATATAGTATAGCCTCTTTAGTGAATGGTTCAAGCAGCTTCCTCATGAGGAAGCCATGGTGTAGGCTTCCTCATGAGGAAGCTGCTTGAACCATTCACTAAAGAGGCTATACTATATCTCCAAAACTAGACGTGATAGGGCAAAACGGATGCCATTTTTGGAATCAGCACCCCAAATATACCCAGGAATTGGTGTAATGTTTAAGGAAGCAAAATGTGTGTTGGCCTCTTGTTATGCATTGAATGGTATATAACATGACGGCATTATTCCTACAAACCGCGATTTTAGTCACTAGTGCTGTCACCCCGCCGTGTGCATCATCTGGTGAGGCCTGCATAGCCCACACACTGCTAGTGGGCAGGAGGTCTGGTCTAGAGGGTTGAGCCTCCGTCTGCCTGAAGATAACATCCACAAGGTCACCAGTTCGAGGCCACCGGCACGGTGCGACCTTGAAGCAGCTGACAAGCTGTAGCCGAGCTATTTCCATCTGTTCTGAGCGTGGGAGGATGGAGGCCAGAATGTGCAGCCAGATCGGAATGAAACACCTGAATGTAGTGGTTCTTGAAAGAAAGAAACTTCTTTCAATTGTAAAAATCCCTATTTAATAAGGGATTTAAATAAAGCCTGCCTATGTAAACTGCCTTGAATAAAGTCTTGAATAAAAAGGCGGTATATAAATAACTGTTATTATTATTATTATTATTATTATTATTATTATTATTATTATTATTATTATTAGTGACGTCACTGCCTAAGTTTCATGATTTGAGCCCAGGTTCCACACTGCATCGAGCCCACTGCATCGAATTTGAGCCCAGGTTCCACCACTTTATCTACCAAAGCCCTCCTTTCCCAAACCAAACTACTCCATACACGACAACTGGCTATATATCAGGTGCATTGAATTTCTTTGGGGTTAAAAAAAAAGAAGATACATAAATGCTGCCACTTCTAAATGAATGTCATTACCTATAATATGATGTGATGATGTTCCAGCTTCCGGACTGTTTCCAGATTCCTCAAATGGTGCTTTGCAGGCACCAAGTGAGGCGCACATAATAATGTGCAAATGAGGAAAAAAAATGGAACGCGTATGCATGTGTTTGTATGTGTGTGTGTTGCGCATGTTTTTATACATCCATCCAGTGGGTGTGAATAGGATGCAAATTCTATAAATAAATCCCATTACCGTATTACACTGCAATTTTCTGTCATTATCCTCTGTAAAGATCAGACTCATCTGCAGGCAGCAATAAGAGAAATTGGAATAATGTAGAAAATGATAAACTTGTACACTTACCAGAGGGCTTGAGGGTTGGCACAAGAATGCATAATGTGGGGTGGATTTGCAACCTGATCCTAGGCAAACCTACTCAGAAGTAAGTCTCAGTGAGTTCAGTAGCACTTACTCCAAATATGCATAGATTGGCAGCTAGGCAGGGCAATGCTATGTTCAAGTTAAACCACCAGCCTTGCTAACCAGCTTAACTATACTCTCTATATCAGTGGTTCTCACACTTTTAGCACCAAGACCCATTTTTTAGAATGAGAATCTGTCAGGACCCACCAGAAGTGATGTCATGACTGGAAGTGATGTCATCAAGCAGGAAAATTTTTAACAATCCTACCAACACATACCCAGGAGGAAGCCCCATTGACTATCATTGTTAAAAGCATACACAGAGTAACCTGTTCAAAGTACAGATCTGTAACATTTCCCCAAATGCGGTCACATACCAGTCATGTACCAGATGCTACCAGTCACCATGGTAGCATCAAGTCTAATATTAAAAATAAAATGTTGAAATGAATGGGGACCCACCTGAAATTGGTTTACGATCCACCTAGTGGGTCCCGACCCACAGTTTGAGAAATACTGCTCTATATCCTTTGTATACTAATCCAGCACCAAAACAGAGAAGCGAAGAAGAGTTTAAGAAAAAAAAAGCCAGAGAAGTGCATCCCTGTCAGTCACTCCCCAAGCCCCCATGGCAACATGTCCAGTATGGCCCAATCATGGTATAGCATGCCAAAAATATCTCCACATGGGCAGGGCAAAGAAGGTGCCAGTGTATGCATGGTGGTGAGATGACATCTTTGGCCATGCTTCCATCTACCTCAGAGTTCTCAACGTTTGTCCTCTGCTGTACCACTTCACACAGTCCACCTCTTCAACATAACAGAATTATTATTCTTGTGCCTCATGCCTCTGGAAAAGAATACTACATTTTGCTCTTCCTTATGTGGGTGATGCTGCAAATCTGGCCAGTCTAAATGTGTGTTCTTCTAATAACCCACAGGTTTCTGGGAACATAGTGAAATTATTCTAAATAATTCACCAAGTTCAATAATGAATGGAATAATCCTGATTCCATACGTGCAAATAATTCAATAAGATAACTTGAATAAAATTGAACCAAAAATTAGCAGATAAATTTGACAGGCATTGCACGAGTCGCTTAACAGTCCTTTGCTTAAGTCCCTCCTGTCAAGACATCACAGGACTTGACTAAGGCCCACATCCTAACCCACTTTCCAGCACTGGCATAGCTGTGTCAATGGGACATGTGCTGCATCCTGCAGTTGGTGTCACACATGGAGACTTCCTCAAAATAAGGGAATTTTGTCCCCTTACCTTGGAACTGGTTGGCAACCTTCAGTCTCGAAAGACTATGGTAGAAGCCTACAGCACCCAGTATTCCCAGGTGGTCTCCCATCCAAGTACTAACCAGGCCTGACCCTGCTTAGCTTCTGAGATCAGACGAGATTGGGCATGTGCAGGGTAATAGTTGCTGCATTGCCCTTATGTCAGTGCTGGAAAGTGGGTTAGGATTGCACCCTAAAACTGTTCTGGTTTGGGCTTGCAGCACAATTTTCTGTTTGTTTGTTAGATTCAATGAAAATTGCTTCCTCCTCCCAGTAAAGCGTGTAATATTGCAGCCTCAGGTTCTAAAATGGATGATACATATTGTAGGGTGTGAAGCGTATCTTTCAATCTAAGCAAGGCATTGGGGACACAGGGAGTATGGCCCTGGAGCCTTGCTGCCACAGTTCGAGGATGTGATCCTAACCAACTTGCCAGCAGCAGGGTAAGGCAATGCAGCTCCCAGGTAAGGGAACAAAAGTTCTCTTACCTTGAGGAAGCCCCATCTCATTGACTGTCACCCAATGGGAGGATGCAGCACATGCCCCATTGGCACAGCTACGTCAGTGCTGGAAAGTTGGTTAGGATTTGGGCTCTAGTTCCACCACAGTTCCACCACTGTCAAGAAAATCCCTGTAAAAGAGCCATTGTTCATCCTCGGCGATTTCAATGCTAGAGTTGGTGCTGATAACAGTTCATGGCCCACTTGCTTAGGTCAGTTTGGCACTGGGAGGATGAACGAAAATGGCCAACGCCTGCTAGAGTTTTGCTGTCATCACGGTCTCTGTGTCAGCAACACATTCTTCAACACAAAGCCCCAACATAGAGTCTCTTGGAGACATCCAAGATCAAAGCACTGGCACCAGCTCGACCTGATCCTCACCAGACGCTCCAGCCTTCCCAGCATCAAGATCACACGCAGTTATCATGGTGCTGCCTGCGACACTGACCACTCCCTGGTGTGCAGCAGAGTGAAACTGCAAACAAAGCGACTGTATCACACGAAAAAGGAAGGAAGACCTCACATTGATACCAGCAAGACCCGGGATCAGAGAAAAGTGGAGGAATTTGCACAAGCGCTTGAGGAATCTCTTCCAGGCTCGGCCGACGCAAACGCATCCAACAGATGGGAACATTTCAAGAATACCGTTTACAACACCGCCTTGTCCATATTCGGCAAGAAGACCAACAAGGCGGCAGACTGGTTTGAAGCCCACTCTGAGGAGTTGACGCCAGTCATTGAGGAAAAGAGGAGAGCTCAAGCAGCATACAAGGCCTGTCCCAGTGAGCGCAACCTGCAGGTCCTCCGAACTGCTCGCAGCAAAGTCCAACAGACTGCCAGGAGATGTGCTAACGACTACTGGCTCCAGCTCTGTTCCGAGATACAGATAGCAGCTGACACGGGCAACATCAAGGGGATGTATGATGGTATCAAGCAGGCCCTAGGTCCAACACAGAAGAAAATTGCCCCTCTGAAGTCTGCCACAGGCGAGGTCATCCAGGATCGGGCGCAGCAGATGGAACGCTGGGTGCAGCACTACTCTGAGCTATATTCCAGAGAAAATTTAGTCACCAAAGAAGCACTGAACAACATTGAGTGCCTGCCTGTGCTGGAAGAGCTTGACAGTGAACCAACCCTAGAAGAACTTCACGTGGCCCTGGACTCCCTTGCCTTTGGCAAGGCACCTGGAAAAGACAGCATCCCTGCTGAAGTCCTAAAATGCTGCAAAGAGATCATCGTCACTGAGCTGCATGAAATCCTCTGTCTCTGCTGGAGAGAAGGTGGAGTACCTCAAGACATGAGGGATGCAAACATCATCACGCTGTACAAGAACAAAGGTGACAGGGGTGACTGCAACAACTACCGCGGCATCTCTCTCCTTAGCGTTGTAGGAAAGCTGTTTGCCCGAGTTGTACTAAAGAGGCTCCAGGTACTTGCAGAGAGCGTCTATCCAGAATCGCAGTGTGGATTCCGAGCCAACAGGTCCACCACTGATATGGTATTCTCCCTTAGACAACTGCAGGAGAAATGCAGGGAACAACGACAGCCACTCTTTATAGCCTTCATAGATCTCACAAAGGCTTTCGACCTGGTCAGCAGAGACGGCCTCTTCAAGATTCTCCCCAAGATTGGATGTCCACCCAGGCTCCTCAGCATCATCAGATCTTTCCACAAGGACATGAAGGGCACTGTTGTCTTCGATGGCTCCACATCAGACCCTTTTGACATCCAAAGCGGAGTGAAGCAGGGCTGTGTTCTTGCACCAACCTTGTTTGGGATTTTCTTCGCTGTCCTGCTGAAGCAGGCCTTTGGAACTGCAACAGAAGGCATCTATCTCCGGACCAGATCAGACGGAAAGCTCTTCAACCTCTCCAGACTGAGAGCAAAATCCAAAGTCCAGCTGAAATGTCTGCGTGACTTCCTCTTTGCCGACGATGCAGCTGTCACTACCCACTCTGCCAAAGATCTCCAGCAGCTCATGGATCGTTTTAGCAAGGCCTGCCAAGATTTTGGACTGACAATCAGCCTGAAGAAAACACAGGTCATGGTTCAGGATGTGGACTCACCTCCCTGCATTACAATCTCTGAGCATGAACTGGAGGTTGTCCATGACTTTGTGTACCTTGGCTCAACGATCTCCGACACTCATTCTCTCGATACCGAGCTAAACAAGCGCATCGGTAAAGCAGCTACCACGTTTTCCAGACTCACAAAGAGAGTCTGGTCCAACAAGAAGCTGACGGAACATACCAAGATCCAGGTCTACAGAGCTTGCGTCCTGAGTACACTTCTGTACTGCAGCGAGTCATGGACTCTTCGCTCACAACAGGAGAGGAAACTGAGCGCTTTCCACATGCGCTGCCTCCGACGCATCCTCGGCATCACCTGGCAGGACAAAGTTCCAAACAACACAGTCCTGGAACGTGCTGGAATCCCTAGCATGTATTCACTGCTGAAACAGAGACGCCTGCGTTGGCTTGGTCATGTCGTGAGAATGGATGATGGCCGGATCCCAAAGGATCTCCTCTATGGAGAACTCGTGCAAGGAAAGCGCCCTACAGGTAGACCACAGCTGCGATACAAGGACATCTGCAAGAGGGATCTGAAGGCCTTAGGGATGGACCTCAACAAGTGGGAAACCCTGGCCTCTGAGCGGCCCGCTTGGAGGCAGGCTGTGCAGCATGGCCTTTCCCAGTTTGAAGAGACACTTTGCCAACAGTCTGAGGCTAAGAGGCAAAGAAGGAAGGCCCATAGCCAGGGAGACAGACCAGGGACAGACTGCACTTGCTCCCGGTGTGGAAGGGATTGTCACTCCCGGATTGGCCTTTTCAGCCACACTAGACGCTGTGCCAGAACCACCTTTCAGAGCGCGATACCATAGTCTTTCGAGACTGAAGGTTGCCAATACAATTGCAGCCTCAGGTTCTAAAATGGATGATACATATTGTAGGGTGTGAAGCGTATCTTTCAATCTAAGCAAGGCATTGGGGACACAGGGAGTATGGCCCTGGAGCCTTGCTGCCACAGTTCGAGGATGTGATCCTAACCAACTTGCCAGCAGCAGGGTAAGGGCAATGCAGCTCCCAGGTAAGGGAACAAAAGTTCTCTTACCTTGAGGAAGCCCCATCTCATTGACTGTCACCCAATGGGAGGATGCAGCACATGCCCCATTGGCACAGCTACGTTAGTGCTGGAAAGTTGGTTAGGATTTGGGCTCTAGTTTGATGTGGTGCCTTTCCACATGCACGTTTGTAGGTGCTATAGACCAGGGCTGTCCAAACTTTTTGGCAGGAGGGCCACATCATCTCTCTGACACTG
Organism: Tiliqua scincoides; assembly: GCF_035046505.1. Lineage (NCBI taxonomy): Eukaryota > Metazoa > Chordata > Lepidosauria > Squamata > Scincidae > Tiliqua > Tiliqua scincoides. The sequence goes on from NC_089831.1 coordinate 16,807,877, forward strand.
TAGTGGGGGCCGGGAATAAAATTTGAATAAATTTACATAAATGAATATATTAGAGATGGAATTTACATGAATGAAGGTCTTGCAATAGCTCAAGGCCTAAAAAAGACCTTGCACAAAACAAGGCAGGTGTTTCCTTTGCAGCTGCTACTGCATCACAGATGTCAAACAGCAAGCAACCCTCATCCCACAGCTCACGCGCGAAGTTGAACAGTCACTCTCAGGCTGAGAGCAGTTGCATCAGGCCAGCGCGGACTCCAGCAGGTCTCTGGAGGGCCATAGGCTC